>NC_081359.1:73758803-76158803 GCF_030684315.1 Stegostoma tigrinum
TTTTAGGAGGAGTGTGCATCAGGAGTTAGCATTACTGTAAAGCAGACTAGGAGGAGCATGCAGCAGATCAGCATCACTGTTAAATAAACTGACAGGACAATGATGAGCTGGAATCTGCGCTGCAGACAGTGTGTCACATCAAGGATGGGGAATTACGTGGACACTGTGACTCAGGAGAAGTCAGACACCTTAAATTAATTACATTAAATTTGGTCTGTGGCAGGGGTCAAGAGGGTGTGACTGTCAGTTAACAGGTATTGGAATATAGAATTCAGCTCTGGAGGAGTCTCAGGCATTGCCCTTGTCGAACAGATATGAAATTCTTGCTTCAGGTGTGGACAAGAGCAACAGACTGCAATGAGAATGAGTAAGCTGACCAAGGTACCGTGGCACAGAGTGCTATTCATGTATGGGGAGGAAAGAGAAATGTAATAGTGAAAGAGGATAGCAGTTAGGGAACTGGATACTGTTCTCTGCAGTAAGGACAGGGAGTCCTGAAGGCTGCATTGTCTACCTGGTGCCAAAGTTAAGAATCTCTCTACTGGGTTGGAGAAGAACTTGGAGTAGGAGAGGAAGGGTCCTGTTGCCATGGGATCCATATAGATACTAACAACATAAGCAGGACTAGGAAAGAGGGCCTGTTGAGGGATTATGAGTAGCTTGGGCTAAATTAGAAACAGAATCACAAAGGCAATAATCTCTGGATTACTATCTCAGCCAGATGCAAATTGGCACAAGGGAAATAAAATTTTAGAACTAAATATATAACTCAAAAACTAGTGTGGGGGAAGCTGATCCTGTACCAGTACTGGAGAAACAGAGAGCTCTTCTATTAGGATGGACTTCATCTGAATCATGCTCAGAGCAGAGACTTGGTGAACTATCTATCCAGGGTTGCATATCAGTAATGAAACTAATTAATAGGGAGGAAAGAATGTCATGGAATGAAAACAAGAAAACAACAAAATGTTGAATAGTTACTGTATATCTGTATTTACAATAGAAGTAGTAGTACAGTGTACTGTATCTCCTGGGAAACTGCTATTCAATCAAGGGCAGAGAGTCACTATAATTAATATAAACAAATTAATATTAATTGAAAAATAATGGCACTGAAGTGTGATAATTCTGCAGGCCTGATGTTTTCTTTCATTGGACTTAAAAGATGTAAGCAAGAAATTCCAGATGCCATAAGTATTGTCTTTGAAAGTTCTCTTAATTCCAGAACCAGTCCTTTAGATATAAAAGAAACTAATGTTGGCATTCTGCCATTTAAGGACACTAGTACATTGTAGACCTAGCGAGTTTTGAGAAGATTTGTAGCTCAGGTTGAGTTTCTGGATGTGAGTTTGCTCGCTGAGCTGGAAGGTTAGTTTTCAGACGTTTCATCACCATTCTAGGTAACATCAGTGAGCCTCCGGTGAAGCCTGGTGTTACGTCCCGCTTTCTATTTATCTGTTTAGGTTTCCTTGGGTTGGTGATGTCATTTCCTGCATTGGTAATGTCATTTCCTGTTCTTTTTCTCAGAGGATGGTAGATTGGCTCCAAATCAATGTGTTTGTTGATGGAGTTCTGGTTAGAATGCCATGCTTCTAGGAATTCTCTATGAATACAGACAGAGTCGCTCTCAAAGAATCATAATCTACATACAATGTCCCAGGTTCAACCAACACCAGCTCTGAGCTTGTCCTGTTACACTGACAGTACAGACACGAGAGGTGGCAGCACTGTGTTTTGGTGTTGAGAAGGATTTGTCTCGACCGTCCTCAAGGCTGACTCGAGGCACGATGATATGTAATGGCATCAGGTCACACAGGGCTGGTAACCACCTACCAACATTGCAACACACCCACACACATCTCATGGCATAATCAAAAATACACTGCCGAATGTCACAAAAACCAACCAGTACACGATCACCCCTTTGGGAAGGAAAACTGCATCTTACCTGGTCTGGCATACACATGATTTCAGCCCCATAACAATGTGATTGACTCTCAACTGCACTCTGAAATAGCCTAGCAAGCCACCCAGTTCAAGGGCAACAAATGATGATCAATGCAGTGATGCACACATTACATGAATAAATTAAAAAAAAGTTTTCATTCTTAATTTTAAAACTTCGAGGTCTGCCGCGTTAATTGATTTGAAACAAAAATTGTGATAATGTAAAAATTAAAACTTCAGATACTCCAAGAGAATATGCGGCAGTATATTGCACCAGTAACTGTCATAAAATATTAAACTTACCGTCTGTACATTCTTGAATGACTGAGAACAGGAAATCTCGAGGAGTCATGAATAATTCACCCTCACACTCAATTGAGGCAAACTGTTTGAAACGCTGTTTGCAAGTTGCAGCACACCCATATTCTTCTTTAGTATCATCTTTAATGGTATTCTGGACCTAAAAACAGAATTAAATTGTGTTATAACCACTGCATGAAGATTAAATTCCAGAATCCACCTTTGTTCATCTTTGTTTTCATTTATTAATTAATCATTGCAATAATAAACAAATATACATGTTTACATTTATAACAACATTTTATATGGGGCATCAGCATGGTGCATGTGGATACATGAGGGATGTAGAGATGATTAGTGTTTAAAGCACAAAATGGCTGCCAAAGATTGCTGGTGGAGATGGAAGCAGTGGGGCACCAGTTGTGGAGGAGCATTGTGTTTGCCTGAGAAAAGAAACAACAGAAGGTATGAGGAACCTAACAACAAACTTATCCTGGAGAGATTGGGACAGGGGATTGGGAAGGTTAATAGAATGAGAAGGACAAGTAGTGGTGACAGTGGCATGGAGGAGGGGGGAATTGGAGGAGTGAGTCCCAAAACATGGTTTCGTGGTCATCCCACCCTCTGTGTTCTCTTAATGGTGTTCAACATTGGTTCAGGAGGTTGGACAGATTGGACATGGGGTAGTTACCCTGGGGTTTTGGTGGGGAAGCTTGCATGCAATGAGTGGTGACGGGGGAATGATTTCGAACAAATGGAATGGGGAAGATAAGATGTAGCATGGAGAATGGATGGGGATGATAAGACAGAAATGAAAGATTAGTGGTGAGGATGATAGGAGAGGGAGGGGGTGGTATGGGAAAGAGATTGGCATGGGGTAAGGATGGTATACAAGGAAGAGCAGAATGACACGGGATAGAGATGTAAGGGAGGAGATGGAATGAGATGGACAGAATGGCATAGGATGGAACTGCATGGGAAAATTGAGAAAAGGTTGGATGGCAACAAAAATGGCACAGGAATAATCAAATGTTTTGGAGATGTTTTAAAAGGGTGGCATTGGAAAGGTGGTCAAGATGATGGAACTGATAAGGTTACTAGTTTGATTGCATATGTTTTATAGGTCCCTGTCCAAATCTATATATTATAGTCCCACCTCTAATCATAAGTGTCAATGTACATTAGTGATGTAAACAGATGTGAAGAGGGTTGAGATACCGGTACAAAAGTTTTTGATGAGCTCAAATTTATGGAGGGTGAAAGGTGAGTGACTGGTCTAACACAGTGGCCATTTAGGAAATTTAGAGTTTGACACTGAAGGAATAGAGCTTGAGTAGGAATGAAAACAAAGGCTTCAATCTTTGAAAGTGAATTGTAAGAAATAGTGATTCACACAAAACTATTTGTTTAACAAGCAACAAAGCTTTGGAAAGGCTGAAAAAGATGCTGGTGAGGCAGGAATGGGTGTCATCAGCATATAAATGAAATCTGATATCATGTCTTTTGAGGATATTTTCAAACGTTAACATGAAGAATTGCTGAAAGAAATGCTGGGTCTTTAAAGGCAGAGTGCAAAAATTATCGCAGGAAATAAGAAAATGGCAAAAGGTGCTGACCAAATTTCTGCCTCAATGTCAGCAAAACAAAAGCGCTGAGCACTCACTTCAAGAAAGGAGGAGCACATGTCTCTGTCTACATCCTCAGAGCTGAGGTGGGCAGGATTGAAAGCGTAAAGTTTCTAGGAGAACAATAACCAACAATCTGTCCTACGCCTCCCACGTAGATGTGATGGTCAAGAAGGCATAATAACGCCTCTTCATCATCAGGCATCACAGGAAATTTGGCACGTCCATAAGGACTCTCACCAACATTTACAGACGAGCCATAGAAAGAATTCTATCCAGGTGCATAAGTCTCGTATAGCAACTGCTCCGTCCAGGACCAGATGAAACAGACAATTTTGTGCACAGCCCAGCCCAGCCCAGAAGGAAATCAACCTCCCATCCATGGACTCTGTTTACACTTCTTATTGACTTGAGATGGCTGCTAATATCATCAAAGACAACTGAAACGTATTGGAGAAGCTCAGATGATGAGGTGTCCTAGAATGTAAGGTATCTACAGTGATGGCAGTTATGATATGCCACAATTCCTTGGAATTTCTGAATTTGTCCCAGCAGGTTTTAAGTTAGCAAATGTAATACTGCTATTCAAGAAAGGATAAAAAAGAGAAAATACTGGAATATATCATTCAGGAAGTCTTAAAAATGAACTTAAAACATAATAGTACATTTTGGCAAAAATCAAAATAGATTTACAAAATGTGAAGTAGGGCAGATAAAGGGGAAATAGCAGAAATAGTAGTTGAATTTCCTTAATGTGATAAGGGATTGCACAAAAGGTTACCTTGTACAAGATGAGGGCACATGGTGTTGAGGGTAATATATTACAATGGGGAAAGGTCAGGTTAATGCACCTGAGTACCAGAGTTGGGATAAATTGGGCCATTTCAAGTTTGTGAGCTGAACTAATTGAGTTCCAGTGGAACACTGTCATTAGGATCATTTCTGTCCCAATCTATTTTTAATCTATATTAATGAATGAGACAAAAAAGAGTAATAAACCCGAGTTTGATGATATAAAGAGATAATGGGAACTGCAGATGCTGGAGAATTCCAAGATAATAAAATGTGAGGCTGGATGAACACAGCAGGCCAAGCAGCATCTCAGGAGCACAAAAGCTGACGTTTCGGGCCTAGAAAGCTAGGTTGAAATGCCAGTACTGAGGAGGACATGCAGATACTGCCAAGTGAGACACATGGGTTAATGTGAGTGAGCAACAAGGTGATAGATGGAGAATAATGTGGGGGTACTAAGAGGTGAATCACTTTGATAGGATTTGGTATAGCTCTGATTTTAAGAGCCATGAAACTTGCGAAAGTTGACTTTCAGAACATAATTAGCATGCGAGTACAATGGGCATTTAGAAAGGCAAGTGGCTTTTTTTTATTGCAGGATGATTGGAGTACAAAGATAAACAAGCCTTGCTACAATTATGTAGGGAACTGTTGTGAATACATAGTATATAATATGTAGTAAGGGATATACTTGCATTGTAGAGGAGCATTCAGAGAATGGGTGGGGGTGTCCAACAGTGACAGGCTGAGTAAATTGAGTCTATACTCTCTGGATGTTTAGAAGAATGAAAGTGATCTCATGGAAACATACGGAAAGGGATTGACAGCTAACTACTGAGGTTTGTTTACCCTGGCTATACCGTCAAGAAAACAGAGTCGTGCCTCAGGATAATTTATGGTTGAAATAGAAAGAAATTTCTTCTCTCAGTAGATTGTGAATCTTTGGAATTTTGTATCTGTGAGCATTGTAGAGAGACCATTGTTGAGTATACTCTATTCTCAGTAACTTAAAGAATATGGGGAGCAGTCAGCAGAGTTGAGCAGAAGATCAGGCATGATTGTACTGAATGGTACAGTGGACAGGAGGAGCTGTATCATCTAGTCCTATTCCTATTCATTTTGTTCACAGAAATCATAAATAGAAGGAGACCAAGAGTTTTTGAATGACTCTTCAGCTAAATATTCATGCTTCAATAAATATTCATGATGCCACTACATGCAACTCATCTGCAACTAACTTTGCAAGTTTAACCTATAGCCAGTCCATTCTCTACTGTTAATATCATTTTCATTTCTGGAATATGCAAATTTAATGTAATGTGCTAAAATTGGGCATTTCTTCTCCATGGGAAATATGTTATCCATTGGCATTATGTTTGAACGTACCAGATTTTAATTGATCTTGGATACACATCAAAAGAAAACCATCTTGCAATTATAAAATTTTAAACTTTGTTCACTCATATTGTTTCTGAGTCGCTTTTATTGTTCATCATCCAAGGAAACAAACAAAATAGGATAAATTACTGTGCCACAGCAAAATAGGATGTGGGTTGGGCCCACAAAGTTTTCTTCTTTGATTTATTTCCAGGATGTGGGCTTTTCTATGAAGGCCAGCATTTATTGCTTTCCCTGATTGCCTTTAAGAAGGTGTTGGTGAGCCGCCTTCTAAGTTGCTGCAGTCCTTGCAGTGAAGGAGCTCCCATTGTGTTGCTAAGAAAGGCTATTTATTTTTGAACCTACAAGCAGCTGATAATGTGCCATTTGGCTCATTTTAGGGACCAAGATTCTGAACTCTTCTTTAGTTTGAAAATGAGCCATTGACTGAATCCAAAAGAGGGTAGAGAGACAGTGTAGTTTCACTCACAGAGCAAACAACCTTCTCTCTTCTAGCAAGAGATTTTAAAACTAATTTGGAAAGCTATGATGAAAGAGAGAAAATATTTTGAACATAAAGGAAACCAGCTCTGATAGGGTGCTAGTTGCAAAACAGTGTGTAATTAAATGATAATTATGCAAATTATTAATGGTCAGAAATAAAAATATTATCCATATTTAAACCTGTGATACATTAGTTTTTGGATTTTGTAACTATTTGTTTGCACTCCCTCAAAATGAATTTTGCCTGGGAGCACTTGGCTCCCACGTTTGGCGGAACAGTTTTAAAAACTGTTTTGAATGCAGTGCCATACTAGAACTTTAAAGCTTTCTACGTTACTGCAAGTTGAGCTAGTAGCAACTGGATATTTCAGCTTTTCATTTTGCGACTTGGCTTGTGTCACCTCTCGAGGCTAATTGGAGACCTGTGCATTGCCAAGTGAAATATGTGCAAGAGATATCTGGGGTGATGGATTCTATCACATTTCCAATCCTCACTCCTAGAAAAGAAACATGCAGCATCAAGGAAAAGTGTGAGAACACGTACAATTAAGTAAAAACACTATCAAAGTGCTAAAGCTTTAAAAAAAAAGAAAGTGTGCCTCAAGGATATCATATATTTTACTAAGGAGAATATCATCACGATCAGTGTATCACAATTGTGCACAATTCCATTGTTTGACAGTTTTCAGCATAACCTTTCACAGCATCTCTTCCTTATTCCTCTATTTATTATAAATTAGTACAATAATTTACTGCATTGGTTATCATCATCTCATGTTAGGGCTCCAGCTTTGTTCCTACTATTCATTAAACAAATTCAATTCGTTTTCCACACTGCTTAGACTTGAAATAAAAAGACAGGTGCAATTGCCTTGCAAAAAAACTTCTGCCATTATTAGCATTCAACAAATAAAAAATAAAACTAAAACACTGAAATAATAGTTGTGCATCATTTCACTGTAGTACTCAACATTACACAACACACAATCACAAACGAAAGATCAGTTGATTTAGAACTGTGCAATTTCACAAAGTTTTTGTCCCACAGGCCTCGTTAAAATAATAAGGAGCTCTTGTTGGGTACATGGTAACAACTGATTGACGCTCACAATGTATTTGTGTGTTTAGTAGTGATTTTCCAGCACATAAACACTTGAGTAAAGTTGTCCTTTTGTAATAAGCCAATGCAAAGATCGACCATTTCAAATAAAGGGTAATCAATGAGAGTTCTGGCAAAAAGTACCATCTTAATCAGAAATTGTCTACTTCTGAAATACCAAATATCAGTATTTAGGTTTAATTGTAGAATTTGGTCTCATCAAAATAAGGCAATTTTGAGGAATTACTGTGATGCAAGTTGTGTGATATTAAATTTTTTTTTGAGATTAGATTTTGAATTACTGACGTGTGGATTTTGGTTTAAATGTATCAACAGATTTAATAATTAGTTTTTCTATCCTCTGATGCCATAATTTATATTATGTTAGACAGCAGCTGATTGGGGACTGTCCTGGAATGATAATGAGAATTTCTCTGTAATGAGAGCTTTACGATTGGAGACAGCAACACTGAAAGAAAGTTGTTACAGAGATATTAGGAACTGTCGATGCTTGTTGCTTGCTTTTATTTAGGAGAATCAAGATTTTTTTCTCCTTCGGAAGAACCCGATAGATTGTAGAGGTTTTGTTTCCCAGTTTGAAGAAAACTTACTGGCATCACACAGAAGACAGTTCCTTCTAGAGAAGGAATTTAACTCAGAACAATTAGGAAATAGGTTATCTCATAGCAAGGCTTTTAGTTTGAAAACTCCAGATGACAAGTGTTTGGTTAGAACCTTGAATGGGTTATTTAAAGGAATGGAATTTTAAGCTCAGTTGTGTAAATAACGTAGGAAGAGGCTATCAAGACTGGGAATTGAAAGAACCAGTAAAGTCAAGCCTATGGATGTGATAAAGAAGGGAATTCTCTCTGCCGGGAATAGATTGGATTTTATTTGGTCATGGGTTTTCAAATCTTTCAAATTGTGTTGAAAGTAAACAGCTTTTTTCTAAATTTTATCTTCATTTATTTTGTGTAATAAGCTGCAGTTTTGTTGTTAAAACCAAATCTGCGACATTGTATACTTGCATTTCAGTGGAAGACTACCACATTAAATAACGAAAGAGCAGAATATGATCTATCAAACAAGATTTTAATCTGCGATCTGGCTAGTCCAGTTGTACCATTATGTGGGATCATAACATTACATGCCAAATTGATATAAATGGATATAATAAAATGTTTGAAAATACAATGGCGATCTAACAAACGCTATGTCACAGTGTTACCATAAAATTAGCTTTTTATTTATTTGGAGATAGTAAGAACTGCCGATGCTGGAGTCAGAGGTAACACAGTATGGAGCTGGAGGAACACAGCAGGCCAGGCAGCATCAGAGGAGCAGGAAAGTTAATGTTTCGGGTCAGGACCTTACTTCAGAAAAATGAAGGGTCCCAAACCAAAACGGCAATTTTCCTGCTCCTCTGATGTTGCCTGGCCTGCTGTGTTTCTCCAGCTCCATACTGTGTTATCTTCTTATTTATTTGTCTGTTTCCATAGTAGACATGATTACATAGAGTACATTGATGCTGTAATTATTCGTATTTTCTTCTGAATCTACAAATATTAACGTCTAGTTTGAACTCTATTGACTTCTTCTTTTTCTGCAATGATTCTTTGAGTAAATGTAGAAGTCAAAAATCTTAGTAATCTTTGTTCAGCATCTTAGTTTCCCCCTCATTCCAATCTATTTACAAGCCTCTAGCATCTGCAGTTTTGTCAATCCGGTCAGATATTCTTTTAAATTTCAGGGACTGTCCCCTCACTGCTTTATAGCGTAGTGTTCTCCTTGATCTATGGAAGCAGCAAAACAGTGTCTGTAGAATGGCTACAGTATGCTATATAACAATGCAAGATATGGACTTGAAGCTCAATCAACTTTCTTCCATATCAGTAGGAGATATATATGCAGTTTATTAGTTAAGCCAACATAGAATCAACTCTCATCAACACGGAGCCGGCTAAATCATTCATGACCTGGAATAAAAAAGCAATGCGAGTATTCTGGAGGAAAGTAAAACCAAGACAACTTCTTAAAAGTTGGTCCTATTTTCTACATATGTACAGCAAACTGTTTACAATTAAAGAAGACTATGAATAAATTAAAGTCCATGAAAACCAAACTGCGGCAACTGAATTACCAATTGATGTTCTCTTGCAGGTTAGGTACAAGGATCAGTGATAATTACATCATAACGTCGAGTTTTGGGCAACAAAAAAATCTGGATGGAAGTAGAAAAACTTAAATTTAACTCACCTGTACAAACTTCCAAGAAGCAACAATGTTCATACATCTGACAGATGATGATTATTTATCTCCTTTGCTACAAGTATTAGTTGAGAACATATCAAGAATTTCACAAAAACATCATTTTTGTTTAAGCTGTGCAAAAGTTATATTTCATCCCTTCCTTGGACATGTGAGATTGTAAACACCCAATATGTACATATGCAAATGAATATAAAGGAACGTTCATCAACTTCACCATAAATAATTGCAATTTTGAAATGAACAGAATCCTTCTTCAGTCCTAATGCCAATATGTCATCAGTAACACAAAGGTTTTTTTGGACATCTATCTCAAATAAGATATTTAGATGGTAAAAGTTGATTTAGTTTTACAGCTAAGTGAAGTATTTCAAGACGCACACAATTAATGTGGTTGACACATTAGCAAGTTAGATACTGTTTATAGAAACTACTTTTATTTATGACTTTGTCCAATACTCACAATTAGCTATACTAAGTCTGGTGTAGGTACAAGCTATTTGTGATAATTGAATATTTTTAATCTAGTCAATGAAATCAGAGGCAAAAAATATAAAGGGATGGTTTTGTTATTTGAATATAATAACTCAATTTTTTTCTACATCCTTCATTAACTGCATTCAAAAGTCTGACTTCTTGAAAACAGACTAATTCCTGGCACCTTAACAAAATATTCAGTTTATTTACATTTATGACGAAAAAAGGGTTCATTGGCAACCAAGCTGAATTTCCCATATATACAGTCGTGGTTGTAATATTTGATACCAACATCGATTGCATTAAAAATGCCCACATCATAAAAGTATGCCTAAAGTTTAGTAATAGTTGTTCTCAGCATAGCAACGGGATAAAAGACTGTCAGCTGAATATGTCTGCAACATTTTCAATATGTCTGCCTCTTCAAGAAAAAAGTCATCATTCTGTCATGTGATAGTCTCCTGTGTCTGATTATTACACTCTTAAACTTTCCAAAATAGCTTCATGCCAATGTTGAAAGATAAAATAAATCACTTACATTTTATTGGTTGCCTTAAGTAGCCACCTAGAGCAATTGATACACATGGATTAAGCACCAGCAATTTAGGAAGGCTCTTTCAGCTTCTAAGGAGTCTACATCCAATAACATTTTTCCTGAAGGTAATAAATTTGTTGCATCTTGGCTGAGTTTTTGGCTTTTATATCTGATTTCAGTAATAGACATTTTCTTTTATATGAATGCCAGCAATATGAGAAATGCCTCTCTGAAAGTACTACCGCCTCTGATTTAGAAGATCCAAGTCACCCACCATTTACAATTTTGCTGAAACTCCGGATTGAACCAAAATATAGCAGAAAGTTTTTGCTATGTTCTTGATTCCAGTAAAGAAAACTAACAGCTGTTTCCTGATATGCAAAAAATGTTCTTTTTTGGCAGACAATCTGGCCTTTGGATAGTCTGGAATGCTGCTCTCATGAAGTTCATGTCCCGAGATGATTTCATCTCATACTTTTCAAGCTCTACTTGAAGTCTGCACCTTTTATCTGAGGATTGTTTTGAACTGTCTTCCTAGAATTACAGCCTTCTCAGGTAGTCTTTGTAAGGATACATGTAGAAAATACCAAGGTGGCAAAAAGTGGGGCAATCCAGTCATTAAAACAAACTGAGAAGCAAATTAAAATCAGAAAAAATGATTATAATCTGTGGCAAATATTTGCCTTTTTTAAACAAACAAACATTTTAGTATGCTTTACAGGACTTTATTTCTCTCCATCCATAATACTCATAAACAAAAATGTTGTTGAATTATCTAATTTTAAAATGGCATTCAACATAATGGAAATGCAATATTTGGGTCCTGTAGTAAAAAGGCTGCTTAAATTCTAAATTAGTCTTCCTGGTTGCTACGGTTCATTGAAAAACTAGTGATATAATGGCAATAATTGCCATGATGTAATATGATGTTCCCAGGGGCAATTCTGCAGAGTATTTTAAGTGCCTCTAATTAAAGCAACAGTGGTTGCTCAAATACATCTATGGCAATGGCATATCTAAAAATGTGGAACATTACTAATCTAGGTACATACTATGGGAAATATCAAACTTGGCCTATGGCTGCACTATCAGCTTCCTCCTAGTCTTCAGGAGAGTGAGGGAAGGTGAATACAAGAGAACTATCCTAAGAGGTATACTCAGCAAAAAATGTGCCTATTGAGGCTTTGCTCATCTTGTGCGATAACTACTCATTCTCAGACCTTATGATAGTTTCATCCAGTTATGGATGTGAAAGACGAATGGCAAGTGGGGAACATAGCAATCCACAACAGCAAGTCAACATTCAAAGATAGAGCCTTGAAATATGTAGCCATCAAGGATTAAAGGTACTGATCTCCAATGGCTTGTGTTAAACTTGGTATTTAGAAAATACATAGATTTGTTGGAGGCAGTCACTATAGTGTAAAAACTAAAAGCCCAACTATTTGTCGAAGACTCTGCAATATTCAGCTCAAATCACTACTCCTCCTATAACGAAACTGGCCTAAAACAGGACATCAATAACATCCCAACTCAGCTAATAAGTAGCAAGTAACTTGTGCTGTTACGACCACACCAGTTAATTGAGCAAGGTAAACCATCACATGACCTAGAATGATATATGCAAAACCTGTTCTCCATCTACAGGATAACAAAGTGTGGAGCTGGATGAACACAGCAGGCCAAGTAGCATCTCAGGGGCACAAAAGCTGACGTTTCAGGCCTAGACCCTTCACCCTCCCTTGACTTCTTCATTTCCAACTGCCGTCCAGGTACCCCAATCTCCATCTACAGGATACTGATTTGCAAGTTTGAACACACTTCATTTCCCCGGATGAGTATAGCTCCAAAATCACTCGAAGGTCATCCTAATCCAGTAGTCTACCTGACTGCTGTCCCATCCACCATTATATTTATTCATTCCCTGTACAACTGGTGCACCCTAACAATGGTGTCCATAACCTACAATATACATCTTCCCTTGAGGACCAGAGGGCATGATCTCAGGAAAAGGGGTGACATATTAAAGAGAAGAAAAGAAGAGGAATTTCTTCTCCCTGAAGCCAGTGTTATCTGTGGAATTCTTCACTGCAGATGGCAGTCGAGGGCTGGGCTATTAAACTTATTAGAGGATGAGTCAGGAAGACTATCAGTAAGGGAATCAAGGTTGAAAGAAGATATACTGTAAAGTGAAACTGTGAATTACCAGATCAAAAGACTTGACGGGCTGAATGGCCCACTTCAGCTCTTACATCTTTTGACCTTAATTCGCAAATTTACGTCCTCTACCACTTACAACGACAAGGGTAACAGATAAATCTGTCATATAGATCCTAACGTGGACATGGACTCTGTCCCTTCCTGAGTTAAAATCATGGAAACCAGCCCCCTACCCTCACTCCCAACAGCACTGTAGGAATAACTTCATAATGTAGACTGAAGTTGTTCAGAAACTCTGGTCAGATTTCCTTTCTCATGTGCAACAAGAGATAGGCAATAAATGACGACTTGCTAAGCTCTGTAAATTAATTTTTAAAATGTAATTCTTATTATCAATACCAGAAGATCACTGTCAGTCAGTGGTTGAACTAGATTGCCATATCAGAACCATGACTACACAAACAGGCAAATGCCAGATATTTCTGATGTAGATCCTTTTTAAAATCACAATTTTTATACTGTTACATTTCTCTCATTATAATCCATCTGCCATCTTGCTGGCATTCACTTGACATATCTATTTCAATTTGGAGCTTATTTGTGTCTTCCCCACAGCTTACCTTTCCAACTAGCTTTATATCATCAACAAATTTAGATGCTTATTCTCATCTCTTTGTCAAGGTCATTGACATAGATTGTAAATAGCCGAGGCAACTGCAGCTGTTATTCCACTATTTACTGCCTGCTTACTTGGCAATGACGTCTTTAAGTTCAGTCTTTGTTTCCTGTCTGTTAACCAATCCTCTACAACTCTCAACTCCATTAGCTCTTATCTCCCCAAATAACCTTTAGTGCAGAAAATTATTGAATGCTTTTTGGAAATCCAGGTGTACTACATCTCATGGTTTCCCTTCATCGATCTTACTAGTTATACCCTCAAAAGACTCAAACGTTTTTCAAAAAGAATTTCTGTTAAGTAAAAACATGGTGACTTGTCTGATCATCTTATGTTTTTCTAAGTGCATTGTTAATGCTTCCTTAATCATATACTCCAGTATTTTTTTGCCACTTCCAAAGACAGGTCTGATGTGGCTAGAGATATATGGTGAGGCCGGAACCCTGGAATGCCCATGTGTGTTTACTGAGGCATTGACCCAGTTTAAAGGTAAATGTTAGGCCCTCAAACACACTTCCTGCCATCCACTCTAAATGCTCCCCATACCCTTTTATAACACCTACCTCCATCTCCACTTATCTTTCCAATGCCCCCTCATATTCTCCAACAACCCTCAAGCTCCCATGTCCTTTATTCTTGCCATATACTATCCATACCCATTCACCTACTATCCATGATGGACAGGTCTCAAGAGCTATTTCTTTGCAATGGAGATGAGAAGTTTCTAACAGACTTTGAGCTCTCACTTAAACACACTTCGCTGTGAAATATAAGTTAAATTCATAAAACACATTCAAAAAAATGTAAATTTCAGGTGGACGATTTACAAACACAAACCACTTACCACAAAACAGCTAATCCTTTAATAACTTCTTAAAACTGCCAAAGAAAACATAAACAGGCCTGTACTGAGACAGTCTCCATTTTAATAAACTAACTCAACTAAGAATTCATAATGGCTCAGTTGTAACAGCAATACTCTAATATGTGAATAATAGAGTATATTTAAAATTTATTCTGGAGATGTGAGCTTTGATGTCTGGGTCAGCACATGTTCCCCATCTTTAGTTGCTATAGAGAAGATGATGCTGTGCAGCCTCCTTGGGCTGTTGCAGTCCATTTGATGAGATGCCTCAACAATAATGCTATTTGGAAGCAGCTTGAGGATTTTGACCTAACAATACCAAAGACTATAAGCATTCAAGGCAGAATGGCGAGGGGCTTTGAGGGAAACTTGATGGTGCTGTGTTCCCGTATACCTGGTGCTCTTGTTTTTCAAATGGTAGTGGTATTGGATTTGTACAATGTTGTCTAAGGAACTAAAACTGAAAAAAAAATGGTACTTTTGCTGATAGCACACTGGATGATCTGCCAATCAAAGCAGAGTAGGAGTCGGTTTTCTTTTCCCGCTAAAATGACAGATTATTCAATTGAAAAATATTTTGGGCATTTATCTCACTTTAGATTATCGCATTAGAAATCGCAGGCAATGCTTCCTTCAGCTTTGAATGCTCTATGCAGTATATTTTGGCTCCTCACTAGGATTGCTAACCCTCAAATCATCCCTCAGCCCGACTGTGCTAAAATTACAGGGTGGGGAAAGGGGTTGCCTGGAGATAAACAGCTAACCTCACAATAGGAGCAGCAAGAGGAGTGCCGTAGCCTGAGTTGACTACTTGCATCTCTTTTCCATGCAGAGAGAATTTCCAGAAATAGGAATGAGTGTGGGAATTCCCTGAACTGAGATTCACACACAATTCTTAAAAGACAGCTGCATCATCCCAACGCTGGGAAAATCCAGGTTTAATTTCAATAATGGATCCAACTCATTTGCTTTTAAAAGCAGTGGCCAGACCAAATGGTCCAAATGGCTTCTTTCTTTATCATAAATGACTTGATGGCTCCACGACAGAATTTTAGACATTAATCTGCCTATGTCAGACATACAACACAAACATTTTGTACAATCTGAATATTTCATTAAATGTGCTTAACCATATTATTATAAATACAGCATGGAAAAAAAAACAGTACTGAAAAGGATAAGCCACGCTTTTATTGCATAAAATTTCTTTTCAGAAAACTGTGAATCACATATTTTAATTTTACATTTCTGCCTTACTGACAACATGCCCAACGAAGAAACAAAGAACACAAGTTGTTCTAATTCATTCTTTTCTCAGAACTTTATTACTTCTAAAAAGTTTGTATCTGAATTTTACAGAGCAGCAATGATCCATCCTCTTGCAAAGGAATTTAATAAAGTTACTTTACTTTTAAATTGTACTAAAAACACAATTTATGATCCTTTTAAAATATAAACCTTATGTAATTGGTAACTATCCTGCATAACGATGAAACCATAGGAACAGATATAATGCTATTGACAAATTGACGTACAAGTCTATATTTTCGCATCCAATAAACTGTGAATGCTGGGTTTGAGATAACCAAAAGAACAGAAAATGGTGGAGAAACTCAGGTCTAGCAGCATCTAACATTTTGAGTGAGGTGATCCTTCTGGTTTCTTCCAAAAATCAAGGAAACAGGGTGGCAACGGAATGGGCTAGTATCTTGGCTGTTTACAACACTACTCTACAACTGACAAATGTGGGTAAATATCAAGGTTGACACATTCCTTTGACCGCCTTCCTTCTACAATGATCCTCATCTGTACTTCCTTCACTGAAAACCTTACTTCACCAATAGATCATAAATTGAAGACAAGTTTATTGTTGGAATGTTTATTAGTTGAATTTTGGACACAAGCAGGTTCTACATGCACATAGAGGTAGATTTTAACATTGTATTACATTTCATTCAAATGTAAATTCATTGCATATTGCCCAATATGAAGTACGCAAATTCCTGATGACAGCATTCGGAGATTGTTTCCACTTAAAAAGACAAATACTTCATAAATTTGTTGCTTTAGTAATCCTTCTCAACAACAAGGTGGCTTTTGAGATACACAACAATGCAGAATTGCGGAGGAGAAACTGATAATCAAGTTCTGTACCAATGATCATGGTCTCAACTCTGATTTTGGGCTCATGCCGCATTACACGTAACTCCGCCACACTGTTCTGTATTTGTAAAGTTTTCCTTACTGTCCTGTTTTGACACTATCACCTTGGTAATTTGTTATGACCTCTTCACCTTAGTTTGTACAGTTTTGGGTCACTCGTTACTTTGCCTACACTCACAACATGATTCTTACACTCATGGTATTCCAGCCATTCGGTTTGTCTCCAGCACAGCTTTATTTTTATTTTTTGTAATTATCTCTCTGCCTCAATTAATCAGATTATAGATCAGCCCTTCACTTGCTGTACAGCTGGTGATACTTTAATCACACTGTCTGACACTTTTGATCACCTGCAGAGACTTGTTATTCAGCCTGTTGACACTCCACTCACACCACTTGTACGATCTTTGGATGTCTCTACCTATAAATTCTGTGCCTGTGTGTTCTGAAAGCTTCTTATTTCAAATAAACCTGTTGGACTATAACTTGCTGACATCTGATTTCTGACTTTGTCTACCCCAGTCCACACCAGCACCTCTAGGTCTTGTATAGTCGCAGTGAGACCTCCCTACGTTTATTTTCTTTTTATATATACTTTGATATATGGGCCAACATTCCATTAGCCATCCTGATTACTTGCATTCTGAAGCTTTTCTCCATTTAAATAATATGTTCTTTTGTTCTTCCTTCCAAAATGAACAACTTCACATTCTCACACATAGTATTCTATTTGCCAACCTTTTGCCTACTTACTTAACCTATTAATATCTTTCTGCAAACAGTTTGTATCCCTCTCACAACATGCCTTTCCACCTATTTTTGCTTTGTCTGAAAATTTTGCTGCGGCATTACAAACTGTAATGATTCAATATTGCTATGGGGGTCAGGTAAACATGACTCAAATTTGCAATCATCAACAGGGCCCCAATATCACTACTAAATTTTGTGTGTCATATTCCAGGATATTAATACTTTTGATTCAATGAAAAAACTACAAACTCTAAGGTCACATGGAAATAGACTTAATTTACAACTTTTGGAGTCATAACTTATGTCAAACATAAATCATCAAAATGAATTTATCACGCCAAAGAGCATATTATGGTTGAACATGGTTCTGAAAGTGATCTCAAGACCTTGCAAACTGATCGTATTTGTACCTTGGTCTCAAACAGCACAATAAGTTTAATGAAAGCTGGACAAAGTTTCACTGATGTAAACCCTTGTCTGATGACAGAATAGGCAGAAACAGCACTTAAAAATGTCAATACACGACTTTTGACCCATCCTGTAAATTTATTAAAATTTAACATTAACTTGTTTGAACAGGTCCAAGACTGTTTCGCTTTTACTGACCTTGCTTGACTAAATCAACAGCAAGTACTCTTCTCAGTTATAAATCATAAGCAATAACACTATATTGTTACATAAACTGACAGCAGTTTGCAGATATTGCAGTGGTCTAATGTACAATTGTCCAGGTTTTACAGACAGGGGATGAACCTGAAAATTTGTTCCAAATGAAGGCAGAATAAATAAATGCTAGACGGTGGACTAATGCAATGAAAGAGTAATTATGATTCAAATAGATTTGTGTAAAATTGTTGCTGGATTGATTACTACTCATCCTCCACAATCTGTCTAAATAATGTTGTATTATAGTTCAATAGTCGTTCCAACTGTTAGCATGTTATCCTGTCTAACTTGAATTTTAAATGATTCAGAACAAACTATAGTATATCTGAAAGCTATTTAAATGAAATCCAGTGATGTTGCCTTTATCACTTACTTTAATGTAAAAATTACCCAACGATCTATTACTGATAAATAAATCAATGATGATGTTAGCAAAACACCAAAACAAAAAGAAACAAAGTCTTCAGAGTGATGTAAGGCTGAAAATTTGATCAGGGAACAGTCACTTATCTGAAACTATTCCAGTAAAGTTTGAGTAGTTTATAAAAACTAACTAAACGTGAGGATTAAGTTTTATCCCTGTAAATTACCCCTCATACCAGCTGCTGTTACAGCACTTCTAATGAAAGTAACTTGTTTTTTATTTGAAAATTTCAACTGAATTACAGTATACATAAAATGTGAGGAACTCCCAACTTTCTCATGACCACTCTTGTAGAAATACAAGCACAGAATCAGAAAAAGACAGGATGTGAACTTTCAAAATACAGCAGTATTAAGAAACAAGGGAATACACAGACATACAAAAGTAACAGTCAACAACTTTACAAATGTACAAGCATTACTTCGCTTTTAATGATATACCTTTGCTTCTTTAGAAAGATGACAGCGCAACAGAATCCAAACATATGGTCCAGATTTTGTTGAAGCAGAGTAGTTTGTGATGCACCCAGGTCGTCAAAATTTCCTGTGTTAGGTATGGTCCAAATAGCAGTACCCTTGTTTCTAAATCATAGGATTCTAGTTTCAAATCAGACTCTGGGTTTGAACATAAAAATCAAGGCTGGCACACCAATACAAAACTAAAAGAATCAGATGTAGAAGAAAGAAATACAATCTCAAATTTAACAACCATTTTAACAAACAGGTTCTTGTAACAGCAAAATCAATATATTTTCCCAACAACTGATTAGTTTGGAGAGAGACAAACCTTGCAAACCAAAGCTATATGCTTTTACCTGCAGAGATGTACCAGTAGCAAAACAAATGAAAATATATTGAATAAAATATTTAAGAAAGTTATCACTCATTGCTCAAAACTATGACTCTGAGGTTAAAAATACCCTTACTTACCATGTAAACTGACTAAGGTAGCTAGCAACTCTCTGCACAAAGACTTGCCAAGTTTTTCACTTGTTCAATTTGTTCCAACAAGTGAAGAGGAAAATATTGTTTAGTAGTTAAAGCTGCAGTGTTAAACTGACCATTTTTTTAAAAAAAAGTGCTAAACTGACTTGAGACTCGATCTCTGCACTTATACAAACATCCACGGTGGAGGTTAACTGCACAAGTACTAACATTGCACATGCCTTTCCATTTGGTGTGATAAGTTAGAGTTCAATGAAGTGCAGGAAAGTTATCCCAAGTTTCCTGGCCAATAACCACTAATTTACATGCAAGGAATTTGTGCCATTTAGTTTATTGGCGGTGAGGAGAATTGGAAGTGGCATACAAAAGCAGGCTGGGTGGAGCTTTAATGAGCTGCAAATGCATGAAAGTAAGGTAGACACTGCTTAATAGTAAGATTCTTATGGGACCATTTATGGTTCCCGGGAAAAAGCAAAGCACAAACATTTTAGTGATTTTGAGATGACGATATTTTTCATTGTCATCCTATTTTTCTTACTTCTTTGCCTACGCCACCAACGGAAAAATTCCACCAAAACCATTTCCCTGCATGGGGGTTTTCTGAAAATCAAGCAGTTTTTATGTTACAGATAATAAGTCGTCGAGCTGGATGAACACAGCAGGCCAGGCAGCTGAGGAGCAGGAAAGCTGATGTTTTGTGTCTGGACCCTTCTTCAGGAATGACATCCTTAGAAGAGGCTTCACAGTGGGGTTAAAACTCACTCAGAGATAGTAGGAACTGTTGCTGCTGGAGAATCTGAGATAACACTGTGCAGTAGGTGGATGAACACATCAGACGAGCAAGAAAGCTGACGTTTCGGGTCTGGACGCTTTTTCAGAAATGCATCTGAAGAAAGGTCCAGACCCAAAAAGTTAGCTTTCCTGCTCCTTTGATTCAGCTTGGTTTGCTGTGTTCATCCAGCTCTATACCTTGTTATCTCAGATTCTCCAGCAGCAACAGTTCCTACTATCTGAGTCAGTTTTTGCACTTTGTTTTAGTGCTGGCCCACAAATTACACAAATAATACAAGTGAATTTCAGAATATATGGCAAAGTATATTTCAAATATGAACTCTGGGTTACCAGTCCAACACCATAACTGATATTGCGGTACAAATGATAGACTGAGGCTCCCACTTAAACACTGACATGAGGGTATCTACCATACTTTGCATCACTTTGTGTTCATGTGCAGTTTACATATGACACCCCAATTGGTGGTTTTGGTGCTCAGGAAAGCTTTAGGCACAAAAGGCAACTGGTAAAACTGGATTTAGATCAATGACTCAGAAACAATTGGTAACAAGTTTAAATCTGAGCCAGTCCCTTGGATAATAAAAGTTGTCACTTTTTTGTTGTAGAAAAGTCCAACATAGTAATTGTAATTTTATGAAATGTCAGACAAAAAGAAAATACTAGACTAATTAATATTTGTACAGCAATTAGCATTCAAAATCATTTCTGCCAACATGCATCCAATTTTGATCAGGGTTCTCTCAACTTTAGTCCTGACCAGTACTTAGAACAGTTTATAATTTAAGTTTCTCAGATACTGGCAGGGTCAAGTTTATTAAGAATCACTAATGAATGGAGTATGAAAAGAAATAAGAAAAGAAAAAGTGAGAAACTCAGCGGATCTGGCTACAGCTGTACAGAGGAAAGCAGAGTTCATGTGTTGTGTTCAGTCTCCTCTTTTTCAGGTTTCCAGCATAAACAATATTTAGCTTTGATTGAAGCAAAAGAGATAGTGCTCTTATCACTGTAGAGCAGCAATGAATTATTGGGTTTTTCTGACAATCCAGCAGTTTCTTTGTTTTCTTTTAAAGTATTGGCCCACAAATTGCCCCATGAAATGTAACTGAACTTCAGGCCTTGCCAAAGCATATTTCAAACATGAACTCTAGGCTACTAGCCCAGCACCATTACTGACTAATCAATATACCCTAACTGGTATTCATCGATGATATCAGAAATCCATTAAAAATTCTGGTTTTTATAACAATTCTAGTATAAAACAATAAAATTAATAAATTAAAGAATTTATTTTTCAATTCACTGCAAACCCCCACATCCCTGTCCCACCACACCACCAAAGTCTAAGTATCATCTTATCATACACTTGCTAGTAATGTCAAAGTTGTCTTCTCTGAGATCTTATCTTCTATATGGTCCAAGATTCTAAGCATAAAAGCAAAGATCAATTGTTACTGAGGTAATTTCATGCAAGATGGTGTTTCAATGTTCTTGTTTCAGAGAAAATCTCTTGCACAACAAATAAAATATTTTCATATTTATGATGTCTACTCAAGATTATCTTTTCAAATACCACAATGTACTACAGTATTTGAAATTTTCAATGTCTTTTTTTTAATATAAGATTACTTTTCTGGTGATCATGCATGGTGTACCTACCATAATACATCTGCGTAGCTTTCATTTCTACACAATAATTTGGACCATTTAAATATTACCTTTTGTACACGTTAATTAGTTCAATGATTACACTGGTTCCTTTAAAATATTCCCTGTGATTCTAAGTATTTTAATATTTATACACTATGCCTTTACAGATCCATTACTAATACTTTTAACAGAAACATTGTTTTTGTAAGAGTTATGCCAACATACTTAATGGTAGATTAAAGGAATAGGTCCAAGTCCAAGATGCATAACTGGTCTAGCCATTCCTTGCCAGATCTGTTGGAGTACATCGCATACATCATGATCCTGCAGTCCTTTGTCAAAATTGCTCACTATTTCCAGAGTCAGAGTTGAACAGCACAGAAACAGACCCTTCAGTCCAATTCATTCATACCTACCAGTTTTCCCAAACTGAACTAGTCCCATTTGCCTGCATTTGGCCCATATCCCTCTAAACCTTTACTATCCATATATCTGTCCAAATGTCTTTTAAATGTTACAACTGTACTCACCTCGACCACTTCCTCTGGCAGTTCATTCCATATGTACACCTCACTCTGTGTAAAAAAAGTTGCCCCTCATGTCTTTAAATCTTTTCCCTCTCAACTTAAACCTTTGCCCTCTAGCTTTGGACTCTCCTAACCTTGGGAGAAGACCTTGGCTTTTCACCCTATTTATGCCCCTCATGACTTTATAATCCTCTATATGGTTACTCCTCAGTCTCCTGTACTTCTGGGAAAAATGTCCCAGTCTATCTGCCCTCTCCTTAACTCAAACCCTCCAGTTCTGAAACATCCTTGCAAATCTTTTCTGCACCTTCTCCAGTTTAATAACATCCTTTCGACTGCAAATACAACCCCAATTTCATTTTCTCCAAAACTAATTGTCTCTTGAAAACACTATTTTCCCACTTCCCTATTTTCATGTCTAACAAGTGCAAGGAGCACTGGACATATTCTTATCAATAATGAAAACATCCGTTCAGTTGTCTCTGCTGCATCTTTCCTTTCCCCTTGTCCATCAAAACTAGCTTCACCCATCAACTTTAACTGTCAAGTCCTTAAGTTATATCGATTTTTAGTCATCCTACTGGCTGATCCTGCATCATTGACCTATGCTGTGCAGATTAGTCACGGTGTAGTCAAAACACTGCAACAGCAAACTCCAGCTGGTAGTCAGGACACAAAACAAGACACACAAAGGTAATTCATATAGCATGGTCTTGTATTGCTTCACTGTACTCCTTTGGTAGTGTGAAATCAAACTTTGTCTTTCTTTTTGAAATATGTTTTTGATGGTATAGATGACACTTGAATTGCAATACTAATTCCATGCATTTGAGACCTTACTATTAGTTGCTGACATTTGGTTAAAATTTCACAACACTGAAAACCAACTACAAGTGTGAGAACACACCTCTGTAGAATTGGTCACTGTAACCACAACTCTCCATTTGAATTCCTACTCAAAAAACTGTCAGACCCCACTTTCAAGTGCAAAGTACCACATAGCAAGAGTATTGCTTCATAAGGGAGTGTATACACAAAGTGGAAAGCAGTTTTCAAAGGTTAATTAGAAATACAACCTTGGAGTACAAATGTTCCCGAGCCATTTATTCAAGATAAATAGTTTCCTTTAATTACTGTCAGGATGTACACTTTGATAAGCTGGCACTTTCTGTTCACCCATCCGGATTAGATGAATTTAGAATGAATTACAATGCTGATTTGTAATCTGCGCTCTATATCAGGCTGTCTCTGAACTTGGGTGGTTTGCTTCTATCAAGCCAAAACTAGTTCAGCCTTGCTAATCCCTGCCGAACCTCCTATTTACCACTGTGTTGGAAAAAGAAACAGGTGCATTAGTGCTACAGATTAATCTCCCAATTCGGTTAAGTGCCATTCACTAAACCCTAGTTTTAACTTATTTATACCTGTCAACCTAAGATCTGGTAAATCTAAGAGGAGGGTGAGCTGGATACATTAAGTATTTGTGGAGTTCTACAGTATCCAATTTCACAATGCGATTGATCATTGTAATGACAGCTCTCATTTGAATTGTTTCCCAAATTCCGTTCAACACCAGATTCGACAACAGTATCAGATTGCATATAATTCTATAACCCACACAGTTTAATTCCTTAAAGTTGTAGACAGATATTTGAAACAGACCTGTAAGTATTGCTGTTAAGTAGAACCATGGATAGGCTACATTTTACATACAATTACAAATTGACAGAAGTCTAGCTTCAGACAGTGTGCAACAAAACTAGTCGTCACTGTTACCTTTCTCCTCTTTATTATTTTATGGGATGTTGGTAACACTAGCAAGGCCAGCATTTGTTCCCCATCCTGAATTGCTCTAAGACTGAGTGCCTTGCTAGGCAATTTCATCTGGCATTCAAGAGACAGCCACATTGCTGTAGGTCTATAAGCCACATGTAGGCCAGGCCATGTAAAGATGGCAGATCCTTCCTGAAAACGACATCAGTTAACCAGATTGTTTCATGATTATTATTTCTGACTCTAGCTCTCAATGCCACGTTCAGTAATTAATTCCATCAACCTCTGCAGTGGGGTTTGAAACCATGACCCAGAGCATTGGTTTTAAGTTTTTCAATTATTAGTCCAATGATATTATCTGGACACCACCACCTTTGTATAGAACAAAGTTACACAGGCAGTGCTTTTATCATGTACTCATGGTTTAATTGTGAGAAGTAAAAAAGGCTGCAATGTTCTTAAATTACTGAATCCATCTTCAGCAACACTGTCTTAACTGTCATAATGCAGTAATTCTCTTGTCTTTCCTGCTCTTTTGTTAAAAAAATTATTGCTGTGTAAAGCATTGATCCCTTTTGCAATTTTAAAATCCAATCATTGTGAAGTGTCTAAACATCACAAAATAATTCATTCTGAACACTACATGAGACAAGAGGCAACAGGTTTGAAAAAGTGTGGAGAGTGTTTCATTCTGATCACAGCACTGAGAAAGGAGGCAGCAAGTTTAAAAAGACCACAGTGAGTGGGGATTGGCTTTGTTTTGACAGTCTAATAGTGATGTCACAGGAAAATCTGCAAGTTTCCTGTTACGGTAAGAATTTGTTAGGGAGTAAATCAAAATAATTTAAAACTCCCAGAGGTCCACTGCAGGGAGGGTGGGTTGAGTCCCGAGGGCTTGGCAGCGGGTATTGGGAGACTGTACAAGGTTCTTTTTATATACAAGAAGGAAGTGTGGGTCCATTAAAAGTAGTCAGGAAAATTTATTGTCAAAGCATTAACACAGAAACCCAGAAGCAAAATGCAGGAAAAAGCCATTCAGTCCTTCAAAACTGCTCCACCATTCCTCATGATCATGGTTGACCATCCAACTCAATAACCTATTCCTGCTTTACCCCCAATGAACCTTTTAGTCCTCAAGTGCTATATCCAACTCATTCTTGAAAACATACTATTTTGGCCTTGACTGCTTTCTGTGGCAGTGAATTCCACAGGCTCACCACTCTCTCGGTGAATAAATTTCTCCTCTTGTCAGTCCTAAATGGCTTACCCCATATTCTTAGGCTGTTATCTCTGGTTCTGGACTGGACTCCCCTGCCATTGGGAGCATCCTTCCTGCACATACCCTGTTCAGTCCTGTTAAAATTATACTGGTTTCTACTCTGAATTCCAGCAAAGATAATCCTGACCAATTCAACTCTCCTCATACATTAATAGATCGATCAGCTTCCAATATTTCATAGATTCTGGAATAAAGCCTCCAGATTGAAAGCTTGCAAATGTCACACGCACTATTTAAGATAGGAACAAGGGGGAAAACGGGGAACTACAGACCATCAACCTTATATCAGTAGTCAGGAAAATGTTATACCGTGAAGAATGTGATAAATTAACACTTGGATAAAAACGATCTGATTGGGCATAGTCAGCATGGGTTTGTAAACGGAAAATAGAGTTTGACAAACTTGCTGGAGTTTTTTTGAGCATACTACTAACAAAATTGATACAGGTGAATTGATGTATACAGTACATTTGAATTTTCAGAAGGCCGTTGATAAAGTATCTCTCAGGAGGCTGGTAAACAAAGTTAAAACACATGGTATAGAAGGTGATTTTGATTTCATTTGATTTATTGTCACATGTACCTAAGTATATTGAAAAGCTTTGTCTGCGAGCTGTATGGGCAGATCGTAGTACACAAGGACATATAGATCATAGGGTGAAGAATAAACTTGGGCAGAGTGAGGCATACAGGTTACAACACACAGGAAATATGTGAGGCAAGCTCAACATTGGCAAGATCAGCATTATTTCGAGTTCGAGAGTCCATTCAGTTTAATAACGTCAGGGAAGAAATACTTCCTGAACCCACTGGTGCATGTGTCCAAGCTTCTGTATCTTGTTCCTGACAGAAGAGGTTGTCGGAGAGCATTACCAGGGTGGAATGCGTCTTTGACAATATTAACATTTCCATGGCAACTAGACATGTAAATGGAGTTCACAGATGGGATGTTGGTTTCTGATGATGGTCTGGTCTGTGCACATAACATTTTGAGGGTTCTTACGATCCTGGGCAGAGTACCATGCTGTTATGTACCCAGACAGTATGCTATCAATGGTGCATCTCTAAAGGTTGGTGAAGGTCCTTGTGGGCATGCCAAATTTCCTCAGCCACCTGAGAAAGAAGAAGCATCGTTGTGCCTTTTTGACCGCTGCATTTACATGGGACATCCAGGACAGGTTGTTGGTTATCATCACTACTTGGAACTTGACGCTCTCAACCTCTGCATCTTCGATGTAGATGAGGATATGCTCTCCTCCTTTCTCTCTGAAGTCAATTATCAGTTCTTTAGCTTTGCCAACATTGAGACAGAGGTTGTTTTCATTGCACCATGTCACCAAGCCCACTATCTCCTTTCTGTATTCTGTAATGTGCTGCCATGGATTAAGGAATGGTTAACAGGCAAAAAAAAATCAGAATAAACAGGTTATTCTCATGTTGCCAAGCTATATCTAGTGGGCTACTACAAAAGAACAGCATTTGGGCCCCATCTGTTCACAATATGTCAATTTGGGGACTGAATATAATATTTCCAAATTTGGAGGTGAGAAAAACTAAGGAGGACTGCTTGTTGACAGGAAAATGTAAAATATTTTCATGAGGATTTGGACAGGCTTAAACATGACAAAAACATGGCAGATATAATGTACAAAAATGTCAGATTGTCCACTTTGATAGAAAGAACAGATGTGCAGAGTATTTTTAAATAGTGTGAACTTTGAAAGTGTAAATGTGAGAAAGGACCCAGGTCCTTCATAAATACAATGAGGACTAACATGCAAATGCAGCAAGCTATTAAGGAAGGCTAATGGAATGTTTGCCTTTATCACTAGAGGATTTGAGTATGGGAGCAATAAAATCTTGCTTTTATTGTATAGGGCAATGTTGGTCAGGATGGTAAGTGGATTGGCAGGAAACTTGCAGGTGGTGGTGCTCCCACGTGTCTGCTGTCCTTGCCCTTCTAGAAGGAAATGGTCAAGGGTTTGAAAGGTAATGTCTGAGGGCCTTTGAAAGTGCCTCATTGGTTGTAAAATATTTAGTGGTTATCCAAGATTGTGAAAGGCACAATATAAATGCACATTCTTCTTTTCTTGAGTATAATTGTAAATGTTGGTTGCAAAAGAATGTTGTGATCTGTCAAATAGACCTTTTGTGTAAAGAAGTACAAAAAATTAAAAACACTAACTTTCTTGATCAGGAGTTTAAATTATGTAGAAAACAATTTCAGCAGCAATTTGCAAAACCATTGTATTTTAAGACCAGCAAAGCTAGATTGCTCCAGAACTTGAATCATAGAATTGGTACTGCAATGTTTTTGGTTAAATGTAACTGAACCCAGTCTAAAGGATAACAAGAGATAACAAGGTGTAGAGCTGGATTAACACAACGGAAATTTCTGAAGAAGGGTCTAGGCCCAAAACGTCAGCCTTCCTGCTCCTCTGATGCTGCTTGGCCTGCTGTGTTCATCCAGCTCTACACCTGGTTATCTCAGATTCTCCAGCATCTGCAGTTCCTACTATCTCTAAAGGATAACAATGTCACGCATAGAAATATCAAAAGGGTGAAAACTGAGAGAATAATGGTTCAGGTTTCCAGCATCACTGCTGCTTTTGCATCAAGATTGAAAGGTTTACCTGGGTAACATGATAAACAATGCAAATCAATTAGTAGCTAATAATATTGAATAATAGATCGAAGTAAAGAACATGCTGCAGCAAAGTTAGTAGCTCAATTCTTATTCACACAAGCTAGATATCTGGGCAAACAAATCAGGTTTGTGCAAGACTGGGCCAGATTAAAATATGCCTATTTTATATTCCCCATCATTCATCAGCAATGGGAAACAAATGACTGAAACTGGCAAATTTCTGTCGTAACATCACAACCTTTTGTCACAAAAATTATCTTAAACTGCGGATTATAAAGCATCCATGAAGTATGCGAATAATTTATGTGGATAGAGAATTGAAATTTATTTAATAAAAATGTAAAGGTTCCAAAATGGCTTTTACCTTATCTGAGAAATATTGCCACTCGCACAATTCTTGCCTCTTCATCATCCCTGACTTTAATCACTCCAACATCACCGCCAATGTGCTAAGCTCTGGAATTTCCCTCTCCCTATCAGCACCTCATTGCCACTTTTCTATGATCCTTAAAACCCATCTCTTGAATGAAGCTTTAGTCACCTGACTTAATATCTCCTTCAGTACCTCAGTATCAAATTATATTTTATGATGGCCCTATGAAGCACCTTGAATGTTTTTATGATGTTAAATAAATACATTATACTGTTCCTGTGTCAAATTTAAACAAATTGCATATTTACAAAAATGGTCATCCGTCAGGTAACAATTCACTTTCAATCACTCTAATGAGAGACTGATTGTTTGCACATCTCCATGTGCAGTGGCAGATTCAGTGAACAGTATTTACATTTCAAATGTAACAATAACACAAGGCTTGCTGCTTGTTACTTTCTTGAAAGAATTGATGCATTGATTCTTTATTTCATTTTACTGATGCGTACACAATTCCAAGAGTTTTAAGGAAGCCTTTTGCTGGGATGGCAAGGATGAGGTTCAGGGATCATAGAAACTTACAAAATAGGAACAGGAGAAGACATGTGGCCCTTCAAGACTGTTCTGCTATTCAATATGGTCATGGCTGATCATCCAACCCAGCACTCTTTTCCTGCTTTTTCTCAATGTCCTTTGATCAGTTTAGCTCTCAAAATTCTTTCTTGAAAATATTCAATGAATTGACTTCAACCATTTTCTGACGCCACAGAATTCCACAGGCATACCACTTTACATATGAAGAAAGAAATTTCTGCTCGTCTCAGGTTGCAGTGACAGTGGTGTGTGTGGATAACGGGGTAACAAGGAATTAGCAAAGCCGGGAAATCATTTATCAGGGGTGACGAGACTGGGGAGCCATCTGTCTTGTCTACCAAGGAAGGGATGGAAAAAGAAGTGCCAAAAAAGTTCGGTTAGAATGAAAAAGTTGCAAAGGAAGTAGGACAGAGTCTGGAAGGGGGAAGTGGGGAAAAGACAATGGTTGCAAAATGGGATGAGGTGTTGGGGGTAGGGGGGGGGGGGCGGGGTGAGGAGAAAGAAAAAGCCTTAATGTTGTGGGGCCTGGGAGAAACTGCAAGGGCAGGTTGCAGAGGGTGGAAAGGAGAGTTGCAAACGTCGAGGTAGGAAAGCTTAAAAGGATGAGAGAGAGAGAGCACGAGAGAGAGAGAGAGAATAGTTCATTGCTTGCAGTTGGTAAGGATCATGATGGCAGGAGAACTCAGCCCCCTGGAATGCTCCTTCTGGAATATATGGGAAACCAGTATCCATGGTGATCACATGTACAGAAAGCATGTTCAGCTGCAGCTTCTGATATACTGCATAGAGCGGCAAACAGACTCACTGTGGAGCAGCCATAATACTGAAGACATTGTGGATTGTACATTTACTTGTGGTGTGACCAGCTTGCTAAGGGATACTCAGGCAGAAAAGTGTTGGGTGACCACCAGGAAGTTAATTAAGTGTGGACAGGTGGTGCAGGAGACCCTAGTGGGCAACCCTCTCAGATATACTGTTTTGAATAGAGTTGGGATGGGGAGATTACCTCCCAGGGAAAAATAGTGACAGCCAAATTTATGGCACCATGTTTGGCTTTGCTGCACAGCAGGAGAGGAAAAAGACTGACAGAGCTTCAGCAATAGGGGGCCTGAATGTAAGAGAAACTGGTAGATGGTTCTGTGGCTGTAAAAAGGTTTCTTGAATGATATGTTGCCTCCTTGTTACCAGGATCAGGATCAGAGTGGCTGCAGGGGTTTCTGAAGCATAAGGGTGAAAAGCAAGCAATTGTGGGGTATATGCTGGTACTAACAACGTGAGTTAAAAAACAGAAATGAGGTCCTGCAACAGGAATTGAGAGAGTCAGGTAGCAGGTTAAAGAAAAGGAATACGAAGGTTCCACTCTCCAGGATACTTCTAATGCCATGTACTATTGGGTCTAGGAATAGGAAATGACTCCGGTGAAGGTGTCAATAAAGGGCTGGTATAGAAGGGAAGGCATTTTTGGATCATTCCGACAACTTCCGAGGTAGGCAGGACCTGTACGAACTGGCTGCACCTAAACTTGCGGGGAGGTTTGCTTCTGTTGTGGGGAGGTTTTAAATTAATTTTGGCGTACAGGGCACAGAGTAGATGTAAAGTTGGAAGCAAGGTACAGTCAGATATAAAAGGAATACTAGGTCAGTCTAGGCGGTGGGGAAGACATGGGAATAACAGAAAGATAATTTATGTCTGTTTTCTTGGAAGGAGCCTGACTGACAAGGCAGATGAACTTAGAGTGGTAATCAGCATATGGGAATTTGAAACTGTTATAATCATTGAGAAATGGTTGAAAGAAGGGGAGGCCTGGTAGCTGAACATTCCAGGGTGTAGAAGTTTCAGGTGTAATTGGGGGATGTAAGCGTGGTGGGCGCATTGATAAAGAAAACCATTACTACAATAACGAGGTACGATGTCCTAGAAGGCTGTTCAAATGAAGCCACCAGGATAGAGCTTAGAAATAAAAAAGGGACGATCGCTTTGCTGGGAATATACTACAGGCCACCCAACAGTCACGGAGATAGAGGAGCAAACATGTAGGCAAATCACAGAAAGGTGTGAGAGGAGTACAATTCTAGTAGTAGGAAATTTCAACTCTACTAACATTCACTGGGATTGCGAAGTAAGAAAGGATGAAATGGGATTGAATTTTTAAGTGCATCAAGAGCATTTTTTGTGCCAGTATATAGATAATCCTAGATACTAGGCCTGAAACGTCAGCTTTTGTGCTCCTAAGATGCTGCTTGGCCTGCTGTGTTCATCCAGCCCCACACTTTGTTATCTATAGATAATACAACTAGAGATGGACCAGTGCTAGAGCTAATACAAAGCAATGAAGCCAATTAATTTGGTTGATGTGTCAGTGGGCAAACATTTCGAGGATAATGACCATAGCTCTGTAAGCTACAAAGTCAATATGGAAAGGGATAAGGAAAGTGCAAAAGTGTTTAAATTGGGAGAAGACCAATCTCAAAATCATTAGACAGGATCTGGAAAAAAAAAGACTGGGAGTCGCTACTTGCAGGTAAGTCTACATCAGGAAGTAGGAGTCTTTTAAAATGACTGCTGAGAGCACTCAGGACCAGCACATTCCTCTAAGAATGAAGGCAAAGCACAGCAAATACAGGAGACCCTGGATGCTAATGGATATCAAGAGTTTGATATCTCCCTTCAGGAGAACTGAGAATGGGCGGGGGGGGGGACACTTAAAAAAAACGGGGGGAATATGAGGAACCACAAAATATCTCTGGAAGATAGGATTAAAGAAAATCCCAAGGCAAAGAGCAAGAGAATTACCAGGGAAACAATGAGACTTATTACGGGGCAATCTGTGTGTGGAGCCAGAGAATGTGGGCGAAGTGTTGAATGAATATTTCTATCCAAATTCACAAATGAGAAAGAAATTACAATTCCAGATTTCAGTTGTAACACACTGCTTGAGATGGTGTTGGAGGCAACACTTACTCTTGCAACATACAAGACGAATCTGGATAAACTGTTAAAATATGAGGGCACAGTAGGCTAAGGACCAAAAGCAGGTAAATGAGAGTAGTATAGTTTGGTTTTATTAGTCGGCATTGACATGTAGTGGAACTGCTATATGTGGGAAAAATATAGTGGATATTCTTGTACTGAACATTGTGTCAAGTACAACATTTAAATCCAAGATTGAGGTCTGAGATGCTGTAAAACTGGGATAACTGTCTGGCTTCAATTTTCCAGCTGTGGGCAGATGACAGAAACATATTAGTTGTGATTTCACCAGTCTGCAAAAGCTGTATTCAAGGTGATGATATTTTGTGTTTGGAAGTGAGTTTTCCAGTTATTTTGGGGAAAAAAAACTTTTGTTGCTAACTTATGTCTGCTATCTTGTATTTTTTTTAAATGTTGTGGTGAAAAATAAATTAATACTTTCCTTGTGTGTTATAGCTTTAACTTTAGTGGACATTTGGTAATTAGAGTCATAGGGCTGCACAACATGGAAACATACCCTTTGGTCCAATTATCCATGTCGACCAGATATCCTAGATTAACCTAGTCCCATTTGCCAGCATTTGGCCCATATCTCTCTAAACCCTTCCTATTCATATATCCATCCAGTTGTAATCATACCAGGCTCTACCACTTTCTTTGGCAGCTCATTCCATCCATTCCACCACCTTTTGCGTGGAAAAATTGCCCCTTAAGTCCCTTTTAAATCTTTCACCACTCACCTTAAACCTATACCCGACAGTTTTGTACTCCACTACCCTGGGGAAAATACCTCTGCTAGTCACCCTATCTATGCCCCTCCTGAATTTATAAACTCCTATAAGGTCACTCCTCAGCCTCCGCTGCTCCACACAAAATAGCCCCAGCCTATTCAGTCTCTCCTGATAGTTCAAACCCTCCAATGCTGGCAACATCCATGCAAACTGTTTCTGAATGCTTTCAAGCTTCACAACATCCTTTCTGTAGCAAGGAGGCCAGAACTGAATGCAGTATTCCAGAAGTAACCAAACCAATAGCCTATACAGCCGCAATATGACATCCCAACTTCTATACCCAATGCACTGACCTATGAAGGCAAGCATACCAAATGCCTTCTTCATTATCCTGTCTACTTGCAATGCTACTTTCAAGGAAATGTGAACTAGCACTGCAAGGTGTCTTCATTCAGCACGCTCCCCTTAACAAGGATAATAACTGATCTTCTCATTCTGCTGTGTGCTTCCAAATACCACATACACAAATACAAGACATACTGTTCCTACATGACTGCATCATGCAATAATTGAGTTGAGGAACACTGTAAAGGAACCTCCAAGTACAAAGCTTTCAAAATGGAAAAAGAACCCTCGAGGAAAAAAAAACTTTCTACCTAAATTCATAATTTGATGCACTTCAGTTAGGCTCTCTTCAGCCTCTATTCCAAAGAAAATAACCCAGGTTTATCCAATCTTTCCTCAAATTAAATTTTCCCTTAAAAAAATTACCATAAACCAAAATTTTTAAAGTTAAACCTCATTCATTATGTTAATTTCACTATGGTAACATTTCGAGCCCTCTTTTCTGAAAGCAATGTTTATAACACTGAAAACAGATGCAAAGTAGTCATCAAAAACAATACCAACATCCTCTGCATCTGTACAAATCTATCATTATGCTCCTCTTCTTACTTTACTAATCCCCTTGTTCCTTGTGGGCTGGATTTTCCCAGCTCCTAAATGATATAGGCAACGGAAAGTTAGAGCAAGAAAATATGGAGAGATTGGGAAAGTTAGATTCTCAATGTTAAGAAAAAAATGAATCAGATTCTGCAACCAAGTTTTGAATGGCAGGGTGGGAATTTCTCTAGTGAATAATGAGTAGCCTTTTCACATGCATTTACTTGACATTGGTATTGAATACCTGATTTATACGCAGTTTCTAAATTCCCTTGCAATGCCAAGGCACACAAGGTTAAAGGTCAAGGGCTGGAAATTAGGGTTAGAATAGCTAGTTGGTTATTTTTGACCAGTGCAGACATGATGCGCTGAACAGCCTTTTTCTGTGTTGTAGACATCTATGATTATGACTGACTTCCATGTGCTGGTGAGAAACTAGACAGTGACAACGGCTGACATGAAGGACTGAGCAGGTATCTGTTGGCTCAAGCTCACCATGATCTGCGTCAACTGTCCATGGAGATCAGTATCAGCTATCTGTACTTTAGAATGAGCCAGCGTCTTTCACTGTAATATCGCTACCAGCAACATTGTCCCTGTGCACAATCACCCACCTCACAGATTGTACCAGGGTGTATCTTAGAACTCCTTGTTAATTCTCTTAGGCTCATTCACATTATGCTTACTTGGATCCTCATTGCATTTCTGCATTGTCTTGCCTCTTTGCATTCTGCTGCCTTATTCAGAATCTAAAGGCTCTCAGTACTTCTGTGTTGCCTTGTCTTTTAGCACAGACACAAAGCTAGACAGCTCGATCAGTTTTGATTGTCAGCAGTGACCAGTTGAGGAACATTAAGGCACTGTGCTTTGTCACCTACACCATGTCCTAGCAACGTACATGGCAAACACAATGCATCCACTTAGTCAAATGGCCATGTCTTAAAGTCTAAGCGTAGTAGTATTTAGTCAGGCAAAGATGACGACATTTAGTCAGGAAGACCCATCACAGTAAACAAATAGCAGCACTTGATGTCAGTCCAGGGTTTGGAAATGATCAGTTTGCTGCTTGGCATAATCAAGGGTCTTCTTAAGGGTCTAGGCCCGAAACATCAGCTTTCCTGCTCCAATGCTGCTGCTTGGCCTGCTGTGTTCATCCAGCTCTACACCTTGTTATCTCAGATTCTCCAGCATCTGCAGTTCCTACTATCTCTCAAAATAACTGGTCCAGGATACGAAGGAAGTCTATTGGGAAACTACAGTTTCAGGAGCCTGGTCACTCATTAGATGAGGCTGTCTGTGCTGATTAGTCAGGAAGTGAGTCATGGTCAGTCCCTTGGGGTTCTTCTCAAGGAACATCAAAAACATTTTTCAGAGCCACTAACATGGTAGGGAAGTTGGGGAAGTTATGGAGAGTGGACGTTGCATGTTCGTATGCAAAGTGGGCAATAATTGTGAAGAGGCGTAACTCAGCAGATAAGAACAGGAAATGACAGTACTTGGAAGACATGAGTTACTGTAAGAGATTAGAAGGGGGGGGGGGGGTGGGGGGGGAGGGTACTGATGGCCACAACCACCCTGGCATTGACAATGGACAGTGCAGCACAACGTTTGGCATTGCTGAACTGTTGATTGGCACTCAGGGGTAATGGCAGGAATCGAAGGTGTTTTAGGCAGCATAAGGGAACAGAATTGATTTCCTCTTACCTTGACCTGCAAGTATTTCCCAACACACTTTAATATACAAAGCTGCCTTTCTTGAGCGATGAGAGTGTGGGGGTGATGTGAGGAGACAAGGTGTCAATAATGCTACTACACATACAATCTCCTACTGTATTAACACAGCACTAAATTGCTTCATCTATCAAAAAAGGTTGACTGTCAAAAGTCCATACTGAAGCTTCCCATGGCCTTCCTTATCAAAGTCCTCAACATTCCAATGAATTGAGGACTACGTTAAATTGTCATTCATGTGTTTTGTAAATTTTGCCTGCTCACATTATTCTTTTATTCTCCTTTTCGTAGTTTTGAGGGAAGTTGTTTTGTTCATTTAAGCAAATTCCCAAGGTGACATATTTCTCTACAAATAATAATTAATACAGAATAACAATATTTCTGAAACTACCAATAAACTGATCTGTAACCCTAAAACTTACCAACAAGAAAACTAACTTGAAGGTTTATTTTTGTAAAATGCTTCACGTTATTGATTTATTGAGGTCCTTCAGAATTCTAGCTACTAGATAATGGTTTTGGAGAACTAATGTTATGCATTTATTTTTGCCACAATTCTTGACAGTGCCAGTTAAACTTTTCTGTCCTGTGGCACCATTCTTCTATCAGCATATTACTGCTGCTTTATATGCCAAAACCACCTGCTTTAAGAATTCCAAGCTTCATTGCCTACATCTCAGCTGTTTTATTGTTCTGAAGATATTGATTGGGTTACCAAAGTACACCAACCAAGTAACAAAATGTTACATTCTTTTACAACTGTACATGGTATTGAATGTTCCATCCTCTTTGGTATTGTTCTGTTCATTCATATGGACTGTTGTAATTATTGAATTTTTGGTATATTACATTTTGGTGCTACATTTTATCTCGAATTTATACTTGCTTTTTTCATGCAAATATTATTCAAATTCAAAATCTCTGATTATGAAGCTCAGTCAAACATGAATGACACACACTCCAACGTGTCCAAATTGCCCAAAATCATTTTCAGCAACAACCGAGTGAAATCTCAGCCACCGAAGACAGATTTGTGTATATTTCAGTATTTTTGAATTTGAACTAGTGGTACGTCAGTCTTCTCTGTGTCTGAAGGAGTTTAACTAACTGGCAGGTTTTACTGTAATTATGGTGATTTATTTTAAAACCCAATGGAGAGAAAACGTTCTGGAAATTAATGGGATTTTGTTTATAAGAGGAGAAGATACAAGTAAACAAAGAAAACAATGTAGATTTCAGATAGAAGATTCTGGAGTTTTTTAGGCTTAGGGGAAAATAAGTTATTTTTACCCAAGTTTTAGTTTGGGCAGTACTGCAGGGTGAAATAACCAGTATCTCGTTGCCAAATCACGCTTTATTTACATATGGAGAGTCCTTGACACTGATCCAACTCTCTCAGAGCCAGCTCTCACTGAACAAAACATCTAACACTCCTGTTTATATCCGTCAGCCGGGGCTCCCTGACTGGACTAGGTTAACAGCCCCAATCAGAGAACTCATATTCAACGAGGTCCACGTGGCTGACCTCGTTACCAGGGTACTTGGTTAAAGCTGGAGGTAAAATACAGCTGATCCTGAGAAAATGAGGTTTGTTTGGTATTGCTAAAAATTGGCTACTTCAGAGTGAGGAGTTTAAAAAGTCCAGATCAGATTTAAAACCTGATGGTATTATTTAAAACCGAGAAAGTTTCAGCTCACTGATACAATGAATTAAGGAAGAAGTTATCAGATCCTTACAACTGTGAAGTGAAGTTATAGCTAACTCAAGTCCCATGCAGCATAGAGGTGGGAAATCTATCTGGTGTTGAGTACTGAAATAAGGTGCTGCTTAAGGGGACTGTAGTTTTACATGTATTTCAGAATCTTTAAGTGTGAGTCATATGTAAGTAATTTGCTTCATTTGATTTCAACTGCATTTCTTAGATAATAAACTTCTTCTTCAAGATAAAAATTGAATCCATAGCATTGTGTGTCTGTGCTTCAGTGAAAGATCACCTCATTAAAACCAAAAGACAATGTGATCTTTCAAACCAGATTTCAGCCTAGGATTTGATTTGTCCAGTATTAATATCAGCTTGGATCATTACAATATTAATTGCCAACGACAGAAAAATAAATGTTTATATTCTAAGGCAAGGGCTCTGCTGATCAAAACGAATTGTTGTTTGAATGTCTAAGTTTAATTTTACCTCAACAACTGATTAATTTGGATAAATAAGTTTGGATATTTGCTACACTTTATTCAGCTTATCCCTTTCTATGACTAAAGGAAGCTTTTCAACACGTTCTTTTTCCCAATTTTGTAATGGTAAAAATCAAGTCCACAATTTATTAACCATCAAATTTTGTTAGAAACACTATAAAAATCTTCAATTTGATATAGTAAAGCTAAAGAACAGAGATAGTAACATACTGTGAACTGACTGTGGTTAAATGAAGATTCGTATCTATCAACTCCCAGACATCTTTTATTGCTGCTTTCTGTTCAAGGAAGGCGCTGAATTTTTATTCATAACACGTTATTAAATATCACAAAAGTATCATTGGAGGGACCTGCTTTTCAACCACCATGATTATAAAAATCAAAATTCATATGAAGAAAACATGCAGTTAAGAGTTCATAAAACCAAAAGGAAATGAAAATAAACATGCTATTTTCAGCTGTTTCAAGGTATTTGCGAAATCCTGTATTCCCTTTCAAGGAGATAAAAATGATGGCAATTCCAAAGATTCCACAATTTTACTTGAGACAGCTACGAAGATAATCCTGAGTGTTGTCAAATGCACACTACATCCTTTCACTTTCTCTTCCCTCCAAATTAATGACAATTGCCTGCTTTGCAATTCCTTGAATGCCTAAACTATATTTGAAACACATTCATTGCATGAGAAATTCATCACTGTGAGCAATGATCTATCTGCCCCTGTACAGACAATTTCTATGGGAAAATTTAACATCTACAACTATCACATTGCATTTGCAGTGTTTTGGCTAGAACATTCACAAGTGAGACAAGTTATGTTTACTCCAATACACTACAATATGTAAATATACAAAGGTATTGCTAATTTCTATTAAACAAAAACAGCATTAAGTTTGTAATCTCTAATCTGAATCAGAAATATTTCGTCCATTCTTTACTTGCAGAAATTCCTTTTAATGTGCACAATAAAATTCTTTTAAACACGCTGCCAAACAGACCCCTTTCTGAAATTAAATATTACTAGGAGTTTCAGAAGTTACATTTTTTTTCCACATTAGAGAAAAGAATAAAGGCAGACAGATTGAATTATGGATATTTCCAGGGTACAGATCCTCTGGTAAGGTCTTGCACAATAATGTTCCAGATGCTAACAGGTGGTGCAATAGTCTGTCACCAGTTTCCAACAGAAAGGGTGACCTTGTGTAAATGGAGGTTGTGTACACAGGAGTATTGACTTGCTTTGTAAAAAAAACTTGGTCTTCCAGTTCCTCACGTTTCTTCAAAAGAAAATCATCTGGAGCTTCTATATCTACTCCCCTGCAACAAAATACTAAATGGCCCAGAAGCTATTGTTAGAAAAAGCATTCTTAGTATGTTTAACCCTTTTCCCTCAGTGTCATAGTTATGGTTTCAAGTAACATGATAGTTTTTTTTCCCCAAAGATATAGAGGAAAACGAAAGGCTTTCTTTGATTGATTTGGTTCTTTACAAGTTTTCAGCTGGAATGAGATCATCTCCTTTATTGACACAGTTAATTATTTATAATGTTATTAGAAGTAGGAGTTGGAACAGGCTATTCAACCCCTTGAATCTGTTTCATCACCTAAGGTTATAGAAGATCTGTACTTCAACTCTCATATCCCATCATGATTCAGCAATCACAGTCTTGCCTTTCGAATCAGAAGTTTCTCAGTTCAAATCCTACTCCAGAGACTAGAGAACAAAATCCAGGCATAAACTCCAGCAGTAAGAGGTGCTATACTGATGGCCATGTTGATTTCTGTTTCAGCCATTAAATCAAATGTTCATCCATTCTTAGCCTAACATGAAAGATCCACTGCACTTTTTGAAGACCAAGGTGTTAACTCCAGGGAATAAATATTGGTCTCTACACTAATCACCATGACCAAAAGTAGATTACTGGATGTTCCTCACCAGATTCATAGAATCCCTACAGTGTGGAAACAGGCCTTTCGGCCCAACAGGTCCACACCACCCTTCCGAAGAGCATCCCACCCAGACTCATTCCCGTATCCCTGCGTTTCCCATGTCTAATAAAAACATCCCTGGGCAGTATGGGCATTTAGCCAATCCATCTACCCTGCATATCTTTGGACTGTGGGAGGAAACCAGAGCACCTGGAGGAAACCACGCAGACACGGGGAGAACATGCAAACTCCACACAGACAGTCACCCAAGACTGGAATCGAACCCGGGTTCCTGGTGCTGTGAGGCAGCTATGCCAGTCTTGTGTACAAATTGGTTGCATTGTTTCCTATATTCTAACAGTGCCTACACTTCAGATTTATTTGGCTGCACAATGGCTTGAGAAAGCTTGAGGTTGGGCATTCACTATATGAATGCAAGCTCTTCCTTTCGTATCTGCATTTGTTCTACATCCTTTAACAGATTAAGTAATACTAAGAACAAGCAACTGATGGCTGGTTTTGGCGGTCCATATAGCCATTAAAATAGCATCAAGTTGTGCCTTTGGAATTTCTTAAATAAATTTTGTTTTGTGACAAAGTTATCTGTAAATAGTAAATGTGTAAGGATTATGATGAGATAAATAGCAACTTGTAGCAACTTAGTTGCTTTTGAAACACGTAATTGCTGTTCCCAATACATTAGGTCTTATGTAATTAACAGCAAAACCTGAAGTGAACTCGGACATTTTTCAAGACTGACCCCTGAAAGGTCTTGTTCAAATAAGAACAGGTCTCTCCAGTCGCTGATTTCAGAGAATTAATTCAGAGTGATTAAGAACATGTGTTGCAAAATGTTCAAATAATCCATCTGTCAGTTGAATTCATCTAAGAAGCACTTTATCAATGAATTCAATGTCAATTTCTTATTTTGTGTCCATGACTTGCTGGCCAAAACACATTGCTTATTTCCATGGGCTCATCAACAGAACAATTTTCCAACAATTTAATTTGTTAAAGGAATTCAAAATATTAAACAAATGTGGTGATAGTTAAGGGAAACCGAATTGAAAATTATGATTATGACTGAAAAAAAGACAATTTGTAGACTATCAACCTGTTGTTTACCAAGACGCTTATTTTTCACAAGCATGATACCCAGGAAAATAAGCAATTTTCGTGGAACACAATTCATATAATACACAATTTTCAAACATCCATAACATGAAGGAAACAGGTAGTAAATAAGACACATTTGTACAGTTTAAAATAACAAGCTTTAAAATAAAAAAAGCTAATAAATTTAAAACATTTTCAAGGATACATTCCAATGGTTTGGAAAAACTGTAATTTACATTTTAAAAGGAATATAGAAACGTAGAAGCTCTAGTAGGCCTTTGGAGTCTGTTCTGCCATTCAATATGATCATGGCTGATCATCCAATTCAGTACTCTGCTCTTGCTTTCTCCCCATATCCTTTGATCCCTTTAGTCTGAAGAACAAATCTAAATCTTTCTCGAAAATCCTCAATGTTTTGGCCTCAACAGTTTCCTATGGCAGAGAGCTGCACAGGCTCACCACTTTCTGGAGCAATAACTTTCTCTTCATCACTGTCCTAAAAGACCTGCCTCTTATCTTTACACTGTGACCCTTAGTCTGGACTCCCTGGTCACTGAGAACACCTTTCCTGCACCTATCCTGTCTAATTCTGTTAGACATTTAAAGGTTTTAAGAAATCCTCCCTCATTCTTTTAAACTCTGGTCTCTCTTCATACATCAGTCCTGTCATCCCAGAAATCAGTCTGCAAAACCTCCTTCAGTAGCCAGAACGTTCTTCCTCAGATAAAGAGATCAAAATTGCAGACATTTAGTCATTTGACTTTCATTTACTGAGGTTTATCAATGCAAATGCTGCAATCTGAGCCAATCATTTAGATTGTAGGCTCCCGGATTGGTGTTATATACATAGTGATATGCTGCTTTATTTCCCAAACTTTTGTAATACTTTGAGTATTCTACTTGGCATTCTAAAACCAAATCATATTCTCCTCTATGCCTGTGTTTCTCTTCATTTTTAAAAAGAAATTCTTGGCAGCAAGTTAGGTCTTCAGGGCTAAAGTACATATGAATAGGAAGGAGGAGAAGACTATTCTCATAGTTTGGAAGATTGAATGGGGGAAATTTATATGCAAGCTCATGACCTTTTCCAGAATTGGGTGTTTATTCAGTTACAAATTATTTATAGGAGAATATCATATAAATTGAGATTGGTAATGATGTCTGTACTTCAGAGAATAGTTTTGCAATTAGAAGATGATTGTGTCAAACGTTTTAGGCATAAGAGGACCTGGGGGAATATTTACTGATGAATTCACACAGACTTAACAAAAACAGAGAATTAGGAATGGGGGGAAAACCCACAACTCACAGGAAAGTAAACTGAAAGTAAATTGTATAGTTGGGATGAGGGCTCAGATGAGATTTATCAGTATGTTGCAGGGTATGGAAGATTTGAGTTGTAAAGAAAGGCTGCATTGACTGGGATTTTTTTCCACTGGAGTGTAGGAGGTTGACAGCTGACCTTATAGAAGTTTATAAAATAATGAGGGGTACAGATAGAGTTAATTGTAGTTGTCTTTCCTTTGGTTGGGGGATTTCAATACAAGGGGGCATACTTTTAAGTTGAAAGGAGAGATATTTAAAAAAAGACTTGGAGGGACAAATATTTTAGAGGGTGGTTTGTGTGTGGAATGAACTTCCTGAGGACAATGGGTGTCGGTACAATTACAACTTTTAAGAGATATTTGGTAAGTACATGAATAGAAAAGGTTTGGAGGGATATGGGCCAGGAGCAAGCTGGTGGAACTAGCTTAGTTTGAAATTATGTTCAGCATTCACTGCAATATAGTGTAAGTGCCAAGCATTTTATGCATACACATTGCATAATCATATTCGTTTATCCCCTTAGATATTTAACGCAGAAAAGTGAAGGGCTTGGCACAATCCAAAATTTTCATGAATTTAAAGCAGCCTTCAACCACAGTCGATTTAGTTACATTTAGCACCTTTCCACATCTTCATCCACTTAATGTATAAGCCATGTTGGCAGTGTTCTCATCTCAGTCAAGAGGTTCTGGCTCAGTCCCACTCCAGGACTCCAGAAAAGATCTTGGGCAACACTCAGAGCTGTACTGATGGAATATTGCACAATTGGAGTTACTGTTTCTAATGAGTTACTGAACAGAAATCTGCTACGTTCCCTTAGGTGGAGATAAAAGATCCCATGCCACCTTTAATAGTGTCCTGAATAATATTTTTCCAACAAATCAGCACAATATAAGCAGACTATCTGGTCTTTGTATTGCAGTTTTTGGGAGTTTGCTATGTGCAATTTGGCTGCTGTGTTTCCTACATGGCAAGGATTTTTTTAAAAAAATGCTTAATCGGTTCTTACTGTTGAACATCCAGTGGTCATGACAGATGATACTTAGATGCATTTTTTTAAAAGAAAACTTGCCTTTTGACAGTTTTTCAGTTTGGTTGGGCCATAATTCAAGGAAGATTTAAACAACAGAGAACCTGTTAAAAGTAAGTTGAAAGCTGGTACTATGTTCAACGTTCTTAAAAATAAATTAAATTTCAGCGGCACTTGGCAGGTTGAAGTACAACGCTAAATTCAGCATGCACACTGACAAAATTCACCACCACTCTCTTGAACTCTTCACCGTCTCTGATTTGTCACACTGTCTTATGACAGTCAGCACTCAATGAGCAGAAAATTTCTCCAAGTACATCTTGGGAACATTGAAGGAAGCTGTAAAAGAAAAATCTATTCTCCAACAACTAACTCCATTCTCTACCTAATAATTATGTAAGGCTGAACCAGGCTTCTTCTATTTTTTTGTCACAATGACCCCAAGCTGAGCTTCTGAACACATACTACTTCCATCAGCAAGAGCACCTACTTCTAAATAAAATGATGCCCAACTCCTCCGTTGCCTCACCTCATCTGGTGCTATAACCCTTGTCCATGACTTATTTTTACTCCTTGACGTGACTATGACAAAGTATCCCTGGTCAGACACCATCCTCCTTAAACCTGAACTCAGACGGAACTCTGCTGCTTGCATCCTGACTTATATCAGGTCCTGTTCACCCACCACCATTAGCTGTCTGATTGACACTGAGTCCTGTTTAAGTAATTCTTTAAATTTCCATCCTTGTTATTAAATCTAAGGGCTCTCCACTTCCTATCTCTAATGCGACTTATAACCCTACAAAACGATAAGGATTGCTCTACGCTCTTCCAATTCTGGCTACTTTTACATGCCTGCCTTTAATCACTCCATCACTGGACATTAAACCTTCAGTCACTGGGGTCTAAAGTCTGAAATTCTCTCTCCTAAACATCCCAACATCCCTCCCTCACATGCAGATCAATGCCAAATTTTGAGCGACAATGCATCTGTGAAACGTCTCAGGACATTTCATCAGATGAACGATGCATTAAAGATGCATGTTGTTATGGAAGAAGCACTTATTTTTGTGAAAGTTTTGTTTTAAATTCAGCTAAAACTGCTCTAAATAAGCTAGTTCCATACAATAAAAGAATTTTTGTTTTATTATAGCATGACAATATTCTGTCTTAAATCTCAATGTTGAAGGAAAACGTAAAGGCAGAAAAATGGTGCACATATTCACATACAAAAGCATGCTTTAAAATCAGTTTATAGCAATTACACATTATTTTTGCTTTTAAGCAACAACATGGATTAAAGTTTAAAAACATGATCAATCGAGCTGTGCTGTTTTCTAATTAACCTTTTAAAATGTAGAGAATACTCTATCTGAAAGTGGTTTTTGATACTAAAGCCATTTTAGGTTGTTCACAGAGCTGGTTTGCAACTGAGCAACTGGAAGAGAAACCAGCTTATTCATCCAGGATCCAAATTAAAACAGGACCGGTATAATAGCAGAAAAATCACTAATGAACAGTGGGAAACACGGTATATATAAACAAAAATGGTATTAATAGCTTTAGAGTGTCGTGGTGACTGAACTTTTGGCCGTCAAGACTTTTCTGTAATTCCTTCTCGTAATCCCTCCATTTTCTGACTCGTCTTTCCTCCTTTAAAACATTGCTTAAAGCTTATATCTATCTTGTATAGTTTTTGGTCACGTTAATAAATTAAATGTGCCATGTAAATGCAAGTTGTCATGAATACTTTCTTGTACTGTGCGATTGTTATGGAGAGTGCAAATGTACGCGGATATACTAAGAGCATGTCAAAGGCTAGGAATTCTGTGAGAAGGAACATAGTTCCTGACTGTCCAAGGTCTGCCCACCATCAACAAGGCAGAGATCAGAAGTACAACGGAATATTCTCCACTTTCCTGGATGAAAGGGAGCTCTGACAATACTCAAATAACTTGAAATCCTTCTGGACAAAGTTATCTGCTTGACTGGCATGGCATCCATCAATTTCACCATATGTTCCCTCTACCATCGATGCCAACTGTCGCCAGTGTGTACTACATTACAGCAACATTCCAAGCTCCCTTCCAAACTTAAGACCGCTACTACCTAAAAGGATGAGGGCAACTGATGCATGGGAACACCTTCACCTGCAAAATTTCCTGCCAAGTTTTAAACTATTCTGACTTGGAGGTACATCACCATTCTTGAATGTCACTGGTTTGAAATCTTGGAATTCTCTTCCAAACGCAGTGGTATAGTCCAACACATTGTATGCAGTAATTCAAGAAGGCAGCTCACCAATATTTTGACAAGGGTAATCAAGAATGAGCAAAAATTGCTGGCCTTGTAAATGACGGACACATCCTGTGAAGAAATTTTAAAATTATGGTAGAGAAACATCCCAATTTTTCAAGTAAGGCTCCAGGGTCACCATAAATGCCATAGCAACGGTCTTACTCAAACTTGTCAGTTTGTCAATGAGATTGACAGCCACATAACATTAAATAGGACACGAAATGTAAATTAGAAGCAGTGCATCTAGGTGAATCTTGATGAGACAAGGAAACATACTTTCAAACTGGTTTTGACAGTTCTCCAAATTCTCTTCTTTGCAAGGAGCAAATAAAACTTGAAACTGATATGAGTAGGTCCCATAAAATCAGAAAGAAACCATCACCAGAATTATCTCAAGTATCTTGGGAAATACCCCTCTGTCCCTCAGTCAACATCACAAAAACAGATTATCTGCTTATTAATACATTTTTGTTTGTGGGATCTTGCATCTATATTTAGGACGTGGGAGCTTTGGAAAGGGTGCAGAGGAAATTTACTAGGATGTTGCCTGGTATGGAGGGAAGGTCTTACGAGGAAAGGCTGAGGGACTTGAGGCTGTTTTCGTTAGAGAGGAGGAGGTTGAGGGGTGACTTAATTGAGACTTATAAAATAATCAGAGGGTTAGATAGGGTGGATAGAGAGAGCCTTTTTCCTCGGATGATGACAGCGAGCACGAGGGGGCATAGCTTTAAAATTGAGGGGTGAAAGATATAGGACAGATGTCAGAGGTAGTTTCTTTACTCAGACAGTAGTAAGGGAGTGGAACGCTTTGCCTGCAACGGTAGTGGATTTGCCAACTTTGAGTACATTTAAGTCGTCATTGGACAAGCATATGGACGTACATGGAATAGTGTAGGTTAGATGGGCTTCAGATCTGTATGACAAGTAGGCACAACTTCAAGGGCCGAAGGGCCTGTACTGTGCTGTAATGTTCTATGTTCTATATTTCCCTGAATGCAATAGTCATGACATTTCAAAAGTATTTCATTGTCTTTTAGAGGCATGCTGAAATCAAGAAGGGCACAGTATAAATACAAATAATTTCTTTTAAGATAGTTTGAAATAATTTAAGAGATAATTAAATGCTACAGTGGAGGGTGAAACTAACCTCTCCTTGATACAAAGAAAATTACTGTAACATAAATCGGGCTTGCAAGAGTCTCTGAAAAAAAGAAATTGTTTTTGTTAATTATACACCTATTGAAAGACAGATATTTTACTACAAGCCAAATACAATTATCAAAGGTACTTCTAAAACCTAAGAAAACCACAATTATATATTTATGGTTAATTCTGCATAAATGTTTTTTCAAATAGGCATGGTTTCAAAAGTTAACTAAATCCAAACCACACTATTTGAAAAATCACTGTACTTCAGTGAACACAATACAAAATGCATTTTTGTGGCTTAATACTATTGTTTAAAGACAATAAACAGGATAGGCAGACAAGATTTATTTTCAGAGTACAATGAGGCAGTTTGAAAGAAAATGTGACAAGTTAATAGTAGAACCATTGCTTGAGAATGCACTTTAACAGTGAAAAAATCCATTACATCACATCAGGGTCAAAGTTAAAGCACCTAACAATTTCACCACTGTTGATAGTGGCACCTCTATTTGCTGGAAGTATTTGTTTTAATAAAGCCATTCTAGATTTTAACAATGGTATGACCGTTTACAGCAGTAAAACACTACAGCTTTCTAGGAATACCAGTTGGAACATAATTTAAAAAAAAAACAATCCTCTAAAAGAGCTAATCAAAGAGTATGATGATGATTGCAATTATTGATTTCTGAACGTGCTTAAATAAGATGTAGCACTAAGCCTCTTCTTTCACTTTGTGGTGTGTTGATATTTCGTTAGATGGTGAGATACAAAAAAAAGAGAGAAAAAATGTACTTTGATTGACATCTATGACAAGTTGTGTTCCCTACGGGGATCTGTGCTGGAGCCTCAGTCTTTTAATATACTTATCAACACCCTGAATGGTTGCATATCCAATTCTGTAAATACACTAAATTAGGAAGCACAATACATTATGCAGACAAGAGCAGTAAGTTATAAAGATAGATTAAGTGAGTGGGCAAAACAGTGGCAAATGGAGTTCAATGTGGAGAAGTGTAGATCCAGCAACGATAAATCAGAATGTTTTCTTAACACTGACTAAAATTACTGTAAGCTAATGTGCAAGAATAGAAAGCAATCAGAAAGGTGAAGTGAACACTGGTCTTTATCCTGGCATAAATCAATTTCTTAAATCCTTCTGCTTTGTCTTCAACAGCAAATACAAGGAGCTCATGGAGTTTTCCTTCAATATTTCAACTTTTCTCAATCATCGGTCTCTGCCACATCACCCCCTTCCATCAGCCTGTCTATTTAAAGTTCCTGTAATACTCCCTCCCACCCTTGTCTTGAACTCACACCTTAATTTCTCCCCTTTTTCCACTCACACTTTCCCTTGGGAATCTTGTCAATGAAACCCACCTCCTTTTCCCTCAAACCTACCTTCACTAAACAAGTCATTAACTAACTTCCCCTCTGGGTCCTATATTCGTCAGCACAATAAAGGACCTAAATCAGAAGCTGGGAATGCCGCAGCGAGTAATTCACCTTCTGATTCTCCAGAACTTATCCACTATTGGCAAGATACAAGTTGCGAGTTAGTTAGCTCAGTTGGCTAGATTGGCTGGTTTGCAATTCAGTGATGTCAACAGCATGAGTTCAGTTCCCATATTGGTTGTGGTTACTACGAAGGATTCTTCTTTTCAACCTCTCCCTCGCCTGAGGCATGGTGACCTCAGGCTAAACTACCACAGGTCACCTCTCTCTAATGAGAGAGCAGCGTAATGGTCTGATAGGATATTGGTGACTTTACCTTACAAGGCGCAAGTCAGGAGTGTGATAAAATTAATCCCATGTAAGAGGACTGAGAACAAGTGGGCATAGACTTAGTGATCTGCAAAAGAATCAATGGTGATGGGAGGAAACACTTTTTCACTGAGCGGGTAGTTAGGGTAGAGAATGTACTGCCTGGAAGTGTGGAGGCCGCAAGTTCGCTTGTGGTATTCAAGAGGGCATTGGATGAATATTTAGATAAAAATAATGTGCAAGGGTATGGGAATAGGTAATGATGTTCATCTAATGAGCCAATGCAGGTATGATGGGCCAAAATAGCTTTATTTTTACTATAACACTTTATGATTCATGTAGCTCTTCTGGATTTATTTTTGCATTCTTTTTGAACAAGGGTTTAAGCACTTGTTATTTTCCAGACCTCTAACACTATTTCTGTAGTGAGGGAGATTGAGAGAATTATGATCAGAACTTTCATAAGTTCTCTCTCTAGTGTCAACTTAACCTCCCTACTCTAATCATCTGTGCCTCAGGTCATGAAGGCAAGCACACCATATGCCTTCCTAACTACCTTATCTAGCAGGGACTGGTCATCAGGAACTCCAGGATCCCAATGTTTCACTACACTTCCATGTATCCTAGCACTTTGCCTTCCCAAATGCACTACCTCATACTTCTCTGTAATGAGTTTAATTTGCCATTTTCTTCTATCCTAACTGGTCAATTAATATCCTCCTGCACTGTATACCTTATTCACCACCATTATCCACACAGCTAATTTTATGCCATTTGCAAAGTCCATAATCAAAATCCTTAAAGTTAAACAGTTGATATATTTCACAAGGAGCAGGGGGCCCAAACTAAGCCCAGAAAAATCCCACTGGAAACAGCCTTCCCATCACAAAATTATCCACTGATCCCTACCCCTACTTCCTTGCCACTTTCCCTTGGATTCCACAGGTTTTTAATTTTCTGGCCAGTCTGCATATGGGACCTTATCAAAAGCTTTGCTAAAGTCCACATAAATGACACCAAATGGACTAGCATTATTGATCCTCCTTCTTACCTCCTCAAAAAATCCAAACAAATTAATCAAGCATGACCTTCCCTTAAGAAATCTGTACCAATTATCCTTGTATTTTAATTAATTATAAATTGCTGTAGGAATTGCAGATAAGAGTCACAGAATCATAAAGCATGGAAACAGACCGTTCAGCCCAACTTGTCCATGCTAACCAAGTTTTGCAAAATGAACTAGTCCCACTTGTCTGAATTTGGCCCATATCCCTCTAAACCTTTCCTATCCATGCATCTGTCCAAATGTCTTTTAAATGTATCTACCACATCCTCTGGCTGTTTATTCCACATATGATCCAACCCCTGTGAGAAAAACTTGCCCATTAGGTCCCTTTTAAATCATTCTCTTCTCACCTTAAAATATAACGTCTAGTTTTAAACACACCTACATTAGGGAAAAAACTTTTGCTGTTCACCTTATCGATGCCCCTCAATTTTTTAAAGCTCATTAAAATCAACCTCAACCTCTTATGCTCCAATGAGCATATCCAGCCTCTCCTTATAATTAAACACTCCATTCGCACCAAAATCCTGATAAATCTTTTCTGAATCCTTTTCATCCAATCTCCTCTCACCAGCTTCTCCAATCTAAGTAATTCAAATTCGGCATCCCTAGAACCATTTTCATGATCTTTTTGTGCAGATCCTATGAAATGATTACATTATTTCCTAAAGTGTGGCACCCAGAACTAGATGCAAAACTCCCAGTTGAAAGCAAACTAGAGTTTTATACATGTGACAATGGGAACTGCAGATGCTGGAGAATCCAAGATAACAAAGCGTGGAGCTGAATGAACACAGCAGGCCAAGCAGCATCTCAGGAGCACAAAAGCTGACGTTTCAGGCCTAGACCCTTCATCAGGGAGGGGGATGGGGAGAGGGAACTGGAATAAATAGGGAGCGAGGGGGAGGCAGACCAAAGATGGAGAGAGCATAAGATAGGTAGAGAGGAGAGTATAGGTGGGGAGGTAGGGAGGGGATAGGTCAGTCCAGGGAAGAAAGACAGGTCAAGGAGGCGGGATGAGGTGGTAGGTAGGAAATGGAGGTGCGGCTTGAGGTGGGAGGAAGGGATGGGTGAGAGGAAGAACAGGTTAGGGAAGCAGAGACAGGCTGGGCTGGTTTTGGGATACAGTCGGGGGAGGGGACGCGCCGGGCTGGTTTTGTGATGCAGTGGTTGGGGGGGGGGGGGGGGGGGGGGTGGGGGGAGGAGAACTGGGCTGGTTTTGGGATGCAGTGGGGGAAGGGGAGATTTTGAAGCTTGTGAAGTCCACATTGATACCATTGGGCTGCAGGGTTCCCAAGTGGAATATGAGTTGCTGTTCTTGCAACCTTTGGGTGGCATCATTGTGGCACTGCAGGAGGTCCATGATGTACATGTCGTCTGAGGGATGGGAGGGGGAGTTAAAATGGTCCACGACTGGGAGCTGCAGTTGTTTGTTGTGAACCGAGCGGAGGTGTTCTGCAAAGCAGTCCCCAAGACTCCGCTTGGTTTCGCAAATGTAGAGGAAGCCACACCAAGTACAATGGATACAATATACCACATTGGCAGATGTGCAGATGAACATCTGCTTGATATGGAAGGTCATCTTGGGGCCTGGGATAGGGGTGAGGGAGGAGGTATGGGGGCAAGTGTAGCACTTCCTGCGGTTGCAGAGGAAAGTGCCAGGTGTGGTGAGGTTGGTGGGAGTGTGGAGCAGACAAGGGAGTCGCGTAGAGAGTGGTCTCTCCGGAAGGCAGACAAGGGTGGGGATGGAAAAATGTCTTGGGTGCTGGGGTTGGATTGTAGGTGTCAGAGGATGATGTGTTGTATCCGGAGGTTGGTGGGGTGGTGTGCGACAACGAGGGGGGTCCTCTGGGGGTGTTGTGGCGGGGTCGGGGTGTGAGGGACGTATTGCGGGAAACGTGGTTAAGGGCGTTCTCGACCACCGCTGGGGGAAAGTTGCGGTCCTTGAAGAACGTCGACATCTGGGATGTGCGGGAGTAGAATGCCTCATCCTGTGAGCAGATGCGGCGGAGGCGGAGGTGGAGGACTTGAGAACAGACACAGGGGGTGGCCATGGGTACCCACATGGGCCCAAGCTATGCCTGCCTCTTTGTAGGTTAAGTGGAACAGTCCCTCTTCTGCACCTACACAGGCCGCAAACCCCACCTCTTTCTCTGTTACATTGATGACTGTATCGGCACTGCCTCTTGCTCCCCAGAGGGGCTCGAACAGTTCATCCACTTCACCAACACCATCCACCTCTACCTCAAGTTCACCTTGGCCATCTCCAACGCATCCCTCGCCTTCCTGGACCTCTCAGTCTCCATCTCAGGTAACCAGCTAGAAACTGATGTCCATTTCAAGCCCACTGACTCCCACAGCTACCTAGAATACACCTGCTCCCACCCACCCTCCTGCAAAAATTCCATCCCCTATTCCCAATTCCTCCGCCTCCGCCACATCTGCTCCCAGGATGAGGCATTCCACTCCCACACATCCCAGATGTCCATGTTCTTCATGGACCGCAACTTTCCCCCCGCAGTGGTCGAGAATGCCCTTGACTGTATCTCCCGCATTTCCCACAACACATCCCTCACACCCCGCCCCCGCCACAACCGCCCACAGAGGATCCCCCTCGTTCTCTCATACCACCCCACCGACCTCTGGATACAACGCATCATCCTCTGACACTTCCGCCATCTACAATCCGACCCCACCACCTAAGCTATTTTTCCATCCCCACCCCTGCCTGTCTTCCGGACAGACCAATCTCTCCGCGACTCCCTTGTCCGCTCCACACTCCCCTCCAACCCCACCACACCTGGCACTTTCCTCTGCAATCGCAGGAAGTGCTACACTTGCCCCCATACCTCCTCCCTCACCCCTATCCCAGGCCCCAAGATGACCTTCCATATCAAGCAGATGTTCACCTGCACATCTGCCAATGTGGTATATTGTATCCATTGTACCTGGTGTGACTTCCTCTACATTGGGGAAACCAAGCGGAGGCAGAACACCTCTGCTCGGTTCACAACAAACAACTGCAGTTCCCAGTCGTGAACCATTTTAACTCCCCCTCCCATTCCTCAGATGACACGTCCATCATGGGCCTCCTGCAGTGCCACAATGATGCCACCCAAAGGTTGCAAGAACAGCAACTCATATTCCACTTGGGAACCCTGCAGCCCAATGGTATCAATGTGGACATCACCAGCTTCAAAATCAGCCCAGTTCTTCCCCTCCCCCCACTGCATCACAAAACCGGCCCGGCTCGTCCCCTCCCCCCACTGCATCCCAAAACCAGCCCAGACTGTCTTCGCTTCCCTAACCTGTTCTTCCTCTCACCCATCTCTTTCTCCCACCTCAAGCCGTACCTCCATTTCCTACCTACCGCTTCATCCCGCCTCCTTGACCTGTCCATCTTCCCTGGACTGACCTATCCCCTCCCTACGTCCTCACCTATACTCTCCTCTCTACCTATCTTATGTTCTCTCCATCTTCGGTCCGCCTCCCCCTCTCTCCCTATTTATTCCTGTTCCCTCTCCCCATCCCCCTCTCTGACGAAGGGTCTAGGCCCGAAACGTCAACTTTTGTGCTGCTGAGATGCTGCTTGGCTTGCTGTGTTCATCCAGCTGCACACTTTGTTATCTAGTGTTTTATACATGTTTATTTAACTTCCTCATTTTAGTACTATATGTTCCTAGTAAAAAGCCCAGAAGACTGACTGTCTTTCTTAACCATTGCATTAACTTCCCTGCTATCTTGTGCATCTACTGTCCCTCTGCTCTTACACCACATTTAAAATTGCACACTTCATTTTGCACTGTCTCTCTTCATTCTTCCTACCGAAATGAGGAAATTCACACTTCTCTGAAATAAATTGCACTTCTACCAACCTGCCTATGTCCTTTTGAGTTTAATATAATCCTCCTCACGATATTTTCAAATTTTGTCATTTGAAATTCGGAAATTATTCCTGCATACCAAAGTCTAGATTGCGAAGATTTATCAAGACAGCTGGGGACCTTCGTTCAATTACGTGAAATTTCCTGAAGCACATGTTAATCCTGTGGTGGGTCTTCCAATGTCACAAGTGGTATACTATAAATCAAACAATAACAGTACATCACCTGTTTGGACAACCTAATCCCTGATTCTCACAAATCACTATTTGTTTTCTGAATTATTTTCTTCAGCTACAATTCTTTTCCATTAGTACTGAAAAATTCAGATTTACACACATCAGGATTTAAGACTGTATCTACTGAATCATGTTCTGCATATATGCTTTAAAGTTTATATTTGAAGTTCTCAGTCATTTCAGACGTCTGAATTTGGATTAGTAAGGGGTGCTGAGCCAAATTGAGATCGTCCATTTCCGAGAATTGCAATAGCCTCCCCAGGATATTCAGTCAACTGCACTGACAGGATTTTTAAATAATTTCATGGTACACTGGTAAACATGATGAGTCCATGTTTGTGCCCACTTTCAGCTTAGCTGGAAGAATGTGAGGATGTGTTGTAATAAATCTTGGAAGGGAATAGATAGAGGATGCCCCCACAAACAAGAATAAGAACAATCTCAATTCAGATCATCTCTTACTAATTCAAGCCCAGGGTTTGAAAAGAGGCTGAGAAGTCTCTCAAGTACTGACTTTAAAGTGTCGATTCAAAACATGAAACGGAATTCAGTGGATACAGATTTCAATTATGATTTTATTTGGGCCCTTATTTTGCAAAATGACATTTTTTTCTGCAAGTAGAAGAATACCATTTACAAAGCTATGCTGTTCTGTTCTTTAAAAAATCAACCTATTAGTGATTAAAATCACGTTAAAGAATCATTTCAGCTTTCCTTTATAGTAATGTGGATCTTACTGTATTGCCAATAGGTCTTGTTTGAAGTCTTTGCCAAGCATCGTGCAAAATATGTCACTGCACGAGCACGTGTGTGTGCTTGTTAAATTCAGCACAGGATTTTTAAAAAAAAACAATGTATTTTGGCTATAAGGCAATTACAGATTATACCTTCTGGTGTTGGTAGTTGTGTTTGCTTTATTTAATAAGCAGTAACATTTGTTAATGACACAAAATGATGTGAGATTGTTGTAGTTTATTTTCCAGTCATGAGAATGTTTAGGAACAGAAAAAAAGCATCCACGCCCTAAATATAAATGCCCTTTCATATTTATTGCTCCCAGTTAACATCTGGGGTTAGGCTCCATAATCTAAATTCCAAAAATTTTTTAAAAAGTGAGTGCATTATATTAGTGAAATTGCAGTACCAAAATTTTAATATAATAAAATGTGAGGCTGGATGAACACAGCAGGCCAAGCAGCATCTCAGGAGCACAAAAGCTGACGTTTCGGGCCTAGACCCTTCATCAGAGAGGGGGATGGGGGGAGGGAACTGGAATAAATAGGGAGAGGCGGACCGAAGATGGAGAGTAAAGAAGATAGGTGGAGAAGGTGTGGGTGGGGAGGTAGGGAGGGGATAGGTCAGTCCAGGGAAGACGGACAGGTCAAGGAGGTGGGATGAGGTTAGTAGGTAGCTGGGGGTGCGGCTTGGGGTGGGAGGAAGGGATGGGTGAGAGGAAGAACCGGTTAGGGAGGCAGAGACGGGTTGGACTGGTTTTGGGATGCAGTGGGTGGGGGGGAAGAGCTGGGCTGGTTGTGTGGTGCAGTGGGGGGAGGGGATGAACTGGGCTGGTTTAGGGATGCAGTGGGGGAAGGGGAGATTTTGAAACTGGTGAAGTCCACATTGATACCATATGGCTGCAGGGTTCCCAGGCGGAATATGAGTTGCTGTTCCTGCAACCTTCGGGTGGCATCATTGTGGCAGTGCAGGAGGCCCATGATGGACATGTCATCAAGAGAATGGGAGGGGGAGTGGAAATGGTTTGCGACTGGGAGGTGCAGTTGTTTGTTGCGAACTGAGCGGAGGTGTTCTGCAAAGCGGTCCCCAAGCCTCCGCTTGGTTTCCCCAATGTAGAGAAAGCCGCACCGGGTACAGTGGATGCAGTATACCACATTGGCAGATGTGCAGGTGAACCTCTGCTTAATGTGGAATGTCATCTTGGGGCCTGGGATGGGGGTGAGGGAGGAGGTGTGGGGACAAGTGTAGCATTTCCTGCGGTTGCAGGGGAAGGTGCCGGGTGTGGTGGGGTTGGAGGGCAGTGTGGAGCGAACAAGGGAGTCGCTCCACACTGCCCTCCAACCCCACCACACCCGGCACCTTCCCCTGCAACCGCAGGAAATGCTACACTTGTCCCCACACCTCCTCCCTCACCCCCATCCCAGGCCCCAAGATGACATTCCACATTAAGCAGAGGTTCACCTGCACATCTGCCAATGTGGTATACTGCATCCACTGTACCCGGTGCGGCTTCCTCTACATTGGGGAAACCAAGCGGAGGCTTGGGGACCGCTTTGCAGAACACCTCCGCTCAGTTCGCAACAAACAACTGCACCTCCCAGTCGCAAACCATTTCCACTCCCCCTCCCATTCTCTTGATGACATGTCCATCATGGGCCTCCTGCACTGCCACAATGATGCCACCCGAAGGTTGCAGGAACAGCAACTCATATTCCGCCTGGGAACCCTGCAGCCATATGGTATCAATGTGGACTTCACCAGTTTCAAAATCTCCCCTTCCCCTACTGCATCCCTAAACCAGCCCAGTTCATCCCCTCCCCCCACTGCACCACACAACCAGCCCAGCTCTTCCCCCCCACCCACTGCATCCCAAAACCAGTCCAACCTGTCTCTGCCTCCCTAACCGGTTCTTCCTCTCACCCATCCCTTCCTCCCACCCCAAGCCGCACCCCCAGCTACCTACTAACCTCATCCCACCTCCTTGACCTGTCCGTCTTCCCTGGACTGACCTATCCCCTCCCTACCTCCCCACCTACACCCTCTCCACCTATCTTCTTTACTCTCCATCTTCGGTCCGCCTCCCCCTCTCTCCCTATTTATTCCAGTTCCCTCCCCCCATCCCCCTCTCTGATGAAGGGTCTAGGCCCGAAACGTCAGCTTTTGTGCTCCTGAGATGCTGCTTGGCCTGCTGTGTTCATCCAGCCTCACATTTTATCATCTTGGAATCTCCAGCATCTGCAGTTCCCATTATCTCTAATAATCTCAATGGGTTAGCTATTTAAGAGTATAAATATAAAATCATTGGAAATACAGATGCAAGTTCATAAGACTATAAAAAAACAAGAATGATATTAATTCTAATCACTATAGAAATAAAGTTGAAACGTTATGCTAAACTTGTACCAACTTTGATTAGAATGCATTTTAAGAGTACTGGGTATATTCTGGTCACCATATTGGAAAGAGGAATGCAAAGCCAATTTAGGATAACACTGAAGGGGCATTTCTTCATGGGTAGGCTTACATATAGAACATAGAACATAGAACAATACAGCACAGAACATGCCCTTCAGCCCACAATGTTGTGCCGACCATTGATCCTCATGTATGTACCCTCAAATTTCTGTGACCATATGCATGTCCAGCAGTCTCTTAAATGACCCCAATGACCTTGCTTCCACAACTGCTGCTGGCAACGCATTCCATGCTCTCACAACTCTCTGTGTAAAGAACCCGCCTCTGACATCCCCTCTATACTTTCCAACCAGCTTAAAACTATGACCCCTCGTGCTAGCCATTTCTGCCCTGGGAAATAGTCTCTGGCTATCAACTCTATCTATGCCTCTCATTATCTTGTATACCTCAATTAGGTCCCCTCTCCTCCTCCTTTTCTCCAATGAAAAGAGACCAAGCTCAGTCAACCTCTCTTCATAAGATAAGTCCTCCAGTCCAGGCAGCATCCTGGTAAACCTCCTCTGAACCCACTCCAAAGCATCCACATCTTTCCTATAATACGGCGACCAGAACTGGACGCAGTATTCCAAGTGCGGTCTAACCAAAGCTTTATAGAGCTGCAACAAGATCTCACGACTCTTAAACTCAATCCCCCTGTTAATGAAAGCCAAAACACCATATGCTTTCTTAACAACCCTGTCCACTTGGGTGGCCATTTTAAGGGATCTATGTATCTGCACACCAAGATCCCTCTGTTCCTCCACGCTGCCAAGAATCCTATCCTTAATCCTGTACTCAGCTTTCAAATTCGACCTTCCAAAATGCATCACCTCGCATTTATCCAGGTTGAACTCCATCTGCCACCTCTCAGCCCATCTCTGCATCCTGTCAATGTCCCGCTGCAGCCTACAACAGCCCTCTATACTGTCAACGACACCTCCGACCTTTGTGTCGTCTGCAAACTTGCTGACCCATCCTTCAATCCCCTCATCCAAGTCATTAATAAAAATTACAAACAGTAGAGGCCCAAGGACAGAGCCCTGTGGAACCCCACTCACCACTGACTTCCAGGCAGAATATTTTCCTTCTGCTACCACTCGCTGTCTTCTGTTGGCCAGCCAATTCTGTATCCAAGCAGCTAAGTTCCCCTGTATCCCATTCCTCCTGACCTTCTGAATGAGCCTACCATGGGGAACCTTATCAAATGCCTTACTGAAGTCCATATACACCACATCCACAGCTCGACCCTCATCAACTTTTCTAGTCACATCCTCGATAAGGTTTGTGAGGCATGACCTACCCCTCACAAAGCCGTGTTGACTGTATTTGATCAAGCCATGCTCCTCCAGATGATCATAAATCTTATCCCTCAGAATCCTTTCTAACACCTTGCAGACTACAGACGTGAGACTTACTGGTCTGTAATTGCCGGGGATTTCCCTATTTCCTTTCTTGAAGAGAGGAATTACATTTGCCTCTCTCCAGTCCTCAGGTATCTTTGGAAAATTCTCTAATCCAGACAGATGTGGATTATTAGTCATTGAATACATTCAAAACAGAACATGATAGATTTTTAAGAGATAGTGGGAACTGTCAATGCTGGAGTCTGAGGTAACAAGGTGCGGAACTGGACGCACATAGCAGGCCAGACAGCATCAGAGGAGCAGGAAAACTAATGTTTCGGGTCTGGACCCTTCCAAAACATCAGCTTATGTTTAATTTAATTTAATTATATGGCGCAGCTGGCCCAAGGAGCTAAGTGGCCTAATAGAACTCTTATTTCCTCTGTTCTTATGACTGGCAAGGGTGTAAAAAAAAGATTTTCAAGCATGATAACAGAAATGTAAGATTATATTCATTAGGAACTGGTGAACAAGTTGGGTATTTTTTGTCTTGAAATGAGTAGACTGAGAGGGGACCTAATGGAGGTCCTAATATCATAGAAACATTGAAAGCTGGAGCAGGAATAGGCATTCAACCCTTTGAGCCTTTCCTTCATTCAATATTATGTTGGCTGATCCTCTATCTCAATGCCATATTCCTATATTCTCCCACAGCCCTTGATACCTTTAGTATCTAAAAATTTATCTCTCTTTCTTGTGTATTTCTTAGTGGTGTGGCCTCCACAGATTCTGTGTCGAGAAGTTCACAGGTTCACTTCAGTATCCTGAACCGTGTCACCTAGTTCTAGGCTCTTCAATCAGGGAAAACATCCTCCTTACATGTGTCCAATCCTTTGAGAACTTCATCTGTTTCAATAAGATCATTGATCAACTTTCTAAACTCTAATGAATACAGGCCCTGTTGCATTAATCTCTGGTGAACGTGAATGAATGTGGTGGACGGAGTGGTGCATGTTTAAATACATTACCATAGCAACTAGCTAATATTAAATGTATAGGTGCATTTACGAGTAAGCTAGATGAGCATATAAAGAAGAAAAGAATACATAGTTATGTTGTTAGTGTGAAATGAGGAAAGATTTGGGGACGTTCATGTTAAATATAAGTGCTCGCATGGACTGATCTGGTTAAGTGGCCTGTTTCTGTACCATACATTTTATGCTATTCCATGGAGTGGTCGGGAAATTTCATATCGGTAATGTTAATTTTAAAACTTTTAAAATTATAAACCAGATAAACAGTTATCATCTAAGTAATCATCTATGCATTTTATTCAAAGTATTTTGAATTCATTCCGATAGACGAATGAAGAGCATGAATTGTGAAGGTGAAGTAAAATTAGTTTATAGGCCCCACATAATAAAACCTGAATTACAGCTTTTATGGAAAGCTCTCATGGAAATGCTGGTCATTCCCTGTTGCTTAGTTGGGTTGACTAATATAGTGCAATTACTCCTATCTTTTGATGCGCATGTACCTGGCAGGGAAAACCGACTTCAAAGAGGACCGTTGGCATGTAGTAAGTGCTGTACCACTGCCACAATTTGTTGCTTAAGTCGATCTTGTGTTTTAGAAGTTTCTTAGCACTCTACAAGAGATATTTGACCTAACGCATGAAATTACATAACAGGTATGGTAATAAATTAGTGTTTCTTTTTTTGCCTATGTTGCTTTAATGGAATAAGTAGCCAATTGCTAAGTGCTGGAAAACAATTAAAGAGTGACTGATGACAGTTGCAAGTGCACCTCAAATACTAAGTGAAACGGGATGTGATAAATATCCAATTGTTTGGTGATTCAGTTGTATTGGTGCATCTGCGCATAAATGTTCTAATATATTGATCTGAAAAACACAAATTTTAAACTTTTAAATTTTAGCTTACAATCATTTAAGAACTTTAAAAACTGAACTGTGTTTGTTTATACAAGTTAATGTTTATATATTTGATTCAGCGATTTATATAAACATGAAAAATAGCATTTGATGGCAGCAAAGGACAGTTATTTCTGTTCCTGCACAAATTTAACTGCCTCACCTGACAGTTCATATGTTGAGGCTTGGGGATATAATCCTTCTCCGACATATGTATTTTTGTATAACAGGACAGAAATTTATTAAATCCTAACTTATTGTAGAATCTAAAGGGCTACTAACTACTCTAAACAAATCTTTAGCCAAAACTCCTTACAGCAAATACTGAATATCCTTCTACTGGTATTGACGATACATTAGTAAACCTATAATTACTGTACCTAAATGTTTCCAGTTTATCAAGTAACTGAACACATTCTTGTAACACAGATTAGTGCAAATCACACAAGATCATATAAGCCTAGTCTCAACTGAATATAGATAATTACCTATTAATTACAGTGACCGATCTTATAAAATTCTTCAATTATGGTATTTCCCCATGACTATGGCTCTCGGAAGCTTCCTGGCAAGTCCTCAATCAACTAATAAAGAGTATTAGTACGGCTGCAAAACAGCTGGAGACCAGCCTCCAAGTCGGAATCTCATCCATATATTCACAGTAAAAATATTTGTAAATGTTATGTCCTGCCTATGATAAATTACCACTTAAGATAGATAAGCATTGAATGTCATAAGCAGCTTCCACTATTTGAGCTTTTCCCCAGCTAAGTTCAAATAGAAAATGGAACATATGGATCTGAATGTTTACAAAACCTTTACTGATTACAAAGTTACTCTAAACAGAATTGAAGCCAACTGCATTGCGGCATGGAACACCTATGTATTGAGTTTAAAATTTAAATTGAATTGTACAGAAAGCTCAATTTAGACTCAACAGTTTTTACTACTCTAAAATGAATCATACAATGTATTCAGTTTTCTCGATAGTTCAACAATGAATCACAAGAGGTACTATACGCATGAAAATGTAAAACAATGGTAAAACAAAACAGGTTCAAGTTAATGGCTGACAACATAGATTAAGTAATATTTTAACAAGCCCTGCAGGCACGGCTTTGATCACTCACAAACTGACTTCGCCCTCAGCTAGTAAATCATCCTGAACTATGCATAGTTTTTATCTATTGGCCCAGATCCTATTACAGGTACAATTGTCTCTTGAACTAGGTTGTGTTGACCACAACAAGCACAGATTTGAATATATTTCCTATTCTGCTTGTCAGTGGGCAATTTGGAGCATTGTTTATTCTAAAATTATCTTGAAATCAAAAGAAATGAATTTGGGCAGACTCAGCTGTAATATGCCAAATGAATTTCAGTGAAAAAACTGATCGCTTGTCGACAAAGCTTACAAGAATAACGGAGAAACAATTACATTGCAAATTGGATTAAATATTCAATAGCAAGATAACTATTTTCAAACAGTTTCAAAGAATTCCACGTTGTGGTAAAGATTACCATTATGCCCATTGCCTTAAGACAGGTATAACATCTACATGGAAACATGCACAATTGGCGAAAATCACATTGCCTTGTTCACCAATACTTGAACAACAATTATAATTAGCAGTCAAAATGCCAAATTTACTCAAATCGTAAACTTTAATTCTTCCAAGGAAAATGACTTCTAACATAGTAGTGAAAGCCAATTTTTTGTCACAGTTTATGGACAATAATGTAGTTGGAAAAATAAAAACCTACAAACTAAAAGAAAAAAGAAATTGCACTGTTTTTTCTCGTATGGTCTGAAGATATCCCAAGGAGCTTCACAGCCAACGAAATTATATTTTAAGTCACACTTGAAACATAGGAAAAAAAAACTAATTTTTGTGCAGCAAGTTCCCAGAAACAATGCTGTAACAACAGCAATAGTACCTATTTACACAATGCCATTAACACAATGACAGGAACTATAGTTTTTCAGAGGTAATACAAAACAAAGTATGACACTGAAGCACACAAGGAGATATTAGGTCAGATGATCAAAAAATTAGTTAAGGAAATATGTTTTAAGAAGGATCTTGAAGGAGAAAAACCACACAGACAAGAGAGGTATCAGGTGGGACTACCAGAACTTGAAGCCTAGACATCTGAAGGCACAGATACCAATATGATCTATCATATTTCAGGATGCATAAGAGGCAAGAATTAGAAAAATTCAGATAGTTTGTACAGTTGTGGTACTCTACAAAAGGTTACAAACATAGGAATGGGCCAACGCCATTGAGTGATTTAAAAGAAAGGTGGAGAATTTTAAAATCAAGACATTGCTTGACTGGGAGTCAATGTGCATCTGCAAACAGAGAGGTATAAGCGCAAGGGACTCGCTGTGAGGTAAGACATGGGCAGCGGAGTTTTAGATTAACTCAGTTTTAGGGAGGGTAGCCAGGAATGTGTTGGAATAGTCAAATGTCGAAGAAATAAATGCTAGATGGTGGCTTCAGTAGCACATGGGCTGAGACAAGGGCTGAGTCAAACTATTCTGATGGAATTAAAAATAGATGTCCTTAGTGATGATGTGAATGTGTGGGATCAAAGGCAATACCAAAATTACAAAGAAATTGCATGATCACAGACTGTTGCTAGGGAGAATGCTGAATTCACTGGACAGGGCTTTGAATATAGTAGTGGTAGGGTGGGTTCAGTTTCGTGGAAAATTACAGAAAGGGTTGAAGGGGTTGCAGTCCAATCGGTCCAGGTGATTTATCTACCTTTGGACCTTTCAGCTTCTCCAGCACCTTCTCCTTAATGCTGACTATGACATTCAACTCTGTGCCCTGGCTCTCTTGAAGTTTTAGTTTACCACTAGTGCGTTCCACATTGCAGACTCTGGCAAGGTACCTCCTTCTGTTCCTCTGCCATTTCTTTGTTCCCCATTTCTACTTCTCCAGCCTCATTTTCTAGTGGTCCAAGGTCCATTCTTGCCTCTCTCTTACCTTTCATACAGATAAATAAAACTCTTGCAATCTTCTTATATACTACTAGCTAGCTTACCCTCATATTTCAGTTTTGCCCCCACTGTTTTTATTAGTTGTCCTCTGCTGTTTTTTTAAAGTCTTCCCATTAATCTTCACCCCATTGTATGTTTTTTGCTTTTACTTTTATGCCGTTCCCAACTTCCACCTGTCAGCTGTGCTTGCCTTATCTTCCCCTTATTATGCTTCTTCTTCCTTGGGATGAATATCTGCTGTGCCTCCCAAATTACCCCCTACCATTGCTTCAGTCTTCCCTTCTAGATTCTCCTTCTATTCAACTCTGGCCAGCTGCGCCCTCATGACTTTGTAATTATCCTTACTCTATGATAAAACCATTACATCTGAAGTCAGCTTCTCCATGTCAAACTGCAGGGTGAATTCTATTATATTATGGTTACTGCCCCCTAGGGGTTCCTTCACCTTAAGCTCCCTAATCAAGTCTGCCCCATTTCACCTCACCAAATCCAGGATTACCTGTTCCTCGGTGGGCTTTGCCACAAACTGTTCCAAAAGCCATCCCAAAGACATTCCACAAAGTCCTTTTCTTGGGATCTGCAATCAACTGATTTCCTAGTCGACCTGCATATCGAAGTCCGCTGTGACTGTTATAAACGTGCCCCTCTTATGTGCCTTGTCTATCTCATGATTTATTTTCTGTCCCACATTCCGACTACTTCTATTCTGTAAATAACTCCCAACACTATCCACTCTTATTCTACATCCTGCAATTCTCTACTGCTTCATATTATCAGTTTAATTTAATTTCCTACTAACAAGGTAACCCTAGCCCCTCTGCCGAACTAATGACCTTTTCATAGGAAGTGTATCCTTGGATATTTGGTGCTTGGTTCTGATCCCCTTGCAGGCATGTTTTTGTGATGCCCACAGCATCGCATTTGCCAATTTCAATCTGTATTACAAACTCATTTACCTTGTTCATATACTGTGCGCATTTAAGCACAACATATTCAGTCCTGCAGTGACCATCCTCCTTCTCATTGTGTCCTAATCTCTAGTGCCTGAAGTTAGATTCCTGACTCCTTCCATACTCTGTCCTATTACTTGCTCTGGAAACATTAATTACTTCTCCTGTTTAAAGTTTTTCCATAATTTTCCATGAAACTGAACCCACATCCCCATTATTTAATTGAAAGCCCTATCTACAGCCCTAGTTGTGCAATTCAACAGGACTCTGGTCCCAGAGATAATGGGAACTGCAGATGCTGGAGAATTTGAGATAATAAAGTGTGGAGCTGGATGAACACAGCAGGCCAAGCAGCATCTTAGGAGCAGGAAGGCTGAGGTTGCGGGCCTAGACCCTTCATCAGAAAAGTGGAGGAGGAGAGGGTTCTGAAATAAATGGGAAGAGAGGGGGAGGTGGATTAAAGATGGATAGAGGAGAAGATAGGTGGAGAGGAGACAGACAGTTAAAGAGGTGGGGATGGAGCCAGCACAGGCGAGTGTAGGTGGGGAGTGTAGGGAGGGGATAGGTCAGTCCGGGGAGGATGGACAGGTCAAGGGGGCGGGATGAGATTAGTAAGTAGGAAATGGGGGTTGTGGCTTGAGGTGGGAGGAGGGGATAGGTGAGAGGAAGAACAGGTGAGGGAGGTGGGGACGAGCTGGGCTGGTTTTGGGATGCAGTAGGGAGAGGGAAGGTTTTAAAGCTTGTGAAATCCACATTGATACCATTCAGCTGCAGGGTACCCAAGCGGAATAAGAGTTGCTGTTCCTGCAACCTTCGGGTGGCATCGTTGTGGCACTACAGGAGGCCCAGGATGGACATGTTGTTTAAGGAATGGGAGGGGGAGTTGAAACCGTTTGCAACTTGGAGGTGCAGTTGTTTATTGCAAACTGAGCGTAGGTGTTCTGCAAAGCGGTCCCCAAGCCTCCGCTTGGTTTCGAGAAGGCCACAGCAGATACAGCGGATGCTGTACACCACATTGGCAGATGTGCAGGTGAACATCTGCTTGATGTGGAAAGTCTTCTTGGGGCCTGGGATGGGGTTGAGGGAGGAGGTATCAGAGCAAGTGTAACACTTCCTGCGGTTGCAGGGGAAAGTGCCGGGTGTGGTGGGGTTGGAGGGGAGTATGGGATGGACAAGGGAGTAACAGAGAGAGTGGTCCCTCCAGAATGCAGACGAGGGTGGGGATGGAAAAATGTCTTTGGTGGTGGGGTTGGATTGCAGGTGGCGAAAGTGTCAGAGGATGATGCGTTGGATCCGGAGGTTGGTGGGGCGTATGTCAGGATGAGGGAGATTCTCTTTTGGTGGTTATTGCGGGGAAGGGGTGTGAGGGATGAGTTGTGGGAAACGTGGGAGACTGGTCAAGGGCATTCTCGACCACTGTGGGGAGGGAAGTTGCAGTCCTTGAAAAATGAGGACATCTGAGATGTACGAGAGTGGAATGCCTCATCCTGGGAGCAGATGCGGCGGAGGCGAAGGAATTGGGAATAGGGGATGGAATTTTTGCAGGAAGGTGGGTGGGAGGAGGTGTATTCTAGGTAGCTGTGGGAGTCGGTGGGCTTGAAATGGATATCGATTTCTAGGTGGATGCCTGAGATGGAGACAGTGTGTTCCAGGAAGGTGAGGGATGTGTTGGAGATGGCCCAGGTGAACTTGAGATTGGAGTGGAAGGTGTTGGTGAAGTGGATGAACTGTTCGAACTCGTTGTGGGAGTATGTGGCGGCGCCGATACAGTCAATGTAACAGAGGAAGAGGTGGGGTTTAGGGCCAGTGTAGGTACGGAAGAGTACCTGCATAGGCCCAAGCTATGCCTGCCTCTTTGTAGGTTACGTGGAACAATCCCTCTTCCGTACCAAAAGGGTCTGACTGTCTCCTGAAAAACAGCGTCCAGGTAACTGTCTTCCTCCCTGATGTGTTACAGAGTTCGAAGCTCAGACTCTCCAGGCTCAGCAACTCTGAGCTGGAGCTCCTTAAGCAACCAATACTTGCTACAAATGAGGTCACTATAAGCACAATGGGATTCACCAGCTCTCACATCATGCAGGTGCAAATCATCACCAGGCCCTGTCGATGTATTTTATTTACAGCATTCTTAAGTTTCTTTTCTTAAAAGTATGCTTCTGGTCTTTTAGTTTGCAACCTGTAAATACTTCCCCTACTTACCTTCAATCTGTAAGTAACATATAATAGATAGTTAAATTAGCAGCTGTTACCAACTGATGAACCTCTGGGTTTCCTGTGATGTCACACTGTTTTGTGCCGTGCATTGATCGTGGCCTTCAATTTATCCTATTGAAAACAGCCTTACAAATAATGAATCAAAAAAGGAAGCAAAAATCATCTCTTCTCTTTGCACCAAATTCCTATGCTGCCTCCAAAGACCCCACACCACATACTCACTCGAGCTATGATCTCTCCTTCCTGACTGTGTGAAGCTTACTGATCCAGCTATTTGAAAAAATGCTACTTTGTCAGTCACAATCCCTACACTTTTTTAAATATCCGTATATCTTTTTGCTTTGTCACATTAGCTGGTAATCAATTTGAACTCAAGATGCAGAAACCGAGAAATAGCGCATCACTAAATTACATTTCTCAGTGTAAAAATAAAGCATCTTGAGTTATAGGACAAACAAACCAACCATAAACTGCGATAAACAACCACCTGATGTAATCAATGTTCCCTAACTTCTGTTTGCTGCCCATAGCTGGCTTGTTCCAATGCATTGATCCTTCAACATGGACCCACCATCATACAAGCATGCATCTTAAAGGGCAAATTGCTTCTACACAGCCTATCCCTGTACCTGTACAGCTAAAATGTGCATGATTCCTACCATGATATTGCTGGTACCGTTCTACAATTCCAACGTTTAAGGTTTATGAATACTTGTCTTACTGCAAAAAGAATCAATTTGTCCAATCTTTTTTGGTCTTGCATTCAGGACAAATTGCAAAAATATCAATTCAAGAAGAAATGTTGTACACTGGTTTTGCAAGTGTGGGCTGGTTGGGTACAAGTCAGTATCTTGCTTGGGCAGATTGCTGAAAAGATATGCTGATCGCTATGATCCTTGGGATACAGAGCTTACATCCCTGGTACCACGCTTATACTGAAATTCATATATGATATTATTCATTTTTGTGATACGCAACACATTGTTTTAGCTTGATGGCAGCATTTAATTAGCAACAAACACTACTCATGTTGCTACTACAACAGGAGGGTACTGGCCCCATACACAACTCTCGCAAAACTCACAACACAGCGTCCAACATAAGATGTGATTCTGAAGGTGGACAACTATTATGCTGGCAATCAGTTTAAGAATATCAGTTGGGCTCACAGTGTAGTGATCTTGACTTATTGAAAGCTAAATATTCATACACAGGGCTCTTTCCCTAGCAGACAAAAAGAACATGTACACCTACTGCACCTGTTTCACTGCAACAGAATAGGCAGCAGCCATCTGTTAGTCCATTTCTCAAATCTGAAAAGAATATTCATATAGAATTGGCAATGTTAACTCTACTTCTTTCTGTACAAATGCTGCTGGACCTGCTGACTTTCTCCAGCACTTTGTTTTTACTATAGATTTCTAATATCCGCTTACCATTTTTGTTTTTACTCAAGCCTACTCTTTATTTGCACTGTCTAGTTGATAACAAACCATTTAGAGATGTTATTACACGCTTCTGGAACAGGTAGGTCTTGAACCTGGGTGTCCTAGCTCAGAGGTAGGGATACTAACACTTCACTACAACAGCCCTTCTACCTAAGATCTGGTTTCATTTATTTTCAGAATTCTTTTGAATTTGCTTAATTCTGTCACTACACAAAGGCTAGTGTCATTAATTATAGTTGATATGATGGAAGAAACAATCAAATAATTTGAAGTCAGCAGTTTCAGAATCTCTTTCATATCTTTTTCATAATTATGAAAAAAACCAGCAAGATCTTAAGAAAATTGAAAAGTCAGTCAATTGATTAAGTGGGCAAGTGAACAGCCAAAAATGGAAGAACTATTTGCACAATTCCACTTGTCATTACGGAATACCAGGTATAAACAATACTACTTTAAGAGACAATACCATGGCTGAATTAAAGTATTTACTTAATAACAACATCTCATTTCTGAAGAATCATAGATCAAAGTGTGTAGAAATAATAAACTTTACTGTTAGTTTGAAGTGTGCTATCCTTTCCAATAATACACGTCTTCTATGCGCCATTTATGATTAAGGGTAGTAACTTAAGAATTTCTGATCTTAGTCTATGATGCACTGACATTCTTATCCCACCACAAAACTTTGACTGGAATATAATTCAGATTGTTGAACAAATATAAAAGGCAGCTGCAAGCAACATCCACTACACTAAAGATTCTCTCCTTCTTCTCATGCCCAACAGCCATACAGACATATTGCAGCATTTTGCCAAGGCTCCTTCTATAGCATCTACCAAACCCACAATTTCCACCATCCAGAAGGACTAGATAGCAAATACATGAAAACAACACAACTTTCAAGTTTCTCTCCTGGCTACACACTAACCCAGCTTGAAATTATGTTGATGTTCCTTCACTGTCGTTGGATCAAGATCCTGAAAACTTCCCTCCTAACTCACGGTGGATTCATTCACTTGATGCGGACTGTGGCCATACAAGCTGGCAGCTCACCATCACCTTACCAAGGGAAATTACAAATGAGCAGCGAGTGCCGGTCAGGCTAGTAATGCTCACATCTTCTGAAGCCTTTACTTGTTGCCAACTTAAAATGACACCCAAGACACTTTGCAGCAGATGAATGGAAATTTTGGAAAATATCTTTCAAGTTAAATAGGTTATTCATATTTTAAATTCACAATGGTATTATAAATAATATATCATCTTGCACATTTAAGTTAATATCTTTGGTGAAAAAGAAATCCCAGAAGAAATTCCAGAGCCAGGAGGCATGAGTTCATGTCCCAACTGCTCCAGAGGTATGTAATAACATCTCAATATAGGTTGTTTAGAAAAATAGGTTAAATAAAGATTTTATCCTGAGAACAATAGGGGTCTTGTACTGCATTAGTAATGTCTCTACCTGTGAACTAGGGGGCCTGGCTTCAAGTCTCACTTGCTCCAGAGTTGTGGACAAATTGATTAAAAATATCTAAACTGAAGAAATCTTTCAGTTATGTCCTTGGACCCAGACCTCAAACAACCAAATAAATCTTCCTACTTTTATTCTGTCCCTTCAGTTTCAAAAGTGTCCACAATTAAAATAATTTTCACATTCAGAATTAGTTAAATGTGCAGAGACATTAGAATGAATTGAGGGTACAGAATATTTCAATTCATTGCTAATATTCTTCAAAACTCTGAACATCAGTCTTGTTTATTTTATCCTCGTGCAAAGAAATTACTGTATTTCTTCAAGAGTCTAGTTTGTGTACATGATGTACTGCAGTAGCCAATCTATACTTTTAGGTGCATACAAATCCCCGACAGACCACCCACTAAAGGCCACACACAAGTAAACAAACTGACAACAGTGTTTGACTCAACTAAAATAAGTACAAGGAAACTTCAGACAGCAGTAAGCAACTTTGTTGCAAATGCAAGCAGGTTTTCTCCTTACTTTGAGGTACTAACCTAAAAGAAATGGAATGGCAACAGTAGATAACAAGTTCTGTCAATGTGTGGTCATGGGACAATAATTTGTTAATTGACTGATCAATCTACTTTTATTGATCTGAAGGATGGAAATGTTGTATTTATTCTATTTAAATGATCTATAATTAAAAAGTACTATCTTTAAAAAGGACCTGGTGTGAGGAAGGAATAAATTGTTCAGTACAATTTAGCTGAAACTAATAAGCAATTATTTAATTTTTCATCTTCAAGAGCCCAAGTTGCTTTGAAAGCTATAGTTTGAAAGGAAATCATCTTACATATTATCATACATCACCCTACATGTAGCATTAGCAGCACAAAACATTTCAAAGTTCAGAATATATATCTCCATTTACGATAAACAATACAACATTCCATCCCATCTACAAGCATTTCATTTTGTAAAAAACAACTGCACTGCCTTGCAGTATTCATTTATGTATTAATCCGTGCCCATCATATTACAGAATACATTACTCAGCTATTAAAATCAGCACAGTGATCGCAAGTTATATTGTCACCAAAGTTACTGTTAAATGATTTTGGAAACATGGAAATGTTATAGCGGAAGCAACACTGATCAATAAGTTCCTTTAGCCTAGTTAACACAGTTCTCTAGACTGATCATGTATCAAAATTTCAATATATTGAAATAGCCCATATACAATGTTCTGGTTTAAGCAGAAAAATGGCAAGTAACATTCATACTCTCAAATGTTGGGCAATGGTCCTCACCAATGAGAGAGAATCAATATCCTACCACATGTACAGATTTCTGAATAAGGGTCCAGACTCGAAATGTCAGCTTTCCTCCTGCTCTGACGCTGCCTGGCCTGCTGTGTTCATCCAGCTCTACACCTTGTTATCTTAGATGTTAGCAATCCTCCTTTGAATAATTCACTTTCTGATTCCCCAAATGCTATCCACATCAACAAGGTGGGAAAAAAAACTTCATGTCCTTTGGATGGCTATGTTGGTTTCTGATTGATTCTATTTACCTTTAAAATAAAGCTGATAACGTAACAAATAGCTAAAATAAAAATTCAATAACTATGGGCCATGGGGAAGGGGAAGTGACTAGTCAGTACCCACTATGTTTTCTTTTCATTAGCTTTCACCTCTATAGGTATCTCTTTTCATGGATATTGGACATATTGCCTGTTCCATCATCAAAGCTTCAGCTTTTCATTAGCGTTCCTCCCATGGTATTCAACGCATTCGCTCAATGAGGAATGTGTCATGTCTGCACATGTGCTATTGTAATCTTCCTTGCATCCCTTTCAACCTGACTTAGTCCCACAGTATTTTGCTAAGGCATAACCTTTTCATTTGCTTGGATTTGTCCAAGTCTGCTCTATCCTTACGAATGTTGCAGCTGTTGCTATTCTTTACTTAATTCTTTCTACCCACAACTCCAAAATATATCTAGCTGAAATCTACCAGTCATTGCTAATGCCCCACAGGTGAAAGCCCAGCCCAGATAATTTCACTATATACATTCATGTTATATGGAAATGTTGCATATGATACACATCTGGTTCTGTTTAGCTTCATGGATGCTACTTCCACATTAAATGACTACATGTGAAAATGTTCAAGTTGATAAAATATGAACAAATCAGAAATGGACACTGCCAGTCAGAACAATAGCAAATGAAAATGTCTAATGATTAATTTTTTTTTAAACTGGGGAAAGCAGTGACAGAAATTTAAAGATATAAAAATACTTGTTACTCCATTGTGCTTGTGCTAGCTCTTGAAAAGGCTATCCAGTTACTTTCCAGGCCTAATCTTCCGTACATTCTAAAACAAATTACATGCTTATCCACTTCCCTCCTTTGAACTTATAAAGGAAAGATATCATATCTATTTCTCTATCTGACAGCAGTTAACAATTATTAAAACGGCTACAATTATCAATGTTTTACAACATTTTACAATCTATAAATCAGAGCTGATAATTAGTGACTTTCTGCTAGCTTTCAGAATGCAGCTTATTTTGAGCAATGTCTTTCTCAATTTGTTGAAAAATGAGGTCATGACTTTCTACTTGAGAAATAAATTTCTAAAATGTTGATTCCATCAATGGAATAACCCAAAATAAGCAAAAATAAAAATCAAAATTCTATTTTTCCATATCTGTAAATCATTATTAATTATTTCCACCACTTGAGGGTTGACAAATAGCAGCATTAAATGAGTTGGTCAGGCATCTGGTCAGTCTGCTGAAATCTAATGTCTTATACAGAGGAAATATCAATGTTGACACAATCCCTAGCATACTTTTTTTTAGAAGAAAAAGAAAAACAAAACAAAGCTTATTTTGGTGATCTGATCATTATTCTGACTAAAGTTTTATATAAAAAGCTTCTAACAGTCTATATGGCCAACAAGTCAAGTATAACAATGAAATCTCAGCACAGAACTGCTACAACTTACATCTTAGAACACTGTGTCATTGCTTTGCCACAAATTATTATAAAAATACACAATATATACTTTCTTATAATGGGGAACTAGATTGCGTTAACAGAAAAGCAGAACACCGCAAATGTTAAAATCTGAAATTAAATTGGAAATGCTAGAACAACTCAGCAGGTCAAGCAGCGTCATCAGGGAGAGCATGTCATCATTCAGGTCATTTTTTTTTGTAAACCAGAACTAGATATGTTAGAGATGTAACTGGTTTTCAACAAATGGTGGGTAGGACAAGAACCAAAGGAAGATCTGTGACGGGTTGAAAGATAAGAAAGATTGACTGCCATAACTTAATAGCTCTGTAGGGACAAAGGGAACGATGATGGGTCAAAAAAAAATGAAAAAAATGCCAAGTACAGAGCTGCCGATGTTGAAAGTGAAAGTGAAAGAAAGGTTGAAAAGTGAAAAGAAAAATAGGATGGAGAGCAAGTTTATGATTTGGAATTACTGAACTCAATGTTGAATTGAGAGGTTCTATACTATCTAATTGAAAGATGATGCACTGTGCCTCAAGTTTATGCTGAGCTTCACAAGAACTGTGAAATTGGTTTCGGGTATAAAATGCCAGCATGATAGCAAAGTCGAGAATTAAAATGACAAGTCACAGGAAGCTTGAGATCATACTTCTAGGCCGAATGGTGGGGCTTTGCACAATGGTCACCTAATATGCATTTTCTGTCTCCTCAATGTAGAGGAATTCACCAATGGAGGTCATCAATGGTCCAGAAAAAGAACTGACAGAGGAGCTCAAGTAGGACTGGAACAGCCAATGTTCAACATATCCTAAAAAGAGAGAAACTTGGTTAGAACCTGTACGGGTACCTATAACAACAACTTCAGTCCGAGGACGATGACATGAATTTTGTCTCCTAGGTTCTATCTGATAACATTTCAAACTTTATGCTTCACTTTAGTTTGCTTATTTTAAATGAAATACTCAGATATTACTGTTGTCTCAGCTAACATTCTAGTTTATGAATCGGAAGATTGTGGACACAATTTTATGGATGCAAAATTTATGCTGGTACTACAGAATAGTATTGAGGAAATACAGCCATGTTGGAGGTGCTGTCTTCAAAATAAGATGCTGAACTGCAAATCTACTGTCTCACGTGGATATAAACAGTCCTGTTTAATATTCATCCCTCAATCAACACTAAAAATTATCTGGCCATTTTGACATAATTTTGGTAATGAGCACAAATCGTGGCCACACTTCCTACAATTTAAAATGTTCTTCATTGGCAGGCAAGCAATTTGAGAAGACCCTAAAATCACAAAATCTGCAAAGTAAATGCAAACATTTAATTTCCCCTTATAAAACTTTAATTTTTCTAAACAGAGTTGACAATTCTTCATCAATGAACACTTGGGAGGTGGAATATGGTAGTACCAAATAAATCTGGGCATGCTCTGACAGTGGTTAGTTAGTCTTGCTATCAAAATAAAAGGATCTTGAGTAAAAGCTCATTGTTACCTCTCAAGTTTCTACAACTTTGGGAAGTCCTCAATTTCTGTCCTTTCAGAGAGTAACAGACCTTCAATAACATAACATTCTGGGCTGACTGGTCATGACGCCACCCGAAGGTTGCAGGAACAGCAACTCATATTCCGCCTGGGAACCCTGCAGCCATATGGTATCAATGTGGACTTCACCAGTTTCAAAATCTCCCCTTCCCCTACTGCATCCCTAAACCAGCCCAGTTCATCCCCTCCCCCCACTGCACCACACAACCAGCCCAGCTCTTCCCCCTCACCCACTGCATCCCAAAACCAGTCCAACCTGTCTCTGCCTCCCTAACCGGTTCTTCCTCTCACCCATCCCTTCCTCCCACCCCAAGCCGCACCCCCAGCTACCTACTAACCTCATCCCACCTCCTTGACCTGTCCGTCTTCCCTGGACTGACCTATCCCCTCCCTACCTCCCCACCTACACTCTCTCCACCTATCTTCTTAACTCTCCATCTTCGGTCCGCCTCCCCCTCTCTCCCTATTTATTCCAGTTCCCTCTCCCCATCCCCCTCTCTGATGAAGGGTCTAGGCCCGAAACGTCAGCTTTTGTGCTCCTGAGATGCTGCTTGGCCTGCTGTGTTCATCCAGCCTCACATTTTATTATCTTGGAATTCTCCAGCATCTGCAGTTCCCATTATCTCAGCCTCTAAACAGCTTGGGCAGTGGTGAGCCAGTTAGGAAAATATGATGAGACTGGATGAAGAAAATTCATAACAGTGAGAATAAAGGTCTGATTTTGCATCCAAGGCTTGAATAGTGAGATGACAAATTGTCCTTCAATCTCAGTCTGGGACTTCGCCTCATTTTTTTGATTACTTGGGTGATCTGTGTTAGAAGTTCAGTGTCATTACATTACAGAGAGTGGGGAATTGTCAGTCCTGCAAGTCCACTCCAACTGGTTAGAGGATTAGTGTGAGGTTTTTCATGCAGCTGCACAGAGATTAGAGGTTTGGTCCATCTTCTGTCCTTTCAGGTTGATAAAGAGATTGGGCTGTGGTCAGTCCCAGAGGTCTGCTTACTGAAAGTCATGGTGGTTATCAGTGGGAGTTGTTATGGTAGGGAAGTTGGTGAAGTGAACTGTGGGCAGTGCAAGCAGCATACTGAGACAGAGAGGAAACAATACCTAAGACAGGAGCAACTCAACATCCACAGATGGGAGAAAATGGTGCATTGGAGGAAGTAGATAATGGCAGGGAGGGGTGGTCATGAACAGGTGCAACCACTGTAGCCTCAACTGGGATCAGTTCACCATGATGGATGACATGGCTAAACTGTTTGCCTAAATAATGTTTGAAGATGAAGATTTAAATGAAAATTTTGAGTTGAAAGTGCGAAAGCTCAGAATTTATGGGGTTGATAAGGAACGCAGAGAAGAAAAAGACATGAAACTCTTGGGGATCATCCAAACTACCAAGCTGATCTGAAATTCACAATAAGTGAAAAATGACTGCCACTAGACCTGGAATGGTTGGAGTCAAAGGTATTTTTTGGGCGCTCAGGCTCTGTTTGTGAGAGATGAGAGACCCTTCAAATACTTTAATCAGACACTTATAAAGCACAGGTTAAAGACATCAGTAAACATAAAAGCCTGAATGTGAAACACATCGCAGTAGCCAACTGTCAGAGATGTAAATTCCAGCCATGAGCAATGTTTACCATTACAAATTGACCATAGCCTTCTCTATGAAGCTGAAGTAATTACAGATACATGGTTACAATTCATAAAGACAATTCAAGGTCTCATAGGCTGTATTATGGCTTGGAGCTGAAGTGGCACTGAGGGAGTGCAATGAAGGTTTACCAGACCATTTCCTAGGATATCAGTTCTGACCTATGATATTCCGAATGACTGGGGAACCAGGGTCATATTCTAAGGGCCATTTAAGAATGGGATGAGGAGAAACTGGTTTACCTGGAGTGTGATGAACTAATGTATATTTTTTGCCACAAAATGTATTTAAGGCCAAAACATTAATAGGTTACAAGGAGGAGATATTTCTTAGGGCTGACGGGATCAAAGGGTATTGGGGGGAAAGCAGAAACAGGGTAGAGAGCTGGATGATCAGCCATAATCATGTAGAATGGTGGAGGAGATATGAAGGGGTGAATGGTCTACTCCTACTCCATTTTTGATGTTTTTATGTTGAAGGCCAAGGCACAGGACCTCTTCCTCAGAGACCTCCACATGTACAGTATGGATAAGAATGTAAAACCATCATTTGAGAGAAATGAATACTGAATGTTCGCATTACTAAGGGTAAAATGTTTATTGTGTGAACTGATATGAGCTGTGGAATTTTACTGCATTTCTCCTTCTTTTTGCTAGCAGTAATAGTGGATGTCAACTGCCAGGATACAGTATGCAATACAGTGACATACTTTTTGCAAAATAGATATTGCAATTTATAAGCTTGCAGTAATCATTACAAATGATGATTTGTGATTGCATATTATTTCCTCAAAATCAATGTAACAAAAGGAATAATTGAGCACATGAGGATTGATGACTGCAGTTAAACATCAAAGTGAAGTCCTCCATTGCCATGAGCAAAGTTCTACATATATAGTGCAAGATTAGTTCATGATTTACTGCATATTTGAATAACAGCTTCAATCTCATAAATTCACTCAATTAAAATCTAATAATTTGACTTTTAGAATTTTCAAAAGTAATTTAACAGCATTTCACCATACATCAATTTTATTGCCACGTACAAAAAGCATGCTATTCATGAGGACATTGGGAGACTCTTTAAAAAAAGTAATCTCTATTTACCATATGTATAAAAAAGCAGTGAAATCTAGAGTCAACTTAGCTGTCACTGTAAAAGCTTGTGGTGGATAGACCAGTGATTGAAAACTAATAATAAATAAATGGATTTGGTTTTGAACGGAAGTACTATATGAGCAACCATTCCTACAGCAGCTGTGTAAGGTAAATCAGATGTTCCATAATAATTGTATTCTACATGTTGAACCATTTTCACAGAAGAAGTTAAAGCTGATCATTTCATTTCTACCTACCATAATCTAACTGAAGCAGAGAAAAATCACTTAAAATGGAGTGAAGAAAATTTGAATACAAAAGTATAATCTCCCTGAATATAAATACCCCTTTTCCCATGCAGGTTTCATCATCAATTATTTTGGTAACTATTCTATGTAAATTAATCGTTCTGAGTAAGACTGAGCCACAGGACATTTTCTAACATAAAGTACTTAACATGAAGATGCACTTTGATTTTACTGCAATCCACAGAGTTTCAGATTTTCTTATCTGATTTAGGCAGGGGTTTACAAACGTGCAGAAGTTCACATGTTGTACTTTAGTTGCTATGGAAAAAGCATCATTCACGAAAGCATTTGTGTCATATTTTCAGATCAAATTCTAAACACTAGTATATCGGCAAATGACTGTCTAATCTCCTATACTCTACTGGTTCATTGGTAACATGCTACTTATGGAAGAGAAAATGGCTAAAAGAGTAATGAATTCTACCATGCATTTGCCCAACTAATTGAAGATTATTCATTAAAGGCCAATGCATATTTAGCTGAAATCATATTAGGTAAGTGTCAATTATACCTTTGTACTGTCAAGACTAAAAATGACATGGGGTTAGCAGTGTTGGATTGGGGTGGACAAGGTCAGAAGTCACATGACACCAGGCTATAGTCCAACAGGTTTATTTGAAATCACAAGCTTTTGGAGCACTTATCCTTCGTCAGGTGAAGTAAAGAGAAGCACACAGGCATAGAATTTATAGGCAGAGAGATCAAAAGGTCATACAAATGGCGCGAATAGAACATTGACAGGCAAGTAACAAGATTCTGCAGGTGATCAAAAATCTGATCACACACTTCAACCAGACAGAATCAAAGTTCTCAGCCAAAGGCTCAATTTATGCCCCACTACCAAAATGGATCCCTTTGGCTTTGCAGCAGATGCAGAGGAATTCATCAGGTAAATGAGGCTCCAGAAATTCTTTCACAAACCCCAAACTGTTAGCGGGGAGCCCAAAGAGACAACCGATGAACCAGAAAAGTCGACAGAGAGATCTGCAGTTCAGCAACCAAAGAAGAAAGAGTCATATTCAGCCACTCTGGAAGGTCACAGCACTAAGTTTGACACGTATATTCAAGCTGTCAGGAGATGCGTTAATGTCAGATTTATCAGCCATGCTCACAAGGTATTACAAAACATCACTCAAGCATGATAAAATGCCATCCTTGCTCTCATTCAGACTCTGATCTTCGATGCAAGCATCCTCTAACTCGGCCTTCAAGATATACAACACTGCAGAATCATAGAGCAGAAATTGACAGCCATGAAGTCAGCCTCAACTGCGATCTTAGGTTCTCATTGCACTACATGTAACACCACCAAACTGTTCTATATTTGTAAAATCTTCCTTACAGTCCTGTTTTGACACCATCACCTCGGTAATCTGCTATGATCTCTTTACCTTAATTAGTTTGTACAGTTATGGAATACTTGTTACCTTGGATAGATCCTCAGCATGCAATTCTTATAGCTATTATGTTATTCCAGCGATTTGCTCGTCTCCGGCACCATTTTATTTTTTGTAAATATCTCTCTGCCTTAATCAGATCAGAGGTCATCTCTTCACTTGCTATTCAGCTGGTGACACCTTACTCACACTGTCTGACACCTTTGATCACCTGCAGAGACTTGTTATTCAATCTGTTGACACTCCACTCACACCATTTGTACGATCTTTCGATCACTCTGCCTCTAAATTTTGTGCCAACGTACTTTTCTTCACTTCACTTGATGAAAGAGCCATGCACTGAGAGCTTGTAATTTCAAATAAACCTGTTGGGCTATAACCTGGTGACTTCTGACCATGACTAAAAATAATATTCTTTGGGCTTCCAAAAAAATGTCCGATGCCACATTATTACAGCTTTCTGAATTGTTCCAGGCTGTTAGAAGCAACATTTCAACATAATTAATCAGTGAAGGTGCTACTCTATGGCTTCTGTTAATATATGCACTCAAACATTTGAGAAGTTTTATGTTGAACAAAAATGATTTATGACACAGATGTGAAAGCAAAATCACTGGACAGATTAATTAGATTACAAATACATTTTTCTGCATTCAGTCTTGGTTTAACTTTTAAATACTAATTTAACTCAATTTTCAAAGAGAGTAACAAGAATATATATGGGGTATAGAAACTTAATAATAAGCTAGGACAAAATAGCAACAAGATGCAGCATTAGTTTTTCTGGACTAAGGATGATGAACTTAAGATGGAACTGAAGGTAGCGGGAGAGTCTTTAGTAGGTTTCATGCTCACCATGCTGTTTGCTTCATTACAGTAATAGATAGGACAAATACATTGCTGAAGGATACTTAGAACAACAGAATACAAACTGCAGAATTCAATCAAGGTACAGATCAGACCTTCAGTACCGTTTCTAGTTCTTCTCACGGAAGTATAGAGAATGTTAAAAGAAAGAAGGCAATTTAGAGAAGGGAACCCAGGAACATTGGACTGAGTTATGAGTAAAGACTGGAGAAACATTTTGCAGATTTTCCGATAGTGTGTCAGTCTTGTCCAAGCCCAGGAATGCTGACATTCCCTGTTTAACACAACCAAATGGTTCTTAAATAACCTGTGCCAAATTTTAGGCCTCATTGAAGGGGAAACAGTTCTAAGACATGATGGTTGGATTCTTGAAAGTTGAGCTGAACAACTCTTTTTCTGCTTCAATCATGTGGCCACATTTTAGAGCTGAACTTGCACTGATAGAAAACCAAAGTATCACAAATTTAAAACATTTCTGCCTAATCTATGTTGATTCTTGCTCTCTGCCACCGTACATAAAGGGTTAAAATAAATCAGCAAAATGCAGAAAATATTTGCCGTAGTTAGTCTTGAAACAAGCAGCTGATTTTAAAGTCCATAGATGCAAAAGATCATGCTGCAATGATGTCATCTGCACAGCTTACCTACAAATATTTTGACGAATTTTCATGTGGTCTGCAATTACCGACAGTTAACCTTCACACTTATGATAACTATTCAACTTGACTGTGACAGGTTAGTTGTTTATCTAGATATCACAACTCCATTGTCTTGAGGACTAATTTGGGTCTGACAGAATTACAGGGAATATAGAAATTTATTAGGAAGTGGCAAGTAGAGAAAGACAACATGGATGTTGCACTTCAAGAGAGCTTAGTCTTGCAGTAAATTAGCCAGAAGTTTAAAAACATAAGATTATCGGCATTTTTGATATTTTTGAAATTTATTCTGATCCAGAAGTATGCAATTTGAGTTAGATTGGGCAGTCTGTTGGTGCCACTTTGAATAAAAATATGTATCCCAAAACTGATGATATTAATCTGCATATCGACAGGTTGCTTGTTTATTTTTAAAATGGAGATATTTAAGAAAAGTACACTGAACATTTTGTCATAAATGATTAAATATAGCTGAGACTGACAGAGCTGGAGTCATAGAAACAGAATGGTCTGCAGATGAAGAGCTGACAGCTATTGCAAGAGCAGGGTTAAGGCAATGTTGTAGAGGACGTAAAGATTAAATCGTAGATTTTTAACTTAGTACTTGCTGATGGACCCAATGTAATTCAGCAATGATGGGGATGAGAACTGAGCATGGCTTAAGAAGTGCAGTAGAGTTTAGAGCACGTATATGATGAGTAGAGAATGGGAAGTCAGCAACATGAGTAATAAATTAGTACAGTTCAGCTGTTGGAGGAAGGACTGAGATTGGCCAGAGGCAGGCAATGTTGCAGAAATAGAAATTAGTGCTTTTGGTGATGGAGAGGATATGAGATCTGATTATCAGCTTAGAGTTCAGCAGAACCACAAGAAAATGAATGGCCTGATTCAACCAGAGATGGTGACAGGAAGGAGGGGAATGGAGAAAGTAGCAGATAGTTTGTGGTAAAGTTTGATAGCATGGAAGTAGTCAAGTGGATAAGTAAGGCTAAGTGCCACTAGCACATATGAAAGCCTACCCAGGCTCAGAAAAGTTTTAGTAGGTAGCCCTGTAAGGAAGGCCATGGTAGAGGCACAATATAAGGGGATGATATGGACAATAGGCAAGGACTGACAGTGCACTACAATCACAATCATTGCAACAATCTTTCTGAAGAACGGTCTAGGCCTGAAACGTCAGCTTTCCTGCTCCTCTGATGCTGCTTGGCCTGCTGTGTTCATCCAACTCTACACCTTGTTAGTTATCGCAGATTCTCCAGCATCTGTAGTTCCATTGCAACATATATGGCTGTAGTTATGAATCTTGTGATATCAGTCAGATATCTAGTAATATTAATTAGAAATCCAGTGCCATATTAATGGATGTCTTTACCATGAAGCCATCAGGAAAGCTGCTGAAGTTATATACAATTTACTCAGTGAGGGTATGTCAAAAATACCAAAATGTGTGCTCTCACAACAATTTTTCAGCACCTTTGCCCTCCATGCATCACTATGTTTAAAACTAGAATTTAGTGACAAGTTGTTTCCAAATTTTAATGACAAAATAGATAAATCCACACCTGTAAAGAGGTGTCAAACTCACCAAATAATTGAGTGAGATTGACATTTATAACTGAGCTAAACCCTTATGCTAAGCAACGTAAGTAAAAGAAAAAGTTATTTTTAAACAAATTATTAAATTGAGCTCTCTTGTGGAAGCATAACTTTTAATTGTGTGTCTTTAATATTATACTTGCAGCTACTGACAAACATAAACATGTGTATACTGAAGGGGTAACAAATGAAACTTAAGTGAGACTTTGTTCTTGAAAACCATTTCAAATCTAGGTTCACTGACAGCCTGCTTACAATATAACCAGCTTTTAAAATGGGTGGGCATGTTAATAAATTTTCTTTAGATATAATTCAACATTATGCTTGCAGCAACAATTTCCCGTTACCTACACAGGCAAATGACAGGTCGATTAAATATTCATCATGAAATTTTTGAGGAGAGCATTCAAGAGATTTTTGAAATATACAAACATGAATACATTGTTGCATTTGGAAAAATAACAGGGCTTGTCCATCATTTTCTCTCTAAAAAGTGTAACAAGTAATAAATGCTACCATTGAAAAAGACATATTTTGTCAAAGCTATCCCCACCTTAAATATAGTCAATGAGAGCATCCACAATACTCTGAGGTAGAGAATTCCAAAGATTCGCACGTTGAGTGAACTAAATTCTCATGATTTCCGTCTTAAATTATCGGCTCCTTATTTGCCCCATTTTCTATATTCCCTAATTGAAATAATTAACCTCAGATTCTACATTTCAAGGTCCTTCAGGATCTTATACTTTTCATTAAGACCTTGTTCTTCTAAATTGCAGAAAGGATGTTTGGGGACTCGTCAACTGAGGTAGTATGGGCTGAGGTTAGAAACAGGAAAGGAGAGGTCACCCTGTTGGGAGTTTTCTATAGGCCTCCGAATAATTCCAGAGATGTAGAGGAAAGGATAGCAAAGATGATTCTCGATAGGAGTGAGAGAGACATGGTAGTTGTCATGGGGGACTGCAACTTTCCAAATATTGACTGGGAACACTATAGTTCGAGTACTATAGATGGGTCAGTTTTTGTCCAGTGTGTGCAGGAGGGCTTCTTGACACAGTATGTAGATAGGCCAACAAGGGGCGAAGCCACATTAGATTTGGTACTGAGTAATGAGCCTGGCCAGCTGTTAGATTTGGAAGTAGGTGAGCACTTTGGTGATAGCAATCACAATTCTGTTATGTTTACTTTCGTGATGGAAAGGGATAGGTGTATACCACTGGGCAAGAGTTATAGCTGGGGGAAAGGCAATTATGACGAGATTAGGCAAGATTTAGGGAGCATAGGATGGGGAAGGAAACTGCAGGGGGTAGGCACATTAGAAATGTGGAGCTTATTCAAGGAAAAGCTCCTGTGTGTCCTATAGAAGTATGTACCTGTCAGGCAGGGAGTAAGCTGTAGAGTGCGGGAGCCGTGGTTTACGAAGGAGGTGGAATCTCTGGTCAAGAGGAAGAAGGCGGCTTATGTTAGGATGAGATGTGAAGGCTCAGTTAGGGCACTTGAAGCCTACAAGGTAGCCAGAAAAGACCTAAAGAGAGAGCTCAGAAGAGCCAGGAGGAGACATGAGAAGTTGTTGGCAGATAGGATCAGGGTAAACCCTAAGGCTTTCTATAGGTATTTAAGGAATAAAAGAATGACGAAAGTAAGATTAGGCCCAATCAAGGATAGTAGTGGTAAGTTGCATGTGGAGTCAGATGAGATAGGGGAAGCGCTAAATGAATATTTTTCAACAGTATTCACTCTAGAAAACGACAATGTTGTCGAGGAGAATACTGAGATACAGGCTACTAGACTAGGTGGGATTGAGGTTCACAAGGAAGAGGTATTAGAAATCCTACAGAGGGTGAAGATAGATAAGTCCCCTGGGCCGGATGGGATTTATCCTCGGATCCTCTGGGAAGCCAGAGAGGAGATTGCCGAGCCTTTGGCATTGATCTTTAACTCGTCATTGTCTACAGGAATAGTGCCAGATGACTGGAGGATAGCAAATGTGGTTCCCCTGTTCAAGAAGGGGAGTAGAGACAACCCTAGTAATTATAGACCAGTGAGCCTTACCTCAGTTGTTGGTAAAATGTTGGAAAAGGATTATAAATCCTATCTCTAATAACATCTAGAAAAGAATAAATTGATTAGGGATAGTCAGCATGGTTTCGTGAAGGGTAGGTTGTGCCTCACAAACCTTGAGTTCTTTGAGAAGGTGACCAAACAGGTAGATGAGAGTAAACCGGTTGATGTGGTGTATATGGATTTCAGCCAGGCGTTCGATAAGGTTTCCCATAATAGGCTATTATACAAAATGCAGAGGAATGGAATTGTGGGAGATCTAGCAGTTTGGATCGGAAATTGGCTTGCTGAAAGAAGACAGAGGGTGGTAGTTGATGGGAAATGTTCATCCTGGAGACCAGTTACTAGTGGTGTACCGCAAGGGTCGGTGTCGGGTCCACTGCTGTTTGTCATTTTTATAAATGACCTGGATGAGGGCGTAGAAGAATGGGTTAGTAAATTTGCAGATGACACGAAGGTCGGTGGAGTTATGGATAGTGATGAAGGATGCTGTAGGTTGCAGAGAGACATAGATAAGCTGCAGAGCTGAGCTGAAAGGTGGCAAATGGAGTTTAATGCAGACAAGTGTGAAGTGATGCACTTTGGTAGGAGTAACCAGAAGGCAAAGTACAGGGCTCATGGTAAGATTCTTAGTAGTGTAGATGAGCAGAGAGATTTCGGTGTCCATGTACACAGATCCTTGAAAGTTGCCACCCAGGTTGACAGGGCTGTTAAGAAGGCATACAGTGTTTTAGCTTTTATTAATAGAGGGATCGAGTTCCGGAACCAAGAGGTTATGGCGAAGCTGTACAAAACTCTGGTGCGGCCGCACTTGGAGTATTGTGTACAATTCTGGTCACCGCATTATAAGAAGGACGTGAAAGCTTTGGAAAGGGTGCAGAGGAGATTTACTAGGATGTTGCCTGGTATGGAGGGAACGTCTTACGAGGAAAGGCTGAGGGACTTGGGGCTGTTTTCATTAGAGAGAAGGTGGTTGAGAGGTGACTTAATTGAAACATATTAAATAATCAGAGGGTTAGATAGGGTGGATAGAGAGAGCCTTTTTCCTAGGATAGTGACGGCGAGCACGAGGGGGCATAGCTTTAAATTGAGGGGTGAAAGATATACGACAGATATTGGAGGTAGTTTCTTTCCTCAGAGTAGTAAGGGAATGGAATGCTTTGCCTGAAACGGTAGTAGATTCGCCAACTTTCGGTACATTTAAGTCGTCATTGGATAAGCATATGGACGTACATGGAATAGTGTAGGTTACATGGGCTTGAGATCGGTATGACAGGTCGGCACAACATGGAGGGCCGAAGGGCCTGTACTGTGCTGTAATGTTCTATGTTCTATATAGACCCTGTTTACTTAGCCTCCACAGCTGTTGGCAGAATTATGAAGTTCCAAGTTTCCCTAGCCCTTTGCACAAAAAAATTCCCAATTTCATTCTTAACATCTCGGAATCCCTGTTCAGAACACTGGCTGAATGGGATAGCAAGAACTGCAGATCCTGGAGTCAGAGATAACATGGTATGGAGCTGGAAGAACACAGCAGGCTAGGCAGCATCAGAGGAGCAGGAAAGTTGACATTTCAGGTTAGGACCCGAAACATCAACTTTCCTGCTCCTTCGCTGCTGCCTGACCTGCTGTGTTCTTCCAGCTCCAAATTGTGTCACCATTCAGCAAAAGGTGTTTTTGTCAGCTCTTCAAAAAAAAAACTCACCTAATGCTAACATTGTGCCTTCCTTCTTTCGCCCACACTTTCAGCATCATTCCAGGGGTGAGGAATTTCAGTTATGACGATATATTACAGAAACTGAAACTATTCCCCTTGGAATAGAGAAGGCCGAGAGGAGATTTGATTGAAGCATTCAAAATCTTGAGAGATCTGGGCACAGTAGATACGGAGAACGTCACCACTCGTGAAAGAATTGAGAATACAAGTGCATGGATTGAAGTAATTAATAGAGAAGCAAAATTAACAAGACAGAAAACATTCATGCAGCGAATCTAGAATACATTATTTGAGAGTATAGTGGAGGTATGTTTAATCAAGGCTTTCAAAAGGGAATTATATGGTCTTAAGAGGGCTGGATGCAGTTCTGGTCACCACAATGTAGAGGTACAAGACAAGAGTGCAGAAAATGTACTGGAACAGTATTTGAAATGCTAGATAAACATATCAGGAATAGATTGACAGGCTAGGCCTCCTTGCACTCGAGTGAAAAGTTTTCTTTATTTTGTTACTGGATATTTTGGTGGCTCTCTTATTGATGACCATCAGTTATAATCTTCCCTATAAGAAACATTGTATCCACTGTATCAAATGTTTCATAATTTTAAAAGGCCCCTTTTAAGGTATCCTTCAGTCTTTTCTCAAGTCTTATACTAAGGAAGTACTCCCTTAGGCAGGGCTCTAACATGGACTGGTGTTAGAGATGGGCAAACTGTGCAGCTTCACTTACAAAATAATCAACTCTCTTTAGCACCATTACTAGAACCCTGTGTAAAGGAATGCTTCCCTAATCTGTAGAATAATATTTTGTCAATTTGGGAGCACCATACATTGGAAAACGTTCAAACAGTTTAAATGTTAACTTTCATTGAACAAAAGGAAAAGTGAATGAAGAAAACAGAAACAAAAAAGAGCCGAATTTGCTTCTGGAACGTAACAGGGGCCATTTGCTTTTTGAACAACAAAAAATTTAGTCAATGAATCATTCAACTCCTCTACTCAAAATAGAGCCAATTAAATCCACTGGTCTTGTTGCACATAACTCTATCATGCAGAAGGTGATGTTTCTCCTGCTTAATGTTACCAGCTTCCTCTTCAGGCTGCTGCTGTGCTCCCAGCTTTTCATCATCCATGACCGACCCTCTTTGCTTTATCCAGGAATACAGAGCACGCAGCATGAGGATTACGTGGGAGACTCGGGTCTAGACTGTATTGTAAGGACCCGAAACTGTTCCAAGCATTGAAACCTCATCATCAGGAGGCCTACCGTCTGTTCCACAATGATCCTGGTGGAAGAAGGGGCTGCAATGTTTCCACACTGGGTCTTAGTTGGGAATTTCCACATGGAGATATCAGCCATAGCTGCAGAAGTACTACTGGCCTCTGAGAACCTATATTTGTAAAGGCACAGCCCTTGAACCAAAGCAGGAACCTGTAAGTTATCAAGGATATTGGCATCATGGTAGCTTCCAGGATATATGGCACAGACCTCTAAGATGTGGTACCAATCATCATGGTTCAATTGTAAGCTTACTAAATGGAAGCCATTTTTATTGTTAAAGTGAGGTGCGTTATGATATGGTACTGTCGAAGTGACGTGTTGGGTTTACAGTGCCCTGTGTCTAAGTAAACCAAACAGACCAAAGATCTATGGTCATCCCATACTGACTAACTGAGAGGTGTCTTTGTGATTTAGTTGAAAATTTTAGTTTAAGATTCTTAAGAAAGGTATTGTAATTAAGAGTGAGATAGTATCAAGTGTAATTCTTGATCAGGGAGTAAAGTCATTCACAACCAAAATGTCAAAGACAATCCTCTGCTATAAAACCTGCCTGGTACATGCTTCATCTTGGACAGAATTTCAAGCATTTGGCCATCTGTACTAATTTCACCAGCCAAAATAGCTCAGTTGGGAGGGCCTTAGACTGAAGACCTAAAGGTCCCTGGTTCAATCCTGGGTTTCAGCATAACACAAGCTCGCTGGTCGGGTCAGCCTTTGTTTAGCTGTGATGGAAGAGAGTGAAGCCCTCCTTCTGCACCTCATTTTGCTGGCTCAATGGTTGCTCAGACAAGAGGTAATGGTTGACTGGTACTATCACTAGTCTGTTAATCGAGGGACCCAGATAATGTTCTGGCACGGTGGCTCAGTGGTTAGCACTGCTGCCTCACAGCGCCAGGGGCCTGGGTTTGATTCTAGCCTCTGGTGACTCTCAGTGTGGAGTTTGCAAATTCTCTCCGTGTCGGCGTGGGTTTCCTCCCACAGTCCAAAGATGTGCATGTTAGGTAGATTGGCCATGTTACATTGCCCGTAGTGTTCAGGGATGTGTAGATTAGGTGGGTTACAAGGGGACGGGTCTGGGTGGGATGCTCTGAGGTTTGGTGTGGACTTGGTGGACCAAAGTGCATCTTTCCACACTGCAGAGATTCTACGATAAATGTAGTTTACTGTCAAATTTTGCTTATATCACTCCTATGCGGTGTCTTGAATATTTTATTAAGTTGTGCTACAAAAGCTGCTTTTGTTAACTACTTTACTAAATAGCTTCACAGAAAAGAAAAACCCACTGTTCACCAGAAGGCACTGGTGTTACAAAGCTGAGACTTTGTTCAATACTTCAGCTCAGTGTAACAGTAAGAGGCATTAACAGAATTTGTGCTTTTTATGGATTTTTTTGAAACAAAAGCAGCATATCAATTGTTCCTGCTGCTCATGGCAACACTCTTTTTCAAGTTCAGGAAAAATACAACATTTCATGTGCTCTTTCACATAACTTATTGGAAGCAAAGTTTAAAGTGTATGCATGTGGGGGTAAAAAAGGAAAAAATATGTTTGCTGAAAAACATGTAAATGTTATTGAGGCAGATTAAATTGAGGCATTCTAGAGGTGCTGGATGATCATATGGATGAAAAGTATTTTGTAAAGGTATGGGGACAAACGAGATTGAGGCTAGATAATGATGCTTGTTTGAAGAGTCACTACAGGCATGATGCGTCAAACGACCTCTTCCTGCTGCATAAAATTTGTGTTATCAGTTGTAAACAGACCCTAATGTTCACCCTGAAGTACAATGGAGTTGACCTCAATGACTACAAGAAACGTACTAAAAATTGTTCGGGATGGCAACTATTTGTCCATCAAACTGCATCATGGTTTGAGTCACATGAAGAGGCATAGCAACGGCAGAGAAGAACAGAAAATAAAGCTAATTCAGCAGGTCACATCCTACGAAACTGTAGGACATGGCGCTGCCGAGTAATAGGAATTTAAATTGATTAACCTGCTCGAATTGGTTATTTGCCATGTGGAATTTGGAGAAGACAAACTAATTTTGAAAAGAGTATGACCAGCCAATTATCAAGGAGTTGTGATGTAATACAATCGACTAGAAACAGTAACTTGTTTTTTCTCTCTCCACCTATCTGGCCAACTTCTACGTATTTCCAAAATTTCCTATGTTTATTTCAGATTTCCAGCATCTGTGGCACTTTGTAAATTTTGAATCAACCATTTCAGAAATGTTACATCACATCCGTGGAGCAGGCGGGACACGAACACGGGCCCTCCTGGCGAAGAGGTAGGAATATCACAATTGACCAGAAGAGCCCTTTGCAGTATTTGACTTGTAGTTAAAACTGTTCACGGCTGCTGTCACTTTTGCCAGTAGCTTGTCCCATCAAATCTTTAGGGGCCCTCTTGTGGCACACTGGTACTGTCCCCACCCCTGGAAGGAGAGGCCTGGTTTCAAGACCAATCTGCTCCAGAGGTACATAATGACACTTGGAAGAGGAATGATTAGAAATACAAATTAAAAATAATGAGATTGCAACATAGATGAGTCCAATCCATTTTGTCAAGTCACCTTTCTCAACCATATTCCTATTGGATAATACTGTGCAAAGAGCAGTGGCCTCATTAGAAATGTTTGGATAATCGAGAAGCCATATCATTTTGTTTTTATTCAGACAGGGGATATGGACATTTATTGTCCATCCCTAGCTGTGCTTCAAAGGTAGTGGTGACCTGTCATGTTGAAACACTGCAGTATATCTTGTTATTATGGGCGAAATTAACAATAAGTGACCAGTTTTTAAAGTCTTCGGCAAAAGCCAAGAATCAATGTCCCCTCAGACCTCCAGTTGTAAATGGCGCTTCACCTTAGGGGAATTGGAAAACACACTCATTTGACCAAAATATTGCTATTCCATTCATGTTCAAGAAAGCAATTTTAGCTGTTTTACACAACTAGCAAAAGCAAAATTAATGTTAACAAATTGGGACCAATTTTAAAGCAAATGATGACTATACAATGCCTTGTGTATATTTTACTAAAGGCCATATTCAACTTAATAGTCTCCTGAGAATGCATGCCATTCATGCCTCCAATTCAGATGATATAAAACACTGTACGTGTAAGTCAGAAATACACACCAGAGGTTATTAAATATTTAATACTTAAACAGCTCTGTCATAATTTATTGCTTAAGAAAACACCAATTTGTTGCAATTCTCTGCTTTACATTTACAGTACAGACTGAACATAGTGGCAACTTGGCATTGTTCCTTGGGAGACTTCTTACTGACACACTTCATACCAGGTCACAATGATCTCATTCGACAATCTCCATGGAAACTGCCATTGCAATGGCATACACAGCTCAATTATACTGACACTGGGAGTGTACTCAATACTCAAAGCTTTAAACTTAATCTTGAATTAAAGAAACAAATTTGATGAGTGCTCCAATGCAGTACTTGCAGAGTGTAGTAATATTCTATGACCACAAGGTGTCAGGAGATCCGTGTAAAAATGTCCTTCAAATTTTTTTTATGATGACCTCTTATTCACACAACCCTTTAAAAATCAGAGAAATTTTCTGATATAAGGGCATGATTTAATCTTTCTAGGGAAAGTATTTCAGCTACTTTTAGAGTTAATTGTCACTTATTGATTGAGTTAAGCAAAGCTCCATTTGTAAGCTATGTCCATTAATGATAAAGGGAAATTTGGGACACAAATTCCTTTGAGACTTTTCAATCTCAACTATATAATTGCCTCCATTCCATGGCCTATATATAGCTTATCATGTGATCACCTTCAGTCTTTTTGTCAATGGAGACAACAGATAGAAAAGCAAGGAAACAGTAATAAATGTATTTGGGTCATGCTAAGAATAAATGATTTGTTAAATTATCAAGTGATAACTAATGAACTGTTTATCAGTTGTTTTACAGTGCTGAGTTAAAAACTATAGCTTTTATGCATCCTTAGCACATAGCAACAGAAGAATGGTGAAATGCTGACAATGCAATTTGCATTCTGTTTGACATTTACCTGCTGCAGAGTGAAAAATGCTTTAAGATTTCTACAGTCACCATCAGGCACAGGAGTTATAGATCTTCATTTGACGTGCCTCATGAAGATAGGCAAGTTGACTTGTGGATAGAGTCAGCTTTTTACACTTGTGGCTGAAACTTGCACAAAATAAATTTCCCACAGCAAAACATTAGATGAATTGTAATCAGTAAGCCCTGAATTTATATATACAAGTTCAACAAAACATTCAAATCTGCAGTTTAAGAGATTGTTTAATCTCCAAAAAATGTTTAATGAATTTCAGCCAAGAAACAGTTCCCCGCCTACTTTCCTATGTGAATACTCCATGCATCCATAAAATAAATTAATCAAAAGATATTGAAAGTCTTGGTGCAGTTACAGAAGCAGTTTTATTTTGACGTAAGACAGCTTTGACTGCCCCCAAATGAAATTGGGGCAGCATAGCTTCAGGGACAGATTCCAGTCTGACTCCAGAACATACTAAAACCAAAACTGACAGGATCCCATCCAGGAAACTATTTGGCTTAACGTTGGTATTGAGTGTAACTCCAGTGAACATGCTGCATTTTACAAAAATATTTACACAGCTCATTGGGTTTTCCAGGCAATTTAAAAAAAACTTACAGAAATCAAACATTCTGAGAAAGTGAGACCCACAAGCAAAGAATTAACTAACCAGGGAGAACACACTACTGCCAGGTAAAGTGCGCGTTACAGCCTTCAGTCTAACTGTCTGCTGATTGAGATTCATTCTGTAACTACCATTCCACAGCCTAACATTGTTTTATATTGATATTTTGCCACTTATTTATGACATGGAGATCTTGATAAAGTATACAACAGATTGAACAGCCAATTTTTAAAAATGCTAGTAATTTGAATATCATTTTTAACTGTTATGATTGCTGTCGACATCTATAACTTTTAAACAATGTGATCCAAACTTCTCTGATAGCTGAAAGAATGAACAAGATTATGTTCTAAACTTTGTAATAGAACGAAAAAAATCACCAAATACTATTTCCTTTTGTAGACAAGCTATACATCAAAACATAGAAAGTGAAATTCAATTTGTGAACTTATTACTTATCACACTAATCCACAGAATCAGAGTCATTTCAACCAAACACTCTACTGTTACTGAGATAATAAAATGTGAGGCTGGATGAACACAGCAGGCCAAGCAGCATCTCAGGTGCACAAAAGCTGACGTTTCGGGCCTAGACCCTTCATCAGAAAGCCTCACATTTTATTATCTTGGATTCTCCAGCATCTGCAGTTCCCATTATCTCTCCCACTCTACTGTTACTTTCTGCTTCCAATGGGTCCTCCATCACTATTTCTATCTCCAGGTGCTTTGGTCAGTTTTGGAGTTTCTTAGATTCAGCAACAGCGGTAAACGTTGATTTGATGATTCTTCTTCCACCAGCCTTGCTAGAACAAATTTCCCACAATCTGAAGACGACTGTAGGAAGCAAATCTTCAATTAAAGATGCTCACTTCCCACATCTGGCTGTGGTGGCTTGCAATGTCAAACTGCCTTTTTCTCTGTTAATCACAGAGAACCTCTGTCTGTGATATACATCGATTTGTAGAGAAACCTATAACATGATCTTGAAAGCTGTTTGGCCTGTCCTTTTCCCCACTGCAATTTCAAGACTTCACACAAAAGGTGGCTATTATGTAGAATGAGCCACCGGAGGAGGTGGTAGATGCAGCTACTGTCACAACATTTAAACAACAGTTGGACAGGTACATGAATAGGAAAGGTTTAGAGGGATATGGATCAAATCCAGTCAAGTGGGACAAGTTTAGTACAAGAAACTTGGTCTGTATGGATGAGTTGGACCAAAGGGTCCATTTCTATGTTGTTTGACTCTATGACATTACCTTGGTGCCCAGGTAGAAATGCTAAGTAGTCATCTTTGAGCCCAACACCCTTTAGTGTTAGAAGTAACTAAACAATTTACAGCACAATTGCTTACAACTCAAAACCAAAAACATCTTTGGGGACTTTGGGAAACTCAAAGTCTAATCATGGTTAATTTAGAGACTACTGTTTTTGTCTTCAAGCGTAAATACCGTGCAACTCTTAAAATAATCTAAGCAATCATTTGCTCTCGAACAATCAAACCACCCGGGCGTACTATTCAAGTAGACTGCAAAACAGATTGATCCCCTCAAATTAAAACCACAGTTCCAAACTACAATAATCCTATAAATCTCAACTGTAATTCTTTCTAACTGTTGACAGTTTTCCTGGTCCTAGTACATGTCCCCAAGGTAGGAATAACATATTTCACTGCAGCAGACACAGCCATCACATATATTAATTCACTTTTAAGCAGATGTGAAGATCCTGCTGTAGTGGCCCAAATGGCTTTTTAAAAAAAATTCTTTCAGATGTGGGTGTCACACAAGGTCAGCATTTACTGCTCTAAATCTAAATGCCCATATTGCTGTTGCTCGGCAATCACACATAAGCAAGACCAGATAAGGACAGCAGATTTACTTCCTGTAGGTTATTAGAGAACCAGATGGGCTTTGACAACAGTCAATGTCAGGCCAGCTTTTTAGTCCAGAGTTTTTTCATTCAGTTCAAATTTCATCATCTGCCATGGTGGGACTCAAACCTACTCCCCAAGAACATTACCTGGGGTCCTGGACCGCTAGGCCAGTGACATTACCATTACGCCACCACCTACCCTAACGTGATTTTTTAAGTGAAATAGCCCGAGTTGTAAAAAATACAACTAAATAACAATGATTGCTTGGTAGTGAGAACTTAAGATGTCGCTAAATGAGAGGCTGTGTTGAAGCTTTTCACCTTTCATTCTCTGAAGTCTAGGATGCGTGAAACAGATCAGAAAAAAGGACACCAATTTATAGAGCACCTTCTCATACCACACTCATATCCCATGAAATTAAAAATGTGCTAATATTTAGAAGCATAACACCTTGGTTTTTTCTTGGAAAAATTTGGAGTTGAGAATGAAATATATCAGATTTCCCTTTTTTCTTTTGACACCTAATGTCAGAACTGAGATCAGATGGGAAATACGGTATGTCACTCTTCTAAACTTCCTAAATCTAACCTTAAAAATATGAAATTATAATTAAACAATTTATCTAAGCTGTCCCTTCACAGATATGGATGTTGAATGACAAAGGAAATAATCACAATTACATGTTCTCTGTCTGGCAATAGTTTTGCCCCTACCCACAGAGAAGGATTCTGCCATATCGCCTCCAATTAAAACACGATTCCTGTCAGTCAATGCAGCATCTATTGTCACTGGTTTCTATATCATTTGAGATAAATGGTCTAAATTGGAACTTCTCTTAAAAGCTCCACTGCAGGGGTCTTACAATATTTTAGTTATTAGCACACTCTGTCAGCTCTCTTTTTCACTACAGAAACCAATATTTTGCAGAAAGATGACAAGAAAAAACACCAGTAACGTGCAGACAGCAACCTTGCATAGTGTCAAAAAAATTGGTTTTCCTGATCCTTTATGAAAGATCCATTTTATCTTGAGTTTCCAAGAATGAATAGACCTGGAATCAGTTTCTGAATGAATACACATGCAATTGACCTCTGCATACTGAATCCCTTTGGCTTAGGTTGGAGTATCTTTGATTTTGGTTTGAAGGCAGCATAAGTTGAACCAGATCTACCCTTTTCTGTAGATTACCTCTATGCTGGTGTATAATTTACTGGAGATGAGGCAAAGTGTTGCAGAGGGGAAAATGAAGAGAATTGGTACAATGGATTAATGTGTTGTCTGACTCGAATTTTCACTGAAGTTAGTTTTGTTATGTTTCTATTGGTAAGAATCGAGCAGCAGATGCACAGCAATACCACCACTCGCAAGCTCACCTCCAAACCGTACATCATCCTGACTTGGACTATATCACTGTTCCTTCACTACCAGTGCGTCAAAATCCTGGAACTTCCTTTCCTTGACAGCACTTTGAACACATCTTACACCTTAAGGGCTGCAGCAGTTCAAGCGGGTAGCGAAGCATCATGTTCTCTAGTGCAATATGGACAGTAAATGCTAATGTTGCTAATGATTCCTACAATCCATGACCAATTTTTAAAAATGAGTTAAAGTGGATCTTATTGTCCTTTTCTAAAATCTAACATTTGACAATTATAAATGGTTATCTGCATGAAGTAACGATCAGCTTGAAATCCAAGTTAATGAAACTTTGAAGGCAGGAACTAATAACTGAACAACAGGATGGCACTATATCTTAATGCTCAGTTGGAGAGGTGGGGCAGACGTGGCAGGCTGACTGGCTTCTTTTTGCAAAGTAATGTCAGGCCAGGTGTCATTGATGGTGATAAGCTGGCTCAGGACTAATGGATTCCCTTTAAGCTGTACCTATCATTTTTCCTTGTTCTTAAATTATTCAAAATGGCACCAAATCATGGCAACAAACGGAAGCTTTTCAATGTATTTTATTGTGTTCATACTGTAAAATACACATGGCAATAAAATCATTCATTCATACATGTTAATTCGAGATCATCTATATAGGGATGTGATTTCAACCACTGCCAAGACTTTAAACCAAACAATTCAACGTCCAAAAGATACTTCATTATATTTAGTCAAATAAAGAAAAGGTTAACATCCAAGTTTCCTTATCATTGAAAAAATTGTCTGAGTATTAAGTGTTTGGCATTAAAAAAGTAAGTGCTGCTATATAATTGATGAGCAATACTGGTCTGGAATTTGTGGTCAGCAGAAAAAGCAATGTCATTCAATTCTGACCTTCAGAAAAGCTGCTACACTAATGTATTTTCACATAAAGCAAATCAAGCTGGTGAAAGTATTTCATACTACAGTATGCAATTAGTTTAATTTATCATTTATTTTGCTATCTGATAATCATTGGATTTGGGTGGAAGATAATAAACGTTGTTCTAGATTTTTTAATCATATGGGAGAAGTTTGACGTCTCACAAATATAAATTAGTTTTGCTTTAAGAACATTTAGCAGAAATTAAGTTCTCCTTGACAACCTTCCATCTCGAGAAAGCAATGGTTTGTACATTGGTGATCAATTCTATGTGAAAGTAAGTTAAAATAGCCCAACTAAACAGACAGCTGCCCAATAGATGCAGCTATCTATCAAACACCTGAAAATTTCATGTTTGTGTTAGGCATCATTACTAAGCAGCATGTGAAAGTCAACTACTGACTCATCAGAACTGTCAATGTAAGAAGCACACATTCAAATTAAACCACACAGTCTGTGTTTGTTTATTGACCAGCTGTGCTTTCCATTTCTCCTCACCCCTTCCAACAGCCATTCAAATATTTAGCTTCCCGTCGTCACTGTCACCAGCAACCACCTCCCTAACGTCTGCATCACCACCTTTATGTCTCACTCACGGACATAACAGCAGATACATGGACACCCAGCAGGCAATGACCCAATGATCTATTCATAAATCAAATAGGTTGTGGGTTCATTCGATATGTATGGTTGAGCCAATTCAGGAATCATTTACTGGTGTATGCTGATGGAATTTACACACTCAACGTCTTGGAATTAGTGAGCTTGAAAGAAACACCAACAAAACATCTGAAACAGCAAAAAAATGGAAACTGTGTAGCCTGTTCTGTTGCTGTCCAGGTGTCATAACTGTAAAGGAGGCTTGGTAGATCTGCAGCTGGGCATTCTCAGTCAAATTGCTACTATTCCACACTGTCATACTCAACATGACAACTGCAGGTTTTGCAATGCATATGTTCATTTAAACAAGTAACAAATTGCTGGTGACTGTGCACCCTAGATATGTGAAGCTAACAATAGAGTTCTGACACCACACTTTGAATGCTGATTTGTGTTATATGATAGATCTTTACCATTTCTTCCTGATGCTCGTACTCAAACCAAATACTTTACATGTGTGATGAGTCCATTTGCCACTCATTACGACTTTCATAGAAACCTGTAATTTTTAAAAAGTAATTTAAACTTCCAGCTAATAAATGACAATTTCACTTACTAAAACTTTTACTCCAGCAAATGACTGAAAAAAATGCATTGGACTAAACTGACACTATTTGCCACTCTCAATGGAATATAATCCTCTCAGAGAACAATCTACAGTTGATCCCAGCTTCCAACAGATTTCCATAGCACTATTTCACTGAACAAAATCAAAGTAAGTGTCTCAATTTTCCTCAATTTTCAGAGTCTCTTGAATTTATCAAGCAACAATAAAGATTACTATCATGATTCTTCTTCATCTTGGCCATGCCAAGACAGATCTCTCAATGCTTAGAGGGCTGCAGGATGTTTCTATTCAACTAGAGATGCTCCCACATCCGGCTGTGGTACCTTAGAAAGCCAAGCAGCCTTTATCTCAGCCAGCCACAAAGAACATTGGTTTGACAATCACTGATTTGTAGAGAAGCCTATAACCTGATCTCAAAAATGGCTGCCTCTACCCTCTTCCCATGGTTATATGAAATACATTGGCTTCCTACTTAGGTGCAAATAGTAATTAGTTATCTTGAGAGTCTAGGCCTATTTAATCTTAGAATTAAATGCACAATTTACCAAAAACATTTTCAACTCACAATGTTTCGTACTGCTCTGGGGCTTTGAGACCTCAGGCTCTACCTAATGCAAATTCAGGGTTTGCTGCTATTGTCATAAGGACAAACACCTTGCACTTTCTTCTCAGTAAAACAGTTTGGGTGTCAAACAATTAAATCACTTGGGCTTATCATGAGGCAGATATTAGAACAGGACACATGACCTATTCATTTACCTTAAAAACTTAAAACATACAGCCCCAAAACATCTCATAAACCTTACAACTATAACACAGTGAAAGTGTCCTTGGTATGGAATGCTAATGTGATTTCATCAGCAACTTTTCAATTGGAATGTGGTGTATCTCGGTGGTGGATGACAGGTAAGGAGGACTAATCAGGTTTCCATTAGTTTTCTTCCTGCACAGTAAAGCTGTCAGTTGTTGAAATGAAAGCATATGACAGCTTCAAAGAGAAGGGCATGCCAAAGTGAGTTAGCTCCAGAATGACCCCACCGTGGATCTCAAAGGGTTCTGATGTTGCCCCATCATAGTTAACAAAATTAATCTCTCTCAGATTTAAAACTAACGGCTGATCTAAAAATCAAGTGCCACTTATGGAAGAGAGTTCCAAACTTGTACCACCTTGTGTGTGTAGAAGAGCTTCCTAACATCCCTTCTGAATGATCTAGCCGAGTATGGTCCCTAGTTCTAGAATCTCCAATCAATGGAAGTAATTTATTTTTATCTAGCCTGTCTTTGCCTGTTAATATTTTGAAGGCTTTGATCAGATCACCTCTTTAATTGCTAAATTCTGGAGAAAACAGGTAAAAGTTGTGTAATTTCTCCTCATAACTTAACCCCTTAAGTCCAGGTATCATTCTCCTAAAGCCAAGTTGTACTCTCTACTATTTCCTTTCTAAGGTGCCACGCCCAGGGCTGCTCACAGCACTGCAAGTGGTGTCTAACCAGGGTTAAATCAGGATAGTTGACCATTTTGCAGAACAGCTCTGTTCTGTCCTTAAGAATAATACCAACCTTGCTGTTGCTTGCCATTTCAGAAAAAATATCTGGCTCCCATTCTAACATTTCCATCCTGGGTCTGCTAGAAAGTTCCAACAAAGCTCAATTCAAGCTGCAGGAACTACAATATATTTTCTACTTAGGCACTTATAGCCTCCAAGATTCAACACTGACTAATAGCCAATGACATTAAAGAAAACCAACAAGCCGATCAGATGCATAAAGATGAATGTGATTATCAAATACAACTTGTTCTAGCAAATAAACCTCCCGCAATAGACTTCATATTAAAATATTATTTTAACTGGTCAATAAGTGTAGGCCATGTAGGTGCATCTGTTTTAAACGCTCAGTGAGGGGTCTCCAAAGCCATTCTTTACTACAGTGATTTTCAACCTTTTCACTTTTGAGAACTCTCATTCCTATGTGATAAAAATGCCAATAAAAATCATCATAAGACAAGTTTTAAAAAATAGTTAAGTAGTACAGAACAACTCCAGGTTCTGTGGTTTAGATCACAGCACATAAATTCCCAGGGCACTTCACACTAACTAATGTCTCCGAAGCCCCAGTATTTGTGAACTAGCTTTTCCCTTTTTAAAAACAATTTATTTTTGACAAGGTCTGGTGATGCTGTGGAAAAATGACTAGGGTTTTCAACTCATCCATCACTTGGGCTCCAGGCCAGGTCTTCTAGCATTCAGCTTCCAGTCTCTGCTTTACTACACTGCATGGGAAGTAATGACCACTGTTGCTTGGAGTAGGCCACCCATACTGCAATGATTGTTTCTTTTCTAAGGCCTATTATTTCATTCCCTCCCGTCACTGAACCTGAACAACAGAATAATACAGCTCCATCCTTGTTTATCATTCTCCTGAAAAACTGACGTATCAGTTATCCTGGTTTTTTTTTTGGTCGAATTGTTGAAATCATCTCTCAGATAACGAGTGAAAAAATCCTCACTGTACTGTACATTTGATCTTCATTCGAGGAATTAAAGATTGATTCACAGCACCAATTTTGAAGTCTGTTTCTTAACTTCCATGGTATTCTTGCACCTTCACAACTCATCATAGGAGGAGATATAAAGGCCTAAACTTGATTACTTCAGTTTCAAAAATCAAAAGCATATAAAATGGCTGCAAGATAAAAGGTTTAATAAGCAATGCCACCCCGATTTAACAGCAAATTGTCACATATAAAAAGAACACAACAGTTGTCAAATACTTAATATATTTGGGACTACAGTAATTTATCATTATCAAAAAGCACAGTTGAGGATTTATTGGTGTTTTTCCTTTTACTATTATCACCTGTAGATAACAATAGTAGACATAGGAGCTTTGTGTAAACATTTGAATGCACTTTATTTCCACTGATAAAGATCTTCTCTATGTTGATTTTCCAGCTCAACCAAAGTAAAACTGCAGATTAAAAGTATTTAGGTCTTCCAGATAATCCAACTAACTTATTTATTTAGCAATATTAATTTATACTTGAAAGATTGGATGATCCCATCAGTGCAGAAATTTATGGCAAGTAGTGGATTCATATTGCTTTTGAACATTTATGAGAACAAATTCCAGCAGTTCACATCAGTTCTTTGAAGATTAATGTAGCCTTAATTTATGACGTTTTTTAGTGAGGTGCAGATACGCTAATTCAGTTTTCATGGTTAATATGTTATTAGAGTTTATGCAGCATTTATATGATTTTTCCTACTCCCCAGCTCTACTGCCTTTCTTGATGACAAGACATCATCAAGCCTAGATATGGACATATCCACAAATACAGAAACAAAGACTTGAGTTAAATAGTACCTTTTATGACCACTGTTGCTTCAAAGTGATTTAGCCAATGAAGACCTTCTCAAGTGTTGACACTGTTCTGATGTAGGAAACATGGCAGACAATTTGCATTCAACAAACTTCCAAACAACAATATAATAAAGATCATACAATTGTTTTTGTGCAGATGAATGAAGAACAAAAATTGGACCAGACACCAGCGCAACTCCCCTACTCTCCAACACAGTGTTGTGGACCTGGTTACATTTGGTGAGGGCAGACTTAACATCTCATCTGAAAGTCAGCACCTCCATCAGCAAAACTGTAGTTTAAAAAAAAGATTGTTGCTTTGGCAAGATGAACTTTCTCCCTTAATAAGTAAGAAGTGTTCTACCTTTTGTTTTAGCTAAAATCAATAAATACCTTGAAATGAAAGAAAAATTCAAATGTCACTAATGTAAAACTGTGGGAACCTACACAGAAAACCAAGAGTGTGCAAGGGCACCAGTAGAGCTGTTACAACACTTGTTCGAAATTCCACAGCGGATGATTATTTCCTCAGAGCTCATGACCCAGTTCCATGACAAATTCTATCTTTGAGAGGTTATAGGGAGAGTGGATGGAGCTGGGCTGTCAATGGTCAAGCAGTATACATCTGTTCAGGGACAAAAACCAAAACTGGCCCAATAATTTACTTTCAATGTTAAGCTTCAGAACAAGTTCCGCAGACTTACAATCAGATAACAGAATGTTTACCATATCTAATGTTTCTACCTCCTTTACATATTTGTTTTCAGTTTTATGCGTTCTGCTTTTTGTTTCAATTGTTAGCACCTCCAGTAACAAGGGCTGCGTTCTCATCACTATTTGAATAAAAATCTTTCTTCTGAATTTCTTATTGGATTCTTGGCCCCCATGTTATTTGATGGTCTGTAATTATGTTATCCCCCACAACATTGTCTTTGTACCCACTCTATTAAAACGTTTCATAACTCAAATGTCACTTCCAAGAGAAACTACAATAGAAGTTTGGATTTGAACGCACTGGATACTGTGAAGGTTGTGGGCGCTGACAACATTATGCCCATAGTACTGAAGGCTTACGCTCCAGAACCTACTGAGGCTGTTGCAATATAGCAATGACACTGACATCTACCTGACAATGTGAAAAATGTCCAGGTGAGTCCTGTACACAGGAAGTATAACAAATCCAAACCAGCCAATTACTGTCCCATCAGTATATTCTTGATCATCAGTAAAATGATGAAAGGGATCATCAGCAATACTAAATTGCAGCACTTCCTTAGCAACAACCTGCTCAGAGACACTTAGTTTGGGTTCTGCCAGGATCTCTCAATTCCTGACCACATTATGTCTTGGTTCAAATATGGGCGAGAGAGCTGAATTCCAATGTGAGGTGAGAGTGGCTGCCCTTCACATCAGACCTCACTTGACTGAGTATGGGACCCAAACAAAACTGGAGTCAATGAAATGAAAAGGGAAAAGTCTCCACTGGTTGGAATCATGGCTAGCACAAGGGAAGATGTTTTTAGTTGTTGGTGATCGGTAATCAGCTGCTTCGTCAATGATTTCCCCTTCATCATAGGTCAGAAGTGGGGATGTTCTCTGATATAGGCAAAATAATGCAAAAGTTGGAAATCTGAAGCAAACACAGACAACACCACTCTCTGATGATTGCACCATGTCCAGTGCCACTCGTAACTGGCAAGTATCAGTCATACCACACAAATGTTAGGCAATGACCATCTCCAATAAGACAGACTCTAAATATCATCCCTTGACATTCAATGTTATTACAATCACTAAATATCCCATTACTAGCATTCGAGGAGCCACACTAGACATTGAACCTGCCTAACTATGTAATTACAGTGGCCTGAAAAGTAGGCCAGACTCTACTAATTCAGCAGCAAATAATGTATCTCTGATGCCCATAGCCTGCCCACCAGCTACAAAGCACAAGTCACGAATGTGATGCAATATTTGCCACTTGCCTGGATAAGTGCTGCTCCGACAACATTCAAGAAGATTGACACCATCCAGGTCAAAGCAGTCCACTTGCTTCACACCACATGCACTAACACAGGCATTCCCCAAAGCAAATAGCAGTATCATATACCAGCAACTTGTAGTGCAGAAATTCATCGAGCTTCCTTGGTCAGCATCTTCTAAATCCACAACTATTACTCATCTGGAAGCACATGAACAGTAGATTCATGGGAACTTCATCACCTGCAAGTTCCTCTCCAAGCCACTCACTACCTTGAATTGGAAATATATCACCATTCATTCACTGTCACTAGGTCAAAATCCTGAAATTCTCTCCTTGAAAGTGTTGTGGACTGCAGTGGTTCAATAAGACAGCTCACCACTACACTCTCCAGGACAATTAGGGGCAGGCCACAAATGCTGCTCAGCCAGCAAAGCCCATATCTATTTAATTAGTAAAGAAAATATCTTTATTCTGAACACTATGTTCAGCAACCAGAACAGTTAAAATCCTTTCAGACATGATAGTTCTGATTGAAAATGAATAACTCTAACAACACAGTGGAAAGCTAAAACAAATATACAGTACTCAGACTTGCATGGAATTTGAATAGAAACATCACTTATAAATTTGCAATATGTACAGACTAACAAAATAACACAAAAACTAAAATGGATAAAGGGCTCTTCCATTATCTTAACGGAAGATAAATTATTACCCTTCTAAAACAAATCTTTATTCTATACATTTTCTAAACATATTAGTATGAGTTAGAGACAATGATCATTAGAAAGCACATGCAAGAGAACTACTGAATTAGCTAAATATCTGTCTAACTTGTACTTCATTATTTCAAAAGTTAACGGAATGTGAGGATCACTGGCATTTTATGTCAATCTCAAATTGGTGCACCACCTTCTTAAACCACTGTAGTTCTTGTCTGTGTCAGTGATGGGTAGCTTACCCAGTTCTATTTGCACCCAATTTTTCTGAAGTAGTTTGATACAAGAGAGTAGCTTAATAGCCCATTTCAGAGAACAGTGAATAATGAATAGTTAACTATATTGCCATGGGTTCAGTGAAAGACTCCACTTGAAACACTCTGTCTGTTTTCTCCCTATCTGTCTTCGGGCTTGCTGAGTTTCTCTAGCACTTCCTGTTTTGGTTTCAGATCTCTACCATTTGCGGTTCTTTGTTTTATTTTAATGAGATGAGTCAGCACGTAATTTTTTTTTAAAACAGCACTGGTTAAGGGAGAAAACAGAAATGACTTGGTGAACATCAATATGACTGGATAATGAACTCCCGTTATCCAATAGAATACCCAAAATATCACAATGTTACATGATTTCACAGTTCTTTAACATGCTCCTTCCCTTGTTAATCTGTAGTTTTCTTAATGGTGCTACTTCACGGTTATGCCTTCAAACCATTACTCTAAAAATACATGCATTTCTCAATTTTGTTTTCAGAATATTACAACAGTATGACTTCATCAAATGAACATGCCTCCAAGTTCAAACTGCTGTAACAATGGGGTGGCATAGTGGCTCAGTGGTTATCACTGTTGCCTCACAGTGACAAGAGCGCGAGTTCCATTCCACCCTCAGGTGACTGTGTGGAGTTTGCACATTCTCCCCGTCTCTGTGTGGATTTTTCCCAGGTCCTCTGGCAGGCTAGGTGAATTGGCCATGCTAAATTGTCCATAGTGTTCAGGGATGTATAGATTATGTTGATCATAGGAGGATGGGTCTGAGTGAGATGCTCTGATGGGTCAGCGTGGACTTGTTGGACCGAAGGGCCTGTTTCCATACTATAGGGATTCTATGAACTGCTAATCCATATTTTAAATAAGATGTGGAGCTACCCATGTTGGACTGGGGTGGACAAGGTCAAAATTCACAGAACACCAGGTTATAGTCCAACAGGCTTATTTAAATACACAAGCTTTTGCATTGTCGCTCCTTCTTCGGATGTCAGTTCAAATCCACCATGGCAAGAAAATCACTAGGAACTTATCAAGGAACAAAGATTACAGTAAATGTTAATGATATGAAAAACGAGGATTTTGTTTACTAAAGCAAAACAGGAATGTAACAGCAATATTTAGCTTCTTCTAAAAAAAGTTACATGTAAAAGATCAATTCCACTGCAGTTGCCTAGGCCTCATGTTCTGTAATTCTCTTTCTAAACCTATCCACTGCCCAGTGGCGTCCTTTCAAAAGCTCATTAAAATACACTTCTCCAATAGAGTCTTCGGTCATTATTCCATCTTAGGCCAAGCAAAATGCCAAACCTCATCTTGTCAACACATTAAAGAACAAGAAAACTGTAGCTGTCAACTGTAACTGTTGCAATTTCTCAATTGCATGTCTGCCATGCTGGCTTCAGAACAAACTAATTAATTTCTGTGCAGTCTAGTAAATGGCACAATTCTTTCGATGCCCAGATCAGGTTTAAAGCAGAACCTCAACACAGGTGAACCACTGATCAACTAAAGTGTGCTCTTGTTAATTTATGCTCAGGATGTGTAGCAAGTCAGCAAGACCACGTTTACTGCCATCCCTTATTGTACTGAGAATGCAGTTAACCACTGCAGTCCTTGTGGTGGCTATGCTTGATTGGGAATCCAAGCCTCAGTAAGATGCTGATCCTTGTGGTGTGGCAACTAAGCTACTATACTGGATAAATTACTTCCTCAGATGCACATATCCGATTATTACATATGTTTTCTATCCTAATTCAGTGACCCACTCAAGAAACTATAGTTTGTCCCACAATTTTCCATTTCCATACATTATCAGACAGGAGTCTTTTACCTTGTTGCTACCAGCACACACAAGCAACAGGAGCATGCTATTTGGTCCTTCAAGTCTTCGCCACCATTCATGATGATTATGGGTGATGCTCTTCCTCAAATCTATGTTCCCATAGTATCTCCACATTCATAAATTCCCTTTGCATCCAAAGATCTACAGATTTCTTGAATATACTGAATGATTAAGTATCCTCAGCTGTGGGGTAGAGGATTGCAAACAATGCACAATTTCTCCTTACCTCTATCCTAAATGCCTGACGTCCAATACTGAGACCATGGCCCCTGACGCAGGAGAGGCATTCCATTGGCATCTAACTTGTTGAGCTCTTTTATAAGTTCCATGGTTTAATTAGATTTCCTTACATTCTTTTAAACTTCAGGAGAATATAGGCTAGAGTTGTTAAATCCCTAGCTGGAAGATAAGGAACAACTAAACCACAGCAAACTTTGGCACAGTTCAAGGATTTGCAGTAAAATTCAATCACTGGTCAATCACTTCTACGTTACAAAAACAATACACTTTCTTTGGTTCTAGGGCTTGACATCTCATTCACTTTGGCATCGATTTGTAAAAGGTTCTGTCAAACTAATGTAAAGAGGAAAATAAATGTCTTCACTATTTAATCAGAGAATGTATAACACAGAAATAAACTACTTTGGTCAATGCTGCTGCAAGTAGGGAAACAGCTACATATTCTAATCCCAATTTTCAATTCTTGGTCCATTGTGTGGTAGATTATGGCATTTCAATTGCATTCCCAAGTACTCTTTTTATAGTACTGATGATTTTTATCTCTACAACCTTTTCAGGCAGTGAGTTTCAGAACCTCATCATATTCTATGTGGAAAGAAAAACTCCTAAAACCCCTAGATCCCTTCAATCAATTATTTTAAATCTAACTAACCTGATTATCAACCTTTCCACTATAGGGAAGAGATCCTTCCCATCCACTATGCCTATATCCCTCAATGTTAAAAATTTAAATGAAATCTCCCCTCCACTTCTTCCGGTCCAAAGAAAAACAACCCCACCTATCCAATCTTTCTTCATCATTAAACTTCTCCATTTTTAGCAATATCCATGTAAATCTCCAACATGCCACTTTCCCTTACAGACCAAAGATTTTTACTTTTCTGGCCAGTTTGCCATGTGGAACATTGTCAAAAGCTTTACTGAAATCTATAATAATGACATCAAGTAGAGTATCCTGTTCATTAAAAGCTCAAGTCTCACATTCCTCCCCCATGTTATCTTCTCAAAAATACTGATCCAGTCATTCAGGCTCATTATTAGATGGGCATGCATTAAATACAGTTAGAATGAATTTGTTAAAGAAATAGTGATTTATATTATCTAATAATTTGCCCAATACTAGGGTTGAAATGATTAATCTGTAAAAATTCAGTCTATTCCTTTCTCCCCCTTTAAACAAGATACAATGTCAGTGGCCCGTCCTGTTCTCCAACACCACTCTTGTAGCTAGACAGCACGAGAAAATGATTGTCAAAGGCTCTATTTCCTCTTATATCCTCTGGGCCTGGCAATTAATCCATTAAAGATACTAAACCCTTTACTAATTCCCTGCTCACTATGTTTAGGTAATCCAATATTTCATATATTTCCTCTCTAACTATAATGACTGTACAATGTCTATATCATCCCTCTCGTTTGTAAATAATAGGTGCAAATTATTCAGCATAAACTGCACCCAGATAAAAATCTATGGACGTGGAACCCAAGATCCCTCTGTTCCTCCACACTGCCGAGAATGCTGCCATTAACCCTGTTTTCTGCATTCAAATTTGACCTTCCAAAATGAATCACTTCACACTTTTCTGGGTTGAATTCCATCCACCACTTCTTTGCCCAACTCTGCATCCTGTCAATGTTCCGTTGCAACCTACAACAGCCCTCCACACTATCCACAACTCCATCAACCTTTGTGTCATCGGCAAACTTACTAACCCACCCTTCCACTTCCTCATCCAAGTCATTTATAAAGAGCAGAGGTCCCAGAACAGATCCTTGCGGAACACCACTGGTCAGGTTCCAGGCTGAATACTTTCCATCTACTACCGCCCGCTGTCTTCTATTGGATAGTCAGTCTTGTATCTGGATAGCCAGATTTCCCTGAATCCCACGTCTCCTTCCTTTCTGAATGAGCCTAGCATGGGGAACCTCATCAAATAGCGTGCTAAAATCCATATACACCACATCCACTGCTCTGCCTGCATCAATGTGCTTTGTCACATCCTCAAAAAATTCAATAAGGCTTGTGAGGCATGACCTGTCCCTTACAAAGCCAGGCTGGCTATTTCTAATCAAGCTGTGCTTTTCCAAATAATCATAAACACTATCTCTCAGAATCCTCTCCAATAATTTGCCCACCACAGAAGAAAAACTGACTGGAATTCCCAGAATTATCCCTATTCCCTTTCTTGAACAAGGTAAGGATATTTGCCACCCACTAATCAGCCGGTATTACTCCAGTCAATCGTGAGGATGCAAAGATCATCACCAAAGGGGCAGCAATCTCTTCCCTTGTTTTCCATAGTAACCAAGGGTATATCCCATCTGGCCCAGGGGACTTATTTATCCTCATGTTTTTCAAAATTTCCAGTAAATCCTCCTTCCTAATATCAATCTGTTCGAGCATATCAGCCTGTTTCATGCTGTCCTCACAAACATCAAGGTCGCTCTCACTGGTGAATACTGAAGCAAAGTATTCATTAAGGATCTCCCCTTAATGAATAGAGGACACAAAATGCCTGGAGTATAATGAAACACAATGCACTGGTACAGTAGGGGTGCTTTCAGAGATGGAGAACAAAGCATCTTCTTCTAGCAAAAGGCACATGGCAAGACCAAAGTACTTAGAGATTTACACTACACTACAACTAACCTGGGATCCCATGGTGTTAACAATGGAATCCAAGTGAAATATCTTATTTCCCAGTAAAAGTATCTCTGATAATTAATAAGCAAAACATTACTTAAAAAAACTTGTTGGATAATGGTACCTCATTAAAATTTCTTTGTAATTTGAACATCATTTAATACTTTCATTTAATGAAACACATAATCTCAAGCCCAATGATCTATAACAATATCTCGTTATTTGACAACATATTGAAAATAATAAAGCAAATTAGGCACACAATCTAATACATACTTCAATTAAACTACTTCAAACATATTGTCCAAGGAATTTTCTTATTTTACAGCTTACACTAGTGGGAATCAATAAATTAAGTCTTTGACAATTTTGAGATTGTGATTTACCTTAGGTAAAAAGTGTGGCTGAGAAATTACATAAAAATCTTTACAAAAAGCAATGTCTTCACTAACATGTACCTACCCATAATTCTGAGCTTGAAAAGTGCACTGGCAGCTCAGATGTCCTAAATAGAGGATGCTAGAGTACTCACTGAACAACAGAAAAAACATCACAGGAGAGAAAATTGAGAAGCTTAATGAAAGGACTGACTTCACTACTTGAACTTGTTTCCCTTTAATTAGGACCATTTGTGCATGCTGGCCCACATGATAATTTGGAATCTGTTTATTTGGCGGCTGCTCTAGTTAGTGGAATTGCTACAGTGCAAATTAGACACAGGTGAAACAAGAAGAATACTTTTTTCTGAAAAATTGGCAGTAAATAAAAAGTCATTTAATTTGCACATTGTGATAGCTGTCCAAATTTACCATTAAAGCAAACTATAAAAACATAACGCTCATTTTAGAGATTTTTTTTCATCAAACACTCGCGAAACATTTTAAAGCATATTACTGCTGTTTCAAAAGGAGTCCCGTAAGTGGTTAGCTTTTAAAAATTCTTTTAAGTCACAATGGGTCACTTCAGTCTCACAATTATAAATATCAAGAGAATAGAAGGAAGGTTATGTTGATGTAAAGGTCTTGGTTAAGTACTAAAAATAAGTTGTTTACCACTATATTGGTGCAGGCTATTTACAGTACAGTTTTTTTTCCAAGTTGTACTATATATTTGTTCTTACATATCACACAAGAAAAAAAAACTGGTGGTTGAGGAATGTCTAGCAATATCTCTTTGAAACATTGAAATTCAGTGGTAAGTTACTGAGGCACAACCAGAAGAAATTGGAAATGTGTAGTAGGTCAGTCATCAACAGCACAAATGTATGATTATTTGTGCTTCAGGTGTAAATTCCTCTTTTAAAAAAATGTTTCTGTCTGCAGCGAAGGTCGGCCAGGTGGACTTCATAGAATACAAGTTATCTGACTGAACCAGATTAACAGCCCAATCAGGGAGCCATGGCTGAAAGATATACATAGGAGTGTCAGAGGTTTTGTTCACTCAAAGCTGGCTCTGAGGATGCCAAACCCGTATCAAGTGCTATGCACATGTAAATAAAAGTTGACTTGGTGACGTGATACCAGCCTCCGTGGAGTTATTTTACTGTACATTATTAAATTGAGATGATTCATTACATTGAACTGGATCTTACTGGAAAACCATGTAATCAGCCAGCAAGATAAAAGGACTAAAATGCAACCCCTCAATTTTCACAACTTTCTGGTCAACTTATTCACAAAAAGGAATCTCATCCATTGCTTCCCTGTTACGTTTAATGATTGGCTGGATTTGCATTTTATTGGAAATTAAACTTGCCACAGCATGCTAGGACTATAGCTTAACAGCTTAAGTAACTATCAATGATGAATAATTGCTAAATTCAATTAAAATCAACCTCTCTGACCTGGAAAGGAGCCAGTTATTACTGCTTCAATGGTCTGCTTGCAGACAATTACTGAAACAAAATTAAAATGTCAAATTAATATTTCCTTAATTTTCCTTTCTTTCTTCTCTCAATTCAATATTTTCTGCTCAATCTTTATGCAATTAGGCGGATTGAAATTTACTCTAGTCTTCCATTAAATTTATTTCCTAATTCTTAGGGAAATGCCATGTGATGCTTTGTTCCTCATCACATGATCATCAATTTGTACTTCAAACGAGTTATGTATAAGAAAAAAAACATCTGAAGGGTGGAAAACAAATTCAATTTATATATGCTGAAAGATTCCCCACTCCAGTGAGATTGAACCAACAATTCTACTTGCAATATATTCTCCTAAAGAATAATTAAATTATCTGTTCGGAAGGATTTGCCCTCAAAAATGCAAACCCTACACACTCTTTTCAGAGATGTTGAATACTATGTTGCATATTTCCATTATCATTTACGATTCTTGTGAATTTTCAGTTTTTATTTGAGGAATATTCTACATGCATTGGTTAAATTTATTTTCCTATCTGGAATCACATAACGAACAAGCAGAAAGCAGAAGGTTCAGAATAAGTTATTGTTATTTGGGAATTTGGTTTCTTGTTGGGATGAAAAGATGAATTTTAGCTTTCGGTTCCATAAAGATCTGACTTATTATTTAGAAAGGTCAGAAAGTCATTTTGAACAGTGACTTGAAAACGTCATTTACAAGAAGTCCTGCAAATTTAGCTAAGTAACCAGCCGACCATCTAAGGAGATAATTGTTTGTTTGCTAACTTGAATTTTACAGCCACTAGAGAAAGCGAAAAGGTACTAGAAGCAGGTTCAGACAGAGGGGAGACATAATAGCAGAGATGCTGTTAGTCATTGTCTCCATGTAAACAAACTCTGATGAAGTCCGAAATAGCTTAGTAATAGTGATAAGAAAGCTCCAGAAGCACAAGGCTGTGGAGTTGTCAGAGGAAGACATCTCACATAGCTGTTAAGTACACAAGTTTTGAGAATTCATGCTAAGCAGTAGCAGTGAGCTGAGTTGGTTTCTTTGTGTTAAGGGTCTCACGGAACTGGCATTAACCAAAGAAAACAGGATAGAATGCACAGAAATTTACCAAAATAATACCAATTGCAGCTCTCCCAGCTGAGCAAGAAGCTTTATCACGGAGATGGGATGACACTTCACTGTTATTTGAATGTCCGTAGGATTAAAATGAGTGAAACTTTCAAATATTTACGAGATCATTTCAATACGTCTTGCATAATGAATGCATATTTTAAAATGATTTGGGTTTTTAAACTTAAAATATGAAATATGTCTCTTAGAGAACAGAAGAACCCTGTATGTTCTTTAAAAAATAATTTCAGTGAACTTAAGCCTCAATTGTTATTCCAGAGAAACACGTGGCTCCTTTAATTAAAATACATCGATGGGATTTGACAAATATTTAGTTTTGTAGGTTTAGATATTTGAAATTATAGTAAATCACTGGGAGGTAACAGTGTATATTTTAAGCAAACAAATTGTTCATTGATACCATCTTAGGTTGGTAACGATCTATGAAGTTGGCAGGCAAAGAAAGACAAGATTTGACAAAAGGGATGACCTTACAAAATGACTAGCATGTCAGAGAATGAATCAGCAGACAATAAGGAAATCATATCAGTAAGATGGCTTTACTTAACGGTGGCTCTGTTAGCACTGCTACCTCACAGCGCCAGGGACCTGGGTTCAAGTCCACCCTCGGGCGACTGTCTGTGTGGAGTTGCACGTTCTCCCGGCGTCTGCACGGGTTTCCACTGGGTGCTCCAGTTTCCTCCCTCAGTCCAAAAATGTGCAGGTTAGGTGGATTGGCCATGCTAAATTGCCCATAGTGTTCAGGGATGTATAGATTCAGTGAGTTATAGGGGGATGAGTCTGGGTGGGATGTTCTGAGGGTCAGTGTGAATTTGTTGGGCCAAAGGACCTGTTTCCACACTGTAGGGATTCTATGATACTTGTAAGAAACCAATTAGGAACTGGGTATATACCACCAAATCACTCATTGTGCAATCACGTACAAATCGGAGTTCGGAGTCTCTGATCATGCCCAGGGGGCATTGGCTATCAAGTGGTATTCTTTGTGGTTCAATGCCCAAGAATACTGAAGATAGAAGGAGAACATCAGTCAACAAAACAGAACAAGAGACCTGTGTTCAGTCAACCAGTGTCCTGAACTAATATCCTAAATAGGTTGCCAAAAACAAAACCCACTAAAGTTATATTTCTTTTGCATTGTTATGATAAACTTAATATATTCTGCAAAACTTGTGAAAACTTATGTACTTGAAATCAATCTACTAACTAATGAAGACTAGTAAATTCATTGTTCAAATTTGAGGACAGAGTGCCAGTCCTCAATTTTAATTGACTTAGATCTTACAAATAAAGTTAAATTGCACTACAAACTCTTACTGCTGTATGTAATCAGCCAGAGATGGGTTTCTCACAGGTTGGATTGATTTAGATTATTTTTCCTCTCACCAGACAGCAACAAAATGCTTAATTGTAAATAGACAAATTTGTGAAAAAAATTGCATTATTAGAGAGCTCCATAGATTCATGTTCTGTTCATTTATAACACAAAAATGTGACAAGATAATGAAATGGTGATAGGGTTTTGCTTCAAAGTTATTATCATTGAAGTATTCGAGAAGCTATTTTGCATTGGTTACCCTCGCAATATTGTTATTATTGTCATTGAATTAGCTCTTTATTTGTCATTTATATGGGAACACAGATTATAATTCTGACATTCTCTAACCTTTCGATTAACTGATTTTGTTTCCATGCCTTCATGAGATTTATTTCATCAATGAGACGAAGTTGCTGAACAAAGACATCTTGGAGTGCAGTTCATAGTTCCTTGAAGGCAGAGTCACAGGTAGACAGTGTAGTGAAGGTGGTATTTGGTACACCTGTCTTTATTAGTCAGTACATTGAGTATAGAAATTGGGAGATCATATTGCAGCTGTACAGGACATTGGTTAGGCCATTTTTGGAGTACTGTGTTCAGTTCTAGTCTCCCTGCTAAAAGAGAGATGTTGTTAAACTTGAAAGGCTGCAGAAAACACTTTCAAGGATGTTGCCACGGTTGCAGGGTTTGAGCTATACTAGAGGCTGAACGGAGTCAGTCATTGAGCCATTGTACGGCACAGAAACTGACCCTTCGGTTCAGCTCATCTGCGCCAACATAATACAGGTTTACATAATCATGAGAGGCATGTATAGAATGAATAGCCAGGGTCTTTTTCTCAGGGTTGAGGAGTCCATAACTAGAGGGCATAGGTTTAAGGTGAGAGGGGTAAGATTTAAAAGGAACCTAAGGCGTAACTTTTTCCACAGAGGGTGGTGTGTGTATGGAATGGGCTGCCAGAGGAAGTGGTGGAGGCTGATATGATTACAAGATTTAAAAGGCATCTGGATAGGTACACGTACAGGAAGGGCTTAGACGGACATGGGTCAATTGCTGGCAATGGGACTAGATCAATTTAGGATATCTGGTCAGCATGGACAAGTTGGACCGAAGGGTCCGTTTCTGTGCTGTACAACTGACTCTATAACTGAATAGCTGAACAACAGCATTGTCAGAATGGACAGCAAGTGATGCAGATCGGCCTAAAATTCAGTTGATCGATGCCTTTGGACTGCAGCATATAGAAATCAAAACTCACTGCAAAGAAACTGCACCAAGAATTTTTCTATCTATTGCTCATCAGAGAGTCTTCCGTAAAGGGACATATACAAAAGAATCTTCTGATTTGGAAACAGCATGCTAATCTTGGTCTATTTTAACTCAAAATAATCTGCATGAGATAGTCAGTTTTGTCATGCTACATGGATACAGCCACACAGCATCTGAGGAAACCTGGGTTACAGCGTCTTGAAGTTCTCAAGAATTCACTTATTCCAACAGCACTTCAAACTCACACAAAAGCTTTTCGTAACAATGTTACAATCTGCCAATCCAATCAAAGAACACACCTAACAACTCAAAACATTGATCAAGACCTTCAGGGTATCCTATGCACTCTCATCCCCCATGTATTTCTCGCATATGATATTTCTACTGCCTTCCGAAGATGCAGAAAGACAAGACCCTTCTCTGGCCCATTGTAACAGGCAATAAGGCCCTGTGTGAGAACCTCTTTGACTAAGTCAAAGGCATCTTGAAACCCACTGTACAAGGAACCTCCAGCTTCTATCATGAAACTACAGACTTCTTACTGAACCACAGCATCCAGTTGAACCAGCAACATTCCTCGTCAGAATAGATGTTTCGGCACTCTACACCAGCTCCCCCCATGATAATGGCATTGCTGCAACAACCTCAGTACTCAACACCAACAAGTGCCAATTTCTAGATGCTGCCCTACAACACATCAGTTTCATTCTCGACTGCAATGTCTCCACCTTCGGCAACCAGCTTTTCATCCAGACATAGGGTGCAATTTTGTCCCCAATATGCCAACATTTTCATGCACAAGTTTAAACAAGATTTCCTTGCTACACAGAACCTCCAACCAACACTATACACTCAGTATACTGACAACATTTTCTTCCTTTGGACTCATGGCGTGGAATCACTGAAACAACTACACAACAATGTCAACAAGATTCATCCCAGTCTCAGACTTACCATGGACTACCCTTCAAAATCAGTCTCATTCTTGGACTTGCGTATCTCCATCAAGGATGGAGACCTCAGTATCTCACTCTACCACTAGCCCACAGATAACCTCATGATGCTGCTTTTCTCTAGCTTCCACTTCAAACACGTTAAAGAAAACATCACCTATGGACAAGCCCTGCATATACACAGCATCTGCTCAGACCAGGGGGAATACAATGGACAGCTAAAGATTCTGGAAGGCTGCCTCATAAGAATGTGATACAATGCTCAATTCATCAATCACCAGTTCTCTTTTCCTCAATTATTTCGATTGTACGTAATCCATTCACACACTATTCCGCTGGTAACACTTTACTCACACTGTCTGACACTTCTGATCAGCCACAGAGATTCATTATTCAATCTATCAACACCCCACTCACAGCAATCGTATGATCTTTTGACATCACTGCTATAAGCTCTGTGCCTATGTGTCTCTCTGCACTTCACCCAATGAAGGGACAGCACTTCAAAAGCTTGTGATAGCATATAAATCTGTTAAACTATAACCTGGTATCACATCACTCCTGACCTTGAAACATGCTCGCCTAGCTGGTGGGTTTGATTGCAAACGTTTCGTCATCCTGCTGGGTAACATCATCAGTGCACTTCTGGTGAAGTGCTGGTGTCCTGTCCCGCTTGTTATTTATATGCCTCAGTTTGTTGGGGTGTTTGGTACCAGTGGTTGTTTCTCAGTGGTTTGTACACAGGGTCTAAATCAATGTGTTTGTTGATGGAGTTCAGCAGAGGCACACTGACAACGTTAGCTAGCAAGGCGACAAAATGTATGCAAGCAAACCCACTGGTTCGGTGAGTATGTCTACAACCTCATCCACAATCTAAATTACAAACCTTGAAAGCTTTACTTCTGACTTTATCCAACATTGGCATCTCCACATCATAGCAATGTTAATAGCAGCTACAGATAACAAGTCCTCAAATCTGTGCAGTAGAAAAGGAATGAGAACTAAGCAACTATTAATATTATTCATATTAATTTCACACACCCCATCTCCACAGGAAGGCAGCCATTTAGGATGTTACACTGCGACTATAAAAAACACTGACAATGCTGCCTTAACACTGCATGTAAGCACATCAAAGAATCATACAATATTATTTAGCATTTCCAATGAAGGCCATTCATCCACAAGACAATATCAGGACCTTGGAAGACTAATCCAATTAGCTTACCTCTGCCAATTTTTTTGACATAGCATTGTAATTTCTCCTTTAAGTTTTATCTCATTTCATTTTGAACGCTACCAATGAATCGGTCTCCTCCACTCTATCAGACAATGCATTTTAAATCAGGACTTATTGCAAAAGAGTACTTTTCCTCATGTTGTTTCTGGTTCTTTCCAGAATCACCTTTGGTTATCAACACATTTATGGCTGAAAACAGTTCCTTTCTCTTTATTCAATCCAAATCTTTAGTGATTTTAAATCTCTGTCAAATCTGTTCTTAGCCTTCTTTATTCCAAGGCAGTACTTCTCACACTACTTTAGTCAAAGGGTAGCTTTCAAATGGAAACATGTGTGACCTTTTCCATCAAAACATTAATACTATACAATACTCAATATGAAAGTGCTGCCTGCAAAGAGAGTTTTAATAATATTTTTATGTTATGGATTTACTTATACATACTAGCAAGATGGGTGCTCCTTGTTTATGTTACTAAGTTTGAGTTTGAGTTTATGTTAACCATGGCAAGAACAGAAAGAGCAGCGCCACAGACAAACAAGAAGATTAAAAAGAGTAAGTGGATGACAACAGCAAAACATAGAGAGCAGCAAGTGCCCAGAGAATGAAGGAACAGTGAGTCAGCTGGGAGTGAAAATAACACTTCCAAGTGTTAGGAACGGACAGCAGGCGTATGCCTCCTGAGACTTGTTCAATTACTTGTTCATGGTGTCTTGGATATCTTCCCCCATCAATTACCTTTAAGATAGGCCTCTGTGTGACAGACCCTTTGAAAAGTAAGTGTAGGCTCTGATGGGCCCATCGATCAGAGGTAAAAATGGAGAGAACAACCTCTTTATCCAGTCTAATCACATAACTGTAAACTGTCATTTCTGGAACCATCTAAGTATGTTCTGTATCCTCCCAGTCTTCACTTCTCCCTAAAACGTGGTTTCAGAATTGGACACTGTCCCCTAGCTGTGGCCAGACTAGTGTTTTACAAGAGTTTGGCAAAACATTCCTGAAATTTTTACTTTATAAAGCATAGGCTCTGATGTGAATCATTAACTGTTTTGTTAAGCTGTCTTGCCAACGTCAAAAAATTGTACACAGAAGCACTTCAGGTTTCATATTTCTTGTACTTCCATTATCCTAGAGCAGGTTAAAAGTACATTTATTTCCAACAGGATTAACCCTCCTCTTAAAACCATAACTGGTCAACTGACAACATTGCCAATAGGAGTTTCTGAGCTTTAGAATTTATGATGCTCATTAATGTTTAAATCATCCTGCTTGGATGGGTAAGCTCCAACACTCAGGCAGTTTGACACAATCCAAGACAAAGCAGCCCACTTCATTATCATCACATCCACAAGCATTCACTCTCTCCACAGTCAATGCTCAGTACGCGCAGCATGTACTACTATCTACTGGATGGAATGCAGAAATTCACTAAAGATCCCTAGACCGCACCTTGCAAACCCACAACCACTTCCATCTAGAAGGACAAGGGCAGCCAATGCATGGGAAGACTACCACCTGCAAGTTCCCCTCCTGGCCACTCACCATCCCGATTTAGAAGTATATATTGTTCCTTCACTGCTGCTGGATTAAAATCCTGGAATTCCCTCCATAAGGGCATTGTGAGTCAACCTATAGCATGCGGATTGCAGCGGTTCAAGGCAGCAGCTCATCACCACCTTCTCAAGAACAACCAGGGATTGGGCCAGACTTGCTGGCCAAGCCTGCAATGTCCACATCCCATGAGTGAATAAAAAATAAAACTGTTGGCAATACTTTGGACAATCTGGAGTTGGGTGCTAAAGAGCTTACCAATACAGTAATAGCTACAAACGTTTGGCAGATTAACTCAGTTTAAAGACAAGAGACAAGATGGGGGTGGTTCCACGCTCCAGCTGACTTTTGAAGTGGAGTAGTATAACTTGCGCTCTTTCCTCAATGTACTAATTGGGAAGTTGGTAATTTTTCTTTACTACTATCGATAGTAAGTCTCTCGTCACTGCCAATACGTACAAGGGATTTTGTACAGCTCTAAGTATTACAAGATTGGCCTTATCAGCCATCTTGTAAACATTCGCACAGTTTAGAACATAGAACATTACATACTGCAGTACAGGCCATTTGGCCCTCAATATTGCGCCGACCTGTGAAACGAATCTGAAGCCCACCTAACCTACACTATTCCATTATCATCCATATGTTTATTCAATGGCCATTTAAATGCCCTTAAAGTTGACGAGTCTACTACTGTTGCAGGCAGGGCATTCCACACCCTTACTACTCTGAGTAAAGAACCTATCTCTGACATCCGTCCTATATCTATTACCCCTCAATTTAAAGCTATGCTCTCTCATGCAAGCCATCACCATCCGAGGTGAAAGGCTCTCACTGTCCACCCTATCTAATCCTCTGATCATCTTATATGTCTCTATTAAGTCACCTCTTAACCGTCTTCTAACAAAAACAGCCTCAAGTCTTTCCTCATAAGACCTTCCCTCCATACCAGGCAACATCCTGTTAACAAAACAGGCAACATCCTGGTAAATCTCCTCTGCACCCTTTCCAATGCTTCCACATCCTTCCCATAATGCAGAGACCAGCACTGTACCCAATACTCCAAGTGTGGCTGCACCAGAGTTTTGTACAGCTGCAACATGATCTCATGGTTCCAAAACTCAATCCCTCTACCAATAGATCCTAACACAACATATGCCTTCTTAACAACCCTATCAATCTAGGTGGCAACTTTCAGGGATCTATGCACATGGACACAGAAATGCCTCTGCTCTTCCACACTACCAAGAATCCGACCACTAGCCCAGTACTCTGAATTCCTGTTACTCCTTCCAAAGTGAATCAACTCTCACTTTTCTGCATTAAGCTCCAATTGCCACCTCTCAGCCCAGCTTTGCAGCTTATCTATGTCCCTCTGTAACCTGCAACATCCTTCCACACTATACACAACTCTACCGACTTTAGTGTCATCCGCAAATTTACTAAATCATCCTTCTACGCCCTCATCCAGGTCATTCATAAAAATGACAAACAGCAGTGGCCCCAAAACAGATCCTTGCGGTACACCACTAGTAAGTGAACTCCAGGATGAACATTTCCCATCAAACACCACCCTCTGTCTTCTTACAGCTAGCTAATTTCTGATCCAAACCGCTAAATCATCTTCAATCCCATGCCTCCATATTTTCTGCAATAGCCTACCATGGGGAACCTTATCAAACGCTTTACTGAAATCCATATACACCACATCAACCGCTTTACCCTCATCCACCTGTTTGTTCACCTTCTCAAAGACCTCAATAAGGTTTGTTATGCACAACTTACCCTTCACAAAACCGTGTTGGCTATCCCTAATCAAATTATTCCTTTCTAGATGATTATAAATCTTATCTCTTACAATCGTCACCAACACTTTACCCACAACTGAGGTAAGGCTCACGGGTCATAATTACCAGGGTTGTCTCTACTCCCCTTCTTGAATAAGGAGACAACATTTACTATCCTCCAGTCTTCTGGCACTATTCCTGTAGACAATGACAACATAAAGATCAAAGCCAAAGGCTCTGCAATCTCCTCCCTTGCTTCCCAGAGAATCCTAGGATAAATCCCATCTGGCCCGGGGACTTAACTATTTTCACACCTTCGAGAATTGCTAACATCTCCCCCTTATGAACCTCAATCTCACCTGGTCTAATAGCCTGTATCTCAGTATTCTCCTTGACAACACTGTCTTTTTCCTGTGTGAATACTGATGAAAAATATTCATTTAGCGCCTCTCCTATCTTTTTAGACTCCACGCACAACTTCCCACTACTGTCGTTGACTGGCCCTAATCTTACTCTATTCATTCTTTTATTCCTGACATACCTATAGAAAGCTGTAGGGTTTTCCTTGATCCTACCTGCCAAAGACATCTCACGGCCCCTCCTGGCTCTTCTTAGCTCTCTTTTTAGATCCTTCCTGGCTAACTTGTAACTCTCAAGCGCCCTAACTAAGCCTTCATGCCTCATCTTTACACAAGCCACCTTCTTCCTCTTGACAAGGCATTCAACTTCTTTAGTAAACCACGGTTCCCTCGCTCAACCACTTCCTCCCTGCCTGACAGGTACATACTTATCAAGGACATGCAGTAGCTGTTCCTTGAACAAGCTCCACATTTCAATTGTGCCCAGCCCCTGCAGTTTCCTTCCCCGGCCTGTGCATCCTAAATCTTGCCGATTCGCCTCATAATTGCCTTTCCCCCAGCTGTAACTCTTGCCTGCGGTATACACCTAACCCTTCAAGCTCAATGCTGTGGTAGAATGGATAAAAGTTATCCAGCAAGACAAATAATCATCCTAAATCATACCATAGTTTACAATATATCTGCAAACTCACGAATAGGCTGAAGGCTGTCACTTTGACACCTAAAAAGGGCCTAGGTAATCTCAAATTCTTCTGGAAAAAGCAAAGTAACTCAAATATTTGACAGGTTTAGAAAGCCATTTCACACTACTACTACAATGGTGACTAATGTCGTGCTCTCCAGAGAGGGTACTGCCTTCAGTCCAAAAAGACAGCCTGCCTACCAGTGAAACCTACGAATTTTTATGCCTATGTGATGCCAGGTACATTGACCGTATATCCCAATGATTGGTTGACCAATTCGAATCAAATAAGATGCTCTGCTGATAATTTTTTTAAATAGGCAGAGTACAGTGTACTCAACCAGTCTATGCTGGCAAAATCCACATCAAAACAGTAGATGTACTGATTTGATTCAGATGTTGGGCAACATTTGCTGAATTCTGATTGTGTTCAAAACATTTGCTTCTTTTACAGTTCCTCTGGGTCGAGGATGACTTGCTTCCACTTCAGTGGTTGTGGTTGTTGGTGGGTGGGGGTGTGGGGGTTCGGCAGTTGCTGAGCAGTCCAATCTTGGAACCCAGATTCTGCCACAAGTTAGCAGATGGTATTTGATGAGATGGGTGGGTAGGAGAGTGTAGATTTTGCACTCTCTTCTGGCTGCTTGTATTCCACTCAATGTGGATGGCATCTTCATGGATGATTTTCTCCAGTTTGTGCATTCTAGGGCAATTGCAAACATAAGATAATTGTCAAGCTCATAACCTGGCACACTTATTCATGACAGAAGTTTTATACATTCTTGGTGCAAGGACCTGTTCACCGCAAGCCAAAAAGAAATATGCTTGATCCTTGCAACTTTCTTGAACTACCAAGAAATATACAAAGGCTATAGTTCATTGTTGTTTTCTAATAGCAATTCCTCAGTCATAGTGACATGCCAACCAATCTGCACACCTTTTCTCATGTAGTTTAAATTGATGTGTTGGTTTGAACCTTGCCATTTTTGAACTTGTCCTGATGAATGCAATTCAAAATGTTCTGATGTCAAGTTTGCTTTGTCAAAAATATTCCTTACCAGTAAAACAATTATTTTTCCCTGGTAGGGAAAGCACATCTAATATAAAAATCAATTTCTTATACATTAACTAAAAATTTAAGATAAGTCTAATTTTCAAAGAAAAAGTGCTCATAGAGAGGTTTTATAAATTGAAGTTATTAAGTATACAACGAAAACAAGTAGTACTACTCTTCCTACATGCAGTAATGCCTTTTAGGTGACGTGGAGTTGGAGAAGTGCTGCTGCAGCATATGCAGTCCGCCACTATCTTGGCGAAATAACTGGTGGAAAGCTCATTGAAGTAAGGTGCTATGTCAGAATAATGAACTAAGTCCTTCTGTAGCTCCCATTGTTGGAATGCAATATGGCTTACTCTAAGGAACAGTATTCCAACAAGGAGAGCCAATGAAGGGCGTGTTTCATTATTCTGACAGAGCACATTACTTCAATAAGCTTTCCACTAGTATTTTGCAAAGATAGTAGCAGACTGCACATGCCGCAGAATCACTTGTGCACTTCAACTCTGTATCACCCCAAAAGCTATTATTGCACATAGAAGAGTCTGCATTACATTTACAGTACAGGTGGATGGGTAATTGGCTTGCCTTAGCTGTGTGTGATGAGCCACAGATGCATCTTTTAAAGGCTTCTCGTGATTATCTTTGCATCACAGAGCTGTATATCTGCAGTTTGCAAGGACCACTGACACAATCAGTACCAACTGTGAAAAACATTTGAACACCAAATATTATACATTTGAAATGCATGCAGTTAACAATGGTATGATTGCAAATGATGTGTATCTGCCATCTGCAGGTACATGGAGGATGACAATACCCCTTTAAAGCTTGCCCATTTCTCAAAGCCCCTGTTTTATGCCATCAATCTGACAATGGCTCTGCCCACTGCAGGTGTGGGCTCCTGGCCATTTTTCAGTTAAACGTTCTATGAACAAATTGTCAAATCTTGAACCCCAATGTTGGTTGTGCTGGACATCATGGTGCATAGTTTATTTTGAACATTATGATGACCAATTTGAGCTCATAATAACAGCAGTCTTTAGTATTCAGATGTTGTCTTCTGTTAAGAGCCATGAATTCTTCCATGCATTTTATCTGTACAAAATATAATTAAATGTATATTGAAACCTCCAATAAAGGAGGATAAGAAACTGCTGAAATTGGTGTCCTATGAATTTATATTGCTACTTAACTATGACAGCAAAAATTTTACAAAGATACTGATGACAATCTATGCAATGTGATTATTAGATTTTTAACTTGCCAGTACCAAGAATTAACGCAGCTTAATACTTCTCTAGTATTCCAGCAGTCTTTAATCAAAATCAAGCTTTTTTTTAAAAAAAGTCACAATAGAGACCGTACAAATGGAGACACCCTTGGTAATGCTTCATGCTACTCACAGATTAGTTGACAAAATTAGAGTGTTTTATTCTTAAATAATTTCAACAGCGATGCCCATTAGCCAACTATTTTTGTTTCATTAATACAATTTGTGTGTTTACATTGAGTTAATGAACAAGTGCTGGAGAGGGAGGACCAAGAAAGCTTCTAAGAAAAGTTTCTAAGAAAACATTCAGGAAATTGCTTGAAGTGAGTTTAGATAATAAGACCATAAGATACAGGACAGTCCTTGGCCATTTGGCCCATTGAGTTTGTTCCGTCATTCTCCTGCATCCCCCGTTTCCAAGATGGAGTTTCATCTTAAAGGTGTCCATCAAATTGAAGGTTGGAAAACTGAAACTAATTAAAGCCACAAAGTTCTTTGTTTAGGCAGGATGTTTAAAAAACAGTGAAGAGAGAATGAACATGAAGTACTTATTCAGAGGACCCTTGTTCGTGGGACAATGCAATGACATACCCCATACGGGTCCTGCACAGGATCTTTTGTTAAAACAAGACTGAAGAGCTATGTGAGCAAATATATGGAAGTTGCTATTCTAGCTAATTAGTTCTCATTGATTTTGATATTTTCCAGGGCATTTAACATAACCACTATAACTGATTCACAATATAAGAGCCTTCCAGCTATACACGCCAGCCAGATAAGTTAATTGCATGGAAAAAGATTTTCTTTTAATTTAGTAAATTCAAGAGGGTAACGGGCAGATTCACTCAATTTAGCAAACACTTAGCTCGTAAATGACTGCGTGCAGACAAGGAATCAAATAGCACATTTGAGTTCTTCCATCCCTCCGTCGATAACTACACCAGCCAAATGTTACAAACGTTGGTGCGTGATAAATATCTTCTCAGTTCCTGCAACATCATCACTCTTTTAAGCATTCTGACTGTTGCTTCTTTTAGGACTTTGTTTACACTGTTCAATAAATAATACATGTATAACAATAAGCATGCCAATAAGGCCCCCTCCTTACGTTTATGGTCCAGATGTCAACATCTTTCACACAGGTACCTCATCAATTTTTCTGACTGACTGAGTTAACACAAGATGAAACAAGGTTTGACAACAAGCTCTGCTGGGCAGCTTTATTCCACAGGAAGGTAAAAATGTACAAAGTAACAGTTCAAATCAGTGGAACTTAATTTGGCTTAATGATACAAAATAAAAGGTACATCATGCACTCCTTTTTACTACATTATTCATTATCGCACTTGATTTAAAATTGAATGTCTTCTTTGCATCCGAGATCAGGGAACAGTACTATCTTCTTAATTTCCAGCCCTTATGTCCTTTTCTTAGCATTTTATTACCTGAATGCCATGTTACTCAGTTGAAATGCTTGTTGTTTTTCTATGCAACTTTTCATTGACTCTTACAGACAGTAGGGATTTCCCACACAATAGATATTCTTCTGATTAAAGACAAGCTAACAAACTAGGAGAGACGACTTCCATTTTTTTTCTAATGGTTTTTCCAATTTCTACTGGGAGAATCACCATTCTATTAATCCAGAGACTCAGGTAATGTTTTAGGGAACCAGGCAAAAATCCCACAATGAATTCAAATTCTACAATTTGCCAATAAAAAAAAAATCTAGAGTTAAAACTCTAAAGATGAGCATTGCTGATCGCGAGAGGATGGGTTTTTTCCCCAGCAAAGGAAAATGCTGTCCTCTCCAGCCCCAACCTTGTCTAGCCTATGTGTGACTTCAGACTCACAATAATGTGGTTGATTCTTCAATTAGGGATGGGCAATAAATGTCATCCATGTGCTTTAGTCTAGAGATGACATAATTTTAAAGACAATGTACATTTAGAAAATAACAAACTGCTGTAGAAGCATTAAGGATCATAAGATTTGAAACATTAACTGCTTTCTCTGCACAGATTCTGCAAGACTGGCTTAGTTTCTCCAGCAAAATCTGTTTTTGCTTCAAATCTTCAGAATCTATACTTCTTTGCTTTATTTTAGTACATTTTCTGAACCTATAAAAAAGGTCAAAAATCCAGACATACAATATCTCTTAAATGTCACCAAAGACTGAGACAAGTGGCATGAAATCTTATTTTCTTGTATCCTACGTGGCAATTTGAACTGCCATCTTCTATCTTCTTAACATTTACATCCTCACTTTTTCTCTAATTGCATGTCTATTTCATGCTTTGATCATTTTGATGTAGATATTTTCTAGTCAGCTTGTTCAGAGATGTTGGTATACATGTCTGGAGCAGGTGAGACTTGAATCCGGATCTCCTGCCTCAAAAGGAAGGAGTAGTGCCGCTGCACGACGAGAGCTGTCTCATCACTTTGATGTGCCAAACCACTTGTAACCACAACCAGGTGGTTATTTATTTGATCATTTGCAGCCTCCTTTTCTTAATGGGCTCTTGTGGCACAGTGGTTCAAGACCCACCCTGCTCCAGAGGTGTGCAGTGACATTTCTAAACAGGTTGATTAGAAAATATGCCCGTTTTCTTCCTTGTTTAAAATCCTGAATTACTGTCCAATTTTATGGCTGCATCGTAGTTTCATGCTCTACTAATTAGAATTCTTTCTAATGCTGGTTCACAGCTTTCTAGTTTAATGACCACGGTACACCTGTCTCTACCGAGCTTTTACATTGGTTGTTATGTTTTCATTTTCTCATTACTGTCGCTGGCCCTTATTGCTCATCATTAAGTGCCCAGAGAGCTGTTAAGAGTCAATTATAATGCTGTGGGTTTGGAGTCACATGCATACCAGACCCGGTAAGGATGGCAGATCGAGTTTTATGGCAACTCACAGTAGTCTTATGGTCATCATTAGTCTTTTTTTATTTATTACAGACATCACAGAGATTTGGTTTCTTTCTCCATAGATGCCGGGCCAGCTGAATATTTCCACAAAGTTTTATTATTATTATTACAGACTTTGAGCAAGCAAGGAAGGTTCTGGGAAAAGTTGACTAGCTCACTACAACTGGGAAGAGGATTGCAAAGAACCCACTGCACAACAGAAAGATTAGCATCCAACAGAAAGCGGTGGTGAGAAGTAACTGAGGAGAATTCTGGGAGAATTCAGCTCACACACCACAACTGAGAAGACGACTGCAGAGGATGAGTGTCAAAAACTTTGACATGGTAGGAGAATGGGTGACCATCGGTCGAAAGGAAGAGAGCCAGCAGATCCAGGAAACCTAGGAATTCTCAATTTACTCCTGAGTAGACTTTTCCTTTTGCTTAAAGTCAAGTAGTTTGACTAATCTAATTGGATCTGGAAAGCAATGTCCTACACTTACCTTAATAAAAATAAGAAAAAGTTAGGGTCTAGGCTATCTTCTTACAGTCAGAGTCATACTGACGGAAACAGACGCTTGGTCTAAACAGTCCATGCCAAACATAATCCCAAACTAACCTAGTCCAATCTGCCTGCTCGTGGCACATATCCCTCCAACCTTTCTTATTCATATGCTTATCAAAATGTCTTTTAAAATATTTTATTTTTGCTCACTTCCAAATACTCCCCAGGAAGTTCATTCCATACGCAAGCCACCCTCTTGTGAACAAAAATGCCCCACATATCTTTTTTAAATCTCTCTCCTCTCACCTTAACATTATGCTCCTTAGCCTTGAAATCCCCCATTTTAGGGAACAGACAACTACCAATAACTCTATCTATACTCTTCATTATTTTATAAACTTCTGTAAGGTCACCCTCAGTCTCCTATGCTCCAGTGAAAAAAGTCCCAGCCTATCCAGTCTTTCTGTATAACTCAAACCTCCCATAGCTAACAACATCCTGGTAAATCTCTTAACGTATTTGAAGGGGTTTGATCTGGTCCGTAACAATAGAAACATTTACGAGTACCCCTATTGACAACAGTTGTCCATTTAAGCAAACCTCTCTAGAATTTTCTTTATCCTTCCAATATAGTTTTCTTCAATTACAGGTGTTGAGTTGATTATACAATCTGAGTCTAGGTAACACATCAGTGGAGCAGGTTAATTTGATATGATTAACATTTCAAATCCAGTGAATTCACATACATGAAAAATAATCTACAAAACATACCAAAACATTATTAAAAAGTCAGCCCTACTTAATCAATTTTACTTTGTGACATTAAGAAGGTAAAAGTCCACATTCTGTCTAAGTGTAGCTACGCTTGAGAGCATATTCTAATTTTGGAATAGCTCTCTAAACCTGTCTAATCAAGGTAAAGCCTGTTGTCACCACAGTTGTATATATCTCCTGGAATTTGATCTCATGCTATCACAAACTAAATAGATGAAGAACCACAATGCATCAGAAAAACAGTAATATGATAGGACAACAAAGTGTGGGCTGAATGAACACAGCAGGCCAAGCAGCATCTCAGGAGCACAAAAGCTGGCGTTTCGGGCCTAGACCCTTCATCAGAGAGGGGGATGGGGAGAGGGAACTGGAATAAATAGGGAGAGAGGGGGAGGCGGACTGAAGATGGAGAGAAAAGAAGATAGGTGGAGAGGAGAGTACAGGTGGGGAGGCAGGGAGGGGATAGGTCAATCCAGGGAGGACGGACAGGTCAAAGAAGCAGGATGAGGTTAGTAGGTAGGAAATGGAGGTGCAGCTTGAGGTGGGAGGAGGGGAAAGGTGAGAGGAAGAACAGGTTAGGGAGGCAGGGACAAGCTGGGCTGGTTTTGGGATGCAGTGGGGGAAGGGGAGATTTTGCAGCTTGTGAAGTCCACATTGATACCATTGGGCTGCAGGGTTCCCAAGCGGAATATATGAGTTGCTAATCCTGCAACCTTCGGGTGGCATCATTGCGGCACTGCAGGAGGCCCATGACGGACATGTTGTCTAAGGAATGGGACGGGGAGTTAAAATGGTTTGCGACTGGAAAGTGCAGTTGTTTATTGCGAACCAAGCAAAGTGGTCCCCTGCACATCTGCCAATATGGTATACTGTATCCACTATACCCGGTGTGGCTTCCTCTACATTGGGGAAACCAAGAAGAGGCTTGGGGACCACCTGGCAGAACACCTCTGCTCAGTTCACAATAAACAACTGCACCTCCCAGTCGCGAACCATTTCAACACCCCCTCCCATTCCTTAGACGACATGTCCATCCTGGGCCTCCTGCAGGTGCAAATGTAATTCAATGTGGATAAGTGTTGAACTTCAGCAGGTCAAACCAAGGTAGGACTTATACAATGTTGTGGAACACATGGACTCAGGAGTACAAGTACATAGTCTGTTGAAAGCGGCATCACAAGTGGACTGGGTGGTGAAGTCATTTAGCACGCTGGCCTTCATCAGTCGAGGTACCAAGTACCGGAGTTGGAATGTTACATTACAGTTGTGCAAGTCATTGGTGAGACCGCACTTGAAGCGTAGAACATTACAGCACAGTACAGGCCCTTCGGCCTTCGATGTTGTGCTGACCTGTCATACCGATCTCGAGCCCATCTAACCTACACTATTCCATGTACGTCCATATGCTTATCCAATACATGGGAACACCACCCCCAAAGCACCGTCTACACTTTTGGTCAACATTATAGGAAAAACGTAGTTAAACTGGAAAGTGTGCAAAGATGATTTACAAGGATGTTGCCAGGACTAGTAGGCCTGAGTTATAGGGAGAAGTTGGCCAGGATTGGACTTTATTCCTCGGAAAGTAGGAGAATGAGGGGCGACCTTACTGAGGTGTATAAAATCATGAAGGGCATAATTGGATGACTATATATAATCTTATTCCCAGGACGGGGAATTGAAAACTAGAGGGTATAGGTTTAAGGTGAGATGGCAAAGATTTAAGAACCTCAGGGGCAACATCTTCACTCAGAGTGGTGCACACATGGAATGAATATTTAAAAGAACATTTAGATGGGCACAAGAATGGGAAGGGTTTAGACGGATATGGACCAAATGCAGACGACTGAAACTGGCTGAGTGGGCACCAAGGTCAGCATGAACCAGTTTGGGCCGAAAGGCCTGTTTCCACATTGTATTACTCTATGACTCAATAACTCTACATGTGTTTGTCACTTAAATGAATTATCAGGAGCATTCTTCTAAGGGAATACTGAAAAATAACAGGCAGACGAGATACCTGAACTTACAATTGGTTAAGGACTGCACCATTCTAAAAAATGGGAAATTGAACTTTTTTGTTAGTCTTTATAAAGCCAACTTATTTATCTTCATGCCCTGCATCTAACTGGCAAAGCAACTGTGCATGTACAGGAAGTGCTCCACATACCACGCAGCTCAATGAAAAACAACTTTCTTCAAAAAAGAGTGAACGGAATTTTTCACAGCAAATAGAAGGGCAGACAAAGTCCAAGTTTAATATCTCATCTGAGAAATGGCACCTTTAACAATACAACACTCACTTAAAACTGCACTGTAATATTAATTTTCTTTGAGTTCAATTTTTGGAGATGAGCTTCAGTCTGTAATCTGATTTAGAGGCAGGTGTATCATCAACTGAAGCAAAATGGCTGACACCCGATAGGCTGTTTACAAATGAATTTAGTTTTCATATTTAGCAGATCAGTATGTTCACTGATACTCCAACTTGCTAGTTGATTGAACAAGTAGTAAGCACGCAGACGCACAAAAAAGAGCTGAACAGTATCTGCACATGCACATATTTGACAATACACCAAAATCATGGAACCCTGATAGCGTGAACGGAGGCCATTTGACCCATCAGGTCCACACTGATCCTCCAAACATTATCACCTTCCCCTGCCCCCTACCCCAGCCTATTCCTGTAACTCTTCATTTCCCATGGCTAATCCACCTAACTTACACATCCTGGGATACTATGGGCAATTTAGCATAGCCAGTCTACCTAACCTGCACATAGAATCATAGAATCCCTACAGTGTAGACAGAGGCCCTTCGGCCCAACAGATCCACACCGACCCTTGGAGCATCCCACCCAGACCCACTCCCCTACAACCACCTAATATACACATCCCCAAACTCTGCTGACAATTTAGCATGGCCAATTCACTGTGTCTCCTGCATTTCACACAACTCATCCCTCACACCCCATCCCCACAATAACCACCAAAACAGAATCCCCCTCATCCTCACATACCACCACACTAACCTCCGGTTCCACGCATCATCCTCTGACACTTCCGCCATCTACAATCCGAACACACCACCAAAGACATTTTACCATCCCCACCCTTGTCTGCCTTCCGGAGAGTGCACTCTCTCCGGGACTCCCTTGTCAGCTCCACACTCCCCTCCAACCCCACCACACCCGGCACTTTCCACTGCAACCACAGGAAGTGCTACAGTTGCCCCCACACCTCCTCCCTCACCCACATCCCAGGCCCCAAGAACATTTTCCAAATCAAGCAGATGTTCACCTGCACATCTACCAATGTGGTATACTGCATCCGCTGTACCCGTTGTGGCTTCCCCTACATTGGGGAAACCAAGCGGAGGCTTGGGGACCGCTTTGCAGAACACCTACACAGTTCACAATAAACAATTGCACCTGCCAGTCGCAAACCATTTCAACTCCCCCTTGCATTCCTTAGACGACATGTCCATCCTGGGTCTCCTGCAGTGCCACAATGATGCCACCCGAAGGGTGCAGGACCAGCAACTCATATTCCGCTTGGGAACCCTGCAGCCCAATGGTATCAATGTGGATTTCAAAAGCTTCAAAATCCCCCCTCCCCCCAACTGCATCCCAAACCATCCCAGCTCATCCCCACCTCCCTAACCTGTTCTTCCTCTCACCTATCCCCTCCTCCCACCTCAAGGCGAACCCCCATTTCCTACCTACTAACCTTGTCCTGCCCCCTTGACCTGTCCGCCCTCCCCGGACTGACCTATCCCCTCCCTACCTCCCCACCTACATTCACCTCTACTGGCTCCATCCGCACCCCTTTAACTTGTCTGTTTCCTCTCCACCTATCTTCTCCTCTATCCATCTTCGATCCGCACCCCCACTCCCTATTTATTTCAGAATCCTCTCCCCATCCCCCTTTTCTGAAGGGTCTAGGCCCGAAACGTCAGCTTTTGCGCTCTAAGATGCTGCTTGGCCTGCTGTGTTCATCCAGCTTCACACTTTGTTATCTTGGATTCTCCAGCATCTGCAGTTCCCATTATGTCTTTCACCTAGACTGCACATCTTTCGACAGTGCACAGAAAGCAGAGCACCTGGAGGAAGCCCACACAGGAAAAATGTACCAACTCTGCCCAGTCACCCAAGGGTGCAATCAAACCCAGGTTTCTGGTGCTGTGAGGCAGCAGTGCTAATCACAGAGCCAATGAGCTCCCCAAATCACAGGTTTCAAGACTTGCAGTGAAAAAGTCTTTTTTTCACCCCCTGAAAGACTCCAAAAAAAATGTTGCAGTCTAAGTACATATAACTGAAATATTTTCCAAAATCTAACTATGATTGATTGCAGTCATCTAAAGCTAGGGTAAGAGACTGAGGGTAAAGGAAAGAGCAGTATGACTGAAAACACAAATTAGAGTCTATGCTGGCATCAATTTAATAAGGCGTACTGACTGGTATTGCAATCTTCTGGCTTTCATAAGTTTGTCAAACATAAGCTGTGTGACTACTCATGCACCAACATTGCACTCAGTACTATTCATGATAGAAATATGCAACCATGTAGCAAATACAACTGTGGTCCCTGGAAGGCACCCAGGTGCCTAATGTTTGGGCCAAGCTTGCACCCATATAGTCTACAAACTTAAATCTCAGTCCAGACTGGTGACAGTTAAGCCAAAAATCAATACCTTTTCTGTATGCACACCAAATGATATAGGAGAAATCAACAAAAGATAGTTAATGACTTGAAACGTTAACTCTTTTTCTCTCTCCAGACGCTGCCAAACCTGAGTTTCTCTAGAACTTTCTGCCCTCATTTCAGATCTCTAGCATCTACAGTATTTTACATTTATTAAATACTGCATGATTGTTAAACAGCATTGTGCATGTCTATAATTGATTCTGTGTGTAAGTGACTGTAGGCTGTAATCAGTGGAAATGGTGACACTAGCCACTGATAAACAAATACAATATAAATATTTTATCAAGGTCAGATTTGATTAGAAGATCTGCAGCATTCATTACAAATCTCCAAAATATTTATTTCACTTATTTCCTCCAATTAGTCTGTTAAGAAGATCCATACAGAAACATAATAAAGAAAAAAAAAAATCGCATTCATTAGAATGTCCACCAACTGTTCTGGTATCTGCTTTGATGTGGTTAGGATTGGCTCCACTGGGGGACAGTCAGTCCCTTGTGAGTTTTAGGTAATAAAAACACCGATTTTGTGGTTTTCCTGTATTCCACTTAAAAACTCACCACAACAAAGCATTCATGGCTGCTTCATCTATTAATTGCTCGAGAAAAGGAGCAGGTGTTGGGATTCCTACAATATTCTCTGCCAGCTGGCCAGACAGAAGGCTTCAAGATGACTGAGAATCGGGGGGATAAAAAACACCAACAATGTAGTCTACAGTTAATCACCTTTTTTGGAAACACCTTTAGTTTACAGTGAGCTGTTCAGCCACAGTTGTATTATACAGCAAAAAAATGACAAACCATCCATTCATATGAAATGGGCGAAATAACTAGACCAAAAGCACCAATTATGCTTAATTACAGACTCTTTCTTGTACCTTTTCTCCTTTATAACATAGCTATTTACACACACATCACTTTGATTTTTGACTTCCATTTAGGTTTATTAACATCAAAGCAATGCCATCACATATCTTCTGTTCACTTTTTACCTCAGGCTGTTAAAGGGAACAACACAAATTTCTGTATATACCTGCTGTCTCTGGTAACAAAATACCTACTCTGTTATGTTCCTGTTTTGTGCTTATTCCTTAATACATCAGCGTGACCAGTGAATGAGTTACATTAGTTACATTTAGAAATTCATGATTTATTGAGTTTCATGAAAATACGTTTACAGTACAAGATTTTAAGTTTCTTTTTTCCAATGTCAACCACAGAAAAGAATGATGAGTATTCCTCACTCTCAGGAATTTGATATTTCAATAATTTTAAAAAAACTTTAAAAGACTCCTGAAATATTTGTAGCAAAACTGAACTGCCTCAAATTTTCAATTTTATAAAAAGAAACATCCGTGTTTCACATTTACACTTTATTTCTCATTTGCTTTAAAATCTCTCACAGAGGCAACCTGGAGCTTGTAACAAGAGGTAAAGAGCAAGAGGTGGGATTCCTACTGGGCATACCTGTAACTTTACTTCGCTAGAATAATAATAAAATGTGGCCTAATTTTCCATATCCATCAACTGATTTTAAAACCCTCGTTCTTCAGGGACGAAAATAGTTTAAAATGAAAGAAGCATGGACTTAAAGTGGCTGCAGTGATCACATAGAAACGGATTGCAGAAACAGAATTGTCTGAACTGAAACTATCATCTTGTCTAAAAACAGTGAAATAATCAACTGTATCAGGCATCAAGAACTTTACGCACGTGTATATGTGCTTGCATATGCACATGTGTTTGTGTTCGATGGTGATTTATTTTTCTCAAGTTAGTATGTAATAAAACACACCAAAGAAAGCTTTGTAATTGACCTAATTTTTATTAGTGGTGCATTATAATTGAAGTTTGACATAGCTGCATGCTACAAAAAATTAAAAGTCTTTGAGACAGCTAACTGGCTAGGTTAAAAAGAGTCATTCACCCCTCTTCACCGAGCGATAAAGTCTTCCATTATATTTATGTACAATTTCCCATGGTTGTGGCATTAGAAAATGCCTCTCCAGTGATGTCAATGAATGGGAACACTGGGCTGCAAGCAATGCTCCCAATTCATGAAGTCACTAGAGCAGAATTATAAAATGTCAGTACAGGGTAAAATTCTGCAAAGAACATAAATTCCCCTCAGGGTCTTCAGACCAACAGTGGTGATGTAAAAAATACAAAATGACAGAGACACAGCTGTGAGTGGACAGATAGGTGTTATAATCACATTTGTGATAACAGGAGTAATACAGATAAATAAGGTCCTCAGTCAATTGTGCTTAAATAGCAGGTAAAAGTACAATAAACTTGAAATTGCTGAAACATGCCTGCAAACGATGGTTGGGGTAGGGCTGGAGACAGGGAGGTAGCCTTGGTGATTAGGCATGCAAATCAGTTCAATGATAAGAGTGTGTAATGAGGGGTGACCGTTCAGTGAAATCTTTATGAGTATAAATAAGAAATAGGATTTAAAGCTGTAATGCAATTTGTTTATAGACAAGTTAACAGCAGATGAGATGGGATATATCTTATAAATACAGAATTAGACAAGCAATAGAAAAGGAAAAGTAATTATAGTGGGAGATTTTCACTTTCATACTAGTAAGTGTCTGAATATTAGTGAATTTCTTGCATGTGTGGCGACAGAAGTTTGAAACAGTATAGCCTAAAACCAACAAGGGGGTGTACCACATCAGATTTAGTAATGATTAATAAGCCATATTTAACTGTCAAATAATAATCATGATACCACACTTCAAGGTGTGGCAAACTGGATACCACCAAACAACTGCTTTAAGGCATAATTAAGCTTGTAGAATGGGCAGAGAGTGTATTTGAAATTTAATAAAGAAATACACAGTGATATATTTTCTAAGAAGTGATAGGATGATGAAATACACACTGAATTTTAGACCAAGGGAAATAATGTTTAATCAGACACATCATGGCAGAAGTGACTGAGTGCAGCATCAAGCAACCCCAACAGAGTTAAGTCAATGAAAATAAGAAAAAAATCCCTCCACTGCTGGGAAATGTATCAAGCAGGAAGCAAGGTAGTGGTCAACCTCAAAATCAAGAAGGTGAAAACTCTAAGGTGGCTTACTGGTATCTTCACAAGGGCAATTGGAAATAGAAAACAAATACTGGGCTTGCCAGTGATGCTCACACTTCATGAACAAATATGAAAAAAAACTGGGAAAATCTGTTATCAGATAAAATGTTGAAACTTTAGGCAGAGACATTCAAATCAGAAGTTAATAAGACACGGGCTAATTTAGCGCCTAAAGGGCATCTGTTTTAATCGCTACAAAGAACAACCATGAAAGAGGTAAAAGGAAACACAAAAAAAAACAAATTTCAAAGATCTTGGTGAATGGAAAAGACACAAAGGCTGACAGAACAGTAAGAACTACAAAATGAGAAGAAGTTTGTGATATTAAAATTAGTGTTATAAAGTACAATTGTATTAGGAACAAAATAAGACAAACAGAGGCAACATGGACCTCTTGAAAATTGACGTGATATTACCAATGAGAAAAGGAAATAGCAGGCATGTTAAATAATTATTTTGCACCAGTATTTATAGTTGAGGAAGAGGTTAGCACGCTCAATTTTTATTGAAATCAATATTTAATGAAAGACAGGGCATTGGCAAAGTACATGAAGAACGTAACAACAGTCATTAATAGCAGCAAAGAACAACAAATCTCCATTTCCAGATGTTCCAATCAGCCAGGAGGAGCATCATAGTTGCCCAAGCCAGAACTTTCCAGAGCATTGGGAATTGTTCTTCTTGATATTAAAAATGCACATAAGACTCTGCTATTTAAGAGCTAAGTTAAAGGGAAAACAGGAAATGGACACAAGTTGCTTCACAGCTGCCAGCAAGAAATTACCAGAATGTACAATTAAGGATAAAGGGTGGCAACTTCCCAGATTCTGAATGACTAAACTATGGTGAGAAATTTTGGAAAATCAGGTGAGATATCATGTGAGAGCCTTTGCAACTTCAAGGGCAAAAAATTGCATTTTCCAAACAAATCTCCTATGTTGAGATAAGATTCTTGCTCATGAGCAACAAGAGGCCTACTATCAGGGATTAATGCCCATTATCACCCTCATTACTCCTGAATCTTACATTATTATTATACCAGCTCCCTTTAAGAGCCCTTTTGCACAGCTGTAGTGACCTCTGAGCCAGGAGGCCTAAATTCAAATCCCACTTCTCCAAAGCATCCCGAGCATCTCTGAGGAGGCTCGTTAGAACATATATATAGGGTTTCATTCTTCCACTCACCAGTGAGAGGTTCCAAAAATATCCCAAAATGTAAGTCTGAGTGGGTACCTGGTGACTTCAGCTCACCACTTGCTCCTCCGGATTTGCACCTTGGACACCCTGTATCAACATCTCGGGTCACACTCCATTGATACACCAACATCCATGGATATTGGCATCCAATATGTATCACCAGGCATATTACCAATTCACTTACTGTACATTTCTGCACTTTGGAGTGCCTGGCACCTCTCACTGGAATGCCACTGCAAGACAAGGACCCAGGTTACAAATTGGGCCAAGTTACATCTCAGGGTTACTTGATCTTAATGCTCACTCACTTTGCACCTACTTCGGCACACACAGCATCCTTGCCTTGCCTAGCATCTATACACTTTGTTCCCTCAGCCAGACCTTAAAGGCTTAGAATAATTCTGTCTTGTCTTGCTGTTCGACACAGACTCAAACTCAGCATCACATGAGTATAAAGCCATGATAATAACAATTTAAACCTCCTTTGGCACACATCATTTCCACTCACAATAGGTTCTGCTAAATAATGCAGTGAAACAGTCCCAGAGAATTCAGAGAGATGCAATCATAAAATAGACACACACACACACACACACACACACACACACGCACAATCTCAGGAGGAGACCAAAAGCTTCAAAGATTTGTGTTTTTGAGACAGAACCAAAACAGGATGGGTAAGTGGCGAGACAGTGGAATTCACGCAAGGAATTGGACTTAGGTGATTGAAGGCAATGGCATCAAAAGTGCTGCAAAGAAAAGAAAGAACACAGGAAAAGGTCAGAGCCCGAAGAGTGCAGAACTGGCAAAGTTACAAAGATGGACTGAATGAGCAGTAGTAACCACTGCAGCTTGAAGTATGAAGGAATTTAAACATAAGGATGACAACCTTTGATTTAGGATGGGGTAGGGACAAATTGAGAGGTGATAACAATTAGTAAAGACTGTTTTCTTTAAAAAGTAGCACAGCAGGCAGAAATCCAAGCATGGGATTTTGGAACTATATCAGAGATAATAAGAACTGCAGATGCTGGAGAATCCGAGATAACAAGGTGTAGAGCTGGATAAACACAGCAGGCCAAGCAGCATCTTAGGAGCAGGAAAGCTAATGTTTCGGGCCTAGGCCCTTCATCAGAAATGGGGGAGGGGAAGAGGGTTCTGAAATAAATAAGGAGAGAAAGGGAGGCGGATCCGGAGAAGATAGGTGGCAAGGAGACAGACAAGTCAAAGAGGCGGAGATGGAACCAGTAAATGTGAGAGTGTAGGTGGGGAGGTAGGGAGGGGATAGGTCAGTCCAGGGAGGGCGGACAGGTCAAGGGGGCAGGATGAGGTTAGTAGGTAGGAAATGGGGGTGCGGCTTGAGGTGGGAGGAGGGGAAAGGTGAGAGGAAGAACAGGTTAACTAGAAGCTGAAAATTTTTATGCAGAAAACAAAGCAGAAAACCAAAAATGTCAACTCTCATACTTTCACAGAAACCAATTCTAAAGTGGTCGAAGCTGGGAGCAGGAATTGTCCATCCCCATAGTGCATAACACAATAACTACTAATAAAATAGTGGTAATGTCACTGTACTGGTAACCCAGAGTCATGGACTAATATGGTGTGGCTTGGATTGAATCCCACCCTGCAGCTGGTGAGATTTGAATTCCGTAATAAATCAAATCTGCAAATTTATATAATGTACAAATAAAATTAAACTAGTGATAACCACATAACCATTGCCGATTGTCATAAACATCTAGTTTGGTTCACTAATGTCCTTTAGGAAAGATCTTTACCCAGTCTGGCAACTATGTGACTCCAGACATGCAGAAATATGATTGGCTGTCTTGGCTATTTCAGAGTAAAGTTGACAGTCAGTCAGTCTGTCCAATTAGGGATGGACAACCAATGCCAACTTTGCTAGTGATAATCACAGACCTTTTAAAAAATCCCATGGAAGCTCTTTAGTCCCAGGTTCCACCAGCTTCATGCTGAAGTACATTTCAGACATTGTTATTGTTCCTGTCTCTTAGATTGTTCTCAACAGTTATCACTCCATTAAGAATATAGTTCTAAAATGTCAGTTCTAAATTAAATTTCATTCAGATAAGTTTATACCTTTGGCACAACATGCCCTAATGACCTGACACAACAATACGGGTTTATTACATCATTAACTCACTATGTCTTCATTATAATTTCTCTGGAGTGTCATACTCTCTTTCAATCTTTTCTTATACATCACATTATTTAAATGCAAACTAGTTTGAATAACGGAAGTTGTGACATTGTCTAGAAATTAAAACAGTAGTAGAAATAAAAACAAAAAGTTGCTGGAAAAGCTCAGCTGGTCTGGCAGCATCTGAGACTGAAATCAGAGTTAACTTTTCGGGTCTGGTGACCCTTCCTCAGAACCTCAGACAGTGGTAGGCCATTCAGCCCATCGTTACTGCGCTGACATAGTGACACACTGTCTGATTGGATAGTCCTCAATTCCACCATCCTACTTTCTCCGTACAATTGTTAAGATAGAACACAGAACATTACAGAACAGTACAGGCCCTTCGGCCCTCGATGTTGTGCCGACCTGTCATACCAATCTGAAGCCCATCTGACCTACACTATTCCATGTACGTCCATATGCTTGTCCAATGACGACTTAAATGTACTTAAAGTTGGCGAATCTACTACTGTTGCAGGCAAAGTGTTCCATACCCTTACTACTCTGAGTAAAGAAACTACCTCTGTCAACAGTCCTATATCTTTTGTTTCCTTACAGGTTATCATATAGATTCCTTACAGCATGGAAGCAGGCCATTTTGCCTATCAAATCTACACTTCCACCCCCCTCCCCAAAACCACCCCCTACTCTACCCCTGTAACCCCACACTTCCCACGGCTAACCTACCTAACCTACGTACCTTTGGACTGTGGGAGGAAACTGGAGTACCCAGAGAAACCCACACAAACACAGGCAGAATGTTTATGTGGAGTTTGCACAGTCACCCAAGGCTGGATTTGAACCTGGATCCCTAGCACCGTGAGGCAGCAATGTTAACCATGCGCCACTGTGCTGCCTTGAACACATTTAATGACTCAGCCTCGACAGGCATCTGTGATAAAGAACTCCATAGATTCACTACCCTCAGAGAAAAAATGACTCCTTATCTCAACTTCAATGTGCAAAATCTGACATTATGCCCTCTGGTATAAAATTCTTCCACAAGGGGATACATTATTTCTGTATCTACCTTGTCAAGTCCCCTATGAATTTTTTAATTGTTTCAGAGTATTTACAGCAGTCTGCACCGATAAGATGTATCAAAAAGCCGTAAAGAAAACAGGGTAAAAATACTTTGCTAGTGACTGGCGATGACACAAGAATTGATGGAATAGTAAATAGTGAGGAAGATAGCCTTAGATTTAGGAGGACTTGGGCACACTGGTCAGATGAGCTGATTAGTTGCAAATGGAATTCAATCCAGATAAGTGTGAAGCGATGCATTTGGACAGGAAAATAAGACAAGGGAATAATTGACAGAATTCACAGAATCTCTACAGTGTGGAAGCAGGCCATTCAGCCCAACAAATATACAGTGACTTTCTGCAGAACATCCCACCCAGACTCACTCCACTATTCTCTCCTTGTAAACGTGTATTTCCCATGGCTAATCCACCTAACTTACACATCCCTGAACACTACGGGCAATTCAGCATGGCCAATTCACCTAGCCTGTTCATCTTTGGACTAATAATGGTGAATCGTATGAGCTCAGAAGCAACAAAGTACAAGCTAGGCTGTTTGACTTAGTGTAAAATCATAATACTGTAGATGTTGGAAATCTGAAACAAACACAGAGAATGCTTGAGAAACTCATCATGTCTGGCATCATTATTCTGAAGAGGAGTCAAACTAGATTTGAATGTTAACTCTGTTTCTCTCTCTGCAGATCTGTTGAATTTCTCTAGTATTCTCTGTGTTTGTTCAACTGGGCAATTAGTTAAAAGATACAAAGCTAACAGGTAGCCATGTTATCCTGGCTATCCTGATTCCAACATTAACAAGGCTGACAGAAAGAAAATAAATAACCATCTGGATTCGCTGACCTACTACGGATTGGGAAATCTGTTCCATCAGACATTACATCCAGGCTGTTTAATGCTGACATTATGCAACAGCAACATGCTCTGCATTTGCCTTATAAAACAATGAGCACTGCAATCATTACCCAGCTTGGCAATTTGCATATTCACATATCACAAATATAGGTTATGTGAGGGTTCAGTTCCAAAAGTTTTAAAAATCATGCATGTACAAGTGCAATACTGCAATGAATTGCAACAAAAGAACTGCATTTTATGATTTTGCCACGGGGCAAACGATTATTTAAAGATCTATCACTAAGTGAAATATGCTTTGAATTAATTTTGCTCAACAAACCAGGTTTGGACTGAAGGCCATCACAGTTATTTGTCAAGTGGATGAGGACCGAGGGAACTTTAGAGCTCAGTAAACAAAATCCTGCTAGTCAGAATCATTACTGCACAGGAAGTGGCCAATCAGGTCATCAACCCCATCCTTCAGAAATCAGGTCTCAATCCCCTTCTTTATCCCTACAGCACTGCATTTATTTACCTGAAAAGGCTATTCAATTTTCTTTTGACGTAATTGTCTCTGATTCACCATCCTCATTAGGTAGTGAGTCCTAAGTTACGTACCCAACTTGCTGTGTAAAAAATTTCTTCCTCACATCCCCATGTATCACTTTCACAGAACCGTACATTTGTGTCCTCTAGGCCTTACGAGAATAGCTTTGCGAGAATAGCTTTTTTTGGTTTACCTTATCTCAATCCATCAAAATCTTGTACAACTCTGTCAGAACCTCCCCCAATCTCGTTTGCTCCGAGGAGAATATCCTAGGATCATTCAGGGAAACCCTCACATCATGGTGACCAGAACAAGATGCAATATTCAAACTGTGGCCAAATCAGAGTTTAAACAGCTTCAGCACAACTTCCTTACTTTTGTACTAAATACTTACATATGAAGTCTAACATCCCATATGCTTTGTTAGCTACTTTGTCAATATGTCCTGCTCATCTTCAAAGATTTTCACACATAAACCCCATTCCTTCTGTCCTTGCAAAGCCCTGAGAACTGTGCCATACATTTCCATTCATTTTCCTTTCTACCAAAATGCATCACCTCATACTTCACTGTTTTAAATTCCATCTGCCTCATGACTGCCTTTTCTGCTAGCCTGTCTATTTCTATTGTAGTTGATTAGTATCATCCTTAAAATTTTGACTCAGCACTAACTCTGAAATTTTATTGTGTTCCAACATTGAAGTAACTTACAGTCATCAAGAAAAGCAGTGGTCCCATAAGTGACTCTTGGGAAACACATTATCTAAAATCTAGTCTATAGTCTTAGTCTGAAACTGAATCATTTTCTCTGGATTGCTGTTTTCTGTCCTTCTGTTCCATTTCCTTATTCCATTTTTCTTAGCTAAGCTGGCACCAACCATCTATTCCATCAGCCTCAATTTTTACCAACCTTTATTGGGTATTTTATCAAAAAACTTTGTTAAAATCCAACTTCGACTGTACTCTTTTCAACTACCTTCTCCAATGCTTCATTGCAAGTTAAATTAGACTAATCATACACAATCTTGTTTTGACAAATCTATGGTGGCTCTACTTAAATAATTCAAAATCTCTTGAATGTCTGTTATTTCTTTTTCTCCAATTGGTTCTACAATCTTCCAACCAGTTCAGATGTTGAACTGACTCGTCTGCAGCCAATTTTCTTACTGCATGGGGTTGAGGGTGTAAAGTGAAAAGTTAGAGGTGGGTCATTGCAACCTTCCCAATCCTCTGAAACCTTCCAATCTTTCTTGGAAACAGGGTAAGATTATGGCATGGTCATATTATCTCCATATCCAGTTTGCTTAGCAACCTGGGATCCATCTAGGTGAAGCAATATATCCAATCTAAGCATAGGCAGCCTCTCCAGTACATCTGTTAATCAAATTTCACCCTAGTACTCTGCTTTGTGTCATATTTGTCAGCAGCTTCTATCATTAAACATGTGAAATCTGTAAATGTTAGTGTGCAGTGGAACTTGAGTATATTCTTATAAGGAGCACAGAAAATTAGCAAGCCTGCGCAGCAAACAAATAAGCGAACAGCCATGCTGGCTTTATTAAAATAGTTGAAGTTAAAATGTTGAAGTACAACTATAAACAAGTCATGACAAAACCATACAGAGTTTTGGTGAGGCCACACTTTGAATGCTGTATGCAAATTTTAGTCACCATATTTAAAAATATACTTACTCTGGAGAAAATACAGCAAAAGGTCAATAGATTGGGCCCGGGATGAGTAGGTTGTCCTACATTGAGAGGCTGAATAAATTAGGTCTGTATTCTCTAGAATTTGGAAGAATGAGAAGTGATCTCATTAAACATACAGGATACAAACGGAGGCTTGACCGTGTACTTTATGAAACTACAAAATGGGGGCAAGATTTCAAAATCAGGGCAATAATTTGGAACTGGGTTTGATGGAGAGAATTCCTATGGGTTCAACTTTTCCAACACTGCTTTAATTATGCTTAATTATGCAAGATTTCAACTATGTGAGCATCCTGTTGTTTCTACAATTCCTTTACTTTTAGTGTCAATACCAGTACACATGCACAAAAATATGGAAGTTGAACATAATTCCCATTTGCCACAAGGAGGAACTTTCACCTTCAAGTACCTTTTATCATGCAACTAGTCCTAAACATGAAAGAAAACTTTACAACAGAGACTCCAGTTCAAATGTAAGATAATAAAACGTGAGGCTGGATGAACACAGCAAGCCCAGCAGCATCTCAGGAGGGACTGACCTATCCCCTCCCTACCTCCCCACCTATACTCTCCTCTCCACCTATCTTCTTTTCTCTCCATCTTCGGTCCACCTCCCCCTCTCTCCCTATTTATTCCAGAACCCTCACCCCATCACCCTCTCTGATGAAGGGTCTAGGCCCGAAACGTCAGCTTTTGTGCTCCTGAGATACTGCTGGGCCTGCTGTGTTCATCCAGCTTCACATTTTATTATCTTGGATTCTCCAGCATCTGCAGTTCCCATTATCACTGATCCAGTTCAAATGTGCTCGGTTGCTAGGATTCTGCTCATGTTTGCACAATGTAAGGAACATAATTTTATGGCAGCCTTTGTAACAGGCTTGATTATGCTTAGAACAACACCACAAAGAACTTAATAACGCCTACACCAACCAATCATATTTTTTATGTTCTGCTATTTTAATGAATTTTTAATGTAAACAATTAGTCAATGCAGCCAAGAGTTTAAAGGGAAGGAAAATACTACAATTATGAACGTACATTATGCTAAAAAAAGTGGATGAGGGGGCAAGCTTGCATATAATGCAGAGTCGGGCAACTTCAACTATCCCAAGAACAATGGATATAAAGCTGATGCATACATAGGAAACACTTTGCAGAATGCATCCAGGAGTCCTCCTTTGAGTAATATTTATTTTCTTGGACTGGCAACATATGTAGTTCTGGTGAACAATATGGGGCAAGTCACTGATGGCCAAGTTGAATTTTAATTGAGCAATGCTGCACTTTGCTGTACTACTAGATGACATGAGTCCACAAGACATATCCAGTCCAAATTAACAGGACAGTAATGTAACTAAAGACAATAACACATGAAGTGAAATATCTCAGAATATGAGATAAAGTACAACCTGCCTATACAGTGTAAAATACTGCATACACTGAGAAATTAAAACTTGAATTAGGAAACTAATGACAACATTACAGCGAACAATATTAAAGAAATCAGTAAAATCTGAAATATAATAAGTTGAAATACAAGATTAGAAAAGTTGAGAGATATGAATAATGGCACTAAAAGTAGATAATAGAAAAGGAAATATTGAGGATTTTCATAAGCATACAAAAATAAAAAAGAGATTAAGACTGATACAGGACAAAATTGCAAGTTTGGCAGTGAATAAACTAGTTACATCAGGCGTAGTAGCCTTGAAAAGACGACTTGTACTTGTACAGCATCTATCACAACCCGAAAACAATTATGAATGTACATTATGCTAAAAAAAGTGGATGAGAGGGCAAGCCTGCATAGAATGCAGAGTCGGGCAACTTCAACTATCCCAAGAACAATGGATATAAAGCTGATGCACACATAGGAAACACTTTGCAAAATGCATCCAGGAGTCCTCCTGGGAACAGGAGTAGACCCCATTTAACGCACAGAGGCTGTGGTTAGCACTGCTACCGCACAATGCCAGGGACCCAGGTTCGATTGCACCCTCAGAGGACTGTCTATGTGGAGTTTGCACATTCTCCCAGTGTCTGTGTGGATTTCCTCCAGGTGCTCTAGTTTCCTCCCACAGTCTAAAGATGTGAAGATTAGGTGGATTGGCCATGCTAAATTGCCCATAGTGTCCAGGGGTGTGTAGGTTAGGTGGAATAGACATGGGAAATGCTGGGTTACAGGGAAACGGTAGGGGAATAGGTCTGAGTGGGCTGATGTTCAGAGGGGTGGCGTGTACTAGTTGGACCAAATAGCCTGTTTCCACAATGTAGGGATTCTTTGGATTCTATGGCTGATATGTGGCCTAACTTCCCACATTTGTTCTGAGAAGGGTCACCGGACCCAAAACGTTAACTCTGATTTCTGCCAGACCTCCTAAGGTTTTCCATAAATTTCTTTTTTTGCTTCTGACTTAGAAACATATATGACATTTCTTTCATATTGTATTCCATATATTTGCCTTTGGTCCAGATCCATTAATACCTTTGCTCAACAACAATTTATCTCGGATTTAAAGTTACCAACTAACCCAGTATCAACTACTGTTTGTGGAAGAGAGTTCCACACATCTACCACCATTTATAAGTAGAAATGCTTGCTAACATTTGTCCTGAATGCTCTGCCCCTTAGATCTAGAATATCCAACCAGTGGAAATAGCTTATCATTTCTTATTAATATATTGAAGACTTTGATAAGCTCACCTTTTTAAACTTGTAAATTCTATAGAAACAGGCCTAATTTGTATAATCTCTTCTCATAACTTGTACCCCAAGTACATTCTTATAAACAGGAACAAAAACAAAGTTGCCAGAAAAGCTCAGCAGGTCTGGCAGCATCTGTGGAGGAGCAAACAGAGATAACGTTTCGGGTCCAGTGATCCTTCCTCAGAACTGTTGTGTTTTAATTTTTTAAAAATTAAAAATTGCAAGCTTCAGCTTTCTTGGTTACAAGTTTCTTAATCTTTTTCCCCCCGTCTTACTCTGGACCCAACGTTTACACTATTTATTTTTCTTTTACTCATTAAATGTGTTTCTTTTGGAATCATTAAAGCTCAGTCGTTAAAGGTATAACAGCTGATCCTGTCATTTGCTAACATCCCAGATGTCCTCTCTGTGTCATCGTCAAATTTTGTTGTCAACAACTAACAGGGAAAATGTTTTAAAGAAGAAACGCACTGGATTAGGTCTGATTAATGGTGACACTATAAAAGGTACACTACACCGGCAACTTCGGCCATTAAATCCAATTTTGTGTCAATTTTTACAATGATGGTGGCAATTCGAAGTTACTGTAGAAAAATTAGTTCTCAAAACAATTATTATAACTCAACATAAATAGGCTAAGTAACTGTTAACAAACCATATGGAATTTGTGCTTTGAAAATGAGATGACATGACATGACATAACATAGAGAACAAAAGTAAGGGTCACCATTCAAGGGCCTGGACAGTCTGTCCAGGTGAAGCAGCATTTCACCTGTACCACCTCCAATTTTGTGCTGTATTTGCTACAGCCAATTTGGCCTACTCTACATCGGAGAAACCAAATGCAATGGGTGACTGCTTTGCATAACATCTCTAGTGCATGCGCAAACATGACCCTGACCTTTCCATATCTGTTCATTTTAACACAGCATCCTGCTCTCATGCCCACTTGTCTGTCCTTGGCACGATGCAATGTTCCAGTGAATCACGTGCAAAGTGGAGGAACAACATCTCACCTTCAGAATAGGCACTTTACAACGTTCTCGACTTAATATCGAACTCAGCAGTTTCAAACTGTGAACCCATTCCCATTACTTCCAGATCCGGTAGAGATTCACTTGCATTTCATCTGACCTGATCCACTGCATCTATTGCTCCCAATGTGGTCTCCACTACATCGGGCAGACCAAAGACTCGGGGACTGGTTCGAGGAGCACCTGCGCTCTGCACACATTCAACGAACCTGACTTTCCAGTTGTCATCCATTTTAATTCCCCTCCCACTCCCACGATGACATGTTCATCCTTGGCCTCCTCCACTGTCAGTGATGCCAAACGTAAACTGAAGGAACAACACCTGATATTTCATTTTGGGAGCTTACAGCCCAATGGCCTCAACGTTGACTTCACCAGCTTCAAAATCCCTCCACCCTCAGCCTTATCCATATCCAGTCCTCCCCTCCTCCCCAGATTCCTGACCTGACCCAACCTGTCCATCTTCCTACCCACCAATCCACTCTACCATTCCCATGGACTGATCACAATAACCCCTTACTTGCACCCACCTCTCACCATCAGTCCTGCCCTTCCCCAGCCCCAGACCCATCCCCTCCCCTCCCTCAAATTTCTCGGCTCCCCTCCCCCTCGCCAGTCCAGACGAAGGGCTTCGGCCCGAAACATTGACTTTCCTGTTCTTCGGATGATGTCTGACCTGCTGAGCTTTGCTAGCCTTACACCTTTCGACTCCCATTCCTGTCCTTTCTTATAGCTTTACTTGTTACATTCTCTGTCCCCTTGCCCTATCCAGTAGGACTATCTGTTCTTTCCAATCTGGCAGTTTGACACACCATTGTTCTGATCACTTAATCTGGACTATCAACCTCTTTTCCCCAGCTCTGCACCCTCCCAGCCATACCCCTAACTATTGCATAAATGCTGCCTCCTCCACACTTTGCTCATCAGACCTGATGGAACAGTCGTCATCTAGACTCAAAACGTTAGCTTGCTTTCTCTCCATGGATGCTGCCTGACCCGGTGATCTCCAGCATTTCTTGTTTTCAAAGCAAGGCACTTACGTTTAAATCATTGGAGAGGTCTCAGTTTAATTTTAGACATGAGATATTAAAGTAGCCGAATTCTGGTGGTCACGGAGAAAAAAAAAAGAACGCAATTGCTCTGATAGCCCTTACAAAGTGCCAGCATGTGCATAATGAACCAAGTGTTCTCTCTTTGGGCTGTATAATTTCTAAGCACCTTGAAATCAATGAAGAGCTGGAAAAGACCTGACTTTTGAAGTGTATTGCAGTCAATTTAGCACAACATTAAAGGAAAGAGGAGTATATTGAATAAGTAAACATCATTTACTCCAATATCTGTATCCAAGACTAGGGAGTCTATTGAAAACCAACAGTGGAGGACAAATATACTAAAATTCTGAGAACTTATTTATAGTTTCAAATTCTTCAGCGTCTGTTAATTTTCTGATTACAGTCTTTTTCCACCAATTTGAACAGGCTGAGGAAAGTACTGTCTGATAAAAGATAAAATGTGAAGTCACCACAATTTTACTGGACCATAGTGCTACTCAGAGACAGACAACAGGTGGCAGTTTAACCCGAAGGCCATCACGCCTCAGACTAGGGGAGAAGTTGAGAAGGAGTGTCCTTTTGGTAACCTCAGTCAGTGTAGCAATTCAAATCACGCTGCTCTTTACTGCTTAACATAAAATGCTATTGTGATGCAGTGGATAGCATTCCTGCCCTTGAGTCAGAAACTCTGTGTCAAGTGATGCTCCAGTACTTGACGTGTTCTCACGTGGGAGTGCTGGGTGTGGAGGTCAGTTGCCTGGGAAGCCAGTGTAGATCAGATGTGTCAACAATTCCAGCTAGATTTAGGACCAAATGTTTTGCCCTACCCATGCTGGGATTGCATCTTACTGATCATAGCATGACAATGAAAATAAAGTAGTCTAGATTGAAATTTAATATTTAAAATAAATTGAGGCATCAATTTTAGAGAGTGCAGATTTCTCAATTTCTCCAAATATGTAAAAGTAATTCAGACTTTTGTTAGTATTTTAAATGGGCTGCTATATATAGATACTCTATAATTTCGTATCATTTCATAGTTTTTATAGAACTATTTATAAATGTTGTTTAGTAAAGAAATGTAAAATGGAAGAATTTGCATAATTTTATCATGATGTAGGTACTGCTTAAAAGATCAGTATTTATTATTCATCTTTCTACAAAGAGAAATTCAGAAAACTGTTGCATTTTATGTTAATGAGTAAAGCTGGATGGATGAAGGCAGTTGCAATAAATTGAACTATGTCGTTCAAAATTTGAGACTAGGAAATCTAGGAAAGAAAAATGTTTGTTCATCCGAGATATGTTCAAATCCCAGCTTGTCAAATATATAATCATGATGTAAGATTGGCCAACAGTGACATGGTTGTTATTCCAAGGTTTCCGAAAAGTGCTGTTCAACCCTTGGAAGCTTGTAGAAATAAGCTTCTCAAGAACAGTATCTAAAAGGTGTGGAACAATGGATGTTGGAATGTGGGTTAAAAAAAAGAGTCACCAAAGACAGAAAAATGCAAGCATATATACTGGCAATGTTGTGCCAGTGGGTAGTAGATATGTGCAACTAACTTGATCCCAATGCGGTCAAAAATTCATTTCAAAAATGTGAAATACAAAATGCACTTTATATTCAGAGGGTGATTGACCATGGAGCAATGACACCAAAGTGACCACTGACGATGATGATGACGACAAAAACAGGAAAGATCTCTACAATAATGTTATACGAGTAGGTGACTGGGATTAAGTTAGATTTTATTGTCCCGTGCACCCAAGTACAAAAATACAGGAGTACTGTGAAAAGCGCAGAGTCACCACTCTCCAGTACCATCTTAGAATACAATATTTAGAATTTTAAAAAAGCAGAAATTAAAGAAACGTTGTTACAGAAATTAAAGTAACAAACAAAAATGTTCAGATCCCATTCATCGCCACTGCCATGAGTCTAGAGATGGGATGCGTTGTTAATTAACATGAAATTTTTGATCTTTTTCCATTGAAACAATTATTTTTTAGTTTCATGTGAGATAATCAGGCACTTGTTAATTCCTTAAAAACATTATCCTTGGTTCTTTTGCCCTAAAAAAAGTCTCAAAAGTTTTATATAAGCTTGTACGGTATTGAATGTGAATGACGTTCCTTAGCAAATGCTTAAATCTTCCAATAGAAGTACAGCACATTGATATTCAGAACAGCTAAACAATAAGGAATAACACCTCTCAGTTCACTTTGAAATCTGCTTGCTAAACATGCTTGAGCACCAAATGGGTTTCTGGCATCGCTCTGTGGAACAATGCAAAAATCAGAAAAGGCTGGCAAGGGGGCAATCCCAGGTTGCCTGCTCATCACTGGGAGCAGGTTGTGCACAAATGCAATGGCTGCAGTGCCAAGCAAGTAGACCAAAAAAAAGGAAACCACGCAATGTTTTGCCACAAATCAGATATTTTATACATAATAGAATACGTAGGCACATCAAAACATTAGTAGATACAGTAGAGTTTAATACTGGAAAGGAAATTAGTGTTGCACACGATATCGAAACTTTTAAAGATGAAACAGCCACAGGGCCACCTTTGTAGCACAGCACTCCTTGTAGAACACAGTAAACTGCCGTCAACAAGGCCATGCATGACTGCAATCAAATTACAAAATAGTAAGGAAATAGGCATTTGAACTTTGTGCCAGCTAAATATCAAGTAACTCAACCATGGAAGAATTACAAGGCTCTACACTGCTATTATTTTATTTGCTATGCTGTTTGCATTTTGATCAATGGCACCAATTTTGTTTGAACTTGGAGAATTCTACAATTCTATGAGTCTATAACAATACATTATAGATAAAATATTCACATTACATTCTTTAGTCAGAGATACTTTTACCTGAATCACAGAATGAAAATTTTTTTAAGTTAAAAACAATCCCTAGAGACTAATTAAGTGAAAAAATATTATTCAGCATCATGTACTATTCTAACATTATCAATTCCATTAGCATACACTTATGTTTTCCAAACAAACTTTTTAAATACCTGACATTTATCTGCTCTCCTATCATCTTTTTTAAGTCACAACTAATGACAAGGAAAAATGAATGTTCAATTCAGCAAATGCTCATGAGGCATGTTTTATTTACCTAAAGTAGAAATATATATATCTTGAATTACAATATGTTTGGAACATGCGCTGAAGAACATTTTTCATGAAACCTCAGAGATTTAGGCTGTTAGAACATTCAAATCTACAGCAAGGCCATTGTTATCATCACTTCTAGTCTATTTAGCCTGGTAAAGCACAATTAAAAGACAGTTTTCCATTGCTGATCTGGCCAGAGATTATGAAGTTTCAAAATGGTTCTGTTATTAAGTGCAAGGCTTTTAATTACCTTATCCCTCAAGCTGGGAACCACTTTGTGATTCTACATAAACAAAAGCATAACAGCTAGCAACGCTTTTACTGCAGGCCAGGTTAGGTGTGAGAGTTCAATTCTCAGCATAAATCAGATGTGATATTTTAAAATTTCAAACTCAAAACATTTAAATAATTCCCCAAGATGTGCTGAATTTTAAACAACTTCAAGAATGAAGTATAAAAGCCATGGGCCTGGAGTTCCTATTTTTTAGTCTGTTTTGCTCACAATCTGAATTTAAAAACAAATCTACTGTCAACCATATAACTATAGTCAATTGTTGTAAGAAGCCATATGGTTCACAAATGACGTTGAGGGAAGAAAATTTGTCATTGTTATCTGGTTTGGTCTACAGATCCATACAATGTAGTTACAGATCATGTGCCCTCTGAAATTTCCCCAGCAGGCCACTGAGTTCAAGGAGCAATTAGGGGCAGGCAATAAATATTGATCCAGAAAGAGATGCCCAGATCCCATGAACAAATAAAATGCAATTGCTGTCCTTTATTAAGATATCTTCTGTAGAGGACAAACATTTACCTACACAATATTAAAAACATAGACATAAAAAAAGACACACAATTAGGCAATTCAGGCCCTTGTGCTTGTTTGCAATTCAACAAGGTCATGGTTAAAATTACCCCAGGCCTCAACTTCTCTTTCCTGCCAGTTCATCATAGCCCTCAACTCCGTGATATTTCAAATCTACTGAAATACATTCAGTGATCTAACCTCCATAACTCTCTGGGGTAGAGAATTCCAGGCATTGGCTAACTCTTTGGAAAACATCTCAGTTACAAATAATTGTCCCTTTATTTTTCAACTAATGGTTTTCAGTTTGAGATTCCCTACTAGGTGAAACATCTTTTCAACATCTACCCTGTCAAGCCTCCTTAGAATCTTGCATTTTTTAATAAGATCTGCCCTCATTCTTCGAAATCCTGACAAATAAGGCCTAACCTGATCACTGAATCCCTTCATCCCAGGAGTCAACCAACCGAACCTCTTCAGATGCAATACCAGTACATAGTTTCTTAAATATATGGACTAAAACTGTACACAGTACTGCAGGTGTGGCCTCACCAATGGCCCGTATAGTTGTAATAAGACTTCCCTATGTTTAAACTACAACTCCTTAGCAATATAGGCCAAAATTCCATTTGCCTCCTTAATTGCATGTTGCACCTATGTGTTAACTTTGTGTTTCATGCATAAGAACACCCAGAACCTTCTGCGTTGCACTTTTTTTGAGTCACTGTCCAGTTAAATAGTCTACATTTTAATTCCTCCTACCAAGGTGCATGATCTCACACTTTCCTATAAAAATCTCTTTCTGCAAAGTTTTTGCCCAATATCTCCATCTTGCAGATTCATTATGTTCTTATCACAACATTACTTTGCATTGTCAACAAATTTGGATACATTGCACTCTGCCTCTTCCAAATTAATAATAAAGGTTGTAAATAACTGACATTCCAAACTGAGCCTTGTGGCACTCCACTGGTAACATCTTTCCAACCTGAAAATAAAATTAATCCTGACTCACTATCTTCTGTATGATAACCAATCCTCAATCATATTAATACTTCACACAAATAATATGAATTCCTAAATAAGAACAGAAAGAACCACTTCCAAGGTAGGGTCACCAGGCCAGAAACGTTAATGTTGATTTTTTTTTTCTTCACAGATGCCACCAGACCTGCTGAGCTTTTCCAGCAACTTCTCTTTTTGTTAACATGAAATCTTAACTTACATAATAACTTTCTATGTGGTTCCTTATGTTTTCTGAAAATCCAAATATACTATGTCTACTGATCACTCTTTATCAACTTGTCATAGCCTCAAAGAACTCTAGCAAATTTATCAAACATGATTTCCCTTTCGCAAAATCATAATGCATCTGTATGCTTGTGTTAAGCTTTTGTAAAAGTCTTGCTTTTTCTTCTTTAGTAATGGATTCAGATCTCAAGTGTCCCAATGACAGATATAAGACTAACTGACTTATAGTTTCCTGCTTTCTGTCTTCTTCCCTTCTTGAACAAGGGCATCATATAAACAGTTTTCCAATCCAGAGAACTCTAGAATATTTGGACCACTGCCTTGACAGTCACTTTCCTTTAAAAATCTTGCATGCAGGCTAAAAGGTTCAAGTGACTTGTCTGCCTTTATGACCTTTGTTTGCTCCATACCTTACAATACAGCCTGTTACAAGGTATTTTGACCTATTAGTACCTGGCTTGTCAGTAATCTTTGGGATGTTTGTAGTATTGTCCAACATGAAGATTGATGCAAAATGTTGGTTAAAATTATCTGCTATTTCTCTGTTCCATGTTATTAATTTGCCAGTTGCATCCTCCAGGGGTCCCACACTTATTTTAGCTACTCTTCTTATAAACCCATAGGGGCTCTTACTGCTGGTTTTTATATTTCCTGCCAAATTACTTTCATATTCAATTTTCTCCCTCTTTATTAGCTTTCCAGTCATGTGTTGATGGTTCCTAAAAAAAATTCCTAATCCTCTGGCCTACCACAAGCTTTACCACTTAGTATGTCTTAGTTTGTGACCCACTGCCTTTGTTATCCACAGGTGGTAAAATTTCTTGAAGCCTTCTTTTTGACTTGAATAAATTTTTGCCTAGTATTACGAAACATCTGCTCAAAATGTTTTCCACTGCTCATCAACTTACTTTCACAACTGGCTTTAAACAATTCTTTCTTCATAGCTCTGTACGTGCCATTATTTAAGCTGAGGGCACTAATTCGAGATCAGAGTTGCCCTCCTTCAAATTAATTTTGAAATTCTACTATAATGTACTCACTACTCCTGAAAGGATCCTTAAATATGAGATTTCTTATTAATCCTACCTCATTATACATTACTCGGTCTAAACTAGCCTGTTCCTGGGTAGGTTCAACAACATATTTTTCTCAGAAACAATCCCTCCCTGATGCACTCTACAAATCTGTGTTCAATGTTATTTTTGCACATCTGATTTGTCCAATGAATATTACCTATAACAATTGTGGTGCCCTTCTTACACATATTCATATTTCCTGATTTATATTTCATCCCATAGTGAGGCAATTTTTCAGGTTGGCAGAATGTTTCAAGACCGAAGGATTGCCCCTTTATTTGATTGTTTCACTTACTTCTGCTGAAATTCAGACAGGAAATCAATGTGGAATTCAGGACCCATGTTTATAAAAATAACATTCATTTTGTATTTGACTACATCTTAGGGCAATTCATTACTAGTAAAATACTTTTCAAATGCAGTCATAGTCATTTTGTAAACAAACTGAGCAGCCTGCTGTACACAGTGTCCCATTAGTCACAACTGAGAATAATTCAAATCTGAAGAGGGACCCCAGACTTGAAATATTAACTCTGATTTCTCTCCACAAATGCTGTCAGAACTGTTCAGTTTCTTGAGCAATTTTTGTTTTTGTTTCAGATTTCCAACATCTGCAGTTCTTTATTTTATTGTATAACTTAAGTTATATAACCGTGAATAACAGATGGACCAGCTGGCTGAGACAACAGTAGAGGTGAGAAGACAACCCTACTCTTTTCAACAAACATGGACTAAAATGTGGGTGGTATAATGACTAAACCACGAAGATTTTTTTTTCTGGTAGGGGCTATCCTCTCCAAGTTACAAAATACAACTAAAGTATTGAGGATGAACAAGTCTCCCAAAAATTTCCCAAGGAAACCAGTCTCATTCACAAGCTTAATGAAGAAATCAATAGAAATATTACAATCATTTAATTCATCTTCCTTAAATTAAGCCCTCCCAACTCTTTCCTCTTGACATTTTTTAGCATTTGCAGGTGCTGGAGATCAAAAGTTAATGATTACAGTGGCATGCCTATCCAGAATAGAAAAGAATGTCCATCATCATAAAGATCTCAAAGTAAATGGTATGGGAAGAAACTTACAGATTTAACATAATTAAGAAACTCTCCAGTATACTGTTGATGAGTACACTGATATACATATTCAACTTTTGGCTTTAGGCATCTTTTCAAATAAATCTTTATCAGGCCAGTGGAATATGTTAACTGGGATGTTGGGTACACTATGATAAGATTGATCAAAGTAGACTATTATCAAGATGCTTCATTTATAATAAGTGCATACTAAAACCCATTCATAAATAATTATCTTTGATTTTAAAAAAAAAACTTGAATACAGCGCTGAAGTACCTGAGCATGTTAACTAATTTGCATTAAATTCTAAACGATGGAGATATATATCCCCATTTCAAGCCACTCTTTTCACTCAATTAATGGTGCCTCTTTGTGTTTGATATCCAGAATTCTGTTTCAAAGATGTTTCATGCCACGCCTGATGTATGGTCATGGGACCAAATCACTGCCATTTTGCAGTAGGCTGTCTTGCTCCCCGAGTCTCCCAATCCCTGTCCCTAAGTTTTGCTGGCTCTCCAGCTCATGGCCTCTCCAGCTCTATGACACTATTACTTGTTGCCAATCCTTCTTTTTATCACTTCTGCAGTTTGTGGATCTGCAAGTCAAAGTTACCGTTTCTGACTCCTTTCACTCTGAGCTAAGTTACTAAGCTACATTTGGTACAGGATGTACAAGAGATAATTCAGGAGAAGTTTGTCTCAATTTTTGGCATTAAACCAGTATAAAATCTATTAACCAAGATTTTCCTCTGTAAAAAATTGGTGCAGTTCTGCTCTTACGTTTTTGCTACAGCAACACAGATTTGCCTAAACTTTTCTTTCCCCCAGGAAACTCTGGGCTATTAGCACACATGCAGGTCTCCTTCTATCAAGAGTAGCCTACCTTTAGGGGAACAGCATCTGGAAATCCACTAGGACAAATCTTTCAAATTCCACTTGAGACCTATGTATTAATGATTATGAATTACCATTATACAATACAACAAGAGTAGAGCTGGGCATTTTGAAACTGATGAATACCCCCTACAATCATGGCTTACCCTTAATGTACAATGTTTCAAAAAAAGATGTTTAAAAGAGAGCAAAATGATCTAACCCTGGCTCGTATTAATTAATACAGGTTGCAGCTGTGCTAATAATTATAACTGCATCCATCAGAAATAATGAAAAGACTTACCACATGCTGAGGGATGAGGAAATTACTGTACAATTTCATGTGCCAGACCATTCCAACTCATTGGCAGTTGCCCACAAGCGCATCTCCAAGTGAAAGTCTATTTATCACTAATGGACTTCCTAACCTACTGTATGCATATCTTAATAACAGTATTTTTCAATTCCTAGTTTCTAAGGGACAGTAACTTCTCAAAGAATTTTACAAAAGCATTGCTGATGTGTTTACTAATCCATCAATCTCAGTGACATCTCAATAGCATATCTTAATGAAAATAAAGTACTGAACACAGCACTCAAAAAACATAATGCTGCCCAAATGCTTTAGCTAAATTGCAGACAATTATACCAACAGCAACCTACAGCTGTGCCTAAGCATCCATTTCACTGCATGCTGTCAGCCAGGTTCTGCTCCTCATCTAATGAACTGTCAAATGTTTTACAGTCAGCAATATCTTTCCTTTTGACAATCATCTTGGCGTTATTATCCACCAAAACTCAAGTACAACTATAATAATGAAAATGCTTTGATTGTCAATATGTTTTGACAAGATGCCAGAAAGCAAAACCATTAGACTGGTGCACAGAAATTTGAGATTATATCTCACCAACATTACCCTGAGCTATTTTATTGAGACAGTTTTTTACGTATCTAATAATTACGTTGTTTAAATCAGGTATCCTTCTAATTAGATTGCTTGTTGTAATAGAAGTTTTTTCAAAATAGTTATTAAAAGTTTCAAAGCTATTACACGGAAGAACAGTTCTTCATACTTGCACTTATCACAGCTAATTATTCTGCTTTTGTCATTACAAGAAACTTGTATAAAACAACGAACTGGATGCTGGAGATCTGAACCAAACAAAATCAGAAATTGTTGCACAAATTCAGCAAGTCTGGCAGCATCTGTGGAGAGGAAACAGAATTAGTATTTTGTATCCAGTGACCCTTCTTCAGAACAAGAAACAATTTGGGAAAGGTGGTATTTATGCTAATAGTGCAAGAGTTAGGAGAAGAGGAGACGAGGGAACACATTGGTGGAAATACGGTCCAGAGGTAGAAGAAAGGGTAGGCAGGCAAAGGGATTATTGATGGTAAACAAGGGAAGAACAGAATCTAGATAGGTAATAATGGGGACTATAATAGTTGAAAATAGGTTGGCTATGGTGAAAGCAACCCATTTCATGGCAGGAACAAAAGCAGTCACCATTCTTGTAGCTTTTAATTACCATTTCATGGCAGGACCTTTTACAGTGGAGAAAGAAATGGGGACTAGAGAACTTGATGAAATAAATATTCGTGCTTTGAAAACAGTTCACATTGCAGAAGAGAAAGTGCTAGAGGTCTTAGAAAACTAAGGTGAATAAATCTCCAGGACCTAATTAAATGTAACCCAGGACATTGTGGGTAGTCAGGGAACAAACTGGAGGTCCCTAGCAGAAATATCTGTATCATCTATAACCACGTGTGAAGTGCTGGAGGATGGCTAATGTTGTGCCTTTATTTAAGAAAGGTTTTAAGGAGAAGCCTGGAAATTTATAGACTTGTGAGCCTGACATCGGTGGTGGATAAGTTGTTGGACTGATTCTGAAAGACAGGATTACCATGTATTTGGAGAAGCAAGGACTGATAAGGGATAGTCAGCATAGTTTTGTGCGAGGAAAATCATGCTGCCCAAAATTCACTGAAGTTTTTGAAGAAGTAACCTAACAGATTAATGAGGGCAGAGCTGTTTGGATTGTTTACATCAACTTGAGTAAAAAGCCTCTGACAAGGTTATACATGGTAGATAGACTAGTTAGTAAAGTTAGATCACATGGGATTGAGGGAGATCGTACACTTGGATACAAAATTGGCTTGACAGTAGGAGACAGAGGTGGTGATGGACGGTTGATTTTGGACTGGAGGCCTGTGAGCAGTGGTACTCGGTCCACTTGAGCTTGTCGTTTATATAAACAAGTTGAGAATATACGAGGTATGGTTAGTAAGTTTGTGGATGACACCAATACTGGTGGTACAGTGGAGAGTGAAGAAGGTTATCTAAGATTAAAAAGAGCTCTTTATCATTTGAGGGCTGAGGAATGGCAGGTGGAGTTGAAATTAGACAAATGTGAGGTATTGCATTATGGTACAACAAACAAGGGCAGGATTTATACAATTAATGGTACAGCCATGGGTAGTGTTGTAGAACAGAGGCCGAAAGGTTGAGATACATAATTCTTTGAAATTTGTATCACAGGTAAGCAGGATGTTTAATAAGGTGTTTAGCATGCTTGCCTCATTGCTCAGACTTTTGAGTATAGCAGTTCAGATGTCATATTGAGGTGGTACAAGATGCTGGTGAGGCTTCTTCTGGAGCACTGTGCAGAGTTCTGGTCACCGCACTATAGGAAGAATATTATTAAATTGGAGGGAGTTCAGAAAATGTTTGCCAGGATGTTACTAGGAATGGAGGGTTATAAAAGTAGGTGGGATAAGGTTGGACATTTTTCACTGGATCGAAGGAGGTTGAGGGGTGCCCTTATCAAGGCTTATAAAATCATAAGGGGAATAGATGAAGTGAACAGCATGGGTCTTTTCCCTAAGGTGAAGGAGTTGAAAACTATGGGGGCACATTTTTGAGGTGAGAGAATAAAGTTTTAAAAAGGGCATGAAGTGCAATTTTTAAAATTTTTTTTTAAACACAGAGTGCCTCGTGTGTGGAACAAACTGCCAAAGGAAGTGGTGTATGCAGGTACTTTTACAACATTTAAATGGCAGTTGGATAGGTACATGAATAGGAAAGGTTTATATGGGTATGGGCCAAATGCAGGCAAGTGGGACTAGTTTAGTCTGTAACATGGTCAGTGTGGAGTAGTAGCAAAGGGTCTGTTTCTATGCTGTCTGACTCAATGACCTCTGGTTCTGAGGGTAGATAATAAAAAGGGAAGGAGGCATTCATATACAAGAATTGTTAAACTCTTACAGCTTTCAGGAATTCAACATCAATTTTAAAATAAAAAAATCTCTCCCTCTCCCTTTCCTCCCACCACCTCGACCTCTGTCTCAAGTCGCTGGGCTCAAAATTCAGCTTTTTCTTCTAAGATGTTGCCAGACCTGCTGGGTTTCTCTGGTAATTCACGTTTTTTGTTTGTACAAAGAAATGTATTCTGTCTTAAAAATAAGAATCTGAGGCAGCATAGTTGTTCCAGTTAAAAATCATTTTTGTACTTTTGTGTGATTGCAAAACTTGTGTTCAATGTCAGGCTGTTACCTAATGGTAGGGCAAGATTACCTTCACTCCAAGAAAAAAAACTCTCCAACCTCATCACTTTGCAATTACAATACATCAAGACCTGGTAATCATGGGTACACCATCTTCCAAATCTATGCTTTCTAAAACTGCAGCATCTTTACAATAATAGCCTATTGTTTTATAATAGGATGAAAATGAGACATAAGAAGCAAGAATAATGGTTAGAAGCATAAATATCAATAAATTCACAAAACTGGGCACTGAAACCATTATAAATAAATCAAATATTGTTTACATGGATTCAAATTCATCATCAAGATGTTTGAGTAAAGGTTTATGAAGAGATTAGTTTTTAAATCTTAACAGTTGATCCCTTTGATGACTTACATTCCATACTAACAGATATTAGTGAAGTTCTTTCTACTTTACAATTAGAAAGTGGAGGTGCCATATCCTCAATCAACTATCAGATACAATTCTACCACATGTTTATTGTTAAGATACTTGTTCATTCATTGGTATTTGGCTTGTTGTTGGCTGTTTTGGAACTTGACGTTATTGCTTTACAAAACACAACTGCCTCATACAAATATTTCTAGGCTAAAAACAAACATTGACAAAAACTTGCAAAGCTGTATTTGCTTCCAACTCACTCAAGCATGGATTTGTGGTATTGGCTCCCTGGTCTCATTCATAGGACAAACTAATTTGCTTGATTTATACAAAACGTTAGTATTTAAAATGATGTCCTCATCAAAACTTCCCTTTGTTTTGTATAACAAAAAACAAACAGAATTCTAAGCAGTCTGAGAAAGTCTCCTATCAGCACTATGGATAGGTGATAATGGAGTCATTCCATATAATGTTGTCTGATTAGCAGAGAATATGAGGGCCTAACCTGTCTTGAGTATAAGTTCTCTCAATAGTTTATTCTTTACTTTACTGAAAAAAAACCATGTTTGTGGTGGTTAGTGGACTCTGACTGGTAGTTGCATTACCGTGGAGAATGTACCAGTTAATGATGGCTGACAGTTAACTGTCATAATTTGTTTATATTTTAAACAAAGCAAACTATTCTTGATTATCCAGAGAAATGCCCTGACCAACGTTCTAAGCAAATAGAGTCGACCAGCCTTGTTTAAAATTTAAATCAAGCTTGGAAGTATCACGACATTTACTCTGGTATTATCTCTACCAGAGTCCACTTGCCAGGCAAAAAATGTACTGTCCTCTCTTAAGGTATAAATATAATTTTCTCTTTACTTTAGTACTTCCTGCAGATTGTCTGATGAATACAAGATGAAGAGCTTTAAAAGAATGTGTTTTTTCCAGCAATACCCAAATAATAGTATTTTCTTCCCAAGTACACGTATTGCTTCAAAACAATGGCAATGTTGCGTTGCATTTGCTCATCAGTCATATTACTGGTGTCAGGCACAAAATTGACAGGCTTACTAATGAGCATATGTGAGCATGGTTAATTGATAGAGTGGCTCAAGTATGAAAGTATTAATTATAATTCTTAATATTTGCTGCAATACTTTTACAATTTAAAACTATGTTTATAAGGTGCATTCTTCTAAAGCTCAATTTAAAGCAGGCAACTGGTAGCAAAGTGGTTAGCACTGCTGCCCCATAGTACCAGGGACCCGGTTTTGATTCCGCCTTTGGGCAACTGTGTATGGAGTTTGCACATTCTCCCATAGGTTTCCTCCGAGTACTCTGGTTTCCTCCCACAGTCCAAAGATGTGCAAGCTAGGTAGATTAGCCATGGGAAATACAGGGATAGAGTGGGGGTGGGGGGGGTGGGGTTTGGGCGGGATGCTCTTCGGAGGGTCAGTATGAAATCAATGGGATGAACGGTCTGCTTCCATACTGTGAGAATTCTATGATTCTATCAACTAGAATTTCTGCAAAACTTTAGTTTCCTACTGATAGATTTTTGTTTCGCTGAACTGTATCTGGCTGGATAATTAAATTTATTTCACAATTGTAAAACAAATTGTTATTCTTAAAAGTGAAAGCATAGTGAAATGTTCCACGATACTTCAAACAAAAATGGAGTTGGAGGCAAAGCCTCCAGCCTTTAAGACAAATGTTTGCAGAGATAGGTTTGCAGGGGTATCTTAGAAGAGGAAAGTGAGGCAGACCATTTCTCGGGAAAGAATTCAACAGCTTGTGGCCTCAGCAGCTAAAGACATATCCAAAACGGTGCAGTAATTAAAACTGGGGAGGCTTGAGATGCCAGAGTTGGGAAAATGCAGATAGCTCAGAGTTTGAGATTACAGATTTGAATTACAGTTTGTGATTATAATAAATGTTAAAATTTATGCAAAATCAAATTACCATTTTCCTCTTGAAAAAGGCACAGAAAATTAATGGCATATATTCAGTCATTCTGTCTGTGCCACTTTAAAAAATAGTATTAGCCTCAGCCAACCTTTCTGGCCAATTCCACTTTCAAGTTTTTTTGATACATAAATTCTGTGTTATCACACTTCAATACATATGAAATACTTTTCAAGTGCAACTAGGATTGCTGCCTCTACTACACTTTCACAAATTAAGTTCCAGTCCCAATTTTGCCACCTAAATAAAAATATCCTTTCTAAATCAGTTTGAGTTTTACTTGAAATCTCTTGGCTTTGGTAGTGACAAGTCTGCCTGGAAAATAAATCCCTCCTACCTACTTCTATATATCAAGCTCCTCAGAATTCTACATACCTCATTTAAATTTCTTAAAAGCCTTCTCTACAGAAAACAACCCAGGCAATTTTTTTTTTTCATTTTTAAAATTCTCCACACCTGACAACATCCATGTAAATTTCATCCATACTTCACATGGTGAAATCATAGACTAATGATTAACACTTAATCATAGAATTGTTATGCATTTACCACAATTTTCAAGGAGGCAATGGCCTAGTGGTAGTATCACTGGACTGTTAATCCAGAGACCCAGGTAACATCGTGTGGACCCAGGTTTGAATTCTGCCATGACAAGTGGTGGAATTTTAATTCAGTAAAAATATCTGGAATTAGGAATCTAATGATGACCGCGAACCCATTGGTGATTGTCAGAAAAACTCATCTGGTTCACTAATGTCCTTTACGAAAGGAAACTGCCATCCTTATCTGGTCTGGCCTACATGTGCCTCTAGATCCACGGCAATGTGGCCGACTCTAAACTGCCTTGTGGGCAATTAAGGATGGGCAATAAGTGCTGCCTGGTCAGTGAAGCCCTCATCCCGTGAATGTACATAAGAACTAGGAGCAGGAGTAGGCCATCTGGCCCCTTGAGTTCACCCTGCCATTCAATAAGATCATGGCTGATGTTTTTTTTGAGAGACTTGGCTCCACTTCCCTGCCCACTCACCGTAACCCTTAATTCGTTTACTGTTCAAAAAGTTATCTAGCCTTGCCTTAAAAACATTCAGCGAGGTAGCTTCAACCGCTTCCCTGAGCAGGGAATTCCACAGATTCACAACCCTTTGGGTGAAGAAGTTCCTCCTGAATGAATAAAGAAAACAAACTCTAGCTGCAGCCTATGCTTTAGCTAAATTTTTTATGTTATATTTTATTGATAATATTTTTATATCATAGAACTGTGATTCCTTTATAAACATTAGTTTCAAGCTCTGCATATGGCAAGTGTTGATTGTAATGCTAGTATAACAATCTGTACCATTCATTGATCATAGATATCAGTGCAATGATCATTTTCTGATCTTCTAATGCAACCAGTCAGTACTGTCAGTCAATATATGAACAGTTCAGACAATCTTAATCTGCAACCACAATAACATAGAAAAATGGTAACCTAAATCAGAGTTTCAAATTGGTGAATAAATGAGGTTTAGTGTTTCAAAAATCAACAACTTTACATACCAAACCATTGTATGTAGATTAGTTCACAATATCAAAGTAGGCTGGCAAGCAGAAATTTCTTTTTGGAAATTTCTTACAAATATTGAATGAGAGTCGCCTTAAACAATGAAACTGTTTAGTAGCATGAAAATCCTCAATTGCACTCCAAGTGTTTATTAAAACTGAATCACTTAAACAGCACATTCATTAACCTATAATTTTGAACAACAGGACATTGACATTAGTGATGTGCCACAGTGAAGAATGGTAATTCACACAGTCCTTGTATACTGCATTTTGTAAAAGTAAAGTAGATTTCGTGTACCACTGGCAAAGATCAGAACAGTTAGATTTCGATTACAGGTGGGTCAAAGAATGCTAGATGTTCTTCAGCATCTTTTTAATGTGATCTTTAAAAAAATTATTCAATCTGCATTATTCCTATCCAGAAACAAGAACAACCTAAGCTTTGTCATCAAGCTGCAATAATGCAAACAAGCCTTTTGTGTATGAACGCTGGGATGGAGTTTGAAAGCATCATTTCTGCACTCGTAGAGGTGTATGGGAGAATGTACCTTAGTCTAAATACCCAGAAGACACGGATCTATCAGTCTGCTCCTGCTTTGCAACACTGTCCCCCAACTATCAATACCTGTTGTAAGCCACTGGAAAGCTTTGATTAATTTTCATACCTTGGAGTGAGCCTCATTTCAGCAAAGGCAAACATTAATGATGAAATTCAACACCTGTTCTAATGCTCTTGCACAGTCATTGACCCTCTAACAAACACAATGTTTGATGACAAAGACATGCAAAACTCATGGTCTGCACTGAGTTATGTTACCTGCCCTTTATAGATACATGTTGTTGTTCAACAGGTATCTCAAACTCCCTTAGAAAAATCACCAGAAATATCTCCACAAAATCCTGCAAATTCAGTGGCAGAATAAGTGCTCAGATATTAACATCGTCTCTCCAACCAATATCCCACCATTCGAGGTACTGGTTACTCTGTCAGCTGCCACACGGTCTGAATGGCTGGTGCAAAACTTCCAAAACAAGCTTTCTACTCTGAATTTCACATGGCAATAAGTTACTAGAAGGCTAAAGAAAATGCTTTGAGAATGTCCTCAAAACCTTCATGAAAAATGCAATATCCCACTTACCCATGGGAATCTTTTGCCGATACCACCCAAATTGCAGAACAGGTTTCTGCTGTTAATCGGCCCTTTTCTGGACCTACTGCGATGATAACGTCCATTGCCCTTCTTGATGGACAGAATCTGTATTCTGGCTCAAGCAGGAGCTCTTCAGCCAATGTGAAGAGGCAATTAAAGGAAAGTTTTTGAAATGATCTTCCATGTGACAGGTGGCAGGGAGAACCTCTTGTTACCACGATCAGCCTTATCTCCTTTCATGAAGACGAATATATTGACATGCTCTCTGCCTTCCAAATGAGGTTATGTATTCATGCTAAGAGTTCTTCTCTGCAGTACTTCAGCAGGGATGTAGTTGGAAGGTGTCCACATTGAAGACTGTGTCTTAATTGATGAGATTCTTGAACTGCAATTCTAATAAGCATTTGTTGCTCTTTTGTCCTTGACAAGTGCCACTCAGTCGTTAGCTCTCAGAGGCATAGGTCCTTGGGTGCTTTGGCTACAGCCGATTTTGACTGCACTGAAGAATCCACGCATGCAATGCTATCAGAGGGTTGCTAGATCTTCTGCACTCTTTCCATCCACCATCTTGTTTTCAGGTCTAGATTTTGTTTTTGTTGCACAGTCTTCATTTGTCTTAGACCTGTTTTCCTTTGTGTTTTGATGGTGCTTCCAGTTTAGAACCATAAATTTTATCCAGATTAAGCAGAATCTCCTGGTCATTCTTGTCAAACTAATGTTGATATTTTCTTGTACAGAATCCCGAAGACCCCTTACATGTGCTGCACTAGGGCAGATCAGGTCCTGCAGACATTCTGTGGTTTGCATTCATTGAGCAGCACAGTCTGGTTGCAAGGCAATGGCTCACTACATCATTCTTCATACAGTCCATAAATACGTCAACATTGATTTTTTAGCAACAGGATTTTGCTGGCTGCTGCTGCTGCTTTTGGGCCAGGTTGATCGATATAGTAGACAGGATTAGGCAATGATCAATCCAGTAGTCGTCAGTCTTGACATAGCCTGGGTGACGTAGCCATCCACGCAGACCCTCACTTGGACATTGATGTAGTCAAGCAGGTCCCGACATCAAGAACAAGGGTGTTGCCATTAGGTCTTGTATTTTGTCTCTTCGATGAAGTCGGCTGTTTATTTCGACGAAGCCGTACTCCAGGCATTTCATCAGAAAAAGAGGGCTTAGTTGGTGCTTGCTTTCACTACTCGTTCCTTGCCAATCACACCTTTCTGAAGCCTTGCATCCCTTCGAAATCTGGTAGGTAAATCACTAAGGAGAATTAGCTAGTCTCCCTTCAGGACATGGGACAGTGTCTGGAGCAGAATTCTTTTACGGTCTCATCCACTGTTTCTGGAGGTGCGCCATACACACAATGACTGTGCTGTATTGCTTCTGTGAGTCAAAGTATCATATGACATTCATTCAGCCCACAGGCATCTCACTGAAATAGTCATACTGAAGTATTCAACTGACTTGTTTGTAATGGCCAAAACAATTCCATGGAGTCAACATTTCTTGTCAGATTTACCGCTCTTGAAGAATATGTATCTGAACTGATATTATTCTGTCCGTCATGCCTCACTCGTGGCAGTAATGTCATTGTAATTGTGCTGGAGTTCCTGAGTGATGATAGCAGTGTGACACTGAGGCTTCTGAGGAAGGGTTACTGGACTCGAAACGTTAACTCTGTTTTTCCTTCACAGATGCTGCCAGACCTACTGAACTTTTCCAGCAACTTTGTTCCTGATTTATAGCATCCGCAGTTCTTTTGGTTTTTATTGACATTGAGGTTTGTCACTGCTGGGGTTTCCCACAAGGGTCCCAATGTTCCAGAACCAAACTTCATTTTGAGGAGTATGGAAGACACCTGTGCATGGGCTCTTTTCAAAAGAGGTTGCTGTTGCACTATCATACAGTCCCAATCTTTGTCCAAAAGCAGCGATAGCTGAGACAATTGGAGACCAGGCTCTGCTGATCAGACAGGAAGTAACACATACACAAATCATAGACAGAATGTATGACTGGGGTTGCACTGTAATGGGTGGATTTTCAACTATGGAATTTATTGCTTTGAGGTGTACGGGAGGCATAGAATTTAGCACACACAATTACTTAAACCATACATAAATTAAGGGTGTCATTGGACTTCTCTTAGCAACATATGAACTGCTGTAGACACCATGGCTACATCTAGCTCACCCTCCTACTCAGCATGTCAATTAACATTACTCTCCAGTGCATGATGTTATTCAAGGTAGAGGGGACATCATCATTCTGGAGATCAGTGAGTGGTCACAATGAGCCACACCTCCAGATTTCTTCAGATACTGAATTGCATCTTCAATAATCCAAAAGGTTTTGCTCAGTGATCTCTTTTGTGGTTCCTTTTCCAACTCCTTTCTGCATCAGTGGTAGAACTTCTCACAGAAGTCAGCAGCCAGATTGGTAGATAGTAGCGAGAGTTTCCATGCATGCAATTGGGACTCTGACTCTGAGCATCCGATCATACACATGCATGCCCAATTTCTTTCTGATCCTGGATTGCCAAGAGCAGAGGGAATGAACTTGGTCATGATGGCTTTTGTTTTTCTTTTCGGGCCCTAGTTCACTGGGAAGAGAGAAGGGAAGAGTACCTTGAAGTGATCCCATGCATGACTAGAACACATCAATCAACAGGATCAGAGATAATGGGAACTGCAGATGCTGGAGAATTCCAAGATAATAAAATGTGAGGCTGGATGAACACAGCAGGCCAAGCAGCATCTCAGGAGCACAAAAGCTGACGTTTCGGGCCTAGACCCTTCATCAGAGAGGGGGATGGGGAGAGGGAGCTGGAATAAATAGGGAGAGAGGGGGAGGCGGACCGAAGATGGAGAGTAAAGAAGATAGGTGGAGAGAGTATAGGTGGGGAGGTAGGGAGGGGATAGGTCAGTCCAGGGAAGACGGACAGGTCAAGGAGGTGGGATGAGGTTAGTAGGTAGCTACCCCCAGCTACCTACTAACCTCATCCCACCTCCTTGACCAATCAACAGGATTCCTGATTGGAAAATATGAGAATGGGGAAGGAGGTCATAAAGCAACTGAAGGTTCAGGGTCAGGGGATTGGGTTCAAAAACAGCCTATGCACAGCAAGTTCCAGGACTCCACATCAGTATGGAGCTTCTCTAATTTGCAGATAAACAATTAGGCCCAGATTATAAATGATTTTCACAACAGCAGAAAAAAAATTGATTTGATGTAATACAGTTTTATAGCTACTGCAGAAACTTTTATAGTTAATGTCAAACATTTCTATCCTGTTGTTTCTGTTTTGTTGGCAGTAGTGATTGTTCCAACCTAGAATCATCAAAATGAGGTTACATGAGACATAAGACAGAGGAGCAGAAATTAGGCCATTTGACCTATCGAGTCTGCTCTGCTATTCAATCGTGGCTGATAAGTTCCTCAAGCCCATTCTCCTGCTTTTTCCCCATAGCCCTTGATAATCCAGAAGCTACCTATCTCAGTCTTAAATGTACTCAATGACCTGGTCTCCACAGCCTTCTGTGGCAGTGAATTCCATAAATTCACCACTCTCTGGCTGAAGAAGTTTCCCCTGATTTCCGTTCTAAAAGGCCTTCCCTTTAGTCAAAGGTTGTGCCCGTGGGTGTTAGTCTCTCCTGCCAATGGAAGCATCTTCCCAACATCCACTCTGTCCAGGCCTTTCAGTATTTTGTAAGTTTAAACTAGATCCCCACTCATCCTTCTAAACTCTAATAGGTATAGTCCCAGAGTCCTCACTGTTCCTCGTATGTTAAGCTTTCCATTCCTGCGACCATTCTTCTGAACCTCCTCTAAACCCGCTCCAGGGCCAGTGCATCCTTCGTGGGATATGGGGCCCAAAACTGTGCACAATACTCCAAATGTGGCCTGGCCAGCACCTTATAAAGCCTCAGTAGTACATCGCTGCTTTTATATTCAAGTCCTCTCAAAATAAATGTCAACATTGCATTTGCCTTCCTGGCTACTGACTCAACTTGCAAGTTTACCTTGAGAGAATCCTGGATTAGAACTCCCAAGTCTCTTTGCACTTCAGACTTATGAATTTTCTCCCCAGTTAAAAAATAGTCCATGCTTCTATTCTTCTTACCAATGTGTGTAACCTCACACTTTCCCACATTGAACTCCATCTACCACTTCTTTGCCCATTCTCCCAACCTGTCCAAATCCTTCTGCAGCCTCCCACCTCCTCAATACTACTACTCCACCTATCTTTGTGTCATCTGCAAGCCTAGCCAGAATGCCCACAGCTCCTTCAGCTAGATCGTTAATGCATAAAGTGAAAAGTTGTGGCCCCAATACTGACCCTTGCGGAACACCACTTGTCACCAGCTGCCATCCTGAGAATGACAATTTTATCCCCACTCTCTGGCTGTCTGACAGAAAACAATCTTCTATCCATGCTAGCATCCTGCCTCTAACACTGTGGGCCCTTATCTTACTCAACAGCCTCCTGTGTGGCACCTCAAAGGCCTTCTTGAAGTCCAGGAAGATAACATCTATTGGGTCTCCTTGGTGTACCCTGCTCGTTACTTCCTCGAAGAATTCTAGCAGATTTGTCAGGCATGACCTCCCCTTGAGGAACCAGGCTGACTTTGCCCTACTTTACACTTTCAAGTATTCAGAAATCCCATCCTTTACAATGGACTCCAAAAGGTTACCCAAATTTAGGCTAATCAGTTTATAATTTTCTGTCTTTTGCCTTAAACAGGGGTGTCATGACTTTCCAGTCCTCTGGGACCCTCCCTGACTCTAGTGATTCCTGAAAGATCATCACACTATCTCTTTAGCTATCTACTTTAAAACTCTGGGGTGTAGTCCATCTGGCCCAGGTGATTTATCCACCTTCAGGCGGATCAGTTTTACTAGCACCATTTCCTTGGTGATGGCCACCATACTCAGCTCTGTCCCTGACTCTCGTTACAGTGGAAAGACATTTGTGAAACTACATCCCAAGGGGCTCACACTGAATGGGGGTACAGAAACCTGCTTTTGTGATGCAATGATAGTATTCCTAATTTAAAGCTAGGATACCTGGATTCAAATTTCCCTGTTGCAGTGGTGTGTAATAACATCTCTAAACAGGTTGATTAGAAAATAATTATGAGGTAAAACTGCCACAGAATGAAAGATATGTGGCAGTTTTCATCTTTCATAAGCATCAATAATTTTTTGGAACCCACATACCAGCTAAACACTGAGCAAATGCTAAACGCTCCAGGGTGATTGGAGAATACTTGAATATCATACGTTCAATGACTTGTACCGATGGGAATCCAGTCATTGCAGCTAATGCAACAGCCCTCTGTGCTTGACTGGCCTTACCTGTATCAAAGTGGTAACGTTGACAGCCTTGGTAAACATGCATTAGTCTGCTGGGGAATAAGTTTCTGGGAAAATCCTAAAATCCTGCAGAGTCACTATCAAATCCCTTGAAGAAGCTGTATATGAAAAAATATATGGATGTGGTGACTTCGATAGCCACTGGCAAGATGCGCTAACCTGGCCCTCTTGGCAGGAGATCTTGTTCCTGCAAGCTGCAATGTCAAAAAAGACCAGCTATGAAAACCTGCATAACAAAGTGTGAAGCTTGACGAACACATGTTCATGCTCCTTGAATTCTGGGCTTTGCCAATTTTAACCAACTGACTAGTTTCCCAAGATCTGGAATACTGTCCATACAACTCTCTGACTCTCTTGCTTGCTTTCCTCAACTAAGATACTCCGGAAAAACTAACACTTTGGCTAAAGTTTTGGTCACATCCTACTGTTGCTTATAGTTTGATGTCACACATTCTATCACACTTCTTGGACATTGTTACACAGTATCTTTAACATAATACAGCCATACACTGTTGTTGCAACTGACTCTCCAAAACAGGGCATTGTAGAAAACATAGATGCTGTACCATTAGATTCAATTCCACTTACTTTCTGAACTATGTCTCTCAGCATTAAGCTGCTACATTATGGAACTGATTAGAATATTCTTATGGGTGGAATTCTTTTCCCTGGCTTTGAAATTGTACAAAACAAGGATAATAAAATTTATCTCAAATTTTCTTAACACTACTTTTGTGAATGACTCTGCTAAAACAACTATACTGGAACTTCAGACAGAAATCATTATTCCACAACTGTATTTTAGAGCCTTGGTGTTCAGATTCTTTTCTCCTTTCATGTGGGATGCAATTGCATATAGAAAAAAATTACATTTGCTTCTTTTTGCACTGAATGCATTACAAACTCTTACTGTTACTACAGCATAAAACTTATCTTGCAAGTAGCTTTCATGCAAATGTCTCCCAATCTTGCGCTAATGCTTTTTCTTTTATTTGTACTCCTTTTGCTTGCTCTTAAGTACGAACTTTCTGTTGTTGTGTTTTCCTTCTTTGCTAATCTTACTACTTTCCCTCCTTAGTTTAAAACAATGTTTCATAACTCTAATTGCAAAAAAGGAAGAGGTTTGCTGGTGCTTTTTAAGTGACTAGTTCAGTTCATTTAAGATAGTGTGAAAACAGATGCTTTGGGGGAAAAAAAGCACTCCATTGTCATAGTGCTCTTTGAACTTGTGGTTCAATGGCATCTGAATATTATGTATTATCCACAATCCATCTTCTCCATTCGTGGCAATATGCTCAGAACTTGCAACTTCAGGTGAGTCCTACACAAAATAAATAGTTTCAGAGTATTTATGACTAGTAACTCTCAAGCAAAGTAACTAGAACAGAGGAATTGTATAGAAAACAATGAATAATGAAGAAGAAAATCTAACTGGAGAACAAATTTATTGTGCAACCTGTTATGGAACAGACCAAAGCCCTCAAACTAACTTAAGAAGATACCCTGAAAACGAGAAAAATGTTGGGGCCTAGGATAAGTGTAAGGCATTATGTTCCAGATGCAATTTGATTGGTCAAACTACTCAACTTTAACTAAAACACACTTTATTTTTACTGTACAGTTAAGAGACAAAAAATAGGCTTAACTGTAACTGTATCAAAATGCTTAACAAAATATATATTAACTATTCTAAAGTAATAACATCCTATAAATACACCCTTGGCAAAGCAGATTCAGTAAAGTAGGTTGTCTCACATGTAATTCTAACATCAGGAAGAGAACCCCTGCTTTTAGCTGTAATAGAGAAAGGAATAAGAGCTTCCACATCAGCTTCAAGACTCCAGCAACTACAGAAAGCTAAAATTAAAAATCCCAGTTCTGTGGAAACTTGACCTAACCCATTCAGGCTGCCTCTATTGTTCCAACTTGAAAAAACAAAGGCCTCATGAGTTGTTTGCTTTTTTGGCTTTGAGCAGACCACTGGGTTCCATTGTCTCAACCTTTCTTCATAAAAAAAATACCAGGACAAAATACACTTCTTAAAGTATTGTAGCATCACAATCATTAAAAGTAAAGAACAATTTAGGAAGATTGAAAACAAATGAAATGGTAAGAGCAGATAAAACAGTTAAAAAGCAAGAATCAAATCAAACAATTAGTGGGTATTTTTAATGAATAGATTACCAGAAACATTACCACACTCAAACCACAATATCATTGTATCATATACTTGTTTAAAGATGTTCCCAAGACTCCCAACAATTTTAATGCAGCACACTGAACATGTTTAGATGATGGATTTGTTCCATGATCATACATGAATAGTGAAAACTTACGGGAAAAGGTTAACAGCAGTCCTGAAATAAAATGTAGTCTGTCAACTGAATTCATCAACTTAAACATAAAATGTTGTAAGTTCAAAGGCCTATAAACACCTGACATTTGCACTTAATTCAAGAGCATGTTCTCTATTTACACACGCTGTCCCAGCTCGCTCCCCAAACCCGGACCCCACTCCACCCCATCTATAACTTAAATCCCACACCTTCCTAGCTATTGCCAAGTCTGAAGGGTCACATGGCTTTAAGCATTAACTGTTTTGTTTTGTTTCAGATTTCCAGCATCCACAGTGTAAATTAAACACAAAAAATATAGCTATTTTCTGCTCTAATTGAGATTTAGAAGCTGTGACAGAACTGGACTTAATGCATTGTGAATTTCCTACATAATTTTACACAAGTTTGAGAAGACACTGTGTTTGGAAATGGAATACAGATCAGCATTTTGTGGCTAATACAAGTAAGCTTTCTGCATATTTGTTCTTTCTGGAGTCAATTTATTCCAAGTAAGGGGTATAAATGTTACAAGGTGAGAATGCTTTGAATTGTGCTTTTATTGTGTCTGGAAAGCATAATTAGGACATAGATTGCTTTCAGAAAAGAACTAATGGGTAAGAGCATAATCTTCAATTTACAATCTGCTTTGTTGGTTCTATCTACATTATGCAAGATCTTGAAGGACTTGGGTTGTCATAAGATTTTCTCTCTGATCTTAGACAGCATCTGATTGTGTCCTTCCCTGAAATGTCACAATTCCTCTAACTTTTCCCGACAAACCACAATCATAAAACAGCACAACCTCCAGCTTACTATGAGCAACGACATAGAAGAGGTAGATTTCCTATGTTGAGATGGGCGTCTACAAAGAACATAAATTCTCACAAAATCAATACAGATAACACGGAAGCTAAGACAGACGTTTAAAAAAAAATGCCCCATACATTCATGTATAACCCAGCAGGGCATGCAAGAATCTTGACTTTCCCTAGGATATCTCAGTACAGATATTTGTTCACATTTTATTGCTAGCAGAAAACAGTATCTCTGAAGAACAGAGACATAGGACTCATTTCTCCTTAGTTTCAGCAAAGTTGCTTTTAACTGAGATATACTTTAATTCTTCAGCACAGTGGAGCCTCCTTTGATTTTCTGTTAACTAAAAAGATGTCTCCATCTGCCTCTTTGCTCAGTTAGTCGTCACCATAGACAGACTACTGTCCATGTTTTCTTTCTTTCCTGTTTAAAGTCCTTGAACATACCAGTCAACTGCATGTCAATAACTCTCATTATCCCATTTCAATCCCTTTGATTCCAATCCTGTCCCTGTTCAAGCACCAAATAAGCCCTAATTAACTGATTAGCAATATCCTGTCGCAGTAATGCATTATTAGAATTCACCCTTTCTGACACTTCCAACTGTAGAGAACTGCTCTTGCATCATTATACCCCTGCTAACTGTAACCACAAGTATCTCCAGCAATAGCAACAGCTGCATCCATCCTGAAATACAACCTACAGAGTCTTTATCTTCTCTTTATCTCATCCACATATCAGTTAGTAACATAACAAGGCATCTCAGACTCCAGCAATCAGCAATTCTCACTATCACTAGGTAACATCATCCATTAACAAAATGTCAGTTTCAGTTTCAACATGAACGTTGATGACATACAAAGTTTGTTGCATCCCCCATGTCTCTCAAACCTCCTACTACCTCTTTGCTGTCAGACTGCTTATGTCACATTCAGTCTTGGATAAATCTCAACCCCGCTCCCCCCCCACCTCAGGTAAACACTTTACAGCCTAAGGCCATAATCCTCTGCCTCAACCACAGAGTTGTTCCCTTTCCACAAATTCCAACCCACCAACCATTCCCAACCACTCTAAGATGATCTTTTCCCCTTTTCTTGCACTGCCCTAGAGACTGCAAAGCTTAATAGTGGGAATGTAGGTCAACAGCAGCCATGCAGTGCACTAAGAGTGTGCAGTTCAGGCATCTTTGGGCTGTAATTTACCTATCTCCACAGTCTCTGGGATTTCTTTTTTAAATGTTCTCCACCATTTTTTCCTCAAAACCTAGCTGTTTGACCAAGCCGCAATCTTACATTTCAACAGTAACTAAATTTCCAAAGTACTCATTATTGCAAAGTGCTTTGAGACAGACAATGGTCATGAAAACTGCTGTAGGAATACATGTCTTTCTTAGCACTCATTGTCATCCACTAAATATGACTGTTGATCATATTTGTAACTGCTAAACAAGTCCTTTGCTGGCAACTTTAATATAAGCATTATATTAAATAGGCTATCAACTCTGATAAAACAGTAATATATGAATTAAATAGTCATTCCTTTATGGTCCATGGTAAATTCCTAATGTAAGACTTTGTTGATAGGAGTAAACCAGTTATGCACAAATTTATCAACAAAATAGTGCTGCTTCTAAGAAACTTAGCAAAATGACAGGAAGCCGATACGTCTGTTCCTTTAAAAATCTCGGCAAACATAATCACCAAATGTTTACTTTGAAATACAATGGTGCAAACAGCTGAAGGCACATTACAGCGTTATTGGTGCAAGGGATTTCACCTCTGTTGATGAAAACAGTTATTAGCTGACCATGCAGTTATCCTATGTTATCACAAAATTTACACTCGAACACAATAATGCAAAAAGCAAATACCACTTAAGTCAAAAAGCCTACAATTCAATTAATTAAACAAAATTACACAAATTGTTCAGTGTACTCAGTGGTTAACGAGAAAAGTTTGTATACTACCAGTGCACTATAGCCTTCTTGTAAAAAAAGCACGTGTTTTTCTAAACCTCAGTAATCTCCTCACTGCTTGTGCTGAAGATGTATCCCAGTATTAGTCAACATGGGTGCCAGCAGCCCTCTCATAGGTTATCCAGGAAGTGTTTTTTTTCTGAAAGCCTAGAAACAAACATAAGCAAGCTGTTGATAGTAAGGGAGAGTCACATCTGATTTGGGCCCATTACAACACCACAGTTGAACTACATCCAGTAGATTAACTTTTACTGATCAAAAATAAAGAACCAAAGCTCTGTTTTCCTTTTAATTTTAAAGTAAAAATGGAGGGAATAGATGCTCCACCTATTTGTTCCAGGCATTGGGCCCAACCCACTGTCTTTAAAGGGACCAACAGAAACCACTCAATAAAGCAGTCCATACAATCTTTCATGTGCTTCGAAAGTTCCAGGGTGCCAGAAGTGCTCCAAAGACGTACCAAAAAAAAACTTCTGGATTCTTAGTAGCCTATTTGCGGCTCCATTCTGGCTCCGACTGTTGGCCAGCTCAGCATGGAAATTGACAGACTTGTTGTTTTGCCGACTGCTGGCATGTGAATGCACCCATTATTTATCCAAAAGTTAAAAATCAGGCCCACAGGCCCATGTCTGTGTCACTCCTTGAAATCTACTTTCAAGGACAGGCTGACACTAACAATATCTGCTGATACGTGCATCTTACACATTTAACAATTCGAACTGTGGTAGAATTGTGCAGACTCACAAAGAAGGCACACAACATTTATGACAAAATTATCAAACTGTTCATTTAATTTGTGAAGATTGTGTCACTATAGTTCAGTAATTTTTAGGGAAAAACTATTAAAAACTACAGTTTTTTGTAACAAAAAGCTTAATCATACTACAATTGGGCAAGATATTAAAAACATAGCTGCTACTAAACACTGTCAGTTCTACATGGGTTACAACATACCCAGACATGTAAAAACTTGTACAGGAGTTAACAAAGTTCCTCGAAGACGCATAGAACATTTAAAAGATATTTGGACAGGCACATGGATGGGAAAGCTTTAGATTAAATTGGATTAGATTACCTACAATGTGGAAACAGGCCCTGTAGAGGGGTATGGGCCAAGTACAGGCAAATGGGATGAGTTCAATTTAGGATACCTTGTCAACATGGAGAAGTTGGGCTGAAGGGTCTGCTTCCATGCTGCATGTCTTTATGATGCTGTCACTTAGAATACAAGAAAACTTTCAAACTACAGAAGCCATCAGGGCTGTTGGATATAACCTGAACAGTTAACCTCTTCACTATGTCAACAAGCCCCAATGGTAATCATGCAGACTTATTAGAACTTTCTTGTTACAATAATTTTTGTCCTATCTCCACTTGCTTTATCCTGATATCTGTAATTTGTTAACAGCTTAATTTCTTCATTTCAACTCAAGGAGCTTTTAGTCGCAACTTACAATAAACTAACCTTTAACTTGTGTAAACAAAAGCTTTATTGGTTTGCTTTAACAGAAATCATTACAATCTGAAAGAGTGCTACACAATCTGTATTAATCTACAGTACACAGACCACGTGGCAGACTTGTGTGGTTGTCACAACTTATTTAATGTCAGTTTGTTGGTAGCATTGATTACCTCAGTAAATATCATACTCAAATTGCCAAAGATACGAAAAGAGATCTCCAATGTTGAGAAACCAAAACACAACACTGATTCTCGAAATCTGAAATAATAACAAAAAGTTGGAAATGTTCCTGCATCTGGCAGGATTTACGGAAAGCGAAGCAGAGTTAAACTTTCAGGTCTCTTCAACATTTTATTTTTGTTACAATATTGAAGAATGAACCACACAGACTGGAGTTAGAGAATCTAAGTGAGGATGGTGTAGAGGTGTTTCAAATAATTTAAGCACCACTATAACAGAAGAATTCAACTGGTTAAAAGAAGGAAAGCAAATTGACTTCTATCCAGTCAGATAACCTGTCAAGTTATCTAATTATAGAGTGATTTCTTGGGTATGGTACAAAAAATATCAGTCAACCTGCCTCCAGTGTTTGTTCCATGTCCTACAAACAGGAGCTAGATATAGCAAACAAAGCTTTATGTAGCTCAATCAATGCAGATCTGTTTGAGCTGTGTAATTCAACAATTTATAGGCTTTGTTAATGCCCTCTTGCATTGGTTGGGCATGTTGATTCAAGGCTGCTGTGACTTCTAGGTCTTTTCATCAATCTTAGTTATTTCATCAATACGGTATGCAGTGAATGGGTGTTTGAGGTTCGGTGGGGGGGCGCGGTTTGAATGGGACAAGGAAAGCAACGGATCGCCAACAATTTGCTCACTCAAACTCATCTTCCAACACCAGACTTAAAACACAAATAATCGTTTAAGACAACACCTTGAGAAATTGGAGGAGAAAACAGCAGTCTTAAAAGCATGGCAATAAATTAATGAATTATTCAAGAATGGAAAATGAAAATGGCCAGGTAACATGAAAGAAATCATCCCAGTGAATTCTGATGAACAAGACAAAGAAATGGAGAATCTTGTTTGAAACACTGCAATGTAAGCTATGCATAAATGATAATGGAGCAATTTCTCTATTTAGACTTGAAAATTTCATAAAGTAATAAGAAAAAGTGAGTGAATGAAAAAAAAATGATAGTTGCTATTTTCTACCTGCAATACATCATTTTTGTGCAAAGCTGGGCAGATTTTGGGCTTAGTACCAATGTTCTTTACTAAAAAAAGTTATAATTCCTATTAATAGGAACAAGAAGAAACTAAGATATTTCATACAACTTAATGAAATGTAATTACAAGAATGGTGAACAACCTTTTATTTGAAACATAATTGATACATGGAATAAGATAGGCACAGATAGAAATCCGAAATGTATTTTCAGGTTTTTTAAAAATTCATGTATACAGCCTCCATGGTACTTAGCTTCTCATTCACCATTTATTTTACAGGTATTTCTCATTCAGGAGCACTCACCACAAAGTTTTGTGCTTCTCTCAGATGAAATTACTGCTTGTTTAATGAGGTACTTACAGCCTTCTGCACACAACATTGTGCTCAACAATTTCAGTTTATACAGCTCCCATTTTTCCAAACAATAGGAGCAAACATTCTCTTGTTGCCATTTACAGCTCCTCTAGAAAACCAGAATTTCTGAAAGGGGGCAATCATTGTCATTAGGGAGTGTTTGTCAACATCGTCGCCTAGATTCATCTTCAGATGTTTTTGACTTACTCTTTTACCACAGACAAAAGGCTATGCCAATATTCCTTTTGTCAAAAATCAAATCTCATTTCCACCCTTCTACGTATCTTCCATTTTGATTTTTCCTCCCATCCACACTTTCTGCTATTAAAATCTTTTATCTCTGTAATCTTTACCAGCTCTGACAAAAAGTTCATAACTTGAAACATGATTTCAGTTTCTTTCCCCAGAGGTGCTGTCTAATCTACTGGATATTTCCAGTACTTTCAAGAACACATAGCATTAAGAACGTTCCATTTAAAATTTTAAACAGTTACAAGTCTATTGGATTCTCTAAACACTGCTATGGTGCTACTTTCCAATCAATAAAGATCTGAACCTGAATCTGAAAGTGATAATATAACTGCAACTCAGTAAAGATTTTGTCCTTTTCAAGCCAGTACCATGATTTTCTCACAAAAGGTTGAGGCTAACAACAACAACAACAAAATAAATTATTCACTTCCTAAACATTCTCTTACTTTGATATCCAGAGACTAAGCTGTTATCATTAGGTACCAAATATATTTTCCATGGTATTATGGAGTGAACATGTTTTCATACTGTGTCACTATGCTCTATGCCAATAGGCGATCGTTCAAGAAAGCTGGAAAGTAATTTTCCAGAGATCTTATTTGGCATTCTTGGTCCTAGGTCTGTTTCTGTTTTTTTTGTTTTGCTTCTCCATGGGGGTTTCGTGACTGTGGAAAGGGTTGGGGTCAGAAATATCTGATGACAATGCTTGTGGAACAGCCATGCTAAGCTAGCTAGCCTTTTCTTGCCTATTATTTTTGTATGTGTTTGGGTACATTTTACTTCTATCCCTCGTGTAAGTGAAGAATTATCACAAAATAGGAAACCCACTTTAGACTCATACTGATTTTTCCCCCGAATAACTTTAGCAAACTTTGTTACCCTACTTTAATTCATCACTTGTGATTGCATCCATCGGTATCAATCAGTGCTGGACCTGCAGATGATCAATATTTCTCCCCAGTGCTATGTGGTAAAACAACTTACGCAGAAAGAACTCAAATTCAATTGTTCTGCCATGGATTTCCTAAATAAAGTGAACAGCAAAAAATTTATTCTTTCAGTAATAAGCTTCTGTAAAATCTTAGATTTGATAATACTACTCTCATCTTCAAAAGTCAGAACAATTTTCAGACAATGCTGTGTGGTGGACAAGTCTTGTATTAAGGAGATGTGTCCAAATTTGATTACTCTTTAGTTATGTAAATGGTCACCAGATAACAAACTATTTTGGACTTAATTTAAATTTTGTGGCTTCCAGAACACATTACAAATCTGTCAAATCCGTTTCAAATAAATATTTTTAAATTACAATGTTAACTCAAGTCTTGTACGCAACGTTGGAGATTCCCTTGTGCTTTAGAATAAATGTTGTCTTTTTACTTTCCAGACAAGTACTTTATTCCCTTACACAAAGCCCAAATGGTCAAGACTGGCAGTCATTTACAATATCCATTAATTCACTCTCCTATACATTTCATGTGCTTTGATATCTAAAGACTCTTGTAACTGTGACTTGCATCACATTTAGACATGACTAAAGACCCTGGAATGTCTGTGGTCACTTTGGCTTGTAGACTGCTAATATGGTCTATTCTCAGCCCAGATGGTTATAAAAGTAGAATGTTCTATTCGGCAGACATCTATATTCTCAAAGGATGGTTTATGTAAAACATTAGGTTAACCAACATCTGTTATTTTGAATAAGGCACATTTCATAGTAAAAGCCTGCATTGTAAAAATAGCACCCTTCCACACTTTGCTTCTGTCTATGCTTTGAACATCAAAGACAAAAATTTAAAATGTAGAGCCAAATAACGCCCATCAAATGCCTGTTACCTCTTTGCTAGAGGAATTCAAAATTAATCCTGGGACTTCATTTCCTTGCTACATTGTTCTCTTTGAAATATATAGTCTAATGCTTCCTTAAAATATTGATAGTCTTTCCATTTGCCCTATGCCAGTGTCTCATTCTCTGAGAATGCTCCCCAGGTTGAAATTTCTAGTCAGCTCACTCCTCACTCATGGTGATAATTATAAATTGATGACGAGTTAAACTGACTGCACAACCTAAGTAAATACTTATTCTGATCAGTCAAAACCCATTTTTGTTTCAAAATTCAAATTACAATAATTCAGCATTACATTGTTACTTTTGTACTTAGTGAATCTTGATACGTATGAAGCTCTTTATGATGATTTTATCTACATGCTAGCCAACATTTGCTTTAAATAAGCCCATTAAAACAAAATTTTTTTGTCAATTATCTAATTCCTGTTTGTGGAATCCTATTTTGTGCAACTGACATATTTGCTTGCTTTCCAACAGTGACTACACTTCAGATGTATTTCATTGACTATGAACAGCTCTGGATTATCCTTAAAGTGCAGATGATGTTTGTTCCCTCCTTCTAAATTAATGTCAAGTGTGGGGTTCTGATGCTCTATCATTCAGTGAAAATAGGGATGTACAATGAGACCATAAAAGTTCCAGTAAACAGAAACAAACAGGCAATATGCAATTGACCAAATACAGTTGGTTCTGCTATAATGCATGTTCTGTCAACTTAAATTGGCTATAATGCGATTGACCAATAGGGAGTGCTATTTCTACAATGCAAACTTGTGTTGGCCATAATGCCATTCCACTGGTGCGTGGAGGAGTATGTGTCAACCTTACGCGATCGTTTCACGGGCTTTGTCACGAATATATACAATGTTAGCGCTGAGTCTCCATGCCTAAATCATTGGACCATTTTCAGGCTTTGTTGTGAAGTGCTTTCTGAGAGAGGTACCGTCTGTCCCCATCAAGTCATCTTGACATTTTTCCCCCCCAAGGGTTAAATTTACTTTTATTTCATTATTAGATATGAATTAAACATCCATTCAAATTGTGTCATCCATCGAGTTAGGCTTTTACGTGATTTTTGAGCGACTTTGAGTGACTTTTTTGGTAGTTGGTCCCTAACCCTACTTTTCCTATAGACACGGTTATTACTATAGCATGATTTCCTATACTGTGATGTTGCACAGGAACACAACTATCTTGTTATAGCAGAACTGACTATATTTTGTTTTAATGATGTTGGTTGAGGCAAATATGTTGGCTAGAATGCAGGACAATTTAATATACTCTCTCAATACTGTCAAGAGAACTTTTACATCCATCTGAGACAGCAAACGATGCTTTGGTTTAATGTCTGACCTGAAGCAAATTTATGACCTAATGACTCTGGTGGAAGAGCCACTTTGCCACGTGATGGCATATAGAGACAAACACAAAAGGATAGACAATTCAATCAGCAGGTTAAGGGGAGCCCTTGAATGGATAAGACCAATGCCTGGACTATCTACTGTGAGAACTAAGTAAACTAACACTCGAGACGTCTGTTTCAACCTACAATTGTAAACTGGCCAGATCAAAATTGAGGGCATGACCCAAGGTGTAAATTAAAGTTTATATTTTGGTGGTTTGTCAAGTTGTACACAACCTAATCCATCTCTGCCTCTTCCTCAACTGCTCTGCCTCCATTCTGGACATAGGCTACCAACTAATGTTCACCACAAATCAACAGACTTGCACACCTACCTCAAATTCCTCATGCCCTGCTTCTTGGAAAGACTTCATTCCATTTTCCCACTTTCCTGTGTCCACTGCATCTGTTTTGATGACAAAACCTTCCTGACCAGCACTTCTGACATGCTTCCTTTTTTCCTTAACTGAGGATTCCCAACCAATATAGCTGACAGGAGTTTTCCAACATATCAAATCCTTTTCACTTGTCTCTGCTCCCATCCCTTCCCCAATCTGCCATGGTTCTGATAGGGTTTCCCCTGTCGCTGCATTCCACCCCACCAGTCTTTACATTCAAAGCATCATATTTCACACCATTTTTGCCAGTTCTAGCATATTGCAACCACTAAATAGATCTTCCCCTGCCCGCTCTTTCAGCATTTTGTAGGTATCATTCCTTCTACAATATCCCAGTCCACTCCTCAGTCACCATGAACATTCCATTTCTTTTCTTAAGGCACCTTCCCTTGCATGCATTTGCAACATTTGTCCTTTCACTCCTCATCAGTCCAAAACCTCAAATATTTCTTCCAACCCATGCCGTGATATACTTGTATTCATGTCAAATTAAAATACTGTTGTCACTGCTAGCGTAGTCACTGTACTGTAGTCACAATTTGTGGTTTTCTCTACACTGGGAAGACCAATCACAGACTGGGCAACCACTGTTTGAACACCTCTGTTCAGTCTGTAAGCTTGATACTGAGCTTCTGGTTGTTTGTGCTCTCAATTCTTCATTTTATTGCCCTTTCTGTTCTTGTTCCGTTACATTGTCCCATTGAAGCTTAACCATGCTTGAAAAGTAGCACAAAATAGAAGTTGCTGGAAAAGCTCAGCAGGTCTGGCAGCATCTGTGAAGAAAAAAATCAGAGTTAACATTTCAGGTCCGGTGACCGTTCGTCATTCTGATTTACAGCATCCACAGTTCTTTTTATTTGAAAAGCAGCATATTATCTTTTAAGATAATAAAATGTGAGGCTGGATGAACACAGCAGGCCAAGCAGCATCTCAGGAGCACAAAAGCTGACGTTTCGGGCCTAGACCCTTCATCAGCTCTCTGATGAAGGGTCTAGGCCCGAAACGTCAGCTTTTGTGCTCCTGAGATGCTGCTTGGCCTGCTGTGTTCATCCAGCCTCACATTTTATTATCTTGGATTCTCCAGCATCTGCAGTTCCCGTTATCACTGATACAATATTATCTTTTAAGTCAGCTTTCTATAGCCTTCTGGATTCAACAGGTTCAACAAATTTAGATCAATAACTGCCTCCATCCTATTCTGTGCTTTGGGTTTTGCTTTGAGATAGAGCTGAGTTTGATCCTGTCATGTTTCTTTCTTTAGCCCTTCATGCAATGCACATCACATCTGGACATAATCTATGTTTCTTTAAACGCACATGCCCAGTCTTTTTAGCTGATGCATTTCAGCATCTTTTGTTACTTAATATCCCATGGCCTCTAATTTATTTTTGACTTTCTCTTTTCTTTTTCTTGTCTATTCACACCTACCACTCTCTTAAAAATATTCTTACCTTTTCTCAACTCTGCTGAGATAATTGACCTGAAACGTTAACTCAGTTTCTCTCTATAAATGCTACCAGGCCTACCTTTTTTTGTGTGTGATTCTTATTGGTTTAATTTTTGTTCAACTTTTTTTTTTAAAAAAGTCCGGGCATATCTTATCAACTGGGTATTCAGTATTCCTTTCTCTCCCAAAAAAATGGTCACACTCAGTCAGAGTTTCCCTTCCTGAGTTCATGTCGACTGCTTAATTATTGTTCCAAAGATAACCCACAATTTTTAGATAAGATAAATCAATTCCATTTCTTCAAATCATAATAAAATGAAACTAATGGGTCACCTTTCATGACTTCTAAAAGTTGTTCTTCCTCCTCATTTCACTTAAAAATTTATAATCATATTTATTTAGCTTACGTCTGCCGACCCAAGGTATAAATCTATCCTACATGTTCAGTATTACACCTTTTAAGCTCTTCTATGTATCGTCTACCAAAATATTGTTGACCAACTCCTACAAATTAACTTGCTTAAACTCATTCCTTATTTATTTCAAGTTAGATGCATTAAATTTATATACGAGGTTTCTGATGTCTGCAGTTCTGAATCTCAGATTGTGAGAAACTTGGTCATTCTGTGTACATTATGTTTTGTGGGTTGAATTGGTAACCATTACCAGGTTAATGTCTATACTGCCTCTCACAGCTTTCCTGATGCACTGGATTGGGCATTACATTTACCAATGCTAATTCGGAGGTATTTACATATATTTAATTTGCATTTGACAAATTGGAGATACACATATCTTTATTTCATCTTGACACAACAAAATGCATTCTTTCTTCTGGTTTGGTGATACATAGCATAACCCTCATGCTAGCTTTGTCTTTATCACATTAAAGATTTCTAAGCAGAGTTGTTCATTTTGCAACTCTTCCCCCTAAAGTAAGATCCAGCTACAGTGGTGTCCCACGTATCCCAGAAATACAGGGATACATTACTTCCACCCCTAGTTGTTCCTTCCTTAAGATGTTCATGTCCTTATACTCAGTATTCACTACCATCCTCTGGAATCAGTCATTTACTAAGATTTCTTTAAAAATACGGAATTTATTTTTTTAAAAATCAAAGAACACAGTCCGTTATGACTGGAGAAGTTCTCAATTATGTTAAACGTGAAATAAAATAGAATTTGACATAGAATATCATTTTCACATTGTCAATGAACATTTTTCAGTTTAAAATGGCAAAATAGCTGACTTGATGGTTTCAACTGGTTGATAAAACCAATGACAGACCATACTGGTATCTTCCCATAATTATGGAATTATTTGATTCTTGTTACATTAAAAAAAATGCAAAATTAGCATATTCTGTTCCAAATCATTCCTGGAGCTTTAAATAAAGTAACAGATTTCATGGAGAAATTTTGCAGCAATGCAAGATTCCATCCAACAAAACGACAGTAGCAACAAATTATTTCCTTGAAAACTTTAGCGTTAACAGGCATGAGATCCAGAAAAACAAAGGGCAGACAAATTCAATTCTGAAAGAAAAGCATATGATTAATCTGTTGACAACGTTACTTTACAGAATAAACCAAAAAGTAACAGTAAAAGCATAGGCACACAAAAACTGACATCAGCTTCAACAAAAATTCACCACACTTTACTAAATGTTAAGTTCGGAAAAAAAACCAGAAATTGCCGGTGAAAACAAAGCAGGTCGTGCAGCAATCATAAAAAAGATGGTTAATTTTTGGCTGTAGATTCTTCTGCCAGTTTTTTCAGAATTAACGGTTATAATTTATTTTTCGCTATTAAGGGATATCAATAGTGAGCTCGTTATGATAGATGATATTTAGATTCTTGTTTTTATCTTTGCTGTAGGTCACCGAGTTCAATGAAAAATGTGTTTAGAATGTGGGTGAAGAACGATTTATAGAAATGGATGGAAACTGTGTTGATCACTACCATATGTCTGCTGCTATCTCTTGCTACATATGATGAGTAGCAGAACAAGGAATTTCATGATTGAGGTTGTCTCTATATTTTTGGTTAGTCAAATATTTTCAATTGAGATGGCAATGACAAGGAATCAACGATAGCAGTCATAAGTGTATTAAAAACATTTGGAGTTGAAGAAATATATGCATTGGTTTCATACTAACAATTATACTGAAATCTATTCCAATAATCATCTAAGAAAGTACAGAATCAAACTTTTAGAGTCAGGAAATGTTTTGCAGATTATATAGTAAGTGTTCTACTGAAACATTGATGGATATCCCAGCTGAGAACGAGCAAGATCAAAATTGGCTGAGCATGTTCCCAGTTCCCTGGACTTTTTCCCCCATACAAGATTCATTTTATCCAAACTCACTTGATTTCCCAATTTGTTCAGTAATCAGTCACCTCTTTCAAAAGTCTTACAATTCTTTGCAGCAAACACTTCCTTAACCAAAAGGCAATACAAGTGATCTTACTAGAAGCACATCCTGTATCTTACCAAATCATATATAACATAACAATATATGCTAACCTTTTGCCAGCATTAAATCTTTTGTCTTATGTAACAAAACATTTGTAATCTACTCCTCAGACCCAAAATTAATTGCAAGGAAAATCTGCAATATACATTTTCCAATCTTGTTCTATATACAATTAAATAAACTTTCAAACATTATTTGCAATAAATACAATTGAACATTCAATTTCTGGTTTATTACATAGATAATGGCATCAATTAATTGTAATTTACCTGCATAACAGAAGTGAAGTTTAACTTCAAATGCAATCAATGCTACAGAGCTTGAGGTGTCTCAGGATGAGGGTGAACTGGGACCAATGTCCTGGGAGCCCTCAGCATTGACTTTGGTCACTTGAAGTCTCAGGGCATCGGGTCAAACATAAGCAAGGAAACCTCATGGTGATTAACATCTATTTTCCATCTTGTCCCTCCTAGGTGAAGAAACAGTATTCTATTTTGAACACCACTTGGAAGGAAGCACAGGGGTTGCCAAGGACACAAAGTGTAATCCTGATGGGGGTATCAATGGCTATCAACAAAGAGAGACTCAGTAGTACTACAACTAGCTAAGCTGGTAAAGCCATAAAGAATACAGCTCACTGACTAGACAAGCAGACAATGGCGAAGGAACCAAGAGGGAAAAGTCAACTGGACCTCATCATCGCCAATCTACTCATCACAGAAGCTTCCATCCATAGGAGTATCAGTGTAAGTGGCCACCACACAGTCCTCATGGAGACAAAGATCCATCCTTAGCATTACCACCGTACTTAACAGGACAGACTTTATTTAGCTCTGGCAATTCAAAACTGGGCATCCATGATGCTCTGTGGCCCATCAGCAGCAGAGTTGTATTCAGCAGCAAGAGAGTAGTATTCAATCAAAACCTGTAACTTAATGGCCCAGCACATCCCCGTTCTACCATTACAATCAAGCTTACAGATCAATTCTGGTTCAATGAAGATTGCAGGACGGCATGCCAGAGCAAGTACCAGACATGTCTAAAACTGAGGTGTCAACCTAGTAAAGCTACATCACAGACTAACTTGCATGCCAAACAGCAGAACCAGCTGGCAATAGCTAGAGTTAGATGAACTCCCAACCAACAGATCTGATTAAACTCTGATGTCCTGGCACATGCAGTTGTGATTAATGGTAGACTACTGAACAACCAAAAGGAAGTGAAACCTCCACAAATAGCTCAATCCCCAATGATGCACATCAGTGCAAAAGACAGGGCTGAAATATTTGCATTCTTCTTCAGCTAGGGGTACCAAGGAAATGATCCACTTTAAGCTCCTTGTGAAATCCTGAGCATTACAGATGTTAATCTTCAAGCAGTTCAATTCACTGCACATGACATCAAGGAATGGCTGAAAACACTGGATTCTTCAAAGGCAAATGTCACTGACAACATTCCGGCAATGGTCCTGAAGACTTGTCCACCAGAACTAGTTGTTTCAATACAGCCACTGTGTAAGCACCTAACCAAAATGTAGAAAACTGTCCAGTATATCCTGCGCACAAGAATTCAATCCAGGCAATTACTGTCCTATCAGTCTACTCTTGATGATCAACAAAGCAATGGAAGGAGGTCACTGATGGTGCAGAGGAACATCTGTTCATTGATTCTCAACTTGAGGGTCTCACTTGTCCAAGTTCCTGACTTCATTACAATCTTGTTGCAAATCTGGACAAAAGAGTTGAAATCCAATGGTTAGGTGAAGTGACTATTCTTGCAACAAGGCTACATTTGACTGAGTAGGGAATCATGGTGTCCTATCAAAACTGAAGTCAATAGGAATTGAGAGAAACACACTGCTGGTTGGAGTCATACCTTGTCCGAAGTTTGTGGTTCTGAGAAGTCAGTCATCTCAGCACCATCCCTGCAGGAGTTCCTCATGGTAGTGTCCTAGGTTCATCAATCTTCAGCTGCTTCATCAATGACCTTCCCTCTACCGCAAGGACAGAGCTAGGGATTTTGATAATGATTGCACAATGCTCTGCGCCATTCACTACTCAGATACCAATGCAGTTTGCCTCAATATGTAGTAAGAACTGGACAATGTCAGGCTTGGATTGACAAGTGGCAGGTAGCAATTATGCCGCATAAATGCCTGTCAATGATTAACTTCCAAATGAAAGAGTCTAACCAGCGTACCATGAAGTTCAACGGTATTGCCATTGTTGAATCCCCTAGCAAAATTCTGAATGTTACTAACGACAGAAACTGAACAGGACCAATCATACCAATGCTTTGGCTAAAAGAACAGGTCAGAGGTTAGGAATTCTGCGGTGAGTCCTGTCTCTCTAGTATCTGTTTACCATCTGCAAGGTATATGTCAGGAGTATGACGGAATACTCCCTACTTGCCTGGATTGGCACAGCTACAAAAATTGGACAGCATCCAGAAAAAAAAAGCACGTTTGATTAGCACCTCATCCTGTGCCTTTCATACTGATGCCTTCATCACGGATGCACAGCTGAAGCATCTGTCATCATACCATCTGCAAGAATCTGGTAACAAAGGGCATCATCTTCGAGTAAGGGGTCCCCCAGATAGGTTTGGAGAAGTGGAGGAATTTCTTCTCTTAACAGGATAATGAATCTGTGCAAGTGTTAGCATTGGCAAAAATGGTTACATCCCAAGGACAGTTTTTTTAAAAAGTGGCAGACACTAAATTAGTATTTTGAATGTGTATCATGGAAGATGACGCAGATAAATTCATAGTGAAAGAGGAAACAGTTGAGGCACTGGTTAGGCTAAAGTTTGATAAAGAGGAGGTATTAGAAAGTCTGGCTGTACTTAAAGATGCTAAGAGATGATTGGATGCATCAAAAGGTACTGACAGAAGTAATAGATGGAATTGTGGTGGTGGTGCCCATAATCTCTAGAACTACCTTAGATATAGGGTGGGAGAATTTGATCAAAAGTTGGGTATGAATAAAAAAAAAACCTGGCAACTGCAGGCCAAACAGTACAATCTCAGCGGTGGGGAGACTTGCGTCATCTTCCATGATACACATTCAAAATACTAATTTAATAGTCAGGACAAAATTAATACCCATTTGGAAAAACATGCATTAGGCAAACCAGCTCAGATCTATTAAAGACAAATCAGTTATGTGAACAAGTTGGATAAGCTGGAGTTGATACCCTTCGAGAGGAGATTTGATACGAGTTGTTCAAAATCACGTGGAGTGTAGACAGAATAGCCAGAGAGAAACTATTCGCATTGACAGAAATGTTGAGAATCAGAGGGTACCAACACACATGAAAGGCAAAAAACCCATGACAACATGAGGAAAATCATATTAACATAGCGAGTGCTTTAGATCACAAATTCAATTCTGGCTTTCAAACTGGAACTGGATAAGTACTTTAAGAAAAACAGTTTGCAAGGTGCCAGGGAAACAGACAGACAATCAGAGAATTGGCATGGGCATCACAGTCCGAATGGCCTTCTTCAATGCCACAAATATTCTACGATTCTAGAACATTTTGCTCATTGCTAATAGAAATGCCAATCTTTCCTTTCACTTTGAAACACATAATAAAAGATAATTGTACTACTGAATATTTCAAAATTAGACTCATTATTTATGTCACCTGAGTTCACAAATATGATCCTGAAAAACAAAACAGCAGGCCAAACATTTCCACTTTGGGTGGACTTGATAGTTGAAGTACGAATTGTTCCTGTCTTGAGAAATGTTGTTATTTCTGAAACTTCCACCCTATTTCCATACCCTTGAAATTAAACTTGTTATAAGCCAGCAATCAAACGTTAATGTAAAAACAAAGTGCTGGAGAAACTCATCAGGTCTGCTGATGTCTGTGGATGTGAAAACAAAGTTAACATTTCAAATCCTATATATCTTTGAAACAATCAGGTGCTAAATTAATTTTATTTTGCAAAAAAACTGTTTTGCAATATAAGCTTTCCTTGATATTGTAAATTCAATAACTTGGTGCAGCTTTATAAATTACAGCAGAAAATAGGGCTGTCACGAATAATAAATGTATGAATGAGTGTCTAACTACCTGAATAATCTATCTCTCATTAGCCAAAAATTCTTAAAAGCTAAAGAACCATTTAGAAATCACATTGATGTATACAAAACTCAAAATAAATTTGAAATTACAGGCTGTAAAACACTAAGTATTTGTGCACATTAGAAAAAACTGAATTTTAAAGGGCCCAGCATGGTGCAGTGAGCTGAAACTTTCAATGATGATTGATTTGAACACCTTATCAGTTTCAGTGATAGGGCCTGTTCCATGTTATATTTTTTCAAGTGCAAAACAAAAGGACACTGAATTGCAATAAACAAAATTTGTACTCAAGGTTCCTCAATCGTATATATGTGATTGATCAAATTTGGGCAAGAAAACTATCACATTGAAATTTTACACTGCCCAATGTATTGAAATTATTGCCCTTAATATGATTTTAATCATTAATGAAGCTATTTTGTGATTTTACTTAAACATAGCAAAATGTACAAAAAATAAATACAATACTGTCCATAAGAAAACCTCCCTATGTAGTAATTTCTTAAAAGAAATGTGAATAAATTGAAGTTATTTGACTGCCTCCTGTGTACTTCTAATTCTAAGATTTCAAAGTGGAAGATACCAAGATAATCTGTTATGCACAAGTTTCAATATTAGGAAGTACTTAAATAGATTATGTCCAGTTGCATCTTTATTTCTGCTTTTATGTGATGTATATTTTCCTCCCAATATCAAAAACACCAAGTCAATTTATAAAGTATTACATTGGATATTAATAAAAACAATTTTGTTACTCAAATACAATATTTAATTCTAAATTGATATTAATTAATATAGGAACACAGCAAAAGTTTCCCAGCAGCTTGTTTATTTCACAGTGATCCCATCTTCACTCCTGCTTTTTGGGACTGCACACATCTTTCTTCTGTTTACACTTGGCTCATGCATAACTTGGCTCAGCTCTACATGAAATAATTATACTATAGTATCCTTTTTTTGGATGACTTGCATGACAATTCTTCCATAAACACAAGTTAATGCAGATAACCAAGACCCTTTTCTGAACTTGACTCAGTTATCCTAAAGTTTTGGGGCAAAATTGTCACCATTTTGGTTTAATGAAGAGAGATGTAATTGTGCACCATTTTGTTTTCTTAAATATTCCAAACAGAGGACCGTTTTCCTTGAAGAAATCTTACTTTCCTTTGAAAACTGCCAACTTAGGTTTCCCCACTCCAGCAAAACAACTAATTATTTCCATCAGTATGCAGTTGTAATACAACTTTCCTAGATGGCAACTACAAGGTATTTTGAACAGGAAAACAATATCACTACCTGCTAATGGTATAGAAAAAAAAAGTCAAAATAAATACCAGTACATGGAATTCAGCAATTAATCGGCAATTCAGTAAAAATGCAGTAAGCACGATTATTTAAATGATTCACTTGTGTTTATGTAATAATACCTGAACCGAATGCAAGATAATACCTCACTGTTTGACATATTAAGTAGCTTAATTGTCCGAAAACACTACAGAATGTATTTTTATCCTCAGTTGTCCCAATAAGCTACACAGAACTTTAACATTCATCGCAATCAACTTGACCCTGAACAGTTTTATGGAAAATTATTTTTCGCTCACTGAAAATTGTGTTATATCGAGGTCATCTTTAAGTTACTTTCTTATAGGTACAAGATATTGTGGGTGCAAGGATAGTACCAATGCACACACAGCTGCCTTATTAGCCTTCAATATCTGGGGTTTTAAGGTGCTAAACTATCAAATGCACAAAACACAATCCAATTCTGTCACACACTCCAACTGCCATTTTTGCCACCCTAAAGACTGGAATATATTTATATACATTTTAATATCGCTTATTTTAAGTTTTGGTTGTGAATTTTCAGTTAATAATATAAAGGGCATCCTCTACATCTGAAGTTAATACTTACAAGGTAAGTATTTTTGTGGACATGATGATTTAACAGTTGTGGAGGATACTTTGGGAATCCGATAGGTTTTATTTACTTTAGGATTTTATTATCTACCAATGTAAACAGCTGCATCACAAGATTTCTAAGAAATTTCTGGGCAGGGAGTTGTTTTTTCCAGCTTAGGTGATTTTTGTTTCAGTTTTAGTTTGAATGGAAGTTCTGTGAAGTCCTTACATGGAGATACATATACAGAGCACTGCTTCCGAGAACGGGAAAATGAAGTACAACTAGATTACCGTAGAATAACGAATTACTGATAGTTCCCAGGCCCAAAGTGTCAGAATGAAATCCTGTCAAGGTGTTGAAGCAAAGTGTGTTTAAGATCAAGTGTATGATAAGCAGAGATTCTAGTACAGGAGTTAAAGTCACAGTTACCTTCAAATAGCAAAGTATTAGAGATGGGGGTTCTAGTATGAGAACAGAGAGGGTTGATGTTAGATACTGTTTTTTGGAATTGCTAACAGGCTCTTTTGGGATTGATAGAATCATACATTCACTGTTTTTAAAACTATTTAGATGTGTTTTAAGGAAATATGTTCATTTATTTTGCTTAATAAACGTTGGTTAAAACAAAATTTGCAACACTGTGTGCTTCTGTTTCAGTAAGAGACTACTTTCATGAAACAAACTAAAAGATGAACCATCAAGCTAGATTTCAGTCTGGGATCTGACTTATCCAGTCGTAACAACAGCTGGAGCCACAACAATATTTAAATTAAAGTCATCTTGTAATTAGGAGCCTGATTGGAAAGCAATGATTTTTCAGAGTTCAGAAAACCCGTTAGTGAAAGATAGGTAGCAGTTGATAGTACTATTAAGTGCCTTTTACAACATTTCCTGTGGGCTAGAGGGAGGAAGAATGCACTTCTTGACCCATCAAGGAAGTTTTCAACGCTGGTGGCAACTTTCCTCGACCTCAGCTCAATGTTGCCATATCCCACTGCAATTCATAATCATTTCCATTTAATCGAAGCACATTCTTCGTAACTTGCAATGTCCTCTTAAACCACCAGCCTACAGTCAAAATGGGCTGAATACCCTTTGCTTGATTGCCACAGTCTCCTGATGCTGATTTTCCTTCTGGCCATCAGCCAGGCTGTCAATCTGATCAGTGTCCAGGCGGGGAATAAATTCACAGAACATTGAAGGTGTGTCATTAAGGAAAACACAGCATCCACATTCTGGCCTTGCTGGGTTCTATGTCTATTTTCAGCTTCCACTGCGGTAAACACTACAACCTATAGATTCTTCTTTATCAAATAATGAAAACTAAATTATCAACTTCTTCTACTACTACTATTCATGCAGATCAAGCACAACATACTGAAGATCTTACAAATCACAGAAGAATTTTCAAAATGACTTAAACATACACCAAAAAAGTACAAAGAATTTTTAAAATAGTGTTGGTCTCAATGAGAATTTGTTTTTCCTTAAGGTCAAAAATATGCAATAAAACACAAGTACTCCTGCCAAGCAGGGCATACCTAGTTCAAAAGATTATAATTTATAAACTGATCATCAACTTCTGATATAATTTTAGTACTATGCCAACTGGTTACTTTAGTATCGTGTACAGAAAGCCAAATTGAAAACAGTTTGCAATCATTTTCAGATTAACTGTTTTAAAGAATCCTAGAATTTCAAATAAAAGCTCATAAGTTCTGGTTTTTGGTTGAACTCTTTCTGGAGCGAGGTACCTTCCAAAAAAGACTCCCTTTTCTCAGTTAACTCATCACTTTTGAAGTTAAAAGGCACTTTAGTGAAGTTCATTGTACTTCTTTGGCTGTAAAGTGCTTGGAGAGATCTGGTTGTCATAAAAGCAATATATAAATACAACTTTTTTTAAAAATCTCTCTTTTGAAAACTAAGAGTATTGAAATTTCAAGAATAATCCGCAAGTCAAAATGCAATTACACATTTTTCCCCTTAAAAAGACACTATTTCATATTTCCAGAAGTGAAATTTAGTATTCAAAGATTATGGCCTATAATTTTTTTCATACCAATTCACTGCTGTTGAACTACCTTTAAAAGGTGTCTTTGTCAAATTAATACCACCATGTGATTGTAAGAATTATGATGATAAGTCAATACACGTTAAAACGATATGCACTGTGCTAATATAGATTGCTAAAGCACGTTCACGTATTCTTCCGACCAATTTTCCTAGCCTCAGACCTGCTCTTGTAGCAACCACGTTTATGGGTCACTGGTAATCCCAAGGATGTTGATAACAGGGAATTCAATTCCATTCAACACCATCCAAAGTTGAAAAGTGGAGATTAGTTTCAGAGATACATAGAATCGTAAAAACCTATAGAGTGCAACAGGCCATTCAGCCCATTGAGCCCGCACTGTCCCTCCGAACAGCATCCCACCCAGACCTAATGCCTACCCTATTCCTGCAACCTTGCATTTCCCACAGCCCATCCATCTAACTTGCACATCTTTGGACTGTGGGAGGAAACCCACACAGTCACAGGGAGAACATGCGAACTCTACACAGACAGACAGTCACCCATAACTGGAATTGAACCAAGGTCCGTGGCACTATGAGGCAACATCCTAGCCAGTGAGCCACTATGCCATCCATAAGATTGTCTCTTATTGGAGATGGTCATTGACAGGCATTTGTGTGGCATGAATGTTACTTGCCACTTGTTAGCCAAAGCCTGGATATTGTCCAGATCTTGTTGCATTTGAACATGAACTGCTTCAGTATCTGAGGAATCATCAATGCTGCTGAACATTGCACAATCATCAACAAACATCCTTTCATCTGACCTTATTCAGGAAGGAAGGAAGGTTATGAATAAAGCAGCTGAACATGGTTGGGCTTAGGACACTATTGTAAGGCACCCATGCAGGCACCATGGAGCTGAGATGGCTGACCTCCAACGGCCACACCATTTTCCCCTATGCCATGTGGACTCCAATCAGCAGAGAATTTGCCCCCCAATATCCACTGATTCCAGTTTTGCTCAGGCTCGCTGATGCCACATAAATTTGAATGTGGCCTTGTGTCAAGGGCTGTCGCTCCCACTTCACTTTAGGAGTTCAGCCCTTTTGTTCAATGTTTGAACCAAAGGTGGAATGAGGTCAGGACCTGATTGTAAAATGTGAGGCTGGATGAACACAGCAGGCCAAGCAGCATCTCAGGAGCATAAAAGCTGACGTTTCGGGCCTAGACCCTTCATCAGAGAGGGGGATGGGGTGAGGGTTCTGGAATAAATAGGGAGAGAGGGGGAGGCGGACCGAAGATGGAGAGAAAAGAAGATAGGTGGAGAGAGTATAAGTGGGGAGGTAGGGAGGGGATAGGTCAGTCCAGGGAAGACAGACAGGTCAAGGAGGTGGGATGAGGTTAGTAGGTGGAGATGGGAGTGCGGCTTGGGGTGGGAGGAAGGGATGGGTGAGAGGAAGAACCGGTTAGGGAGGCAGAGACAGGTTGGACTGGTTTTGGGATGAGTGGGTGGAGGGGAAGAGTTGGGCTGGTTGTGTGGTGCAGTGGGGGGAGGGGACGAACTGGGCTGGTTTAGGGATGCAGTTGGGGAAGGGGAGATTTTGAAACTGGTGAAGTCCACATTGATACCATTAGGCTGCAGGGTTCCCATGCGGAATATGAGTTGCTGTTCCTGCAACCTTCGGGTGGCATCATTGTGGCACCGCAGGAGGCCCATGATGGACATGTCATCTAAAGAATGGGAGGGGGAGTGGAAATGGTTTGCGACTGAGAGGTGCAGTTGTTTGTTGCGAACTGAGCGGAGATGTTCTGCAAAGTGGTCTCCAAGCCTCCGCTTGGTTTCCCCAATGTAGAGGAAGCCACACCGGGTACAGTGGTTGCAGTATACCACATTGGCAGATGTGCAGGTGAACCTCTGCTTAATGTGGAATGTCATCTTGGGGCCTGGGATAGGGGTGAGGGAGGAGGTGTGGGGGCAAGTGTAGCATTTCCTGCGGTTGCAGGGGAAGGTGCCGGGTGTGGTGGGGTTGGAGGGCAGTGTGGAGCGAACAAGGGAGTCACGGAGAGAGAGTGGTCTCTCCGGAAAGCAGACAGGGGTGGGGATGGAAAAATGTCTTGGGTGGTGGGATCGGATTGTAGATGGCGGAAGTGTCGGAGGATGATGCGTTGTATCCGGAGGTTGGTGGGGTGGTGTGTGAGAACGAGGGGTATCCTCTTTGGGCGGTTGTGGCAGGGGCGGGGTGTGAGGGATGTGTTGCGGGAAATGCGGGAGACGCGGTCAAGGGCGTTCTTGATAACTGTGGGAGGAAAGTTGCGGTCCTTGAAGAACTTGGACATCTGGGATGTGCGGGAGTGGAATGTCTTGTCGTGGGAGCAGATATGGCGGAGGCGGAGGAATTGGGAATAGGGGATGGAATTTTTGCAGGAGGGTGGGTGGGATGAGGTGTATTCTAGGTAGCTGTGGGAGTCGGTGGGCTTGAAATGGACATCAGTTACAAGCTGGTTGCCTGAGATGGAGACTGAGAGGTCCAAGAAGGACCTGATTGGCCCTGTTGTAACGCAAAGGTTATTACCTTTACGTAATGGCAATGCCGTTACGTCAGAATCCATCTTCTCCCTCAAACTGCAGGGTGAATTCTATCATATTGTTGTCACCAACACACCAGAATTTGAAGACAGTCGGGGGGCAGAAGTGAGTACTGTCGCCAACAAAGGAGGTGGTGCTGAAAAGGTAGATTAATAAACACAGAATGGATAGACTGCAGGGTTTTTATTGTGGAGGCATTAGTGATGATCTTTCAGGAATCTCTGGAGTCAGGGTGGGTCAAAGGGCTGGAAAATGGCTACTGTAACACCCCTATTTAAGAAGAAAGGGGGTGCAAAAGATGGGAAATTATAGGCTGATTAGCTCGACTTCAGATGTTGGTAAGATTTTAGAGTCCATTATGAAGGGGTCCTTGGAAATGCATGTTAAAACAGGGATGAGTCAGCACAGCTCTGACTGAGTAAGTTAGACAAAGGAGACCCAGTGGATGTAAAATATTTGGATTTCCAGAAGACATTTGTCAAGTTGCTGCACTGGAAGCTGCTAAATTAGACACAAACACACAGTAGAGGCACGACACTGGCACGTATTGACGACTGGCTTACTAACAGAAGGCAGAGTGGGGATAAAATGTCTTTTTCAGAATGGCAGTGTCTGACGAATAGAGTTTTGCAGGAGTCAGTGTTGGGACCACAACTATTCATATTATAAACTAATGATCTACTCAAAGGAACTGAGGGCGTTGTTGCTAAGTTTACAGATGAAACAAAGATAGGCAGAGGGACAAGTAGTGGTGAGGAGGTAGGGATGCAAGGAATCAGCAGATGGAATACAATGTGGGGAAAGTGTAATGTTTTGCACTTTGGTAGAAAAAGAGTCAAGGCACAGACTATTTTTAACTGGGGAAAGGTTTCGGAATTCTGAAGAACAAAGGGATATGGGAGTCCTAGTTCAGGATTCTCTTTAGGTTAATTAACATGAAGTTCGGTTGGCTGTTAGAAAGGCAAATGCAGTATGAACATTCATTTCTAGAACACAACAGCAAGGTCATACTGTTGACACTCTATAAGGCTTTGGTCAAACTGCATTTGAAATGTTGTGAGCAATTCTGGGCTCGGTATCTTAGGAAGGATATGCTGATCTTGGAGGGCTCCAGAAGAAGTTCACAGGAACTATCATGGAGTAGTTGAGACCTCTGGGTCTATACTCAATGGGTTTTGAAGGCTAAGGTGGGAAATCTGATTGAAACTTACAGAATACTGAGGAGGTCTGGACAGAGTGAATGTGGAAAAGATATTTTCCCTGGTAGGAGAGAATAGAGCCCAAGAGTACAGTCTCAGGATGAAGGGATGATCCTTTAAACTGAGATGAGGAGGAATTTCTTCATCTACAGGGTGGTGAATCTGTGGAATTCACTGTCACAGAATATTATGTCGGGCAAGTCATTGAATGTATTTAAGACAGAGATAGATAGATTAGTAAGGGGATCAAGGTTAAAGGGAGAAGACAGGATAATGGGGGTTGAGAAATGTATTAGACATGAACAAATGGTGAAGCAGACTCAATAGATCGAATGTCTAATTCTGTTTTTTATAGCGAGTTTTGATCTCTTTACCCAAACAGATAAATAGAAAGCGAGACATAACACCAGCGCTTCAATGGAGGCTCACTGATGACGTTACCTAGAATGGTGACGAAACGTCTGAAAACTAACCTTCCAGCTCAGCGAGCAAACTCACATCCAGATTCTGTTTTTTATCTTATGGTCTGTTTGAAATTCATACTGTTAAGTAAACAGTTACAATTCATTCACTGTCCTCAGATGGTATGGCACACTGGCTCAGCGGTTAGCATTGCTGTCTCATAGCACCAGGGACCCAGCCTTGATTCCACCCTCTGGTGACTCTGTGGAGTTTTCACGTTCTTCCTGTCTTTTCATTGGTTTCCTCCGGGTGCTCCAGTTTCTTCCCACAGTCCAAAAGATATGCGGGTTTGGTGGAGCTGCCATGATAAATTGCCTATAGTGTCCAGGGATGTGCAGGTCAGGTGGGTTAGCTATGGGAAATACAGGATTACGGAAATGATCTTTGGAGGGTCAATGTGGACTCAATGGGCCAAAAGGCCTGCTTCCACATTACAGGGATTCTACGATATAGTGTGAATTGTTGATAAACAACCTGGAATGAATCGGTAACCTCCGAAGTTTGGTATGTGGATGATAGTCTGGCTTAGCTAGGCACAGATTCACAATTTGAGCTCTTCCTCAAGGAACACTGCCTCCTTGTGAAGAAAGCGGCCACATTTTTCCTGGCCTATTCACGAATGGATAAGCATGAAAAGGGTGAAACCTAGGACTTTACCATTTCGGGTCAGGTACCAGAGTGTGGAGAATCTCTCAGTAGGAACCACAAGTTATCAGATGAACACGTATACTTGTTTTGACATTCTGTGAAAATGGGAATGCTTTATTGAGTTATTTTCAATTAATCATTCTGGTTTCATTTAGCAACCGAGATTCTGTTCAATTGCAAGATAATAAAATGTGAGGCTGGATGAACACAGCAGGCCAAGCAGCATCTCAGGAGCACAAAAGCTGACGTTTCGGGCCTAGACCCTTCATCAGAGAGGGGGATGGGGGGAGGGAACTGGAATAAATAGGGAGAGAGGGGGAGGCGGACCGAAGATGGAGAGTAAAGAAGATAGGTGGAGAGAGTGTAGGTGGGGAGGTAGGGAGGGGATAGGTCAGTCCAGGGAAGACGGACAGGTCAAGGAGGTGGGATGAGGTTAGTAGGTAGCGGGGGGTGCGGCTTGGGGTGGGAGGAAGGGATGGGTGAGAGGAAGAACCGGTTAGGGAGGCAGAGACAGGTTGGACTGGTTTTGGGATGCAGTGGGTGGGGGGGAAGAGCTGGGCTGGTTGTGTGGTGCAGTGGGGGGAGGGGATGAACTGGGCTGGTTTAGGGATGCAGTAGGGGAAGGGGAGATTTTGAAACTGGTGAAGTCCACATTGATACCATTGGGCTGCAGGGTTCCCAGGCGGAACATGAGTTGCTGTTCCTGCAACCTTCGGGTGGCATCATTGTGGCAGTGCAGGAGGCCCATGATGGACATGTCATCAAGAGAATGGGAGGGGGAGTGGAAATGGTTTGCGACTGGGAGGTGCAGTTGTTTGTTGCGAACTGTTGCAAAATTCCATCCCCTATTCCCAATTCCTCCGCCTCCGCCGCATCTGCTCCCACGATAAGACATTCCACTCCCGCACATCCCAGATGTCCAAGTTCTTTAAGGACCGCAAAATTCCCCCCACGGTGATCGAGAACGCCCTTGACCGCGTCTCCCGCATTTCCCGCGACACATCCCTCACACCCCGCCCCCGCCACAACCGCCCCAAGAGGATCTCCCTCGTTCTCACACACCACCCTACCAACCTCCGGATACAACGCATTATCCTCCGACACTTCCGCCATTTACAATCCGACCCCACCACCCAAGACATTTTTCCATCCCCTCCCCTGTCTGCTTTCCGGAGAGACCACACTCTCCGTGACTCCCTTGTTCGCTCCACACTGCCCTCCAACCCCACCACACCCGGCACCTTCCCCTGCAACCGCAGGAAATGCTACACTTGTCCCCACACCTCCTCCCTCACCCCCATCCCAGGCCCCAAGATGACATTCCACATCAAGCAGAGGTTCACCTGCACATCTGCCAATGTGGTATACTGCATCCACTGTACCCGGTGCGGCTTCCTCTACATTGGGGAAACCAAGCGGAGGCTTGGGGACCGCTTTGCAGAACAGCTCCGCTCAGTTCGCAACAAACAACTGCACCTCCCAGTCGCAAACCATTTCCACTCCCCCTCCCATTCTCTTGATGACATGTCCATCATGGGCCTCCTGCACTGCCACAACGATGCCACCCGACGGTTGCAGGAACAGCAACTCATGTTCCGCCTGGGAACCCTGCAGCCATATGGTATCAATGTGGACTTCACCAGTTTCAAAATCTCCCCTTCCCCTACTGCATCCCTAAACCAGCCCAGTTCATCCCCTCCCCCCACTGCACCACACAACCAGCCCAGCTCTTCCCCCCCACCCACTGCATCCCAAAACCAGTCCAACCTGTCTCTGCCTCCCTAACCGGTTCTTCCTCTCACCCATCCCTTCCTCCCACCCCAAGCCGCACCCCCAGCTACCTACTAACCTCATCCCACCTCCTTGACCTGTCCGTCTTCCTTGGACTGACCTATCCCCTCCCTACCTCCCCACCTACACTCTCTCCACCTATCTTCTTTACTCTCCATCTTCGGTCCACCTCCCCCTCTCTCCCTATTTATTCCAGTTCCCTCCCCCCATCCCCCTCTCTGATGAAGGGTCTAGGCCCGAAACGTCAGCTTTTGTGCTCCTGAGATGCTGCTTGGCCTGCTGTGTTCATCCAGCCTCACATTTTATTATCTTGGAATCTCCAGCATCTGCAGTTCCCATTATTTCTGTTCAATTGCAGTTGGTTGTGGAGAATTTTCTATCGGGAAGAAGTCGCTGGCTAGGTCAAAAGTACAGTTTATGGTTTAATGGCTGTTTTATACCTCACATGAATGTAAACCGAGTCCAATACACGAGCATGGTTCAAGATAAAATATTCCTACTGAAAGATATAACTAAGTTTTGTAATATTAAATTAAAGTATGCAATAGACTTTGGTCTGGTGTTTGTATGGTTATTTTGTATTTTAATTTGCTTTTAGGAATCAATGATTATTGTGGAATCACAAACTGTTTTTGTAATTAAAAGCTTTGAAGAACTTTTGAATGCTTCAAATGGAACATTTGGGATGACAGTTAATGTCTTGGACACTACATACTCTCAGCATTAATCATTCATTGGTATCACCTTCTCTTGGTGAAGATCAATGGAATTGGTAAGCTAAGAGGAAAAGAAACACCTTCGAAATTACTGACATGGGAAAGAATTAATCATGGGACCGTGGGAAACAATACCAATTATATTACCATTACTTTCGAAGAAACAAATCAGGAATTATGTACAGAATACCTAACCAATCTAAAATTGGCTATGAATATCGTAGGAACTGCAGATGCTGCAAAGCCTGGATTTTTAGTGATTAAACGCATAAGACAAAAGACCAAAGACATTCAGTCAACAGAACAGAACAGAAATTTGGTGCCCAATCAAACAATATTGTGAACTAGTGGCCCAATGTTGATAATCACTGTTTTTATTAAGCGTCATTTCTTCTGGAATTATTATGATAAACTTTTTAAAACTCTGTAAAACTTGTGAAAACGTATGTGAATCTGGAATGGATCTTTTAACTAACCAGGTCTATTAAACTTTAGCAACAAGCACAGAACATGTTGGTGAAGCTCAGCAGGCATAGCAGCATCTGTGGAGAGAGAAATAGTGAATATTCTGGGCCGAATATGACTGTTCTCAGGAACAACAAGGGGTTGGAAATAGTGGATTTTATACTTTTGGCAGAGGCAGCAGATGAGTGAGCGGAACAGATGGTATGCAGGCTCAGCAGAAAAGACAAAGATTGCTAATTGGGGTGAAGGATAAATAGAGATGTAAATTGGGTATAAATTTAAGATATGAAGGGAGAAAATTCATCTTTTCTGCTGATAGCAGATGTAAATAAATGGAGGACAGCAATCAGGTTCTGGGAAGAGGAGGCAGGCCCCTAATTTGTAGAGTTCAATAAAGAATCCTAGAGGCTGCAAAGTGCCTAAGCCGACAACGATGTGTTGTTCCTTCAGAGATTGTATGGTCTTTCATTGGAACATTGCAGCAAGACAGGACAAAATGTTAGCATGACAGCATGGTGATTATTATAAATGGCAAGCAACTAGAAAGTTGAAGTAGTTTTCACAAAATGGAGGTGTTCCACAAAACAGTCATCGGCCTGCGTTCAGTCTTGCCAAAGTAAAGGAGACCACATGGTGAGCAACAAATATAATCAGCTACGTTGAAAGAAGTAAAACACTACTTCACCTAGATGTGTTTGGGGTCTTGAATGGGCAAGCGGTACATCTTCTGCAATTACATGGGAAGGTGATGTCATCAAGTGAGAAAATTTCAGTGATAAGAAGTGGGCGAGGGTGCCACACAGGGAACCTCATGTCTTCATGTGCCCTCGGCTCCACTGTCAGCATTCTGCAGGGACTCCGTAACACCCTGATACATTCTTCCATCACTACTTGCACCTTCTCACTGCCCATGGCATCATCACATGTAATCACAGAAAGTGTAACACTTACCCATTCACCTCCTCCCTCCCCACTGTCCATGGATCTAAATACATCTTCCTCATAAAGCAGCACTTCACTCGTACTTCTTTCAAGCTAATCTACTGTGTGCACAAATGTGATCGCCCTTACATTGGCAAGACCAAATGCAAATTGACTGACTGGTTTGCGGAACACCCCCACTCAGCCCGTAGGAATGATTCCGGCTTTCCAGTTGCTTGCCATTTCAATAAACCACCTTGCTCAAATGCTAACATTTCTATTCTGGGCCTGCTATAATACTTCTTCCTCACTACTTCATTAATTTACTTGTTTACTGACAATGCTACCTGACTTCCTTTCACATTTTGTTTTCCTTTCCTAAATAATGAATATCCCTGGAAGTTCAGTTCCCATTCTTTGTATCCCTGAAGCCGTGTCTCTGTAATCACAAGTATATAATAACTGTATCCATCCCTGGGTTTCAATTGTATAGGAAAACAAAAAGGACAGCAGGGAACTTGGTCAAAGTCTTCATTTTCCAAAGCAGATATCCGTTGTTGTTGCAGTAACAATCCAAGTTCAAATCCCACCCTGTGAATTAAAATAAAGTACATTTGGGACAAAAACTGTCATCAAAAGTAACAACTACATTGTGAGATAGTCATAAAAATCTCATGATTCTTCCATTCTTTCAGGAATGGAAGTCTGCTGTCCTTTCCTAGTTTTGCCTGTGGTTCCAGTTTGATATGAACATTGTTGACTACTAACTCAATGAATGTCCCAACAAGCCACTCAGTTATATCAAACCATAACAAAATAAAGGATAAATTTAAAAAACCAGAGAAATTCCCAACCATGTATTGCATTTAGACACAATAATGGCATATGCAGCTCAATCAACCCTTCTTGCTAAAGTGTGGGGACTGATATCAAAATAGCAAGAATTGCTCCACAGACATTTCAAGGAACAACCTGACATAGATATCATTCTGATTATATCTATCAGCCACCAATCAAGGTTCCTCCAGCCCATCATCCCACACATTTGACAAATCCACTGAATTCTTTGAGGATGTAACAAGTAGAATTGATCAGGGTTAGCTGGTGGATGTAGTTTATTTGGACTTTCAGCAGGCTTTTGACAAAGTCTCACATAAGAGAAAACTGTGCAATATTAAAGCATGTGTGATTGGAGATAGTGTATTGAGATGGGCCTTGTTCCGAGTGGTAAGTAGGGACTAGTGGTATACTGAAAGGATTGGTACTAGGACCCCAGCTATTCACAATATATCTTAATGATTTAGATGAGGGAATTAAAATGTAATATCTCAAAATGTGTAGAAGACACAAAGCTGGTTGAAGGTTGAGCTCAGAGGAAGATGCAGACACAGTGCAATGTTACTTGAGCAGGTTCATAGTGTAGGCAAATGCGTGGCAGATGCAGTATAATGTGAGGTTATCCAATTTGTTAGAAAAATAGGAAGTGCACAATATTATGTGAATGGCTGTAAATTAAGAGGGGGGGAATATTCAATGAGAATAGGGTGTCCTCATGCACTAGTTGATGGAAATAGGTGCTCAGGTGCAGCAGGCAGTGAAAGCAGCAAACTATATGTTGGCCTCTCAGTATAAATAGTGAAAGGATTCTAGGACAGGAACAAAGATGCCTTGCTGCTCATACACAAGGCATCGGAGAGGCCACACCTGTAATACTGTATGCCATTCTGGTCTCATTATCCAAGAGAGGATTTTCTTGCTATAGAGGGAGCATAGTGAAGGTTTAACAAATTGTTTCCCAGGATGACAGAGCTAACGTTAAGGTGAGATTGACTCAATTAGAATTGTATTCAATAGAGTTTAGAAGAATAGGTTTTAGTGGTGGGGTGGGGGTATCTCATAGAAATCAACACAATTCTAACAGGGCTACAGAGATTAGATGCAGGAAGAATGCTTCCAATGGAGGGGGCGCCATAACCAGGAGTCACAGTTCTAGGACAAGAGGTAAATTTTTAGTACTGAGATGAGAAGAAATGTCTTCACCCAGAGTGGTGAGTCTGTGAATTCACTACTACACAAAGTGGTTCAGGCCAAAACATTGTGTTTTCAAGGTGCAGGTAGGTAAAGCTCTTATGGCTCAAGGCACCAGGGCATTCAGTTAGATGATCAGCTTCAATCATACCGAATGGTGCAGCAGGCTAGTGGCTTACTCCTATGTTTTTATGGTAAGAAAGCCTCATTTGAAGTAGCAACACACTGGTATACATTTGGATGGGAGCAGCCCCAAGATTCCTCAACGTTAACTTTGGACCTCTTAAGGTCTCATGGCATCAGGACAAATATGGGCACAGAAACCTAGGCTGACAGCTCAGATGGCCTCCATATTAACAGCAGTTGGAGAAAGCATGAGGGGAGTTAGGCGACAGAATATACTCTCAGTTGAAGACTTTCAGCAAGCACCAATGCTTGAACAGTAGGCACCAACCAATCAAGCTGTCCAGATACTAAAAGGAGTTAGCTACCAGACTGGAAATGCAGTAAGTGATTAGAAATAACACACTTGACCAAACACCCAATCTTCCAGTCACAGGTCTCTTTGAATTAGTACCCATCCATATTTATAAGCATTCACTCTCTCTAAAGTGTGGCTGCAGTGATCAATATCAACACAATGAAATGCAGCACCTCACAAAACCTTCTCGAACATCGCTTCCAAACCTTTGACCTCTAGCAACTAAACAAGAAAGGTACAAGGTCAGAGGTTGCTTGGCAATACCTAGGTCCTCAAGTCACATAGCATCCTGTCTATTTTTAAAAATATTTGTTCAAGCGATATTAGGTGTTGCCGGCTAAACTCGCATTTATTGTCCACTCCTAAATGCCCTGAAAGCAATTAAGAGTCAACTGAATTCATGGGGTCTGGAGTCACATGTAGATCAGACCAGACAAGGACGGCAGATTTCCCCTCCCTAAATAGGACATTAGTGAACCAGAGATTAGTGAACCAGATGGTTTTACTTTTTATGACTATCGGCATAATGGTTGCCATGAGACTAGATTAATTCAGTTTTCTTTTTTAAGAGAATCCGAATTCCACCACCTGCTACGCTGGGATTGAAACCCATGTCCCTTGAACATTAGCCTGGAGTTCTGGATTATTAGTGCAGTGACATTAATATTTCAAAGAAATATGATGGCAAATGGTAATGGACGTTCCCAAGTATACTAGGAATATCATTAATGCTCTGTTTGTGAGACGGTTTTAATGTGGTTGAAGTCACAAGTGCACTTCAGTGTTCTAGCCCTCTTAAGAGTTGATTGTGATCTGAAAATTATTTACTCACAGCAGAAACAGAGCTAAGTTAATCCTGGTATATGTTTTAATCTTACCTTGAATTCACAATGGTAACAATTCCTAAAATTAATTGCAATAATGAGTTTGAGAGTAACATCTTTTAAAAGGGCCCCACAGATCTACATATTTAAAAAGTGTACACAAATATGCCAATTTGATTTAAAGCTTGAAATGATACACACAACTGCACTGGATTTGAGAATTTTTTTGTCCTCAATAAAACTAAAAATAAGTTGTCATACATCAATAGTTTTCAGAAAATTGACAACTTCAATTTTCAACAAGGAACATAGCACATCGAAAGCTTCTAACACAGGTTAGTGCTGCGTCTTGGCTTGGGCAAATCAACCCAGCATATCTGACTGCCTTGCTCTCTCCATTCTCTTCTTCAAATTATGTATTCATCTTCAAATAGAGGAAAATAAGATGAACTAAAAAATGAAATGGCCCCTCTTCAATACTTCCTCCTGCAAAACTCCATGCTCCAACCATCCCTATAAAATTTACTTTGTTGCTGAGAGATGAAGTGATAATACTTCATTGCTGACTCCCCAGACTTAGACAAATATGATGGACAATTGGTTTAGCCATTCATTATCCTGGAAATGTAAAGGCAATCCCTATTTTATTTTCTCGACTGCAAGATTGTTTTTCTAAACCCCTTCCCCAGTCTCCACCATCTTTAATTGCAACAGATGCAAGCACCTCTTGGATTTTCTGTCACCAATATTGAGACCATTCAATCAGCAGCTTTTCTCACTTCCCTCAGCTCACTGGACAAAACTTGTTTAAGGTTCTCCTCTATCCCACCCCTGAATACTGGTTTCATTCTCTAGTTTCTCTCTTTCTCTCCCACTCTTTCCATCAAGCTTGACTCGTCCATGAGGGTATTTCAAGTAGACTTGCAGGCAGGAAACTCAAAAGTAGTTGTAACACTAAACTTTGACTGAATTACTCTATTCATCAGGACCTGGTTATTCATATTGTGTATCCTCCATGCGGTGTCAGTACCTAGAACAGTGTCTTCTGGCTGCGGTTGGCCCGGAACCAGTCCCTTGCAGGGGTCCTCAAGCCATGTTTGAGATCTCAGCCAATGAAGTTGAGCTCTGTTTAAGTACTTTCTTTTATTTTTCTTATGACTTAAAATGGCAGCAGATTGTAGTGACAGAGCACTTATAACTGTATTTGCCTAGATATATGTGACAACAAAATCATTCACAAATAAATCATTCATTCAGAAATCATACTCAAGATCCTATACCCACTAATATTGAAGAAAGGCCATATGGATTCAAAATATCAATTCAGTTTCTCTCCCCACAAATGCTGGAAGATCTGCTCAGTTTCTCTAGCATTCTCAGTTTGTTTCAGGCCTCCAGGATCTGCAGTATTTTGCTTTAATCTCATGTAAACAGATTGTTAACTATATTCTGCCTTCAAGTTCTGTTCCCCCATTTCTTTAAAATTTGCTGCCACTGCAACTATCAAAATGTAACTATCGATAACCCTCCTACCCATTCCAACCTTGTAAACAACTGTCCGTGTTCCTCTGAAAAGTACTTATTATCTCCCAAATTCATGTCTATTTTTCTAGGACTTTTAAGTATGAATCACTCCAATCTGGCTTCTGCCCCACCAGATTTTCAAGGCAATTCTTGTCTTTGTCACAAATAACATGACATGTATTTGTGACAAACAAAACTCTCCTCGTCTTTTTTGGGCTGTTTGCAGACTTTGACAGTAGGTCACACCACCTTCCTCCAGTAACTCTCCACTGTTATCCTGCTAAATGGGATGCATCCAACTGGTACCATGTTATCCAGCCAATTTTAGCTTTGCTTTCTCTTCCTGCAGTAAATGATGTCCTCTCCTCTACAGATGTTATAGGTAGAAGACTCAACTGAACATTACATCAACACCTGTTCACCCACGTGAGAAGCAAAATATCCATCTTCTTGGTTAGCCCCTTAGGATTGCGGACAATTTCCTTCCTCAATGATTTAATGGGTTTTAAGATGATTAATAAGTTCAATGTACGGCCTGCAAACTCAGGCTTGTGGGACAGGTGGTGCTTGAAGGTTAGGTAAATGAGTTAAGTGGTTTGCAGTAAACTCTACCTCAACATCTTCAAACTATTGAACAGACATTGTCTGACTCCATAATTCAAAGAACATACTTTCTTCATCTCAGATTCCTCTGCTTGAATTAGTCTTTGTTCTCCCAATTGCATTTGCAATCAAAACAAAAAGTGCATTTCATATCTAATGACATCATCGTTTATGCTTCTGAATTATTCTGCAAGCTACTGCACTGAAAATTTGGACACTAGTAACATATGGATACCCACCACAACACCCTCTTGCCAATTTTACAAGCAAAGTGAAAAGCCATTTCATACAAATTTTGCTCAAGATGATTCTGCCTCTCCAGTATGTACCATGAACTGTTCAACATATATCAGAGTATCTAAGTTAAGATCTGTGTAGACACTCTTACTATTTCAATAGGGATGTACCACTGTATGAATTAGGAGTAGGAACAGGCCACTAAAGCCTGCTCTGCCATGGCAGAACTTACCATGGCCTCAATTTCACATTCCCACCACCATTAAATTTCAGCAGTTCCCATCGCAGTAACTGAATCAACGTCCCTAGCATTAATCTAGGCCTTGAAATTATAAGCCCGGTGGCATTACAAACATGCCACTGTTTCCATCTGTAACCAATAACTATTTTAAAAGAAGAGAAAAAACTGTGATTCCAATTATTTATTAAAAGAAACAAAGCTCAAGATTACATGACTTAAAACAAAAGAATCTGCACGAAAGAAGAATCAAACTAAGCAACCACTAAACACTGACTCAGATAACGTTCTCCACTCAACCATTCAAATCAACTGAAGTTATCAATGAAATAACAGGCAAATTCTAGTCAATGACAAACTTTAAATTACATAGTAATAGCAAACACAAATAAATTTACAAGATGATTTGGCAGCTCCGAGCACATAGGTTGAATTCAGTCACAAAATCCTTCAAAATTCTGTCTCTGATAAGAAGAATTTCAGGTCCTCTCCTTCTAGGACTGATCCTGATCCTGAGTTGACAGAAATACTCAACCAACCCGAGTTCAATGGGCACATACCTGCAGAAGCTCTACAGTCTGATGGCATTGATCCATCAATGTAATCTTCGAATAACAAAAACAACAACAATTTCATGATTTCAGAATTGGATTCTGCCTTCTTCAACTTGCCTATACTGTATCACAGGACTCATCTTCTACTGCTATCAAGCTTTAATTGCCCTGCGTCCTTTGTACAGCTTCAGTCAAAAACTGTCTGCTGTGGAGGTTTGGGTTCCAAACTTTAGCTTCAGTTTGTTTCCATAGTGACTATGAGGTGAGCTTTCTTTCTCTGTTTTAATTTTCAGTGGAGGTCTGCCTCAAAAAACACAAGCTTGACAATCACGATTCCATGATACACCTCAGATCCAGAAGATGACCCAGAAAGATCCAAGTCAGATAGCATCATTGCCATAATGACGTCCTAACAGTTAATTGGTCAAATCAAATCACATTTTCCATTTTTCATCATTCTCATTCAGACAATTCTCATTCAGTCCATACTTGGAAAATCCAAAACAAAACATCCACCGTTGGATATAGTTTCAGTGTTGGTCAGCATTTGCTGAACAATCCTCAGCGACACTAAGAACTAATATAAAAGAATCAGTTGAACTCATAATATAACTTATTTATACTTCTTAAAAGTTGACATGCATTCATTCACAAAGACCCTTATTTGCAAAAATTTTCAAATCTTGTGCATTTTATATGACCCAGGAGTTTGGGCACCCATAAATTCCTGTTGCTTTCTTATACAAGATCTTAAACAATCAGAGTACCTTTCTTTTATTCATTCAAGACATGAGTGAATTCACTGCCTATTGTCCTCTTGAACTACTGCAGTCCATTTGGTGTACAGTCCACAACACTGTTAGATAAGGAGGTCTAGGATTTTGATCCAGCAACGCTAAAGGAACAGCAATATTTTTCCAAAAGTGTGGGTGTTATAACAATCAATTAGCACCCTCATCTTTTATAACATAAATTGTTGTTAATTGTTTGAAATTTGGCCTTCTTGTATTTCTCCTGATATATGGAAGACTAAAAGTCTTGACAACATGGCTCTCTTTTCTGCAATAGAAAAACCCAAAAGTGATGTGAATCCAGCGGTTATTTATTGCTCATGTCATTCTGATAGTTTTCTTCTCCATTGTCCTGTACTATATACAAGCAGTATATTCTTTCAGTACCAAATGAAATATCACATTAAAAGTTATTGTGTCTACTCCTCTTAATTTGTGGTTCCTTAGTTTCAAAGGAAATCCTGCAACAAAATAGAAATTCCTGTGCATTTTTACTTGAGTTGCACAATTCATATTAGAAACTAAATTCAAACCATGCATAAAAGCTAGCTTGATTTCAAGTAACTGGAATTAATGACTGGTTGGCTAAGAGCATTAACTTTTTATATGAATATACAGAAAATTGTGATCAAAAGGGTGCCAAACTATTTAGTTACTTCATTAAGACAGTATTGCCACCTAAATGTTATTTTGCAATTTGCAATCCCAAAGGTAATGCAGTCCATAATAATATTACTATTATGCTATATAGTGCATTAGAACGACTCAACTATGCATGCATAAGAACTATCTGTTTAAAACAATCCCAAACGACTGCACAATAAAACGACGTCCATAATCAGTGCAATGTGTACCTGCCTTTACTGTGAACAAACAAACAAACAATGCATGCTATTTAAGGAACGACTGCGAATGACAGTTGTGTTGCAGTTAATTAAACGATAATAAATTGAACAAAAAGGAACTGCAACCAGTAACTTCATATATTTGATTTGAATCTGGCCCAACTCACTATACTTGCGATACTCTCTAGCGTGTAATAAATTGCTTTGGTACATCTTTGAGAAACAGCATCAGCTATGGAGACTGCTGTCACTCCTTGGGACGCAGAGGCGAGTGAAAGCAGTCCCAGTGACAGCTGGTTGTTGTCTTACCTGCTGCTCAGCCGCGTACACACTGTACCTGCGGCTCAGGTCGCCACTCCTCCGCCGATTTTCAGCTTCGTGAAATACCAGGCCCCCAGCCAGCAGCACACCGGCTCCGGCAGCTGAAAGCCCTACCAGGATCCTGGGGTTCAGCCTCTTCAGGCCCACGGCACTTCTGATGCCGGGAAAAGTTGCTGCAGTTTCCCTGATTATAAGCGAGAGGTATTTCCAGGCCGCCATCTTGCCGGAACCGAGGCGAAGTCTCGCGAGAGCAGCTGTTATTCTCGCGCCAGCTGCAGACTCAAGAGCAACATCTGTAGTGTCACCAGACAGAATCTCGGCTGGAGAGGACTGATTTCACTGTCGTTTTAGAAGATAAATTAATTCTTATTTTCAACCACTTGCTATTAGCCTACATTTACAATTCATGAATAAATGGTCCGGCTTTTGCAAACTTTTTTGACTGTAGAATTAGAGAATATTCAGCTTTGCAAAGGCCAGTCAGCTCATAGACCTTTCCATTCAAATTTCCTCCGATCCTTTCTCATCGAAGTCTGTCTGTTAGACCCTATCTTTTCCCTTTCACTGTTTTAAAATCTGGCTTCCGTTTAACTGTACCCTTAATTTTCGTCTCAAATAAGCCCTCATTCTAGCAAGTTCCCCATTCTCATTGCACAGGTTAAAGACATTTCTCTTGAGCTTCCTTTTAACTTTGTGAAGTCTACCTTGTTCTGATATCTTCTGGTTCGAAAATTTTATTTAATTTATTACGTTGTTACGAATGTACTCTAATAATTTAGGAATGCCTCTCCGTAAAAGACCGCTACAAGCCCACGCACTCAGGCGCTTAACATTGTAGTGTTAATCCTATGATTACAATTCTGTAAACTCTTTGACCACATTATAAAGGCAGCTATGGATGAGTATTATTGTATAATTTTTAAAATTTACATTTGTGATAAAAAAGTTTCTGAGTTTGAGTTTTTGTTCATACTTCTTTGAAGTAAAAACATACGTATAATAGTGTGTAGAGCTGGATGAACACAGCAGGCCGAGCAGGAAGGCTGACGTTTGCTACACCTTGTTATCTCAGATTCTCCAGCATCTGCAGTTTCTATTATCTTGCAGTGTTTGTGTTCAATTCCTGTTTTCGACTCCTGAATTGCTTGCTCGCCTATGAACCGTTTCCCCGACAGTCACATGTGTATACCTCTTGGAAGTGTGCTTTCTCTGAATCATCTTGATGATTTGCATTGTGTGTCTCTTTGCCCATGTATATTTCTGTTTTTATGTTTCGGTCTGTTGTGGATCAGTGTTCAGCGACTTCAGTCTCCATATTACTGTGATATGCCCATTTCCCCTGAACATTTGTTTGAGTTTACCCTGCTCTATTTCTGACTTCTAACTGTGTTGCCATCTTAGATTGATTAGGCCAATGCAACACTGACCTAAACAATCCACAAAATCCCTGAAATCCATCCAGGGATTCAGAAGTAGCAGCTTGTCTTCTTTTGCATGGAGTGTGTGGGGGGAGGAATTAGGGAAGAGGAAGGGTTGTGAGAATGAGATGGATGGTGGGTGGTGGTCATTGGAGAAAGGAAGTGAACAGTAACTGAAACATGCTTACTAACTCACACCAACCTCCATTCATCCGTTGCCTTCTGTTCACAAACCTATTTCCCAGTCCAGCAAACACCTGATACCTCAAATTGAAAAGAAATATTCAAATCTCTGGGGAGAATCTTCTGAAAGGAACATGGCCTTGGTTGCAGGTGGGAAAGCCAGTAACCCCTCCTCAATGCTTCTTTTAAGGAAACCTCACTATTTCTTGTGCTCCTCGGGCAATTAAGCTAATGGTTTTAGAGACAGTAGGAACTGCAGATGCTGGAGAATCTGAGATAACAAGGTGCAGAGCTGGATGAGCACAGCAGGCCAAGCAGCATCAGAGGAGCAGGACAGCTGACATTTTGGGCCTCGACCCTTCTTCAGAAAATTTTTTTGAAGAAGGGTCTCAGCCCAAAACGTCAGCTTTCCTGCTCCTCTGATGCTGCTTGGTCTGCTGTGTTCATCCAGCTCTGCACCTTGTTAAGCCAATGGTTTTGACAGTTTATTACCAACCACCCTCACCAACCCTCCCCTGATTCCAGGTCCTTTGAACAAGTATTGAGTACTTTTAATTAAAGCTCCCTCTCTAGATCTGTAATTTTCTCCATACCCTACAACCCTTTGTGAAATTGCAATTTGACCTGCTCACTGACTTCCTTCATGCACAATGTAAGAACCATGCTTTTACATATTTAGGTCCAAGGAATTCACGTCATGAACCTCCTAACTTCTGTCCTTGAAGATGCTTGCTAAAATCAACATTTTCCAACAAGCTTCTGTTCACTTGTCCTACTATCTCCCTTATTTATTCTGAGTCAGGTTTGGACCATTGTATTTTTGGAAGCCTTGAAACCTTTCACTGGATATTTTTAATTCTGTTGTGGGACATGGTTGTCACTGGCTGGACAGCATTTATTGTCAAACCCTAGTTGCCCTTGGTGGTGATCTGCTTTCTTTAACTGTGGGTAGACCCATAATGTTATCCAGGATTTTGACCTGGCCACATGAAGGAACAGTGTTGTATTTCCAAGTCAGGATTATGAGTAGATTGGAGGGGAACTTATAGGTGATGATGTTCCTGTGTGAAGGAATATAAATGCAAGGTGCTCATGGATAATTGTTGTTGTATTTAGCTATAATGAACAAAAAGTAAAGTTCTTGGAAATTTTTCAATTTAACAAAGCTCATTTTCAATGCAAGGTTAGGTTAAAGGTAATAGTTTAGACAGCAAATGTGGTAGCCATACACCCAAATATTGAGAAATGAAATATTTTTATAGCTTGATCTATTCTACACTAGAATGAGTCATCCCTAAAGCTGCAAGCTTGGAAAAGCAGAAGTCTTTCGGCTTTCAATACATGGTATATTCCACATTCCAACTGCAGCCAAAAAAAAATTGGAACGCTAGTGTGGGTTGCTTACTTCTGGGACTATATTAACATTTCTTAGAAATTAATAGTAACAGCTATGGAAGACATTTAGGAACATAGGAAGTGGATACACCATTCAGCCACTTCAATGCGATCATGGCTGAGGGGAGGTGACAGTCTAGTCCATTATCACTGGATTGTTAATCCAGAGACTGAGGTAATGTTCTAAGAACCCGGGTTCAAATCCCACCATGGCAGATGTTGGAATTTGAATTCAATAAAATCGGGAGTTAAGAGTATAATAATGACGAGGAATCCATTGCTAATTGTCAGAAAATCGGATCTCGTCCACTAAGAGATAGTAGGAATTGCCGATGTTGGATTCTGAGATAACAAGGTGTAGAGCTGGATGAAGACAGCAGGCCAGGCAGCATCAGAGAAGCAGGAAAGCTGATGTTTCGGGTCTGGACCCTTCTTCAGAAAACTGAAACTTAAGAAAACTTCTGATACTTCATTTGAAGACAGCATTCATGAAAGGAGGTTCTCCTGCAGTCACACACTGAAATAACTGCCAAGGTATTCTGGTCTGTTGGTCAGAGAGTTTGACATTACATTTCCAGTAGAACAGTGAACAACCAAATTTAAATATTATCGATGAAAAATATGAATTTCATAAAAAGATACGGTATAAAAGAGATGATTTAGCCATCTTACCTGTATCAATGTATAGTGTGTCAATCTAATCTAATGTTAGCTTAAACATTTCATATTTATCTTGTTTAAAACACCTTGTGCTACTATGTCTGTAACATCTATTCACTGATTTTAGAACTGGATGGTCCAAAGCATTCTAAGAAATCTATTTATAAAGTATGGTATTCTTTCAGTGTCAGGAAATTTGTAGAACTATTTTATTGAACAATATTGAGTTACAGATCTTGTAGAAACATATCAGAAGTTTTAATTTTAATTGTTTAGCTCTGCAATAACTTTGTAAGTGGAACTTAAATTAAATGTATTTTAAAATCATCTTTTAATTTTAAACTTGATTTTAAGCTAGATTTTTATTCTTAATAGAAAGTAATTTTAAAATAAATATGATTATTTAAAAACAGAACGCATTAAAGTCAAACTCAAAATTGTTTCAAAGCTTAATCTTTTACAGAGATACTAAAATACATTTTATTATTCATCTGATTTTTGAAAACTGATCCTTTATAATAGATATTTTATGACATGTAATCTTAAAATGAATGCTTCAGAAGAACTTTTAAATTAATACTTTGAGTAAAGAGCACATTTGAAATTTTGCTTTGAACTACAGCACTTTAAAAGGGCTAAATCTGTATCTGCCCTTTTTAGATGGTTTCATGGCTGCCTTTCTAATGTTATTGTAAAGGCACCTCCCTTTATTAAAATAGGAACGCAACTTCATATCAAATGTTTGTTTTATGTCAAAGTAAATTTTGAGTCTCTACATCTGTTGACTATAGAGTGTATATTGACATGTTTTGATTTATTCTTTAAAGCCAGGACAAACGTTAAAACATTATATAATGAAAAAATTAGAGCTTGAATAAAGATTTTTACAGCGACTGTAACATTAGAATATTCTGTCACACTGAGCTGAATTTTAATGTACAGGATTGCGTGGGTTCGGGAGAAGATGGGGATTTAAATCAGTATAATTGACAGCATATTGAGCAGTTGGCTCCAGCACATTGACTTCCACACTTAACTGCAGCATGTTAGGCTGCGAGCTAGCAAACCCCTTGGGAGAGGTGGGTTGTCAATTGCAATAAAGTAACTGCACAAACATAGTGATATTAACATGGTCTTTCCAACTTAACTGGAACTCATCATTGACAACAAGGTGAGAACATTGTTACAATTTAGGGAGCTGAAGAAATGACAGGAAAATAAGCCAACAAGTGCTGAAACCTTATAGCTATTGTCTTGCTCTCTCACTGCTTGAATTGAGAATTTACTTGTGAGAACAAAGAATAAAGAGCAAAGAAAATTCCAGCACAGGAACAGGCCCTTCAGCCCTCCAAGCCTGTGCCAATCCAGATCCTCTATCTAAATGTGTCGCCTGTTTTCGGAGGATCTGTATCCCTCTGCTCCCTGCCCAGTCATGTATCTGTCTAGATACAACTTAAATGACGCTATCGTGCCCGCCTCTACCACCTCCACTGGCAACGCATTCCAGGCACTCAACACCCTCTGCATAAAGAACTTTCCATGCATATCTCCCTTAAACTTTTCCCCTCTCACCTTGAAATCGTAACCCCTAGTAATTGAGTCCCCCACTCCAGGACAAAGCTTCTTGCTATCCACCCTGCCTATACCTCTCATGATTTTATAGACCTCAATCAGGACCTCCCTCAACCTCTGTCTTTCTAATGTAAATAATCTTAATATACTCAACCTATCTTCATAGCTAGCACCCTCCAAACCAGGCAACATCCTGGTGAACCTCCTCTGCACCCTCTCCAAAGCATCCACATCCTTTTGGTAATGTGGCAACCAGAACTGTACGCAGTATTCCAAATGTGGTCGTACAAAAGTACTGTACATCTGCAACATGACCTGCCAACTCTTGTACTCAATACCCCATCCGATGAATGAAAGCATGCCATATGCCTTCTTGATCACTCCATCCACCTGCGTTGCCACCTTCAGGGTACAATGGACCTGAACATTCAGATCTCTCTGTGCATCTATTTTCCCCAGGGCTTTTCCATTCACTGTATAGTTTGCTCTTGAATTGAACCTTCCAAAATGCATCACCTCGCATTTCCCTGGATTGAGCTCCATCTGCCAATTATCTGCCCAACTCTCCAATCTATCTATATTCTGCTATAATCTCTGACAGCCCCCTTCACTATCTGCTACTCCACCAATCGCAGTGTCAGCTGCAGACTTGCTAATCAGATCATTTATACCTTCCTCCAAGTGAGGTTTGTACTTCTACCCTGCATTGGAACTTTGATATATCAGATCAAGATGGGTATTTTCATATTATATTACTTTGGACCTCAAATACGAAGGAGATGACAAGCAAAAGAGAACACTAACAGGAACAGTTTATTCCTTACAAACCTACAGCTCTACAGAATCAGCAGAGAGATACAGATCTCAGGGTGTGGTACCCAGCACTCAGAATGGAAAGGCATAGAACGAGCTGTTTCAAGCTGTTGGGACACAAATGTCTCTGGACTTACTATGATATAGTCATCGGCAATTTGTTAGAACAAGATGTGTGCTCATACTAACTTCATGATGTCATTCATTTTTCTTACATTCTTCCCCCCACTCCACAATGCCCCCCTACCATGGTCTTGTTTGTGTCCCTTTTGCTTTTCTCTCTCAGCTAAAAAGACACATTCCCACCTTTTGACGCCCTAATTTTGATCCATGTTTGATCTTTATTTCTCTTTCACCCCATTAGCAAATCCTTTGTCTTTTGCAATGGGTGTCTGCACCATTGGTTCCTCTTGCCCCTCCTCTGACTCTGTCCAAAGTTTACAAGCCATCATTTTCCAAACCCGTTCAGTTCTGAAAAGTCATATCAGATTAAAATCAATAACTCTATATATCTTTCTCTAGATGCTGTCAGACCTGCTGAGTTCTCCACTATTTTCTGTTTGTGTTTGGGCTCTACTGTGAAGCGGGCTCTCTCCACCCCAGCTGCAGAACCTGGGCAGTGCACAAACATACCGGGAGGCAAAAAAGGAACAAATACCTTTCGAGGGAACTTTGGTGGCATAGGCAACAGTGCAATGTAAAGTATCAAGTTTAAATAGATTTTATTTATTGTGCACTGCATCAGTTGTTTGAATCTTTGTGTACCCCCATATGTAACGGTGCCAAACTGATACATAATTTGTGTTGAGAGCCTGCGGCAGCATGCGTAAACAAGATTAACAAGGTCTTTATAGGACAATTGGTCTACTGACATGATTGTCCCTCATGGTCAAACAATCCTATTCTTTGCCAAGTCTCTGCGTGCAAGTGTTGCTGTGAATGAAGTGGTCAGTAATGTGTGGGGCAGGGAGCTTACAGCACAAACAGAGTCAACGCATTACAGGAGCCAGGGATTTGGGAGCCCATAGGTGTGTATACTGTACAGTGCATTGGGCTGTGACTGGTGTTGGCCTTTAGAGGGCTTCACATTGGTATATCTTGGAGCCCCCTGTCTCACAGCATGAGACACTTACCTGTCCCACTTCAGGTGTGGTCACAGCTGGTTTCCTTCACATTGCATAAGTTTGATTTACAGCATGATGGAAGGCAACAACACCCTTTGCGCAGGATTTCACCCTCCATCTTGATGTGTTACTGAGGCTCCAAACATTTAGATTCCCTTCCTGTGAGCCACATGAGATTTGCACCTCTCCGGATCTCACCCAACCCATTTATATGCGCTTGCACCTGCCCATCTTTCTCCCCTGGCATATGAGGTCATAATGCCAGAAGTCAACATAATGCCTCCTTGAAACCAGGGAACCAGGCTGCCGACTAGGAACAACCACCAACACCATGACCACAGTCCCATCCTCAACCTCCTGCATTACCCTTTGCCTGTCCATACTTTACTGTTTTGTCCCCTGACAAATATAGTTGTCTGTCCTTCACATCTGTGGCAACCACCCCACCATCCTTGGTTCTTCCAGCCCTAATTCTATTAGAATCCTGCCCAATGCACTGTACAGGATACACACCGGTGGGCTCCCAAATCTCTGGCTCCCGTAATGCCTCGATTGTGTGTGCTGGAAGCTACCTGCCCCACACATTACTGACCACTTCATTCATGGCAACACATTTACACGCAGAGACTTGGGCAAGAATAGAATTGTTTGACCATGAGGGACAATCATGTCAGTATTAGATTACCTATTCTAACCTGAACGAACCTGACAGGCTGACACCCTTGCATGACCTAAACAGACTACCCTAGGCAAGTTGTGTCCAGATCCCTGGCTGATAAATATGTGCTTGTGCATGTACGTATGCATCACCAGATTGTCTGTTGTGAAGTTGCAGGATTGACTGTCACCCATTCCCTAGACTGCAGAGGCATGGACTCCTATGAGAATACCTTAACCAGACACCTGACCATGGCCAATTCCCTGGAGCTGAACTGGAGGCTGCCCTGATTGATGAGTTCAGTGACCTTGAGTCATGGCTGTCTGTTTGATATACATGCAACGTATTTGCCGTGTGTGCTGCTGCACATGGTATAGATGTAGCTCACTGCTGTATGGCAAGACATATGGCCGTTTGACTGAGTGCATACTAGCAAGGCAAGCTGCCTGGTTGTCTAACAGTTCTAATAGGCAAACCATGGCAAAGCATGGACGCTGTGAGTATGCAGGTAGGCACCAAATGAATGTAGGCATTAAAAGAGCTAGTGAGCAGCTATGAGATGCTACATGCTCCAGGCTGTGACCTGGGTGCTTGTCTGTGCACACAAAGTGTCCCTGCAGCAGCCTTTCAAAGTTAGTTGCCGACTTTCTCTGCAAGCGTCCTGCAAGTAGACCAGAGAGGTGCCATGAGGATCCTAAAGGGTTAGCAAATACCAGATGCTAATGTCTGTCAACAAGGCCTGGTGCCCATCAAGCCTGTCCTGCAAGACTGTTGCAACTGGTAAGCAACTTTGAGGCTCCTCACTGCCAGGAGTGAGTGGAAGTTGGGTGAGATTAAATGAAAAAGGAGTGATTGTGAATAGTGAAAGAGGAGGAAAATGGAATAAGAATTGAGAGGGTCTCGAAGAAGTTTGAGTGAGAAAAGCGGAATCGTCCCTAACAGGTAATAAAATGTGAGGCTGGATGAACACAGCAGGCCCAGCAGCATCTCAGGAGCACAAAAGCTGACGTTTCGGGCCTAGACCCTTCATCAGAGAGGGGGATGGGCTGAGGGTTCTGGAATAAATAGGGAGAGAGGGGGAGGCGGACCGAAGATGGAGAGAAAAGAAGATGGGTGGAGACGAGAGTATAGGTGGGGAGGTAGGGAGGGGATATGTCAATCCAGGGAAGACGGACAGGTCAAGGAGGTGGGATGAGGTTAGTAGGTAGGAGATGGAGGTGCGGCTTGGGGTGGGAGGAAGGGATGGGTGAGAGGAAGGCCAGGTTAGGGAGGCAGAGACAGGTTGGACTGGTTGTGTGGTGCAGTGGGGGGAGGGGACGAACTGGGCTGGTTTTGGGACGCAGTGGGGGAAGGGGAGATTTTGAAGCTGGTGAAGTACACATTGATACCATTGGGCTGCAGGGTTCCCAAGCGGAATATGAGTTGCTGTTCTTGCAACCTTCAGGTGGCATCATTGTGGCACTGCAGGAGGCCCATGATGGACATGTCATCTAAAGAATGGGAGGGGGAGTGGAAATGGTTTGCGACTGGGAGGTGCAGTTGTTTATTGCGAACCGAGCGGAGGTGTTCTGCAAAGCGGTCCCCAAGCCTCCGCTTGGTTTCCCCAATGTAGAGGTAGCCACACCGGGTACAGTGGATGCAGTATACCACATTGGCAGATGTGCAGGTGAACCTCTGCTTATTGTGGAAAGTCATCTTGGGGCCTGAGGTAGGGGTGAGGGAGGAGGTGTGGGAGCAAGTGTAGCATTTCCTGCGGTTGCAGCGGAAGGTGCCAGCTGTGGTGGGGTTGGAGGGCAGTGTGGAGCGAACAAGGGAGTCACGGAGAGAGTGGTCTCTCCGGAAAGCAGACAGGGGTGGGGATGGAAAAATAGCTTGGGTGGTGGGGTCGGATTGTAGATGGTGGAAGTGTCGGAGGATGATGCGTTGTATCCGGAGGTTGGTGGGGTGGTGTGTGAGAACGAGGGGGAAAGGTCCTCTTTGGGCGGTTGTGGCGGGGGCGGGGTGTGAGGGATGTGTTGCAGGAAATGCGGGAGACGCGGTCAAGGGCGTTCTCGACCACTGTGGCGGGAAAGTTGCGGTCCTTGAAGAACTTGGATATCTGGGATGTGCGGGAGTGGAATGCCTCATCGTGGGAGCAGATGCGGAGGAGGCGGAGGAATTGGGAATAGGAGATGGAATTTTTGCAGAAGGGTGGGTGGGAGGAGGTGTATTCTAGGTAGCTGTGGGAGTCGGTGGGCTTGAAATGGACTTCAGTTACAAGCTGGTTGCCTGAGATGGAGACTGAGAGGTCCAGGAAGGTGAGGGATGTGCTGGAGATGGCCCAGGTGAACTGAAGGTTGGGGTGGAAGGTGTTGGTGAAGAGGATGAACTGTTCGAGCTCCTCTGGGGAGCAAGAGGCGGCGCCGATACAGTCATCAATGTAACGGAGGAAGAGGTGGGGTTTGGGGCCTGTGTAGGTGCGGAAGAGGGACTGTTCCACGTAACCTACAAAGAGGCAGGCATAGCTGGGGCCCATGCGGGTGCCCATGGCCACCCCCTTAGTCTGTAGGAAGTGGGAGGAATCGAAAGAGAAGTTGTTGAGGGTGAGGACGAGTTTGGCTAGGCGGATGAGGGTGTCGGTGGAGGGGGACTGGTCGGGCCTGCGGGACAGGAAGAAGCGGAGGGCCTTGAGGCCATCTGCATGTGGAATGCAGGTGTATAGGGACTGGACGTCCATGGTGAAAATGAGGTGTTGGGGGCCAGGGAATTGGAAGTCCTGGAGGAGTTGGAGGGCGTGGGTGGTGTCACGGACGTAGGCAGGGAGTTCCTGGACCAAAGGGGAGAAAATGGAGACCAGATAGGTGGAGCTGAGTTCGGTGGGGCAGGAGCAGGCTGAGACGATGGGTCGACCAGGGCAGGCAGGTTTGTGGATTTTGGGAAGGAGATAGAAACGGGCCATGCGGGGTTGGGGAACAATGAGGTTGGAGGCTGTGGGTGGGAGGTCCCCTGAGGTGATGAGGTCATGAATGGCGTTGGAGATGATGGTTTGGTGCTCGGGTGTGGGGTCATGATCGAGGGGGCGGTAGGAGGTGCTGTCGGAGAGGGTCCCTAACAGGTGCTTCCCAAAAAAGTGCCTGTCGTTAGTCATCTCCAAAACAGAGAATCTGACTATTTCCTCCAACATTCTGCGACATTTTCATCCCTAAACAATTCATTATCAACATTCTAAAGGTTGACGCTGACCAGAAACCAACTGGGCCAACCCTATACAAACACTATGTTTAAAGCAGAAGCAACAGGCTAGAAATTCTTTGGTGAGGAGCTCACCTCACATCTCCCTTGAGACCATCTACCATGTAAAGGTGCATATCAGGAGTGTGGGTGAATCTTCTCTTGTCCAGATGAAGGATTTCCAGCATTAGAAATATTCAATATCATCTAAGACAAAACAGTCATATAATTCATGTCATTCACTACCTCCAATACTCACTCTCCCCTCCACTGACACACTATGGCACCCATGCACGTGATCGAAAGATGAACTGCAGAAGTTTAACAAGCCTTTTTCGTGACACCACATCGACTGCAGCAGTTCACGAAGAGCATTGCACGTCCATCTTCTCAAAGGTAATGAGAGATCAGCAACAAATGCTGGTTTTGCTAGAGGTTTGCATGTCATGAAATAATTAAAATATGGAGGCAGTGATTTGGATTGGAAATTGGTTAATAAGAATAATGATGGAAGTCTGCAAAGTGCCTAAGCGAAAGTCAAGGTGCTGTTTTTTAAGCTTACATTTGAGCTTCATTGGAATTATCTAGAAATGCCAAGGGCTGGGAGGTCACTTACTTCTAAAATACCAATGTGAAATCAGATTCTGCCCCATTCCCAACATGACGGGAACTTAAATATGTAGTCCATGACCAAGTGACTTGATTTATTTTATTTAACTTGTGGTGTTTGTTGTGTTTAACATTTATTTTTAAGAATAAAGTAAAATCAGGTTGAATCTTATGAGAATTGGTTGGTTTGTTAAAATTCAACCTGATTTTACTTTATTTTTAAAAATAAATGTTAAAATGCAGAAGTTTTAACAAACTTGTAATGGAACCTTTAGTAGCAGGTGGTAATTGTGAGGGAAGCATGGAGCAGAACATCTGGAGCAGTTGAATGGAACTTCTCTGGAAGATGGAGGTCTAGTGGGAAGAAAGATCAGGCAGACAGATGATTTTCTCAACCAGTTAAAAATTACAGGCTTAAATCCAAGTAAACATTACACCTTCCTTGTTTAACCTTCAGTTCCTTCTAAGTTTGTGTTGACCTGATATCAGTGGGATCAAGAAACCTTGTTTTATGAACTTTGGACCATCTGTGTATTCAAAACTCATGTTACAATCTTAATAGAGAACCAGTACTGTAAAGATGAAAAGTAGTTATTATCCACAATAATGGTGTGCAGCACGACTGCAAAGGACAAGGCTAAAATATTCACAACAATCTACAGCCAGAAGTGCCGAGTGGTTGATTCATCTCATGCACCAGCTAATGTCCTCAGTATCAGAGAAGCCAAGCTTAAGCTAATTCAGTTCAATCCAAATGCTACAATTAAATGACAGAATGTGCTGGATATAGTAAAGCCGTTGGCTCTCACCAACAAGGTACCAGCAGTGCTGGATATTTGTGTTCCAGAGCTTCTAGCCAAGTTTTTCCAATATTGCTACAACACCTGAGAAAGTGGAAATTTTCCCAGCTATATCCTGTTAACAGAAAGTATGCTGCAACCAATCCAACCAATTACAGTTTGATCATCTTACTCGAATCATCATCATAGTGTTGGTCGCATTAAGAGAGATTTTAGGTGGCTGGCAGAGGAAAGGATAAGGGATGCTGGGCTGGCCAGACTTGGGAACTTCTTGGATTGCGAAGGTGGAGATCGAATGACACCAGTGTAATTAGCCAGTCAGGTATCCGGATATATCCAGTATGCAACCCAAACCATTCACAGTCTGACTCTGGTACTCAGCCCAAGAGACCATTCAAGTATATGGTGAGCTTCAAGATGAACTGACACCTGTCCATCTGGAATTTGACTTTGGTCACAGATTCTGAACCCTCCCTCAAATCCTGTAGCCTACAATTTGTTTCAGAGATAGTAGGAACTGCAGATGCTGGAGAATCTGAATAACAAGGTGTAGAGCTGAATGAACACAGGTCTTCATTTTCTGAAGAAGGGTCTAGGCCTGAGACATCAGCCTTCCTGCTCCTCTGATGCTGCTTGACCTGCTGAGTTCATGCAGCTCTACACCTTGTTAACACCTGTGCTGTCTCGAGGTAATTCTCTCTGTGCCTTTTAAAGTGGCACAGAAGAGTTTCCATGTGCAGGCTATGAATGCATATTATCCACTTTCTCAGTTTTGTCTCCTTTCTGGATGTGTTTGATTCTACCTGGATAGTTTCTGACTGCCCCTTTTCTATGACTCTGTCTGCACTTGGGTGACCACTAAAAGGGCTCATGCAGGGTCCACTGGCACAAGAGAGACTTTGAGGAACCAGTGGGTCCTGGAGGTGCTGGAATGCATCAGCATCAAGGCAATGACATTTTGATTTAATATTGTTAAGGTTCTCTTTTAAGCTTCCATGGACCTCACAATATATTGTTACAATACTTGTCTAAACTATTATTGTTAATTGAATAGAGTAGAAGGTACTGGTGACCATCCAGTAAAATCAGCTAAGAATAACCAGTTTGGGTTCCAGCAGGACAGGTTGGGTCAAATGTGGACAACAGAGCTGAATTCCAGATGTTAGTAGAGTTTAGTAGTGACAAAGCTTGACCCAAGGAGTCCAAATAAAATTGAAATCAACGAAGATCAAGGAGAAAATTCTTTACTAGGTGAAGTCATGCCTTCAACAAGGCAAGGTGGATATGATTGTAAAAGACTAATTATCTCAGCCCCAGAACATCATAGAAGTCATTACTTAGTAGTGTTCAAGACCCAACGATATGCCATTGCATCCATGATTATCCTTCCTTATAAATGCTTGTGTTCCCCACTGATTACAGAAAAGTCCAGTTGCAGTAATATCTCCATTACCTCAGTGTGAGAAATCAGCAAGCCTGGGACAACTTCAACGCTTAAAACGAAAAGTGGTAAGTCTTGTCTGAACCACTCAAATGCCAGGCAATCACCATTTCTAACATAAGAACATAAGAACTAGGAGCAGGAGTAGGCCACCTAGCCCCTCGAGCCTGCCCCGCCATTCAATAAGATCATGGCTGATCTGTTTGAGACTCAGCTCCACTTACCCACCCACTCATCATAACCCTTAATTCCTTTACTGTTCAAAAATTTATCTCGTCTTGCCTTAAAAACATTCAGCGAGGTAGCTTCAACCGCTTCACTGGGCAGGAAATTCCACAGATTCAGAACCCTTTGGGTGAAGAGGTTCCTCCTGACCTCAGTCCTACATCTGCTTCCCTTTATTTTGAGGTGATGCCCCCTCATCCTAGTCTTACCTGCTAGCGGAAACAACCTCCCTGTCGCCATTTTATCTATTCCCTTCATAATCTTATATATTTCTATAAGATCTTCCCTCATTCTTCTAAATTCCAATGAGTATAATCCCAGCCTAGGCAGTCTCTCCTCATAATCCAAACCTCTAACTCTGGAATCAACCAAGTGAATCTCCTCTGCACCCCCTCCAGTGCTAGTATATCCCTGCTCAAGTAAGGAGACAAAACTGCACACAGCACTCCAGGTGAGGCCTCACCAGGATCCTATACAGTTGCAGCATAGCCTCCTTGCTTTTAAACTCCATCCCTCTAGCAATGGCAGACAAAATTCCATTTGCCTTTTTAATTACCTGCTGCACCTGCAATCCCACCTTCAGTGATTCATGCACAAGGACACCCAAGTCCCTCTGCACAGCAGCGTGCTGCAGTTTTTTACCATTTAAAACATCATCCATTTTCCCGTTATTCCTACCAAAATGGATGACATCACACTTATCAACATTGTACTCCATCTGCCAGACTTTCCCCACTCACTTAGACTATCTACATCCCTCTGCAGAATTTCAGTGTCTTCTGCACGCTTTGCACTACCATTCATTTTAGTATCATCTGCAAGTTTTGACATACCACACTTAGTCCCCAATGCCAAATCATCGATGTAAATTGTAAACAATTGCAGCCCCAACACTGATTCCTGAGGCACACCACTAGCCACTGATCACCAACCAGAAAAACACCCATTTACCCTACCCTTTGTTTTCTACTACTCAACCAATCCTCTATCCACGACAAAACATTACCTGTATTACCATGCAACTTTATATTATGTAGCAGCCTTTGATATGGCACCTTGTCAAATGCCTTCTGGAAATCTAGCTACACCACATCCAAAGGTTCCCCATTGTCCACCATGCAAGTAATGTCCTCAATGAATTCCACCAAATTCAACTATAGACTTGGACATTCAAAGACATTACCATCACTGAATCCTCCACCAACAGCATTGCTGAAGGACACCATTGACAAGAAACTAGACTGAACCAGTTATATAAATGCTATGTCCACTGGCTATTCTGTCAAAACTGACTCATTGCTGACTTCCCAAAGACTGATCGCCATCAATATGCCGCAAGCCAGGAGTGTGATGGAAACTCCACTTGTCTAGATGAATGCAGTTTCAACAACATTCAAGATGCTTAACATCTTCCAGGACAAAGTGACTCACTTGATCAGCACCCTATTCACCACCTTAAATATTTACTCCCTCTTGTTACCAGTGCACTTGGAGTATTATCTACAAGATGCACTAAAGCAACTCATCAAGATTTCTTCAGCAGAACCTTCTAACTGCTGCCATTTGGCAGTACAACAGCAGCAATGGAATGAGATCATCACCACCTGCAAGTTCCTTTCTAAGTCACACACAATTATGACTTTAAATATGTTGGAGTTTCTTCATTGTCTTTGGATCAAAATTCCAGAACTGCCGGTGTTGTGGGAGCAATTACTCTACAAAGTCAGCAATGATTCAGACGTTGGCTCACTTCTGCCTTCTCTATGTTGATTAGGGATAAGCAATAAATGCTGGCCTTGGAGCAAGCCTCATACTCAACAAATGACTGAATAAATAAAGTCACAAAACATCCATGTTTCCTGTTATATTTCTTCTGCGATCGTATTCTCAAGTGTTTCTAACAAGCCTTTTGAGACACTTTATCAAATTTCCAATTATACTGATGGCTGGTATTCTCATCTCTATCCACTGACCTCTTTAAAAAAAAACTAAATTTGACTTTTCTTTCCTACAAAATATGTTGATTTTAAGTAACCTACATCTTTCTAAAACTTCACTAATTTTATCTTGAATTATGGATAAACAGAATTTTTCTGTTACTGTCTCCTTTCTTGAAGACGGATGCTGCAGTGATTATTTTCCAGCCCTATGGCACAACTTGTAGACTTTAGAATAGCTAAAAATTGATGGCCAGAGTCCTGCTCTTTCTTCTCTACATCTTTCAGCAGCTTCCAGTATGTGTCAGCAGGTCCTTGAATAATTCAGCATTTTTTACAATGTTTTTTTATTCAGAACCACTTCCTCAATCTGCTTTTATCCAGAATGTATTCCATTTCATTTTTTAGTGCACCTATTTTTTAGATGTCAACCTTAGTACAGGGATAACACTCATATCTCAATACTCATTCTGTAGAATAGAAAACATAGTTGAGGCTTATACTGTAGCTGTCTTTAGGATAAGATGACGTTTGACATTTGCGATGTGTCTAAAAGATTCCAATAACATTATCCACAGTTTGGCAGGTGAATTCTCCCAATTATTCTCAACAATTATTCTGCAATTAATATTGTAAAAATAAATGATCTGGTTCCATATCTTGTGGTTGGAAAAGCTATTTTAAAAGAAATGTTTCCAGCAAATTGTTCTCTATGTTCTTTATATTACAGTGGTCCGGTTGGTCCACTTAGCCTGGTCTCTACAGTTGTGAGGCAGAATTCTATAGTGGTTTGAGCAATGAGGTCTATGGCAAGATATGCTGCAGAATAGGACGAGAAGTCTAACAAGGGCCATCTCAAGTTGGGAGCATCTCACTTCATCTTTTATGCTTTTTATGTTTGCTGTGGCAAGTTTCTTGCTAGGAAGCAGCCAATTAAGGGGATTATTTCTTGTTAAACATCTTGTTGACTGCAGAACTTACCTTATTAATATTCAGCTTCCTATCTTATTAAACTTGCCAAACAAGCTAAATGTTAAGAAAACTTGACATGGAAACCAGAGTGGGTACCTGGCAGATTCAGCTCACAATTTCGTCCATGTAACTTCCATGCTGCTTGTGACCAAACTGCATTTCAAAAATGACTCAGGGGCACCTGCACATAGACCTCATAGACATTGGCATCTGCTAACCCAAGGTGACCATCAGGGCACCTCATGATTACACCTGCAAGATATTTTGGAAGCAAACATTTCTATTGTAAGGCACACTAGAACTAGCATTGGAAAACTACAGTGGAGATGTTTTGTATGCAATTAGTGCAGTCATACAACCAGGCAACTTGTTTCGCTGTTCAGCAATCCTCAGTCAAATGGGTGCAAATCTTGCTGTATGGCAAATTATTATGCCAATCTCACAATTGACCCAAATGTCAGCAGTTTACTTGGCAAACATGTTACACGTGGAGTGACTTATTGAGGTTTATAAAAGCATGAGGGGCATGGATATGGTGAATAGCCAAGGTCTTTTTTCTAAGGATGGGGAAGTCTAAAACTAAACAGCATAGGTTTAAATCATGAGGGAAAGATTAAGAAAGGATCTGAGGGGTAACATTTTCATGCTAAGTGTGGTACGTGTATGGAATGAGCTGCCAGGGGAAATGATGGTGGTGAGTACGGTTACAACATTTAAAAGGCATCTGGATGTTTCAAGGGATATAGGCCAAATGCTGGCAAACAGGACCAAGTCAGATTGGGATGTCTGATTGACATGGATAAGTTGGATGGAAGGGTCAGTTTCTACACTGTATGACTCTATGACTCTGTATGTAGTAAGCAGGCAGCCACGTCTCAAAGTCTTAACGGAGTAGTCCTCACCAAAGTCCATTGGGGGGGGGGGGGGGGGAACACTTATCTCTCTATCGCCAGCTCAGTCTAGAGGCAAATGACTCAAGAATACCCAGGTTTACACTCTTGAAGGATATTCAGGAGGATGATATTTGACCATAAGCTCATAAGATATATAAGCAGAATCAGCCCACCTGGCCCATCAAGTCTGCTCTACCATTTGATCATGGCTGATATGCTTCTCAACCCCATTTTCGTGCCTTCTCTCTGTAAACTTTGTTCCCCATACTAATCAAGAAGCTATTTATCTCTGTCTTAAATACACTCAATGACTTGGGGTCCACAGCTTTCTGAGACCATGAGTTCTACATACTCGCCATCATCTGAAGAAATTACTCCTCACCTCAGTTCTAAAGGATCATCCCTTCATTCTGAGGTTGTATCCTTAGGTCCTAATCTCTTCCATGAGTTGAAACATCTTCTCACGCCCACTCAATCCAGGCCTATCAGTATTCTGCAAGTTTCAATGAGATCTCCCCTCATCCTTCATCCAAAGTCCTCAACCGCTCCTTATATTACAAAGTTTATTCTTGTGAACCTCCTCTACACCCCCTCTAATGCTAGCACATCCTTCCTTTCCTCACAATTTTCCAAATGCAGTCTGACTTAGAGCCTTATAGCCTCAGCAGTACAACTCTGCTTTTGTATTCTAGCCCTCTTGAAATGAATGCTCACATTACATTGTCTTCCTAACTGCCCACTGAACCTATGTTTTAACGTTAAAAGAATCCTGAATTTACACTTGCAAGTCCCTTTGTGCTTCAGATTTCTAAAGTCTTCCCCATTTTAGAAAATAGTCCATACCTCTATTCTTCCTACCAAAGTGTATAACTTCACACTTTCCCCCATTGTATTCCATATGCCAATTTTTTGCCCATTCTCCTAGCCTGTCCGAGTCCCTCTGCAGCTTCCCCAACTCCTAAACACTATCTGTCCCTCCACATTTCCTTATGTCTCTGCAAACATAGCAACAATGCCCTTAGTTCCTTCGTCCGGGTTGTTAATGTTTAAAGTGAATAGTTGAGGTCCCAACACTGACCCCCCCAAGAATTCTACTAGTCATAGGCTGCCATCCTGAAAAAGACACCTTTATCACCATTCTCTGCCTCCTGGAAGTCATCCATTCCTCTATTCATGCCAATTCATTACTCCTAGCACCATAGATTCTTATTTTATTTGGCAGCACCAACTCAAAGGCCTACTGGAATTCTGAACAGTTCACATCCACTGGTTCTCCTTTTTCTAATTTAGTTGTTACCTCCTCAAAGAATTCTAACAGATTTGTCAGGCATGCCATCTCCATTGCAAAGCCACGCTGACTCAGACCTAACTTCAAAGAAATTGTGTCTTTAATAATGTACTCTAAAATCTTATGAACCACCAAGGTCAGGCTAACCAGCCAATAATTTTCCATCTTCTGCCTCCCTCTCTTCTTAAACAGTAACATTACATTAGCCATTTTCCAGTCCTCTGGGACGCTTCCTTACTCCAACAATTCCTGATAAACAATCTACACAGCTATTGCTTTCAGAAATCTGGGGTACAATCCATCCGATCTGGATGATTTTTCCACCTTCAGACACTTCAGCTTCCACAGCACTTTTCTCAGTGATGACCACTACACTCATCTCTGCTTGGACTCTCTTGAAACTCTGGTATTCTGCTGGTGTCTTCCACTGTGAAGACTGATATAAAGTATCTATTCAGTTCCTCTGCCATTTCTTTATTCCCATTACTACCTCTCCAGCTTCATTTTTCAGCATTCCAATGTCCACTGTTGTCTCTCTGTTTCCTTTTGTATATCTGAAAAACTTTGCAATCTTATTTTACTTCACTCACTGTCTTACCCTCCTATCTCATCTTCTCTCCCTTATTGATTTTTCAGTTGCTCTCTGCTGGTATTAGCTTCCTAACCTCTGGCTTCCCACTAATCTTCACCACATTGTGCACTTTTTGTGCTATGCTGTCCTTGATTTCCCTTGTCAGCCATGGTTGCCTTGCTCTCCTCGTTCTTTCCTTTGGGATAAATTTCTGCAGAGCCTCCTGAATTACCTCCAGAAACTCCTGCCATTACTGCTCCACCATCTCCTCTGTGATGCTCCTTTTCCAGTCACTCTGGCTGGCTCCTCCCTCATTAATCAATCATAATACCGTTACATCTGATTCCAGCACTCCCTCTCAAGCTGCGGGAAGAATCTTTATCATCACTGCCCCCTAGGTGTTCTTTCACCTTAAGCTCCCTAATCAGGTCTGCCTCATTTCACATCATCAAATCCAGAATTACACATTCCCTAATGGGTTTAATTATAGCTGCTGAAAAGAACCATGTCGTAGATATTCCACAAATTCCTTTTCTTTAGATTCGCTAGCAACATCCTGATCTGTTTTCAGTTTTTTTAAATTTTATCCAAAGCAGTAACATCTTCTGCCACCAGTCCATATTTGTCAATGTGCTGAAAATCTCCACAGCCATCCCTTTATCAGCTTCTAACTGGAATAGCTCTCACTCTCACTTAAGATTGTATATACACTCGCCTCTTTGCCGATATTTCTTGTGATGCCTACTAATAATTAATTATTTTGTTTGGCAGCAACTTATTTGTCCAATTATATCTGTGTAAAGCATCTCTGAATGTTCTTCCAGATTAAAAGTGATTTATAAGTGCCATGTGATTATGTTGATGGACTTGAGGAAGCACACTCAAACTGCTTTGACCTTTTATGGCACAAGATCATTCCTGGCTTCCTTAGGGCATACCATAAACCTTAATGAATTAAAAAATGCAGAGATACATCAAACCAGCCACAAATTCATTATCCAGACAAAAAAAGCCTTTAGTTCCCTCTGAGTCAGTTCACAGCCACAGCTCCATGTCAAAGTTGAACTATTTATGTCTATAATCATTGTCAGAGATCTGTACTTCCAGTGAAGAAAGTTGTGGAATTTGTTCTTACTCAGCAAGTAAAGCAAACTTAGTAATGGCTGATGGAGATACCTTGGATATATTGCACTTTAATATCATTGAACTCCAACAGTGGGCTTGAAAGAAATAATCGGAGTGAGAGGGAGAACTTTTCGATAATAACCGGCAGAAACAATCACCATGGAACATTAAATCTGCCTGAGAAAGTGTGTTAGATGACAAGAATCTCAAAAGCAATACCAGACTCATTGTCTACATAGTCCACGTGGCCTACTTCTGCTCTTATTTTCTTTGTGTTGGTGTAAGTATTTGATGTTATGCTAGAAATTGACAATGTCGAAATTGAAAAGTAATTTTGGAGAATTAACAGGAAAAAGCAAGAGATCGCCATCATAAGGCTTAGGCAACTAACAGTTCAATGTGATCTGAATCATAAAAACAAGTTAAAGCAAAATATTGTCGATGTTGGAGCACCACAGTAAAAACCAAAAGTGCTAGAGAAACTCACCAGAGCTTGTAGCATCTGTGAAGAGAGAGAAGGAAACAAATGGTGGACTTTTCTATTGCCTTAAGCTGCATGGGTAATGATGAGTAAGTTGGAACATACAGGGAGAATGACAAATATTATTTTTCTGATGACCAGAAAGAAATTTCTGATTCGCCACTAAGAGTTTAAAAGGTGAGTTCTGAATCTTGCTGATGAGAACAACTACCTTATTTCCATGCATATGCATCTTGTGAGGAGCTAAACTCACCTACTTTTCTACACAGCTCCCAATTCTCCCCTTTTCTGAGAAACTGGATAGAACTAATTCCTGTTATGGAAGTCAGTGTGGTTGCCTGGTAGTAACAGTTTGTTAATAAAATGTGAGGCTGGATGAACACAGCAGGCCCAGCAGCATCTCAGGAGCACAAAAGCTGATGTTTCGGGCCTAGACCCTTCATCAGAGAGGGGGATGGGGTGAGGGTTCTGGAATAAATAGGAAGAGAGGGGGAGGCGAACCGAAGATGGAGAGAAAAGAAGATAGGTGGAGAGGAGAGTATAGGTGGGGAGGTAGGGAGGGGATAGGTCAGTCCAGGGAAGACGGGCAGGTCAAGGAGGTGGGATGAGGTTAGTAGGTAGGAGACAGAGGTGCGGCTTGAGGTGGGAGGAAGGGATGGGTGAGAGGAAGGCCAGGTTAGGGAGGCAGAGACAGGTTGGACTGGTTTTGGGATGCAGTGGGTGAAGGGGAAGAGCTGGGCTGGTTGTGTGGTGCAGTGGGGGGAGGGGACGAACTGGGCTGGTTTAGGGATGCGGTGGGGGAAGGGGAGATTTTGAAGCTGGTGAAGTCCACATTGATACCATTGGGCTGCAGGGTTCCCAAGCGGAATATGAGTTGCTGTTCCTGCAGTAACAGTTTGTTGCTTGCTTCTCTTGGTTTCATCCAGCTCTGTTGTAACCAGCATTTTTGTGCATGCTCCTTGAACACCATCCGTTTCCACCATTCCTTGATTCAAGTTGGCATCATTGGATCACAGCCTCACCACATCATCATGGCTGTTTACAGACTAACTCATACTGTATTTCAGCTCTTTAAGACTTCACTTTGGAGCTCAGGGTCTTCTGTCTTGCTTGCTTTGCACTGGTCGCTTTGAACATCTCATAGGATCATAGAATCCCTATGGCACAGAAAGAGGCCAGTCAGCCTTTCATGTGTGCACTAACCCTCTGAGGACCAACCCACTCATACCAAGCCCTCCTACTCTATCCCCGTAACTCCACATTTCCCATGCTAATCTACCTAGTCTGCACATCCTTTGTCACTATTGGCAATTTAGCATGGCCAATCCACCTAACCTACACATCTTTGGACATTGGGAGGAAACTGGACCACTCAACAGGAACCCATGCAGACATGGGGAGAACGTACTAACTCCACAGTCACTCAAAGCTGGAAGTGAACCCAGATCCCTGGCGCTGTTAGGCAGCAGTGCTAACTGCTGAGCCACTGTGCGTCAGGTCACTCACCAAGAGGGGCTTGGCAATACAGCACCTGATCAAGCTGGTCTTTCAGGACATTGATGTTAGACTTCATCTGAAGCAGGCTGGTGAGGGAAGCAACAAAGGGAAAAACACACTGGACCATATCCTCACCAATTCTCCAGCCACAGATGCATCTGCCCTTCACTGCATTGGTATCAGTGACTATCACATAACCATCATGGAGACAAAACCTATATTCATAAAAAGAATACTCTACATTGCATTCTGTGAAACTAACACGTTGCTAAATGGGATAGACTTTGAACAGATCTAGCAACCTAACTCTAGGTCCCCATGAGGTGCTGTGAGCCATCAGAAACAGACAAATTGCAGTTTGACACATCCGCAAACTTGTGGCCTGGCATATCCTGCACCCTACCATTACCATCAAGTGAGGAGATCAACCCTGGTTCAATGGACAGGGCAGGAGGACATGCCAAGAGCAGCACCAGGGCTACCTAAAAATGAGATGTCAACCTGATTCAACTTTATAAGAGACTATATGCATGCTAAACAGCATAAGCAACAAGCGACAGATATGACTAAGTGATTATATAACCAGTGGATCAGATTCAACTTGTGCCATCCTGTCACATTCAGTCATGAATGGTGACAGACAATTAAACAACTCACTTGAGAAGGAGCCTCCATAAACACCGCCTTTCTCAGTAATGGGACAGGCTGAGGCTTATGCATTTATGAATGGATGATCCACCTAAGCCTCTTCAAGAGTTTCCCAGCATCACAGATGCCAGCTTTCACTCAAGTGATATCAAGAAATGGTTGGAGATATTGAACACTACAAAAGGCTGCGAGGTCCAACAAAATTCCTGAAATAATATTGAAGATGCTTGATATTGCACTTTGCTACAACAAACAGGGCTAGGACTTATACAGTTAATAGTAGTGACTTGGGTGGTGTTGTAGAGTAGAGGCACTAGGGCTTCAGCTGGATAATTGTTTGAAGCTTATATCACATATAGACAGCATGGTTAAAAAGCCATTTAGAACACTTGCCTCCATTGCTCAGTCCTTTGAGTATGTTGGGACATCATGTTAAGATTGTGCAGGACATTGGTGAAGCCTTTTCTGAAATATTGCGTTCAGATCTGGTCACCCAGTTATAGGAAAGATATCATTATGCTGAGAAGAGTCAGAAGAGGTTTACCAGGATGTTGCTCAGTATGGAAGCTTGAGTTATAAAAACGCTGGATAGGCTGGGGCTTTATTCACTGGAGCATATGTGGTTGAGAGATGACCTTATAGAAGTTTATAAAATAATGAAGGGTATAGGTAGGATTAATGGTAATTGTATTTTTTCTCTAGGATGGGGATTTCAAAACGAGAGGGCACATTTTCAATGTGAGTGGAGAGAGATTTAAAAAAAGACACGAGGGACAATTTTGTTTACTCAGAGGGTGGTTTGCTTGTGGAATGAACTTTCTGAGGAAGTGGTGGATATGAGCACAATTACAATGTTTAAAAGACATTTGGATAGGTTTATGAATAGGAAAGGTCTGAAGGGATGTGGGCCAGGAGCAGGCAGGTGGAACTAGCCTTGTTTAGAATTACGTTCGGTATGGACTAGTTGGACCGAAGGTCTGTTTGCATATTGTATGACTTTATGGCTCTATACTCTATAAGATGTATGCTGTAGAACTTGCATGTCCCATAGCCAAGTTGTTCAAGTATAGCTATAACTCTGACATCTACCCTATAATGTGGAAAATTGCCCAGTATATCTTGTATGTAAAAGTAGGGCAATTCCATCCCAGTCAATTAATGTCCCATCAGTATACTCTCAATCATCATTAAAGAGATTGAAGGTATCATCAAGCAGCCCTTGCTTAGCAATACCTTGCTTACTGAAATTCAGTTGGGCTTTGCTATGGTCACTCAGTTCTTGACTTCATTATAAGCTCAGTTCAAACAGACAAAAGAACTAAATTCCAGAGGTGAGGTGAATGCCACCACGCATGACATTAAGGCTACATTTGACTGAGGGTGGCATCAAAGAGTTCTAGCAAAAATAGAGTCAATGAGAACCAGAGAGAAATCACCGCAGATTGGAGTCGCACCCATTACAAAGCAAGATCATTGTGGTTGTTGGAGATCAGTCATCTCAGCTCCAAGACATCTTCAAAAGTGTTCCTCAAGGTCACCCTAGGCTCAACCATCTCCAGCTACTTCACCAATGACCTTGCCTCCATCATAAAGTTAGATGTGGAAATGTTCACTGGTGATTGCACAATTAACGTGTCCAAATGAAACAAGACATGGACAATATCCAAGTTTTGCTGATGACTCACAAGTACATTTGCACCATTTAAGTTTCAGGAAATGACATCTTCAACAAGAAATGATCTAAACATCACCCTTGCCAATCAATGGCATTAAGATCATTGAATCACCAATATAAATGTCCTGAAAGTCACCACTGGTCAGAGTATGAAGTATACAAGACATATCCGGAATTAGTAGTCTATTTATGGTTATGTTGATTGTCAGAAAAGCCCACCTAATGTCCTTCAGGGAAGGAAATTGGTCATGCTCACCTGATCTGGCCTGCATGTGGCTCCAGACCCAGAACAATGTGATTGACTCTCAACTGCCTTCTGAAATGACCAAGCAAACTGCTCAGTTGTATTAATCACCATGAAGTCTTAATGAAGAAATGAAACTGAACATTCAAACTGGCATCGACCTAGGCACCAGAAAAGACAGTGGCAGAATCAGCCCTGTTGACCTTACAAAGTCCTCTTTACTAACATCTGGGGTCTAGTTCCAAAATTAGGAGAACTGTCTCACAGATCAGTCAAACAACATCCTGATATAACCATATACGTGGAATCATACCTGACAGACAATATCACAGACACCACCATCACCATTCCTGGATATGTCCTTTTCCACTGTGAGGACAGACCCAGGACAGTTGGTTATACAATTGGAAGGGAGTTGCCCTGAGAGCTCTCAATATTGACTCCAGTCCCCATATGTTTCATAACTTCAGGTTAAACAAAGGAAAGTAGACCCCCTGCTCGTTACCATGTACCAACCTCCCTCAGCGGATACATTGGTACCCCTCCATGTTGAACAACACTTGGAGGAAGCACTGACAATGGTAAGGCCACAAGGTGTACTCTAGATGGGAGATTTCAATGTCCACCACCAAGAGTAGCTCAGCAGCAGCATTACTAATTAAGCTGGTCAGGTCCATAAGACCATAAGACATAGGAGCAGAAATTAGGCCATTCAGCCTATCAAGTCTGCTCCACCATTCAAACGTGGTTGATAAGTTTCTCAACTTCATTCTCCTGCCTTCTCCCCCTAACCTTTGATCCCCTTAACAGTCAAGATCCTATCTATCTCAGTCTTAAATATACTCAATGACCTGGCCTCCACAGCCTTCTGTGGCACTGAATTCCATAGATTCATCACTGTCTGGCTGAAGAAGTTTCTCCTCTTCGCTGTTCAAAAGCATCTTCCCTTTAAGAATGCGGGCTATCTAAGGATGTAGCCTCAGGTTGTAGTCTCCTCTGCTTATGGAAAGATCTTCCCAATGTCCACTCTATCCAGGTCTTTCATTACTCGATAAGTTTCAATTATATCCCTCCTCATCGTTCTAAACTCCATTGAGTATAGAGCCAGAGTCCTCAAACATTCCTCATTTGTTAAACCTTTCATTCCTGCGATCACTCTTGTGAACCTCCTCTGGACCCATTCCAAAACTAGTACAGCCTTCCTGAGATATGGGGCCCAAAATTGCTCATAATATTCTAAATGTGGTCTGACCAAAACCTTATAAAGCCTCAGAAGTACAACCCCACTTTAATATTCGTCCTCTTGAAATAAATGCCAACATTGCATTTGCTTTCCTAACTACTGACTCAATTTGCAAGTTAACTTTAAGAACTCTCAAGTCCCTTTGCACTTGAGATTTCTGAACTTCCTTCCTATTTAAAACATAGTCTATGCCTCTGTTCTTCCTACTCAAGAGTATGATCTCACACTTTCCCACGGTTTATTCCATCTGTCACTTCTCTGCCAACTCTCCTAACCTGTCTAAATTCTTCTGCAGCCCCCCTGCCTCCTCAGTATTACATGTCCTAAAGGACATAGCTGCTAGACTTGGTCTGTAGTAGATGGTAAGGGAACCAACAAGAGGGAAAAACATACTTGGCCTCACCCTTACCAATGGGCTGAATGCAGATGCATCTGTCCATTACAATATCAGTAACAGTAACCACCTTGTGATGACAAAGTTCTGCCTTTACATTGAGAATACTGTCTATCATGTTTTGTGGCACAATCACTGTGCTAATTGGGTTAGACTTCAAACAGATCTAGCAACTCAAGAGAGGGCATCCTTGAGGTGCTGTGGGCCATCAAAAACAGCAGAACTATATTCCAGTACAATATGCAACCTCATGGCCTGGCATATCCCCACTCAACCATTACCATCAAGTTAGGGGAGCAACGCTGGCTCTATGGAGAGTGCAGGAAGGCATGCGGAGCAGTTGCAGACATACCTAAAAAGTGAGGTTCAACTTGATGAAGCTACCAAACAGGATTACATGCATGCCAAACAGCATAAGCAGCAAGTGATAGATAGAGGTAAGAGATCCCACAATCAATAGGTCAGATCTGAGCTCTCCAGTCCTGCCACATCCAGTTGTGATTAATGGTGGATAATTAACAACTCAATGGATGAGAAGGCTCCACAAATGACCCCATCCTGAATACTGGAAGAGCCCAACTCATCAATACAAATGTTAAGAACAAATGATCCATCTAGGCCTCCTCTAGTGGCCCCCAGCATTCTTGAGACCAGTCTTCATCCAATTCGATTCATTCCATGTGATATCAAGAAATGGTTGGTGGCACTGGATAGTACAAAGGCTATGGGCTTTGACAACATTCCTACAATTGTTATGGACTTGCACTTCAGAGTCTCTGATCTAGAAAGAGAACCCACTGAGCTGAATGTCTCTGAGCTGGTAGACCGGCCAGGTCGAAGCATTGCTGGCTTCTCCTCTGAGGGTTGTGAGGTTTCCATGTAAAAAGTGAAAATTCAGCTCAGAGCAGTTGGTGCTGGTCACTTTTCCATGCCTGTTCTTCGGCTCTACTTGGACCTACCTGAAAGAATCTAGGGAATTGGGTTGAGAACGGGTTAAAAACTTGTTCAGATAAAGAATAAGTAGGCACTGGTCTTAATAGAAGAGCAGTGCAACACTGAACAATGGAGCTCACCTGAGTGGTTGCTCACAGATCTCATACTCCAACATGAATGGCTGCCCTCTTCTCTGGCCAACTTCAGCATTTTTGACTCTTGTGGAATGAGAAGCCTAATGTCTGCCACCCTACTGTCGATGTTTGTCCTCTCTATCCAGTTATGAGACAATTTTTTCATGCAATGGTATAAAGGGAGGAATTGGGTATGATGGGAGAGAGAAGCTTTAATAGTGATGCTGGCTTAGAGGAGGCATTTGCATGACCCCTTTGAGTGGGTAGGAAATGTGTTCGGTGAGAGCTGTTAAGTGGACAGGATGCATTCAATCATGAGAAGTTCAGTCACTGGATCTCTACAGTGTGGAAAGAGGCAATTCAGCTCATGTGTCTACATTAACCTTCATCAGAAGGGTCCCGACCTGAAACGTCAACTTTCCGGCTCCTCTGATGCTGAACGGCCAGCTGTGTTCCTCCAGCTCCACACTGTGTTATCTCTGACTCCAGTATCTGGAGTTCTTATTATCCCTGTTGCTGTGAGATAGCAGTGCTAACCACTGTGCCACCAAGTCCATAAATCTTAGTGAAAGGGGTGTGCAATGGCAGAGGAAGAGTAAGCAATGATGGCCTTTTGAGAGTGAGATAAAGTTATAATGGTGGCAGTTATCCTGGAGGAGCATGGAAGGTCATTAATCTTCTTCCTGCACTACTGGGCTTTATGTTTTTCCTTGAATCCTATGGTATCCTGGGCTGCTATCTTTGTCTCGGCTGGCCTCATCTGGCATTGTGGCGAACAGCAGGAAACAGCACTGTTTCAACTTTAGCCACACTGCCCATAAGTAACTCCAGCACCTTCCCTTCCTGGGCAATGGCCTCAGTGATGTGAGTACACCAGCATATTGGGAGAAGCAGTTCCTGGCTTTGAACATCTAAAATACTGTGGAGTTGGGATTTAAATATGGCACTAAATATGTGAATGTCACAAAGTCTCGACAGTGTCAAGCTCCTCCATTATGCCTGCCACACGAAATCAGGTATCATGGAGGCCGAAGAGTCAAACATTGCATGAGAAGAGTGTTTTGAGTTCAATACACCTCTTCTTTGAAATTGATCTGAATCATGCACTTTTTTTTAAATGTTGTAAATTTCTGCTGTAAATTTCTGAATTGAACTATTATAAATTGCAGTGAGGATTGTACCTGTGTAACTTTTTCTGAAGAAAAATGATAAATTACTGATTTGGAAGGAAGGAACAGGATAAAGCATTCTGATAGAATATGCAGACCCATAAAATAGCAGTTCAGTTAGGATTTGAAAGATAAAGATGAATTAATATTCCAGATTAGACCCCTCATCGTAAGGTTTTGAAATGTTAATTTATCTTTCTTTTCCAATTGCTGACTGACATGTTGTGTATTTCCAGCATTTTAAGATTCCAGATTTCTGGCAGTTGCAGATACTCTCTTTATCTATAGAAAGTGGACACATTGTTGGAAGCTGGTTGAACTCGACTACTTAACTTAATTCCCATCATTCTTACACTTCTTTGCTGAGGCTCATGCTTGACAGTAAAAATATAAAACTTTCAGCACAAATTCCACATAAAGCCAAAAGATTTTCCTTCTGTAAAACACACAGGTTATTCACCTTAGTTTTGAAATCCAGTTTTGAAAGATCCATCTTTAGTTAGTCTTATCCATCGGGGAGATGCAGACAGAACCCAGCTGTTACATATTGAGAGCCACATTTTTCTGCAAAATCCCTACCACTTCTGCCTTTCATCACCAGTTCGTTCACCTACCTTACCTCCTGGATTTATTGTTCCACCACCAGCACAGCCAAATTAAAATCAAAAGGAAGAGTGCAAATGTCTGATTTAATATCAGAACTATGCACACTAACAACATGTGTTTTTATGGCCTAGATTTACATTAGTAAAGCAAGTACAGGCAGAGATTATTGTAAACTATTTTTCTGGCCATGAGCACAATTCACTTGGACTGACAAGTATTACGGATTTTATACTACTGACCTGTGCAGTCCCTTCATTGATATTGGAGAGCCTCAGAAACTTAAAATCATAGATGACAGCTTTGAACAATCTTCTCTGACATGAGAATAGTGACTTTGAAACAATGAAAACAGAGTAAACCTGAAGCATCAGCAGCCTTGCAAATATTACAAGTCCATAATATAAACTTCGAGAGATTGGTTAACTTAGTTGGCTAAATGGCTAGTGTTTAAATCAGACTAATGCTATCAGCATTGGGATTGACCCTCATTCTTGTTGGGGTAGATTTGTGATTTGCCTTCTCACCCTCACTGTAGTAAAATTACAGCATTTTGCTATGGTTAGGCACATAATCACCCTGGTCCTAACATCGGCAGAGAAGGCAGCACAAACATTTCCTTGGTATATTGAGAGACAAAGGAACCAAACTGGGCATTAAACACTAACATACTTGTGGAAAATCAGTTGTGTTAGTATAGGGTGGAGCAGAGAATACAAGATTTGTGCTTCCTTCTTCAGGGGATTGTAAGTGTGTCTTTCCATTGGTAGAATGTACCAATTTTAATTAATAATACTGTGCCATGAATCAATGCTCATCAATGGCCATGAAACTGATGATGTGGCATTTGAGTTGAGCACAGGTTTAATGTATTGCATTGCAGTCTATTCATTTTGAGGTAGTACCGACTGAGAAGTTGTCTTCTAAACTACCTTTAAAAAACATATTGTTATGATAATTCGTCAAGTGAATAATGATTGGTCACATATTTTTATCATAATTTCAAAACTAATGATCCATTTTTACCTTTGTAAATAAGACCATAAGACATAGGAGTGGAGGTAAGGCCATTCGGCCCATTGAGTCCACTCCGCCATTTGATCATGGCTGATGGGCATTTCAACTCCACTTCCCTGCACTCTCCCCGTAGTTCTTGATTCCTTGTGAGATCAAGAACTTATCAATCTCTGCCTTGAAGACATTTAATGTCCCGACCTCCACTGCGTTCCATGGCAATGAATTCCACAGGCCCACTCTCTGGATGAAGAAATGTCTCCTCATTTCTGTCTTAAACTTTCCCCGTCTAATTCTAAGGCTGTGCCCACAGGTCCTGGTCTCCCCTCCTAATGGAAACAACTTCCCAGCGTCCACCCTTTCTAAGCCATTTGCAAATGATAATTTATTAGTCATCTAACAAAACTAGGACTGCGATGAGGAGAAATTACTTCACTCAGAGAATTTTTAACTTGTGGAGTTCTCTATCACATGAGGTATTGGAGGCCCAGTCAACAAGAAGATGAAAAAGGCAGCACAGAGAATGTTCGCAAAGCTCATATTGGGTAATAAGGGAGTGTCTTATAAGGAGACAAGACCATAAAACCATAAGACATTGTAACAGAAATTAGGCCATTCAGCCCATCAACTCTGCTTCACCGTTCAATCATGGCTGATAAGTTTCTCAACCCCATTCTCCTGCTTTCTCCCCATAACCCTTGATCCCTTTAACAACAAAGAACATATCTATCTCCGTCTTAAATATATTCAATGACCTGGCCTCCACAGCATTCTGTGGCAGTGAATTCTATAGATTTACAACTCTCTGTCTGAAGAAGTTTCTCCTTGTCCCATTCTAAAAGGTCTTCCCCTTACTCTAAGTCTGTGCCCTTGGTTCTTAGTCTCTCTTACCAATGGAAACATCTGCCCAACATCCACTCTGTCCAGGCCATTCAGTATTCTGTAAGTTTCAGTTAGATCCCCCCTCATCCTTCTAAATTCAATTGAGTATAGACCTAGAGTCTTCAAACATTCCTCATATGTTAAGCTTTTCATTTTAGGACGATGCTCGTGAACGTCCTATGAACCTGCTCCAAGACCAGCACATCATTCCAGGGATATGGGGTCCAAAACTGCAAACAATACTCCAAATGTGGCCTGACCAGAGCCTTATAGAGCCTCAGAAGTACATCACTTCTTTTATATTCAAATCCTCTCAAAATAAAAACAAGTACTGACTCAACCTACAAATTTACCTTGAGAGAATCCTGGACTAGAACTCTTAAATCTCCTTGCAGTCAGACTTCTGAATTTTCTCCCCCATTTAGAAAATAGTCCATACTTTTATTCTTCTTACCAAAGTGCATGACCTTACACCTTCCCATGTTGTACTCCATCTGCCACTTCTTCACCCACTCTGCCAACCTGTCTAAATCCTTCTGCAGCCTCCCCGCATCCTCAGTGCTACCTGTCCCTCTGCCTAGCTCTGTATCATCCACAAACTTAGACAGAATGCCCTCAGTTCCTTCATCTAGATCATTGATATATGAAGTGAAAACTTGTGGTCCCAACACTGACCCTTGTGGAACATCACTTGTCACTTGCTGCCATCTTGAGAAAGACCATTTTTACCCAACTCTCTGTTTTCTGCCAGACAGCCAATCTTCTATCCATGCTAGTACCTTGCCTCTAACACCGTGGGCCCTTATCTTACCTGTCAAAGGTCTTCCTGAAGTCCAGGTAGATAACATCCATTAGCTCTCCTTGGTCTTACCTGCTTTTTAGGTCCTCAAGGAATTCTAACAGATTTTTCGGGCATGACTTCCTCTTGATGCAGCCATGCTGACATTGCCTTATATTAGCATGCACGTCCAAGTATTCAGAAATCTCATCCTTCACAATGGTCTCTAAAATCTTACTCATGACCAAGGTTAGGCTAATCAGCCTGTAATTTTCAGTCTTTTGCCTTACTCCCTTCTTAAACAGGGGTGTCACGTTAGCGATTTTCCAGTCCTCTGGGATTCTCCCTGACTCTAGTGATTCCTGAAAGATCACCACTAAGGTGATTAGAGGGGGCAATGGCCTAGTGGGGTGATCACTGGATTGTTAATCCAGAGGCCCAGATAACATTCTGGGGTCCTAGGTTGAAATCCTGCCATGGCTAATGGTGGAATTTGAATTCAATAAAATATCTGGAATAAAGAATCTAATGATAACCATGAATCAACTGTCAGGACAAGCCCACCTGGTTCACTAATGTCCTTTAGGGAAAGGAACTTCCATCCTTACCTGGTCTGGCCTACTTGTGACTCCAGACCCACAGCAATGTGGTTGACGCTGAACTGTGCTATGGGCAATAAATGCTGCCCAGCAAGCAACACCCACATCCTGTTATTATTTTTAAAAAGTTAACTCCTCCATTATTTCTTCAGCTACTTCCTTAAAAGCTCTGGGGTGTAGTCCATCTAGTCCTGGTTTATCCACCTTCAGGCCATTCAGTTTTTCTAGCACCTTCTTCTTGATGATGGCTACAATTATCAGCTCTGCCCCCTGACTCTCTCGAATTTTTGGGATAGTATTTGTGTCTTCCACGGTGAAGACTGATGCAAAGTAATTATTCAGTTCCTCAGTAATTTCCTTGTTCCCCACTACTATCTCTTCAGCATCATTTTCCAGCAGTCCAATGTCCACTTTGCCCTCTCTTTCGCCCTTTCTATATCTAAAGAAACTCATTCTCCTTTACATTACTGGCTAGCTTACCTTTATATTTAATCCTTTCCCTCCTTATTTCTTTATTTGTTGCCCTCTGTTGGTCTTTGTAAGCTTCCCAATCCTCTGGTTTCTCACTAACCTTCACATATTATATGCTTCCTCTTTTGCTGTTATGTTATCCCTGACTTTGCTAGTTGACCATGGTTGTCTTATCGTCCCTGTACTATGCTTCTTTTTCCTAGGGACGAATTTTTGCTGTGTCTACTGAATTACTCCTAGAAACCCCTGCCATTGCTGTTCCACTGTCTTTTCAGCTCGTCTCCTCTCCCAGTCAATCCTGCCCAACTCCTCCCTCATGCCTCTGTAGTTGCCTTTATTCAGCTGTAATATCATTATCTCTGATTCTACCTCGTCCCTCTCAAATTGCAGAGTAAATTCAATCATAACAGCTACTGACTCATTCAATCATGACCACTGCCTCCTAAGGGTTCCTTCACCTTAAACTCCCTTATCAAAGTCTGCCTCATTACACAACACTAAATCCAGAATTGCATGTTCCTTTGTGGGCTCCACCAAAAGCTGCTCCAAAAAGCCATCTCGTAGACATTCCACAATCTCCTTTTCTGGCAAGCCACTACCAACCTGATTTTCCCAGTTTACACGCATACTGAGATTCCCATGATCACCGTAACTTTTCCTTTTTTTCATACTTTTTCTATCTCCTGGTGTAACTTGCACCCCAACTCCTGACTACCGTTTGGAGGCCTGTACATAATTCCAGCTATGTATATTTTTACCTCTGCTGTTCCTCAACTCTACCCACACAGATTCTGCACCCTCTGACCCTACTTCATTTCTTAATATTGATTTAATTTCATTTCTTACTAATATGATGTCGAGTAGATTGGGCCTGTACTGATTGGAATTTAGAAGAATGAGAGGTGACCTTATGGAAGCATGTAATGGCTTTAGGGGCGCAACAAGATAGATGCGGTGAGATTGTTTCTCCTTCTGGAAGAGTTTCAAGCCAGAGGGTTTAATCTCACAATAAGGGATTGCTAATTTCAGAAAGAGATAAGCAGGATTCCTTCTGTCAGAAGGTATTGAATCTGTGGAATTCTGATCGCAGAAGGCTCTCATGGCTGGGTTGTTAACTATATTCAAGGCTGAGAAAGACAAACTTTAATAAGTAAGGGAATCAAGGGTTCTAGGGAAAAGCCAGGAAAGTGAAGTTGAGCATTATTGGAACAGCCATGATCTCATTGAATGGCAGAGCAGACTTGATGGGCTGAATGGCCTTCTTCTGCTCCTATACCTGTGGTCTTCCCATGTTGTTCAATATGTTGGGTATGCTGACTCTTTCTCATCCTACCTCGAGCTGTTAAATTGCAGATTAGGTGAGTTTAGGCCCTTAAGTGATCTTTATTAAGTGATCTTCGCCTTATTAACTAATTTTCAAATTGTGCTTTCTGGTTCTAGACTCCCTACCCAGGAAAAGCATTATATCTGCATCTACTTTGTCTATACTTTAAGTTTCAATGAGATTGTCTGTCATTCTTTGAAACCCTAGAGAATACAAGCCCAGTTTGACCATTCTCTTTTCACAGCACAGTTCTGCCATCCCAGGAACAAGTCTGGTGAACCTTTGAGATAGTAGGGACTGCAAATGCTGGAGGCAGAGTCAATAAATGTGGAGCTAGAAAAGCTCAGCAGGTCAGACAACATCCAAGGAGCGGGGAAGTCAACGTTTCGGGTTGAAACCTTTATTACATTCTCTCTACAGTAATAATATCTTGGCTGGATAAGGAGATTGAAACGGCACACAGTACTCCAGGTTGGGCCTAACTAAGCTCCAATACATTTAAGGCACCAGTTCACTATTCCTGTACTCAAATCCTCTTGCAATAAAAGCTATCATTCTATTAGAGACAGTAACAACTGCTGATGCTGGAGTCAGAGATAACACAGTGTGGAGCTGGAGGAAAACAGCAGGCCAGGCAGCATCAGAGGAGCAGGAAAGTTGATGTTTCATGTTGGGACCCTTCTTCAGAAACATTCAATTAGCTTCTATCAGCCTTCTTAATAGCTTGCTGCTTCTGCACGTTAACCCTTGGTAACTTATTGAAAAGGGCACCCAGGTCCTTTTGCACATCTGCACATTCCAACCTCTTACCATTTAAAAGATAACCTATACATCTGTTTCTCCTAATAAAGTGGATAACCTCATCTACCAACTTCATGCCTATTTATTAAGTTTATTCAAATTTTCCTCAGAAGTTTTATGCCTTCTTCACAACACACTTTCCCATTTAGTTTTGTGTCATCTGCAGATTTGACAATATTACATTTGGTCCCTACTTCCAAAATATATAATCTTATGTATAGTGAGCAGTGGGAGTCCACTGGTTGTGTGCATGCACAGCTGCTCCAATGGTCTGCACGTGGTAACTGGCATCGTCTTGCTGATTGGGGTGCTGACTTTCTGCTCCCAAAGTCACTCCATGTGGAGGGCTCAGATGCCTGTGCAGCCAGTAAGAAAATTAGAAGGAATGCTGGTTCTGATCCTTTGGTACCCCACAGCTTTCCAGTCCAAGAATTTCTTTGTTCTTACTCTGTTTTCTGTCTATTAGTTATATCATCAATCCATGCCAGTACATTACCTCCTATCCCATGTACTTTAATCTTTGTAATCAGCCTCCTGTGGGGGAATTTACCAGAAGCCTTCTGAATATTTACGTATATTATGACCATTGGCTCTTCTTTATCAAGTTTGTTAGCTTTATTCTACAGTTAGATTGACCAGCATTCTCACTCTCTCCCCATTGTTTCCATCTGCTCTTGACTTAACAAAATTCTCGTTTTTCACCTGTTTCTATGCACTTTGTTTTCACTAGAATTTGCTGTACTATGTCAATCTGCTCCGGACTTGCTGGATTGCCGTGCTCTTGGATTTACATTTGCTTGTTTTAATACTCCCACTGTCCCCTCTGTGTTAGCCTTCTCTGGACTCACCGAATATCTCATGCTCTCAATACTGTTTCTAGCTCCTCTGGGGGCACTGCTATTCTCATTCTCTCTACACCGACTTTTCCTGTTCTTCATTCCCCAGAATTCTCACTGTCTGTACTTTATCTACTTGCTCAAGACTAACTCGAATTGTGCCAAACATTGAACTCCTCATACCCTATGAGGAGAAAGTCCTGAACTGGATTGCTGTGTGGGGATGCTGAAACATCCATGTCCTCCAACAAAATGAATGGGTGGCACGGTGGCTCAGGGATTGGCACTGCCGCCTCACACAGCCAGGGACCCAGGTTCAATTCCACCCTCAGGTGACTGACCGTGTGGAGTTTGCACATTCTCCCCGTGTCTGCGTGGGTTTCCTCTGGGTGCTCTGGTTTCCTCCCACAGTCCAAAGATGTGCAGGGTAGGTGGACTGGCCATGCCAAATTGTCCATAGTGTCCAGGGATGTTTAGGTTAGGTGGAAAATGCAGGGATAGGGGAATGGGTCTGGGTGGGATGCTCTTCAGAGGGGTGGTCTGGGCTTGTTGGGCCGAATGGCCTGTTTCCAACTGTAGGGATTCTATAATGAAAAAAAGTCACACTTTTCCTTCTAATGCAAAACTAACATCAACTCTGTTATCAGTGCATAACGCTTCTCACTACTGAACACAATACTTTCTCTCTCTTTTATCTTGCTGGTACCTCCACTACCATCATGGCAAAACACCCAGCTTTCCCAGAAGCCTCCTCCTTGATCTCTGTGGACAATTATACTGAACCCTTGGAGGAATCATCAGTAAAGCTACTTCCTGAACAGCTAACCAGTTGAGATACTGACGCCTCAGTTGGAACGTTAACTTCAACAAGTATGGTACCACAATCTGGTGAGCACCTCACTGCAGCTGGCCAAGAACAAATGCCCCAGGCAGGCGGCATTCCAGATGCCTCCATTGGCTTTGGTGAGGGAAACTCCCCTAAGACTTTGAGACATGATTGCCTTCTTGCTGCACATGCAGTGTGCTTGCTTCATAAGCTGCTGGCATGTGTTGCAGATGTAAGACTGTATAGTAAGATATCTGCCCCCTTGACTGGGACCATTGACCAGCAAGGCAAGCTGCCTCATCATGTGCATGTGCCAACTGGCATGCCAAGACAACATCAAGGCAGGGATGGTGTGATCATGCAGGTAGGCACTATGTGGGTGAGCACTAAGAAAACAAATGTGCAGCCCTGAGGTGCAGCTGGGTCTAATCCTTGAGCTGGGCGCATGTCCAGCCGTGCAAATGTCCTCACAGCAACCTGTGAATGCTGGTTGTCAGAGCATCCCACAATGCAAGTCTGTGCATCCTGAGTGTCAAGCAAATGTATCAAATAGTTGTCATGTTGGTCATGAGGGTAGACAAATGCTAGACGCCAATGTTCATGGACAAGGGGAGTGTGTGGCTGGTGCCAGTGGATCATGGGTGCTGCTTCGTCCCAACAACATGGTGGTCCTTCAGATCAAGTGGTGAGCTGACGTTTTGAGGCACTTTTAAGCGATAACCTCCCGCTTAATTACAACTCACAATTGTCTAGCAAAAAACTCACCTCACTACTTGTCAAAAAACATAGGACATGGAATGAGATGCTCCCTACATTAAGGTAGACCTCACTAGATTTCTCATCTGATTCTACTGCAAATCTCACCATGACCGGTGCCCTACTAGATGAACATAGCAGGCCAAGCAGAATCTCAGGAGCACAAAAGCTGACGTTTCGGGCCGAGACCCTTCATCAGAGAGGGGGATGGAGTGTGGGTTCAGGAATAAAAGGGGAGAGAGAGGGAGGCAGACCGAAGATGGAGAGAAAAGAACATAGGTGGAGAGGAGAGTATAGATGGGGAGGTAGGGAGAGGATAGGTCAGTCCAGGGAAGACGGACATGTCAAGGAGGTGGGATGAGGTTAGTAGGTAGGAAATGGAGGTGCGGCTTGAGGTGGGAGGAAGGAATGGGTGAGAGGAAGAACAGGTTAGGGACGCAGAGACAGGCTGGGCTGGTTTTGGGATGCAGTGGGGGGACGGGATGAGCTGGGCTGGTTGTGTGATGCAGTGGGGGGAGGGGACGAACTGGGCTGATTTTGGGATGCGGTGGGGGAAGGGGAGATTTTGAAGCTGGCGAAGTCCACATTGACACCATTGGGCTGCAGGGTTCCCAAGCATAATATGAGTCGCCGTTCCTGCAACCTTCGGGTGGCATCATTGTGGCACTGCAGGAGGCCCATGATGGACATGTCGTCTGAAGAATGGGAGGGGGAGTGGAAATGGTTTGCGACTGGGAGGTGCAGTTGTTTATTGCGAACCGAGCAGAGGTGTTCTGCAAAGCGGTCCCCAAGCCTCCGCTTGGTTTTCCCAATGTAGAGGAAGCCACACCGGGTACAATGGATACAGTATACCACATTGGCAGATATGCAGGTGAACCTCTGCTTATTGTAGAAAGTCATCTTGGGGCCTGGGATGGGGTGAGGGAGGAGGTGTGGGGGCAAGTGTAGCACTTCCTGCGGTTGCAAGGGAAGGCGCCAGCTGTGGTGGGGTTGGAGGGCAGTGTGGAGCGAACAAGGGAGTCACGGAGAGAGTGGTCTCTCCAGAAGGCAGACAAGGGTGGGGATGGAAAAATGTCTTGGGTGGTGGGTTCGGATTGTAGATGGCAGAAGTGTCGGAGGATGATGCATTGTATCCGGAGGTTGGTGGGGTGGTGTGTGAGAATGAGGGGGATCCTCTTAGGGTGGTTGTGGCGGGGGCGGGGTGTGAAGGATGTGTTACGGGAAGTGCGGGAGACGCAGTCAAGGGTGTTCTCGACCACTGCGGGGGAAAAGTTGTGGTCCTTGAAGAACTTGGACATCTGGGATGTGCGGGAGTGGAATGCCTTATCGTGGGAGCAGATGCGGTGGAGCCGGAGGAATTGGGAATAGGGGATGGAATTTTTGCAGGAGGGTGGGTGGGAGGAGGTGTATTCTAGGTAGCTGTGTGAGTCGGTGGGCTTGAAATGGACATCAGTTACTAGATGATTGCCTGAGATGGAGACTGAGAGGTCCAGCAAGGTAAGAGACGTGTTGGAGATGGCCCAGGTAAACTTGAGGTTGGGGTGGAAGGTGTTGGTGAAGTGGATGAACTGTTCGAGTTCCTCTGGGGAGCAAGAGGCGGCGCCGATACAGTCATCAATGTACCGGAGGAAGAGGTGGGGTTTGGGGCCCGTGTAGGTGCGGAAGAGGGACTGTTCCATGTAACCTACAAAGAGGCAGGCATAGCTGGGGCCCATGCAGGTGCCCATGGCCACCCCCTTGGTCTGTAGGAAGTGGGAGGAATCGAAAGAGATTTTGTTGAGGGTGAGGACGAGTTTGGCTAGGTGGATGAGGGTGTCGGTGGAGGGGGACTGGTCGGGCCTGTGGGACAGGAAGAAGTGGAGGGTCTTGAGGCCATCTGCATGAGGAATACAGGTGTGTAGGGACTGGACGTCCATGGTGAAAATGAGGTGTTGGGGGCCAGGGAATTGGAAGTCCTGGAGGAGGTGGAGGGTGTGGGTGGTGTCATGGATGTAGGTAGGGAGTTCCTGGACCAAAGGGGAGAAAATGGAGTCCAGGTAGGTGGAGATGAGTTCGGTGGGGCAGGAGCAGGCTGAGACAATGGGTCGGCCAGGGCAGGCCAGAATCACACAACCAGCCCAGCTCATCCTCTCCCCCCACTGCATCCCAAAACCAGCCCAGCCTGTCTCTGCCTCCCTAGCCTGTTCTGTCTCTCACCCATCCCTTCCTCCCACCTCAAGCCGCCCCTCCATCTCCTACCTACTAACCTCATCCCGCCTCCTTGACCTGTCCGTCTTCCCTGGACTGACCTATCCCCTCCCTACCTCCCCACCTATACTCTCCTCTCCACCTATCTTCTTTTCTCTCCATCTTCGGTCCGCCTCCCCCTCTCTCCCTATTTATTCCAGAGCCCTCTCCCCCTCCCCCTCTCTGATGAAGGGTCTCGGCCCGAAACGTCAGCTTTTGTGCTCCTGAGATGCTGCTTGGCCTGCTGTGTTCATCCAGCTCCACACTTTGTTAGCCTAGAGATACAGCCTGTGCAGGAACTAGGTGAGTGCCCCTGAGTGCAAAGTGTCCTTGCTGCAGCCTTACAATGACAATTGCATCACACCCTGAGGTGCAGCTTTGAAGCCCAGAAGCGCAGAGCAACGTTATATGCACAAGGGATCTTACAGGTCAGCATATGTCATTTACTGTTATCTGCAGTTGCAGGGTGTGTGTGGTTGGTGATCGTGGAGCATTCCCTGAGAAGTACCTGGTGTCCAACATGGAGGTCATTTGGAATAAGTGACCGGCTGAAGTCGCCAGGCACCCACTCTGTCTTACATGCTGAGAAGTCTTTGTGTCTATTTTGCCCGTAACATACAAGATAAAGAGATGAGGTGAAATGTCCCATTGACAAGGCCATTAACAAGCAATAATCTTGCTTAATAGGCGAGGCATTGCTTCCAAGTGATAATGTTGCCTCGACTCATGAATTTTTTTTAAAGATGCATTGAATTGTTCCTGATGGACCTCATAGAATTCTTGCACAATTGTGCCACATGTATTGCCATTGCCCACAATATTCAGACCCTTATAAGATTCTGTTCACTGTATCTTCTGCAAGCTAATTTCCTGATATGAAGTTAACATTTTTAACAGGTGATTCAAAACAACAACAAGAAACATGTAACCTAAAGTGTAGTTCAAATTCAATCTACACAAAGGAATGAGCAAACAATTTTCATCAATACCCTGCATTAATACACCTTTATTTCGAACAATCTCTGGAGAGAATGTCACTTATTTTGCTAACACTAATTTTTGAGCCACACATGCATCCTTTAGAATACTGACCTTTTTTAAATCCTTTATCAGACAAAAATAAGGCTAATTTATCCTTGAATGTAAAACTCACATTATCTCTTATATCCTAATTTATACCTATGGTAAATACATTAGGTGGAATTGTTTTTCTCCACCAGCTACAACACATGATGTAGCATTCTCTGGAGAAACACTAGACACTCACAAAGCTACTAACAGTTGTTTCAACTGTCAGCGATCTACCCCAATCACTCCAATCTATTATTCCTATCCTCCTACCATGTTTTTTACTACTTTGAAGAGCATCTTTCTCTTTATTTTTGCTTTCCTCCTCAAGGTCATTCTTATTCTGTTCATTATCAACTGATTTATCTCTCCCACTTCTGTGTGGAAAAAGACGTTTGCTTTCACCTATGGGTTTATGAGCTAAGTCTTAGCTAGTAGCTAAAACAACTGCCTCCCTTGTATTAGAAACATTACAGCCTTCTAGGTGAGACTTGATTCCTAATGGAACACTATTTTTAAATTCCAGTATTAACAGGATCTCTCTGAGGCTTTCAAATCCTGCTCAATCTTTATTGACCTTTGACCTTGATCAAAGACTATCTCTTTTTCTCCAGTAAATTCCACAAATGTCTGATTCTATCTTGGGGAACTCAAGTTTCTAAATTTTTGTCTGCAAGATTCTGGATCTGGTACATATGCTTTAAGCACAACCTTCTATGTCATAATCTGTGTACTTCTCATCCAAAATGATTGAATAAACCTCCTATGGTGTTCCTATCAAAGCATTTCATAATTGTACTGTCCAAATTTATTGTAACAACAATAACCTTGTAGAATTTTATTTCAAATAATACAAAAATGCATTTCAAATCTTCCTCACTTAAATAATGGTGTCAGGCAAATATTCCTTGTCAAATCAAAAACAGAAGACAAATCGAAAACCATTTTAAATCTATCTGCTACTCGTTAGTCATATCATAGAAGCCTTTCCCAGTTCAAATTTTCTGACTTCCCTTCCTCTTTGAAACATAATTCAAATTTATTTTCATTTCCAACCACAGTTCCAATTGTTTCATTTGCAACTGAATTCCAGCCAACTTAACCTGTGTTTTATCTGCTTTAACTCTGTTTTCTTCAATATTCAGACATTATGCTAATACTTCAGCTATTTCTGCTTCCATAGCAATCTTTAATTTTATTTTTACATTTTCTATCACTAGTTTTAAGCTAACGTTTTGTTAACTATTGCAATGTATTCAATGGTAGTCTTCTCAATAGGTACAGCAAAGGTGTCTGTTAAACTTTATACATATAAACCCTAGCCAAAGCTACAATACCACTCTAAGCATATAGATTCAAAATCCTGAAAAAATTCCCCAACTATTTTGCCATCTCCCTGGAGACTGACAACTTTAAAACACATTCAAATTTCTGGCTGTCAACTTAAAGAACATCAAGATAACATGATTTCAAACATTTACTTTAACAAATTACAAAAAAAAGCACTGACCAAGCACTTTTTTATTCATGTAAGCAACATATATTTTAAACTACAGAGTGATGATAACTTGAATGCTAATTTGCATCACATCTATAAGTGCATTTTGCAGGTCTTTTAGCAAATAGTGCACAGTTAGTCTAGGTTTCTAATGGCATCCTACATCTCCATTCTGCCAATAGTATCGGAGGCCACTGGGGAGTTTGGCTTGAAGTTATGGGCAGCACTGCCTTGTCCTCTTTAAGTATACATAGTTTGTGTCTAGACATGGTAGACACAGAGACAGGAGTTTGTGGTCCGTTATTATTATGTGAAAATATTGTGGAACTTCCTGACTCTGAATATGATCGCCAAACCTTTTGTCTCTATCTGCGCATATTCATGCGCTGCATTAGCCAAAGTTCTAGGTGCATACACTGTTGGACTTTCCTCTCAATTGGGCCACCTATGAGCTAATATTACCCTGATGCTGTATGGGGAGGCATCACCCGTCAAAACCAGATCTCACTTGGGATCATCGTGTGCCAACACCTTAGAGGATGGTAGCTGTTGCTTCTTTCCCTGAAGGCTATTGCTTGGCGACCCGGCAATTTCCAAGGCTGATCCTTTTTTAAGAGTTGATATATAGGTGCCAGGATGGAGGCCATGTGAACTTTCTCAATAATTCAACAGTGTAAGGAAAGGCCTAAGCTTTGGTACAGATGTGCAAGCAGGACACCTTTGATCAGCCTCACTTTATCTTCCAACAGGTGTAACCCAATCTTGTCAACTCTGTAGCCCAAATCGGTCACTTGGGATGACAGGAACACACATTTTTCCCTTCTAAGGTGTACACCCTCCTGGGAGAAACATCTTACAAGTTCTCTTAGTGCCCTTTATTGGTCTTCCCTGTTATTAGCAGGTCATCTAGATAAATGGTGACCTAGGGTTGATCTTGTAAAATGTTCTCCATCATCCACTGAAAAATTGCACAGGCTAACGATAGCAGTCTCGTATATTGATACAAATCCTTGTGGGTATGAACTGTGGCATACTTCTCGGAATCCTCATCTAATTACAATTGCAATATGCATGGTGCATGTCCAGCTTTGTGCAGGACACTCCCAAGCTAGATTTGCATATATTTCCTCTATGTGAGGGATTGGATACTTACCCAGCTGCAAAAAGTGGTTAACCATTTGCTTAAGATCTCTACAAAGGCAAACTGACCTGTCAAGCTTCATAATCATTACAACTGGCGCTGCTCATTCAGCAAAGTAGACTAATTTGATGATTTCTTCACTTTCTAGCCTTCTGAATTTTGCCTCTCGTAAGGCAAATGGTAGTGGACAGGCCATACAAAAATCGCAGAATTGCTTCAACATGCAAAGTGGCCTTGGCTCCTTTGATAGTCCCTAGACATTCCTCAAAACCTTCTGGGTATTTAATTAGGATTTCACTGAAGCAACTATTTTCTAATCGAAAAATATTGAGCCTATCTAGGAAAATCTTTTGCAACCAAATTTTGCCCCATCAAGCTTGGGCCCAAGCCCTTTACTACAATCAGCAGCAACTGAAACAGTTGCTTCTCATCAGAGACCAGAATTGAAGTTGTACCTGTAATCTGTAAAGGTTCCCCAGTATATATTCTCAGTCTGGCCGAGGTCTTGTGCAAACCTAAGAGTTGGAGCCCAGGGTGAATTTTGTGAAAGACTATGTTTTGCAATCACTTGCGCAACTGTGTTGGCATCGACCCCCATTAGAACCAGGTGACCATTTAACCAGATGTTTATTTTAATTGGTTCTGATTTGGATGATGCTAAGCAATTTGACTGTTCCAAACCAGATGTGGATGGATTTCCCAGGGTGTGCACTCTCTTGGATACCAGCCTAAATGGTCTCTTACTTAATTTGAGTCTTGTGGGACTTTTGTTGTCTTGGGTCCACATAGTGGCAGAAACTATAATTGTCTGCCAGCCTGGATCCTGAAGAAAATTTTAACTGGCTGAGGTTTGGCTTTGGCGTTTTGCTCTGGGCTGACCTAGAGTCACTCTGTTCCGGGTATATCCTGATTGAAGCTAAGCAATTGCCTTCACTCAAGCGATGTCCCCAAGCTCAGTAGGGGTAGCAAAGTTGTCCACTTCCCTTGGAATATGCTGCAACTCATATGCTCCACTTGCTACATTTTGCAGTTGTGGTGACCATTTGAAGTTCATTTGGGCTTCAGCTAGTAGGTGCTTTTGCATAGTTACATCATTAATCCCACATATCAAATCATCTCACAGCATCACATGAAGCGTTAAACCAAAGTCACATGCCTCTGCCAGTCACCTTAGCCTCAACAAAAATCCCAACATGGATTTCTCTGGTTCTTGAATTGCCAAGTAAAATCAATAACATCTCAGAATTGGAGGAGGCTTGGGGTCATAATATTTCTTAACTAAATCTGTCAACTCTTGAAAGGCATTAGTACCTGGTGCCTCAGGGAAACATAGGCTCCTAATAAACTAAAAAGCTGCAGGTCCACAAGCTGTCAGGAGAATTACTCATTCTTTTTCATTTGACCCAGTGTCATTTGCTTGGAAGAATAATGCATTCTTTCCACATACTGGGCTCAATCTTTGATGGCGGCATCAAATGAGTCAAGCTTCCCAAATGACAGCATGATGCCAGAAATGCTTACCCAGCTCAAAGACAACTGTTGCAAGCAAATTTCTTCAAAAGCTTGTTTAGCTCTCTGTGAAATACCTCCACAGAAGATGGTATCCTGGCACCAAGTCACCTTTTATTTACACGTGGAGAGTCCTTGGCACTGATCTAGCTTCCTCAGAACCAGCTTTCAGAGTGAACTGAATGTCAAACACTTCTGTTTCTATCTGTCAGCTAGGGCTCCTCAACCGGACCGGATTAACAGGTCCAATCATGGAATTCATATCCTATGAGGTCCACCTGGCTGATGTTATTACAATCACTGCAATATATAGGAGAGTTTGCAACCTGATTTCAAAGACAACATCCTCTGTTCACTTTTCCATGGCAACATGAAACCCATCAAACCAATTAGCTGTCCTTAAATCCAATCTTCTATGATCTTAGAGGTAAATGGACAATAAAACTGCTCAGAGTTCAGTGCCAACAACATGTTTTAGGAATGTGAGTAACTCATCATCTATTCATTTTACTTTCAGAAATAGCTTCCATTAATCCCAGCCACAAATACTTGCACCTTCTTTCTCATAAAACAAACCCTTAGAACTTCCTTTAAACTCTAACAATCAACCAACCAAGCCATACTGTTGGGAGGAGTTTAAATTAATTTGAGCAGTGGGGGTGTACAGAACATTAGCAGAATAAGGGCACGGAATCATACAGTAAAACAATCAAGTCAGAGGGAATGCAACAATATCAATTTCAAGGCAGTAAGGCAAGTCTGAATGGTCTGTAATACCAGGAGTACCACAGGTAAAACGGATGAGTTAAGGGCGATGATTGACGCATGGAAGTATGATATAGTAGACATTGCAGAGATGTAGCTGAGGGAAGGGCAGGATTGGCAGCGCATCATTTTGGGACAGAAAATCTTTAGGCGAGACAGAGGAGCGGGTAAAAGAGAAGGAGGCATGGCATTACTAATAGTTAAGGACTCAGTTACTGCAATAGGGAGAGATGATATCTTTGAAGGGTCATCAAATGAAGCTTTGTGGGTAGAGCTTCAGAATAAAAAGGCACAGCTACATTGCAATGTGTTTATTATAGACCTCCAGACAGTCAGCAAGAAATTGAGGACCAAATTAGTACACAATTTTGGAGGTGTGTAAAAATAATACTAATAAGGTAATTGTAATCAGTGATTTCAACTTTCCCAATATTAACTAGGATAGACATAATATTAAGGGATTGGTTGGAGTGAATTTATGAGAATGTGTGCAGGAGAAGTTTTTAGGCCAATATATAGAGAGTCTAACACTGGGCAGAACTGTTTTGGACCTAATTCTGGTAAATGAAGCTGGACAGGAAGTTGAGTCGATAGTGGGGAAGCATTTTAGTGATAGTGATCAGAGCATGGTACAAGTTAAGCTTACTAATTTAAGCTACAAAGAAATAGCCAATTTGTAAAAAAAAAATTTTGAAATTTGGAGGGGAGAATGGATTTTAGTAAAATAAGGCAGGATCTGGCCAAGATAAACTTGAGAACAGCTACTAGAGGGGAAACCTACAGAAAAGCAGTGGGGGCATTCAAAAAGGAAATGGGGAAGGTACAAGACAAACATATTCCCTCTATAGTGATAGGAAGGGGTAACAAGCCCACAGAACCATGGATGACCAGAGATATTCAGGATGCGGTAAGAAGAAAAAGAGAGGCTTTTTGCAGATACAAGGGGAGCAAATCAGCGGAGGCATTAATGGAGAACAGAAAGTGTAGTATGTAACTCATGAAAGCAATTAGGAAAACAAAGAGAGGATATGAGAAAGCTCTGGCTGGTGAAATTAGGGAAAATCCCAAGATATTCTGTATGTATATCAATGGGAAAAGGTTAACCAGGGAAAGAGGAAGGCCCGTTAGGGACCAAGGGGGCAATCTGTGTGTGGTGCCAGAGGATATTGGTAGAATGTTAAACCAATGCTTCACATCTGTCTTCACCCAAGAGAATGAGGATGAAGGTATGGAATTCCAGGGGAGAGACTATGATGTACTTGATCAACTGGACATGAGGAAGGACAAGGTATTGGAGGTGATGGCAAATTTAAAAGTGGACAGATCTCCAGGTCTGAATGACAGGTCTGTCTGTACCACAGGCTGCTATGGGAGGCAAAGGAGGAGACTGCAGGGGTACTGATCCAAACTTTTAATTACTTTCCAGCCATAGGGGAGATGACAGAGGACTGGACAACAACTAATGTGGTTCCAATATTTAAAAAAGGTTGTAGAGATAAGCCAGAGAACTACAGGCAAGTAAAATCATGTCATTAGTGGGGAAACTGTTGGAGCAAATTCTGAAAGATAGCACCTACCTCCACTTGGAGAGGCAAGGTTTTATCAGGGTAGTCAGCATGGCTTCATCAGTGGGAGATCATGCGTAACAAATTTGAATGAATTTTTTGAGGAGGTAACCGGGGTGGGTGTACCTAAGGGATGTGCAGTTGATGTAATTTCATATGGATTTCAGCAAAGCCTTTGACAAGTCCCACAATAGACACTTATCAAGGAGGCAAATGCACATGGGGTACAGGGTAATTTGATTAAGTGGATTCAAAATTGGTTCAATTGTAGGAGACGGGGTGATGGCAGAAGGCTGCTTTGGTGACCAGAAGCCAGTATCCAGCAGCATACCACAGGGATCTGTGTGGGTCCCCTACTATTCATCATTTTTATGAAGGACATGGGTGACGGTGTGGGGTGTTGGATTAGTAAATTTGTAGATTGCACAAAGATTGTTGAGTGATTAACAGTTTGTTTGAGTATCTTGGGCTACAAAAAGATATGAATGGGATGGTGAAATGGACAAACAAGTAGCTGGTGGAATTTAACCCTGAAAAATATGGGGTGATATATTTTGGAAGGAGTAATTTAACAAGGAAAACTTCAACAAATGGCATGACGCTAGGAAGATCTGGGCACTAACGGACCTTGCAGTGTTTGTTCATAAATCTCTGAAGGCAGAAGGGCATATTAGCAGGGTGGTGGAAAAGTCATAGGGAATACTTTCTTTATCAGTTGAGGCATAGATTACAAAAACAGGGATATCTTTTTGGATAGATACAAAAAAACTGCAGATGCTGGAATCCAAGATAGACAAACAGGAGGCAGGAAGAACACAGCAAGCCAGGCAGCATCTGGAGGAAAGGAGCAGTCAATGTTTTGGAGATAACCCTTCTTCAGGACTGAATGTGGGGGTAGGGGGGGCTGCAGATGAAGAGAGGAGAAGGGAGTGTGGTGGTGATAGGTGGATACTGGTGGTAGGTGAGACCTGGTTGGTTAATAGGAGGGATGAACCCAGTGGGTGGCTGGAAGGGAGGATCAGAAAGTGGAATGGGAGGGAGGAGGTGGGGCTGGAAAGGAAGATGGGCTATGATTGGGAAGGTTCCTCAGCCTCCTTGAAACACCCCAAAATCCCACCTCTGAACCTTGCTACATATTCACCATCACCCCTTACCTCGAACTCTCTGAAAGGTCTGTCCTCAGTAAAGGGCTCATGTTCGTGCCCCTCTGCCCTCACCTCAACAATTTCTGTGCTTGCCATGACATGGAACTCTTCTCCTGCTGGTTTTGCCTTATGCCATCTTGTTTGATAAAGACTCCCAACCACCCTCTGGGGAGTTAGACACCCTCTGCTGGCCTCTTACCCGCCCTGGACCTCTTCATTGCTAACTGCCAGTGTGACATTGACTACTTCGATTTCTCTACAACCCTCACCCACTCCAGCCTCTCCCCCACTGAACATGCAGTGCTCTACTCTCTCCACACCGATCCCTATTTCACTATCAAACCCACTGACAAAGGCAGGGCAGTGATAGTCTGGAGGATGAACCTCTACATCGTAGAGGCTGAACACCAACCCTCCAACACCCTGTCCTACCTCTCTCTTGACCATGACCCGACCATGGCCCATCAAGCCACCATCTCCCACACTGTCCATGACCTAATCGCTTCCAGTGATCTCTCCTCCACTGCTTCCAGCCTTACAGACCACCAGCCCCGCACTGCCCGGTTCTACCTGATCCCCAAGATCCAGCTACCCTAACCAACCTATCGTCTCCTCATGCTCCTACCTCAGCCCCAACTCCATTCTGTCTCCCTTGGTCCAGGCACTCCCCACCTACTTCAGGGTCACAAACCATGCCCTCCACCTCTTTGGAAACTTTCAGTGCCCTGGCATTCAGTGCTTCATCTTTACTATGGACATGCAATCCCTATACACATCTAAACCCCACAGGATGGCCTACAGGCCTTCAATTTTCTCCTCTCCAGCAGACCCATCCAGTCCAATACCCTCCTCGGCCTCACCAAACTAGTCCTCACCTCAATAACTTTTCCTTCAATTCTTCCCACTTTCTCCAAATCCAGGGGGTTGCCGTGGGCACTCACTAGGCTCCAGCTACACCAGCCTGTTTGTCAGATATGTTGAATAGTCCATCTTCAGGATGTACACTGGTTCTGTTCCCAAATCTTGCGCAATTGTGTCGGTGACAGCATCAGTGTTACATCCTGCACCCAGGCTGAACTGATGCAATTCATCGACTTCGCTAACAACTTCCACCCCACTCTCAAATTCACTCGGTTTACCTCACTCACATTCCTCCCCTTTCTTGACCTTTTTGTTTCAACTTCTTTCCTCCAGATGCTATCTGGCTTGCTGTGTTCTTCCAGCCACCTGTTCGTCTACCAAAATCTTGTTGGAGTTGTGTAGGTCTTTGCCCAGACCCTTGCTAGAATAATGCGTGCAATTCTGGTCACCACATTACAGGAAGGATGTGACGGCACTGGAGGGGATCAGGAGGAGATTCATCAGGATGTTGCCTAGGATGGAGCATTTAAGTTATGAGACAAGTTAGATTCGGCTTGAGTTGTTATCAATGGAGCAGAGAAAACTGAGGGACGATCTGATTGAGGTGTAAAAGATTATGAGAGATATGGTCATAGTAAATAGTCAGCCACAAGAGTACACAGGTTCAAGATGAATAACAGGAGATATAGGAAGGATGTAAGGAAAAATGATTTTACCCAGGGGGTGGAATGCACAGCCTGGGAGGGTGGTAGAGGTGAATTGCCTCATGTCCTTTACAAAGTACCTGGATGAGCACTTGGCACGGCATAACAATCCATCAATGGGATTTAGTTGAAGGCCAGGTGTTTGTCATGTGTTGGTATAAACTTGATGGGCTGAAGGGCTTCTTCTGCTCTGAATGATTCTATGATTGGAAACACTTATTTTAATATGCACATGCAATAGCCAATACTCACTGTAAATCATTTGTGTTGATTCTCAATGCTGTTTAGAATGTGCATCAGCCTTAGCAGTCTCATGAATGGTTTCTTGAATAATGTACTCAGTATTTGTCCTGTTTAGTTTCTTCAAATATTTTAACATAATCTTTCCTCCCCCATGTTTCTTTCAAGGAGAAAGCCAAATCACCAGGACAAGTCTTGGGGTCTTGATGAGGTCATCGTGGTTCTGTCCCTTTAGGTTACACTGTGACCATCTCAAAAACCCAAGTTGCTCTATAGGCTTCCGTTCCAATTGCCGCTACATTGTAGTAAATAGGTCTTTCTAGGAAATGTTTCAATTCCTATTTTCAGTTCATGTTTCTCCAGCAATTAAATCGGTGCACATATGAGTGTATATGTCATTAGTAATTTCAATTTAAATAGAACACTTTGCTTCACAATTAAACCACTAAAGCAGCATCAAATTAACAACACATCCCCAAAACTGGCTCTCATGAACTCGGTCATTCCACAATTTCGTAAATATGCTTTTCAGCTAAGTAAAATAACGGACAGAAAATACTAAAACCTACTAAATTAGTATTGAATGGAACCGTATGGAGGACATTGTGCAGGTACAGCGAGAGTACACAGGAGAAAGAAGCCAGCGCTGCAAATCAATGCTTTACGTTAGTTTTTCTTCAAAAAAAACCTTCAAGCTCAACGAATTTCGTACTATCAAGTAGAACAATGTTCCGCATATAAATTATATTAAGGAGATGACTAAGCCTAAAAAAATCCAGGCTTGGATAGAAAGCGAATAAGGAAATAAATAATTATACAAACACACACAAAGAATATTGCAGGATACTGCCAATACCGAGTGAGTGCGGACTCTACAGCGACTTCTAGCGAAAGTACCGCAACCCCTTAAATCTCCTGCCAGTTCGCATTGCTGCTGTCATCCAACCCTATTCCCAGATCTAGGGAGGGCGTGATTGACAGAAGGACAGCGGTTTCTAAACTCCCGATTTTAATTTTTACCACTCCCTCCTTTTTCCCGGACAACATTTATTCCTGAAACAGCAAATTATTCTTAAACAAAAAAACTCAGGACGGAGAATTAACGCCAAGACCTTCCTGGGTCCTAGCGCCGTATTTCTTCACCTCACTGAGCCGCCGAAGTTACATCAGACTTCCCCTCAATTCGTAGATCGGTTTGTTTGCGATTTGCATATTTTATTTGTTAAGGCAGCTGAACTATCGCTGTACGGAATTCTTTAACGTTTTATAACGTTAATCAAAGACCATTGTCATTATTTTTAAAAAGTCTATCCTGCTTGAGTTACTGTTTGTTAAGTGAGGGGAATGTCTCTGTGAATGATATTGTTGAGGCAGTGAAATAAAATAATATATTTTACCTCATTCAGAAATGTGGCATCCCACTAACCACATTGAGCATCATACTTTCCTCACCGTTCCGCTAACTAAACCACTTCTAGCCCAGGCCCGGGGTTCTCATGGGTAATATAAACATTAACTGTAAGTAACATATTCCTGAATTGCATTCTATTGAGCAGAGCCTATTCGTACTGCGGCAGGAAGCCAGTTAGAGTTGAAAGTGGTCGGTCCAAGATGGGGTCCAATTCTACTGTGCAGGATTTCTCAACCTGAACAAACTCAATCTATGTGATATCACTTCCAGTATATGCAAACTTTTACCAGAAACCTGAAAAACGTCATCTTTGAAGCTTTTGCTAGCTAAGATCACTTTCTGAAGATGGCTGTCCGTCATCAGGTCCCTTTCTGCCAAACTACAGCTTTCCCGAAATAGCTGAGACGAGGGAGGTGTTTGCTACAGCCCTGTGTGCTATTTCTTTCAGAGCAGAAAGTGTGCAGCTGAAACTGTCTTCAGGAATTCGAAAAAGCTTCCAATTGCTTATCGATTTTACTGGTCGCCGGTGGACCGACGTTCCTACGGTTAAGGCTGTTCATTGTAATAGCGATCGCTTCATTCTGATTTATTTCATATTTTTGGGGTTGAATCCAGAAATCTTACCTTCCGTGATATGAAAATAACCCCGTTTAACTAAAGTTCCCTGACACAATCAGTGAAACACAACCTTCATTTAGACAGTACTTTCACCAGAGTCGAATGCTGAAGTCATCTAAAAAGTTTCATGGGAGGAGAAATGCAGCGCTATACTTGTAAAGGGCTGAATACATACATCACTTCAAGCGATGAAATTCCTCCCTCAGTAACCATTGGGCACTAGGACCGAGAAGGAGCCTATATGTCGTTGGTAAGTCTACCTTAAACCCAACCCCATGCCTGCTTTTCTGCGCCACTCTGCGTGCTTTATGGAGAGTATAGTTCAGACGCAGATAGTACACACATTTCACAGTGGGGTCTGCGTAAGGAACACCTGTTTCAAAGCAGCCAGCAACCCAGCATTGGACTTGCAGATCTTTCTGCTGCTGAAGGCGAGCGTGTGAAGCCTCAGACACTCCTTCAGATCTTCCTCAAGTCTTTTGGATAATAAAAAAAGGTGACGTTTGGGGAAAAAAATAAGATCAAAGTTTTTGGATTGCCCCAGCGAGCACCGTGCGATCTATATTTCTCAAGGATTCATGCTGATGTATGCAGTCTTTTATAGAGTAAAAACAGCGCATGCCTTTCTGGAGTCAGAATCCATAAATTCTGACGTAGCCTTGTTCATCTAAAAAAAAATCCAATAACGCCGGGTTTTAAGTTGCTATGATCATCGTTATCTTCTTCCAATGGAGAAACTACGAATTTTTATTCTCAATGCAGCTGGATCGCCTGAAGATCAAACAGCCTGCTAGACCTGGGATTATTTAAAAAAAACAATATGTTTATGTGTGAGTATAAAGTGGTGGTTTCATAGACTACAGCGATTGACCTTGAACCTGCCCCAAACCAAAACAGCATATCACTTTTTATGTATGTTTTAATGGATTGCAGTCAAAACAATACATTCTAAAGAGCAACAAAAAGAGGAAAACACACGAGAGATCAATTTGGGCTGACACCTATATTCTTGTTTTTTTTGTTATTATCAGAAGCAGAATCGCCGGCGGCGACTGATGGCTCCGTTAGGTGAAGTTGGGAACTATCTTGGTGTCCAGGATGCAATACCTTTTGGGAATGTGCCCGTTTTGCCGGTGGATAACCCGGTTCTCCTGAGTGATCACCTCGGTCAGTCCGAGGGGGGTTTGAGCAGGGGCTCAGTCACGGACCTGGCTCACTTAAAGGGGATCCTCAGGCGGAGACAGCTGTACTGCAGGACTGGCTTTCACTTAGAGATTTTTCCTAATGGAACTATCCAGGGAACCAGACAGGATCACAGCCGCTTTGGTAAGTAGCAGAGAGACAAAGCATCTAATTGCCCTTAAGTAGGTCATAAAAGAAGCGTCTTATGATTCTTTTCCCCTCCTTTTCACGACAATGCCAGATGGAAGAGTTTAATACAACGCAGCTCCACAATGTAAGCAGACAGCAGTTGGAACGTATTTTGATTCCTATAACGTGATCTAAGAATATCAGACATGACTAAATGATAGAATCATCGTATTAATTTAGGTGTATGGTAACGGCAGTTCTTTATAAATATATCGGCATATCCTCTCTGTCTATGTCTACCTATTTGCGTGAGGATTTTACGTAAATTCGTTTTAGATAATTAACTTTCAAAATGATAGGTTGCGGAAAATGGATAGGCTTGCTGACAGCGGTCCTGGCTCCGTGTGTGTACAGAAAAACAGATTCAGGCTAATGGTGCAATGATACGATCATATGGGACCATTAATTTAGGTGCATAGCTATTGGATGCTGACGAAGACGCTTTGAAAATATGTCTGCGGCCGCCCATCTACCTGGCGCTACTACATAATTCAATAATCTTATAAAAATGTCATTTTACTGGGACACTTGACTAGAAACTAACTGAGAATCTGTATGTTTACGTCCTGCTGAACTGCCCCATTTATGCAATTAGACAGGTAAACTGCAAAATAAAAGCAGTGGGGTTGTATTGTCGAAGTTGGACATGGATTGCAAACGCAGTGGACTGCTGCAATCATATGACTCACTGATGGAGGTGATTGTTGGGGCGATCACAGCAAAGACTAATTTAACATATCGCCGTACACTATTAACCAGTCTGAGTTTCCTCAATCTGTCTTTGAAAATGCACAAGAGGCAATTCGGCCACGTGTGCGCCATGACCTTGTCATGCATTGTTTGTCCTGGTTGACTGAAAGAGGTTTTAATGTCAAAAAGCACCGATGCTGCTGACCAGGGTGTTCATCGAGAGTTTCCTTCCCCAGCAAAGGGCTCTTATCCAAGCTTCTCCTCTGGGTTCACGCCTCCAGCAGGTGTCTGTACGGCGGCCGCACTGCTACATTTCCAGAGCACCAGAGATTCCCCCGGGTCCTAATGCACACCCTGAATGCATTTGTGGCAGAAAGTCAGTGTAACGGGAAGATATCACTTTCCTTCTCAGACACCAATGTGTGCATTATCAGACAGATTCCTAAAACGCAAACGAAGATGAATGTTTGGAATTCCCGCAATCATTATCATCTATACTCCAACGCTTTGTAAAATATTTTCAATGCGACATTTGAAAAGAATTTAGTAAAGGGAAACTTTAAAAAAAACCCGTTTGGAAAAGATTTTTTGTTGTTCGGCGGTAAAGAGTCATTTCGCACAGAAACCACTTTCACCCTGTTTCGCGGGTGGGCCGGAGTGGGAGGCGGGGAGTGAGAACACAGATTCATGCAGAATCTGAACGTGTGAAGTTTGATCGCTGTGGTGGCGCAAGAATATAGCAGCAGACCCTCTACGCCCCGCTACACACACACAGACAGGGCACTCTCCAGATTCTGGATATTGGCCATATTGGTGCAGGAATATGAGGTTTTTTTGCACAGACTTTATGCTTTTCCAGACTAATCTACAGGCACCATTGCATTTTGTTGCTTCTGCCAGTTGTTTTATAAGATGATTCATTCTTTTTGTTTCGTCGTTAGTGAAAGTCTATTTCTTTTTTTTCTGCTTCTCGTCCTATCTGTCTTTCTGCGGTCGTCCCTTCTGTATGTGCGCTTACCTGGAGCTGCTTAAAGCAGCTGCCGGCTCTTTTACTGCAGTGACCCCTGCCCTTCACTACCTTGGGGCTGGATTGCACGCACTTTGCTACATTTCATAAGACGTTTTGTTTGGTTTTAACCCAGAGAAATTTTAATTAAAATATTTCCTTTAAAAATGACTCTCCTTTCAAGTAAAGACATTAGATATCATCAGCGACTTTTACTTTCTGAGTCTAATTCTGAAGGTCATAGTTTTCTGGTAGCTGATGGACTGGGTACCGCAGTGAGTGACAAGTCGATCAAGTAACTGGATTTGAATCGATTTCATTTGAATCGACTAGGGATTGCTGTGAAAGCTGCTGTTAGTAAAGGTGAAAAATAAAAATTAATACTAAACAAGGACAGTAAGGAAGGGTCTCAATTCATGGAATTCTTGATGAATGAGGTGGGCGAGTGGAGAAATATTTTGCTGTTGTTTAATTACCCTTTAATGATCTATCCAGGAATTCAGACCAGCACTTCACAATTATGTGATGTGGCCTTTCACTACAAAAAGGATTGACAGAAAAGCTTTGAAACAAACGGTCACCAAAGTGGAAACACTAACCATATTGACAAACCTTTTACACGATGGACGTTATCACTTTAAATGTTAACGTTCACTGAGGCTAGTATACTTGGTGCAATTCCATGCACTTTGGATAACTTTTCACTTCAAGTTAACAAATTTGTTCGTACAAATCATGTTCAGTGCTTATTTCATTCGGTGCTAGTTTAATGTTTAACTCATAGCACAATCGTATTCCGTAAAAGAATGCAATCAGCTTAGTTGCAAACTCTGAAGTGAACTGCTCTTAAGCGTACTCTGCTGCGGTTTGCAGAGTGCATTGCCTAAAATACACCGGAGTGGGGGAGGGAGGGAGATGCTGGCTACTACGCCAGTGTGCAGCATTTTTCTCCTTCAAGGTCTCAATCGCTCGATATGCATCAGTAGATGCGGCGTATTCCTTGCTGGCTTGTCTCATTTGTTGGAATTTCTACAGTGTGCTTTGACTGCAAGCTGCACATATGTCTAACGTTTAATGTAACATTCTTCGATTGAGGACACTTTCCAGATTGAACTCCGCTGGGAAATTCAGTAACTGGAAAGTGTAGGCGTGTCTTTTGTGTCTGCAAAACTAAAGCCTAAAAAACTGACGAAATACACAGCAGATGGACGTGTTCTGAATAAATACCACCGTCTTAATTAAAACCAATTTAGTTTCATAGACTGATCTTGAAGTTTCATCGTCAACTTTTGTTTAGTTTCGTTATTGAGTTGAACATTGCAGACTGCGAATATTGAGCTGATTGAAATTGGATAACCCATTGCATTTTAGTTTCTATGTGTAGTTGCTGCTGGAGGTTTAGGGCTACGATCAAGGACTATAAAGACTCTAACAGGATAACTTTGCCGGCGCTAGGACCACGCAGGAGACCTGAGTTTATTATGGGGGCGTTCCTGGTTTAATACCTTTGTACTAATGTGTGTATTTCATATTGTTTTCCTCCATACCCGTTATTCGTTCGACCATATGTTTTCAATTAACCAGATTTATCCGCCTATAGACGCATTTAATTACATTTTAGCATCTCATTTAGTCTAGCATTGATATACAATGGGAACAATAAGACTAGACACGCCCCAAGTCATTCATCTTTTATGCACTAACTGAAGGTAAAAGACGCAGGCGTTCTGTGATCTCACTCCATTTTTTGAAGTTACGTATTCTGTGCTTACTGTTAATATATTGGTGTGGCATTGATATTTGCACACAAAGTCTATCTTATTTGTTCGGAATTCACGGTCACAGGGCTGAAATCAGTGGTATGCTAGAGCAATTAATGGGGGAGAGGCTGGTTTCATTTCGAACTTCTGAAAACCCAATACCTCAAGGTGTCAGCTGAAAAAATATTACCCAGGAACGCTGCAAGCTGGGCGCTGCAGTTGGCATGCCAATCATTTCCCGAGTACCACAAGCAATATTTTAAGAAAGGAGGGCAGTTATTCTCGTGGGGCAGTCCCTGTTCCCCCACCCCCACCCCAACACTTGCAGTTATCTTTACTGAAGCTGAGGGCCACCCATTTTGCTTCCATTGTGTTTTCAAGTTTTCACACTTTGTTTACGCTTTAGTTATCATGTTAAAACCTGGCATACAGACAGGTATTGAACAAACAGATAGAATTGTCCCAATGACGCAATCTCATCCTCAAAGTCAAACATCGAACCAAAAAGGTCAGCGTTTATTTTCTGGCATATTCTGCATACCTTTTGGTTCTTTTTTCTTTGAGTGCTAGAACTCCACTCATGAGGCCAAATTATCACCTTGCTTTATCAACCCCCCCACCTTTACCCACCCTTCCATGTCCTTCCTTAGCACTTGAGCAATTCCTCTCACCTGGTGGAAGGGAGTAGCTTCCTGACTCCCTGTCCATAAGTAATGCTGCACATTGCTGGCTGCCAAGACCTACCGTGAACCCACACACATTTCCTTTTGTTTTCTCCTCTTAGGAGTGAGTTGGCCTGAATTCGATGGCTGGCTTAGCAGGATTGTTTCAACAGGGAACTTTGAGTTCCCCCCATTCCCTGCCTTGTGCTGGATGCTATGTCATACTGTGCAACTGGACTGATTCCATTTGCATTAATTTTAGTAAGCTTTTGCAGTTTGCTCTTGGGACGAATGTTTTCCTCCAAGTGGTTGGCTTCAAGCATTTTTACATTTGTTTTTAGTAGACACTTTGAATTATTGAGCATTCATTTCTTTCAGATTGGAATGAGGCCAAGATTTTTCTCATACTACAGCGCAGCTTAGGGTTTGTACCAATCAAGGAACAAACCTGGGGCCTCGCAGGCTTTGTGGCTGAATCTGTACCACATTTTTATAATTTCTGATTCATTCCTTAGGAGAGCTCCACAATTTGTCATATACATATGTTACAATGTCATGAGTGAGGTAATTAGATACTTAGACTGTATATCGTGATCTCAGCTGTCCTTTTGCAGAAGGCAACAAGTGGATGCCAGGTACTTGCTCATGAAAGATATTGGCAGAAATGGAGACAGCAAACAAGAAACACAGTCACCCTGGACTACACTCATTAACCTACAGGACTGGGAGGAATTTCAAGATTACTATCTTTGAGGTCCATTTATTTTTAATGTTTTACCTTGCTTCTGAAAATCTGACTGAAAAATATAGACACTTTTCCTATCTATAGACAGTGACTTCTCAATATTCCTAGAGAAGATGCTGACCTTATTCTGCGATGTCCTTTACAGGCATCAGGAAGGCAACATATCATTTGGAAATCCCATTTGTCATTACAAAAACATCTGTCTCTACTCCAGCTAGTAAATTCAGCATTTCTATTGCCCGTGACTGCAGTCAAATCTTCTTTGGTGCCAAGACTTTGTTACTTTACTGCATTGGTCCAAGCTTTGGCAGTAGATTGACTCCCAGCTGACATATGAGCACAGCAAGAAGAATGGACAGAAAATAAAACTGGGGGTATCAAACAAACAGCATACACCACCTCCTCTATTCTAATTTCCTAACATTCTCTCTCTGAACAAATCCATGTAGCTTCACATTGAGGACAGTCCTCCAATAACATGCCCACTAGCCCTTCTGAAGGGTATACCTAGACAGGGAGTTCTTTAACAGTTAGTTATTGAGGATGGAGGGGTAAAGGATTGTCTTTTGGTTCCAAATCAGATGACTTGATTCCATTCTTACCCACTGTATAATAAATACATACCCTCCAAATGGCATTGCTGAATTTCTACTGAAAACTTGAATCATAGTAGATTTTTTTTTCCTGCCTGGGATACTTTAAGTAGTCCCTTTGCTGAGGTCTGTTCATTCAGCACAGACCAGCTAAAAAACTTGGGAAATTTTCTCGGCTGTTTAACTGAGTGCTACACCACATTGTGCAATTCTGGGCAGGTTTTTTAAAAGCTTAGTTTACAAGAAAACAAGATCATAATTACTTCCCTGTACGTTACTATGCTGCAGCCTCTCAACTTGTTTTTCATACATTGCCATCTTATTGATCTTCCTTGACCTTGAGGACTGAAATTCTCCAAAGATTTGTCACCTTTTGCAGAATTCAGAACAGCTATTTTCAGCTGACAGTGCACGTGAAGCTGCAAGAGACAGTGTCTATAATAATATAATGCATAGCTCTTTCATTTTATGTTCCATTATTTATTTCTCTTCCTCGTTTAAGTGTAAAAGGGCTAAGTATGCTAATAGTTCTTAGACAAAATCATAATATCTTCCAAAATACACAGCTTCTGTTTGAATCACAATTTAAATTAATTCAGGGATCCTAAAATGGGTTCATTGAACTAAACTTAGCAAATTCACCTTTTTTGCATTGTTGGCATTCATAGTGTTCATACACTGCAAGTGTGTGGTCAGAGTCACTATCCCTTAATAAAGAAAACAGGACAGTTGTGTGCAGTTTGCAAAATATTCAAGCATGTGTGGTTGAGACTAAGTGGCCCAGGCAATCACAGCCTTTTGGTAGAAAACAAAGTGCAGTTGATTTAGAGAAGAATGTTGCTCAGAAAGCTCCACATGGAATTTTATCAGAGTAACTGTCTTTAATATTACAATCACTTTAAAATATAGTGTTCAAGTCAGTACTATTTTAGTCTCACACACTCATGTCCCCATGCTTACAATAACTTTAATTTCATTTTCCTAGCTTTAAAGTCTCACAAAATGCTTGCGTTGTATTAAAGTTGCCATTATCAGGATTTCACCTCATTGACATTTGCTGCTACTTGCTCCACTACTTTGCTAAACTATTTATTAGATGCATGAATTAAAGTAGAGTAACTTCTAACTCCTAGTACAGTAATACAGTATAAATCAATCGCAATCTTTGTTTGAGCAGCTGAAAAGAATGACATGGGGTAATTCTTCTGCTCATAACTACGATGGCATGTGCTCATCAAATAAACTGGCTTATGAGCAGGCTATTAACGCATTGGGAAGTTTTGTTTTAGTGCTATGGGATATTAACTAGTGACTAGTGGTATAAATTACAGAAAATAAATGCTTTTCACTTTGTAACCCCATGTACTCTTGAAATTGTAAGACATAGTGGACTGCTTAAATTTCATATTGACTTGCCAATATAAGCTGAATTAATTTTCAATCGTGCAATAGTGTCAGTAAAAAATAAACAACCTCAGTTGGAGGTCAAGTAAAAAGACCAATTCACTGACAGTATACTGGAATCAGCCAGCAGATTTGTTGCCATATTCCACTCCATTACCATTGCCTTCTGATTGCTATATCTATTCTTTTCCAATTATTGATTCGCCCAATCAACATTCTTTACTGGATATTTTCCCCCTAAAAATAAGTGCCCATTTGTTGTTTTATTCCTGTTCATTCATAAGGTATGGGTGTGATTGGCTAGGCTATCATTTATTGCTCTTGAAAAAGTGGTGGTGAGCTCCCTTCTTGAACTACTACGGGGAAGGAAGTTTCAGGTTTTTCTTAGTGAAGAAATGGTAATAAAGTTCCAAGTCAGGATGGTGTACAGCTTGGAGGGGACCTTGCAAGTGGGACCTTCCATGTATCTGCTGCCTTTGTCTTTCTAGGTGTTAGAGGTTGTTGGTTTGGAAGATATTGTCAGAGGAGCCTGGATGAGTTACTTGAGTGCACCTTGTAAATAGTGTACACTGCTGCTACTGTACATTGGCGATGAAAGTGGTTGATGTGGTGCCAATCGAGTGTGTTGTGTTGACCTGGATGGTGTCAGGCTTTCTAAGTCTAAGTGTTATTGGAGTTGCATTTATCCAGATAAACAGAGTTTTCTAACACATTACAGACTTGTTCCTTGTAGATAGTGGTCATGCAAGGGGGAGATAGGCAATAAGTTACTCACTGCAGAATCCCTGGCCACTGACCTGTTCTTGTAGCTAAATTATTTATATAGCTAGTCTAGCTCAGTTTCTGATCAATGGCAGCCTTTGGGATGTTGGTAGTGGGGGATTCAATTAAGGTAGTACCATTGAATATCAGGAGCAATTATTGGAGATGGTCATTGCCTGTCAGTTGTGTGATGCGAATGTTACTTGCCACTTGTCTGCCCAACTTGGATGTTGTTCATGTTTTGCTGTATATGAACACAGGCTCTTCAGTATTTGATAAAGACATGGAAATCACCAGATAAAAATAAAATTTTAGCTACAAGGCTACTTCACTAAGAGCTTACAATTGTATGGTAAATGGAGCACTTATGCTTCCCAGAATAACAAAATATTTAATTCAATCCATTATTCCTCATTCAAGGTTAAATGCCATCACCTGTGCTGGACTCCAAATTAAATGTTAACTTGTGTCAGTGCCTGTATTGCAGGCTAGTCTGTGCCATTCCTCACATTCTGATCACTAAATCCTCCACTCCCAAGTCTGCATCGTCAGTGTCAAACAATATGGAGAGGATTTTTGGCCCTTCGTCAGATTGTGTCAAATTTCTGAGACTAGATTCTTCATGTTCTGTAGGCCAAATTTAGAAAAATGCAAGGCATTTTTAACAACCTTAGACAGTCCAGGCAATACAGGAAGGATTCCCTTTTGTAAGCAAACAGTAAGATGCTGATATAGTGAAAATGCTGATCTTAGCATTTAGCCTCGATATACATGTTTGTTTGGATACTAATTTTGTACACTACCATTTCACATCTCAGTCTATCTCTGCGCTTCTGCAGAGATGATGCTATAAGCTACCAAAACATATGCAGCAAAAAACAATGTATCTCAATATTTTTGTAAGAATTCTGTGTAGCATATTTGAAAGAAAGTCTTGCATTTATAGAGCAAGTTTTGTGAGCTCGGAGAGTTCCAAAATGCTTTGTAGCGAATTCAAGACTTTCTGAAGTGTATTAAATGTTGTCATGTAGGAAATTTATAGATTATATAATTTCTAAAAACGTTTTTCACCATCTTGTCATCATGATTACTCTACGTCTTCATCCATTTTGCTATCCCTTACACTATGGATATAATTGTTTTGGGGAAATATCTACCTTGCATATGCATTATACTTCTCAGAACCTGCAGTTATTGTCCACTGATGTGTAATTGAATAAACTCCTACATATTTGTTCTAATTTTAATTGTATTTAATTTAATTTAATTTAATTTAATTCTAATTTTAATTTTCTAATTCTAATTGCTCATTCATTTCGTTATTTTAGCCTATTGAAAATTATGTGTATGGATATGGCTTTTGATATTGGTGACTCTCAGGTTATGTTAAACTTTGTCTCTTTATGGTCTCCGTGTCCTAAGAGTGCGGGGTTTTCCATTTCCCACAAAATATCTGCTTTCTTTTTCATTTTCTCGACGTACTTGGGCCAATAAGCAATCCTCGACTGCCAAGTCACCTACCAAATTGTTTTTTTCCTCATTTCTACTTGGTTTGCTTGAAATTACCAATTAAAATAACATACTTGTTCTTATACCTTCGCTGTGTAAATCATCCACTTTTGTATGACCACCACACAGTCTATTGCATATATCCAGTGTTAGCATTAGAGATAATGGGAACTGCAGATGCTGGAGAATCCAAGATAATAAAATGTGAGGCTGGATGAACACAGCAGGCCAAGCAGCATCTCAGGAGCACAAAAGCTGACGTTTCGGGCCTAGCTCTCTCTGATGAAGGGTCTAGGCCCGAAACGTCAGCTTTTGTGCTCCTGAGATGCTGCTTGGCCTGCTGTGTTCATCCAGCCTCACATTTTATTATCCAGTGTTAGCATTGACAGGTTTTAAGCAATGTTATTTTCTGCCTTCTTTTGTCACCATGTTTCCATAGTGAATAGGGTTACAGTACTAACATTGTGTTTTCTAAATGCTGTACACCCCAGAATGCTTCGTTAATTTCCATCCTCGAATAAATAATCTTTGATATTTTCAACTCATTATTGTTGCCAACTTTCATAACAGTCTGCAGTTCCAGGATCTTATTTCTAATGCTTCTAGTGTTCATGCATACATTTCTTGTTTTGGGTTTGGTACCCTAGTGATAATTTTACTGGATTAGTAATCCAGAGGCCTAGGATAAAGCCCTTGGGATGTGAGCTTAAATCTCACCCTAGCAGCTGGTGGAATTTAACTTCAATTAATTAATAAACCTGGAATTAAGAGCTAGTCTTAATAAAGGTGACTATAAATGATTGAATTGTTGTAAAAAAACATGTGTTTCACTAATGCCCTCTAGGGAAGGAAATCTGTCACCCTCCAAACTCATCATCTCTGACTTGGCCTGCAAGTCACTCAGTTATACCAAACTGCCAAAGACAAGTTAAAAGGAATAAAATTGGACGTATAATGTAGCATCGACCTGGGCATCAAAAATGACAAAGGCACATCTGCCCAGATGACCCTGCTCATTAACATCTGGGGTTGGGCCAAAATTAGGAGAGCTATCCCGTACTCCAGTCAAACAACAGCTGGCAGTGTCGCACTCGTAATCATAAGCGTACAGTTGAAAAAAAGTTGTCCTGGCAGTCCTCAGCATTTACCCTGGAGCTATGAACTGCCTTGGCATCAGATCAAACCAGGAAACCTCCTGCTGATGTTAACCCACCACCTTCCTTTAACTGCTCATGGGCAGCATTGGAATTCAGCCTCTCAGACAATTAAAATAAAACTCCTCTGCATTAAATTCCATTTGCTAGTTGTTTCTCTCATTCCACCCATCTGTCTTCATCCATTTGAAGTTCTACATTGTTGTCCTCAGCATTCATAAAACTTCCAAGTTTTGTGTCATCAAGAAATGTCGCTATTATCCTCTGTACACCAAGGTCTAAGTCATTAATATATACCAGGAAGAACAGGAGTCTTAACAAAACCTCTGAAGCACTCCAGTATGAACCTTCATTCATTTCAAAAATTTAGTCAATAACCACTACTATCTCTTTCCTATCGCTGAGCCAAATTCTTATGCATTTCACTACTGACCCTTATCTTTTTCAGTAGGGGTGTTACAGTTTAATTGTCTCGTCTGCAGAAACCATCCCCCAAGCCTAAGCATGACTGAAAATTATGGCTAGGCCTCTATATTTTCCACTCTCACTTTCCTTAGTTACTGAGGATTCATCTCATCCAGCCTGATGTCTCCTCAAGTTTATGTACACACAGCCTATCCAATTTCTCCTTTAAACTCTTCAGGCTTCTAAATTATTTCCTGTTTCGCCATGGTCTGTGCCCCAGGTTCGTCCTTTGGAAAGACACATGTAAAGAATTCACTTAATACCTTAGCCATGTAGTTGGCTTCCATTCATAAATTTCCTGCTGATCTGTCACTAACCATACTCCTCCTTTTACCATCCTTTTACTATTACATGCCTATAGAAGACTTTTGGACTTTTTTTTTGTTTAGCTGCCAGTTTCTTCTCATATTTTGTCATTGCTTCTTCTTTTAGTTTTCTCAATTCTCTTCTGAGCCTTCTATATTTGGTTTGGTACTCAATTTTATTTTCTACTTCACATCCGCCATAAGCATGCATAATCTCAATGCCTTCTGTTTGTCGTATCTTTCCCTTGGACAGGAATTTACTGTGACAGTCCTTATGGAGACAAAGGCTTGTCGTCAACAATGAGGATTCAGTACATTGTGCTAAATTACACTATTACCCTGCAATGTGGGATAGATTGCAATTGGCTGTAGCAACTCAAAGCTGTTAGCCTATGTGGACTGCCGTCAGCAGCAGAATTGTGTTCAACAACAATGTCTAACCTCAAGGCTCAGGCATAATTGTCTTTACAATTGCTACCAAGCTAGGGTTCATAAGAAGTGGAAGAGAGCGTGCCAGGAGCAGCACTAAGCACAAGTGAGGAGATAACTTTTAGAAGGTTCAACACAGGAGCAGAAATTTAACTGGATTAACCATATGCTCTGGTTATAAATGTAGATCAGAGGCTGGGAATTCTATAGACAATAACTCATCTCCTGACTAATGTACACTAATCTACATGGAACACATCAGGAGTACTGTGAATTTGTTTGATTGAGTGCAGTTCCAGCATCACTTAAGAAGTTTGATATCATCCAACCCAAAACATCCTACTTGTTTGACTCACCATTCGTCACCTTAAATATCAATTTATTCCAATAACAGTGCACTGTACCATTTACAAAACGTACTGTAGCAATTCCACAAGCTGCTTGGACGGGTTATTTCAGACCTGTGGCCCCCACAAATTAGAAGGAAAAGGGCAGAAGATGAGAACCCCATTAAGTGCATGTTACTCTCAAGGTGCATGCCATCTTGATTGTAACTATATCGCTGTTCCTGTATCGACCCATGGCCAAAAACCTGAAACTCCCTTCTCTTAGCACTGTGTACAGACACCACATGACTGTAGCAGTTCAACCATGCGACTCACTGCTAATAGGTTGGTTAGGGATGGGCAATAAATGCTGGTCCCTTTGTCATGACTACTGCGCTCATGATGGTCTTCAGTTTCAATTGTTGCACATCCACTTTCAAGGTCAGATGTTATCCAGGCCATGCCAATGATCTGAGAATCTAATGTTACTCCCTCACTGATAAATATCCCTTTGCTTCTTCCTTCACTTGTCAGCTTTTCAAATTTGTGTTATATGACAACAACTTATTCTTTTAAGTTTTTTTTATGACAGTTTTGAAGCCATATCCTTTATTCCCTTTGTCATTCATGAACACATACAATTTAAAGTCTCAACTTTGGTTTTAACTTTTTGTGGCTGCTCACTTTCCAGTTATACGGTCCATATTTTGAATTTCCTTTTACCTTGTGCTAATTTTAGTGGTGGCTTTTTTCTGTTTTGCTTAATCTTTTACTTCCCTGTAACTTAATTAACTCGGCTTATTTTAATTACCCACTGTCATCCATTTCACCTGCGTGTTCTCTTTAGTCACAGTGTTACGCTCTTATCCTCCTTAATGTTTTCCTCTTAATTTTCTGCTGCTGTCATAGAGAAATAACTTCAGCCTTACTCGACTAGCCGTAATGTTGATATAAATGGCCCAGTGAAGGTAAGTTTCTGGTCAGTGGAATTACCAAGATGTTGATAGCAGGAGGAGTGGTGATGGTGATGTTATTGATTATCAAGGCAAGACAAATGTACTTTTTCTCGTGCAAGAGAACTCAAGAATTTTAATTTTCTTTTATCAGTATATTGGCATTGCTGATAAACCCAGCATTTGTTGCCCATCCCTAATTACCCTTAAACTGCTTGAGTCTCTAGGTGAATTCAGAAGACAGTGAAGAGTCAGCACATTCCTATGCATCTGGAGACACATGTAGGTCAGACCAGATAAGGATTACAGACTTCCTTCCCTAAATGATGCAGATGAAGCACATAGTTCTTTATAACAGTGGCTGCAGAGGGCTGAATCGTACCAGATATAAGCTAAGTGTCAGTTTTGGTGAGTATCATGGAGGGTTTCTTTCTTCAAGTGAGTTTTCTTGTGTTGTCTTGCCAAACTCGCCTCAAAACACCTATATACCAAGCTCCTATTGTACACCACTCATCATATTCTCTCACTTGGTACAGGCACAAGTACTGGCTAGCCCTGGGTTTGTTAGCATTGGTGCCATTTTTAAAGCCCAGATATGCACTTGTTGTCCACAGCTGCCTTGCACAGTTCCCATCAATTGCCCAGGCATGCTGGATGGAGGGAAATTGGCAGTCTGCTCTGTTGACAGTGACCTGGACGTCTCCCTGGAGGAGCTGTGATATGTGTGTGGTCACTGCCCATGGAGTGTATCGTGGGATGTTGATGAATGCACAGCCGGAACCAGCATCTACGGGATGCAGCAAAACCAGACCATATAAATTTGAACTGGCACAAGAAAACAGCACTTCACAGGAGGGCCCACAGTGCTGAGGATGATACCTGGTGAGGGAATGAAACGTCTGCTACCAAACCTCCCAGCTCAGCAAACACACCAACGCCTACAACCAGCACCCGAGCTACAAATCTTCACTCAAAGCCTGGACTTCTTCACTATCCTATCTACCTGTGACTCCATTTTCAAGGAACTATGAACCTGCACTCCAGGGTCTCTTTGTTCAGCAACACTCCCCAGGACCTTACATTAAGTTTCCTTTATTCATTCATGGGATGAGAGCATTGCTGGCGAGGCCAGCACTTATAGCCCATCCCTAATTGTCCAGAAGGCAGTTATGAGTCAACCACATTGCTGAGAGCCTGGAGTCACATGTCGGCCAGACCAGGTAAGGATAGCAGTTTCCTTCCCTAAATGACATTAGTCAACCAAATGAATTCAGTGTATAAGTCCAGCCTTGATTTGCCTTTCCAAAATGCAGCACCTCACATTTATCTAAATAAAACTCAATGTGCCACTTCTCAGCCCATTGGCCCATCTGATCAAGATCCCATTGTACTCTGAGGTAACCCTCTTTGCTGTCCACCATGCCTCCAATTTTGGTGCCATCTGCAAACTTGCCAACCATACCTCCTATATTCAGATCCAAATCATTTATATATATGACAAAAAGCACTGGACCCAGCAACAATTCTAGTGACACATGACTGGTCACAGGCCTCCAGTCTGAAAAGCAAACCTCCACCACGAGCATCTGTAGTTCTCCATCTATTCCATGTGACCTAACTTTGCAAACCAGGAACCTTGTCAAGTGCCCTGCTGAAGTCCTGATAGATCATGTCCACCGCTCTGCCCTCATCAATCCTCTTTATTACTTCTTCAAAAAACTCAAGTAAGTCAGTCGGACATTGTTTCCATGCACAAAGCCGTGTTGACTCTTCCTAAAGAGCCATTGCCTTTCCAAATACATGTAAATCCTGTCCAACAGGAATCTCTTCAACAAATTGTCCACCATTGATGTCCGGCTTACCACTCTATATTTCCCTGTCTTTTCCTTGCCACCTATCTTAAATAGTGGCATCATGTTAGCTAACCTCCAGTCTTCCAGCACCTCACCCGTGGCTATCGATGATACAAATCTGATACCTGATTAGGTCCTGGGTATTTATCCACCTTTATGTGTTTTAAGGCATCCAGCACCAAGTCCTCTGTAGTATCGACATATTTCAAGATGTCGCTATTTATTTCCCCATGTTCTGTATCTTCCACATTCTTCTTCACAGTAAACACTGACGTAAAATACCTGTTTAGTTTCTCCCACATCTCCTGAGCTTCCACACACAGGTGGTCTTGTTGTTCTTTAAGGGGTCCTATTCTCTCCATGGTTACTCTTTTGTCCTTAATGAATTTGTAGAATCCCTGAGGATTCTCCTTAACCCTATTTGCCAAAGCTATCTCATGTCCCCTTTTTGCCCTCCTGATTTGCTTCTTCAGTATTCTCCTTCTGCCTTTATACACTTTTAGGGATTCACTCAATCTCTGCTGTCCATACCTGACATATGGTTCCTTCTTTCTCTTGACCAAAACTTCAATTTCTCCAGCCATCCAGAATTCCCTGCATCTACCAGCCTTGCCTTCACCCTGACAGGAACATATTGTCTCTGGACTCTTGTTATCTCATTTTTGAAGGCTTCCCATTTTTCAGCCGTCCCTTTACCTGCAAACGTCTGCCCCCAATCAACTTTTGAAAGTTTTTGCCTAATACCATCAAAATTGGCCTTCCTCCAATTTAGAACTTTAACTTTTCAATCCGGTCTATCCTTTTCCCAGACTATTTTAAATCTATTAGGATTATGGTCATTGGCCCCAAAGTGCACACCCTCTGATACCTCTGTCACCTGCCCAGCCTCACTTCCCAAGAACAGGTCAAATTTTGCACCTTCTCTAGTAGGTACATTCACATACTGAGTCAGAAAATTTCCTTGTACACACTTAAAAAATTCCTTTCCATCCCAGCCCTTAACACTATGGTAGTCCCAGTTGATGTCTGGAAAATTAAAATCCCATACTATAACCACTTTCTTATTCTTACAGATAACTGAGATCTCCTTATAAATTTGTTTCTCAATTTCCCGCTGACTATTGGGGGGTTTATGATACAATCCCAGTACAGTGATCATCTCTTTCTTTTTTTCTAAGTTCCTCCCAAATAACTCCCCTGTATGTATTCCCAGGAATATCCTCCCTAAGTACAGCCATAATGTTATTCCTAATCAAAAACACCATTCCCCCTGTTATCTTGCCCTCTTTCGATCCTTCCTATTGCATATATACCCTGGAACATTAAGCTGGCAGTTCTGTCCATCCGTGAGTCACATCTCTCTAATTGCTATGATATCCCAGTCCAATGTTCCTGAGCGTGCCCTGAGTTCATCTGTCTTACCTGTTAGGCTTGTTAAATTAAACTGTATTTATTTCAATTCATCAGTCCTACCTCATTCTCTACTTTGTTTCTGTCTGCCCTGTTCCAAAACGTATCTGATTAAATGCCACATAACAAACTTGCCAGCAAATTTGAAGCCTGTAGAATACAAGGGAAAATGGCAGCGTAGATTTGAAGTAGGCTGAGGGACCAGAAAAAAAAGTCATGGTGAATGCCTCTGCCTTTGGGACCAGGAAAAGCTACATAGTAGGGTTTATCAGTGTTGTGAAGAGCCTTCAGTAGATTTTTGAAGCATATAGGAGCCCTGGGATCATTGCTACCTAGTAAAGAATGACCTCAGTCATCAGTTTGAGCTCTAGATTCTCAAATATGCAATTTGTTGATCAAAGGCTGAGCTGTCACATTGGAAGCTTTGATGAATTTCATCACCTGTGTCTGCCTTCTTCAGGAGGAGGCTCCCAAAATATGGACAATGGTCCACATGCTGAGCGGGCCATTTGGGAGAGGACCTTATATGTTTTTTTACTACAAGGCATGTTTTCATATAATGCTTTGGTGAAAGTGTTGACAATATCTTAGAGCTCAGTTCCTGAATGCACACACATTTGTATGCCATCACCGTTGTGCAGCTCAATATTGACGTGATAGGCTTCTGTGTGGTCAAATGGGCTGATAAATGGCAGTTGAAATTTTGTGCAGAAAAGTGAAAAGTTATATATTTTCATCAAAGGACTGAAGAAATGCAATATAAACTAAAGAGGGTCATTATAAATTGAAGCATGGGGTACAAAAGCATGGACGTTATAGTGAACCATTATAAAGTTTGGATTGAAATGGAGAATTGTCTATAATTTTGAGCGCTGTGCCTTATGAAACATGTTATGACTTTAGAAGGGGTGCAGAAAAGATTTGTGAGAATGGTTCCAGGAATAAGGGATGTTAGCTGTATGGATAGATTAGAGAAGTGGGAATTTTTCCTTAGAGAGGAGAGAGTTGAAGGGAGATGTGATAGACGTATTTGAAATCATGCAGGATCTCAGAAGAGTAATTTGAGAGATACAGTTCTCGTTGATAGATGGATTGAGAATCAAAGGATCCAGATTTAAGGTTGTGAGCAAATGAAACAAAAGGAACATGAGAAAAAAACCTGTCATCCCAAGTTTCGACTTGTACTCTCAGGCAGTGCAGTCTAAGAGGAAGATTCATCAAGGCATCAGTACCTGAAGGGAAAAAAAAACTATTGCAAGATAACAGGAAAAGTGTGAAACAGTGGTAAAGGTGAGACTGTACCTACAGAAGGTGTGGATGGTCTCAATTCCATAAGGTTTTACATGACATTTAGGAGATATGACTATACACTGCAATTTGTCACCTGAACCCAGGTTCTTCTCTACACTGCAATGGGCTTCTTCATTACCTATGAAGGTATGGATGGAGCTGAATACAGCAGAATCATCTGCAAAAAGTCCTATTCTCTGCTTGCATGAAAGTATGTCACTGGTGAAGCACATAAAGATGGATAAGCCAATGATACTTTTCTGAAGAATTCTAATAGTGATGTTCTGAGCCTTAACCAGCTATCAGAGTGTTTCCCATTAAATTCAACTACCCTCAAGGTATTTGGTTATGTATTTTTGTTGAATGACTGAAGAGAAGCAAACTAAAGGGAAAAATTCTAAATGGGGAGTCTTTATAAATAAAGGTGTATAGTAAAAAAGCAAGTAAGTTAAAATGAACCATTAATTCAGTTAATTGCTGCTTTTATTTTGAGGACTGCTTTAATCTCTAGCATTGAGCTGGAGATCAAGGTCTTGCTGTTTTCTGAAGCCAAGGGGTTTTGGCAATCCCCTCACGCAGTAGCTCATTGCCATCCTGATGTCAACAATGCAACACCTACAATTTGGTGCGATTCCTGTCCACTGCTCCCTGATCTTTGTGGATCCTATGCTCACCGTACCTGAACGGAACTTTAGATAATTGTGTATTAGGGAGTAGGTGCCATTTGATCAGTGTTCTTTGTATTCGTTATTGGGATATTAGCATTATTGGCAAGACTTTATTTATTGTCTATCGTGATTGACCTTGAGAAAGTGATGGTGAGCTGCCCTTCTTGAACGATTGCAGCCTCTCTGACACATCCACATTGTCGATCTTCATTACTGTACTGTTGATTGTCGGGAGGTTGACAGAGGCAGAAATCAGCTGGATTAGATTTAACCTGTTTTTGCATTGTGGCATATTGGGATATTACTTTTAACAAGTGCATCAAGTTCCTCTGTTGGAATATCACTTTTGTAACTTTCTAATTGTAATGTTAGAATCCTTAGAATAATGTTGACAAAATTCCCTGAAAAAATGCATGTGACTGAAAAGATACACTGTTCACAATTTGCAGAATATTCAATTCCAGTCCTGGTCATCATGCAGCCGTGTTTCTGTCATGGTAGTTAGATGATAATTATGTATCTTTATTTATACCTTCAGACATTAAGTTTGCTGTGTACATCCAAATACGTTACTCTTAACTTTGTCTTTTTAACACCATTCCCCTCTGAAACATACTCAATGCTTGGCTTTGTGTCTCCTGTCTTCTCATCTCCCTAGTAGCTTTTTCACTTCTTTCCAATTTGGATTAGGTGGCAGGTTAAAACTAGCCTGTTTTTCTTATTTTTATGGGAACATTTTAATACATTTTGTCCTTTAAATTGGTTTGTGCTTTGCCATTGGTGGCCCTTTGGTGTTTTGTAGCTGTCAGTGCTAGCTGCAACTCTCCACTCTGGATTTCCCCTGTTTATTCTTTGTGTAAAAACATTAGTCTTCATTTGATGCATTCCTACCTTTTCCAGATCAGAACTGTTATTTTAATAAACAATAATTTAGACATAAGGACTAATCTGAATTGGTCTTTTGGATTGTACTAATTTTAATAACTGAACTTAAATGAATGTTCTTAAGCTAGATCTGATGCTAGTATTAGGAAGTATATTAACTAATGCATGGAACTTGGGGCTGAATGAATCATTGCAATGGTTTGCATTATTAATGACATGAAAGAGTACAGTTTGACAGGAATCAACTACTCAAATACACAACGAAAATTGAAATACTTAGCTTGCAACAGATATGCAGAAATGGTGAAACTATATAATTGGTATCTCACAGGTCATAAAAGTCAACTAATATAGGAAATTTTAAGCTCCAAATGAGTGAATGTGGGATGGAAATGATGGAAAAGTAAAATACCCTATATCTTAACTCATCCTGCCTTAGACCTATCCACTTCTGCTTTTCACAGGCATCCAGTAAACCTGCTCCCAGGAGGTGGATTCTATATTTAAATATTTTAATGAGACTGTGTGCTTTATATTTATTCGCTGTTCTGGCTTCATGCTGGCTGACCAGGCTTCCCAGGCCGACAACTAAAGAGAGGAATGGACTGCTGTATGGAGCAGGCAATTTGGTAGCATTGCTTATAGGCCTGAAGGTACCAGGAATGTGACTTCCCAATCCACCATGGAAACCTGCCAACTTCCCAGCAATTGAAATCCCCTCACGCAGTAGCTCATTGCCATCCTGATGTCAACAATGCAACACCTACAATTTGGTGCGATTCCTGTCCACTGCTCCCTGATCTTTGTGGATCCTATGCTCACCGTACCTTCTAGGCAATGAGAGATGTGTAATAAATATTGGCTCAGTCAGAGATGTCCATATCCCATGAAGGAATAAAAAAATTGCAATTGTCTTCTCACTTATCCTGATCTCTCTGAGCTTCTGCAGTCACCTCCACTCCTATCCTGATCTCTATCGATGCTCAGTGCTATACCTCCTCACCCAATCTCTGCTGGTTTGATGTTTCCCTCAACCTGATCTCTCACTTCTTCCTTTCTGCTCCCTTGATGTGACCTGGAGTTACATTATTTTCTGCTTGATGGACAAACAGTTCTTAATCTGAATGGCTGTGGCCAGGAGTCCAAAGCTAGTAATGAAGTCTGATGACCAGGTTCTTCAGGAATATGCACATATGATCTGGGCACAGGGTAGGTTATTTGGCTCTTTAAGATTGTTCCATCGTTCAGGAAGATTATGGTGAATTTGATTGTGATCCCAATCCCAATCCCATGCCGCTGTCTGGTTGTCATGATATTGAGGGAAATCCTTCAGGTTATTCAACCAAAAAACTGGCTCCCTGCTCCCTCCCTTGAGATATCTGGGCCCATACTTTCCAGGAAGGCTTTCTCCATTGCATTATGAAATGTCGATATGCTAGTCTTTTTCACAAGTATTTAATATGATATTTTGATTTCTGGGCTGTGAATCAGTAGCAGAATGGTATATGGAGTAGGGTAGAATGCCAAAGTACTGCTCCTGCAAGACACCAACAATGTAATAATAAGAAATACAGGATATCTGAGCCATACATAAAGTAGTGAGCCCAGTCTTAATAGAATGAGTGTTATGTCATATTCCGAATGATGCTGACATTCTGATTCGGATCAGCAGAATTTGATATTCATTTGCAAATCAATGTCAGAGAAAAACAAAATGAAGGACTGATTTCAACTCTGTGCATTCTACTAGAACAAGGCAAATTTAAAATACCAGCAGCACAGAAATGATCTCTTTCAATCTGCACAAGGGCCCTGTGTCATTTTAACAATTATATTCTGGACATTTCAGAGGTCGTCAGTCCATGTAGATAAAGCTGCATTGATAAATGAATGTCCATGCCTGATGAAGAATTTGGACCCAATTTTATTTTAATCCAGAAAGACAGAGTCATTATAGTGCAAGGGTTAAAATAAAATTGGGTCCAGCCTCATGCCTGTAGACTCTGGCTTCCAGCACCTGCCGTCCTTATTGTTTCTCGCTCTCAGACAGGAGTTGGTCCTGTAGATTAACATGGCTCATAAAATGTGTTCATGGATTGTGGTGAGCTTGCTGCTCAATTAATGCTGAACTCTTGACCAAAGTAGCATTACAGTTTAGAGCTGTCTTAAAAATATTTTTGAAATGAGATCCATTGCATAGTTTACTAATGAACTCTGTGATTTTTGGTTTGGGTTGATTTGGATGAATCCTGATTGGATTTTGTTAAGAAGTCAACAACCTTGGGCTGAGAAGAGGAAAATCAACCAGAGTCCATACTTCAGATTAATATCCCAACAAAACTTTAGTGAAGATAAAATTACGCTGAAATATAATAGCTTCCAGCTCCCACAACTAAACAGCCTGTTAGCATATGAAGGATGAATGACTTCAGTTTTCAAATCCTTCATCTGATATGTGTGATCGCCAATTAGAGTGAAAGAGATATTGAAAATATATAAACACCCTATTACTCGTTCAGCTAGTGTATCTTTTGAGTGTAATTTTCTTCTCATAAGGATCAGAATTTAATGCCTGTCCTGGAGACCACTTTCCAGGTGTTGGGTAGACTCCTGTTGGTCTGTGGGACTCTGTGGGAAGATTCAGAGTGGAGATCCTGCTGTGTTCCCATCTCTCCACAGTTCGACCATAAAACCATAACATTTAGGAGCAGAATTAGGCCATTCAGCCCATCAAGTCTGCTCTACCATTCGATCATTATTGATGCGTTTTTCAAATGTGTTCTTCTGCCTTCTCCCTGTAATCCTTTATTCCTTACTAATCAAGAATTTACTATCTCCATCTTTAAAAAATGTACTGAATGATTTGGCCTCCACAGTCTTCTGTGAAGATGTGTTCTGCCTGAAGAAATTCTTCCTAACCTCAGTTCTGAAGGGCCATCCCTCCACTCTGAGGCTGTGCCCCTGAGTCTAGTCTTTCCGACTACTGGAAACATCTTCTCCACATCCACTCTATCCAGTCCTTTCAGTATTCTGTAAGTTTTGATCAGTTCCCTTTCCCCCATCTTCTCCCCCCCCCCCCCCCCCGGCCTCCCTAAATCCTTCTAAACCCCATGTAGTTCAGGCCTACAGTCCTCAACTGCTCTTCATATGACAAGCCCTTCATCCCCAGGAGCATTCTTGTAATCCTTCTCTGGACCCTCTACAAGGCTAGCACCCCCCTTCTTAGATACAGGCCCAAAGCTACTTACAATATGTATGCTAGCTGTCTTAACAGAAATACTTACATTGCATTTGTGATTCTAACTGCCAGTCAAACCTATTTGTTAACCTTAATAGAATCTTGAACTAGGACTCCAAAGTCCCTTTATGCTTCAAATTTCTGAATCCTTCACCCATTTAGAAAATAGTCTACACCTCTATTCTTCCTACCAAAGTGCATAACCACACAGTTTTCCAGACAATGTCCCATTTGCCACTTACTTGCCCACTTTCCTGGATTGCCCAACACTTTCTACAACATAGATACATAGAAGAAGGGTCCCGACCCGAAACGTCAAGCTTTCCTGCTCCTCTGCTGCTGGCCTGCTGTGTTCATCCAACTTCACACCGTGTTATCTCACTTTCTACAACATCCCTGCTTCCTCAACTCTACTCATCCCTCTACCTATGTTTGTCATCTGCAAACATAGCAACAGTTACTTCAGTTCCTTTTTCCAGATCGTTAATGTGTAATGTCTTTCAGTCTAATTAGAGATCACACACAACAGATGTAGAGAGAAAAAAATTGAAACCATTCATCCATTATATGTTGATGGACAGTTTAATTGTAGGAACTGAATAGTTGTGGACCCAACACGGATGTCTATGGAATTCCATTATTCGCTATCTGCCATGTTGGTAAAAATTCCATTAAGCCCACTTTCTGCAATCTGCCAGTTAGCCAGTGCTCTATTGATGCCAGTACATTGCCCATGGGCTCTTATCTTATTTAGCAATCTCCAGAGTGGCACCTTGTCCAAACACTTCTGGAAATCCAAATAGATCATGTCCACTGGCTGCTCTTTGTCTAATTTGCTTATTATCTCAAAGATTATTTCTAATGACCATGAATGGGCAGCCTACTCACCTAAAGGCCAGTTAAGCCCTTACAGACAGGAGACTGTCCATCTAGGGAGATTGCAAAGCAAACCTCTTGGATTTATCAGCTGACTTCTTGGAAGGGCCCTGGATCCACCTCTGCCTGTTTGAGGGTGCCCAACACTGGATGGAGGGCCCACAGGAAGGCACCACTCATACCCTCAATGCTGTCACACTTCCTCCCCCTCTTCCTGTAACTCCAGTTAATACCCCCACGCCCCACAGTCCCCACTGCCCCCTGGTCTATCTCACCTACCTCCGTCTAGATGATGAATCCCTGTACTCTGGTTTGGCTTCAGCTGTCCTCAATACTGTCAGTGAGCTCTGCTTTCACTGCCACTGCTGGTGCTACAAACATACACATTCAAAGCAGGAGTAGGCCGTTTGAATATTCGAGACTACTCTGCCATTCAGTAAGTTTGGGGCTGTTCCCACTGTGGCCCCAACTCCATCTTCCTGCCTAACCCCCAATAACCTTTGACTGATTTGTTAGTCAATGATCCAACTAATTCTGTCTTTAAAAAAAACTGATTACCCCTGCTCTCTGGGCTGCAAACTTTGGACCTTGGTGTCATTGGCTGGGCCAGCATTTATTGCCCATTGACCTGAATGGCTTGCTAAGGCTATTTCAGAGGGCAGTGAATTGCTTTGGATCTAAAATCACATATAGCCCAGACCAGACAGGGACAACTGTTTTCCTTTCCTGAAAGGCATGAGTGAACCACATGGGTTTTTACAGTTGGAAATGCTCACCTTTAGGCCAGCTTTCTTTAATTCCAAATTTTTAATTGAACTAAAGCTTTGTAATCTGCCACAGTGAGATATGAACCCACGCCCCCTAGAATTAGCCCGGGTTTCTTGATTACAAACCTAGTAACATTACCACTATACCATTACCTGCTGACTTCTGTTTAGATGACAGCTCTAGGGAACAAGCTATTTGCTCCACAATAGAAGGCTCCATGATCCAATAAGCCCAAGTGAGCCAGTGTTCCTTGCTGCCAATTAGCAACTTGCACTGGGGTTCTTGGAGTTTGAGTCAGTGGATGTGTCACTAGGCTTTGCTGCCAATTATGGAATCTCCGTCACCCACACTAAATTTTGTCCAAGGTGCCAATGAGTTTCTTCACCCCAGACATGCCTAATCAATGACATGCAACTAATTGCTTGTAAAGTCTCAAACATTAGAGGTCACTGTAATTAATAGATTGAGTCTTGATGGATGAAGACAAACATAAGTGGCATAGAGGTTTGATCAAAACTGATTGATGCATCACAACCTGATAATTAGCAAATGATCAAAGAAGCATTTCACTTTAAAGCAAAGAAGTGTAGTAAGTATAAAGCAACTTATGTGCAGTTACAGTTTTCAGTGAGATAATTGATTTGAACCAAATTAATAGAAATGAAAATTAAGTGAATAGGACAATAGATAAGTGGCAAATCTTCAAATACAAATGTACGAAGTATGATATTGAATATCATCCAATGAGATAATAAGGTGCATCAGAGAATAATTTCTTTAAATGTTTGCAAAATGTAAGTTAAACTGAAGGCTAAAATTGAGGTAGATCATAAAAGAATTACATCACAAATAATGAGAAATAAGGAAAAAAAGAGAGGTGGAAATTGGGATAAGTACGCTGAGAAAGGAGGACAGAAAATGTGTAGTGTGTAATATAAATGAAATACCAAGGATTTTATCTGCTTATTAAAATAATAGGGAAAAGGTTTGCCTAATTATGGATAAAGGAGAAAATCTAGTTGGAAATGTGTTGGAGATTATATTAAATAAATAGGTATCTGTTTTCATAAATTCTGTTGGAGGTGTTTTCTTGAGGATATAGAACAACTGCTAGAGATTCCTGTAGAAAGGGATTGGCTTCCAAAAGCAGTGGTAGGCCTGAAAATAGATAAAAACTAGGCTCTGATTATGCTCACTACCATCTGTCAAAGCAGAAGAGACAGCAGGGACATTATCCACAATTTTTTAATCCTTCTTAATTTGGAAATACTATTGGATATCTGTGGTACAGTCCTTGTAACATAGTAACAACTAAAAGTCAATTTCATATTGTGATTTTAAATGTCAAAAAAAATTCCCAAAGTGCTTCACGAAGACAAGCTGGTAAACCAATGCTAACTCAAAGAAATAGATAACAAGGTGTAGAGATGGATGAACACAGCAGGCCAAGCAGCATCAGAGGAGTTAGAAAGCTGATGCCTCGGGCCTAGACCCTTCTTCAGACCCTTTTCCTGAAGAAGGGTCTAGACCCAAGCTATCAGCTTTCCTGCTCCTCTGATGCTGCTTGGCGTGCTGTGTTCATCCAGCTGTACACTTGTTATCTCAAATTCTCCAGCATCTGCAGTTCCTACTATCTCTCAAAGAAATAGATGTTAGCTTTTCCAAAGCGCTGGCTTTTATGGAGGTTTGTAAAACAGAAGGTGGTGGAGAGGGAAATGTTTTAACAAGGGGAATCTCGAGATTGAGATCTAGCTGGCTGAACGTATTATCGAAAGGGAGGGGAACTATAAAAGTCAGAGACAGAAGGACAGCAAGTATCGTGAACTTATGGGATTAGGGTAGTTACTTCAGCAGATTGGAGCAAGGCTATCGAATGATGTAAACACAACTTTGAAAATTTTAACTATGAAATTTTTGGGGTATGAGATAAATCAAGGTAATGAATGTAAATTGGTGTTGGATGGATTACAGGAAACTAAGATTCAAATTTCTTTATGTTTAAGGATGGTAAATGTAAATTTGGCTAAGAAAAGTGATCATGTTTAGTTGTTATGAATGTTAGAACATGTGAATTTGGAGCAGGCATATGCCACTGAGATTGTTCCACTATTTGATGAGATCATGGGGTCACCTAATTGTAGCTTCAGCTCACTTTCTTGCCTTCCCTCAATACACTTTCACTCCCTTGTCAAGCAAGAATATATCTAACACAACCTTAAAAATTCTTAGTGACCTGACGTCCACTGCAGTTTGTGATGAAAATTCAGGAATCTGTGAACGCTCTGAGAGAAAAAAATCTCCTTATAGGAGAATGGACATGTATGAAGTAGGAGCAGGTTAGGCCATTCAGCTTATGAGTCTGCTCTGCCATTAAAACAGATAATGTGTGATTCTGTATCCACCTCTTCTTAGTCCTTAATGTTATTAGCGTCCAGAAGTCCATCTTTGTTTGTCTTGAATGTGCTCAATGTTTGAACTTCTACAGCCTCTGAAGTAGAGAAATCCAAAAATTCACCGCTGTCTCATAATGACACAGTGAAACATTTAAGTGACAGTGGGCTAACCTGAGGATGGAGTGAAGGGATGACGTAGAGGTGGAAGCAGCAGGCTTTTCTGAATTGATGGTTGTGGAAGCATTGCTAACATTATAGACATGTTGATTTAGCATGAGACATTGACCATGAAGGGAGCTGAAACCAGTGCTGATGGTATGAAAGTTGTGGTAGCCCCTAATGGCCACAGTTCTACTTTATCCAAAGTTTAGATTTAGGAATAGTAGGAACTGCCGATGCTGGAGAATCTGAGATAACAAGGTGTAGAGCTGGATGAACACAGCAGGCCAAGCAGCATCAGAGGAGCAGGAAAGCTGACGTTTCGGGTCTGGACCCTTCTTCAGAAATCTGAAAGATTCAGAAATCAGAAATCTGAAGGAACGATTTCTGAAGAAGGGTCCAGACCCGAAACGTCAGTTCTCCCCTCTGATACTGCTCGGCCTGCTGTGTTCATCCAGCTCTACACCTTGTTATTTTAGATTTAGGAAGCTATGATTCACTCATTGCTTTTCCAGCAACTTAGTTTTTGCTATGATTCACTCAAGGCTCGATATCAAGTCAGCGGTTTGACTGCTGGAGTTTGTGGCAAGGTCATTAGAGATGGTAGAGAGATCGAACTGAAAAATACCATGATATACTAAAGGCTAACCCCATTTGGATGATATTGACTCAGGACATAATGAAGGTGAAGAAAGTGAGACTGGAAACTAATGGAACATGAAGTGCAAGGCTACGAAGGAAACCACTGATGAGGACCCTTTGTCTGTAATGGGATCAGTAAGATGGGAACAAGGTTGGAGTCATACCTAGCACATAGGCAGATAGCCATGGTTGTCGGAGGTCTCAGCTCCAGGATTTTCTGCAGGTGTTCCTCAGGATAACATCCAAGGCTCAACTATCTTCGACCACTTTATCAATGACCTTCTCTCCATAATATTTGGGAGCGTTCATTGCTACTGAACATTGCACATTCACAAGTATTCAGATACCGAAACAGTCTCTGTCCATATGCATTGAGACCTGAATGCTATTCAGGCTTAACCAGATAATGTTTTTTTCTTTTTTTATATATATTCATTCACAGGATGAGGGCAATACATACAAAGATCTTTTTACATTTGCATTAACCCAGTCTCTTGCCTGTGATCTCTCTGCTGGTTAGAGCCATACCTCACTGAAAGGAAGATGGCAGTGGTTGTTGGGGGTCAGTCTCATATGCAACCTTAACTAGTTGAAGTACATGAAAAAACTAGCACCAGCTTTGTTTGTGGAGCTTCAGTGTGTGGATGACAAGTCATCCCTGCTCTCTCAGAACGGAATCTCCGTGTCTCACTTAATGCCTCAGAGAAGCATATGGAAGAATTGGCCTTAGTTTCAACTGCAGGAAGATCCCAACCCTTTACCAATCCTGTCCCAGGTGAAGTTCGAGTCCACCCCTCAGTAAGATCATCGGAGAGATTCTCCCAAATGTGGAGCATTTCCCTTACATGGGAAGCTACCTCTCATCTAAGGCTGACATCGATGTGGAGATTCAGCATCATGTCCAATCTATGACTGTCATCTTCAGAGACCTGAGGATGAGAGCCTTCATTGTCAGTGACATCTGTGCTGATACCAAGATCCTTATGTACAAGGTGTTCAACTTTCTGATCCTTCTACATGGATCTGAATCTTAGACTTCATATAGACTCCACCTCAAGACCTTTGAGAAGCTCCATAAACATTGTACTTAAGATTCTTCACATCAGCTGGGAGGGCAGTGGACTAACAGTAACACCCTTGAAGGTGTCAATAGCAGCATCACTAAAGCCATGATCATTCAAACTAACTCTGCTGGTCTGGCTAAGTGCTGAGGAAGCCAGAGTTCTAACTACAAAAGTGAATCATCTTCAGCCAGCTCAAGGCAGGCACCCGAGCGAGAAGGGAATGAAGGAAGTGTTTCAGAGACTTCTTGAAAGCCTCCCTCAAGAAATGCGACATAGATGCCAGTACATGAGAGGCCACCATTCAGAAGAAACCAACTCGGAGGAAACTGTTGTATGAACGGACGCAATTCTTTGAGAATACCCATCAGTAAAAAGAGGTATGGACAAGGAATTTGAATAAGGAATGCCAATAATCTCAAGGCCTTGGATCACTTCCACCTCCTGGCGACACCTGCCATATGTGTTATTTGGAAATGCAGTCCTAGAATCAGGCTCGTCAGCTGCACAAGAGCCCACAGGATCCATGGTCATTGACATGGAAATTCCGAGGTAGACAATCATACTTATTAGTGAGCGATTGCCGATGCTGATGAATTGCCTGTGTCCAATTTTAGTCAGTTAATAAGGAGAGAAGATTTTAAGCCCTTGACAGTGTTTAAACCAGATTCACAAGAGATGATACCAAAACACAAAACTAATTGTTGAGGAAGAACTTGAGATATTATTTCTATTGTTGTGGGAACAACCAAGATAGAATGTAATTGAGACTGACAAATTATAAAGCAATTTAATTGGATTATTGAGAAAGCTTAGTTCCTTTGGATGGTAATCATTGAAAAGGGCCAATCATTTTAAAATTGTCCCCAGAGAACAGTGGGAGAGGGTAAAGCATTGAATGCTTTGCCACGGTAAATAATTGAGGCAGAAACCATGTAACCTTTTAAGGGAAAACTAGATTACTATCTGACACAGAAGAAGGTAAGAATATAAAGAATTGTAGTCATGAATTGTTCACATATATGATGGATTGAGTGGGCTTTCTTTTGTTGATGTAAACTCTTATAGTTTCTGTATAAATGATAGAATAACGTACAGCTGTCACCCAACCCATTCAACTTGAGATTTAGGCTTAAAAGTATGCCGTATCAGTAGAATTAAAGTGACGCATCAGAGGTGTTCTCCTATATGATTGTAAGGATCCCGAATGAAGTAAGATCAAAGTCTGAATCAATTTCTAGTGAGGTTGTCTTGTATGTAAGTTAACACCTAAAATCATTTTAAATTGGCAATCTCAGTCAGACAGGCAACAGAATGCATATAAGATGAGAAGGAAAAGAAGATACACCAATTTTTCAATTATTTCAATTATGGTGTTGAGACAGCTAATATGCAGACTTACATGCTGGCAGTTCAGAGAGTGAGACACACTAAATCTTTTAATCAGAGTCTGCCTTGCCAATTTGCATAAGCTATAGGCTCATAAATAACTTCACAGAGAGCTTGGACAGAAACATACTTGGCTGGAAATCTTGACAAGCAACTCATAAAGAACTGCAGGCTTCTATTAAAGAGACATTTGTGGTAGTGATAGAAGGTTTATTGGTTGTCCACCATGGTATGGAAAAGCTTGATGTTGAATAGTGAGAGATCTTTCTGTGTTAGGTAATCCATTCATAAAAACATAGGTATAAACCACAATGAGGAGTTGCACCTCAATGAGTTGAGTGGCTTCGGATATGAAAAAGCATCTGGCATCAGGATGGCAGCTGTCTGCCTCAGTGGATGCTGGCAAATGAATATTCATCATCATGACTTCATAATGATGCAATTCAAGTGTCAGCATTAGTCAAGAATAAAATTGACAAGTAGAATGCCAACAAGAAGCGAGTGAATAAATGCTGGAGAAAGCTATAATTAATGATGTAATAAAGAAAGCTGCTGACAGGAATTGAACTGTGCTTGAACTATGCCCAAATGCCCAAACTCCCATATGTTCATTTTTTAGGATATTATGGGTGAGTCAATACTCAAATTAGAACAATTTGTTTGAGACCTGCTGTAAAGAATCTGTTTAACTAATGAATGCTTCCATAGTGCAGCCTCACCAGCAATTGACAAATCAGTTGTGATGTGAATCACTTACACAAGCAAATGCCGGATTTTCTAATCTACATTTGCCATCAACAAGGCTCCATGTCATAAACAGAGCTTTGGAAAATCAAATCCAGGAAATTCTTCTTTGAAGAAAGATTTAATTTGAATTATAAAAATCAAAATGATCAATTGTATCTGTTACGGTATGTAAATGACAAATACCGTAGGCTGTTACAAACTGAGAGCACTGCAAGAGACAGTTGACGGATAGGTGATCTGTAAGAGAATTGATGAATGGGAGGCAAAATGGAATTCAGGCAGAGGATCAGTCATGATTGGTTGGATTTTCAAACAAACTCAAAGGACTATGTATTTCCTGTTTTTCATGTTCCTTCAGCCACTTCTGGAGGTTACCATATGCTTCGCTTACATGTCCATTTTCATAGATTGGTGCAAATTAGACCTGAAATGTTAAGGAAAGCACAGGTGAAATATGAGGTGAACAACGGCAGCACCAAGACCCTACAACAAACGTTTTGAATAATCAAAGAACTGCAGATGTTGAAAATCTGAAACTAAAACAGGAATTGCAGGGAAAGCGCAGCAGATCTGGCAGCCTCAGTAGAGGGAAAACAGAGTTAACATTTTGGGAGCTAACATAGAATTAGCAGAGTTAAGGTAACGACAATCAGTTCTGAAGAAGGGTCGCTGAAATGTTAGTTCGAGTTTCTCTCTACAGATGCTGCCAGACCTGTATGATTTTCCCAGCAATTTCTATTGAATTTGAATAATTGACTAAATTACCTTAAACATAAATTGAATTCATATTACCTTCTTTTTGACTCTGGTTTGATTAGTAAAGTTTAAAGTTAAGACTCCAATCACAACCAAAATAAAAATTAGATTAGATTCCCTACAGTGTGGAAACAGGCACTTCAGCCCAACAAGTCCACACCGCCCCTTGAAGCATCCCACCCACACCCATCCCCCTACAACCCACACACCCCTGAACACTACAGGCAATTTAGCATCAGATATAATGGGAACTGCAGATGCTGGAGAATTCCAAGATAATAAAATGTGAGGCTGGATGAACACAGCAGGCCAAGCAGCATCTCAGGAGCACAAAAGCTGACGTTTCGGACCTAGACCCTTCATCAGAGAGGGGGATGGGGTGAGGGCTCTGGAATAAATAGGGAGAGAGGGGGAGGCAATGGGAGAGAGATTCCCTGAGGTTGGTCCGGAGGGAGGAGGGTAACTTCTTCAGGTTAGGCATCCCTGGAAGAGGCTTCGCAGTGAGGTTAAAATAGTATCAGAGATAATGGGAACTACAGATGCTGGAGAATTCCAAGATAATAAAATGTGAGGCTGGATGAACACAGCAGGCCAAGCAGCAAGCCTCTTCCAGGGATGCCTAACCTGAAGAAGTTACCCTCCTCCCTCCGGACCAACCTCAGGGAATCTCTCTCCCATTGCCTCCCCCTCTCTCCCTATTTATTCCAGAGCCCTCACCCCATCCCCCTCTCTGATGAAGGGTCTAGGCCAGAAACGTCAGCTTTTGTGCTCCTGAGATGCTGCTTGGCCTGCTGTGTTCATCCAGCCTCACATTTTATTATCAGGCAATTTAGCATGGTTGATCCACCGAGCCTGCACATCTTTGGACTGTGGGAGGAAACTGGAGCACCCGGAGGAAACCCACGCAGACACGAGGAGAATGTGCAAACTCTGCACAGACAATTAACCAAGGCTGGAATCGAACCTGGGTCCCTGACGCTGTAAGGCTGCAGTTCTAACCACTGAGCCACAGTGCTGCCCATGATAGAACATACTTATATGCTTGTCTTTTTAGTAATTACATTAATGTGAGGGATTCGCTCATCACTAAAATTTAGGTTGACTGATACTTTGATTAACACCCATTGTGTGCTTTAGGAAGAAAGGGTGACTAGAGGAGGACAGGGTGCTTTGTGAATCAAGTGCTAAGTCAAGAATGTGGAGAGGATGACAATTCAGTGTTAGTAGCTGCTGGTTTTCTTCTATTTGCAAGCTAGCAAACTCTAACTTATTATCTCTAAAGCTCACTAAATTAAATAATTGCCTAATTAAGTAAGTGTAGACAGAAAGGCGGGATGATGGTGTGGTGTGACGACAACATGCAGGAATCTGTGGAATGCATTGCATTATGCAGGGCAATCACATCTGTAGTTAGTGTCTGCTGCTTGAGCAACTTCAACTCAGTGTTGTTAAGCTAGTGTCTGACTTGCAGACCTTGCAGAGAACCAGGGAAAGGGAGAGTTACCTGGACATTTTTTTTTTGTCCTGGCAGGCAATCACACCCCTTAGTTTCTGTTGATCGGGTGGTTAGGGACGGGAGGTAGTGATTATGCATGAAAGAGGTTTTGGGATGTGACGTAGTCGTGGAGGAATCTCAACCCTTCAGTTTTGTCTGACAGGTGTGAGGTGCTGGTGTGGATGAGAACAAGCACTAAAGAGTAACAAACTGATCATGGCACCATAGTGCAAGAAGCCATTCAAGTGGGGGGGTGGGGGGGAGCAAAAATGAATGCGGTACCAATAAGGGACAATATATTCAGAGAAATAGATACTGTTCTCTGTAAACCCCCTTGTGGATACTGAAGGTTGTATCGCTGCCCAGTGCCAGAGATAGGTTCATGTCTCTGTGGCTAGAAATGGACTGTTTGTTCTAGAGGAAGAGGATCTAGTTAACATGGCCCATGTAGAAATCAACAGCATAGTTGAAAGTAGATCTGTTTTGCGAAGTGTTCATATGTTAAGTAAGTGGGCATAGAATCCCGACAGTGTGGAAACAGGCCCTTCAGCCTAACAGGTACACACTGACCCTCAGAGCATCCCACCCAGACCCATTCCCCTATAACCCACCTAATCTACACCTCTCTGGGCAAAGATCTGACAAATGGAATATAATATGGTAAATATGAAATTGGCCATTTTGACCAGAAGAATGGAAAGGAAACATATTATCAAAATGCTGAGAGATTGCAGATCTGAGATCCAGAGGGATCTGAGTGTCCTGGTGTGAGAATCACGAGTGCTAGCATGCAGATACAGCAAGTAATTAGGAAAGCTAATAAAATATTATAATTTTTTTTGCAAAGGAATTGAATGCTCAAGTAGGGAGGTTATGCTTCAGTAATGCAAGGCACTGTTGGACAGGTTAAGGTTGTAACTGCTGGAGATTAGAAGAGTAAGATTCTGATGGATTATCAAATTAAATGATCATTAAATGGTTAAAAGAATGGTGTGAGAAGAAGGGGTTTTGTTTCATGGGGTACTAGCATCTGTTCTCAGGGATGGATTGACTCCACTTAACTTGATGTTCTGATGGAATGCTTTCCATTTAAATGGGACTGGGGCAAATGTCCTGTCAGACAATATAACCAAGGGTGCAGATAGGTTTTTAAACTAACTGAGATGAGTTTAGGGGAAGTGAGAATTAGAAATTCAAACATAAAAGTCAAGACAGTAACGCATTGTAGCAATGTGGGTAAAGCGAAACAGTGGGATATGAAAGGACAAAGAGTTTAAAGGTAAACTGCATTAATTTGTGACGTCTTTGCAGGGAGTAGTAGTACCAAAATGAAATTAAAGTCTGAATTAAATTTGAATTGCATCCACAATAAGATAGAGGAACCAGTGGCACAAGGGAATGGTTTAAATCTAACCACTATTACAGAGGTACAATACAAAGTGAACAGGTTTTGGAAATAAATGTTCCAGCATATGCAATATTTCAACAAGTCAGGCAGAAAGGAAAAGCAGGAGGGATAGCACTAACAGAGAACATTGATATAAGAACACTAGTAAGAAAGGATCTTTGGCTGAAAATTTTAAGAAGTAAAGTTGGCATGGGTGGAGGTTAGGAATAGGAAATGTCAGCTAAGCTGTTGGAAGTAGTTAATAGACCCCTAATAGAAGCAATACCATTGGACAGAACATTTCTCAAAACATTATTGCAACTTGTAACAAAAGCAAAGTAATAATTGTGGTTTATTTCATATTTATATAGAGTGGACCAAAAAAATTGGCAAAAGTGGTCTGAAAGATAAATTTGAAGAATACCTTTATGACAGTTGCTTGCAGCGATATGTTGTGGAATCAATTAGGGATAAAGCTATCTCATATCCATTGTGCCATGAGCCTGGGTTAATATTAAAATGTCCACGGGTTAATAGTGATCATAATATAGTCAAATTCCACGCTAAGTTTTAAACTGACATTTTATAGTCACATGCAAAATTTTTAAGGAAACAAAGCAGATTTTAATAGGTATGAGGGGAGAATTAACTAAAGTTGATTTGGTAAATAGGCTAACGGGTATAGTGGTATATAAACAGTGGGAAACAAAAATGCATTAGCCTTAGAATTAGAGGCAGTAAATTTAAAACAGAAATGAAGAGACATTTCTTCATCCAGAGAGTGGTGTGCCTGTCAAATTCATTGCCACGTGGCGCAGCGGAGGCCGGGACGTTAAATGTCTTCAAGGTGGAGATTGATAAATTCTTGATCTCACAAAGAATTAAGGAGAGTGCAGGCAAGTGGAGTTGAAATGCCCATCAGCCATGATTTAAATGGCGGAGTGGACTTGATGGGCTGAATGGCCTTACTTCCACTCCTATGTCTTATGGTCTTATGGTCTTCATTCCATTTAAAAAGAACAAGAAAGCTTCACCCATGGCTTACGAAGTAGGTTAAAGATAGTAAAATGTGAGGCTGGATGAACACAGCAGGCTCAGCAGCATCTCAGGAGCACAAGAGCTGACGCTTGGGAACTCTGCAGCCCAATGGCATCAATGTGGACTTCACCAGCTTCAAAATCTCCCCTTCCCCAACCGCATCCCTAAACCAGCTCAGTTCGTCCCCTCCCCCCACTGCATCAAAAAACCAGCCCAGCTCTTTCCCTCCACCCACTGCATCCCAAAACCAACCTAACCTGTCTCTGCCTCCCTAACCTGTTCTTCCTCTCACCCATCCCTTCCTCCCACTCCAAGCCGCACCTCCATCTCCTACCTACTAACCTCATCCCACCTCCTTGACCTGTCCGTCTTGCCTGGACTGACTTATTCCACCTCCCCACCTATACTCTCCTCTCCACCTATCTTCTTTTCTCTCCATCTTCGGTCCGCCTCCCCCTCTCTCCCTATTTATTCCAGAACCCTCACCCCATCCCCCTCTCTGATGAAGGGTCTAGGCCCGAAACGTCAGCTCTTGTGCTCCTGAGATGCTGCTGGGCCTGCTGTGTTCATCCAGCCTCACATTTTACTGTCTTGGATTCTCCAGCATCTGCAGTTCCCATTATCACTGAAGTTAAAGATAGTATTGGCTTAAAAGAAGAGGTTTCCAATGTTGGAAGGAATAAGAGTAATCCTGACTTTTGGGAATGTTTTAGGAGCTAGCAAAAAGCCACCACATGTGTAATAAAAAGGAAATGAAAGAAAGAAATTAGTCAGGGCTACAAAAATACAGATTGCAGGAGCTTTTATTAGAATATAGAAAGAACAAGATTAAAGTAAATGTACTTAAAAAGTAAGGTCAATGAGAAAGAGGGAGAGGGGAGTGAACAAATGGCAGAGACATTGAATGATACTTTGTGTCCATATTCATAGTAAAAGACATAAATTGCCTCCAGAAATAGCAAATAACTTACAGCTAACAAAAGAAAGGAAATTAAGGTAATGAATATGAGCAGAGAAAATGAACTGGAGAAACTTAAGGGAAAAATTCTCACAAACCCCCAGCACCTGATGGCCTACATTCTAGGTTCCAGTAAGGTTAGTTGTGGAGAAAATAGATCCGCTGTCTACAATTTTCTAAAATTTCCTACATCCTGGCATGTTTCCGGCAAATTCTATGTTAATAAATATAATGCTACTAATCAAGAAAAGTGGTCGGGGGCAAAGCAGTTGCCACGGGGCAGTCAGCCTTACACCAGTCATTGGGACTATACTAAAATATACAATTCAGCATGACTTGACAGTGCCGTTACAACATTATAGTAAGATCAGACAAAATTAACATGATTCGACAAGCTTATTTAAATTCTAACACTCAACAAATGTCGTTCACTTTTAAGATAATAAAATGTGAGGCTGGATGAACACAGCAGGCCAAGCAGCATCTCAGGAGCACAAAAGCTGACATTTCGGGCCTGCCTAGACCCTGCTTGGCCTGCTGTGTTCATCCAGCCTCACATTTTATTATCGTTGTTCACTTTTAACCTTGGCATCTGCCTGTCTCGCTGCCACCTAAGATCTGCTTCTCGAATTGATGGGAACAATTCCATCTCGTGCTGCTTCTCTGGGTTTAAAAATGTGCATGACCTGGTGATTTTCTGACATGAGATATGTGCCTTGGTATTGAAGTCCAGACTGAGGCCTTTAGCTTACTAATTCAACAAAATAATCACAATGCTACCGTACCCCTTGTAATCTATGCCACTTTTAAAATTTGCTATAAACTTTTAAATACTTGCAACACTTTTCATAGGGTTTTAGAAACTTTTCTGTTTACTTGCAAACTATCGAAATAGAACAACTGTAGCACATATACCTGTGAGTCAGATGGCTGTGGATCCATACCACCTTATATTCTGGGAGTGCTACACTGTTAGAGGAGTTTCATCCTGTATTAATTTAAATACATGAAATGTCACACTGGGGGCCCTTCAGCTCTCTCAGGTGGACATAAGAGATCCCATTGCGCTAACTTAAAGGCATGGCAATTTTATTTGGTATCCTGGTCAAAATTTATTCCTCAATCACTATCACAAAGCAAATGATCAAATTTGGTCATTAATCTGCTTGACTACCATTTAAAATTAACTGATGGCAACAGGAAGAAGGAAAACCAATGAATTACTCAAAATGTATGTTGAAAATTCTGTTGGCTATCACTTGCTGGAGAACTGAAATAAATGGCTCAAAATTCCCAGAATCCCACTCTACGGCCAGCATGCAGGACTTCAACCATCAATTCCTTCCATCTCTGAACTTATTCTAAAATCTGGAGATGTAATCATTTGTATTCAAGGAGCAATTGCTGTTTATTGTACAATATCTAGAGACTTTGGCTATTGTGTGCGTGAGATGTTGCTGATGGTAATGCCAGAAACAGCATTGGAATATTTTATTATTGACAGTTTTCCTATTATTCTGAAGGTACAGTAGTTTTGTTGTGAAAAATCATAACTTTATCCCATTTCATTCTACATTCAACTATCCCTTCCTGTCTACTGCTGTCACACTGTATTTTCACTCTATTGAGCAGATCTTGGCTTGCCTGTGAGCATTGCCACCACACCAGAGATCAACATGTATAAATGCAAAATATTATGTTTTAAAGAAAATAGTTTCATTTTGGCCTCAAGTTTTACTTCCATGGTTAATAAGAATAAATTTACTTACATTTCCTGACCAGATAGCACCTGAGAAAATAGATGCCACACAGAGAAAGTTAAAGACTCAAATGCAGAGTGCTAGAATTCTAAAATCAAAACAGAAATTTCTGATGAAACTCAGCAGGTCAGGCAGCATTTGAAGGGAGAGAAAAACAGAGTTAATATTTCAAGTTAATTGGTGGCCAACTCTTTGCCTTTGTTTAGCATCATGTCTGAATTCTTTTCCTGGCTTCACTGTTACAAGCACTAGACTGCAGTTGCAGAGGGAAAAGAACAAATGAACATTAGATTACTTTATGTACATGTTTGCTGCAGTAGCGCTGATTATTTCCAGAGCCGCAGTTCCATGGTTGTCTGTCTTAAGAAACAAGTTGCTATATTGTCTTAAAAAGTTCTGATTTTGGTATTTTTGAATGTAAAAAGTAATTTTGTACACAATCTTGTTCCATTTTATCCTTCGTGATGACAATTGTGTTTCAATAGTCTGGCATTTTATCCAATAAGGCTTACTTATACACAGATAAAAAGAAAGAAACTAATACCACTGTCCGACTGTCCCACTGTCCTCCCCTACAGCTGCTGAAGTCATTTGCCTAGCTCTCTCCTGACAGATCAACATCTGTTTTCCTATAGCACAGTAGAAGTGGCACCTCTCTCTGACCACATAATGATTCAACCTTTTCAAAAAGTGAAAGAGAACCTTGTAGTGAAATAAGCTCCATTGTCCCATTCCCCACTCCTTCGTATGCACCCTTGCCTTCTCTGTTCATCTACCTTCTGCTGTGTACTGGGGAAACATTTGTTAGTGTGTCAGGAGCAGCCCAGGCACGAGAGGTTTGCCCTTTATGCAGACTCGTGATTACCCACACTGTCTCTCACTTTGAGGTCTATATGTTATTTCAGTCTTTGACGTGCAAGTTGTTGCTTAATAAAAGTATGAATGAATTTCAAACACTTTATTGAAAGTTGTTAAGATAAAATCTCTGCTTGTCTTGCCTATAAAATTCTTCTGAATCTCCTGGGGGGCTTACATTTTACTTGTTCCTTTATAGGCACAGCTGGTATTAATTCATTCATGTCCAACACATTTCCAGCATTGTCCAGCTGCATAGGAGTACACTTACCTAGTTTCACTCTTTACTGTTTTATTGTGCCCAGGGAATCATTTGGAATGACTTGTCTTCTTGTTTCAACGTGGTACCTCAGGTGAATCCCAAATACTTAGCTTCAGTACCCTCCTCACTCGCATCCACATACTGCCCCTTGACAGCATCATTTGAGGCAAAGTACTAGTTTTCATATAGACACTAATGACATCCAACTTTACTTCACTGTCACCCCTCCAGACGCTTCCAGCATTGTTAAAGTATCAGAATCTTGATTAACATCCAGACCTTGATGTGCAGAAATCTTAATAAAATATTAAGTGTTGCCTTTCGTCTTTATTATCAAATCTATTCCTTTCCTTGCAACTCCATTCCTCTTCCTGGCAACTGTCAGAGATTTGGCCAGATGTTTGCAAGCTGTATGTCATATTTAAAGCAAGAGGAGCTTCAGACAACACATCCATGTCATCACTAAGACCACCTATTTCCAGTTGCATGACATCATCTTACTCTCCTGCCGCCGTAATTAATCTGCTGCTGAAACTTTCACCCATACCTTTACTTCTATGCTTGACTACTCCAATGCTCTCCTCTCCAATCTCCCACCTTTTACCCTCTGTAAAGTCGAGGTTATCCAAAACTGTTCCATTCATATCCTTCAAATGCCAAGTCTCATTCATTCACTGAATCTTTGCTCAGCAATCTACATGCCTTCATTAGGCAAAGTCTTGATTTTAACATTCTCAACCTCATTTTCATATTACTTCATTGCTTCACTCTTCTCTATTTTTGTAATCTTCTCCAAAGCTGCACAATTCCTAAAGATATTTATACTCATCCGGCCCCTTGAACATCGCTGAACTTACTTATTCATCAATGTTTACATATCTTCAGTTGGCTATGCTCTGTGCTCTGTAATTCCCTTGTTAAGCATTTCTTCTTCTCTCTATTTCCTCCTTTAAAGCTCTCTTTAAAACTTACCTTTTTGACCAAGCCTTTTGCTGTTTGCTCTAACATTGCCTTATGTGGGTCAGTGTCAAATTTTATTTAATAATACTGCAGCCAAGTGTCTTGGGATGCTTCATTATTGTAAATACACTGCATAATTTAACAACATCTATATTTCAATAACAACTTCTATTAATATAATGCCTTTAATACTGAAAAATGTTCTTCCTCCTTGCTGCATAGTACCTGTACAGGGATCAGGTGTTTAATGTTAGCCAGATCTCGAATGGACATAGAACATAGAAAAGTACAGCACAGTACAGGCCCTTCAGCCCATGATGTTGTGCCGTGGAATAATCCTAATCCAAAAATAAAATAACCTAACCTACATTCCCCTCAATTCACTGCTGTCCATGTGCATGTCCAGCAGTCGCTTAAACGTCACTAATGACTCCGCTTCCACGACTACCACTGGCAAAGTATTCCATGCGCTCACAACTCTCTGGGTGAAGAACCTCCCTCTGACGTCTCCTCTATACCTTCCTCCTAACACCGTAAAACTATGACCCCTTGTGGCAGTCAACCCTGCCCTGGGAAAAGTCTCTGGCTATCGACTCTATCCATGCCTCTCATTACCTTGTACACCTCGATCAGGTCACCTCTCTTCCTCCTTCTCTCCAGAGAGAAAAGTCCGAGCTCAGTCAACCTCTCCTTGTAAGACAAGCCCCCAGTCCAGGCAGCTTCCTGGTAAACCTCCTTTGCACCCTCTCCAAATCCTCCACATCTTTTCTATAATAGGGCGACCAGAACTGGACACAATATTCCAAGTGTGGTCTCTCCAGGGTTTTGTAGAGCTGCAGCATAACCTCGTGGCTCTTAAACTCGATCCCCCTGTTAATGAAAGCCAAAACACCATATGCTTTCTTAACAACCTTATCCACTTGGGTGGCAACTTTGAGGGAGCTATGCACTTGAACACCAAGATCCCGCTGTTCCTCCACACTGCCGAGAATCCTGCCTTTAATCCTATATTCAGTATTTAAGTTCGACCTTCCAAAATGCATCACTTCGCATTTATCCAGGTTGAACTCCATCTGCCATTTCTCAGCCCAGCTCTGCATTCTGTCAATGTCTCCCTGAAGCCTGCAATAGCCCTCGATACTATCAACGGCATCTCCAACCTTTGTGTCATCAGCAAACATACTAACCCACCCCTCAACCTCCTCATCCAAGTCATTTATAAAAACTACAAAGAGAAGAGGCCCAAGAACAGGGCCCTGCGGAACACCACTCAGCACTGACTTCCAGGCAGCATACTTATCATCTACAACCACTCTCTGCCTCCTGTCAGGCAATCAATTCTGAATCCAGACAGCCAAATCACCCTGTATCCCATACCTCCTGACTTTATGAATGAGCCTGCCGTGGGGAACCTTATCAAATGCCTTGCTGAAATCCATGTACACCACATCCACTGCTCGACCCTCGTCAACCTGTCACGTGACTTCCTCAAAGAACTCAATAAGATTTGTAAGGCATGACCTGCCCCTCACAAAGCCATGCTGACTCCCTTTAATCACGCTATGCTTTTCCAAATATCATAAGTCCTATCCCTCAGAATTCTTTCCAAAACTTTGCTGACTACAGACATAAGACTGACTGGTCTGTAATTTCCAGGGATTTCCCTATTCCCTTTCTTGAAAAGAGGAACAACATTTGCCTCCCTCTAATCTTCCGGTACGACTCTCGTGGAGAGTGAGGAAGCAAAGATCTTCGCCGGCGGCTTAGCAACCTCCTTTCTCGCTTCCCGGAGCAACCTAGGATAAATCTGGTCTGGCCCTGGGGACTTATCAATCTTAATGTTTGCCAAAATTTCCAGCACATCAACTTCCTCAATCTTGATCTGTTCAAGTCTGTTTTCCTGCTCCTCAAAGTTCTCATTCACAACAAGGTCCTCTTCCTTGGTGAAAACCGAAGCAAAAAACCCATTTAGGGCTTCCCCTGTCAGCTCAGACTCCACGCACAAGTTCCCTATGCTATCCCTGATCGGCCCTACCTTCTCCCTGATCATTCTCTTATTCTTCACGTATGAGTAAAATGCCTTCGGATTCTCCCTAATCCTTCCTGCCAAGCCTTTATCGTGCTCCCTCCTGGACCTCCTTAGTCCACTTTTGAGCTTCCAAGCAAGCCTGTAATCCTCTAAAGCTGTGCTAGACCCTTGCTTCCTCCACCTTACGTACGCTGCCTTTTTCTTTTTGAGAAGAAGCACCTCTGTGCCCGTCATCCAAGGCTCCTTAATCTTACCCCTTCTTACCTGTCTCAGAGGAACAAATTTATACATCACTCGCAACAACTGCTTCTTAAACAGCCTCCACATGTCTGCTGTGCCCTTTCTGTGGAACAGTTGCTCCCAATCTGTACTTCCCAACTCCTGTCTGATAGCGTCATAGTTTCCTTTTCCCCAGTTAAATATCTTCCCCTGGTAACTGCTCCTTTCCCTTTCCATGGCTATGGTAAATGTGAGGCTGTTGTGGTCACTGTCACCAAAGTGTTCTCCCACCACGAGATCTGACACCTGTCCTGGCTCATTGCCGAGCACCAAATCCAAAATGGCCTCCCCCCTCGTCGGCCTGTCCACATACTGAGTAAGGAAACCCTCCTGAACACACCTGACAAAAACGGCTCCATCCAAACCATCTGCAGTAAGGAGGTTCCAATCTATTTTGGGAAAGTTGAAGTCACCCATAACAACAACCCTGCTACGTTTGCACTTTTCCACAATCTGCCGGCCAATGAGTTCTTCGATCTCCCTACTGCTATTTGGGGGTCTGTAGAAAACCCCCAGTGAGCTGACTGCACCCTTGCTGTTCCTAACTTCCACCCATACTAACTCAGTCGACAAACCTTCCTCGGCAACCTCAGCCCATACCACCTCAGTAGACGAGTCCTCATCAAAGGTTCTTTCAGCCGCTATTATACTGTTCTTGACCAAGAAAGCCACACGTCCCCCTCTTTTACCACCTTCCCTGACCTTAATGAAAGATCTAAACCCTGGAACCTGCAACATCCATTCCTGACCCTGGAGATTATGTGTGAGAGATATAATTCAATGTAGCATATTTTCAATGTGAAAAAGCAGAAGATGCTGCATTGGATTATTAGCAGATCTACAAGCATCAGTGGAAAGGGAGATAGAATCGATGCCTTAATCACTGAGTGATGAGAGAGCTTTTAATCAAAGCAGGTAAACGGGGCCTGGAGAAAAGACTAAATGGTAAATCTGTGATTGGGTAGAAGGCATGAGAGATTAATGAATTCCCTCATAGTGCCAGGGGCCTGGGTTTGATTTCAGCCTTGGATGACTGACTGTGTATGTGGAGTTGGCACATTCTTCCCACTGCATGGGTTTCTGCTGGTGCTCCAGTTTGCAGGCCATGATAAACACAGTGGACTGGGGATGGGATGGGGGGAGAAGAGAGGAAGTGGATCTGGGTGGGCTGTTCTTCGGAGGATTTTTGGTGACTCGGTGGGTCAGATGGCCTCTTTCCACCTGTAGGGATTCTATGAAAAAGAACATAAGATGTGTCTGGAGAAGACGTAACGGGAAAGGCAGAATGATCCCCTAAACACTGATGTCCAAGGAAAAGGACAGAGGCTATGATCTGAAATTGTTGAACATAATATTGAGTCTGGAATGCTGTGAGATGTCTAACTGAAGTATGTGGTGCCTTGAGCATCATTGGCACAGTGTCTGAGGAGGAGAACAGAAAGTTCAGTTTGGGAATGTAGTAAATATTAAAATAACAGGTGACCAGAAGCTTGGGCTCACGTTCATGAGCTTAAGTGAGATTTTTTGCAAGATGATCAACTGACTTATGTTTGGTATAACGTCAGCAGCAGTGTTGAGGTGGATGAATGGCACAATGAAAGGAAAATTTGATAATTGAACAGATGCTGCACATAAATTGTCCGAAAGCATTGCCTGTCCAAACATCCAAAAAGTCTTCCTTTGACTTAGCCGTTACACTGAATGCTTCTTTATCTCCAATGTGTCCCAGCTTAGCTTGGAACCTTAAATATAGTGAAAGATTTCAAAATGATTAGGCAACGTCCTACCTTCTAATTTTTGATACCCTTCCCCACATTTACCATTTACAAATTCCAGGTGCATCCTTGAATGACGAGATCACTTATGTCTAATCAGTTGTATGGTTCTCTCAAACAAAATAATCTTGACTGTGTCCAAATCCTCCACAATCACTGTTGCCCTAGAGAAAATTACCACTACACAAACCTCTTTCTCCTGCATTGAATCAATGATCAAATTTGATTTCCTTTGATCATTCTCCCACCTCAGCACTCCTGTTGATCCAGTCCTGCACAATAATTCATTTACCTCTGTCTTTGACGACTTGGTCCTTTATATTTGTTCATTGTAATTCATTTCCACCATTCACCCCATTATATTTTAGTTGATACCTTCGTGCCCATAAACTCCATGTAATATGCATAAATTGAAATCATGAAGAATTTCTGGTTTAGATTTCTAGAGCACATCATCGCTAAGCTGAAGACCGTCTATTTATCCCTACTTTCTTACCAACCGACATAATTTTAAATCTCTGTTTCCTTTTGAAGCATATGATGTTCTTCAGTCCTTGTAAAAGCCCTCTTGCAAGACACCATATTAAATGACTTCTGAAAGTTCAAAGATGAAGAATTCATCCTAGCCCTTTTATATGGCATGCACTTGCACCAAGCTTTTTCTTAATTATGAAGCTATTAGCAAATCTCCCATTAATGATCAATTTTGGGAGGTTTCAGGGAAGCTTTTCCTCCCCTGTTTTAATTTTAGAGTACTTCCCCTGTCAGATCATTGTCCCTACTAAGTGTAGTGAAATAAAGTAACTGAATCTTCAGTTCTTAGGATGTGCATGTTTCAGTGATGAAACATGTTTCAGCCTATGTTCTGAGATCATAAGATGTAGCAGCAGAATTAGGCTATTTGGCCCATCAATTTTGCTTGTCCATGTGATCATGGCTGATATATTTCTCAACCCCATTCTCCTGCCTTCTCCCTGTAACCTGTAATTTCCCCCTACTAATTGGGAGCTTTTGTTTCTCTGTTTTAAATACACTCAAATGCTTGGCCCCCATTGCCTTCAGTGACAATGAGTTCCACAGATTCACCACTCTCTGGCTGACGAAATTCCTGTTCATCTCAGTCCTAAAGGGTAGTCCTTCGCTCCTACTAGTGGAAACATCTCCATGTCCACTCTAATTCAGGACTCTGTATTTTAGATAACAAAGTGTGAAGCTGAATGAACACAGCAGGCCAAGCAGCATCTCAGGAGCACAAAAGCTGACGTTTCAGTTCCAGACCCTTCATCAGAGAGCCTTCTTCTAGATGTGTTTTTTCTCCCCTGACAATTGGTAATGGTTTCAATCATTAGCATCTTAATTCCAGATGATTTATTGAGTGCAAATTCTGCATCTGCCTTGGTGGAATTTGAACTGGTCCCTCCAGGAAATTAGCTAAGTTTCTAGAATTGTGAAGTAGCAATAGTACCCATAGGCCATTGCCTCCTGTCTTGCTTGCTTTCCTCTAGATACCTGTCCTTAAAATATTTTGAAGCATCTGTTTCTTTGCATATTATGCCAGAATATTCTCTGCATAAACTATTAAAGAGCTGATGACCATCTAAGGCTTGCAAACAACATATTATTGATTCTCTAATTATTTTTGCCCTATGTTTATCCCAGTTGATTACTGGAAGACTATTAAGCATTTTAAACAAAGGAACGATACTGATTTAATCTGAGGAGTTCTTGCATTCTACACTTTTTACAATAAGTTTAACTTTCACACATGCATACTGTGCTATAAGTCACAATGTAAAAGCTTGTTTATGATTATTGCTGTCATCATCACTAGGTATACTGGAATTCATTAGTATAGCAGTTGGCCTGGTCAGCATTCGTGGTGTAGACAGTGGACTCTACCTCGGAATGAATGAGAAGGGAGAGCTGTATGGTTCGGTAAGTCCAAATTTGTGTTTTTGGTCGTTTTAAATGCATTTCTCTATGGCAACAGGTGGGGCACCTTTGCCCAATCAGTAGTGAATTTTATTTAATTGTGTTTATTCACTTTAGTTACTTGTCCATTGTAAAGAAATTAATAAGTATTTAATTACAAACAACTGACATGGGAGCATAAAGTGAACATAAGTTAAAGATTTTTTTTACTGAAACCACATGCAAAGCAAACAGTTTGAAGGCTACATTGTCACATTAAAGACACTGTATCCTTTTTGTGAGCCTATCTAGGCTGTAGTTCAAAATGATCCATGGAGTAGTTGGAATATACGCAAACCTTTGAGGACCAACAAAAGCTTCAGTGTCTTATTTTGTTGACCTACAGACTGCGATTTTAAATCAAAAGTACATTACTTTCTCATTGCTGTTCTTTACTTTCTTTTGTTGCTAATACATAATTCTGCTACACTTACTTTTTGTTGTTACATTGTGTTTCCACAACTTCCAAATAGCTCAGCATTTCTTACATTGTTAACAAGTTTTCATTAAAGCGTGATCTGCTAGAATGGAATGCAATAAGAAAATATCATTTGACCAGTGAAATCTGTCCCTTCCCAATTAATAATTTGACTTCTCACGGGATCGTCCTAATTTTCTTAATCGACTGAAGGAGCCAAAAGACCAACTACAGGTGAAACCTTCATGATGATGAGAAATGAAATAACTGTGTGACCCTAAAGGCAATCATGCATTATTCAGTCTTCACTGATTGCATACAATATTCAAAATTCCACTTTGTCAAGAAATCAGACGGGATTAAACAAACACGTGTGTGCTGCATTAAACAAAGTGTATCCAGGTCCCTCATAACAGCTTTCAGTTGTTTGGTTTCTTTTAGTTGATATCAATAATCAGATATTTCTCTTTCTTCTGCTTTTGTTAATGGTTATTTATGAAGTTGTCATATTTCTAATTTTGCTGTTTATTTGTCAACACCAATTATGTCCTTCCTTAGCTTATTTAGCTTATTTTATCCAAATCTTTTCTGAATCTTGTAAGATAATTCTTAACTCCAGTTATTACTGGATGCCAAATAGACCCAGGTTTATTTATCATTACCTTTTTACTTTCTATTGCTAAGCTAATTTTCAAACCAGCTAACTAACTTCCCATTAATTCTATGTACTTTTTGTTGTCTTTTCAAATCTAAGAGACAGAACTTTATCTTTTGAAAATATAAGTAATTATGTCTTTGGAATAGCTCTTGTCCACTAATTTAGTTACCTCCCCAAAGAATTCCACTGAATTTGTGATGCATGACATATTGCTTCCAAAACCACAATGACTGCTCCTTATGGCCCCTCTGGTTTTAGAACTTAATGATAACTGCATCGTAATTACTAATCCCAGAAGAAAGGAGCGTCATGGTTGTAAAACATGTTTTGTTCAAGTGGAAGCTTTATCAATCAATAAATGTAAAGATTATGCAGACATAACTTCCACAGTTAATAGTTTTGCATCTGACGTGGATCTGAAGGATACGAGGTGCACTGAAAGAAAAGCACAGTAAGGATAATTTTCTTCATCGCCACTGGGAGGTAACCTGGCAGAATACATCACTCAGCAACTTTATGAGAGGTTCAGTTTATATCCATGTGAAGATCAAAATTGACTCAATTTCTGAAAATAATTTTATGGTCTTTAAAAGAAACAGTGAACAGCTACAAAAGAAACTGAACAAATCCCTCAAAATAATTTCCTAACTTCCAGTCAGCTGCCATGACACATTCCCTTGGCTTATCCTCTGTGCATTCTTGTAGGTAGTTCTGTCATGTCCAACTAAAATCCTTGTCATCACAATTTCTCCTGCCCTCCTTCTTATCAGATGGTTGATGCTGGTTCTTTGTGTACCATCAGTAGTTGTCTTCTTGCTTGAGGATCTTAAAGTCAGAAATCCTTGATTCTAGAGTTCAAGTGCTTTAAGCTAGTGTTTCAAGACGTTCTTTGTTCGGAAGCCCTTGATTTCTCCAATCGATTTGTCTGTGGTTCACAACTTCTGTATCTCTCATTAATTACTTTGTGAGGTTAACTGATGTGTAAAGTATTTTCCTTTTTTTTTGTTCTACGCTTATCCCAGCCTTTTATTTGCTTCTTTTTGATCTGCTTCAGCATATTTTACGAACTTTATTTTGCTCCTTTTGCAAAAAAACACTCCAGTGTATTTTAGTAGTTTTGTTTCTGTTTTAGGGTCTTTGTCTCGACATTAGGTGTAAACTGCTGGTTTTTAGACTGTTGCACAATGGTACTTCAGTATCAATGGGAATATTGAATATTGTGCCTCCTTAGCATTTTTATTCTTCTTTTTGCTCTACAACCATAGCCTCCCAATGAATGCTCTTCATTCATCTGTATATGTGAAAGAGGGAGGGAGATGAACAGATTTTTGTCTAACATTTTTACTGTAAGAACAATTCAGGCAAGTCAACGTAGACAGTATTTGTCCATACTTGCGAACGTGACAATGTTCAGTATGTTTGCATTCCAAAAGTATTCCTAGATTCCCAAAAGTAATGGTTCTTTTCTTGCCTCATCATCTAGTCCACGTATTCTAGGTCCTCATCTCCTTCAAATTCTCTTAGCACCACAAATGCTTTTAGAACGTCCTTGCAATTTTAAAAACTTAGGTTGCTGTGTCTTGTGTCGTGAGTCTTCTAAGGCTCAATGCCAAATATCTGGATCCCAGCCTCGTTCTCCACCCAACAACCCCACTCTGACTAGCCTCAGTCCCATATACCTTTTTCCCCTGAAAAGTTCTCAGGACCCAGTTCTAAAAAATCTTAGTTTCATGTCCCTCAGACTATGAGTAATCTCAGGGTCTAGAGATACCTGTTCCAATTCAGGCAACACCTACCAACTGATTCCTGCATGATGATCTAGGAGGACATCACTTATTTTGTTTTTGGCTCCCCTACTTATTTTCTTGTAGGCTGAATCTTAACTACAGCTCAATTTTTTTTTCTCTTACTCACGTGCGCAGTATAGGTTCCAGACGTCTCTTTTCTTGATTGAATGATTACCCACCATACCTGTAGTGTGCTCAGGTATTAGAGCAAAATAACGGATAATAATTAAGTAAAGAAGGAGCATTAATGTCAGAAGGACACTGGGAGCGCATCCAAGCTGCAGTACTGGACAAATTCCAGCGAGGTCATCAATTTCAGCACCAAGGAGAACAGGGATAGGTTTAATGAAAATGACAGGGAAATTTTAAATCCTCTGGCAATAATGATGTTAGCTCATGTGTCTCTCCTGAGATAGCTTGCAGTACTCTTCAACATAAACATAGGAAGCTTCAAATGGATCGCACTTGCAGAAAAACCCAATTGTACACTGATAATGGCAACCTAAGAAGCTTCAATACAGTAGTAAAATCTGTCTTTGGACCAACACATCAAACTAGAAACCTCCGAGGACCAATGATGGCAAGATCCCATGACGTCAGTCCTGGTTTGATAATCAGAACTTTAAAGCAATCTTTTCTGCCAAGTATACAGGGCATGATAATGCCATTAAACAGATTAAATGACAGCCAGTCATGAGAGAACTGGATGAGAGCTCAACTCAGGAGGAAACTGCGACCAGGAAAAGAACAACAAAGTCCCCAAACTTGATGGAATTCCACACCTGGTTTTGAAGTATGTTAGCCCTGCCCTATCTATTGAGCTGTTTGAGTTTTTTTTTATTAGTTTTCAGGAACAGAACAGGATTCCACAGGACCTTCATGATGCTGACTCCATCACATTTTACAAAATCAAAGGGAGATTCATAAAGCTCCAACTGTCATGGGACCAGTCTCTTTTCTGTTGTTGGGAAGATCCTGGCAGGAATACCCCTGAACAGGCTCGCACCTATCCTCATGAAGGAAAAAAGCTTGCCAGAAAGCTAGTGCAGTTTTAGGTCAAATAGAGGTGCACTAGGCAGGGTATTTGTACTCAGAAAAATGCAAGAAAAGTGGTGTGAGCATAGCAAGGGCTTTTAAGTCACTTTTGTATATCTGACATTGAACAGAGATTCATCTTTGGAAAATCCTTGAAAAACTTGGATACTCAATCAGACACCTGGCCAGGCTGTAGCCAGTGCGGACAAGTCAAGCAAAACAGTGAATTCTCAGGCTCCTTCCGAAATCTTCAATGATGTGAAGCAGGGAAATGTGTTGGCTCTGATCTTATTTAGCATCTTTTTCACTACAGCTGGCAAACAAAGGCTTAAAGGAGGTGTTCAGCAATGCGCTTCAGAAATGATGGAGGCCTCTTCAAACTTAGCAAATGGGACTAGAATTATCTAGGATATCTGGTTGGCATGGATGAGTTGGACCAAACAGTCTGTTTCTGTGCTGTTCACCTGTATGACTCAATGACTGTGGCATCTTCAGGCTTTCCTAACAGTGCAAGAAAAGCTCATCAATGTGCTTCCTTTCACTGATGACTGTGCTCTCCTGGCCCTCAATCAGTTAGAATTGCAATATGTGCAAACACGTTTTCTCCAGGCATCAGGGTGCACCTAACAAGAGTATAGACCAATAAGCATTCACAAAGGAACAGTAATGAATTATGTAAAGATGTCATGCATCTCTCTTTGTGGAGCATCGTTTTGTTTGATGCCACCACTATAGAGTAAGAAGTGGACAATACACTTTCTAAAACAAGCAGTGCATTCAACTAATTCCACAATTAAGTGTGTAGCAACCAAACTTGGGAACACAATTAGATCAAAGTGCACAAAGTCTAGTCCTCATCACCCTCTGTATAACACTGAGCCATGGTCCAGTACTGTGTACACACCTTCCAACATGTTTCTATCAACTGCTACCTCATTGTATCCTCAAGACCCACTGGTGTAGCCACATCACCAACTTTGAAGTACTGGACACAGTTAATATCACCACCATTAAGCTCCCCTTTGAACAAAAACAACTATGTTGGGCTAGTCACAATTTTCCAGATGGATGACAGCTATGAACCCAAGTTGTGTTGGACAGAGAACTGGTTGCTGGTAAACAGAACTAGGGGGGGTTTATGTATTCTCTGAAGGAGCCCCTCCCTGTGTGGCAGGGAGAAGCACAGACTGCAGATCAGGATGCTTGGAGCTGCTATATCAAGAGGGCTACAAACAACTTTGAAATCAAGCAAAGGACCAACACAAAGGAAAAATCGGCAGAGAAGGGAAGAGCCAATTGTCCCTAGTAATGCCTACATCTCCCTGCCTAGTGTAGTAGAATCTGCTGGTCACCGATGGGCTGGGCTCGCTAACAGTGAGCCTGTCATTGATGGGTACAACCTTCTTAAAATTATCATCTGTGAAGAAATACAAAGAGAGAAAAAAGGACCACACAGATATTTCAATCAGGAAGAAGGACGAAATATTAGACGATAATCTAATAAGAAGTTTAACGTCTTTTAAAAATCTGGCCTGGGTATTAACCTATTTTCAAGGATTCTTGAGTTGTTAAGGGAAATCAGATGAGATAATGGAGGATCTGACTATCATTTTCCAGTCCTTTCACGGTTCCAGGTTTGGAGGACTGGCTGATGTTTTTTAAAAAGGGAGAAAGAGAGAGACAATAATGGATGAATAAGCCTAAACCCAGTGGTGAAAAAGTTATTGGAAAACATTCTGAGAGTTGGGATAAATATTCATTTAGAATAAACAAAAACAGTCAGTGTCAATTTGTTAATGGAATGTTGTATCTGACTAACATTGTTGAATTTTTTTAAGGTGGTAACAAGGTGGATCTCTGAGGGTTAGAGATAATGGGAACTGCAGATGCTGGAGATTCCAAGATAATAAAATGTGAGGCTGGATGAACACAGCAGGCCAAGCAGCATCTCAGGAGCACAAAAGCTGACGTTTCGGGCCTAGACCCTTCATCAGAGAGGGGGATGGGGGGAGGGAACTGGAATAAATAGGGAGAGAGGGGGAGGCGGACCGAAGATGGAGAGTAAAGAAGATAGGTGGAGAGAGTGTAGGTGGGGAGGTAGGGAGGGGATAGGTCAGTCCAGGGAAGACGGACAGGTCAAGGAGGTGGGATGAGGTTAGTAGGTAGCGGGGGGTGCGGCTTGGGGTGGGAGGAAGGGATGGGTGAGAGGAAGAACCGGTTAGGGAGGCAGAGACAGGTTGGACTGGTTTTGGGATGCAGTGGGTGGGGGGGAAGAGCTGGGCTGGTTGTGTGGTGCAGTGGGGGGAGGGGATGAACTGGGCTGGTTTAGGGATGCAGTAGGGGAAGGGGAGATTTTGAAACTGGTGAAGTCCACATTGATACCATATGGCTGCAGGGTTCCCAGGCGGAATATGAGTTGCTGTTCCTGCAACCTTCGGGTGGCATCATTGTGGCAGTGCAGGAGGCCCATGATGGACATGTCATCAAGAGAATGGGAGGGGGAGTGGAAATGGTTTGCGACTGGGAGGTGCAGTTGTTTGTTGCGAACTGAGCGGAGGTGTTCTGCAAAGCGGTCCCCAAGCCTCCGCTTGGTTTCCCCAATGTAGAGGAAGCCGCACCGGGTACAGTGGATGCAGTATACCACATTGGCAGATGTGCAGGTGAACCTCTGCTTGATGTGGAATGTCATCTTGGGGCCTGGGATGGGGGTGAGGGAGGAGGTGTGGGGACAAGTGTAGCAGGATCTCTGAGGGTAGTTTGTTTGGTATGGTTTGTATAGCTTTTAGCAAGGCTTTGATAGGTCCCACCTAACAGATTGGTCACAAAACCAAAAATTCAAGGAATTCAAAACAAAGTGGCAAGTTGGATCCAAAACTGAGTTACAGGTAGGAAGGATTGAGAAGTGTTTTGTGGTTGGAAGGCTTTTTTCCAGTAGCTCAGTGCTAGGACCTTTGATATAATGGTGTATATCAATAACTCGGATTTTAATGTAGGGGTTGTGATTTAGAAGTTTGTAGACAAAGTGAAACTTGACCGTATGGCTTCGGAGATAGTAGGAACTGCAGATGCTGGAGAATCCGAGACAATAAGGTGTAGAGCTGGATGAACACAGCAGGCCAAGCAGCGTCAGAGGAGCAGGAAGGCTCAAGTTTTGGGCCTAGATGCCAAAACATCAGCCTTCCTGCTCCTCTGATGCTGCTCGGCCTGCTGTGTTCATCTAGCTCTACACCTTGATGTCCTTGACTGTATGGCTGATAGTGAACAAGAAAGCTGCATAGTCCAGGAAGAGATAAATGGATGGGTCAGGTGGACAGGATAGTGGCTAATGTGTTCAAATTAGTCTGCCTTTGGGAAAGGCTGACGAGGCAGCGGAATGTGTAATTTGGGGAAGGGATTGCATAGTGATGATGCCACTGGCCTATGAAACAAGCAACCTAAACTAATGCTCAGGTGACAAGATTTTCAAATCCTATCATGACAGCTGGTGGAATTTAAAATTCAACAAATACTTCTAGAATATAAAACTAGCCTCAGTAATAGTGACCCCTCATGATCAATCAATCTTTGATTGTTATAAAACTCATTTAGTTCACTAATGTTCCTCAGGGAAGGAAATCTTTAGCAGGTGAGAAGTTAGGAATACTGAAGTGAGTAACTTACCTCCTAACTCCTCAAAGCCTTTCAAACATCCACAAAGTTCAAGTCAGTAGTGTCATGGAGTGCTCCCCACTTGTCTGGATAAGTACAGGTCCAACAACACTCAAAGCTTGACGCCATCCAGGACAAAACAGTCTGCTTGATTGGCACCACGTCCATTTCCTCCACCAGCAGCACTCAGTAGCAGCCATGTGTACTATCTACAAGATCTACTGCAGAAGTTCAGCAAAGACTGCATCTTCCAAACCCACGACCACTTCCATCCTGAAAGTACAGCATATTCATGGGAACATTACCACATGAAAGTTCCCTTATATACCATGTACTATCCTGTCTTGGAAATATATCATCATTCCTTCAATGTCGCTGGGTCAAAATCCTGGAACTCTCTCTAATAGCGTTGTGGATCTACCTACAGCACCTGGATTGAAGTGGTTCAAGAAGGCAGCTAAACACCACCTTCTCAAGGGCAACGAGGAGAGGACAATAACAACTATTCAGCCAGCAATTACCATCAGTAATTTAAAAAATACACTTTGCTATGGACTAGATGTGCAATCATAGACTGGTAATACCCATATTTTATGTAAGTATAAAGGTAAACTGGTCACGTTGTCTTCATTTGGCTGAGACACTGAACGTAAGAGCTGTGAGGTCATGGTGGAACTATATAAAACACTAGCTGAAGTATTCATGGAGCCATAGAATCCCTCCAGTGTGGAAACAGGCCATTCAGCCCAACAAGTCCACATTGTCCTTCGGAAGAGCATGTCACCCAGACCTATCCCCATACCCTCTCCCTGCAACTCTGCATTTCCCTTGTCTAATCCATCTAATTTACATAACTCTGGCCATGCTAAATTGCCCAGAATTTCCAATCCACCTAGCCTGCACATCTTTGGACTTGAGAGGAAAGCGGAGCACCCAGAGGAAACCCACAGACACGGGAGTGTGTGCAAACTCCACACAAACAGTCATCTGAGGTTGGAATCGAACCCAGGTCCCTGGTACTGAGCTGCCCAAAAATAGGGGGCACCTGGATTTGACCAAGGGACCTCTTGATCAGCAGTTAAATGCTCTACCACTGAGCAATACCCCCATTGGCAAAATAGTGACACCTGCCAATCCTCATAAACCAGCTGTAGCCACTTCACTCCTGGAAAGATGTGAGAGGGCACAAAGAAGATTTAGGAGGAAGCTGGGGGAATGTTAGTTTCAATGTAAGAGTGGTTAGGTGACGGTTCTTTTCTTTGGAACAGAGGAGGTTGAGGGCATACCTAATTGAAAAGCATAAAAGTAAAAGTGGTCTAAAGAGAGTGGATAGAGCCATAGAGGGCTACAGCATAGAAAAAGGCCCTTTGGCCCAGTGAGTCTGTGTCATTCAAAACAAGTACCTAACTATTCTAATCCCATTTTTTAGCTTTTGGCCTGTAGTCTTGTCTGCCTTGGCATTGCTGGTGCACAATTAAATATTTCTTAAATGTTACAAGGGTTCCTGTACCTAATACCCTCAGGCTGTGAGTTCCAGATCCCCACCACTCTTTGGGTGAAAATTCTCTTCCTCCCATCCTCTCTAAACCTCATGCTCCTTGCCTTAAATCTGCGCCCCTGATTATTGATCCATTCACCAAGGGGAAGAGTTCCCCCTTTTATCGAACCTATCTCAGCCCCCTGTAATTTTTGCATGTCAATCATGCCCCTCATCACTTTCCTCTGATCCAAGGAAAGCCAACCACAGTCAAAGATTTCTCGTTATAACTTAAACTCTCCGGGCCAGGCAACATCCTGGTAAATCTCAGATCACAAAGTGTGGAGCTGGATGAACACAGCAGGCTAAGCAGCATCTTAGGAGCACAAAAGCTGACATTTCAGGCCTAGACCATGAAGGGTCTAAGCTTGAAACATCAGCTTTTGTGCTCCTAAGATGCTGCTTGGCCTGCTGTGTTCATCCAGCGCCACACTTTGTTATGTTGGATTCTCCAGTATCTGCAGTTCCCGTTATCCTAGTAAAATCTCCTCTGCATTCTCTCCAGTGCTATCACATCCCTCCAATAATGTGGATTCCAGAACTGTATACAGTATGCTACCTATGGCCTAACCAACATTTTTTTAATACAGTTCCAACATAATCTCCTTTTTCTTAAGCTCCAGGTGTATTATATGCCTTCTAAACCACTTTATCTACCTGTTCTGTTACCTTAAAGGACCAGTGGACAAGCACACCAAGGTCCCTCTGATTATTGGTGCTTCCCAGGGTCCTGCTGCTCCTCACATATTTCCTTGCCTCATTTGTCCTGCCTAAATGCATTGCTTTGCCAACTTAATCCAGATAGGTGCACTGATCAGTCCATTTGATACATCATCCTGCAATATAAGGCTACCCTTCTCACTATTCACCATCCTAAGAATTTTCTTATCTGGGCAATCCTCCAGATGCTTAAACTTGAGTGACAACCTTGCACCTAGCTGGTATGCTCCGATGTTGTGGCTTCCCCTGCCAATCCTGGGGGAAGAAAACGTCCTGCTTCTGCACTGTCCCATCCAGCAGGACCTCCAGGACCCTGCTTGCAAGCAGAATGAGGATTACTGCTTTCTGCTATGTCTGGGGCAAATGACAGTAACTGTGGGGCGCTGTTGGACTGTCAGTGCCTTTTTGCAGGCCAACTCAGGGATCTCCGGTGGGCAGCAAGTTGCTCCCTTGGCCAGATGGAGCAGAAGTTGGGCATGGTACTCACCATGAGGGCTGAAATATCAATTAATGTTCAATAATAATCAATTAATTGCAATTAGCAAAATAAACTGTAGAATTCAGCCTTTGTGGCTGATCAACATTGTCTTGACAATGTGTATTTCAAGTGGATATTCAGAAGTATGAAAAAATATTTGGTGGGCTGGATTTTCATCTTCAATGTTATAGAGGGAGTCTGGAGAATTCCTAGTTCAGTATGCCTGCATGGACAAAGTGTGAGCGAATGCTGGGTGGAGGGCGGTGTGGGTGCTGGTCATAATGGGAGTTGCTGCCCCAGAATAGTGGACCATGAACCATGAGTCCATTAAATACTGGGCCATCTTCATGGAAACTGTGGGGAGCTAGGACATGACTGCTTATCCCTGCAGTAGAGCTAACCACCAGCGGCCCATAACTTTATCCTAAAGTGATGAAACTGGGGGTGCTGGGGATAATGTAGGAAATTCTTGGAATCAGGCCTGGGCGGCCATTTTTACTCTCCCATGGAGCCTGCTCAATTCCATGAAAATCCAGTGCATTAAAACTTCTCTTACTTGAAGTAGTATTTCCCAATTCCTAACTGAAAGTGTAATTGTTTCCCGATGAGGTATAAATGCTTTCAAATTTAACCTGTCCATTTGAATTGAAGAGAAAATTAAAAGCTATGGTGGAGTAAAGTATAAGGAAGGTTGTTGCAGTTGCAGAATCATAGAGATATACCGCATGGAAACAGACCCTTCGGTCCAACTCATTCATGCTGACCAGATATCCTAAATAAATCTGATCCCATTTGCCAGCATTTGGCCTATATCATTCTAAACCCTTCCCATTCATATACCCATTTAGATGCCTTTTAAATGCTATATTTGTATCAGCCTCCACCACTTCCTCTGGCAGCTCATTCCATACATGCACCACCCTCTGTGTGGAGATGTTGTCTTTTAGGACCTTTTTTTAAATCTTTCCCCTCTCACCTGAAAGCTCTGCCCTCTAGTTTTGGACTCCTCTACCCTGGGGAAAAGACCTTGGCTTTTCAGCCTATTTATGCTCCTTCTAATTTTATAAGAATTGGCAGAAGTTTGTAATGTCTGCAGATGCAGATGGGTTCCAGACTGTTGAATACATCTTTGAATTGCAACTGTTTCTTATTTGTATCATGTACTTATTTACCCATTGAGATTGGAATTACCCAATTTCTTCACTTGGCAAATTTTCATTTGTAGTCTAGTTTATAACTAGTTGTGGAGAGTTAGTTACGCTTTTATTTGCTGTGACTCTATACATTACAAGATAATAAATTATTTCAAACCCCCGCAGCAGCATGAGTGAGTATTAGAAAGGGAGGCATCTAGGTTGTGCAAAGTGTGAGTGGGATGATGAATGATGGTAGAAAAATGAAACAGCAGACTGAAAAGTCAATCTTCTCTATTCAGTGGGTAATCTAAGTTCTTTTTAATGCGTGCAAACACTCCGTGATTTATGAGAGGATCTGCTATTGTTGAGTCTTTTGTTTGCAAAACATACATCTAGTTTTGGATTTAGCTATAGAAAACTTAGTATTCTTTTTATTAGCAGACAAAATATAATCAATTTTACCCAAAATATTGACCTGTTGTTGGAGGTATCCCAATGGGTGAGGGAATCTGGGAAACATGGTGGGTCTGTACATTATCACATGATCTTTTAAGATAACTTTTTTTTGTTGAAATTGGGTAATTAATTTTGTTCATGTTCACTTACACAATATGGGTTATTTTCTCTCTGGATGAGTATGCATGCTTTTAAGTGGGGTTTACATTATGGGAATGATTGGTTGAAGACAGTGGTTTGTTTGCCCCAGGGGCATTGCTATTTAGAGCCTTCTGCTGTGTAATACTGTATCTAGTCTGTGTGCATTACTATAATGCATGATCAAATGAAGCAGATCACATCCTGAAACCCCACTAAATAAATGCCACCTTCTGGAATCTTAAACACATTACATCAAAAGCATGAATTACAAATAAAAGAAAACAGGTTCCTGTTGCTGCTTGCAATCCAGGTTTTTCATTAACAGAACAACAACATTAACAGTAATATAAAGCCGAATAGATTAGTGCTCTTAATACAGAGCAACATTTTACTGTTTGAATGCACACCAGTACTTTTTATGGTAATATATTTGCAGTAGCACATATGCACAGACATGAATTACATTTTCAAATGTTACTTTGTAATATAATAACATTCAAAACATAGCATTGCCATAAATTACACTTTGGAAGTAACAAAACATCACTGTAACTCTAGCATAAGTACACAGGCGTATACAGAAATTGACACCGTGTCATTTTTAAACACAAGACTATTTTGAAACAATGAAAACATTTAATACATAAATATTGAATTAAAAAATAAACATTATTACATGATACTGTCCAATATTATAGTAAGTACACACACTGTCTGGCTTTGTGGGCTACAATGGACACACATGTGCAAACTCAATACTGTTAACTGATCTCAACTGTAATTGCATTTTGGTGCTGAAATTACCATTGGGATCCAAAATAAAATCAGTTCGAATTACCTGATTGCTGTTTAGTCAAGTCCCACCCGAATGTATGTGTGAGTGAATGTTTGGGGGGACTATATTTGGATTTGACTATAATATTTTTGAGTTGAATAACCAAGTGAGAAACCCTTTTGAGATTGAAATCACACATAAAAATAGACATTTGGGTGAAGTACTGCTCCTCACATATTTCTATCTCCTCACATATATGACTATCACCCACACAGTAGCTGCATGTGGAAGGTTTGAGTTATTGGGAAAGGCTGGATAGGCTGGGACTTCTTTCACTGGAGCATGGGAGGTTGCGAGGCGACCTGATAGAAGTTTATAAAATAATGAGAGGTATAGATAGAGTTAATGGTAGTTGTCTTTCCCCTGACATGGGGGAATTTCAAGTCTAGGGGACACATTTTTAAGGTGAGAGGAGAGAAATTTAAAAAAGGCATGAGGCACATTCTTTACATAGGGCTTGGTTTGTGTGAGGAATGAACCTCCTGATGAAGGTGAATGCCGATACAATTACCACATCTAAAAGACATTTGAATGGATATTTGAATAGGAATGGTTCGGGGGGATATGGACTCGGAGCAGGCAGATGGGACTCGTTTACTTCGGGATTATGTTTGGCAGGGACTGGTTGTACTGAATGGTTAGTTTCCATGCTGGATGAGTTTGTGACTCTATTTCACAGAATAGATTGAATCTATGCTTTATCATTTGAAAGAAAGAATATTGTGGACCAATGATGTAATTGACAGTTTGAAGTGCTAAAACATTAAAATCAATCTCATTACTTCATCCAGGTATCAGGTTGTGAATTAACTTCTCTGCAGGAAAACACCATAGAAACTAATTAGGTGACCTTTTACTGGCTGATATCCTGTAGTTTCTCACTTTTGTGATGGATTTTCAGATATAACAAGCCAATTAAAACATGCATTTTCTTTTTCCATCTGTTTTTTTTGGTGTGTTTTGTTTCCACAAACAAGCATGCTTGTGTATGTTATGAAAATAAATTAGTTCATATTTGCTTGGAACGTTTTCTTCCAATACTGAAATCCAGCAGATTGTGTTTCCATAAAAACTGAGATGTGTATTTCCAGTGAGAATTTCTTCCATGCCACTTGTCATGTGATTCAGTTCCCTGCAGAGAGTACAAAAACTTGATTTAAATTAGTCTCATGTTTCCTGTAGAGCTACAAGCAAGCGCACAGCACTTGACCTCTGTTTTACAATGAAGCAAAAAAAACAAATCAGTTAATCAAGAACAAACCTCTCCAGGGATATGATGAGATAGCAATGAATGAATAAGCTGAGAAAAAGCTATACATTATGTGACTTAACTGGGCTAATAAGACATTTCTGTTCAGAACAAGCAGGGTATAGTTATGAGCATTGGTTTGGATTCATGTATTTTGGAGGAATGTACTATAGCATCAGTTAGAAGAATTTAATATGTTACTTTTAGAATGTCTTGCTCAGTCACATATATGTAGAGACAGTGTATTTGGGTCATTGTATCTTCCTCATCCATACAATTCTTACATGGAACCAATATATGAAGATCTAGATGGTGTGTGGAACCTGCCCACCTGCACATCTAGACTACTATTTCCTCAATGACTGTAAAGTTTTCATCTCCATTATTCAGTCTGGAGGTTCATTCCATCTATGAGTCATTCTTTGTGCTAAATAACTACTTGACATCAATTTGTCTTATTCTAATTTGAACCTACATAGTCTTTGTCTTACTCTCATTGTCCAATGTAGTATTCCAGATGTGTCTTTTTTGCATTTTTGTACCTCTGTAAGATATCTTATCTAAAATTTGTAAATCCAGAATTTTCTTGGTCTGTGCTCTTCCTCAGTAGTTCAGATTTGTGGTTTTCAAATATTCATTGTAATTGAGGCTCTATAAATAGTTCGCTGTTCTATTTAATGTACATTGCTTTGCAGCATTAAAAGTATAATAGTTGTCAAATCTCTAAATGTTAGATCCGTAACCAAATGCACAGGTCTAAAATGAACACTTTACTGTGACATATTTGGCATAACATTTTCAGCTCAATTTTTCTCCCTTTCTTAAAAAAATGATTCTTTCTAGGAGTGAAGTTCCACCGACACCAGATGCCATCTAGATCTTCATGCCTAGGTGCAGCCAGCTAAAGTGTCCATTCCAAATGTGTGAAATTGAACCTGGGGAGGCTGATCATCAAGCTTGAATTCTCACGAATATCCATTTTTGACTTCAGTAGAGCCAGCAATCCTCAGAAAACTGGCTTAAATGTGATTTACACTGTTTGGCTGGATATCACTGATAGATTAGTGGGCATGTTCCCACATCCCCTTCAATTAAGGGCTATAGAATTATTGGGAAATCTCTGGACCAATATGCCATCCTGTCTGTCTTCCAAATTCATATGTATGTAACTTGCATGAGTGTGTATCTTAGTAGAATTTTCCTCTCCCAAACATTGGACTGCTGTGATCAATTAAGGCACTCTACAGTTTACTCAGCTGAGACCAACCAAATCAGCACTGGTTATTGAGTCAGGCCATATTTTATAGTTCAGTTTTATACGAAGCACAGATCTGTGAATCTATAGGCTGCTATATCTCGAGTTAATTTTATATTACTTATTTACCAGTAATGCTAATTTTCACTATCTGTTGCTTGAAACATATCATTCCAACACCGAGCATTAGCTTCCATCATCCCTGCTATTGTTTGCTTTTGAGAAATGAAATTCAACAAGAAATGTGGCAGATTCCCAAACAAGAGGACAAGTGTGATGTAACTGGCTTGCAAAAAAAATTTACTGCCTCTAAATCTAGTTGAACAAAGCACATTTAGCTATGTATTTTAAAGATAACTGATTCAGGAATATCTTTTCATCAAAAAATAGCAAATATGTTCTGATACACATTCATTTCTTTACAACAAATAAATATATATTCATAACTACAGCATGCCTGTTTAACAAGTTGTGTTGGCCTTGTTGTTTTGATGCTTTTCTACAAGTCCTCTGTTGTTTGGGGATTTCCTATTGTCAAACCCCAGTCTAAATATAATCTATAATCAAATTCTAATTCTAATTCACCTCTAATAATTCCTTACCATCAGTAACATAATCAATGAACCCACTTTTATTTAATACAAGCTCTCAAGTAGCAGTTGTGAAATTAACATCAATTGGCTCCATAAACAAATATTTCCATCTCTTCTTGTCAGCTCCTAAATTACAAAGCTGAAGAATCATGATTTAATTGCTAAAAGTTGGGAAATGGGATTCCAACTGTAACACTTATATTTCGGATATGAGTCTGAGGTGCTGATAGGTCTGAGAGGTGAGGTTCTGAACATTTCATCGTGCTATTCATTGTGAAAAATCAATTAATAGCAGCAGCCTTCTGTATAATACACTTTTTAAATTTAGAGCTTAAAAGCTAGTGCACAATTCTCTGCTGAGATTAGGCCTACAAATACAAACAAAGCCAAAGATCCTGTTTCTGGTGCCAGCTATTTTAAGGGGAGGTAGGCTGTTGTCCAGCAGAACTGCCTTCATTACAAGGTGACCAGTCCATTAGGCCCATTAACAACTTTGTTAAGGGTATTGACAGGAGACTCACAGAAACTTTTCCAGTCAGCCTCCAGCTTCCTGCCTCAACAGCGGCAATTTGGTTGCCTGGAGGCAGGCAATAGAGACACATAGATCTACCTTAGCAACAGATAATTATTCTGAAGTAACATGATTAATCTCTCTTCTACAGTCGCTCGGGATCGAGGATGACTAGCTTCCACTCAAATTGATGAGCTTTGGGGTGGCTAATTTCATCTTGTGATCTGTAGACTCAACCATATTGCATTATATAATGCACCTTCTACAAATGACTGTGTTACTCTAGATCAGCAAGTGTTACTCATAACACTCACATCTTGTAAGCAGCATGGTCACACCCCAGAAAGAATTTAACCCACGTGATGGGATCTCCCCTATCAGCTGGGGAACTAGTGAAATGTCCACATTGCCCCCTTTGTGAAGGCCCTTGGTATTAAGGTAGCCAATGGTCACATTCTTCTGAAATCCCACCTCCTGAGACCTGCTGGCCAATCAGAAGCCAACATGTCTCCCATGGGAGGCAGCATGATGAGGGTAGCAGTGGCAATTGCCAGCAGTACACCCACCAGATACCCAAAATCAGACAGTGACCCCAGGTGACAGATGAGTGAATGTGTGATAAGATTAGGGTCATGGGGAAGGGCTCACTGAACAGCTGGCCAGTGGTATAAGAAGATAAGGCAGTAGATGGCAGCAATGCCAAACCCAACCCCAAGGGGCCAGCTCTCTTGATCAGGCATTGAGAATTTTAACAATCTAACAATGCAAAAGCTCGTTCTCCCAATTCCACAATCAAACACTACAAAGATTTCTAGGCTTTTGTTGCCCCCCCATGTGATGGCTGTCCCAACTGTTGAATAAGTAGCTTCAGAGTGAATCCCTTAAGTGGGCATTAATCTCAGAAGTACAATCGTGAGTCTGTTTGCCCCAGACTTATTTGCTGAAGAGGCAGGAAGGAAGTGGGATTCCTACCCAGCACTTTCTAGTCCAATGAAATGGTCTCCACCTGTAAAATTCCAACTCTTGTAATACTTTTTCAGTTATCAACTCCTCAATATTGCAAAAAAAGGCCCATGTATATAATCTTATGTAATACAAGTAATTCATTATGTAATTCAGTACAATTCAGATGCGACATTTCAAAGTATCCAAAGTATTAAAAAGTAGAGTCTGTTACATTATTTTGTGAACTTGCAGATTTCTTATTTTAATTACTTTTCTGTTTGGGACCACTTCTAAACCTCATCCATATCAAAATAAAAATGATTGATGCTGATTCAGCGGAGCGAAGCCCAGTTTCCCTGAGGAATGCTAACAGTGTCATTGACTCTTATTAGCATAATCATGGGACCTACTGCTTGTTTTAGAAAATTATCTGAGTCCAATATAGAATTGGATATTTATGAGATGCCCTTGGACAGCAGGTGAGTGCAGTCACTTTTTGCCCCTGTAAAATGTGATGATCGCTAATATTACAGGATAGATTCTGACTTTCTGCATGTGTTTGAGTTACAGTTTCCACCTTAGATCCAAGAAGGACAGTTCAGTGAATACAATAAATGAATAAAGTGATAGTCACGATTGATGGATATATTCCTTTCATAAGAATTGACCTTTAAGTACAAGTTATTTTGTTCAGGTGTCAGTTTTTCTTCGAGATAAAATATTTGTATTTATTTAATTAGCATTATATGAAATAAAAAGTTTTTATAGCATTATTCTACTGCCAGTATTGCCTTGACTTCTATTTTTCATTGTGGCCAGGCTAAGCAATTTTACAATTCGCAGTATTATGTTCTCATTCAGCTTCAGCATGATCTTATAACATATGCTGCCCAGAGAGAGACGTGGGGGGGGCGGGGGGGGGGGGGGGGGAGAGAGAGAGAGAGAGAGAGAGAGAGAGAGAGAGAGATTAGCATGCTTATGATGATATCTGTCACTCCACTCTCTATGGGAAAAGGCAAGAGCAGCTGGACTATACAATCTGTAAATAAATCAAAGTAAGATAATGCATTGTGCTTCTTTAGCTTGTTCCTGTTGTCTGAAATAGTTTGAAGGTGCAGTTTTGGAGAGTATATTTGAATGTAAAATGTTATAACCTTGTTTTATTTACAGATTAAGTCACTTAGTTTGTACTTGCCTTTTGTGTGGTAACCTGACAGAATGAATTCCCCATGCATAGAGGGCTCAACAAATTTGATCACCTATTATTTCAATAAGATGAAAATCTGGTGGGTTCTCCAATGACTGAGTGGTCCACTTTCCCAAATCACCATCCTAGGAGTGTACTTGAATAAACTACCCTAACCCACCCAATTAATTAGCATTGATTGTAAACAATGTTTGATTCGAATATTTTTAAACTTCAGCTTCAGAAGTAATATTTTGATTCCAATTTTTTGCAGGAGAAATTGACTGCAGAGTGTGTTTTCCGGGAACAGTTTGAGGAAAACTGGTACAATACCTACTCGTCAAATGTATATAAGCATGCGGACACTGGAAGACGGTACTTTGTCGCGTTAAATAAAGATGGAACCCCAAGGGAAGGGACTAGGACTAAAAGGCACCAAAAATTCACACATTTTTTACCGAGACCAGTGGACCCTGACAAAGTACCTGAATTATACAAGGATGTATTAAGCCAAAGTTGATGAAGACAATCCTTAAGTTTGGACCACTGAAAAGCAACCACTATATTGGTTCATGTGGTGGGTTCTAAATGATTAGCTGTGTCATCACATCAGCTCTACTGTTGCCAAACTTTGTCGCATGCATTGTGTATGGAGGCTTGGATCGGACACGCTGATTTTGTTCTGCACTTACAGTTTGTCCTCCCAGAGGTGAGCCTGTGCCCACTTGCTTGGTTGAGAAAAAAAAATAATTGTGTAGGAGGGAGGAATATAGTGAAATGCCAAGGAGAAAGTTGGCCTGATGCATGCTCCAAGATGGGACACGCTTTAAATTTTTTTGATCAGTTCTGTTTCGTTGTGTATCAGCATAGCTGCCATACTTTGATTCATCAGGATACTGGCTGGTGACATGCACAAGCCCACGCTGCATTTATAATGGCATGGAGGACGCAATTGTACTTTAAAAATGATTTAAAAAAGACAATTCATCTACCAGATCAATGGTACTACCCCATAGGGCTTTAAGCAAAGACCTCTTAGTAAAAAAAAGAAAAGTTAAATTTATTTATAGAAATTCCAAAGGCAACATTATATTTATTTTATATATTTATTTATTATATAGAGTTTATTTTTAATGAAATATGTACAGGCCAGATAGGCATTTCGGAAGCTTTAGGCTTTGTAAGTGTAAAAATGCCAGTGGCCGCTATGAACCTGTGGTAAGTTCATGTGAGTTAATGTAAAGGTGCATGGATATAAAAGGATTCCAGTAACCCCTCTGTTTTGAAAGTGACAATCTCTTTTGTGCCCAAATTATTGTAACACTATGAACACCACTCATTATATTGAGTATCACTCTTCTGACTGCTTGTTTTATGGCTTTCTTCCTCTTCTCCACCCTTTCCGCTCGTGGATTAAAGATAAAATTGGGTCTTCGGAAATTACCTTGTCTCTTTCATATCCAGTTCTATCAGATGCAGTCTTACGGTTCAATGTTAATACTGGGTACCTGACTTATTCTGCATCTCAAAAGTAAGACATCCTTAACTGTTGCTGTTGTATAATTTATTACTAAAAGACTGCAATTTTAAAATGGATTTTGGTAGTAAAATATCTGGGCCTGTATTCATGGTAAAGTGTTATCAGGATCAGCGTTCCTTTCAGGTATTACAGTTACTAGGAAATTGGGAAACTCTTAAAAATGTTGAGTAATGGAATTAACTTTTTAAAAATCCGATTTCATAATAATTACTCTTAACATAGATATACTGAAAAATGTTTTCTTTTGGATGAGAAGTGTGTGACTTTTCCATAGCCTTAGAGGGAATGCTAAAGATTCTTGTGATATTTTAGGTCGATGTATTTAACAGCCTTTCTGAATATTGGCTCTGAACAACTGCAACTCTATGGTGCATTAGTTTGAATTGTTCAAGCAACCATTTCTACTGTAGTCACTTGGTAAAAGTAACATTTAAGGGGCACAGGCAGTCACATTTTCAGTGACAAGTGAAAGAAATTTCTAGATTTATGATGCCCCTGTCCATTTGCCTGTGTTCAAACTGAGATTGGTAATGTCCTCTACCTGCAGGGATTAAAGTTGATAGAAAGCTAACATGTCATCCATGTTAATTCAGCATTCAAATGGCAGGAACCTTACAATGAAAACTGTACCATTGAAAATTTTAGTTCCCAAAACCTGGGCAGAACATAGGCACACAAACTGCAGCCCTGATTTATTTTAAATAAATATTGTCAACCAGACTTACAATCCAGGCAAAGAAAAATTTAAACTGCTTTGGAAATTAGTTGAGAAAAAGCAGCTAGGTTCCTGTTGTAATTGTTATACATCCTACTGCTTTGACTGCTTGTATTTTTTAATCATCAGGCACTTCAGGTATTAAACCATTCAACAGGAGCACAGTCCAGGACAGATAATAGTGAGCATGATGGACAGTTCATGAACTTCGCTGTTCTGGATGAAACCCACGCCTGGGATGTTGATCTGCCAAATGTGTTGGGTCACAGTCACTATCTCATTGATATTCCACTGGAACAACAACTTGCATTTATACAGTGCCTTTAACTTAGTAAGATTTCCCCAGTCACTGAGCAGAAGAATTATCAAACCAATTTGTTTCTGATGACAGAAGAAGGTGTTTGGGCAGGTGACCAGTCGCTAAGGTAAAGAATGCATTTTAAGGAACATCTTAAAGAAAGATAGTGAGTTGGAGGGCTGAAGAGGATTGGAGGGGAAGTTCCAGAGTTTAAGCCTTTGGCAGTTGAGGTTAACTATTATGTGAGATTCTGTTGTGACATATTATACTGAATTTTAAATTTGATGTTTATTTTTCTTTGCATTTGTCCATACACTGTTGAAAATGACGTGCTTCCTTTTTACAAGCATCCCATTTCGTTGATACATAGTCCATAAAACCTTAGGGAACTTCTATCTTGGGTCCTGCAGTTTTTGTAGATTGTGTCAGCAATATCATCCTAGCCTGTAGGGATATGGTAATTGCATTTGGCAGTAAAGGCCAGATTCCTTAACATGCCCATCCTCAGTTGCTGGCATTATCCAAAGGTCACATGGATTCCAATTTTTTTGGCCATTCCCTTTAAAAAGAATGAAAGCAGGCAAATCACACATCCAGTTGCCCATCAACCTTTGATGACCAGTCTGTCTCTAATGCACTGCACTTACAAACAGTATGATTCAGGTTTGATGGTACCAATTAAGACAACTATCATAATGGGCTTTAACTTAATTCACTCCCTTGAAGGCAGTACAGTGAGTATATATGGAATACTCTTAGATACCAGGCTTTGTTGATTAGTGAGAGTTTAACTGAGGAATTATAATGTTCTTTTACCTTTGGGGCTAAAGTAGTGATACAAGCTTGATGGACTAAGAGTTGTAAAGGTAATAGTGATGTATAACAAATATATTTTATTCTGATCTTTGTCAATGTATCTGCCATATCTAAGCATTCATTATATAATGCCATGGTTGATTTCCTGAAATGTGATTGGCTGCTAGGTGTGTCTTATTGCATAACAGAGCACACCTAATTAAGTATGTAATTTAATTAATAAATTAATATTGGACGATCAAGTATCATATCAGAGTAATGAAAATCTTTAAGCATCTAGGAGAGGGTGAACTATTTCAGATGACGTGTTTAGCTTGCCATAAACCCTGCTTTCCGAATACACTTGAATGTATTAAGGAGGTTTCAAAGGGCATTAGACTTTAGCTTAAGTTCAGTTTGTATTTTCCTGTTTCCACCTATGCACAAACTGTTTTCACATATTGTACAGGAAGAACAAGCTAATGCCTTGCATCATGTGACACTTTTGTGGTAAATCTTAATGTTGCTCAAGTGTGTCTGACAAAATAGGATTAAAAGAGAGACTAAAGCCCTCCCCTTCACATTTAGCACTGTACATCAAGTAGTACTTCATCCGAGAACCCTCAATTGCCCAAAGTAAATGGATTGGAGCACAGAGACTTTGCAACATTTCAATTGGCTAGGCCACTAGTGGAATACTGCATGCAATTCTAGTCTCCCTGCTATAGGAAGGATGTTTTGAAACTTAAAATGGTTCAAAAAAGATTTACAATGATGTTGTACTTACGATACTTAACCCTGCAGCTCAATGGTATCAATGTGGACTTCACCAGCTTCAAAATCTCCCCTTCCCCCACTGCATCCCAAAACCAGCCCAGCTCATCCCCTCCCCCCACTGCATCCCAAAACCAGCCCAGCCTGTCTCTGCCTCCCTAACCCGTTCTTCCTCTCACCCATCTCTTCCTCCCACCCCAAGCCGCACCTCCATTTCCTACCTACCAATCTCACCCCACCTCCTTGACCTGTCTGTCTTCCCTGGACTGACCTATCCCCTTCCTACCTCCCCACCTATACTCTCCTCTCTACCTATCTTCTTTTCTCTCCATCTTCAGTCCGCCTCCCCCTCTCTCCCTATTTATTCCAGAACCCTCTCCCCAGCCCCATCTCTGATGAAGGGTCTAGGCCCGGAACGTCAACTTTTGTGCTCCTGTGATGCTGCTTGGCCTGCTGTGTTCACCCAGCTTCACACTTTATTATCTTACAAAGATGTTGTCAGGTTTGGAGGGTTTGAGTTATAGGGAAAGACTGAATAGGCTTGGGGTATTTTCCCTGGAGCATCGGAGGCTGACAGGTGACTTTGTAGAGGTTTATAAAATCATGAGAGGCATGGATATGATGACTAGACAAGGACCTTTCTGCACCGTCTCCATATGCTTTGATCAAAGAATGGGGGAGTCCAAAACTAGAGGGCATAGGTTTAAGCTGAGGGGTAAAGTTTAAAAGTGACCTAAGGGACATTTTTATCACAGAGAGGGTGGGGCATGGATGGAATGAGATGCTAGAGGAAGTGGTGGAGGCTGGTACAATTACAACATGCGTGGGTATATGAATAGAAAGGGTTTACAGGGATATGGGCTGAATGCTGGTGAATGGGACTAGATTGATTTGGGATATTCTGTCAGCATGGACAAGTTGGACTGAAGGGTCTATTTCCCTGCTGTACATCTCTATGACTATATAACTATGGTGAGGAGGAAAGCTTGCTACTGCTTTTGTTAATGGATTAGACTTAATTACAACTGGACTATATTTATAAAATATTCTTTTTCAGCGCTGGGACCTCATAATTTTACAGGCTCGCTTTAAATGGTTTGGTCAAATAGTGTTGAGGTGAGTGCAGGAAAACTCCTTTTTGGAATCTCATTGTGACATTCAAACTGTGGTTTTAAATTTTGATTGGTTTACCAGCAAGGTCAGTGTTTGACCTATTGTCCGTTTCTTCACTTAGAAAAACTTACTGTACTGCTTAGTGTCTTTCGTCTGCTATCTACTTACCAAACACGGATCCAAGTTGCGGCTGGGAACTTGCCATGTAGAAAACCATATATTCACTTCCTGATATATAGTGGCAACTGCACACTGGTGCACAAATATATTAAGTCACTGGAATGTTTACTTTTCATAATCATTGTTTTAAAATCTCACCATTTATTTTCTTGCATTCTTAAATTTATGAACCATGAATATTTTTTGTCATGACCTCTCTCCACCAGAAGGAAAATGGAACTGATAGTATTTCCCACAAAGGCTATGAAATTAGTAGGAATCAGTCCAGCAACAACCACATATTTATTCTCAAGCTACAGAAATAACCCAAGGTGCTTCACAAAGACATAATTAAAAAAATGTTAACGTTAGATAGGAGATGTTGGGAATAGAGGCAGTAAATGAAAAGCCTAAGTCAAACACATGAGCTTTATAGAGTATCTTAATGGCCATGAGAGAATGGAGAAAAACGGGAGTTGCCAAAGGAGGAGTAATGGTAGACAGCAGAATGGCTACTAATTTTATAAAACTGGAAAAATGTGCAAAAGCCAAAGATTTAAGGAAGGTTATTAAAACATAGATGGGGAGATGTTGAAACCATGGTGTATACAACAATGAGATTGATGGTTTTCAATTATTGTAGTAATTAGAATATAGAAACAGGAGTTGGCTATTCAACTCATTAAACCTGCCCTGCTTTTCAATTCAGTCATGACTATCTTTCACTTCAATGTCACCTTTCCATACCGTCTCCATGTGCTTTGATCAAAGAATCACAGAATTGCTACACAGTTAATTCAGCCCATTGTGACTGCAGTCACTCTTTGAATGAGCGCCATGACTTAGTGCCATTCTCCTGCCTTTCCCTGTAACCCTGTATATTTTTTCTATTTAAGTAATCATCCAAAGCCCCCTTGAATGTCTTTGTTAAACTACCCTCTACCACACTTCTAGCTAGTGCATTACAGACACCTTTTCCCCGTCTACTCTGTCCAGACCTCTCGAGACTTTAAGCCTCCTTTTTTCCCAATTTGTAACTCAATTTCCAATGCAGAACATTCCCAACTTCTCCAAACTATCTTCCCAACAGGAGTTTCTCATCCTTGGGAATCATTCTTATAATCTCTCTTGTATTCTATCTGTGCCATTCACAACCGTCTTGAGTGTTGCACCCAGAACTGTACACAATACTCCATCCGAGGTCCAACTAGTGTCAAATACAGGTTCAATAAAATCTCCCTGCTCCACTTCATTAACCACACAATTCACCTGCCCTGCTACCTTTAATGACTAATGCACATATATACTCAGGGTTATCTGCTCCTGCACACCCTTTAAAGAAGTATCCTTTAGTTTTTACTGACTCTCCATAGTCTTTCTATCAAAATGTGATCACCTCACACCTTCTCTGCATTGAACTTGATTTATTACCTATCTGCCACTCCATCTTTTGAAATTATACACCACCTTTCTCACAGTTTACAATTCTCTCAAGTTTTGTATTATCTGCAAACTTTGAAATTGTCCTCTACACTCCAAGATCTAAATCACTAATATAAATCTCGAAAACCAAAATCCTCTGTACCCACCCTGCTGGAATTCCTGTACAAACACTCTGCCAGCCTGAAAAATATCCACTAACCAATACCCTCTGATTCTTATCTCTCAGACAATCTTTCTTCCCACATTGGTATTGATCCTTTTATTCCACATGCTATAACATTTTTCACAAGTTTGATGTGTGGCGTAGTATTGGACATCTTTCGGAAATCCATGTACAGCACATCAGTGGCATTACCATTATCAGTCCCCTGTTTTATCTTTTTAAAGCATTCCAGCAAATTAGTTAAATGTGGTTTTCCCATAAGAAGTCCATGCTGGCTGTCCTCATTAATACACAAGTGTCTGTGTGACTATTAATTCTCTCTAGAATTATTGTTTCTAGAAGTTTCCCTACTCCTAAGTTTAAAAATTACCTGGTTTGTAATTTCTGGGTTTATCTTTACAACATTTTTTGAGGATGGGCACAATGTTTACAATTCTCTAATCCTTTGACACTACACCTGAATTCAGAGAAAACTTCAAGATTATGACCAATGCATCTTCATTATCCACTCTCACTTCCTTCAGTATCTTTGGAAGCATCTAAGTGGGTCTGTGTCAACTTTAACTACCAACAGCTTATCCAATATCTCTTCATTATCAATTTTAAAACTTCAAATGACTGAGTTTCTTCTTTTGCTACCGTGGCCTGTTTTAAATCTGCTTTCTCGGTAAAGACAGATGAATAGTATTTATTTCGTACTTCAGCTACGCCCACTGGTTCTAATGTGTAAATCTCTTTTTGGCTTTTAATAGGCTGTACTTTCACCACCCTTTTGCTGTTTATGTGCCTATAGAAGACTTAAAGGTTCACATTTAGTTAGTTGTCAGTCTCCTTCCTTAACCCCTCTTTACTTCTAAATAAAAACCAAAAGAACTGTGGATGCTGTAAATCAGGAACAAAACAAAAGTTGCTGGGACAGCTCAGCAGGTCTGGCAGCATCTGTGGAGGAGAAAACAGAGTTAACGTTTTGAGAACTGTTCTGAGGAAGGGTCACCGGACCTGAAACATTAACTCTGTTTTATCCTCCACAGATGCTGCCAGACCTGCTGAGCTTTTTCAGCAACTTTGTTTTTGATCCCCCTTTACTTCTGTTATTTGTGTTTTAAACTTCATTCTGCGCACTTTGTATTTAACTTGGTTCTCAACTTTATTTTCATCTGCCATAACCACTCTTTTTCTTTTTTATCTTAATTTTTATCTCCTTTTTCATCCAGAGAGCTCTGGATTTTGATTCCTGACTAGGACATACTTGATAATTGAGCTTCCACAATCCTCTGGGGTAGAGATTTCTAAAAATTCTGAATGAAGAAATTCCTCAGTTCAGTTTTAAATGGTCTCCCATTAATGTTGAGGTTATGTCTGTTGTAGTTCTGGTCTCACCAGCCAGGGGAAATAACTGCTTTCACATTGTCACACCGTGTCAGAATTTTACAAGTTTCAATGAAGTCACATCTCACTCTTTGAGGCTGTAGAGAGTATTGATCCAGTTTCCTGAATCTTTACTCCTAAAGTAGTCTCCTCATCCCAGGGATAAGTCTGGTGAACATCTGTTGCTTTTTCCAATTTGATAAGTATATCCTTCCATAGATATGGAGACCAAAGCCTTACATAATACTCCAATATCGCTTCACCATTACTGTGTATCACTGCAGTAAGAAACCTTTACTTCTGTACGCAAATCACCTTTTCATGAATTCTGTCTTACCATTTGTCTTCTGTGGCATTGTGATTGTGCCACAGTGATTCTGGACTTGAACATTCAGGTTCAAAACCTCACCTGCCCTGTTTGCATGTCATAACATAGCTGAACAGGATGGTTAAAAGCATTTTAAGTTGTGTTGTGATGTAGTAGTAGTGTTTGGCTGGTGTTCCAGCCCTACCTTTGGGCTGAAAGATCATTGTTTAAGTCTCACCTGCCCTGGAGGTATGTCATAGCATGCCTGAACAGGTTGACTGTATTTTTTACCGTTTGTCTTCTTAATAGCTTGCTGTGACTGCATATTAGCTGTATATGACTCATAAACAAGGACATCCTTTGGATAGCTGCACTCCCCAACCTCTCACCATTGAAGAAATAATCTACCTTTTTCTTTTTTTTATCAAAATTAATAACTTCGCATGTATTTGCATGGTATTCCATCTGCCATATTCCAATCTGTTCATTTAGCCTGTCCAAGTCCTCTTGAACTCTCCTGGATCCTGCTAACAAATTACAATCCCAAATAATTTATATAGATTGTGACTGATCCTTGTGGTACCACATTAGTAACAGTCTACCATCCTGAGAAAAATCCAGTTATTCCCTCTCCCGGCCTAATGTCTGTTTCCCTTTCATAAATCCATATTTGTTCCACCCAATTTTACCATTCTTTCATCATGTGTCCACTTGCTACATCCTTTATAATAGGCTCTAACATTTTCTCTATCACTGATATCAAACCAAAACGTTTGTAGTTTTCCAACCTCCCTCCCCCTCTCTTCTTAAATAGTTTCATTATGTTTACTAATTTCCAGTTTTTAGTAACCTTTCCAAAGTCAGTACAATTTTGAAAGGTAACCACCAATGTACTTTTGTAATAACCACTTACTTCAAAACTCTGAAATGTCATTTGGTCCAAGGAATTTATCAAGCTTTAATTCAGTTAACTTTTCAAGCACTGTCTCTTTACCAATAATAATTTCTTTTAGTTTCTCATTTTCACACATTTACATTTCTGGGATAGCTTCTGTATTTTCTTCAATGAAGACACATGCACAATGTACAGTTTTTGCTCCCTTTCTCCGTTCTCCATTACATATTCTCTTGCGAACATGCAGATTTTGATTGGAAAGTTGGGTGGTGATATGCTATGTTAGGAAACTATGCCAAATCAAATCAAATGTTAAAGTAGACTGATTTTGTTTATGTTGCCTGTTTCTTGGGCTTTCTTTTGAAGATGGCAATTCAGCTTGGGCATGTTTTCACTGTTTTTATCGGCCCTAACCTTGTTCAAGCACTTTGTATCTGTGGGTAGACCTAGAGAGTGAGTGTTAATATTTAACATTTGAAAGACACAGCTGGAAATACACAGCAGGTCAGGCAACATCTGTAGAGAGTTAAGATTTCAGGTTTGTGACCTATTGTCAGAACTTTTTTTATTGAACTCCATACTTTGAAGCCCAGATGCAGAGCAAATATTAAAAACTAAAATTGCTGAAGAAACTTAGTACTGTCTGTGTAAAGCGAAACTCATGATCCTATTGAGTGACAGGGCAGATTTGATGGGCTGTATGACCTACTCCTTTTGCTATGTCTCATGAAACAAAAGGGAAGATCAGGAGAAGGTTAGATGGCAAATGAGTTTGGGGATCATGGGTGTCACAAAACACAAGGTAAAGGAATGGTAATGGTCGTGGAGAAGAAAGAGAGAGATTCAGATTAGGTGCTGCAGCATTTGAGCTTCCTAACTCAAATGGCCTCCTCTCCTCTATAAATGTCCAAGCCTGCCAAACTTGCAGCCCCTAACGTAACAAGCTCTCCCAGCTTTTCTTCAACAGTGACTGGAATGTCTCCAATTACCACCATCTTGCTCCACCTGGCTGAGCTTATTCTCTCATGTGACAATTTCTCCTTTAACTTGTCTCATTTCTTCCAGATAAGAAGGTGTAGCTATCAATGACCTCCTGGGTCCTAGTTATGCCTGTCTCTTTACGGGTTAGTGGAATATTCCTTGTTCCAATTCTATTCCAAGCCCCCTTCCACAATTAGTTTTCCAGTACTTTGACTGTATTGGTACTGCTGCCTGCTCTTGCCAAGAACTGGAAAAATTAATCAATTTTGTTTCCAGCTTCAATCCTTCTGTTGGTCCATCTCCGACCCTTTCCTTTCCTTGACTTCTCAATCTCCATTTCAAATCCACCAACTTTCGCAGTTAACTTGACTCCCTGACCATTGACCATAAGACCACAGTAAACAGGAACATGTCTGGGCCATTTGGTCCCTCAAGCCTGCACTGCCATTCGGTAGGATCATGACTGATCCAACATTCCTCACATCCACTTTCCTGCCTTACCCCATAACCCTTGAATCCTACTGATCAAGAATCTATCCATCTGAACCTTAAATCCTGCTTCCAGTTAGCTGTCCATTCGATTCGTCCAGTTCCTTTGGCTCTGTCGCATCTGTTATGATTATGTTAACTTCCACAACAGTTCTTCTGACGTGCTTCCAGATTTGCTGAAGATTCCCCTGCCCCTCCCACTGTTGTGAATAGTGTCCTCAACTGTGTCTGATCCATTTCCAGCACGTCTTCCCTCATCCGTTTGTCTCGCTTGAACAGCCACAATAGGATCCCCTTGTCCTCACTCAGTTGGTTGAATGCTGGTTTGCAATAAAAAGTGACACCAAAAGCATGGGTTCAATTTCCTCACTGGCTGAGGTTGCCCTGAAGGCCCTGTCTTCTCAACCTCACCCCTTAACCTCGGCTTAAACCCACCAAGAGCTGCCTCTCTAATGAGAGAACAGTGCTATGATTCTTTGGGAATATGGTGACCTTATCAGATTGTTGCTCACAATGCAGTCTCTGATACATTGTGGAGGCATAACACAGACTGTGAGACTGCTTTTTGGAACACTTTGGCTCAGTCTGCGAGCATAACCCTGACTTTTCAGTCACTTGCCGTTTCAATATACCATCTTGTTCTCACGCTGACAGTTCTGTCCGAGGCCTATTGCAGTGCTCCAGTGAAACTCAATGCAAGCTGGAGGAACGGCACCTTATTTCTCACTTAAGGACTTTACAGTCTTCTAAACTCAACATTGAGTTTGACAACTACAGACCAAGGACTGACTGCCATTTTGTTTCTCCTGCCTTCTTCCCATGTGTGGTTTTTCTTGTGCTTTGCTTTCGCTAGAGCTAACCTGTCTTCTACCAATAGCACCACTCTGGAGATGGCTTCCTTCTCTATAACCTTGTGCCTAAAGTGGACTCTAACTTTGCACAAAGAAGTTGCAGTTAAATGCGACTCGCGCACCGTTCAAGCTTGCATGCAGCATGATCTCTTAAACATCAATGAGATGAATTACCAATTAATCTGTTTTAACTGTTTTAGTAAAATCTTCAAAAGCTTCTTTCGAAATTGACAAGTCGCATAAACATGTCAACAAGATTACTGGCACTGAAATGAAAACATAAACCAGACATCTAGCATTTTCAGTAGTTTCAAGGCCTTGGTCTTAATTGCTTGTATTCAGAGCATGACCAACATGCTTCTGCATTCACATAACACATTTAAAAAGTGTTGCAATAACTGCTAGAGAACAACTGCTGGAAAGTAAAGTAATCGTCTTCTAGAGAAAAAAACATTCATAGCATAGTTCTGTTTGGATACTGCAGCACATTGGCCTAATACAGTTATAAATAAAAATCTTCAGGCCGAACCTGATACACAGACTTCAGTGAAATGTTACTGGGATCAACTGTACAGCTATTGCTTCTAACATGTGGTGCTTGGTACATCCACTTAATACACAATGTTTAAATTAACTTTGAGGTTATTATTTTTGGTGCAACATGTATGCATCAGAATCAAAACAAGAATGTTTTGTGTTATAATTCACAAACTCCATTTCGTATTTTTTTACTTGAAAGCTATTCATGGTAAATGATGCAAAATATCTGAATTGTATTTTGAAAACCATGAAGCACATTTACTGCCTGAAAGCTTTGAGGTCAATGTGTTAGTCTCATAAGCTGCATTGCCATAGCAGCAGGCACTAAAGCTGAACTGAGGTTTACATTTTATTCTGTAAATGAACGTTAATGAGGCCTCGTACTTTAAGTATCACAAACAAACACTAATGAAGCTTCCATCTCAAGAAGTTACAGAAAAATAAGGGATTTTCACCAAACTGCTCCTTATAAATCTTAACTGGAGGTTATTTTAAAATGTTGTTGACGTATTTGTATGTTTACAGATACATACATTTTATGGTGACACAATGGACTTTGTGGTCACACAATAATAGCATGATCAAGTTGGCTCCTTACAATTTAGAGACTGTGCCCTGACCAAGCTGATGGTTTAAGGATCAGCTCACGTTCCGAAAACGTAACTTGGGCAGAAAAGCAATGTATTAATTATTGTTAACTCCTTCGAAGACCATCATTTCAACATTCTCACCAATATATGTGCATTTAAAGTTAATTTTGGAGAGGCATAGAAAATGCGAGTGTTTGACCAGCAGACTTCATTCTCAACATTTTGAGGCATGGATAATTTGTGTTTTAAAGTGTCAAGTTGCAGACTGATTATTTCTATGCCATTTTAAGTGTCCAACATCTGGATTTAAAAAAAAGCCATTTTTGTTAACACAGAGAGGGATACACAGTTTCAACAAAAGCACATGGTGTTTGTTGGAAAATCAATGTGCATGACAAGTCAGCAAATAGATGTAAAAATCTCTTTGGAACGTGAGTCAAATACTGCTTCATATATTTGTGAGTTGTATGATTGGGTACACTGTTTGGTTTCTCAAAAATAAACATCTATTTATTCATCTAACTGTGCAGAAATGACATGGTTTAACATTTTCCTTTGAATGTTATGAGTAACACATCTATAAACATGGAAAAGTGGGCTGGAGCTTAGAAGCAGCACTTATCTTATGGACAGATGGATAATTTCACAGTCGTCAACTATAATAAGTCACCCAGTGAAAATAAAGGCAATAATACACACATATGAATCATCACCAAATGGTCCACACTTTATTGTAGGTCAAGCCTACAACCATCGTATCGAATTTGTCATGTGTTGTTTCTCAGCTGGGCTGGGCAGACAGCTCCCCCACAGAGGGAAGAATTAAAGTGAGGCTTCTGACCAGGGTTGGAAGGCCTGGAGTTTGAGGGTTCAGGTGACCTTTAAAGACCTTTGCATTGACACATAATCTGATGAGATGGTCGGCAGAACCGTGAAGCAGTCAGCAGCTCCCCAGGGCTCAGTCCCCCAACTCAACAGCATCAGATGTGAGAGGCTTTTGAAAAGGAGGGATTCCACAAGGGAGACTTGAAGTGCCAATCCATAGTCCCGATTGAGCTGGTTTCATTCACGTCACCTGCTGACTCAATGGTTCTGCTGTCAAGCATCTTAAAAAAAAGATGAAAAATGAGATCAGGTGCTACTGCTCGTTTCTGTTTGTGACTGATAAAATGAGGTGAGTTAGCAAACTGCGAATGAATAATGCAGCTCTTGAAAAGGAAAGATTTCTATTCACTAATTGTGTACTTCTTGACCTTTAGGCTTTTGTTACATGGAGAATTCAGTTTGATATCAGTCTATTATATATATGTAATATATATATTAACCCTTTCACTGTTTGGAATTCAATGTCTGAACTTTGTATCATCCCTGAGAAGATACTATTTGTTAAATTTTTAGTGTTGTATCAGCCACCTGAAAGTGACCAATCTTGGTGATGATATTGCCAACAGTAAGATATATAATTTTCTTTGGTGACATTCTCAGTAGATTCTTAGTACTTTGATGGCACTTAATTTGGAAATAAATTTAAGTCCATGCAATTTTGAACCCCATGAATAACTAATGAAGACACTAGAAATGGTGCAATGCTTGAGTGAAGAATGAACCATAACATTTTATGTGGTTAGGATTAGAGTCAGCTTTGGGTCTGATTATCCTGCCTCTAAAATTAGTACAACAAATTTATCAATTCTAGCCACCTTCACAGTATTTAATTGACCCTCTTTATATGAATGTGTTAGTTGTTAAATATATCCCTTCCTGTGAATTAATCCATGTTTAACGTCATCTCACTAAAAATTCTATTTTGACATGCTGCTCTCCACTTTGGAACTTTTTACTGGGAGATCGTTTTGTTAATTTAAATTGAACCTGAGAATTTTTGAAATTATAAAATCATTCTAATTACAAAGCAAGACAGGGGAGGAAATTGTTTATTAACTGCATGTGCATGTTGTACTATTTTATTTGACATAGTTTCTGCTTTGAATTGTTTCCATCATAATTTTTATGAGTGGTCGCCTTTTCAGGGGGTGAGTTTTGACAAATAATTAATGAATTAACCATTACAATTTCATAATGAAATGTGCTTTTGTTACTTGACCAGATCTTTAGTGAAAAATGCAACCACTGAAGCACAAGCAAAATAATTGCTATCCACAAATAGGGCCATTGTGTGCAGAGAGAAATTACTTATTAACTAATATAAAGGTTTTACGGTTAGTGAAAATTACCTTGTCATCTGCCATGGATTTATAGAGGCATACATAGCTTTAGAGGGGACCTGATATATAAGTTAGTTAAACGGATATATAAATAAAAACTTGGAACAATCCTTGCAGAAACTCTGAGGCACCAGGAAAAGACAGCCCACGTTCAGACATGACGGGTAATTTCTCTCCTAGAAGGTGATCAACAGCTGAAAAAATTGTCTAAAAATGTCATTGAGGCCAAGACACTGAATTTATTTAGGGAATAATTACATGCTGTAATGGGAAGATGGAAGAATTGGTTTTCTGGAAGCATGAGATAAATGGCCTAAATATTCTTTCATCTGAACCAAGCTTGTTAAGCAAGTTACATTAAAATAGATTTAAATGTGTTCCTATGTACAGCTTTTCAACTACATCCATGAAAATGCAAACTATTTCCCACCTGAGCAAATGCTGGCCTTTTGGGATGTCTGACTTCCTTTAATAAATATTGTTTGTTTAAATTCAAGCCTCCTGTTTGAGGGTGCTTTAATCCACTGTGTACCTTGGCACATTAAGCATTCTTGGATGGGTGGTATGCAGAAGATTCTCCGAATTTGTAATGAAGGAAACAATGACTATTGGGATAATTATTGTCGTCTAAATGATAAACTCTTTGTTACCTCTCGGAGGCTATCTATCTGTCTAATTGTTTGTTAGAAATATAATTGGTTGCTTGTCTTCATCCAACGCATCATTTAATGTGATAAAAATGTAGTAAAATATTGTTACAGAGTATCACAAATTAAGTCATGGATGTTTAGTGCAAATAGAAATTTACCATCCAGGGCTTTCAAAAATATATTTCACTTGATGATTTCAATGTGTTGTGGGTGTTGCAAATTAAATGTGTAAATTTTCAATTACACATATCATTTGCATTATTTGCTTCTTGTCCTAATTCCAAAGTGTCGGGGCAACTTGATGACAATCTGATAATGAATGTTTCCACATCAGTATTGACATATACTTATAATGAAACAAGTGCAAAGAATATAATTCTGGATTTATATTTGCTGTTAAATGTGGAAATGATGAAGCAAACCTACCACCAGACAGGAGGGTCTAGTCATTCATCAAGCTAAATGTCATTTGTGGAGAGAATTTCCACAACAAGACTAGTTAGAATGTACAGTTCAAATATCCTCACCCTGTCTCTGCCATCTCAATGCATTAATTCATAGCTTTGCCTACCTCAACAGATTGAATAGACTTTTACTTTTAGCAAAACTGGTTCTGCCATGTTTTGTGCCAGAATTTTCTTATGTACTTGCAAAAACTTATAGAATTCTGCCCAAATTATGTCAAATAGAATTAGACTGACAATGGTAGAAGTCTTGCTCTGAAGAAAAGCTAAACTGATGGTCTATCATTTAGAAGTAATGAAAGTGCTGTCTGATCTCATTATGGCAAATTTGAGGGGAATGACAAAATGCATCTCATTGGTTATTGTTCTGTGAAAGCGAGAGATTCTTTCACTTTTTTGTGCTCTCTGTCACAGGTCGCTGCTAAAGGGAAATGCATATTTTGCAATTTGTGTTAAACTGCACCTGGGAATTTTGATGTCACTTGTCATTTTCTGGGAATGGCAAAATAATTACAGTTGTGCAGTTTAATGTAATGGGACAACATTCCTTTCATAATGCAGTGGGACTTGGTATTCTGTCCATTATAAAGGGGTACTTGTTATTCATTTTATCTTACCAGGGCCAGAAAACAAAATTTTAATCATGCTTGAGTTGGAATAAATAAAGAGCTTATTAAAACCAAAGGTTTATACACAGCCAAAGGGTCAGCTTTTTTTAACCTCATTTACAATCTTTTAGAACCCAGCAGTTTTAGCTCATTTCAAAGAATTGACAGATTTTTGCAATGCATTTTCAGCACTGAGAGCTGTGTAACAAAAAATGCTTGCGAGTTGAATTTTAATCCTCCGGGGGCATCACAGTGTAGAGCTGAGACATCTCATCAACTGACAGTGAAATTTTTAAATCATTTTATTCCACGCATTCCAGGGATGTGGCCTTCAAGTGTTTAAAACTATTTGATTAGTTGATGGAATATAGAACTGCTCAGGTTTCTATCATTGTCAGTTTGCAGTATCTCCCGTGTACAATAAAATGTCTCTACTGAGTAACATTTCAAGTATAATTTGGCCCTTGATCCCTACTGCATCCAAACTCTAGCATTTGGTGTTCTGTGATGCTAAGGGACTGAATAGTTTTGGTTAGATTGGGGCCTTCTTAAAACTCATTCTGTCTAATCCACGTTTGAACAATTTTTTGGAAACATAGTTTTACTAAATAATTAAGAAACTAAATAAATAGAACTAGAAAAATGAAATTATTTTGATGAGGAGGTGTGGCATCATGGGGGAAATCATACTCATTCACTTTCTCATACTGAAAAGGGCCTTGTTTAGGGCATTTATGTGTCTGACACTTCTGAGATGTCACAATGCAGTTGTCACACTTTGTTACAGAGATAACACAACTGCAAAAATGATGAACAGTTATTTTAGGCCAGAAACCCCATGACACCAGCTTGTAGCCCAACAGCTTTATTTGAAAAAACAAGCTTTCAGCGTGCAGTTGTTTTGTCAGATAAGGTAATTTCAAATAAAACTGTTGAACTATAACCTGGTTGTCATCAGACCATGAACCAGTCTACCCCACTCCATCACCAGCACCTCCACATCACTGTTATTTAAGGTAGGACTTTCATGACCCAGTGTTAGTTTTTGATGAGCAGAAAGAAACAACTGAGTGACTTTGGGAATATGTAAGTGTTGACAATTGTGTGAATTTGCCCATTTAAACAATTTTCAATTTAGTGCTACTTAGGTAATAGTCTACAAGGAATGGCCAGTCAAAGCACAGCTTCATTTTAGTAGTTGAAGAGTACAGCTGTATCCCAGGCCCAGACTACATTCAAGCAAAGCTATAGATGACCAGATTTGAAGACCAACTAAAAGACAGGGTCTAGTGTAAGATATTTAAGGTCCCTCATATCTGCACCACCAGATAATAAACTCATAGATGATGTTCTACCTTAGCTAATGCTTCCTTTGATATCCAAAAATCTATCAAACTCTGGCTTGAAAATAGTTTTCCTCTCAGTTTTGAGTCTGTTGCATTCTTCCCCAGAGAATGGTGGAAAGCAGGAATTTATGTGTGTTTCAGGCAGAAGTAACTAGACTCTTAATGAATGAGAGAGTCAGGAGTTATTGGGGGTGTGTAGGAATGTGGAATTGAGACCACAATCAGATCTGCCATGATTTTTATTGAATGCCAGGCTCGAGGGGCTGAATGACCTCCTTCTGTTCCTAATTTATGTGCTTGTATGTTAACAATAAGTATCCACAGCCTTCTGCAGTAGACATTTCCAAAGTTTCACAGTCACTTGAGCAGAGACATTTCTCCTCATCTCAGTCTTAAATGATTGATCCCACATTTTAAGACTATGACCCCCTAGCTCTCAACTCCCCAGGCAAGGAAAACATCCTCTTAGCAATCAACTTGTTAAGCACTTTTAGACTTCTTTACATTTCAATGACATCACTCCTCATTCTTCTAAACTCATGGGAATGTAAGCTTCAGTTCGTAAAGATATTGATTGCTTTTGTGATTAAACTCTAAAGTAACATCATATGAGTTATAGATAAATGGGAAAGATACATTCTGCTGATTGTTGCTGTCAACAATATGAATGATACTAAATAGATCTTTTAAAGAGTTAGGTTTCTGAACTTTACTTTAGTTCCAGAGCAGCCTTAAGACTGGTTTACCCATCATCATAATGAAGTAAATTGGACAAGGCAACATACATGACTAACATGATTTGGCAACATTACCTGCATAACTGATACTGAGCAAAATATGCCTGAATCTAAAGCACTTTACTTTCTTTTCTACAATATTTGTTTAAGATACAAGTAACTTTATTCTTCTAGCCATAAAGTCTCTGATTCTGCTATTTACATTATAATATATACATTTTGGCTGTACTTCCTAACATGCATTTGCAACAGGAGCTGAGACACCATGGCACCCCAGGTCTTGGGTGAATTTTCAAGCTGTGTGAGTGAAACAGAACTTAAGCTGCGGGCCTCACACAAAGGGTCAGTGGAAATCATTTGTAGTCATTTTTTAAACATCGTTTGATTTATTTGATAGTTGAATGTGATGAGATTTTTCTTCAAATGATTTTTGAAAATGCATTTGTTCCAAAAAACCATTATTTTTGCATTTAAATGCTGACATGAGTGACAAAATAAAATACTGGTTGAAAACAAACCTGACTTGCTTGATTTCATAGTAATTAGATCTTGAATAGACTTGGTACAAGTTGGACATTTGAACATATCAGGGTGATTAATATTAACTGGCTCATAGCACTTGTCCAATCCTTTAACTGTGACAACTAGATTTTAACTATGTCATGTGATCTTTGTAGAACTTTACATTTTGTCCATGAATGGGCGTAATAAAAATAGAATATATATGTTTGCAGCTGGTGACACATTTGTGTGAGAAGTCGAAACATGGAAGTGCAGAGATTTGCTTAGCAACTGGATAAAGTATCATTGTGAGGGAATTTAAGATAACATACATATCAGTTCTGCAAATAACATTTAATTGTGCAATGTCTAAATTGTTTTTACATTGAATTGCAGAGAAATTACAAACTGAAAGTAGGATACATGGCCTATCTAGGCTATGTTATAGTTTAGCTTCTATAGGAGCAGTAGTGCCTATTCCATATATCGTTCCTGTATTTTTTATTCACTGCTGGCAAGGACCGGCTTTAGTCATCACCCAGAGTTGCCTTTGCACAGTGTGGCTTACTAGGCCATTTCACAGGTGCAGTGAAGTCAACTGTTTTGTTGTGGATTTGGAATATCATCCGGTCCAGACCAGATGAGGATGGATTTCCTTCCTTACAGGGCACTAGAAAACCAGATGGATTCTTACAGCAATTGATGATAGTTGTCATGGTCACCATGGGACTAGCTTTCAATTCCAAGTCTTAGTAACTGAATTTAAATTCCATCAAATGCTGTGATGGAATTTGAACCCTTGTCCTCTGAGCATTTGCTTGGACTGTTGAGATTACTTGTCTAGTGACATCATTACTACAACATCATCTCTGCTCTCTACCTCACCCCGTCCCATACTGTTTTATTCTCTCCTCATTCTGACAAGCAGTAATGTTGGTAGAGTGGGCTGAAAATTTAATAACCACCAAATCAGACATATGCATTGTGACAAGGAGTTAACCTGGGCCTGTTGAAAGTATTACGGATAGCCTGCTTGTATTGTGCTGCGTGTCCTTGAAATGATGACAACCTGGAGCCCAGGGTTAAATATAGCCCCCCACCCCCCATCCCTGAAGTTCATGCTTGGGTAGTATCATTTAAATTTAGTCTGCAGTACTCAAGACTAGACTGCACCTTTTAAATGTGAGTTGAGTTTTGGCTGCAGCAGATGGTTGAGATCATTGTGGAAGAATTTATGAGCAGTCAGGAGGAGAGTAATTGGTGCAGCAAGTGAGAGAGCATACCCCAAGGCTTTCTAATGCAGCACAGGGGGCCTTGTTGCAGGAGGTGACTAGGAGGATGGACATCCTCTTCCCTGTATGAAACGAGGTACCCTCCAGACATTACAAAGGCAGTGTGAACTAGAACGGTCAATGTTAGCATATAAACATACTAATCTGTATGGAGTAGGACACTTGGTCCCTTGTCATGCTCCTAATTCAATAAGATCCTGGCTGATATGACTATTTCATATTCTCACCCATCTATAATATTCTTCCACCAGCTTTCTTACCGAATCTATCTACCTCAGCCTTAAAAATATACAAAGACTCCGTTTCCACCACCTTTCGAGGAAGACTGCTCCAAAGACTCATGAACCTCTTAGAGAACAAAATTATTCTTTCTCATCATCTTAAATCATGGACCCCTTACGTTAAACAGGGAATTCAGGACACACTTTGGTATTTATGGAGAGGCAACAGAGTAAATGGGTGGAATTCAATCATCCTGGCTTAGACTCTAGCAATGTACCTGAAAACTGCAGGCATTAGTCAGTCACTGGGCCCAGCCAAATCTGGAGCAAAAGCAGGAAGGTAGGCATCAGTTGATGAAGCAGAGATCCAAACACTATTTTCAATTGGCACTTAGGAACTTTCTACAGTGCCTGGAAGCCAGTGGTAGATTGTTATCTCAGAGGGTTTAAAGAATCATGATCGTGACCAGACCCACAGCCTCTTTTCGCATGAGTCCTCCAGTTCTCAGCCATATTCAGATCTCCAACCCCATTTGTGCTTCTCTTCATCCTGCTAATGCTGTGAAGGAGGGGATGACTGACAGATGGAAGGTTCAGAATGGACGAAGAGTGGTCCCATGTTTCTGCCATTCATGCAGGTTCCCCTCCAGATTTCCCACTGATAGAGTGGGAGATGCTGTTCCTTGTGGTTCCCATCAGGAAAAAAGGAGGACCAAACCATTCACCAAGCAAGCCTATTTGGAGATGGTGGCAAAGGCTAGCAGCCATGGGAACCAGAGGTGCCTGGTTCCTGTGGTTGCTACAACCTGCTTCAAGCTGCCAGGATGGGAGCAGAACAAAATGTTTCAAATGACGTGGCCCTCACATGAGCAGCAAGCAACAGCTCCCAGCCATGGAGGGACCAGGCAGGAGGCTGAAAGAATGTAATCTCCAATAAAATGTGCCATATGAGAATTAGTTACAAGTGGGCATGCGATAGCAGCCTCTTGATGCCAGCACCCCTCTAGTTCTGTGAGATTGGGGTTTCAGTTCATCAGCCCTGGCCCCAGTACTGGGTAGAAGGGAACTATTCCATTTCAACCGACTTCACTTGTACTATTGCTGGGTCCAGGTAAATAGTCACCATGGTCAGTTCTTCAGTCTTGTGCAGAAACCTTGCAAGAACCTGGCAACTGCAGGAACTGAGGCTCCTCAAGGGCTGTCCCTTGAGTTGCTATATCTGCCTCACATCCAGTCACACCTTCCTATTCTTAATCACAGACTAAGTTTGAATTGCGTCAGCTAAGGGGTGTGTCCGCCTCCTGGAGCAAAGTGTGCAAGGAACGTACTCCATGCCTGATGCGATGCAACGTCTACAGCCCAGACTCCAGCTCCTCACCTTGGATCCAAAGTTGCTCAAACTGCAACCATTCATTACAAATGTGTTTGCTCTGCATCACCTTGGCATCCAGCGGCTCCTATAAATTGCAGTCACAACACAACACCAGATCTGTCATCTCTATCATGTTTATTTATGTTATGTCACTTTAATACTCATGCTCTTGACAGTTGAAGGATCCTCAAGCTGAACCCTTAATTGTATTCTTTTTCTTCTAATATGGATAAGTATCGATTTTATATTAAACAAGCTACTTGTGAGAAAAAGACAGAAAAAGAGACTGGAGACCTAAACACAAGCTAAACTTAACCTTGCTTTAACTGCTTTTTCCAAGCAAAGGTAACCTGCTTCCTTCTATCTCTGAACTCTTTATTAACATCACAGCTTAGCTCATTATTATTCAGCCTGCTGTCTTACCAAGCTTGATAGGGAAGACCTGACAAAGAAATCAGTTCTCAGCTTGATCTGAATGGTCCTCAGTGTTGCTTATAACCAAATTGTAGTCCAGGGCATATTCAACAGGCACTAGCTGTACACATCACTTCTCCATGGACATTGGCATCTGTTGTCTGCCAACCCACCATAGCATTGCAGTGTAGTCTTGGTGCACCAATGAACATTGCAGTGTACACCAGCAATGTGTGTTCAAAGGCTGCATCAGAAGGACTTTGTGCTCAGGGACAGGGAACCAGCTCACAAGCTGAACCAGACTACATCTCCGGGCTAATGAGAACTGCAGATGCTGGAGAATCTGAGATAACAAAGTGTGGAGCTGGATGAACACAGTCGGCCAAGCAGCATCTTAGGAGCACAGATAAAATGGGAAGTGCAGATGCTGGAGAATCCAAGATAACAGAGTAGTGCTCCTGAGATGCTGCTTGGCCTGCTGTGTTCATCCAGCTCCACACTCTACATCTCAGGGCTGATCATTTGCTGCCTTGGTGCTCACTTACTTAGTGTCTATCTGCATGCTTATAGCTTTCCTGCTTTGTCCTGGGCTGTCAATTAGGGCAGTCACAGAAATAGACAGATGCTGGAGTCAGAGTCAATACAGTGTGGAGCTGGAGGAACACAGCAGTTCAGGCAGCATCAGAGGAGCAGGTGAATCAACGTTTCAGGTCGGGACCCTTCATCAGCACTCAAAACAAGCAGCTTGTCTTGCTGTTAAACAATCCTCAGTCTAGAGACAGCACACTTTACTGCACATGTGGCTAACACACTGCATATGCATCAAATAAGCAGACAAATCTCAAAGCCTTATTGGAGTAGCTCTTGCTGAAGTCTATCAGTCAGGGGGACCTGGTACAGTAAGTCAAGGGGAGCCCCCCATATCACGCAAAGCCTATGGTCAGGTGTGCATTCAGAATGCACTCCATCAGGTGTTCTGTGTCACTGTAATTCAGGAAGTAGGTCATGAGTAATATGGTGGCTCTGTTGCAGTAGTAGAGTAGGCTGAACAGGAAAGATGTAAGTGCATGTACACTGATTAGGTGGGGTCTTGAAGAAGTGTGAAGCCTGTGGAGTTTGGAGTTTATGGGATGGGTTTTAGGAAGGAGATGCAGATGTTTTGGGCTCACCCGGTGTTTAGAATGGTGCTGGAAGGCCTTGGCAGAGGAATGGTCACAGTTGCATCTATTACATTGGAAATCAAAAGTGTGTATTGGAACAAAATGGGAGTGACCAATGTATTCGGAGTGACCAGGGTAAGTTTCTCAACCCATGAGGAAGGTGGCAGCAGCAATCACTAAACATGAGGCTTTGAAAAGAACCTGGATCATAGGCCTGTGTAATATTCGGTAAACAGCATACAGCCTGTCTACTCCCTGGCCATCTCACAGCATTGATCTTCTGGATGAATGGCCTTGGATGTTTGTTGAGGCAAGGGTCATCCTATACCTCATGTGTAAACTCCATCCTAAATCTGAATTTCAATCAAAAACTCCTACCCTGACGAGAAGCATGGCTGAGTTAAACTATGAAATGTTTTAATCTAAAATATTAATAAACAGGCGAAAAGGGCTGTCAAAGTACATATGTAAACACTCCAGGGTGCTCTTATGATGCAGCCCTAGTGTTCAACCTCAGTGCCAGGAGACCTGGATTTTAGTTCCACCAGTTCCTGAAGTGTTTTATGACATATCTGATCAGGTTGATTAAAAATATTAATCTTTCCATTGGGATCTAGTGTGGAGAGTGCTGCACATTGCAGTCCCATATAATATTACATTCAGAAAGTTGACTAGGTGCCTGGCCACAGGTAGTTTTGTGCTCTGAGGAAATTATTTTACTCAGTTATGATGACTGTTTTTTATTTGTAGGCCCATTTTCAGTTTTTTGAAGGAGCTGCTCTTAAACCACTCTTTCAGCCCCAGCTCCTAATCTCTAGGCCTCTTATGCAGGGAGGGTGGGCATTTCAGAGGTCCACCTCATGGGTTTATTCCTGGGCTTGGTCATTAACAGGCCCAGGCAGGAGCCATTGAGAGGCTCTTTGTGCTTGATTGGCTCTTTTTTACAGTCATTTCTGTACCTGGGTTTCCATTGAGAGAGAGCATGCAGTGAAGACTGGTACAATAGAGGCCTTTGAGACTCATGGGCATCGCAGGGACTGGGGTACATCGTCACCCTGGTAACTGATATTTCTATTTGATAAGTTTCCAGTCTATAAGATTCTGTTTTTGTTTATTGCTTCTGTTACAGCACCCATGGTGACTATTCAATCCATTAATATTTGTCATTTTAAGATTTGTAAACAATCCTATTTTTAGTTGCAGTCGGTATTAATTATAATAGCACCCATTAAATAAAAATCTGGAAAAAGAGAAAAGTTCACTTCAAGAAAGGGCCTGACGTCATTTCCAGTACCATAGCTACAAGACCAAATGGCATTCATAATGAAAACTTTATTTGCTAGAACTGGCATGGGGTACATTTGTTTACTGGAATAGTAACTTACCACATTCCTTAACTTTACCATTTCTGAGAGTATTGTTTGGAAATATAGAAAGGAATGATGAAAATCAAAACAGTTGGTGTTTTCATTATCATTACTATACTTAGGTTTAATGAATAGATCTATTATCCTTGATTTAGATAAGATGTTTGATTATGCATCTATTGAAATGCAATTAGTCTGGTGCCTCTCCACAATCTTTTGTGCACTTCCATGTCGCAAATCTATCCTGAAAATTAATGGCAGATTCAAGATTGACTTCCAATCAATGTTGCCTTTAAAATTTTGCTTCCTTATATGCCTAGGTTTTACTATGTATGATCCCTTTTATGTGTAGTTTCTGAATAAACAAGACCTGCATGATAATTCCCAGGCTACTTTGCAGGTCGGCACTCTTACAATGTAGTGGGAAGCTTTGTTCCAATAAACATAATCGGCTGTCTTTTTGGTCCAAATGCAACCCTGTATCCTTTGACCATGACCCCTGGCTCAGGACTGCTCAGCCTTGAGTGCATCCTTACTGCAAGTATCCTGTCTAGTTCTGTTAGAATTGTGTAGAGTTCTATGAGATCCCCTCTCATTCTTATCTCGAATGATTAGTACTAAATGATCCAAATCTCTCTTGATCTGTCAGTCCTGCCATCCCAGAAATCAATCTAATAAACCTGTGTTGCACTTCCTCCGAAGCCAGAATAACCTTCTGCAGATAAGGAGACCAAAACTATGTACAATATTCCAGGTGTGGGCTCACCGACGTCCTATACAATTGCAGAAAGACATCCGTGCTGCTGTACTCTGTACCTCTGATTTAAAAATGTTTGTAAATATCAGTCAGCAATTACTGACCAGTCAGTTTAACTTTGATAGACAAACAGGAGGTGGTATGAACACAGCAAGCCAGGCAGCATCTGGAGGAAAGGAGCACTCAACGTTTCAGGTATTAGCCTTCTTCAGGTTTGTCTCTGACCAAGTTTAACTTTGGTCATGGGTTAGAATTTATAAAATGTGGATTGTTTCAGAAGAGTTAACATGTAGGTATTGAATGAAAATCATATCTAACTAACTTGGCGGAGATTTTTGAAGGGGTAACTGAGAAGGTTGATGAGAGCATGGCAATTGATATGGTGGTATATGAACTTCCAAAAGGCATTTAATACAGTGTCATACAATAGACTTGTGAGAAAGGTTAAGATCATGGAATAAAAGAGGCAATAGCAATGCAGGTACAAAACTGGGTGAAGTATAGGTGACAATGAGTGATGATTAGTGGGTACTTTTTGGACTGGAGGAAGGTTCATAGTGGAGTTCCCCATGCCTCCATATTGGGAAACCTACTTTTCCCAACTTCGTGTGCAGAGGACAGTTTTGAAGTTTGCAGATGACACAGAACTGTAAACTGTGAGGAGAACAGTGCAGAACGTTGAAAGGATTTTGACACATTGTTGGAGTGGGAAGATAGATTAAGTTTAACGTGCATGAGATGATGCACTTTGGCACAAAAATTCCAGAGTCAGTATAAAATAAAGATACTTTTTAAAGGGTGTGCAAAAGCAGACAGATCTGGTTGAATAGCTACATTAGCCATTGAAGATGGTAGGATAAGTAACAAGAGCTGTTGATAAAGCATACAATATTCTAGGCTTTATAAATAGGGATATAGAGTACAAAAGCAATGAAGATGCGATGAAGTTATATTAGACGCTGATTCGGCCTCCGCTGGAGCATGTGTACAGTTCTGGGTGCTACACTTTAGAAAATATATGATTGCATTGGAGAGAGTGCAGAAGAGCTTTATGAAAATGGTGCCGGGATGAGACACTTCAATTCTGAGAAACAATTTAAGAAGTCGGGACTGGTTTCCTGGGGGATAAAAACGTGAAGAGGACATTTAATAGAAGTTTTCAGAACCATGAGGGATCTGCACAGTGTGAATGGGGAGAAAGTTCCTCACTCATAAACAGATTGAGAACCAGGAAGCAGTTTTAGAGCATTTTGCAAAAGAGGCAAATGCAAGTTAAGAAAAACCTTTTTTTCACAGAGCAAATAGCTAGGATATGGAATGCACTGCTTGGAAGGAGGCAGGTTCAATTGAAGCAATCAAGAGTGCATTAGACAGCTGTTTATAGAGAATTGATATTCAGGGTTAAGATGAAAAGGCAGGAGATTGGATTAAGTGTGGATTAAGTACATTGAGAATCAGTGTAGAGGTGATGGGCTGAACGGCCCTCTCCTACACTACGTTGATTGCATCAGTGACTGTTTGAGTTATCCATTGTGCACACATATTAACCTGAAAAGCTCTGAAAATTGGAATTGTGCCATTTGCACCATGGTGGTCTACTCTGATCTAACGAAGGAAGACATTTATGTCATGCTTCTCTCAGTACAGGAAGTCAGGACAGTTTTCTAGTGCCGTGAAAGTCTCCATTTTTTCTTGCTATTTTGAAATCCTTCAATATGTTTAACTCATTCATCAGATTAAGTTTTACTTCAAAGAACACCCTTGCAGCAGACATTTATAAGCCATGACATAATGGAGATGAAATAACCTATAGTTTAAGAATCCACCGTTTCATTCATGAATGAGTCAGAGGCAGAAAACCTCATACACTCTAAGTACACAGAGTGTTCATATAAGAAACCATGCAAAACATTTTGACCTAATAGTTTTTTCAGCTGTGGTGGAGTAGGATTGTTTTCTCAGTAATGTAAAGCTAATCTTCACATTAATACAATGGTATGACTTTCATTGGAAAAATAGCCATAAGCTATCAAGAATTATTTATATCTTACTCAGATCCATGTCTTTTGTTATATCTATTATTGACTACAAACATTTATGAAAATTTTACATTTATTTTAAATAATCTTTTTTTCCCCAAAATGAACTGAAAATCTGAAATGCTCTTAATGGAATATTTTAGATTCCTTCATACTTATCTGAAAAGTGGTTCATTCAGACCATTACATATCTAGTGAACCCTGTCCTTTAAAACAGAAAAAAATGAGACACCTGCAAAGACAGAGGATATTCCTGAACCCTACGTGCTCCAGACTTGCAGAAGACATTTTAGGTTTCTTTGCCCTGGGGATGTCAGTGGCGAACTGCCATCTGTTGCTGAAATCATAATAACATTGGCATAAATTTTGGGTTTGTCTTTGGATTTTGAAGATCAATATGAAAAGTAGGATCAAAAGTTTAAGTTCTGAAGATAATCAAATTCTCACTAATCCTTCATCTACTCAGGCTTCACATTGCTTTGTGCTGAGTAATGATGAGACAATGCGCACAACCAGTGTTATTGCAATCAATCACAAAACTACGTTACAACTCTCATCGCTGGGTCATTAAGAATTGTGCTGATTCTAGCATTTCAAGATAGTGCTTGCATGATGCACAAGGGACTATCCTTTTCCTGTATTTTAGTTATGTCTAAAAGATGAATAAGGGCAGTTATTTGATGAAAAATGGCAATTTGCATTCTCATGTGATTTTCCACTTTTGCTGTATTCATTATAATAACTACTCAAGAAAGCTATTTCCTTTGCTACCAAAAAATGCGTCCCAATTGTTATCCTCCTTATGATAAAATTTAAGCCCCTATATGTACAAAGTTTAGTTAGATTTGAATACCTGTACCATTATAATAGCTTCTACTTAAGAAATTGAAATAATGTATGAAAATGATTTGGAAATGCCAATGATTGGTGCAACCTGTGTAATCAAAATGGTTTGAGATGGCGTATGAACTCTTCTTGTTAACATACTTTCACACAGTAAGCTCTGAGTTAAGACTGATCAACACAGCAGTGAACCTCCAAATTACACTTCTTACCTTTTTATTTTGCAAGTATTTTCTCCAGTTCCACACAATAGAACTGGCTAAGTAAGAGCACTGGAGATTGATTGTAAACTTAAGTAAATATTTTACAGAGGGAGGAGAAGACAATTGAGCTGCTGTCATTAATTTAAGAACCTTGCTATACTGAACAGATTAAAGATGAATTTTTCCACATGGAACAGTTGCATTTTACTTCAGAAACTTTTTCAGCAAAATAAATGAAGATAAAAGCTACATGAATTTGGAATTGTTCATTCAATTAGAAGTCATTAACTGGAGATAGTTCCCCAATTGTTCTCTGCAATGCTGCTATTTCTTCTACTATGAGTGATTCACTATATAAATAACAAAACAAAGTGTTTTATGCAACACTTTTGATATTGTAACATATCACAAGGTGTTTTACAAGAGTATAATCCTACAAAAATTAGCACCAAGCCACATAGGAAATATGAGGGCAGATGACTAAAAGATTGGTCAAAGAGGAGTATCTAAGGAGTGTCTTAGAGGATGAAAGAGGTGGAGAGGTGAAAAGGTGAACGGAAGGAACTCAGAAGTTAAAAAACTTTCCCATCTGAATACATGGCAACCAACAGTGGGCCAGATAAAATCTGAGATTCATATTTGTCAGGATTGGAGGAATGCAGAGGTTTTATAGGATGACAGGTCCTGAAGATGCTACAGAGATAGTGAGGTGCAAGGCATGAAGGGATATGAACACAGAAATGAGAATTTTAAATCTGAAGTGGTGGTGAACTAGGATCCAAAATAGATGTGAGTACAAGGTTAAGGGTGTGGCAGAATAGTCAAGAGCACTGTTCAAAATGTGAACAGAGAATTATATACCTTTTTCATATCTCTTTATATTGAGATAAGAGTCCATTAAGGAAATATATTTCTGTATTTAAAACCCAAAATATGCAACAAGTCTGATCAACACTTAGGTGTCCATGTGAAACTTGTTTTGACTTTCACAAATTATGCTGCCAATGGTGATAATGTTGCTAATATCTGCTACATCAGGCCAAGTCCTTAATGGTTCACATTCATTACATTATGAATTTGAACTGCATACAGACAGTAGAACAAATGAACCAAGCTAATCACTAATGTACTCATTGGCTATATTCACTTAGCTTTTACACAGCACGTAGGGTAATATGTGAATTATTTTTAAAAATAATCTGTAGTGATTGGGACCAGGTGGGCCTCATTGACTACAAAGTTCTTGACTGGTGTTATTAACCTGGGCCCATCAGGAAAGCTTTGGCTGACCAGTATTGAGTGGGCTGGTCAGACTCAATGTACTGCGTCCCAGTATATAAAAGGTGACTCGGTGGTGGGACCCAGTCTCTGGGAAGTTGTTTCAGAATCAATCACCATTGATATGCATATTGGGCCTGAAGATGCATGATATTCTGAGAGATTTGACAATAACTTTGGCAGGAGGTCATCAGAATGGCACAATTCCAGAGAACATCTCTGGATATCAATATGGTTTTAAAGTTCCTGAGATGTCCTTATGGTTTTCAATTATCTGATTACTCATTTAATTGCTATCAATATCTAAACATTGGAGTTTCAACATCCAGGCCCAATGGGCTCAAACACATTGGCTGACTCTACAAGACATGTAGAAACTCTCTTTTGGTTCAGATTATCTTTGTGATATGCACCCTCAAAGATTTTGGGCCTCTAAACTGTTTTGTGCAATGTTTAAAGCATCTCCTTTGTCAGTACATGGATAGCTACTGCTTGTATCCAAAATAAAGAGATACCTAAACATCAACCCTTTGAGTGATGCCCATGCCATACATTTCAGTTTCTTTGCTAAATTAGATGAGTGTTGACTAATATAGGCATTTGTCTATTTGAGCCAAATTAGAGAATTGCCGCTGATATTGAATTGTTTATTCAGGTCAGTGCTGAAGGTTCTGATGGACATAATCAGTGCTGCAAACATTTTTTTTCTGCTCATGACATTCAGAATAATTGTATAATATGATCTAATATTTAAGTGGGTTAGGCAGCTTTCAGATTAACTTCGACTCTTGGAGTTTTAGTGAGGAATATTTGAAAGATTTTAATATTGTTAGGTGCACAGTGAAGCATAGTGAGTCAGAAAGTATGAATAAACAGATGCCCAGAAATAAAGTGGGAAATGAAAATAATTTGATTGTGATCACCAACTAAAGTATTTGCTGACAGACTCTAGTTGTTGCAAAGCTGTTTTGAATAATTTAGTATTGTCACTTTGCAAGAGCACCAACTATAATTTGAGAAAAAGGCATTCTAATTGTGATTTGATTAGAATGTAAGAATTAGGAGCAGGAGTAGGCTGTTCAGCACTCCACCAGTCGAGAAGGCCATGGCTGATCTGTTGTAACCTCAGCCAGAGTTTGGAATAGGACAGAGGTACATACAGGACCAGTAATTGGGACATGGGATCATAAGGTGGCTCCTCCTCAGGTTGGGAGGAAGGAGCCACTATGCTTTTGTTGGGCGTTGGAGCAGATCTTCTCAGTTTGGGGGATGGGAATGGTAATGGGAGGATTGGGGAGTTGGTTCGGGGGAGCATAGTTGCTTCGGTCAGGGGACAGGATACCTGTCCTCCAGTTAAAGTGGGGGTGTTATGCTCCGGCTGGGGACAGGGCTTCAGTGCTTGGAGCTTAGGTGGGGTTGTAAAAATGGCTGCATCACAGTACCAGGGACCAGGTTCAATTTCAGTCTTGGGTGACTGGCTGTGTAGAATTTGCACATTATTACCATTCCTGCATAGGCTTCCATTGGATACTCTGGTTTCTTCCCACAGTCAAAGATGTGCAGGTCAGGTGGATTAGCCATGGTAAATGTAGGTTTATCGGAATTGGGGGGTGCTGGGTTTGAGTGGGATGCTTTTCAGTGCATTGGTACCGCCTTGATGGGATAACAGCCTCTTTCCGCACCATAGGAATTCTAGATTCTATAAGGTCAGAGGTGGAGATAAAATCCTGCATGTGTTAGAAATCCGAAATAAAAACATGAAATGTTGGAAAATTCAGTAGGCCTGCTGACATCTGTGGGGAGAGAAGGACAATGTAAACATTTTGTGTCTGATTTGACTTCTTCAGGGAAAGAACTGGGACGTGTTTGTGTTAAAATCAGTTCAAAGAAACGTTGCTGAGTTCACTCTGGGATGAAGAGTCTTACTTATGAGGGCAATTTGATCACGTTGGTCTTATATCCATCAGAATTTAGAAGAAGAGGAGGTGATCTTACTTTTTTGTTTGTTAATAGGACGTGGGTGTTGCTGGCTAGGTCAGCGTACATTGCCCATCCCTTATTGCCTAGAGGGCAGTTGTGAGTTAACCACATTGCTGTGGGCCTGGAGTCACATGCAGGTCAGACCAGGTAAGGACGGCGGCTTCCTTCCCTAAAGGGCATTAGTGAACCAGATAGGTTTTTCCAACAATTGACAGTGGTTTAATGGTCATCATCAGACTCTTAGGTCCACATTTGTTTTGTTGAATTAAAATTCCACTAAGTGCCATGGCAGGATTTGAACCCAGATCCACAGGACATTACCTGGGTCTACCAAATTAAAAGTCCCACAATAATACCACTAGGCCATCACCTCCCTGGAACATATATGGTTGTGAGAAGTCTTGACAGGTTAGATATAGAAAGATGTTTTTCCTAGTGGAAACAGCTAAAACAAGAGAGGTCAATTTCCAAACCAGGATCATCCATTTAAACAATACAGGTTGGCTTATTAAATATATTCGAGGTGAGTTAGACAGATTTTTGGTCAACAAGGGCATCAAAATTTTGCAAGGAATATGTTGGAAAGTGGAGTTGAGACCAGCCACTGAGCCACAATGCAGCCCTATGATAGGTCACTGATAAAGCATCTGAAGATGGTTGCATCCAGGTTACTGGTCTGGGGAATTCCTCCAATGATGGCATGGAGCTGAGATGACTTACATCCAACAACCTCGACTATCTTTCTGTTGCCAATTATGACTCCAATCAGTAGAGAGGTTTCTCCTGATTTCCATTGACTGTAGTTTTGCTAGGGCTCCTTCATGCCACAGTTGGCCAGATATGACCTTGACATTACGGACTATCACTCTCCCCTCACCCCCAGAGTTCAGCTCTTTTGTTCAATTTTGAACCAAGGCTGTACAAGTGGCATGCTGTTTGATTCAAAAACAGAAATTGCCAGAAAAACTCAGCAGATCTTGCAGCAGCTATGGAGAGAGAGTAGAATTAATGTTTCAGGTCCAATGACCCACTTCAGAACTGATTTTAGCTTGGAAGAGATTGGTATATATGCTGAGGTTGGGGATGAAGGTAAGAGTAACAATAGGAGGAAATAAAACCCAGAGAGAGAGCAAAACAGTTGGGCATAGAAAGTAATGAGTAAAGGAGGCTGGGAGAATGAATGCTCTTGGGCATCATTTGTGCCTGACAATTGGTTGTTTGTGGTAGGACACTATGTGGTGACAAGACCCGGTGTGCGGAGTTGGGGTAAGGACATGGGAGAAGGTGCTCAGGCCCTAAAATTATTGGAAGCTCTGGGTCGTGTTTGGGCTCAGAATGCAGGTATCTGACAAAGTGGTCTTCCAGTCTGTGTTTTGTCTCCCTATTGTAGAAGACACCACATTGTGAATAGCAAATATAGGAGACTAGATTGAGTGAAGTACAGGTAAATTACTGCTTCGCTTGGAAGGTGTGTCTGGGGTCTTGGATAGTGAGGAGGGAGGACTTAAACTGGCAAGTGTTGCACTTTCTACGATTGCAGGGCAACGTGCTATTGGGCTATGAGGAACTTGTTGGTAGTGAGAGAATTGGACCAGGCTCTCCCAGAGGGAACAGTCCCGAGGAAAGCTGACAAGGATGAGGTGGAGGATGTGTCAGGTGGTGGCATCCCATTGGAGGTGCAGAAATACCAGCTAATGATCCTCTGGGTGTGGATGCTGGTGGGATGGTAGGTGAAGACAAGGGGACTCCTAATGCAGTTGTGAGAGGGCAGAAAGGGGATGAGGGCTGAGGTTCGGGAGACATGTTACACCCAGCTGAGGGTCCTGTCCACTGCGTTGCTGGGGAATCCTCAGTTGAGGAAAAAGGTGGACATTTCGGAGGTTTCCTTGTCAATGCTGGCATCATCAGAACAGATGTGATGGGAAGTAGATGAACTGGGAGAATGGAATAGAGTCTTTCACAGGAATCAGCGTGAGACGATGTATTGACAAGGTAACTGTGGGTTTGTAGTGGATATTTGTGGCCAATCTATCCCCAGAAATGGAAACAGAGCTGTCGAGGAAAGGAAGGGAGGAGTCAGAGACGGACCAGATGAGAGTGAGAGCAGGATAGAAATTAGAAGCAAAATTGATAAACTTTTCCAGTTCCGAACGAGAAACGGAAGCAGCACTGATGATTTCATTGATGTCCTGAAGAAAGAGTTGTGCATGGGGTCCTGCGTAGGACTGGACCAAGGAATGTTCCATGTACCCTTCAAAGAGACAGGTATAACCATGTCTCATGTAGGTACCCAAGCTGTTTGATTCAATCCGTCAGTCATCGGAATGTCCAGCCTACATACTGACGTGAAACTGGAGGTGAAACCCATATACTACATGCTTAATTGTGTGGGAGGCATACTGTCTTTTAGCTTGACAACAGCATTCAGTCAGCATTATGTGTTTACTGTAAAATAGAAGCATTCGATAGCTAGCTTCTCTGTCACTCACAAGAGAAATTTCCCTTCTATGGTGATCTGAGATAGACTACAGAACTTTCAGAGTCAAAAAATGAACTTATGAACACACTGCACCTTTCTCATTGAGGAAAGGGATATGGAGACTGCCAGGCCCTACTGCATTCCTTATGGCAGTGCTTTTTCCAATCAGAGTCTATTTGCCTGGTGTAACTTTAATCTGTTAAGATTGGCAGTTAACAATTCCTGTTGCAACTAAAATAAAATTCTTCTGTCATATTGCCTTAAATCAGATGATTCGGTATTCATTTTTACCTTCATAGTTTGGGCTATAAAAATGGCAGAGGGTGTCACCCATTCATTTTAGGACTTTTCTCATTTACTATTCATTAATTTAAAATGTTACTGAAGGTAGTTGGATCTGCAGTTTGCTAAATTAATGTACTTAGTCCACTGAAGCATAAGGCTTACCAGAGTATAACATTTGGTCACTTGAATTAATTCTGAAAAAGATATACTTCCAAGCTTAGGTTTCTGTTTTCCCAAATTTGTTTCAGCTTTCATGGGAGCTTGACCCTTCTTGACAAATGATCGCGTGTTCAAAAATCCACTCCAGAGATTTTAGTACAAAATCTATTCTAATGATCTGGTAAAACACTGAGAGAATGCTGCACTGTTAGAGGTGCCTTTTTTTGGTGAGATCTTGTTCCTAAGTTGTTATGGTAAGCATTAGTCCTGCTTGATTCTCATATTGCACAAAAAATCCCATATCTCTATTTAAGGAAGAACAGGGAAGTTCTCCCTGTGGCCTGACTATCATTTAATGCTCAATCACAACAGATTATTTGGTAATTTATTTTATTACCATTACGGGATGGTGCTGTGAGCAAAGTGGCTCTTGTATCTTTATACGTTACCACAGCTTTTTTTTAATGTAACACATTGCTTGCTTTACAGCATTCAGGTAACATAAAACTTACTTTAATAAATGCAAGGTCTTTATTTCTTTCAAATGGCAGTGAGCCAGCATAAAATTCACTAATAGCTGGGAATGCAACCATTTTGAGTGAACTGTGAACTTTCTGTGGAGTCATGTCCATTTGGAACTGGTTGAGACAGTATAATCCCTTTCATGTGCAATCTTAGAAAAACCATCTGAAGTCTGAAGAGGCTTCTATTCCATCTGTCTGTTCTGGAATCGAACTCATGTCCCAGAGGTGACTATACAAATAGTCCCTTCAAGTTACATTTTTCTCATGGCTTGTATAGTACTATAGTACCAACTTGAATTGCACTGCAGTTATAATCATTTGTTTCTGATAGGTTGTAGTAGGTGGATTTTTGTTCTAGAACTATTATTTGTTGTGCAAAATGTAAATTACATATCATCTGGAAAATAGGTATACAACAATAAGGGTTTAATCACACAGATGGGTATTGTACCACTGAAAACATATCTTTAATAACCTCTTTTTTGAAAAATGGGGCCTAGGGTAGGGAGCCTAAATTATTCCTTCCAGCACAATTTGTGCTTGGGGTAATTATAGGCTACAAGTTACTTATTTCCGCAAGGTTGACATCATTACAGGAGACATCTGGAAACATTCCATAATTTCCACCAAAACATATGATGACACTTTTCTAAATAAGGTCTGTGGCTGCTTGTTTGCAAATGTGTGTATGCATTTCTCCTCATTTTATCACAATATTCACCGTTTAGCTCTTCTTTGTAATAATATTGAAAATGTCAAACTGATTTAAATTTCTGTAGACTAATATTATTCTAATTACTGTAAAAGTAACAGCTATTACAGAGGTTTCACACAGTATAAGAAATAAATATTGCATCATAATGATATTTGCAGCTATCATAACCTCTGTGTCTGTTTGAGTTGGCCACCCATGTAGGTGTATCTTAAAAGTTTTCTTTTATACAGTTTAGCCGACCTTTCTGTAAGCTCATGATCTGATTGGATCCATGCCAAATGTGCTCTGATTGATGCTGTTTCTATTTTGTAAGAGGTAAATCATACAAATCCCATTATTGCTGAACATGACAGACAAATAATTAAAGAAAAATGATGGACAGCAAATGCAAATGTGTGCAACTGTCAGCAGAAGGTGATTCATCATATTGTGCAGTACATTGTAAAAGGATAGACTTTGGGAAGGAGAGCTAACACTTTCTAACTTGAGCAGGTTGGGCTCTTGGGTTGAAGTCCACTTTATTGATGTGTGACTTGTTCTAGTGCCTAGTTTCTAAAAAGCAAAAAAAAATTAATTAATACTGTGGAAATAGTTTCTGATTCAGCTGTTAGAAAAAAATAACTCTCTTTTATGCCAACCGTGGCCCATACTTGCACTAGTAATGTGTAGATCAATGATTGCATTCCTCATGTTGTACATATTATTCCATTGGGGAAAAGCTTAAAGGTCTTGCTTCTAATCGCACCACCCTCCCTGAAGGGGAGGAAATGGTTGGATATGAATTAAAATCTTGTGAAATTGTGCTTGTGCCTCTAACCTGCCTTGTTTCCTGCCTTTCTAACATTGATTGTGTTGATTCAGGCTATTGACTCTGCTCTTGCTAAGGCAGGGAAGCACTTAAGATGCAGAGGTTATGGCATTGTTCCGATGTTTTGCTAACCTCAAGACAGTATCAGCTTTCAGTTATCTGCAGCATGGAGCCATAGAGGGATGAACTAAGTGGCCACAGGACATCAAGATTGAAGGAATTTACTTCAGTTTGTGCCCATTTTGTATCAGTAGGAGTATAAGAGAAGCTCCAAGTTGACTCTGGTGAAGGACTATTCTAGTCTGCCCAGTCTCCTAATCTCTCATCCTCATATCTCTGAAACAGAGGAAAACCTATTTCCTTCATAAAAGGCCCTTCAGCCCATAGAAACTGCACCAGTCAAAAACAACTAACTACTGTAATCCCCTTTTCCAATACTTGGCCCATAGCCTTGTAAGTGTCCCTTAATTTCTGAGCTTGAGGGAAATCTGCACATTTGAGGAAACTCCTCACTGGTCTCTGATCAAAACAAAATTTACCACATCCCCAATCTTGAGGCATCTACGCTTATTCCTAACCTCGTACAGATTCTGCTGCATCGCAACCTCAATGGAACTCTCCTCAGTATCCAATCTGTATGGGGCAGCCTGGATCCACAAGTTCTAGGGAATTTTCACAATACTAATGCTTGCTCCTCAACCTTGAAACAGCAGCGCACCCACAAGCATCAATCCCATGAGAACTCTCCAATCTTGAAGGAACTCCCTGTCCTCGTCAATCTGGCAGCAATCTTCCTCTGTCTTTAAATGTGCAGCAATCCCTTGATCGCTAATTTCGAACGGGATTGAACATGCATTCTGCTAATTGCTAGAGACCAGTCCCAGGGATACAGAAAATGCTGGAAATACTCAGTAAGTCCGAAAATACCCGTAAACAGACAGTAGCAGAGTTAGCAGGCAGGAAGTTATAGGAGTCTGAGTGACATGAGTTTTGGCGAGCTGTGTGGCAGAATTGGTTGGGAAGTCAATTGATGCCCATTTTGACACCAAAATCATTTCGCTGTATCTTTTACAATTTTTGCAAGGGGCATGATAAGATTCTCACCAGGCGAGATGCTAATTGATAGGAATTACATAGAACATTACAGCACAGTACAGGACCTTTGGCCCTCGAAGTTGTGCCGACCTGCCATACCAATCTGAAGCCCATCTAACCTATAGTATTCCATGTACGTCCATATGCTTGTCCAATGATAACTTAAATGTACCTAAAGTTGGCGAATCTATTACCGTTGCAGGCAAAGCGTTCCATTCCCTTACTACTCTCTGAGTACCACTGATTACCACTTGCTAAATGCCTTCTTAATGCCACAACTCGTTTCATTGTTATTCAGCCTCCCATTTTAGCAAACTGGCCAAACAAGTTAGACATTGGAGAAACTTGACAAGGAAACTGAGTGCATGGCAGGCAGATTCAGCTCACTGCTTGCTCTGAGCTATCTCCAACATGGAAGCCCTTTGTAGCCAGCAACCAGGTGCCCTCTCTGACTTCTGAAGTTGAGAATCCGTGGTGTCTAATTTGCCTGCGATGGATGTTATGATAGAAAGCTAAATATTAAAGTGGTCAAATTTGCAGTTAATAAAGTTGTTAACAAGCAATAATCCCTGTTAATAAGCAAGAATCTCACCTCAATACCTGGAACATAGTTATTAGGTTTATTAGGTTGCCCCTGACGTTGAGATTGGCCTCATTGTTCTTCTCAAATGATTCTGAACGTGCATGAATTCCACAGGGGAAAATGAAGCAGGAGTGAATATCCCTGGTTTATTAACAAATATAGGAGGTGCTGGAGAAACCCAACAGGTCTGATAGCCTCTGTGTCAGTAGAAACAGTTCAAATTTTGAGTTCAGTATGACTGTTTTTCAGACGAGTCCTGAAGAAGAGTCATACTAGATTTGAAACATTAAATCTGTTTCTCTCTCCACAGAATACTGCCAGACTTACTAAGTTTCTCCAGTACGCCCTGTGTTTCTTAAAGATTTCCAGCATCCATAGTATTTTGTTTTTACCCATGGTTTATTGTTTGTCTCCTTTGTTACTGAGTTGGAGTTCCTGAGGCCACTGGTTCGGCACGTTTGGCAACCATGCCTGAGATGAACTAACCGAGCACAATTTTTACCTGTTTTATATAAACAGTTTATTTTTAAAGTTCTCACATTACAATCTACTTTCTCAATGCATTTAAGCTCTAACACCAAGCAGAAAAAAAACCCTCATCTGGTGGCAAAAGACTTGCAACTATTTCATCCCAAAGTAGCAAATGGTTTCTCTCAACTCGAAGGAATCATAAATTTGAAACTTGTTTTCACTGTGCAGATGAATTTCTGAAGAAATGAAGTTGTGCCAAGAACACTGTGTTGGAGGAATGGTTTGTGCATTAAGTATATTGTTTGGAGTCTGGAGTTTCATTTTAATTGTTCACTTAAATGGGCCAAAGTAACACCTCATTATTCATTGAGTTCAAGCACTCATTCAGGTGCATTGTCAGCATGGGTTTCTGTTCACAAAATCAGACTTCTTTTCATCACTTCAGAAACTGGGGACTGGTGGGGAGAAGGGGGAATAGCATGGGGTGGGTGGATAGGATTTGCAGTTTTTAAATAACACCAACAATAAAGTTATCAGAATAGTTGCTTTTTTCACTTTTACATAATGTAGTTCCACATTTTGAACCAGCACTTGATTTTAACCACAGGTTGACTTAGAGTACATTGTTGGCAGTTGGTAGGGTAGGTCATTAAAATGCTTGCTGATAATCGCAATGGATGAATGGGCATTTTAATGAAATCCAAAAAGACCAGATCAGATATAGGCTTTGTTTTTCTCAAACTAGAATCGATTTTTTCTGCCCAAACCACTAAGCGTACTGATAAAATATATCAGCTTAAAATTAATTGTTGAGTTGTTCATGTTCAAAGTGATGAATTTTCTCCATATCAAGCTATGCTTAACCAGGATTAATAACTGGAATATAGACAATCAGTTGGAAAAACCAAGTTTTATGTTTGCAAATGTGGTGGATTTGATCAACCGATAGTTATGCTAAAATTCACCTATTTCCTGTTTTATGAGTGAATGAGAAAGTTTTTATTACGTTTTTGTGTTCACAGACAGTCTTCTGTAATAAATGTTTGGAGCTTTTAGTTACATAATCATTAAAGAGACTCTCTACCCTGACTTGATGTGTGCAGTATACATATGTGCAAATTGTTACAAACACCTGACTTTATAAGATGGTTTATTTAAAGCCATTATCTTTAATTGAAGGAGAAATGACATAGTTTGGAGAGAGATTGTGACCTCTCAAATCTGCCTGGAGATGGGCTATGTTCATTGTTGACACACAACCTTAAAACTTGCTGAAAGTAAGATTCAAATTTAAACACCTGAACACAAAGGAGGAAGCAGCTGGTCATGTTGTGTACAGTTTGTCACAGTCAGTCAGACAGAGAGATCGATATAGAAAGCCCTCTAAAGACTCAGCTGGGCCACACGAGTAAAGGACTCTCTCTGGTTGTACAATTGAACAGAGGACTGATGAAGATAGGTTCTCTGCAGAATTGTGGTGTGAAGCGAATTAAAAACTAAGGTGCATTGCTCTGAGAAACTCTTTTGTCAATGAGTTAACAACTTAATGGGGAATAATATTTCTTTAGGTTATTGTATTTATTAATCTAACAAGTAATGTTTAGTCAATGTTGATTGAATTTTTTTATTACACTAAATGCCTTGGAATGTGAAATCTTGTCACATGATTCTTGCTATTGATTACTGGGAATTTTTTTTTAAATCATTGTAAGCGTCTGTGGCAATCATAACAGTACATATACATTTCTTGCATGAACGTAATTCTTTGTCTGTATATTGTGCTTTACTTGTTAATAATGGAAGCTTGTGAAATTAATGGGAAAGTGACACTTGCTCAATAACAGGATTGTGATGTTTTGAGACTAGGGGTTGGTATTTATAGTGGTGTTCCCCGAGGAGCAGTTTTATAAAATTAGCTGACGATGTGAAAGTTGGCAAAGGAACAAGTGAAAATGAGAATAGTTACACACCTCAGTATATAGAAGTTATAGTGATAGTATTGAGATCAGCCAAGTGGACCTCATAGAATATGTTTTCCCTGATTGGGGCTGATAATCTGGTTCGATTAGGGAGCCCAGGCTGACATATTAAGAGGAGTGACAGACATCCTGTTAAATCTGAGAGGTGGCTCTGTGGAAGCTGGATCAGTGTTGTGGACTCTCTACATCTAAATAAAGGCTGACTTGCTGATAGCATAGCAGCCTCTATGGAGATATTTCAGAAATGGTGGTGAAATGGGCAGAAGCCTGGCAGATGTTATTCAGTGCAGAGAAGAGAGGGGAGTAAAATGAAAAGACATCAGCCAGGAATTAATGTGAAAGCGGTGGCTGAGAAGTTTGGTTGTTTAGGCCATTCGTTGCTTGAGGGCATGTCTTGTGCCTCTTCTGCATCAGAGTGTCCTGTCTCCAAGAATTGCTGGCTGCTCAACCCTTCCGATCTTTAGCCTCAGTAGTGTCAGTTAGACTCATGGCTATTGCTGAGGCTGTATTAGTTTCCAGACTAGGAGTGGTGCTGCAGAGAGTAAGTGGGTCAGGCTTGCCAGGAGCAGTCATACAGGGCCAGTTAAGATACCAAAGGCTGTTTCTTCAAATATGGGCATCCTTTGCTGTTGTCCATGTCCTCCGTGACGGACAGGGTGCCTAAACAGGGGTGACATGGTGGCTCAGTGGTTGGCACTGTTGTCTCATAGCAACAGGGACCCGGGTTCAATTCCACCCTTGGCCGACTGTCTATGTGGGGTTTATACATTCTCTTTGTGTCTGTATGGGTTTCCTCCAGGTGCTCTGGCTTCTTCTCTCAGTTCAGTGCTGTGCAGGTTAGGTGGATTGACCATCCAACTTGCAGGTTCACTGGGATAGGTTAGGTGGAATTGCTTGGAGTGGGATGCACTTCGCAGGTTGGTGTGACTCAATGGGCTGAATAGCCTGCTTCCATCTATAGGGATTCTAGGTTTCTTATCTATTCTAACAGATGGAAACAATCTCCAACTGAGGCTGCAGGCAGGCCTGGTGCCTTTGTCATGTAAAGTGGCCCATCCCTGTTACTGGTAAAAGTCAACTGTGCCAGTCGTTGGCAGGTATAGTGCACCCAGGCATTCCACCAGAATTTAAATAATAATTCCCTGGCATTGCACAGCCCACTTCATTCCACCAGACAGCACGGGGGAATAAAATTCTGACCAGTGTTCTTTAAATTGTTCAATTTTCAAACATTGTGAATGACCACAGAGGACTTGCTGTTCATTGGAGCAAACCAGTGAAGATTCTGGACAGGTTAATAAAGAAGTTAAAATGTTTTTGGATCTGCAGGTCATTCTCACCAAACTGGCTTTAACGTTTCCTGGTAGAGATCCCACGAGTCTCCTCGCAACTGCGTACAGATCTGGTAACTCTTCTATTGGAATGATGTTGTTAAACTTAGAGGGTGCAGAAAAATTTGCAGTGATGTTGCTGGGACTACAGAGTTTGGATTATAGGGATAGGCTGACTAGGCTGAGGATATTTTCCCTGGAGCATCAGATGCTGAGGGATAGCCTTATAAAGGTTTATAAAATCATGAGGAGCATAGGTAGAGTGAATAGCCAAGGTCTTTTCCTGAGGGTAGAGGCGTCCAAAACTAGAGGGCAAAGGTTCAAGGTGAGAGGGAAAAGATTTACTGAGGTGCTGAGGGGTAACTTATTCACTAAAAAGTGGAATATGTGTAGCATAAGCTGCCAAATTAAGTGGTGGAGTGGGTACAATTACAACATTTAAAAGGCATTTGGATAGGTACATGAATATTTGGTTTTCGAGGATGTGGGCTAAATACTGGCAAATAGGGCTAGGTCAGATTGGGAACCGTGGTCAATGAGGATGAGTTGAACTGAATGATCTGTTTCCGTACCATGTGACTCAATGAATGTTGTTTGTCATGGATTCAAGGGCAGAACAAGCATTGTGGACATCCTACAGTTCCTGTTTGTTCAGTGTCTGTGAAGTACTGATTGAGTAGGTCTTTCTTTGCATGGGTCTTCAGGTCCATCAACGCTGAATTCCCTGTAGCAGTATTTGTGCTGCCATTTAATAATAGAAGGCTGGGTTAGCCGATGGCCAGTCCAACGGTGGTCCTGATGTGGTGATGCAAACTTCCAGAGGTTCATCACTCAGATGAAGACATAGTTTAGCAATACCAATGTCAAAAGGATGGGTGTTGCCATGAGGTTTTGTTCTTTTGCTCTTTCTGATAAAATGGGATGGGGTTTGTGATGAAGCCATGGTGTAGTCAGTTTTACAGGAAGAAAGCTAGCCAATCATGCCTTTCCAGAGGTTTGTGAGCCTCCCATCTCTAGAATGGAAACCACTAAGGAGAATCAGCTTTAAGTGTCCCTTTAAGATATGGGACAGTGACTGATTGAGATTTGAACAGAATTTCTCACTGCTCACATTCACTGGTTCTAGGGTTGGAACCCGAGCACCGATAACTGTAGTGCACTGTTTTTGGGCCAGGGTGAGCTGAAGGGTCATGAGATGTTTATCCATTTAGGAATCACTGATGGTAATAAGTTGCTGAGGTCTTCTGCAAAGTTCCTGATATTCCAAGGCCTAAACTTCTTTTTGAGGGGTTTAGATGATACCAGTAAATGGGATTCTGAATGTGGTTGGTGTAGTGAGGTCAGCCAGCTAGACATCATACAATATGAGCTCCCTAACTGGGGCTGATAATCTGGTCCAATCAGGGAGCCCTGGCTGATACAAAAGGATGAATGTCAGAGATATTGTGCCCTGAATGCCCACTCAGTGGGGGGCAGTGCCATTGTCAAAGGCTCTGCATATGCAAACAAAGGATAATTGGTGATGGAATGTTGGCTTCTGAAGAGTTATTCCAGGTGAGGTCATTGCATACTGACTGCCACACTCTCCCAGCTGAGCTAAGAAGGTCTGGAGCTGGATGAACACATCAGGCCAAGCAGCATCAGAGGAGCAGGAAGGCTGACATTCCAGGCCCAGACCCTTTCTGAAGAAGGTCTAGGCCTGAAACGTCAGCCTTGCTGCTCCTCTGATGCTGCTTGGCCTGATGCGTTCATCCAGCTCTATACCTTGTTATCTCAGATTCTCCAGCATCTGCAGTTCCTACTATCTCCTGGCTGAGCTGTTGTCCAATGCAGGGATAGCTGAAAGGATTAGAAACCAGATTATACTAATACATGAGCATATTGTTGATGCTAACCCTCACCCAAGCCTCAGGGCCCACAGTCCTGTTAGCTCATGCGTTGCTGCGCAAAAGGAGAAGGTGTCACTTACCAGTCAGTGCTTGTAACATCAGCAAAGACTCATTGCTCCACAATGGCCAATTGACCCTCCCCTGCGTCGATGCCACATTTAATTCCTGACGTTACATTTTCAAAGTCTGGGCTTGCCTTCAACCCCTCACCTACTGACCTAATCAGCCACAGATTTAAAATCATTGGTGAAGATCTTGAGGGTATTTAAGGAGCTTTTGTCCCTTCCTTTCATTGTTATCTGGAATGTTCTGCCTGCAAAACGGTGGAAATGTATTCTATAAATAATTTCAAAAAGAGGCAGATTGCGTACTTGAGAATGAGGAACGTACAGATTAAGGGTAAAAAGTGAAGGTGTGGACAATGTACAACAGCTCATTTGAAAGGGTCAGCTGGAGTAAAATAGGATTAAAGGCCCCTGCCTAAATCATTATGTTTCTGCGATTCTATAAATGAATGCATGTATGCGCATTTTTGTGTGTTCCAATCTGGGTTATAGTTTAGGGTATAGTTTAAGTCTGTGTCTTTTCTTTCACTTCTTGTTAGTTATTTTCAGCTCTTATTATTTTTTATATGTGCATTTAAATAATTATTCATTTGCAGCCCACAAACCCAGCATTTTATGATAGTTACATTGTTCAGATTTTCTCACAAGCTTTAAAACTCTGATTATTTTTGAATAAACTTGGTACACAAAGCCAATCTTTTTCTCAAGTAATGAACCTCCAAACAATTTGCTATTGCATTAGGAAGTTATTAATCAATCTAGTGCTCTCAGAATAGCTTTTTTGTTGCCTTCTGTAAGACGTGTTATCAACATTGAACCCTGTCCTTCATCGATAATCAAAAATAAAATCAGCAAGAATCCCTGAATCCTTCCAGTTAAACAATCTATTATTAAATGAATGACTTTAACATTAAAGAAAATAAACATAATTTGGAAAAAAACCTCACCTTGATGTAATTTATGATAATATTTAACAAAAGTCAACAATTCATAATTTGAATGCATAACATTATTTAAATGTTGATGTGATGATCTCTGTTTCATGAATCGATTTGGATACAGGCCAAACATGAAGCAAAACTTACATTTATGTTATCGTTATTTTGGGAGACTCTAACTTCTGGGCTTACCTGCCCAGTTTATAAGCTCATATCCTGTTTTTCATTAGCAAACCAAAGTCATTTAAAATCCATTCAAAGGCTAGGCTTGTGCTCCCTTAAGTATAGATGATTTAGGGTGATCTGACTTAGATCAGCTGGATAACAACAAATTATTTCCTGTGGTAGAAGAGCCTAGAACAAAGAGACATAACGTTCAAAGTATTACAAGTTCATTCAGGTGTAACATCAAGAAACAATCCTTCACCCACAGGATAGTTGGAATCTTGACTGTCACCCCTCCCCCCGACCAAAAGCTGCTGAGCTTGTTGTAGAGCCCTACCACCAAACCTCCTGCTCAGAGAAGTTATGACATACTTGAACCCAGGACTTCTGGCTCTGAGGTAGGTACATTGCCACATAAGCCCAAATCCTCCCTTGTAAAGTGAGTCTAAAATAACACACTGTGAAGCTGGAGGAGCATACCAGGCCAGATGGCATCAGAGGAGCAGGAAAGTTGATGTTTTGAGTCGGTACCCTTCTTCAGAGCCTTTTTCTGAAGAAAGCTCCTGACCCGAAACGTCAACTTGCCCGCTCCTCTGACACTGCCCAACTCGTGTATTTGCAGTTCTTACTGTCTCTCATGGTGAGTCTAAGGATTTAATAACTAGTGGTAGAGGATAGACGATTGGTGAGTCTTTACAACAGACAGTTTATAAAACAAAAGGCAGTTTATTGTATAATAACAATGTGTACAAGTAACATTGGCTAGTTGGTTTAATTATTTGATTTGATTTTTTTATTGTCACATGTACCTTGATACAAGACAGAGTGAAAAGTGTTGTATAGTGTTGTCACTCTCTGACACCATCTTAAAACACAGAAAGATAAACAAAAACACAGAATATAAAGGCAGAAAAATGAAGTAATAAAGAAAATGTCCATCTTTACATTCCATTTTGTTAAGTGCTCTGTTGTGGGCAATGGGCCATGATGCCAACACCACATCAAAAGTTGCCACTCTTTGGCACCATCTTGCCTCCAGTGATGCCCTCGCCGCTATGAATCGTTCCTGACCTTGCCAATGCAGACACCAATAACTTAACGTGGAGATGACATATCTCTCTCAGTCTTGTGCCATTTGGTCCACTTCTCCACCCAAAGACTCTGCAATGTCGTCAGATTGGGTGGAAATGAAAGTAAAATTGCCTTTAGCTCATTTAGAACCGTTAGCTTTTGCAACAAAGTTTTTCTTTACCCCAGGTAAAGTTAGTGCATTCAGGTATATACTTACTTTTAGATAGGTTCTTATCAACCTATTCTGATATGTTATACCTCTCTGGAAGAAGCGGGACTTTGACCTGGGCCTGCTGTCTCAGAGGTAGGGATGCTACAACCACATCTCAAGAGCCTCACACTTACCACTGTCTGATCTGCTCCCAAGTCTTCGATTTAACAAATACAGGCATGCTGAAACTTGTACAATTCTTCCAGAAAGAATTCCCTTCTGACATGGAATGCTTGATGATTATTAACCTTGATTCTGGTACTGACATTGATTGGACTATGAACTATTTCTCTACAGAAGGGTCTTATATCTTCTGGATGTCCTTTCTGGAGATAATATCTGGGATGTCCACCCTGTAGAGAGTATTAAATATCTCTCTTACACAAGCATAGGTAACCTTAATAGATTCTCCCTTCTGTTTGGGCTCTACTGTTAACCTTGGAAGCACAATATGATCTTCTGTAGGTTGCCCTTTGATTGGTTGGTTGACGATGGTTTGTTTCTTGTCTAGTCTGGGAGAAGAAATCAAACTCCTTGTGCTAGTTTAAGGATGTTCAGACCAGGATATATATACAAGTTAAAAAGCGAGAAGTGCTGACTGCGAATTATGTAAACATTTTCAACTCTGTTATGTTCCTTCTGTTGCAATGTTACATATAGCATATCTATCTTTTTGAGAATTATTTCACCTGTGGCATGTTGTCTCATCTGTATAAGTTTTGACTTTTATTTCTTAGGCCATGGTATCTGGTCTAACAGGACAGTGATACTTATACCTGTATCAAGTATAAACTTAATAGGATATCTGGTGATAAACCAATTCTGTGAAATTAATCATTTGGAATGCCAATTTTCATTAGGAATGGCTTGAGTGCATTTTCTTATGAAGTTATATCTCATGAAATCTAATGCACTTATCTTTTGTAAAGTAGAAGGTTCTCCTGCATTAACATCTTTGCATGCTGAAGCATTTGAGATCTTGCTATAATGACACTGTGTTGCACTTCTGCACATTTTCTGGAACCTACTCTCAGTTTTATAGATGTGACATACTTTATTTTTGTAGCTAATTGTGGTTTGTATCTGTGAGGCTCTTTCCCCTCGGTGCTTTCTTGGTATCTGTTGATTAGTACCCCATCTCTATATTGAGTTCTCCCTGGCTCTTTGGAGCTTTACTCCCTTATGAAGTGAATAGATTCTATTGCTGTCCAGAGATAGGGCTGTTCTGATCCTGATGTTTCAGGCCTAGACCCTTCATCAGAAAAGGGGGATGGGGAGAGGATTCTGAAATAAACAGGGAGAGAGGGGAGGACGACTGAAGATAGATAGAGGAGAAGATAGGTGCAGAGGAGAGAAAGGGTGGGGAGGTAGGAAGCGGATAGGTCAGTCCGGGGAGGATGGACTAGTCAAGGGGACGGGATGAGGTTAGTAGGTAGGAAATGGAGGTGCAGCTTGAGGTGGGAGGAGAGGATAGGTGAAAGGAAGAACAGGTTAGTCTGGTGGGGACGAGCTGGGAGCAGATGTTCACCTGCACATCCGCCAATGTGATATACTGCATCCGCTGTACATGGTGTGGCTTCCTCTACATTGGGGAAACCAAGCGGAGGCTTGGGGACCGCTTTGCAGAACACCCATGCTCGGTTCATAGTAAACAACTGCACCTCCCAGTCACGAACCTTTTCAACTCCCCCTCCATTCCTTTGACGACATGGCCATCCTGGGCCTCCTGCAGTGCCACAATGATGCCACCTGTAGGTTGCAGGAACAGCAACTCATATTCCGCTTGGGAACCCTGCAGCCCAATGGTATCAATGTGGATTTCACCAGCTTCAAATTTCCCCTCTCCCCACTGCATCCCAAAACCAGCCCAGCTCGTCCTCGCCTGCCTAACCTGTTCTTCCTCTCACCTATCCCCCCCCCACCTCAAGCCGTACCTCCATTTCCTACCTGCTAAACTCATCCCGCTCCCTTGACCTGTCCGTCCTCCCTGGACTGACCTATCCCCTCCCCACCTCCCCACCCAAATTCTCTCCTCTCCACCTATCTTCTCCTCTCTCCATCTTTGGTCTGCCTCCCCCCTCTGTCCCTATTTATTTCAGAATCCTCTCCCCATCCCCCTTTTCTGATGAGGGGACTAGGCCCAAAATGTCAGCTTTCCTGCTCCTAAGAAGCTGCTTGGCCTGCTGTGTTCATCTCGCCCCACAGTTTGTTATCTCTTGAATTCAATTGCTGACAGGTTGTGCAATTTTAAATTAGTAAACTAATTTGTCTTCAGAACATTTTTTCTTGAGAGTTAAATGGATTGTTTCCACTCTTGTTATCTTGAAGTAATTCAGAAATAGTGTCCACTGCTGATCATCATGTTATTTTGGGCTTTGGGTTACCAGCCACTGGTAGATTGAGGTTGAGGCATTGTGCTGCCATTAATCCTCCTTCCTATGCTGAGTATAAGGACCTTCCTAATAGTTAGTGGTACAGAATAGACAATTAGTCAGTCCTAACAAGAAGAGGAACTTGTCTTAAAAAGCAAAAGATAGCTAGTGGCATGATAGTTACAGATAGAAATCACATCGATTAATTCGGGAAAATTACTCAAGAATAGAAGAAACCAGAAATGACAAGTCTGTCTTCTTTAGAGCCTCATGTGAGACTGCCTATTTATCCAAAAGCTGTGTAATTTCATCACATAGAGTGAAGCAAAATGAAACATTGACATTAACTCTTTCAGAACAATTACCATATTACAAAAGAGTTAGGTCTATGGGAAGTTTCAATGTAGAAATCAATAGTTTGGCAATTATATTATGTGTCATGAAACCAATGATATTAGAAGCAGTTAAGTTTGTGATTGGCCATAATCAAATTGAAGTAGAACAATTTCAATGGGCTGTTCTAATGTTACTAAGTCATAGGAATCTTGTCAAGGAACAGCTGCATGAAATAAAAGGAAGTCGGCTTCTTTTCAGCCCTGCTGATCCAGAGCCATCAGTGATTTAAAAGAATGATTGGTTAGATACTTCATTGACAGTTTGGGATCAGCATAGAGAACCAAAAAGGATGCCTAATCCTCACTGACTTTACAGAACCCATTCTTGACAGACATGTTGTTGACATCAAATAGACAGATGTTTACAGACTGTCAGTCTCCATAAAGCTGCAGTAATAGCTGTCAAAGTTAAGGAAATAGTTTCCCATCTCTCCTCCAATTTCAGTAGAAAGTGAACAGCTTCACTTGAATTTCACAACCACAGACATACCTGTGGTTCTGGGCAGAGGTAATGGAGTGCTCGGGGCACTGCCAGCGTAGGATCAGAAGCAGGAGAATTGGTCTGAAAACATGGAAGTATATTGCAATGCTGTCACTATTACCTCCAATGCAATCAATTGACTCAGCATATGAATCCAATATTAGATCCATAGAATTACAGGTCTAAAGAAGGAAATATTTTTGTTATTACTTGAATTATGGTTGGAAATATATCTATTTACACTGTATAAATCACTGGTTAGGCCTCAGTTGGAGTGATACATTCAGTTCTGGGCATCACATATCCAAAAGGACATCAATGCCTGGGAGATGTGCAGAGGAGATTTACTAGATTGGTATTAGGTATGAGGACTACTGTTGTGTGGAGACAGGAGAGAACACTGGAATTATTCCCCACAGAGCACAAAAGATGAAGGGGTAATTAATTCATATATACAAAATAGTATACTGCTCTGATAGAACACATCATTTCTACTTGCAGGTGGGTAGGAATGTGAATGACCAGAATTTAGGATACAGTAATTGGCAGAAGGAAAGTGAGGACAATTATTTTGCACAGAGTTGATAAATCAAATGCTCTGACTGGAAGGCAGATGAAAACAGGCTCAGATCTCCCCTTTAAAAAAAATTGGATACTCTACTTGAAAAATCAATTGCATTCTTAAGGAGGAGAAACAAATGAATGGGCTTTACTGAATAACTCTTTCATAGATGATGGCTTGAATGATCTCTTTCGTGTTGCATAATACTTTGATTCCATGCTCAAGTTTAAAGAGGCAGAATACGCACTCTTGGGGATATTAATGTACCTTTCAGACTTGGGTTTAAAATACTTCTAGGCCAATAGAATGAAATTCTCTTCTCTTAGCTGCAAAAATTCTCGATGCATCAACATTTGACCCTCTCATCCCAATTTCCCGTGGCCATCTCCTAGAGCACATCACTGTTGAGAGTTTGGCACATTTTGCAACCTCTATCTGAGAAATCACAGAATGCCTGGTGTGAAGTTATTGCAAATTGTATAAAAATTGATCTACACTAAAATACAGTTCTACATTTCAGGGCTGAGGTATATCTTTGGGTGAGGGAATCTGATGATTCATTGGATGATAATGTGCAGAGAAATAGCTCATCAAGGTTGTAATCCCTTACTTTAAACTGCACAATCTTTACCAAAAATTAGGAATTATTCTTTGATAAAACACCAAACATTTGAGTTTATTTATTGTCATTCTGCTCTTAGGGAAGTTACTAAACATTTTCACCTGTCCAAGGTGAAGTGAAGTGATTTGATTGCATCAAGAATTCCTGGAATCAGCCTAATTTTATAATCTCAATAGCCTTCAGTGAGTTGGAACTTATCATTTAGGGATAGGAGTTTGTGGGCCACTGTTGCACTCTAAAGCCTTTGGTGGCTTAAAGCAGTAGTCAACACAGTGATTAATTAATGACTGTGTTCTTTGGAAATGCACAAGAGTCTTTGGACCAGCGAACCGAATTCTACACAACATTAGGTAGAGAAAAGATGAGCTGTTGGAGTCAGAGTCATGCTAATGTAGCACCAGTTCTAGGAAATGGCTGGGAAGTGAATACAAATGGAATCCAACCTGGTACCATGTAAATAAAATGAACCGGCCATGCCTGGCATGGTCAGTTAAGCTACACCATGGGAGAATGTACCTTACCCATACTTCAAACCAAGTATCGAAACATCCAGTCCATCCTGTGCTAAAGTGAATGAATTATACATCAGCATTTCCCAAGATGTTAATCACTACTTTTGGTATTCCCTAACTTTACTTGTAAGTGTTTCTTCAGTCACATCCTGACATGGGCTTTAATTTCATGATGCATCACACCCACAATGGCTGCTTGCTGGCACTTACATTTTACAGCTTTTTGTGATAACAAAGATAATTTCGATTTTTTTGTGCTATTGTAACACCATCCCCAATCATCTCCATGGTGACTACACATTTCATAATAATAGTGTGACAAATAGTACAGTCGGTACATTTACTCTGCACTGGCAGATGAGGTTCAATGCAGGGAATTGTGATTTGATTCATTTTGGTTGGAAGAACATTGAAAAATAGGGTGTGTAATTCTAAAGGGGCTGCAGGAACAGAGGGACCTGGGTGTATATGCACATAGAAAACTGACAGGACAGGTGGAGAGAGCAGTGACATACAATGTCCTTGGCTTTATTAACATGCAAGAGCAGGGCGGTGATGTTGAACTTGTAAAAGACACTTGTTAGGCCTCAACTGGAGTATTGTGTACAGTTGTGGGCACTACATTACAGTAAAAATGTGGATGCATTGGAGACAGTGCAGATGAGATTTATAAGACTGGTACCAGGAATGAGAAACCTCAGTTATGAAGATAGATTGAAGAAGTTTAGACTGTTGTTATTGGTGAGCAGAAGGCTGAGGAGGACATTTGATAAAAGTTTTCAAGATCAGGAGTGGGCTAGATAGAGTGGATGGGAAGAAACTGTTCCTGCTCATATCAGTTCCATGTGCAACTTTTCTACCCAATTTAAAATGTGGAATTAATGGAATATGATATTGGTGTCAGAAATGTTGAGCTTTTGTCACATAGCAAAATGAAGTGTGAATAATTAATTAACTCAACTCAACTCACCTACCAGCCCACATACTCATCTTCCTGGTGGGCCAGAAAATGAACTGGTTTTCTGACTGGTAAGCCAGTTTTATACTGGTGAATTTCTATGCTGAATTGGAGTGGTTGCAACATTTTCATCAATCTGGGACCAGGTATTAAAGGAACGGAGCAGATAGTTTAATAGAATGAAAAGGCTGGTGGCAAGTACACTTTAATGACAAGAAGCTTATTGTTAATAAATATTAATCCATGGAGAACAGCAAGTAGGGTGAATTCAAAATCAATCATATACAGGTAGAATGAAGAGATAACAGTGTGGAGCTGCAGGAACATAGCAGGCCAGGCAGCATCAGAAGAGCAGGAAAGTTGATACTTTGGGTCTGAAGAAGGATCCCGATACAAAGCGGCAACTTTCCCGCTCCTCTGGTGCTGCCTAACTTATTGTGTTCCTCTAGCTCCACTCTGTCTCCAGCATCAGCACTTCTTACTATCACAGGTAGAATGAAGTTCTGTTTGGAACACCAAGACTTTTTATTCTAAAGGATCACATGCAATTAACACTATCATGGGCTTGGCCTGTGTTTTAGGTTGAGATTTAATTCTCCAGTGCCTAGTTGTTGGGGTGGTGTGTTCATTGGGAATTGACTTATGGGCCTCAACAATGAGAAAACCATCAAATGAGGCTCGAATCAAATGGTAAAGAGCTGACTGGCAAACCTCTCAGTGAATCACAGGCCTTGACTCTGAAGTCCAGCCTCACATGCAGCTTCTGGTTTCTATGGATCACCATGAGAGGCCAGGTTTGCATAGGATACAATAGTAAGAAGGTAGCTCTTTTATTTTGAGTCCTATAGGGTGGGTGTCATGGGAAAAGAAAAGTCGAAGGGGAAGGGAGTCAGAGGCAAAGACAGGGTGATTGCTATCATTAACCCCAAAATTGGGGTAAATTGAGATACACGGTTTTGAGAGGCATTTTGCTCTGGTTTCTCAGCTAGGAAACCAACTGTTTTTGTCGCCTGCCAGGAAGGAGGTTATTGGGCTGATGCTGTTGAGGCCACTAAGTGACCTGAATTGATAAATTAACATTCTTAATTGTTGGCAAGTCAATATTGCCCCTAAATGACCTTCTTGTCCAGTACTTAATTGTTGACTGGGCTGTTGTGTTATATCTTACAGCTGACATGTGATATTCCTTTAAGGGATATGCTCCTGATGTCATCACTATATCATAGTATATGACCTCGAGGTATAAAATTCTCAGTCTCCATCTTACTGAGCTCTCCCACAGCATGACATGCTAAGTGAAACATATATCTGAATTGTTTAGCTTGAGCCCAGGCATGTCTGTTATCATAGTGTCTAAATGTAAATTTCAGAACTGTAATAAATGTTCATTAGATTCTTCAGCACTGTGTGACCCATGTCTTATTTGTATGTTGTGGGAGTGAATGTAGGTATCAAATATTGATACATGAAGATCATCGTCTACCATTGTTATATCACTTTGGGGCAGAAGAGGGTACAAACATACCTTTAAGACCAACTTGCCCAATTATTTATCCTCTTCACAACTGCCTTGGCACTTTCAGGAGTGAGAAAATTACATTCTTAGAATTGAATTTTCTTAGCCCCTCAGCCACGTGGACAATGATGAGTTAGTTGGTAAGAAATTAGATTCCCAACATTGAGAAATAACGTCTGATTTTCCACCCCAGGTTTTAACAATTAGATTCTTGCCTTGTTTATATACAGATAGATATTCTCCCATATGGCAGAGAGAGACCAGGCAGTGACAAAGCTCGACACAAAAATCAGAGTGGGTGCCGTCATACTCCAACTAACTGCTTGCTGCTGTAGATCTCCATTGGCCAGCCATTCCCAAAAGCTCCTGGCACACTGCAAGGGCATTAACCATCTGCAACACTCCTCTGTGAAGTTAGGCGTTGGACACATACCAATCTCAGCACATCATCAAAACCTATCTCCACCTCACTTAGAATACAGATCTTCATTTCAATATTGCATTGTGAAGCTCATTGGCACCTTTGATTGTAATATTTAACCTGCCTACCTTTGGCAATGGGGGGGATATGATTTCATTATGCAGCAAGGTTTCATTAATCCTACGCCAGTTATAATCTAACGTATTTATGTGACATGGCTCATGCTGCTGACATTGGAAGGAGGTTCCTTATGTCACAGGTACATGTACAGAGTCCTCCCATTGTATCGAGGACTAGGCTAAGAAGTTGTCATGTGTGCTGTGAATGCTTATTGCTCATAATAACGATGTTACTACCTTATCCATTCTTTCCAACTGTTCCTTGTATAACTTCTATTGTTAATTTTTAAAAAATTATCAGAAAGGTTCTGTTTAAGGCTGTGGAATCAGTCTTAGAGATAGCACGAATTAGCATGAATTGTGACTGGCCATTGAACAGTCACCCCTCACAATGGAGAAAACCAACCAAAGCTAAGATGGAATTTGACCTATGATCTCGCAACAGATACAGTAATTACCGGTAAGGGAAGTTACAAATTGAATGGTAGAACAAGTTGTGATGGAGTTGACCACATTGCTGTGGGTCTGGAGTCACACATAGGCCAGACAAGTGAGGATCACAGTTTCTTTCCCTGAAGGACATTGATGAACCAAGTGGGTATTTCTGATAATCAGCAATGGATTCATAGCCCTCATGAGAATCTTAATCCCAGATATTTTAGAGACTTGAAATTCCACCATCTGCCCCCAGCAGGATTTGAATACAGATAATCACTTGGGTATCTTGATTAACAATCCATTGATAATACCACCAGGCCATTGCTTCTTCATTGAGCACACCCCCCCCAATAATTGTTATAATAGTGCTTTTTTAATTTCCTTTTCTAAATCCTGATTAATTTTCTTCCCTACATCCTGACTACTGCCTTAGGAGCTGATGCATAACTCTCTTCAGGGTCTTTTATTTTGTAGCTCCTCAACTCTGACAACACAGTTTCTACACCTGCCCAGTCTATATCAATTCTGAAGAAGGGTCCAGACCCAAAACGTCAGCTTCCCTGCTCCCCTGATGCTGCCTGGCCTATTGTGCTCAGCCAGCTCCACACCTTGTTATCTCAGACTTCAGCATCGGCAGTTCTTACTATATCTCACTATATATCATTTCTTGCTATCAATTTGGATTTATTGCTTACTAACAAAGCAAACTGCCCATCTGCTTGTCTTTTCAATATGACACATATCCTTGGATATTTAGCTTCCAGCCCTGATTCCCTCACTGCAACGTCCACCACATCATACCCGTCAATTTCAATTTGTGCTACAAGCTCATTCACTATGTTTCATACTGTCTGTGCATTTCAGTATAACACCCGCAGTCCTGTGTTGGCCACCTTCCTTCTCACAGTTGTCCCCTTATCTGCTGTGCCTAATGTTACATTCTTGAACCTTTCCATATCCTCTATCCTAATTCTTGTTCTGGAAACTCTAATAACCTCTGCTGGGCCCTCCTCAGCTTTAACTAAATTTGCTGTTGCTCAAAGGCAAGCACTCCCTGTTTATTCCCAGAAGAAATGCAGGTTATCTGATGCTCCCACATTGGACAATGGCAAGATGTTATTGTCCGTGCACATTAGGGAAAGAATAACACTTCTTCAGATAGAGTCCCAGCATGGTATAGTGTTTAGAACAAGCAAACTGCGTGCTTGATTCTTGTAGCTACGGTTACAATGATAGTTGATAGGATAGGTGACGATGTAAAGTGGCTATATATTGATGAATATGAGATTTTATTTCTGATGAAGAGTCACCTGTGTTTAGTCAGAAGCTGTTCTCTTTTGTTCCCCTCCCCCTACATGTACTATGAAGGGATATTCCTGGTTAGTGGCAATTGACCTGTGTGCAACTGGGCTTCAAATATGGTGTTGGCGGTGGAATTCCAGGAAGTTCCTGACTGTGGAAAGTACTGCTGCTACTGGAGAGCACGACACAATGAAACAGCAGCACCTTAAAGGCATGGCCTGTACAGAGTGTGGAGACAGTTAGCTGATTTTTGGGAAAATTCATCCCCTAGTTCCTGAAAAAGGTGGACAGATGTAAGTTGACCTACCAACAAGAAAAAAAAAGCGTTCCACCTTTCTAACCATCTGAGTAATTGGATAAGAAACTCCAGGCTTCTAAACCATTGCTATTTAACCCTCAGCTTTGACATTCCAGGCATGACATGAAACATTTCTAAAAGGATGGCAGCTATAATGCAACAGAGCAGTTGATGGCGGGATACACAATAGGGTCAAAGATGAGAACTGAGACTATTTTCCTGCAATCCTCTGTGGCTGTGTGTGGCTGCATAAGTAAAAGTAGGTCAGTTAAGCCTCTGTGTTTGAGGGAGTTTAAGGGAATGCAGGAACTAACTAGAGTGGACTTCTGCTGCCTGAGTGATTAAATCTGACCCCAATTCAACAAATAATGGAGTTATGAATATAGATTTCAGATTTCAAAAGATTTTGGGCTTTTTGGGCGCAATCTGCTGCTGCATAACAATTTAAAGAGGATTGTGCAGCTGATAGTCTGCATTTATAGGATCTCATAAACAAATCAGTGGAAAAGTACTGTGAAGCAGATGTTGTGCAAAAGATGAAAATGTTACCAGAGTTCAGTTACAGTAATGCTGTTTGAAATGAAAAACATGTTAAACCTTAATCTTTACTGACAACGGACTACGTAAACAGGTGCTACCAATAAAGGGTGACTGGGCATTTATGTACAAAAAAATGCTTCATGGCAAATTTTCAAAAACAGATTTTGCAAAATAAGATTACAGCAAACTGGTTGATAAAACAAGTTACAGCAAAGGTCACGTGGCAATGGCAAGGTAGATGATATAACGTGCAAAATCACTTTTTCAGACAGCCTTCTTTTCACATAATAATTATAAACACTCTCATTTGCAGTTGTAAATGACCCCAATTACACAATGTACATGGTCAATAATCATTCAGGAACAAAATTTACAGGCTGAATTTCACTCAAAGTTGGCTTAGAGTCAATTTTGGTGAGTTTCCTGTAGACTTTCTATGCACGACCCCTCTATGGACCATTGTTGGTGCTATCTTCTGCTCAGAAATGGTGGATGTGCTGGGATTGCTGGTGGTGCCACCATTTTTAAAGCCTGGCCATGTGCCTGGCCTAGTGCTGCGGGGCAGGAGTGGCCCTGCCCAGTAACTCTGGAGTTTACACAGGCACGTTAAATAATCAGACAGATGTGCCCCACAGGATTGTTGGAGGGTGCTGAGGTGTTTGGTTTGTGGGATCATAGGGCCCACAGGGACAGCAACACAAAGGCGAACATGAAAGGTGCAGGGAACATCTTGTTTCCCAGGAACTCACCCTCCAGAACATGAAATTGGAACTTTGCCAGGTTGAAAGAACACATAAGAACTGCTCTAAATGGCAGATACCTCGAGTAGAGTGGCTGGAGCAAATTACTGTTTGTTTCTTTGGCGGGATGGGGAGTAAAACTCTTGGAAACGTTGGCCTTGTTATTGGGCACTACTGCAATAAATGCCTCCCTTTGTTCAATCATTCAAATGCCTTGCTTCAATTTGAACCCAATTGGAAGGACATTCATTGTCCAAGGATGTACATTCTGAACTTGTCCTTAAACAATCATATTGTGTGTGCTAATGGCCTCCTTGTCATCTCAGCGAAGTGATAATTGTTAGAAAAGGCACTTCAAAGCAGACCCTGAAGTTGCTATTGTCAGACATACCACATGGCCAGCACTGGAACACAATGCTTCATAGCTCTCAGAATCTTACACTGAATGATAAGTGTCTGAGGACATGGTCTTTGATGTAGAAAGTAACTTTTTAGTGTTGATGGTGGTGGTGAAGGTTGATTGTTGTTTTACTGGCAGATTACTAGCCCCAGTGAAGCATTAAAATTTTGGCCGTACTAGGAACATTTTAATAATGCCATGTACCTCAAACTTCCTCATGGAGGCATGGCAATAACTTCATTCCCAACACTTTATGAGGGCATATCAAAATGCATCACAGTGATAGATGTGAGAGCTCAGGAGATTCTTCAATGAACTTGTGTTATCTTTCTGATATTGCTTACACAGGTCACCTGGAAATTGCCAATGGCCGATGTGTGGAACATAATAATTCAAGGATCACTGATCTCTGAGGCTCTCTGTAGTTAAGGAGTCAGTTGCTTGTGAGAGATGAGCAATGTTTGGCAATTGCAACTTCTTTTATTCTTGAGATATCTACACATCTTTCACATGGATTTAGACGTCAGAGGGAGGTTCTTCACCCAGAGAGTTGTGAGTGCATGGAATACTTTGCCAGTGGCAGTTGTGGAAGCGGAGTCATTAGTGACATTTAAGCGACTGCTGGACATGCACATGGACAGCGGTGATTTGAGGGGAATGTAGGTTAGGTTATTTTATTTTTGGATTAAGAATATTCCATGGCACAACATTGTGGGCCGAAGGGCCTGTACTGTGCTGTACTTTTCTATGTTCTATGTTCTATGGATGTGACTTAATCAGGTCCAATAGCAAAAATGACAACAAACATTTTAAGAGTGCAAGTGAACATGCATTTACATAAGTGAAGGGTTGTGTACAATGGTATATCACCTGTGCCTCATCAGTAAGTTGTTATCTTCCTCTGCTGTTCATTATGCCTATGTGCAGTTCTGAATCCTGCAAAAAGGGAGCAGGGAGCTCTCTTTGTAGTTGACCGTGTTGGCCTGAGAAACTGGTCACCCTGACGGGGTGTTTGAGCCTAGAGAGCACAGACCTGTTGAGAAAGTCTTGTCTGGATTCAGGCTCGCCCCTTCTGCATGAACTTATGTAAGCTTTGGGGTCAAAGATGGGAGAAGGTGGAGGGGCTGTGTATCTCTGGAGTAACCTGAGAAGAGAGATATAGGGATCCAGTGTGCGGTCCTTCTCCTTATTGGTGCTTACTGGCACTGCCCTGTGTCCCTAAAAGGAAGGAGTGAAGGTGAGTCCCTCTTTCTCCATTTTGCCTTGATATCAGTGCTGAGCTGATGTAGTGCAGGTCTATGCACACATTGGGAAGACACGAAGTGCACAAACTACCTGCTTGTGCATTTTGATAAAGTCATTACTTGCTGAGAGCATGGGGTTATCTTCTGCCTGGAGCTGAGCAGGTTCCTGGCCACTAGCAGTCTTCTGAGTGTCAGAGATTGCAGTGTCGACCAGCTGCAGAGTAATGCCAGTCATGTGCTCACTAGACTGAGCATTTGAATCCAACCTGAATAGTGTACCGACCAAAATGAAAATCTCTGAGCTAGTGTGGCCTATAAATAAAGGCCCTCAGCCATGTTCTCACTGCCTTCCTCCTCAGTGACTGCTTCCTCAGTGGTGGAAATAGAATCATTGGCATATTCCTGGTGGAAGCGTTCTGGTTACCACTAATGCCTAGGCAATAAAAGAGATGGACCTTTTCTGTGGCTGAGGGGTAGCACTTTTGTGAACACTAAGAGTGGGTTAGCACTGCTAGAGCACTTACAGAGTTGATTGGCTGTTGACGTATCTGGGTGCCAATATGGGCTGTCTTGTCAAACCAGTTCTAACATTTTCTCCTCTTAAGGAGTGAGGAAGTCTGTGGCTCACCACCTGCATGCTGCCCTTGGTCCTATCAGCACAGTTGTGCACCAGTGTCTCTTGTATTGATGCGAGACTGATGGAAAAGGATGTAAAAGCAGTTAGTGCATGAGCAGCTGGTGTAGTGAGATGTCCTCATTGAATGAGTAGAAAGTGTAGAGAGTAAGAATCATTGATTCTCAGAATTGGAATGGGGCAGAAAATGGCGATTTGGTCCATCATGCTCTTCAAAGGAGTGTCATTACTTAGTGTCAATTTCCTGTTTTTCCCCAATACCTAGCACACTATTTCTATCCAAACAACCATCCATTGCACTCTTGAATGCTTCAATTTGAATCTGCCTCCACATTTCCAGATAATGCATTCCATACCCTAACTACCTGCTGTGTGAAGAAATGTTTTCTCACATTACCCTTACTTCATTTTCATGTCACTAAATCGATGACCTCTCATTCTTGTTCCTTTTACAAGCAGGGACAGCTACCTCCTATCTACTTGATCCAGCCTGCTCATGATTTTGAAAATGTCTCTCAAAACTCCTTTAAGTCTTCTTCTCTTCAAGGAGAACAGTCTTAACTTGTTCAATCGATGCTTATAACTGAAGTGTCACACTCCTGGAAACATTCTTTGAAACTGTTTCTGCACAGTCTAAAATGCTTTTATATCTTTCCTATAATGTGGCACCTACAACTGTACACAATAGTCCTGCTGAAGTCTAACAAGTATCTTGCACAAGTTCAACATAATCTACATGCTCTGAGACACTATCATGCAATGAATAAAGTTGACAACACTGCATACTTTATTTACTGCTCTTTCTACATGCCATGCCATCTTCAATGACCTGTGCACATATAGCATTAGATTTAGGGTTAGAATTAAGGCTCGATTTAGAGTTTTGGTTAGGATTAAAGTTAAGGTTAGGGTTATAGTTAGGATGCTCCATCTGCTCCTGCCTCTTTAGTATTGCTTCTCTCATCTAGTATATACTTTCAAAGTCTTTCCAACCAAACTGGATCACCTAAAAAAACTGCATTGAAGTTCATCTTCGATTTTTAGTGGCAGTTGTAAACTTTGAAATTATCCCCAATTGCTAAGATCCAGATCATTAATTTGTGTGTCGGAAAAGGAAATATCTGAGTATCAAATTTTGGGAAACACCACTGACAACTCATCTGCTAGGCTGCAAGATATACTTTGATCATTATTCTCTGTTTCCTCTTATACGGGTAATTTTATATCAACGATGCTAATGCCAAGAATGGTTAATAGTTCGGGAAGCTGAGGATCGTGAAAGCCATTGAGGAGGCCTTGTTAGACGTAGACAGAGTTAGGAGTATTCATTGCACACTGTGACAGAGTTGGAGGGAGTGTTAGTGTCACACAGTGACAGAGTTAGAGGGAGTGTTAGTGTCCGACAGTGACAGGTCTAAAGGGAGTGTTAGTGTCCCGCATCTGCCAGACCTTTGCCCACTCACTTAAACTATTTATATACCTCTGCAAACTTTTAGAGCCTTCTGCACACTTTGCTCCACACTCATCCTAGAGTCACCTGCAAACTTTGACACACGCTGACCCAATCTTCCAATCATCAATGTCAATTGTAAATTAATGCAGTCTCAACACTCATCCCTGAGGCGTACCACTAATCACTGACCGACAACCAGAAAGATGCTCATTTACATCCACTGTTTGCTTCCTTCTTTATTCATTAACAGGGTGAGCATCTTGCTGTCTAGGCAGCATCTATTGCCCATCCCTAATTGCCCAGAAATCAGTTGAGAGTCAACCACATGGCTGTGTTTCTGGAGTCACATGTAGGCCAGACCAGGTAAAGATGGGCAGTTTCCTTTAGTGAACTAGATGTGTTTTTCCAACAATGAGCAATGGGTTCATGGTCATCATTAGGTTCTTAATTACTAGTGTTTTTATTGAATTCAGATTCCACCAGCTGCCGTGGCAGGATTCGAACCCAGGTCCCCAGAATGTTATCCAGGTTTCTGGATTAATAGTCCAGTGATAATACCACAAGGCCATTGCCTCCCCCTACCTGTTACTTAACCAATTCTCTATTTATACTAACTCATTGCCCGTAACGCTGTGGACCTTTCTCTTATGCAGCAGCCTTTTATGTGACACTTGGTCGAATGCCTTTTGGAAATCCAGATACACCACATCTACTGGTTTCCCATTGTCCACTGCACTCATAATGTCTTTATTGAAGTTAGTTAGCCTTTCATGAACCCATGACAATGGGTCAAGTTTTATCTAGATGTCTTGTTATTTCTTCCTTGATGATCGATTCAAGCATTTTCCTCACTGCAGAAGTTAAGCTTACCAGCCTATAATTCCTCATCTTTTGTCTACCTCCTTTTTAAAATATGGTTTCACACTAGCTGTTTTATGATCTGCTGGACCTGCTCCAGAGTCCAGCAAATTTTGGATAATTACCCCAAGTACATTTGCTATTTCTCTCACCATCTCTTTTAGTACCCTGGGATGCATCCCATCAGGGCCAGGAGACTTGTCTACTTTTAGCTCCATCAGCTTGCCCAAAACTACCTCTTTTATGATAAAGATCTTTTCCAGGTCCTCACCTACCTTACTCTCCTTGTCATCAACTGGTATGGTAATCATGTCCTCCATTGTGAAGACCAACACAATCTATCTGTTCAATGCCTAGGCTATTGCCTCATTTCCCATTATTAAATCCCCCTTCTCATCCTCTAAATGTCCAATGTTTACCTTTTAACTTCTCTTTTTTTTATACATTTGTAGAAACACTTGCTATCCGTCTTTATATTCTGAGCTGGTTTATTCTTGTAATCTATCTTACTTTTCTTTACAGTTTCTTTTGTGGCTTTCTGTTGATATTTAAAGTTTTCCCAATCTTCTAATTCCCATCGGTCTTTGCCACTTTGTATGCCTTATCTCTCAATTTGATCGCCTCCCTTATTCCCCATAGGTATCCATAGCCGATTACTCCTTTTCCTGCAGTACTTCCGTTTCATGGTACATACTTTTGCTGAGCACTTTGAAAAATTGCTTTGAAAGCCCTCCACTGTTCCTCAAGTGTCCCACCATAAAGCCTTTGCTTCCAGTCTACTTTAGCCAACTCCTCCCTCAGCCTACTGTAGTCTCCTTTGTTTAATCACAGCAGTCTAGCATTGGATTTTTTCTTCTCACTTTCCAGAGAGGATGGTGGTACACATTGCTGTGGAACACAGAATCTCATTGGCCATTTCCCTGCACTGCTGGGCATCCCATTTAACCTAAGACACAGTACAGGTAGTTCTGCTATAACATGTGTTTCATTAACGCTGATGTATAGCGAACACTCTTTGGATCCTGTGACCTGTCTGCTGTCCAGAATAGTGATTTTCTCTAGCAATTTCCCTATAATAGAATTTTCTACAGCAGTTTTCTGTGGTGCACAAGGATGCAACTATTGTGTTAAAAGGGAACTACCTGTACTAGCTTGGACTGCAATCTGTGTCCAGGCTAGCTGTGTTTGGTGGTGCGGCCTCCTATAACGGTAAGGTGGATAAAGACCATCGGACCATATGACATAGGAGTAGAGGTAGGACATTCAGTCCATTGAAGCTGCTCCACCATTCCATGATATCTTAGTTAATCTGATAATCCTCTGGTCCATTTTTCTGCCTTTTCCTGAATTACCTTATTCTACTCCATACTTTACCATATCTCCCTTACAAAAATGGTTACACTCGTTCTTCACAGCTACCAACTCCCCGAGTCTGTAGCTGCCCCTGTTTCCATGAAGAGGGTCAGGAGTCTCCTCTCAGTGGCAGTGCATCCCAATACCCCTCACATTACCACCCCCATCCCCAACTCCCACAACCTCCTTTGTCCCAATTTCATTGGACAGCCATGATGGATTAATTATAACCCACCCATCGAGTACCTTGTCACATAGCCCTGGTCAGCAAGTGCCTAGGCCCTTAAATAATGCATCTGCTTTATCCCTACCCTCCAAACTGGTGGCTAAGAAGCCAACAGACTGACTGTGTCCTACTCCCTGGATTGCAGAAGAATGGACCCCTAATTCAAACACTTCTCCAAACACCAGATGGTGCCCAGTCCCTTATGTGAGAGATTCATATCAGTGGTTGCCCTTGACCTACTGTGCAGGGTCCTCCTGATTGATGCATAAAATTCACTGACGACTACTCCCCCAAAATTTTGTGAGCTGTCTGCTTGCTTGCTCACTGCACATGGACTGTGTTTATCAGAAAAGCAGCTGCACATAGTGCTGGAGGGAGATTACATGGCACACTGCTGCACAGCAAGATGTGAAACCCAGAGGCTGAGGGCTACAGACAAGTAAAACAAATTGCCTCTTGGCATGACAGAACAAGGTGGAGGAGGAGTGAACTTGCTTTTCTTCTGCAATCCAGGGAGTAGGACACAGTCAGACTATTGGCTTCTTAGTCACCAGTTTGGAGGGTAGGGATAAAGCAGATGCATTATTCAAGGGCCTAGGCACTTGCTGACCAGGGCTATGTGATAAGGCACTCGATGGGTGGGTTATAATTGCAGTCAGGCACTGACTGAGTGATGACCAAGAGAGTTAATGAGCAGTCTGAGATACAGTCTGGTCCACTCCATGATCCTGGTGTCTGTCCCACATTCAGAGTGTCCTTTCAGTGTGCCCTGCAAAGGATCTCTGTGCTTACTAAGCATCCTGCAAGTGAGTCAGACAGTTACCATTAAAACCCTGAGAGGTTGGCAAATGTCAAATTCCAATGCTTGTGAATGAGGTTTTCATGAGGCTGATGCCCATGGATCTTGCCTTGAAACATAGTTGCTTGCTGACCAATATGGAGGCTCATTGCAGCCATTGATGAGCTGAAGTCGCCAGGTACCAATTCTGCTTTCCTTGTTGACGATTCTCGATATCGAGTTTGCTCGTGGCAAAGACGGTGTGTGTTAATTAGGTGAGATGTGGAGTTATTATCAAGCAATAACCTGGCTAATAGGCACCTTACTGCTGTCAAGGGAGAGCTTCACTTCAACGGTCAGAACATATTAAATGAGGCAGTGAGATGTTCCCAACCTCAAGATAAGCCACATTGGACTTCTCACACAATTCTGCCACATGTCCCATGTCTCTCGGGCCCATATAGGATTCTCCGGTGTCTCTTGGAAAACCAGGTGGCAACTGCACCTGGGAAGTCTCAGGGAGGAGAATATAGGGACAAAATGAATCAAAATATCGTGACAGTGAATAGTGATCAGACCTAACATTGTCAGAGGTTAGGCTATACGTTTTCTGCCTCCAATAGAGCAATGTGAGACATAAAGGCTTAAAAGCCCAAATGAAAAATACCTCAGAAATAAATACAGCTGACCATCTTTAATTGTTTTCATGAACAGTAAGAAAGCAAAATATGCTTGAATTAAAGAAAAGCAGGTACACAATTTGTATTTTAATTATAATCTTTTGCCTGCAGCTTGTATCAAGTTTCAAATCAGCTTCATCTCATCTAGATGTTTAATCCATTTGTTCAGGTAGCCTAACCTCTGAAAAAATGAGTGACTTTAAAGGAACGAATGATTGTAATGAAATTATTGAAGCTCTTTTACTGGCCATATTTTATCAGCAAATGTCATCACTACATTAAAATGCAGTGGGGAAATTTTAATTAGTGTCATAAAATTTCAGGCACATGCTACAATTAGTTGGGAAGTCGTGATACATGATATTGTTGCAATATTTTAATTGAACCAGGGTCACATATTTCAAAGCTCAAGGCCAAGAACAGTACTGTTTATTGACAGTGCATATATTACCACTACTATCATGTTAATTTTTTTTTGACTTTTGATGTATTATTATGATTGGCAGTTACTTTAGTGACATCCTGAAAATTTAGATGGTGGAATTAGGTTGACAGTACTCACCCCAAATTATTTCTGAGTTGAGTAAGCATCTTGCTACTCAAAATAGCGCCACTGCATTTCACCCACACTTTATTGTGTGTATTGATGGCTTGTGGATCCTAGAGGAGAAGACTTGTTTATTGTTATTGAGATGAAATAATGGGAACTACAGATGCTGGGGAATCTGAGATAACAAAGTGTGGAGCTGGATGAACACAGCAGGCCAAGTAGCATCTTAGGAGCACAAAAGCTGACGTTTCGGGCCAAGACCCTTCACAAGAAAAGGGAGAGAGGAAGAGGATCCTGAAATAAATAGGGAGAGAGGGGGCGGCAGATCGAAGATGGGTAGAGGAGAAGATAGGTGGAGAGGAGACAGACAAGTTAAAGAGGCGGGGATGGAGCCAGTAGAGGTCAGTGTAGGTGGGGAGGGAGGGAGAGGAAAGGTCAATCCGGGGAGGACGGACAGGTCAAGGGGGTGGGATGAGGTTAGTAGGAAGGAAATGGAGGTGTGGTTTGAGGTGGGAGGAGGGGATAGGTGAGAGAAAGAACAGGTTAGGGAGGCGGGGACGAGCTGGGCTGGTTTTGGGATGCGGTAGGGTGAGGGGACATTTGAAAGCTTGTGAAATCTACATTGATACCATTGGGCTGCAGGGTTCCCAACCGGAATATGAGTTGCTGTTCCTGCAACCTTCGGATGGCATCGTTTTGGCACTGCAGGAGGCCCAGGATGGACATGTCGTCTAATGAATGGGAGGATGAGTTGAAATGGTTAGCGATTGGGAGGTGCAGTTGTTTCTTGCAAACTGAGCGTAAGTGTTCTGTCAAGTGGTCCCCAAGCCTCCGCTTGGTTTCCCAAATGTAGAGGAGGCCACAACAGGTACAGTGGATGCAGTATACTACATTAGCCGATGTGCAGGTGAACATTTGCTTGATACGGAAAGTCTTCTTGGGCCTGGGATGGGGGTGAGGGAGGAGGCGTGGGGGCAAGTGTAGCACTTCCTGCGGTTGCAGGGGAAAGTGCCAGGTGTGGTGGGGTTGGAGGGGAGTGTGGAGCGGACAGGGGAGTAACAGAGAGAGTGGTCCCTCCGGAAAGCAGACAAGGGTGGGGAGGGAAAATGTCTTTGGTAGTGGGGTCAGATTGCAGATGGCGGAAGTGTCGGAGGATGATGTGTTGGATCCGGAGGTTGGTGGGGTGGTACGTGAGGACAAGGAGGATTCTGTTTTGGTAGTTATTGCGGGGAAGGGGTGTGAGGGATGAGGTGCAGGAAATGTGGGAGACATGGTCGAGGGCATTCTTGACCACTGTGGTGTGGTTATTGTGGTCCTTGAAAAACGAGGACATCTGAGATGTACCGGAGTGGAATGCCTCATTCTGGGAGCAGATGCGGCAGAGGCGAAGGAATTGGAAATAGGCAATGGCATTTTTTGCAGGAAGGTGGGTGGGAGCGGGAGTATTCTAGTTAGCTGTGGGAGCCGGTGGGCTTGAAATAGAGATTAGTTTCGAGGTGGTTGCTTGAGATAGAGACAGAGAGGTCCAGGAAGGTGAGGGAGGTGTTAGAGATAGTCCAGGTGAACTTGAGGTTGGGGTGGAAGCTGTTGGTGAAGTGGATGAGCTGTTTGAGCTCCTCTTGGGAGCACGAGGTGGCACCAATACAGTCATCAATGTAACGGAGGAGGAGGTAGGGTTTGGGGCCTGTGTAGGTGCGGAAGAAGGACTGTTCCAAGTAATCTACAAAGAGGCAGGCATAGCTTGGGCCCATGTGGGTACCCATGACCACCCCCTTTGTCTGTAGGAAGTGGGAGGAATTGAAAGAGAAGTTGTTGAGGGTGAGGATGAGTTCGGCTAGGCGGATGAGGGTGTTGGTGGAGGAGGACTGGTTGGGCCTGCGGGTCTGCATGGAGAATGCAGGTGTATAGGGTCTGGACGTCGATGGTGACAATGAGGTGTGGGGGACCGGGAAATCAGAAATTCTGGAGGAGGTGGAGGGCGTGGGTGGTGTCATGGGCATAGATAGGGAGCTCCTGGACCAAGGGGACTTGCTTGCTGCATCATCGCATTAAATCTTCTGTTGTGAATATGAGTGGATATGAGTTTCTGTGGCTAGTGTGGCCACAGCTGAGTCCATGATACCATCGCTGTCTCAACTACACAGGAGGTTGGGAAGAAGATGAGGAAAACAGCAGCGATTGTGGGTAAGAGACAGACAATTCTGCACATTCAGATGTGATTCCACTGTCGTGTTTTATCTCCTTTAGGGCATAGACAGAAAGACACACTCATAACATTTTTGAAGTATTTAAAAGCAGACTTGTGATGCTAAAGCATATAAGGCGATGGACCAAATGCTGAGAAATGGGTTAGTTGGTTGCTTTTGAGCAGACTTAATGGATCAAAGGGCCCTTTTCTGTGCTGCATGACTCTATGACTCCTTGGTACCAGGGTCAAAGATGTCACTGAACGCCATCTGATGTGAGAGGATGAACAGCTAGCAGTTATGGACTACATGGGTACCAATGAAAATGATAGAAACAGGGATGAGCTCCTGTAGGCAGATTCAAGGAGCTTAGGTAAGAAACAGGAAAATCTAATAATCTCTTGATCGATCCCCAGTACCACATGCCAGTGCGTATTGAAATAGTGGGATGAAACACGTGAACGTGTGGCTGGAGACATGGACCAAGTTCTTGACCTGAACAGATTGAATGGGTTGCACATGAACAGTATTGGGATGAATATCCTTGTTGGACGGTTTGCTGGCACTGCTGGGGAGGTTTAAACTAATCAGTAAGGGATGGGAACCAAGAAACTGAACTGCATTGCCATAGGAATACAAAAACAGAAACTGCTGGAGAAAGTCTGCAGGCTGACAGCATCTGTGAAAATCAGGCAGAGTTAATGTTTCGAGCCTAGTGATCTTCTTCAGTTGGGGAAGAGTTTCAAAAGTGCCTTAAGAAGAATTTTTTAGGTCATTTTCTTCATGTCTAGTAGGAAAGAGAAGGATTAAGTGGATTGAGTGCCAACTGAGAATCATCTGAGAACCAGTGATCATAATGTCACAAAGTAGGACAAGGAGCAATCTTTAGTAAAAATAATTAAGAAGATGAACTTTGAAATAAAAACATAAATTTGCTATTCAATCTTTCAAGCCTGCTTTGCCATTTAATGAGATCATGGCTGATTTACTTCAATACCATTTTCTTGTACTACTCCTGTATCTCTTAATCTTTCAATATGTAGAAATCAATCAATCTTGGTCCTCAATATACATATTAACTGAGCTTCCACAAACCCTGGGAAGAGAATTTTAAAGATTCAACACCCTCTGAATAAAAATATTCCTCCTCATCTCAGCCCTAAATAGCCTACCACTTATTCTAAGATCGTTTCCCCTGTTATAGATAACCCAGTCAGGGAAATCATCCTTCTGATATCTACTTTGTGGAGTTTTAAAGAAGTTAGCATTAAGGCAAAATGCTGCAGGTCCTTGAAATCCAAAATAGAACCATTAAATGCTGGCAAAGCCCAGCAGGTCTGGCAGCATTGGTGGAGAGGGGAAAAGAATTAACATTTTGAGTCCAATATGACTCTTCTTCAGAACTGTACTCTATATGTTAGGGAATCGGTCATCTTGGATGGTTGGCTTGCAATACGCAGTCATACCAACAGCTTGAGTTCAATTCCTAACTTAGATAAAGTTTCTATGAAGGACTTTCCTTCTCACTCCCTCTCCTCACTTGAGGTGTGGTGACCCTTAGGTTAAACCAACTCCAGCTGACTCTCTCTAATGAGAGAGGTCTATTAGGACAATGGTGACTTTATTTTGTTCTGAATGCTGTAAGAACTTGTATGTTTGAAAGAGATCACGCCTCATTCTTCTAAACTCTAGAGAATAAAGGACTCACATGTTTACCGTTTCCTAGTTGGAATTAATTCAAGGAAAGCCACTTTCAATGGGGTGAGAATGGATGTGGTACAAGTAAATTGGAATTAAAGATTGTCAAGCAAACTGGAAAGGAAAAGTTTAAAAATGGGAAGTTTCATTTCCAGGCAAGATGCATTCCACAAAAAGAAAAATCAGGGCAAAGAAAGCTAGAGATGCCTTGATGAGGAAAAAGATATTTGGTGGGATGAAGCAGAAAAATGATGCAAATGACAGATGCCAAGTTAATACAAGAGAGACCTGTCTGATGTGTGGCTTTTGGGTCACACTTGAATTTGGGTTTAAGACAGGCTGATTGAAGGGAAGGCAAAGAGCAGTCTTCAAAGTAAGGCTTTTGTAAAACTCTATTTTTTGCCTGTTAACATAATATACAAATACACAAGCTAAACTGAGATCTACAAGGTTCTAGCCTTATCGTTACTTTGTGAAATCACTGTTCCCAGAATTTTTATATTTTTCCATCTTTGGTCTATTTAGTGTATATCTAAACAACTCTGCCCACATTAAGCTATTAATATCATGTGGGAAGCTGCTTTTTAACATCACATAAACTTGCTTCAGGGTCCCAAAGACCTTACACATCAAGAACAGATATGAACACAGGAAGTCCAAAGAGGAAGTGAAAAAAAGAAATAAGAGAAGCAAAGAAAGGGTATGAGAGGAGACTAGCAGTTAATATAAATGCAAATATAGAAGTGTCCTATAGGCACATGAATACTGAAAGAAAAATTGGGGCCAAAAAGAAGATTTACACATTGGGGGAGGGGTCATAGTTAAGGTGTAAAATGATTACCTTGCATCTGCATTACTATTGAAAAGATGCTATTGAAGTCAAAGTGAATGAGAAGATGAATTGGGATGTTGGATGGGCTAAATGTTGATGAAGAGGAAGTGTTAGAAAGGCTGGCTGTATTTAAAATTGAAAAGTTCCCAGGATTGGATCAGATACTTCTGAGTGCAGAGGTTAGGTATGATGAAAATTGAGAAGCCACTGTTCATATTTTTTTGAATCTCCTTATATATACGGGTGGTATCAGAGGAAAGCAGAATCACAAATTTTACACCCTGTTCAGAGGAACTTGTCAGGATAGGACCAGCAACTACAAAACAATACAACAATACAATAAAATAAAATACAGCCCAAGAACAGGCCCTTAGGCTCCACCAAGCCTGTGCCAATTCCTAGTACTTATTTAGACCCACTACTTATTGCCCACACATGGTATCTATCTCTATGTTCACCTCACATTCACGTGTCCATTAAAATACACCTTAAAACATTGCTAATGTGCCTATTTCCTCAACCTCCACTAGTAGTGCATTCCCGGGCTCCACCACACTCTGTGTGAAATGTTTTCCCTGCCTTTCTCCCCTAAACGTTCCCCCTCTCACCTTGAATGTGTGCCCCCTTGTAGTTGACCTTTCTACCCTGTGTGAGGTATCCACCCTATCCAAGGCTCTGATAATTCTCCTCTGTTTTTCCAGTGAGCACAATCTGAGTAAACCAATCTCTTCTATGAGCTAAAATTGTCTAGACCAGGCAATAGAGATAACAAGGTGTACAGCTGGATGAACACGGCAGGCCGAACAGCATCTTAAGACCATGAAAGCTGACATTTTGGGCCTAGACCCTGCATCAGAAGCCTGGTAAATCTACTCTGCAGCATTTATTAGTTTTATCTGGCCTGTGGGAAAGCTTTTAAAATTGATAAACATAGACAAAGGTATCTGTCATTTTGGTAAATTTAGATTGCTTAAAGAATTCCAGCATGGAGTTTTAAGAGCAAATGGTGTTTAACCAATTTGATTAAGGGTTTTTAATGCTATTGAAGATTTGACTTTATCCAAGATAATATTGTATCAGAGATAATGGGAACTGCAGATGCTGGAGAATCCAAGATAATAAAATGTGAGGCTGGATGAACGCAGCAGGCCAAGCAGCGTCTCAGGAGCACAAAAGCTGACGTTTTGGGCCTAGACCCTTCATCAGAGAGGGGGATGGGGTGAGGGTTCTGGAATAAATAGGGAGAGAGGGGGAGGCGGACCGAAGGTGGAGAGAAAAGAAGATAGGTGGAGAAAGTATAGGTGGGGAGGTAGGGAGGGGATAGGTCAGTCCAGGGAAGACGGACAGGTCAAGGAGGTGGGATGAGGTTAGTAGGTAGGAGATGGGGGTGCGGCTTGGGGTGGGAGGAAGGGATGGGTGAGAGGAAGAACAGGTTAGGGAGGCAGAGACAGGTTGGACTGGTTTTGGGATGCAGTGGGTGGCGGGGGGGGGAAGAGCTGGGCTGGTTGTGTGGTGCAGTGGGGGGAGGGGACGAACTGGGCTGGTTTAGGGATGCGGTGGGGGAAGGGGAGATTTTGAAGCTGGTGAAGTCCACACTGATACCATTAGGCTGCAGGGTTCCCAAGCGGAATATGAGTTGCTGTTCCTGCAACCTTCGGGTGGCATCATTGTGGCACTGCAGGAGGCCCATGATGGACATGTCATCTAAAGAATGGGAGGAGGAGTGGAAATGGTTTGCGACTGGGAGGTGCAGTTGTTTATTGCGAACCGAGCGGAGGTGTTGTGCAAAGCGATCCCCAAGCCTCCGCTTGGTTTCCCCAATGTAGAGGAAGCCACACCGGGTACAGTGGATGCAGTATACCACATTGGATGAGGGTGTCCACCAACACCCTCATCCGCCTAGCCGAACTCGTCCTCACCCTCAACAACTTCTCTTTCGACTCCTCCCACTTCCTACAGACTAAGGGGGTGGCCATGGGCACCCGCATGGGCTCCAGCTATGCCTGCCTCTTTGTAGGTTACGTGGAACAGTCCCTCTTCCGCACCTACACAGGCCCCAAACCCCACCTCTTCCTCCGTTACATTGATGACTGTATCGGCGCCGCCTCTTGCTCCCCAGAGGAGCTCGAACAGTTCATCCACTTCACCAACACCTTCTACCCAACCTTCAGTTCACCTGGGCCATCTCCAGCACATCCCTCACCTTCCTGGACCTCTCAGGCTCCATCTCAGGCAACCAGCTTGTAACTGATGTCCATTTCAAGCCCACCGACTCCCACAGCTACCCAGAATACACCTCCTCCCACCCACCCTCCTGCAAAAATTCCATCCCCTATTCCCAATTCCTCCGCCTCCGCAGCATCTGTTCCCACGATAAGACATTCCATTCCTGCACATCCCAGATGTCCAAGTTCTTCAAGGACCGCAATTTTCCCCCCACAGTGATCGAGAACGCCCTTGACCGCGTCTCCCGCATTTCCCGCAACTGATACCTCACACCCCGCCCCCGCCACAACCGCCCAAAGAGGATCCCCCTCGTTCTCACACACCACTCCACCAACCTCCGGATACAACGCATCATCCTCTGACACTTCCGCCATCTACAATCCGACCCCACCACCCAAGACATTTTTCCATCCCCACCCCTGTCTGCTTTCCGGAGAGACCACTCTCTCCGTGACTCCCTTGTTTGCTCCACACTGCCCTGCAACCCCACCACACCTGGCACCTTCCCTTGCAACCGCAGGAAGTGCTACACTTGCCCCCACACCTCCTCCCTCACCCCCATCCCAGGCCCCAAGATGACATTCCACATTAAGCAGAGGTTCACCTGCACATCTGCCAATGTGGTATACTGCATCCACTGTACCCGGTGTGGCTTCCTCTACATTGGGGAAACCAAGCGGAGGCTTGGGGACTGCTTTGCAGAACACCTCTGCTCGGTTCGCAACAAACAACTGCACCTCCCAGTCGCGAACCATTTCCACTCCCCCTCCCATTCTTTAGATGACATGTCCATCATGGGCCTCCTGCAGTGCCACAATGATGCCACCCGAAGGTTGCAGGAACAGCAACTCATATTCCGTTTGGGAACCCTGCAGCCTAATGGTATCAGTGTGGACTTCACCAGCTTCAAAATCTCCCCTTCCCCCACCGCATCCCTTAACCAGCCTAGTTCGTCCCCTCCCCCCACTGCACCTCACAACCAGCCCAGCTCTCCCCCCCCCACCCACTGCATCCCAAAACCAGTCCAACCTGTCTCTGCCTCCCTAACCTGTTCTTCCTCTCACCCATCCCTTCCTCCCACCCCAAGCCGCACCCCCATCTCCTACCTACTAACCTCATCCCACCTCCTTGACCTGTCCGTCTTCCCTGGACTGATCTATCCCCTCCCTACCTCTCCACTTATACTCTCTCCACCTATCTTCTTTTCTCTCCATCTTCGGTCCGCCTCCCCTTCTCTCCCTATTTATTCCACAACCCTCACCCCATCCCCCTCTCTGATGAAGGGTCTAGGCCCAAAACGTCAGCTTTTGTGCTCCTGAGATGCTGCTTGGCCTGCTGTGTTCATCCAGCCTCACATTTTATTGACTTTATCCAATCCTTTTTTGGACTTACAAAACTTGTGTGACAAAGGCTTCAATATCTGCTACGATGAAAGCATTTCCAACGTGTTGAAAATGACAGACGAGACCAGACATCACTAGATGTATTTGGGTTTTGTTAAAAGTAGGCATAAAAAGTGCATGAACTCATTAACTACCAAGTTCATTGGAATTGCCAACAGATCTATGAAAATCAATCATATAACCTTTAAGTGGAAGTTTACCGTCCTTGATATCTTTGAAAGTAATTTCTGGAGTGTTGAGAAAATGCTTGAAATTTAACTCAGTCGGTTATGGGTTTTGACTCTGGATCACTGTCACACAAATCACTGTAGAAGCTAACATTATCACAGCAGGGTGTCTGCTATTTCGAAGGCTATTGACATGTGCAGGTGGATATAGACTTTTTGAAGTGCCACTATAAATTCAAGACTTATTGTTATAAGGGATTATGCACTAAATGAAAGAGTTCTTTTGTTATAAGGTTTTACGTAGCTGAAGGAACGTGCAGGATCAAATCGAAACAGAACAAAACACTCAATTTTGAATAGATTAGTGGTAAACCAGAGGACTGGGAAAGCTTTAAAAGCCAAGAAAAGATGAAAAAGAAAAAAAATGGGGAGATGATAAACTTTGAAGGTAAAGCTACAAATAATATCTTGATGGACAGCAAAAGATTCCTTAAATATATAACACGGAAGTGTGAAATTAAAGTGAACATAGCCCCCTGAGATAACGAGAGTACAGAAATGATAATGGGGAGCCAGGAAATGGCAGAGGAGTTGTGGGCAATTAATACTTTGCATCAGTCTTCACAGTAAAAAAACACTAATATCATGCCAAAATTACTAAGTAATCAAGGGACAAAAAGAGGAGAGGAAATAAATACAAAACTTTCATTAGAGAAAAAGCGCTCAGGGAAAATACTTGGGCTAAAGAACATAAGTCCCCTGGACCTGAAAGGATGCATTCTAGGATACTAAAGGAAATACTGATAGAGATAATGGATGCATTGGTAGTAATCTTCCATGAATTCTGGAAAATCAGAAGATTAAAAATTACAAATGTAAGACCTTTATTCCAGAAGTGAAGGAGACAAAAAAAATGGCGAGTAAAAGCTAGTTAGCTTACGTTCTATAATTGAGGAAATGTTAAAGTTTATCATAAGGATAAAATAACATAGAATTTAGAAATGTATGGTATGATAAAACAAAGTCAGCACGGTCCTTTGAAGGAGAAATCATGCCTGGCAAATTTTCTAGAACTCTTGAGTAGGTACAAGTGTAATAAATAAAGCGGAAAGCGATGGATGTGACATATTTGGATTTTCAGAAGATATTTGACAAGGTACGACGCATGAAGCTACATAGTAAGATAAGACCTACAGTGCTGAGGGTAGTACATTGACATGGTTAGAGAATTGGCTAAATAATAGAAGAAAATTCTGTTGGAGGATGAGGGTATTTTCACGTTGGCAACCTGTAAGTGGTGGAATGTGGAGGGATTATTACTGGAGCCACACTTATTTATTGCGTATATTAATTATTTGACTGAGAAAGATGAATGTATGTAGCTATGTTTGGGATGATACAAAAATGGATAGAAAGGCATTGGTGAGGATGACAGAAAGAGTCTGTAGAAAGGATATAGACAGGTTAAGTGAGGGGCCAAAAATTGGCTGATAGAATATAATGTGGGCGATTGTGAGATTATGCACTTTGGCGGGAATAATGGAAGTAATGAATATTACTTAAATAGAAAAAGACAGCAGAAAGCTACAACAGAGGGATTTGGGAGTCCTTGTGCATGAATCACAAAAAGCTAGCATTCAAATACAGCAGGTAATGGGGAAGCAAATGGGATTTTAACCTTTATTTCAAAGGGGATGGTATATAAAAGTAAAAAGATTTTGCTCAAGCTGTACAAGGCACTAGTAAGACGACAGTTGCAAAAACATTTGGGCTCCTTATCTCAGGTAAGATATCCTGGCACTGAAGGCAGTCCAGAGAAGATTCATTAGGCTGATACCGGCAGTTGAGAGACTCTCTCATGAGGAGAGGTTGAAACAGATGGCCTATTCTCACTGGAATTTAGCAGAATGGGAGGTAACTTTAGTGAAACATACAAGGTTTTTAGGGAACTTGACAGGGGTAGATATGGAAAGGTTGTTTCCCTTATGGGAGAGTCTAGGGCCAGAGGGAATAATCTCAGAATAGATGCCACTCATTTAAAACAAAAATGAGGACGGATTTCATCCTCATTGTTGTGAATCTATGGAATTTCTAAATGCAGATATTATAATGCTTCCCTAAAACACAAAAAAATCATTTACACGAAAACATTTTGATTAAACTAGTCTCAACAATTTTTGAGGGATAATGTTTCAAATTACCATTTCCTTTTGGGTTCCTAACAACCCTCAAAAGCGGATTATAAATTTACCTCTCCTTGGACATGGCAGTGTCTACGTGCTCCACCTTTCCATTGCTTCTTTCCATGCATCATTCTTTCTGGCTGTGTTCACATTAAATCGATCACTGCATCCTTCCCTATGTTCTGTCACATCTGAAATTCTATTTCTCCCTTACTAGTTAGTGACTTACCATTGTAGTCACTATGTTTTCTTTCCAGGCTTGATTCAAGTGTACTCTGTCTCTCATTTACAATTATTTTTATTTTGGAAGAATGTCCTTAATTTATGATGAGAACATCGCTATTTAAACCCAAGCTGTTAACCTGTTGTTTATTCCCTTATTTCTATTGAACAATTTTCCTTCCTTTCCATACTCTGGACATTTACAACCCTGTGTCACTTTGAATCCTCAATCTTTGATTTGTGAACCACTCCCCTTTTGTGAGCCTTTTAGAGCTCCTAAGTTAATTCTTCCTATTTCCTAAGAACTTGGAGCAAGAGTATGCAACTCAACTCATCAGGTCTACTCCACCACTCAATACAATCATGGCCAGTCCCATCTCGGTCTCAACTCCACTTTCTTGGCGGTTCCAATAACCTTTCAGCCCATTAGTAATTTAATGTCAGTCTATCTCCTCCTTAAATTTTCTTAATTTACTAGCATCTACCATGCTCCAAGGTTGTGGATTCCACAGATTCATGACTCTTTGAGAGGAGTGAATTCTCCTCACCTCTGTTTTAAATTGGCTACCCCTTAACCCAACATTCTGACCTCTCATTATAGATTTCCCCAGAGGAGGAAGCATCCTCTCTTTGTATACTTTGTCAATCCCCTTTAGCATCTTATATACCTCAGTTAGATCTCCTTTCATTCTTCTAAATTCTAGAGAGCATTGGCCTTCTCACTCTCACTCCATAAGGCAATGCCACATTTCTGGAATTAATCCAGTGAATGTTTAATGTCCTTTATATCTATGTGAATTACTAGTATAGCAAATGTTGTCAGTATCCCTTCTATCTTTCTTCAGGATATACTACTGTAGCTCCAGGTAGACAATTACCATACACACATGAATATCCAATTTCCTGAGGAGAAGAAGGATCAGGAAATTGTGGTTCCTCAACAGCTGGATATTGAACGAGTTATAAAGTCATAGAGTCGTAGAGGTATACTGCATGAAAACAGACCCTTTTGTCCAACTAGTCCATGCAGACCAGATTTCCTAAATTAATCTAGTCCTATTTGCCAACATTTTCCCCATATCCCTGTAAACCCTCCCTATTCATATAGCCATCCAGATACCTTTTAAATGATGTAATTGCTCCAGCCTCCACAACTTCCTCTGGCAGCCCATTCCTTACATGCACCACCCCCTGCATGAAACAGTTGCAGTTTAGGTCCCTTTTAAATCTTTCTCCTCTCAGCTTAAATGTATGCCCACTAGTTTTGGACTCCCCCACCCCAGGGAAAAGACCTTGTCTATTTACTCTTTCCATGCCCCTCATAATTTTATAAACCTTTATAAGGTCACCCCTCAGCCTCTGATGCTCCAGGAAGAATAGCCCCTGTTTATTCAGCCTCTCCCTATAGCTCAAACCGTCCAATCCTGACAGCAAATTGTAAATGTTTTCTGAACCCTTTCAAGTTTCACAATATCCTTCCTGTAGCAGGGAGACCAGAATTGCACACAGCATTCCAAAAGTGGCCTAACAAATGTCCTGTACAGCTGCAAAATTACCTCCCAACTCCTATACTCAATGCACTGACCAATAAAGGCAAGCGTACCAAATGCTACCTTCACTATCCTATCTGCCTGCGACTCAACTTTCAAGGAAATATGAACTTGCAGTCCAAGGTCTATTTGTTTAGCAACACTCCACAGGACCTTATATTAAGTGTATAAGTCTTGCCCTAATTTTCCTTTCCAACAAGCTGTATCTCACATTTATCTAAATGAAACTCCATTTGCCACTCCTCAGCCCATTGGCCCATCTGATCAAGACCCTGTTGTACTTCTTCACTGTCCATTACACCTCCAATTTTGGTGTCATCTGCAAACTTAAAAACTATACCTTCTTTGATGACAGACTGAGACAGTGACATGCTCAAGAGAGGGATGGTGGAAAGTTAAAGCTGGGTGTCTCACCATGTGCTGCCTATATTCCAACCACCTAATGTCCTACAAACTTGCTCTCATAAATCCCCTCACTAGTTATCTACCCTATGTTCTTCACTGCAACAGACTTTGAGCTTTGGGCCAGGATCTTGAAGGTGAGTTTACTTTGTACTTGCCATTCAAGCAATCTAAGGTATGAGGGCCGAAATAATTTTAAAACTAGCACGGCCAAAAAGAAACTAAATTATTTCAGGCTTCACTGAGTACACCGTGGAAAACATGTCATTCTTTGCAATGCAACCCTTCTTCTTGAGAAACAGCAACATAAATGTCAGCATGCAAGAAAAATGCTGCCCCACCTTATGAGAGACAGACATATAGACTCTGCTTCTATCTTGATCCCCCTACTGTATTCATGACATTTTGGGAACAGTTAGCTGAGCAGACAGAAGTAGGAAAAGGAACGGCAGACATTTCGGATTATACATCAGTTCTATGAAGAGATGGAAAAATATAGATTCAATTCTTCAGCATTTCTGACTCTCCTACCACCTGCTGACTCTGAGCTGTGCCTGTCTGAACAAAAGGATTAATTTTAATGGCTGCTTCCATTAGCCATGTATTTGCTTGATGAAATTTGATCGTCCTGTTCTACTTTCTTCTTTTTTTCACCTGCCATGGGAAGCAAATTCAATTCTTTGACTGAAAATACATTTTGCGGTGAGAAAGAAAAGCTGTCTAAGGCACAAATATTTTCCTTCAGGTTGTTTATATTATACAAATTATTCCATCAGAGTCCAGTTTCAGGTGCTTAGGAAACCCAGCTGTCCCAAAGATTCATGTTCCCTTATTGTGCCTTCTTCAAACAAGCTGGGGCAAGTGAAGCATAATTCCATTCATTAACACATTAACATGGTCAAAAATCCTTTGACATTTTTGTAACCAAAGAAAAAGGTTTCTTTATTCAGCTTATAAGCCATGCTGAAGAAACAGTCTGAGGTGTAATTTTTGTCAAATATCAACATGTCAAGTAGTATTTTGTCTTTCAACTTTACAACAAAGAGCTATTTGTACTTTCTTTTTGAAGTAAAACAATTTGTGGATGTTCGCATTGAATAACTTTGTGAGCAATTTCAGAGTGGTTAGTCCTCACATAAAGTTGTAATAGTATTCTTGAAAATCACAACTTTAAGTGAAATGACTTTAAGTGGAACATAAGTTCCCATAAGAATCCATGTAAAACCTGGAGTTACGTTCTGTAGGACGTTTTGTAAAATTAAAAAAGATTCTATACAACTTACTTTGTAAGTTGAAATATTTTACATAGCTGAATTCCTAATTACTAAACCATATAAAATAATAACAAAAAGGAAATGTTAAATGCTATTTAGCCCTCCTTCTCCAATACCATCCTCATTTCTCATTTCCTAAGTAGTGGCTGCTCCTTCAGTCAACTTGCTGTCATTTGCTTGAACTTCCTCCCCCAGTGCCTCAATTTCTTTAAAAACACACGCAAGTTATGACAGAAATCTTGGTGTTATTCAAACCAATGATATAAAAGAAAAACTGATTGCTAAAGCTGTTCCTCCCTCTCACCAGAGCTACTCATATCAGAACAGCAACAAATTGGGGGAGTGAGATGAGAGATGTAGGAGCGCATTGAAAGAGGCAGCATCTAGTGGACCACCAAGGGGCAGAGGCTGCAAGTCACAGAGTTCAACAGCAGGTGAAGCTGTGTGTCATGTGGAAAATAACATTAAAATGAATCTTGAAGCACTCATCTAGATCATAGACCCCATAACTTAACAACAGTAAAGCAAAACAACATTAAGGGAAGCAACATGAAATGTGGATTTGTCGTAAATCTGCACTATTTTCCCCTACGCACTGAACAAGTGAAACACATGTGCGATAAGGTGTAATGCTCCTAACAGCACAAGTGAAAATATTGAAATTTCCATTATGTGGGGAAGAGCAAGGTTGAGGCATTCGTCTCTAACCTCTAGAAAGTTAAGAAGTAAATTTCTGAACTCAGATGTATTGTGAAACAGTAAAATATTGCCATTTTAGACATCTTCTGTGGTGCAAACTACACAGATGATCCCATTGACAACTGTTTGTGATATAATTACTCAGATAAAGTCCAGGGATATTCAAGAGGTCAGAATTGGTGAATGTCCCAGCATTTACACTGGGACCATACATCATACTGTCCTCTAACACTGACCCTACCAAACTATGCAGGGTTAGAGGAAGGCACTTTTAATATGCATGCAACCAGTAAGCACTGCTGTCATTACAGATTTATATTAGCTGCATGTCACCTTTTACAGCCCAAAAATTCTAATGCCCTACTGCCACCTAGGGGAAAGGATGGCTGGCTCGCTCCTGGAAAAAAACAAGGTGTTGGTTACACAGGGAGCTGATTTTTTTCTTGAAATATGTCCTTATATTCAAGTAAGCTGGATTCGTCCATTCCTGGGCCCACATTCCCTGGAGAGGCAACTTCACACCCTTCAGGAGGCTGGTATGTCCTATGTAACTGGAAGCATCAACTTTTGCTGTTATACTACATCCCAATGAAACTGGAAAAGTAGGAAATCCCAACGTAAAATCAACTCCACCGCCCAGTCGCGAACTATTTCTACTCCCCCTCCCATTCTTTAGATGACATGTCCATCATGGGCCTCCTGCAGTGCCACAATGATGCCACCCGAAGGTTGCAGGAACAGCAACTCATATTCCGCTTGGGAACCCTGCAGCCCAATGGTATTAATGTGGACTTCACCAGCTTCAAAATCTCCACTTCCCCCACCGCATCCCAAAACCAGCCCAGTTCGCCCCCCCCCCCCACTGCACCACACAACCAGCCCAGCTCTTCCCCTCCACCCACTGCATCCCAAAACCAGTCCAGCCTGTCTCTGCCTCCCTAACCTGTTCTTCCTCTCACCCATCCCTTCCTCCCACCTCAAGCTGCACCTCCATTTCCTACCTACCGCCTCATCCCACCTCCTTGACCTGTCCGTCTTTCCTGGACTGACCTATCCCCTCCCTACCTCCCCACCTATACTCTCCTCCCCACCTATCTTCTTTTCTCTCCATCTTCGGTCCGCCTCCCCCTCTCTCCCTATGTATTCCAGAACCCTCAGCCCATCCCCCTCTCTGATGAAGGGTCTAGGCCCGAAACGTCAGCTTTTGTGCTCCTGAGATGCTGCTGGGCCTGCTGTGTTCATCCGGCCTCACATTTTGTTATCGTAAAATCAACTATCATAGGTTCCAAATCAAATCTGCATAGAAAGTTAAGGCTCAGTGTACTCAGGTGTCAGATGACCTCTACTGACTTTCAGTTTGTTTGTTGAAAAACCTGTGCATTGTGTTCTAAATTTCATACTTTCTCAAATTCATATTCACAGCAAAAATAAATGCAAAAATTAATTATTGACTCCCAATTCTGATTTAGAAGCTTTTCTGTATTAGTTTGGTGATGTGAGCATTTTCAGCAAGACCAACATTTGTTGCCTTGTCCTAATTATTGTCGAGAAGGTGGCAGTGAGCCACCTTCTTGAATGACTGGTGTCCATATCATGCAAGAACATCTACAGGGTTGTCATATGTGCAGTTCCATGATTTTGAACCAGCAATCGTGAGAAACGAAAATATAATTCCCAGTTAGGATAGTGCATGGATGGAGGAGAATTTGCACGTGGTGATGTTACCCTGCATCTGCTGTCCTTGTCCTTTTAGGCTGTAAAGGTTGTAAATTTGGAAGTTGCAGTTTAAGGAGCCTTAGTGAGTTGTAGCAGCAAATCCCGTACCTGGTACACATTGTGTGTCTCTGGCAGATGTACAAATATTTATGGATCTGGTGCCAATCAATGGGCATACTAGATGGTGTTAGCTTCTTGAGAGTTGTTGAAGTTGTACCCATCCAGGCAAATGGAAAGTTTTCCATCAAATTTCTGACTTTTGCCTTCTAGACAGTAGGCAATGTTTGAGGATTTGGTAGGTGAGTCACTTTTGGGGAAGTTCTGAGCCTCTGGTCTGCTTTTTAAAATAGTTTTTACATGGCTGGTCCAGTTAATTATCTCATGAATGGTAACCACATTGCCCATTTCTGGGATGAAAAGCTTTTCTTGTGAAGAAAGGTTAGACGGCTTAGGCCTGGAACCATTGGAGGTTAGAAGAATGAGAGGTGATCTTATTGAAATCTGAAAGATGCTGAGAAGATCTGACAGGGTGGATAGTAGAAAGTTGTTTGACTTGAGGGAAAATTAAAAGTAGTGGACAGAATTTAATAATAGTATAATACAGAGATGACTCCTAAAGTGTCATTGGAACTCCTTTCCCCCAGGAAGTAGAGGAGTTAAATTTAAATGGGTGTTTAAATTTTTTCAAGACACTTTAACAGACAAGGGTCAAGGAGGTATAGAGAGGAAAGTGAAGCTGAGACTAGGCGCATATCAGCTATAGTCTTACTTAACAGTGAATCAGACTTGAAGTGCAAAGTGGTGACTCCTGCTTCTGAGTCCTATAGAACATAGAACATAGAACATTACAGCACAGTACAGGCCCTTCGGCCCTCAATGTTGTGCCGACCTGTCATACCGATCTCAAGCCCATCTAACCTACACTATTCCAAGTACGTCCATATGCTTATCCAATGACGACTTAAATGTTGGCGAATCTACTAACGTTGCAGGCATCATATTTTCAGGTATATACAGTGAGGGTTTACATTTATATTTTTAGCTAATTAGATTTAGGGGAGGCAATGGCCTGGTGGTATTATTGCTAGAGTATTAATCCAGAGGAAACAAAAGGTTTAAATGTTCCCCATGGTGTTGATGGTGGGGCATTCAGTGATGAGAACGCTTTTGAATATCGAAGGGATATCTCTTTTCGGAGATGGTTATTCCCTGGTACTTGTCAGGCACATATCTTACTGAAGTGAAAACAAAAAATAGTGGAGATCACAGCAGATCTGGCGGCATCCGTGGAGAGGGAGCAAGATAACATATTGAGTCTAGATGACTCTTCATCAGAGCTGACATGAAGTGTGGAGGGGGTAGCATTTATTCAATTGTGTGGGGAGGGGAGTGCGGGGGTGATGGGGGTGCGCAGGTATTGACAGTGCAGATTAAGTGAGCAGAATGTGGGAATGGCAGAACAATGGTGTGTCTAATTGCCAAACTGGAAAGGACACATGATCCCACTGCAATGCAGGGAGGGAAGAGAGGGAGGAGACAAGGTGACGCAGAATACAACAAGTAAAGCTCAAAGAAAGAGAAGAAATGTGAGTGAGAAATGGAAAAGTGTTCAATTCAATATTAAATCCAGAAGATTGTAAAGTGACTAGTCCAAAGATGAGAGGTGTTCCTCCAGTTTGTGCTGTGATTTACTGGAGCATCGTAACATGCCAAGGACTGACAAGTGGTCTTGTGAGCAGGACGCTGTGTTAAAATGACTGGCTATGGGAAGGTTGGGTTATGCTTGTGCACAGACTGGAAGTGTTCTGCAAAGTGGTCATCCAGTTTGTGTTTAGTCTCTCCAAAGTAAGCAACATTGGGTGTAGTGAATGCAATGGACCAGATTGGCGGAGATACAGGTGAAATGCTTGTTCACCAGGAAAGACTGTTTCGACCCTTGGATAGTGACCAGGGAAGAGTGAAGGGGCATGTGTTGCACCTTTTGCAGTTACGTGGGAAGGTGCCATGAGAAGGGTTGTGTGGTGTTGGTGCTCATTGAGGAGCTGAAAACCTGCTCAAGTATTTCAGTCCATAATTTAAGGCAACGTGTAGCTGCAATAGAATGTACTCTGTGTTATGGCAACCGATATTTTTTACAGCAGATAGTAAATGAATGCTTCGCTCAAGTTTGGACTCAGTTGGAGTTCAAAAATCCCATTACTAATCTATTCAAAGTAGATTAGTTGTCTCAAGGAACATTTGTCCACACAACTAAAAACAAAACACTTGTCAATTTATCGCCTGCTCTCTATGAGATCTGTATATAAAATGCTGGCCTCTTTGCTGATAAAACAATAGTCATCTCACTTCAAAAGAATTTAGGATATGAGAAGCATTTTCTTTTTTGCAATAATTCATCTTCTGTTCTTTAAATATTCACAACATATTTTAAAATAAATATGAGCCCTTAAAACAGATGAAGAAACTTCTTTTTTTCTTTCAGAGGGTTGTAAGTCTTTGGATTTCCTTTCCTCAACAGACAGTGACTGCACAATCGCTAAATATTTTAAGGCGGAGGTAGACTGACTTTTGACTACAAAGGGGATGAAAATATTGGGAATGTGCAAGAATGAAGAGTTATAGTTCAAATCAGATCAGCCATGATCATATTGAATAGTGGAGCAGTCTCAAAGAGCTGAGTGTCCTACTGTAGTTCCTTTCTTGCATGTTTGAATGTTCATAAGTGAATAGGCTCCTTTCTAAGTACTAAGTATATTTTGAGCTGTGATCAATACACTCAAAATATGCATATTAACCTCTTTGCTGACTATAATGAGACATTGTACTTAAAATAACATACTTGGATGGATTTTTAGAGCAGAATTTTCCCAGTCCCAGGGCAACGGGCTTGAAGATGGTAGGGCGGGTGTAGGTGTTTCCAGGAAAACAATGTTGATCTTCAAAAGGTCAGCTCCATAATACAAGCCGATTGCTGGGGGTTTTAGTGGCTGCAACCTAGTGCTAGGGCATTACAATATATTGTATAAAGCATTAATGCCTCCTCTGCTCATACACAGCACTTTGACTGGAAATGGGGCAGTTAAATGGTTGTTGGCAAACTGGTAGGAATACAAATTAACCACCCAATTCAGACTGTGAACCTGTCTGCTGTGGCCTAAATCTTGTCGGAATCCAGTGGATCTCCTCTGCTGGCTCAATGAAAAGAGCTCCCTTGCAAACTGCAATGAGCTCCTTCTGTCATTCCCAAGACTCTGGCCTCACTGCAAGCCTCTTTCCACAATTATTACTGCACTCAAAAATTTGGCCTAGATTTTATTATTCTTTGGATCTTTTACAACATTTCTCTGTAGTGGATTCCTGAGTTTGCGACATACAGACAGTGATGATTTTCTTGTATTCGATGACTGTACCACTTGGCAGCTATGTCCTTTGACAGATTGCAACTCAGTGCAATTTCAATCACAATCATGATATAATGTGAGTCCAAATTTCATTAATTTCAACATATTCCACAGAACTGATGTCTCTTGAACTATAGTGGTCAAAAACTGCATCAAAATCATCTGGCCCCAGAAGAAAACATTTACTCTATCCTTATCTCCTTTATTATTCGCTTTCAGCCGAATATGTAACTGTTGATCATAATTACACCAGCCAGCTTTGTTAGGATTGAATTCACTTATTGTCCTCAGATATGTCATCATGCCATTTTCGATTGCATACCATACTGACTCACTGTGTACCTGAACATGGTGTACGCATGCAACAATTTTTTCTAATTACTCAAACATCCTCAAATCAACATTGGGAGTTCCAAAAATGTGTCAGAATGTTTTTCATGTCTTAATTCCTCAAATGAAATGTGACGGAAAATTCCATCAAAGTTGCATCACCATCTTTCTGTTATGTATTTCTTTAAGACTAGCTGCGGGCAGCCATTATTGAGCTAATTTTATTTACACTTCCCCAACAGAGAGGACAATGAAACAAAATGCTCAGACCTTGCAATATTGTACAGGCCTCACCAAATTCCTGACAGTACAGAGGTGCTTAACTTACTGAAGGAAATAGGCAACAATTCTAATGACATCTCATACCTTGGGGCTAACACTGATCTCCATTATTCATTCAACTGTCTTGATCATGATAAACCATGGCATTTGCAAATTCACAATAAAAAGAATTGTCATGATTAAATAAGGCTCCAATGTCATTGCCTGCACATTTTTGTAAAATAGAACTTAAAAAATAAAATACAATTAAAGGTTGCTCTAAACTTCTAACTCACCAACTGTATTATAGTCATGCTGAAGTGTCTTCAGGACCAAACAGGCACAATCTTATCACCATGGTCATTCAGAAACTTTAGCTGCTTATATATAGATCCCTATATCAGACACAATACTGACATCCCATAGGAAAGGCAAGTTTTGTGAATAGAGCAATGAAATAGATCTCTACTGAAAACAGCCGCTGAATTCTTCAGAATGTTGGTTTACACAGACTAGTACTGAACAGGTTAAAGTGATTATACGCATTAAAAATCAGTCTGTTTTGATTTTTGTGAGCTGGGCTAAAGCAAGATGAATGTTAACTGTTCAGTGGGTTTGCTGAAATCACTTAATATCAAATGGTCACTTTCAGTGTTAGTGTAAAGTTGCTTGCCATTCTCCAGTATATCTGATCCTTTAAGTAAGAATTGTGTGGGCTTCTCTATGGATGGACTACAAAAACACATACCAATATTCTTTTTGAAGATGTTCGAAACCTGGTTATCTCTCTGTTTCCCTTTTAGGTTTGTTGACTCAAATTTGTACTAAGCAAAACAGTCGTGCAAAATTCTTACATTGTCAGAGCTAATGGCATTGTAGGTAATTTGATTGTGCCTAAAAATAGACATGCGGTAAGAGTTAGCAGTGCGTACATCGGTTTTAGTGGCCCGAATGATTATTTGAAATTAGTGCTTGCAACTTGTTGTACTATCTTTTCCAGATTTACCAGCATCCGAGATATCTGCTTCCTCCAGTTGTAGACTCTTCAGCATTTCTGATTTTAATACACTATTGGCATTCAAGCCTAGGGTTGCCTGGACTCCAAACTCTGAAATTCTTTCCCTAAGCCTCTCTGCTTCTCTAAACTTTGTTCCTTACTTCAGATACTCCTTGAAATCTATCTCTTAGGATAGATGACAGTACGTTTGTTCCTTATGTGACTCTGTCTCAAATTTTACATGTTCATACTTCTGTAAAATGTTTAGGATGTTTTACTCCATTTAGGAAATCATCTAACTGCAAGTTGTGATTCACATAATACAAACAGAATGTTATCAGTGCAACCTGCACTTTTTATTGTGTCACAAACAAGAACAGAAATTGTTGGAAAAGCTCGGCAGATCTGTTAGCATGAGTGGAGAGAAATCAGAATTAGTGTTTTGGGTCCAGTGACACTCGCTCAGAGTTTTTTTTATTGTGTGTTAGTTACGAGGGGTGGCATATTAGACATTGTTGTACCATTTAACAACATCCACAGGGCAAGACATGGGGCAAGACATGGGGCAAGTTGTGGTGAGTAACAACCATGAAGGAACTGCTCTGTATAATCTATTCATTCATAACCCTTTTTATCCTTGATCACTGATAATGGGAACTGCAGATGCTGATGAAGGGTCTAGGCCCGAAACGTCAGCTTTTGTGCTCCTGAGATGCTGCTGGGCCTGCTGTGTTCATCCAGCCTCACATCTCTTATCCTTGATCACCTCTAGCTCACCCCGCACTGTGATAGAACTGTAGAGATAATAGGAACTGCAGATGCTGGAGAATCTGAGATAACAAAGTGCGGAGCTGGATGAACATAGTTGGCCAAGCAGCATCTCAGGAGCACAAAAGCTGACATTTCAGGCCTAGATCCTTCATCAGAAATGGGGGAGGGGAAGGGGGTTCTGAAATAGATAGGGAGAGGGGGGAGGCAGATCGAAGATGGATAGAGGAGAAGATAAGTGGAGAGGAGACTGGAAAGTTAAAGAGGCAGGGATGGAGCCTGTAAAGGTGAGTGTAGGTGGGAAGGTGGGGAGGAGATAGGTCAGTCCAGGAAGGATGGATAGGTCAAGGAGGCGGGATGAGGATAGTAGGTGGGAGATGGGGGTGTGGCTTGAGGTGGGAGCAGGGGGTAGGTGAGTGGAAGAACAGGTTAGGGAGGCAGGAATGATCTGAGCTGGTTTAGGGATGCGGTAGGGGGAGAGGAGATTTTGAAGCTTGTGAAAGCCACATTGATGCCATTGGGCTGCAGGGTTCCCAAGCGGAATATGAGTTGCTGTTCGTGCAACCTACGGATGGCATCATTGTGGCACTGCAGGAGGCCCAGGATGGACATGTCGTCTGTGGGATGGGAGGGGGAGTTGAAATGGTTTGCGACTGGGAGGTGCAGTTGTTTATTGCGAACTGAGCATAGGTGTTCTGCAAAGTGGCCCCCAAGCCTCCGCTTGGTTTCCCCGATGTAGAGGAGGCCACAACGGGTACAGCGGATACATTATACCACATTGGCAGATGTGCAGATGAACATCTGCTTGATGTGGAAAGTCTTCCTGGGGCGTGGGATGGGGCTGAGGGAAAAGGTGTGGGAACAGGTGGAACACTCCCTCTGGTTGCAGGGGAAAGTGCTGGGTGCGGTGGGGCTGGAGGGGAATGTGGAGCGGACAAGAGAGTCACGGAGAGAGTGGTCCCTCCGGAAAGCAGATAAAGGTGAGGAGGGAAAAATGTCTTTGATGGTGTGGTCGGATTGCAGATGGCGGAAGTGTCAGAGGATGATGTGTTGGATCTGGAGGTTGGTGGAGTGTACGTCAGGACGAGGAGGATTCTGTTTTTGTTGTTATTGCAGGGAGGGGGTGTGAGGGATGAATTGCGGGAAATGCGGGACACACGGTCGAGGGCAGTCTTGACCACTGCGGGGGGGGCAGTTGCTGTCCCTGAAAAACGAGGACATCTGAGATGTACAGGAGTGGAAGGCTTCATCCTGGGAGCAGATGAGGCAGAGGTGAAGGAGGTGGGAATAGGGGATGGCATTTTTGCAGGAAGGTGGGTGGGAGGAGGTGTATTCTAGGTAGCTGTGGGAGTCAGTGGGCTTGAAATGGACATCAGTTTCTAGCTGGTTGCCTGAGATGGAGACAGAAAGGTCCAGGAAGGTGAGGGAGGTGTTAGAGATAGTCCAGGTGAACTTAAGGTTGGCATGCAAGGTGTTGGTGAAGTGAATGAACTGTTGGATCTCCTCGTGGGAGCACGAGGCGGCGCTGATACAGTCATCAATGTCACGGAGGAAGATGTGGGGTTTAGGGCCAGTGTTGGTACGGAAGAGAGATTGCTCTACTTACCCTACAAAGAGGCAGGAATAGCTTGGGCCCATGCGGGTGCCCATTGCCACCCCATTTGTCTGTAGGAAGTGGGAGGAATTGAAAGAGAAGTTGTTGAGGGTGAGGATGAGTTCAGCTAGGTGGATGAGGGTGTCAGTGGAGGGGAACTTTTCAGGCCTGCAGGACAGGAAGAAGCTGAAGGCCTTTAGGCCATCCGCACGGGGAATGCAGGTATATAGGGACTGGATGTCCATGGTAAAAATGAGGTGTTGGGGACTGGAGAACTGGAAGTTCTCAAGGAGGTGGAGGGTGTGGGTGGTGTCACGGATGTAGGTAGGGAGCTCCTGGACCAATGGGGAGAAAATGGAGTTCAGAATGTTTTTATCAGCCAGCCATCATTCTTTGCTCATCCTTCCCTAAAGCCAATCTGCTCCCATTAATTTTGTATGAATTGCTGACGATATCCGTGCTTTTGCAGCAGTCCAAGATGAGGAAGTTAGCCTTCCCTTAGATGGAGCTCTGTGACAAGTACCAGTTCAGAATATGACACCACACACATATATTAGAGAGTAGGCAGGAGGGACAGTCTTCAAAAGGTGAGTCACCAGGGGAGTGTGTAGAAACTAGGCTAGGTGTTTGCAATGTCAAAGATGCCCACTTGTCAGACTGCATCCTACTCTTGCTCCAGAGAAATCTTTATTTTATTATTAAAATGAGGTTAGTCATGCCCGATGCAGTTTGGTCAGCTATATAATTTTAGCACAGTCAAGGCATGTTGGCCACCACATTCTAACCTTAAAAGTCTGTTTGATGTCTGTGAAATGTGCATGACTCAATTCAGTTTCTCAGACAGCCTGTCTGGAAATGATTGTTCGCGACCAGAGTTGTTTTTCCATTCATTTATGAGATGTGAGTGTTGCTGGTTGGGTCTTCATTTATTGCCCATCCGTAATCGCCCTGAACTGACTTGCTTGCTGGGTCATTTCAGGGAGCAGTTAAGAGTCAACCATGTTCCTGTGGGTCAGAGGTCACATGTAGGCCGAACCAGGTGAGGATGGCAGATTTCACTCCTGAAAGGACATTAGAGAACTTTCTTTTAAGACAATGATTACATGGTTGCCATGAGACCGGATTTTTATTCCAGATTTTTATTGAATTTGTACCTCACCATTTGCAACGGAGGGATTTGAATTTATATCCCCAGAGCATTAGACTCGACCTTGCCTCTCCAAAGTTTTTATTACGTCTGTACAGGGTGGAACCACTATTTACTTCAAACATAGTCCATGAAGATGAACAGAATCATAAATGGAGAGAAGATTCTCAAGGAAATTGCTTATCCCTAACCTTTCTCATCCATGAGATCTGAATTCTGGGAAAACAGACAATATTTTGTCACAGCGACTTTGTTTAGATTGAAAAATCACTTATTTCTTAGGGATGACTGATATGATAGAGAGCTGATTCTCCAGAGAATGAGACCACACATACAATACAGGAGTTTATAGTTTGTACAGAAGGGTGATATCAACCTCAAGATTCCTGGGTCTTCAGTTTGCTTCCCTAATTTGGGCACGACACTAACCATTACCTTCAGCTCTGCTCGTGGGCTTCATGATAGTCAAGTACAGTTTCATAAACCATCAAAGTCCATTGGGACTTAGTTAATTGATGATTCCAATTTATATAAGAGTTCTTCTGCTGCTATTTTACTTATTGCTTTCTGTAACGTTGCAGATTGTAGACAACTTAGGAATGGAAATCACAAACACTTTTTCCAATGCTTTTCTACCTGCAGTGTGGCTCCGGAGATTTTCAAACATCAACTTCGGGAACAATGACAGATTTTTCTCCTCTCTAATCCAGGACCAGTGATTGGTAGCAACTTCACCCTTGCCGTTATTAATTCAACACAGGTTAGGCATATGATTTACTACCACCATATTGTACATTTTTCCTCTAAACGGATCATTACATTGACAGGTAATGTGTTCATACAGTGACTGTATGGTTTGCTACAATAGAAGATGTGTGAATGTATGGCTATCACTGTTCTAGCTGGTATCATTATTCATTAACTCTTTGGCTCACTACAAAACTAGATGGCATATTTACCACTGAATGAATTCCTCACTTGTACACTAATTTGGATGCATTAGATGTCAGCATATAAGTTGACTGCTGAGGCCATGAAAAATCCATTTAAAAAATGGGCATTGAATTATACAGAGAGAATGAAAGTGAATATCTAATATGGTGTGCATGGGCACCATTTTAGAATGTCGTTGGTATCTGATGCAATGACTGACCATATCCTCAACTTCCATACATCTTTACAACACAGCCTGCAATACATGCTTGATACTTTGTGCTTAGTTACAAGTTAATGTAAGTAAAACACACATTTTGTGGTCAAAAAATTAAAGCTGACTACAATTGTGACTACTGTGCATTTTATGTTTAAAAAGGAAGGTTGACTTACATGATGGTTTCTGCAAAAACATGATTTTTTTGGAGCTTGTAAAATGGGATTGTCTTGCATGGTGATCAAATTGTTTGCTGTGACTTACAGTATTTAACCACTGAACCAGCAAGGGACCTTAAAATATTTCTTTTATTGTGATATTTTGAAATAATGTAAGCAGAGTATTTCCAGAAGATGGATTCAATGAAGTCTATTGTTATTGGAAGCTGACAGTATATAATTTACTGATTACCACAGTTGTTTATGCACCTTTAAAAGATTTTACATCCATAAAGAATAACTCAAACATGCATTGTTGAGATACCGGGAAAAAGTGTTTTTGCCTGGATCAGTTACACATTCCATGGACATTTTTTAAAGTGTTAAAATTTGCTTTTGTCTCCTTGAATGTCAAAGCAAACAGCAAAAGACCGTGCACATTTACAGACAAAAGGAAAGCTGTCAAAGTGACAACTTGCTGGTGAATGTGAGTGTAAATGCTAACCCACCAGCAAACGCATGTATTTTGGTACAATTAATCTGTGCATGAATGCGACTGCCAACCTTCCTTTGATTTTCAATTTTTCCTTTGTAGGCTTGATTTTTCCAGTTAGACAGGTGACACTCTTCAGCCATGCATAACGCTAACAAAAATGTTCCAATATTCCAAGAAAATCTTGATGATTATCTCTTCATGTTTTGAACTGTATGTCCTCCTCTTTATTTAAAATGGCAGAATGATTTATGAATGTGTGCTGTTTTCATGTGCTCAATAGTTGTTCAGTTTTATAAAGACACAATTAGTTAGTTAGTTAGTGGAGCTTTATAAACTATACCGATGTGAAAAGATCCAGTAATTTCAATAACATTCTTACCTTTTGCAGAGAAGGTAATTTGATGCTGCATTTTTAATCAGATCAACCCTAATGCGTAATGCCATTTTTCATTATTCTTTCTAATATTTCACATCATGTTCATCCTTTCACATTATAATTTTACAAAAATCATATAAACCATTCTGAAGAAGAATCATATTGGACTCAAAATGTTAACTCGGCTTTCTTGTCTCCACAGATGCTGCTGGACCTGCTTAATTTCTGTTTTTGTATGTGAATATCCCATTCAATTTAATGGCATTCAGCTGGCTCCCCCCAGGTGCTCCTTTACTTTGGAATTGAGCTCCACAAACCAGTGAATCCCAGTTTCCCCTTCCAATCTTGATTGAGCTAGTTGATCATGCTAAGATATTGATAGAGGGTGATAAAGTTGGCCTCAACATTCTGGAATTATGGAGGTGTAGAAATTAACTAAAATTATCCACTCTTTTTATTTATGGAATGATTCCTATGTATTGAAAGCAAGCAAATGTCCCTCCGCTATTTAAGATGGAAGTGAGAAAGAAACAGGAAACCACAGACCTGTTAGCCTTGAATCAGTAATAGGGTAAATGATGGAGTCTATTATAAAGGATGTGATAAATAGATACTTGGATAATAATAATTTGATTGGACATTAGTCAGCATGGATTTGCTAATGGGAGATGTTGGGACTTGTTGAGGATGTTACTAACAAAATTGATAAATGAGAGCTGACGGATGTAGTACACTTAGATTTTCAAAACTTTGATAAAGTTTTGCTGGTTAGAAAACATAAACGTATGAGATGGGGTAATGTATTGGTACAGGTTATTGATTGGCTAACAGGCTGAAAAAAAGATTAGGAGTAATTGGATCATTCTTGCGTTGGCAGGCTGTGACAAGTAGGGTACCACAAGATATCAAGCACAGGTACTTGGTCTCCGAATTGTTCACAATGTATGCTAATAATTTGAAGTTAGGAAGAAAATGCAATGAGGTTGGAAAGTGTACATGTACAAAAGGACCTAGGTGTCCTTGTTGCTAAGTGACTGAAGGTTAACATTCAGGTGCAGCAAACTATTAGTGAGGCTAATGAAATATTAGCTTTTATTGCAAGAGGATTTTTGTACAAAAGTCAATTCTTGTTTCAGTTGTATGGGTGTTTGCTTAGGCTGGAGTACTGTGTGCAGTTTTGATCTTCTTATCTCAGGAAAGACATTATTGCCATTGAAGAAGTGCAACAAAGGTTCCACAGACTTGTTCCTGGGAGAGTGGGACTGCCTTATGAAGAGAGATTGGGCAAACTGTGTCTGTGTTCCCTAATGTTTCGAAGAATGAGTGGTGATCTCGTTGACATTTGCAAGGTACTTAAAGGGACTATACAGGACAGGTATTATGTCTCACCTGCTTGAAGAGTCTAGAATCAGAGGACACAATTTAAAAGTAGGGGAATACAACTTATGTCTGAGAGGATGAGTTTTTTTTTACTTGGAGGGCTTTGGAATTCTCTCACAGAGGTCTATGAAATCAGTATTTGAGTAAGTTTAATGTAGAGATTGACAGATTCCTGCTTACCAATGACATTCAATGTTATGGAGATAGGGTGGGTAAAAGATATTAAGTGTTCAATCAGCCATGATCATATTGATGGCAGGACAGGCTCAGTAGCCTGAATGATCTACTCCCATTCCTATCTACCTACTCCAAATTACTTAAGGGAAATCATTGTGTGTGATACACCCTACAATTAAATAGCTCACCAGTTAGGCTGGAATCTCATGGAGATGGCAGGAGTCTCAGGTGGATGGAGAGCTGATGAGGAACCCGCATTGCCTATTCCAGTCAGGGCCTTTCGAGTTTATTGTCAATCAGACTTTAGCCAGGCCACGAGGGGGCTTTCACTTGGGATCAGTCAGAGCTGCTGTCTAATCTGAAACTCTCAGCTCTTGAACTTGGAAGTGTCATGGAAGAGATTGTGCCAACTGCTAGAAAAGCACTCTGCACCATTTGTGAGGTGATATTTCCAGCGTTTGGTGTCATGAGGAAGAGCAGGAGGGGCTTCAGAAGCAAAACCAGTCTTGATCAAGAGTGATTTTAATTGAGAGACACACACCTCTTAGTCCTCGCGGCTAACTAGCTGTCCTCAAAGGTTGACCTGTCCTTCTGGCTGCAAGTTGACAGGCCTGTTTGCAAGTAGGGTACTTCAACAAGTATTCTTTAATTGGCCATTCAAGGGCCTTAACTGGCTGTGAAGCAGGAGGACTGCTTATAACCCTCTCTACTCCCAACATATTTCTGATTGAGGTAACCAGGTGTAGAGCTGGATGAACACAGCAGGCCAAGCAGCATCAGAGGAGCAGGAATGCTGACGTTTTGGACTTGGGCCCTTTTTTTTCCTGAAGAAGTGTCGAGGCCCCACATGTCAGCCTTCTTGCTCCTCTGATGCTGCTTGGCCTGCTTTGCTCATCCAGCTCCACACCTTGTTATCTCAGATACTCCAGCATCTGCAGTTCCTACTATCTCTGAAACAATATTTCTTAGTGATGTGGAAAGGTGATGGGGTGCGGATGCAGGATCATCCCACCTAATTGAATGCCATTCTCAATTCTAAGCTTGCCACCTCTGGGAACACCAGGAATGATCATTTCAGATACTAGAGAGGAGTCAGGGTTTGGGTGAGTATGGCTCCTCATGAATCATGATTTTCAGGGACAGAGCAGTCCAAGTTGAAAAGAAGATCTGTGTAACATTTTTAAACAGTTCAATGGTGAATTGAAGTTCTTGTCCAGTTAGAATTTCTTCTTACTAAGTGCAAAAGATTATTTAACTGGTGTCCTAGCACATCTTGCAGGAACATGTCAGAATGTCTCACAAAAATACTTTTGAAGTACAGCTGGATCTCAAATTAATCATACTTTGATAACAAAAATACAGCCTTTTGACCACATGTTTGTGTGGCGTTTGCACTGTGATTAAATTATGTCATGTTACCAAAAACAGCCTACTTTATTTATCATCAATTGGCCAACATGTTTATCTTTTGAAGCTAACTCATATTTTTGAAATGACAAAATAAAACGTTAAAAAGAAGTAGTCTTATGCCAAGATTAAATCAAAATCTTTTAAGCAGACAGCATAGATTCTGCAGCTTCTAGTCTTCATTCAGTGATTCCTATTTGCTCCGAGTGGGTAGTCCTAATGGAGAATAGCTGGATTGAGAAGATGAGCACTATGTGCCGTGGTCTTGCTGCATATGGCTTTCAGCTATGAATGTGGGATCACAGAATCTTACTGTGAATTTTGAATTCCACACCCTACTTCAACATTTTGCATGCAGTGTCAAGGCATTAATTAAACAAACTATGCGACAAAAAAAGAGAAATGGAACAGATGTGATTTATATCGATTCTCAGAAAGCACTTGATAAGATATCAGATAAGAGTAGAAGTAAAAATTGGAATTGTAGAATCCACACAGTGTGGAAGCAGGCCATTTGGCCCATTGAGTCTACAATGATCCTCCGAAAAGCATCCCACACACACCCAACCCTCTATTCTATCCCTGTAATCCTGCTTTTCACATGGCCAATCCGTCTAATCTGCACATCTTTGGACAGTGGGAGGAAACCAGAGCACCCTGAGACAACCTGCACAGACATGGGGAGACCTCCACACAGTCTCCGACAGGATGGAGTCAAACCTGGGTCCCCGCAGCCGTGAGGCAGTAGTGCTAACCACTGAGCCACCGTGCCACCCAATAATAAAATGGAATGAGAAGGGATCTCATTGAAGTGTGTAAAGTCCTGACAGAATGGATGTCAGCACTTTATGTGGTAAACATACTGCATGCATAGTAAGAAATCCGTCAGGCCCCAGAGTGTAGGGGAATAGACCTCACTGAAGGCTGTGAGTAGACCCAGAGGTCAAGGGTCCGGGGCAGTAAGTCAAGGGTAGTCTCTGATATCAGTCTGTGGATTGGCAGTGGTCAGGCATCCATTTGGGGTGTTCGCAGTCAGGGGGTCTGTGTCTGTGAAGTCCAGGGAGCTGTCAGGGTCAGTGCTGTGGCTCCATACCGACTAGCCGAGGGGTAAGGCTGATGTGTTTGGCTGATGCTGTGGCTTCAGGGAGGGGGCATGGGGACCAGTGTATAATCAGTGATAGTACAGTCCCTTCACATGCCAGGGACTGTGAGAATGGAAAGGTGGGAAGGTACAGGCTAATATAGGGCTATTGGATGGACACCCGGAGAGGTGTGAAGTCTGTTAGGCCTATGGGAAAGACAACGGAGAAGGGAATTTGATGCTTATCCATTGAATCATAGAGGCAGAGGCACAGCAACTTTTTAAAGATGGAGCAAACACATGGAATGGCAATCTTTTGGTGGATATCCATCGAGTGGCAAGTCATTTTGACAACAGCACATGGTAAGCTTGGGATAGAGTCAGATGTGTTAGGTTGTTAGTGTTCAAGTTTGCCAGGTTGTGTCTGGAAGTGAAGAATCATTTGCAAGTGTCAGCATTAAATATCACACAGATAGACAGAGTGCAGTGTGAACCAGGCACACCCACCTCACTGATATTTGTAAATAAATTTTAGTTTTCCAAATTTATAATTAAAACATTCTTTATATGCCACACTTCCATATTATTTAGTATAATTTAGCATTATAATTCAGATGGTAGGTCTGTGATCACAAATGCACTTGACAGGGGGGTCCTTCAGCCAACAAGTTTGACAATGGCTGCTCTGTGCCTGCACTTATCATAAGGATCCCATATGCTTAACATCTCCTCAACATGTCCTGCCATTGTGAAAGATCTGAGTACGTTGAACTTGTAGGTGACTGCACCTGTATCTCTTTATAATAGTACCATTCTGTTAATATTGTCTTTTCTCTTTCTTCCTATCAAAATGCCTATCTTACTCTGTCTTAAATTGCATCTGCAATGTTTCTGACCATTTCACCACTCTGTTTATGTCCTCCTGAAATCTTGAATAGTTTCTGCAAACATTGAAATGATATCCTGTATGTCCAAGTCCAGGTCATTGAGAAAAAAAATCAAAAAGAGCAGTTGTCCAAATGCTGACCCCTGGGGGATATCATTGTACACTTTCCTCAAGTCTGTAAAACAGCTGTTCAGGACTGTTTTGTTTCATTTCTCTTTGTCAGTTTCGTACCCATGTAGTTACTGCCTCTTTAATCCTATGTGCTTCAATAATCTATGATTTGATAAGCTTTTTGAGAGCTCTACATGAATGCCTTCTTTAGTCACCACTACAAGATGCCGATATGCAGCTAATTAAATAATATCTAGCTTTACAAACATCATGCTTTGTATGGATGCATATACGTGGTAATGGGCTTCTTAACTGTCTCTGTGTCTGGCAAGGAGTTTTCTGGTTCAATATGCCACATCTCCCTGTGGACTTTAGTTAGCTTTATCATTATTCAGAGAACCAAAGCAGACACCATGGGCCAAACAACCTCCTTCTCTAACATACCATTTTTATTCTGATTGTAACCGTGGTTAAACTTTGGAGATATTTTTTCAATGAGATTCTGTCTCTTCAAATTCTTAGCATTCTCATGGCTCTTTAGATAGGTAACTGGAACCTGGACATTTTAAATGAATTTTTAAAGCACGTTTTGACATTATGGTAACACAATATTGAAAATGAATATTATTTGGAATCCAATCCGATCCTTCCCATTATTCCATGAGCGGAAGTTGATATTGACATCCCTAAGAGTGGGCTTAGAGGAGGATGGCAGGGGGTAAGGGATGCTGTGAATTCAGGAGGCATTTTGGGTGCTGCCATGATTGATTCTCTTGGCATTTCCTCGCCTTCTTGGGAAGGTTGTACTCATTGGCTGCACCTGTTGGGCACTGATCAGGCCTATCAGTGGCTGGAGGATTCTCCCACAGTAGGCGAAGGTGAAGGTGTAGATGCTGCTGGGAGCAATTAGATACATCCCTCTCCTCCTTTTCTCTTTCGTGCTACTTCCACACTCAGTTTCAAAGGTGTCTGTAACATTCCTGATGGAGCATCTCTTTGTATCACAACCTCTGCTTCCAACTGATGATAATCCACATGGCACAAGGGAGAATCTTCATCAGAGAATGCTTGAAACATTTATATGGGACTCCTGGTTGCATTTACCAATGGTCAGCACTCCGTACAACACTGTCTCGGGCAGATTGTTCCATCCATCTGAAAAATGTGAGTTGCCCAACACAGTTGGCTCTCAGTAGGATGGCCTCAATGGTGGTGATGTTGGCTGCTTTCAGGATTTGAGTGTTTTTGGTCTTGCTAGTGGATCTTGAGGATGCTGAAAGAAACACTTTGTGAGGTATGATATAACAAGTTTGAGACTCTATAAAGCTCTAATTAGGCCCCATTTAGAATACTGTGTCCAATTTTGGGCCACACACCTCAGGAAGGACATACTGGCGCTGGAGCGTGTCCAGCGGAGATTCACACGGATGATCCCTGGAATGGTAGGTTTAACGTATGATGAATGGCTGAGGATCCTGGGATTGTACTCATTTGAGTTTAGAAGATTGAGGGGAGATCTAATAGAAACGTATAAGATAATGCTTGGCTTAGAAAGGGTGGACGCTGGGAAGTTGTTTCCGTTAGGCGGGGAGACTAGGACCCGTGGGCACAGCCTTAGACTTAGAGGGGGTAAATTTAACATGGAAATGAGACAATATTTCTTCAGCCAGAGAGTGGTGGGCCTGTGGAATTCATTGCGATGGAGCGCAGTGGAGGCCGGGACGTTAAATGTCTTCAAGACAGAGATTGATTAAATCTTGATCTCGCAAGGAATTAAGGGCTACGGGGAGAGTGCAGCGAAATGGATTTGAAATGCCCATCAGCCATGATTAAATTCCAGAGTGGACTCGATGGGCCAAATGGCCTTACTTCCACTCCTATGTCTTATGGCCTCATGGTCTTAAGGCGTAGAGCTGGATGAACACAGCAGGCCAAACAGCATCAGGGGAGCAGGAAAGCTGGCGTTTCAGGTTTAGATCCTTCTTCAGAATGAAGGGTCTTCATTTTTTGAAGAAGGGTCTAGGCCCAAACATCAGCTTTCCCGCTCCTCTGATGTTGCTTGGCCTGCTGTGTTCATCCAGCTCTACACCTTGTCATCTCAGATTCTCAGCAACAGCAGTTCCTACTATCTTTGCAATAACTTTACAAGGTATACTTGGTGGAATTAAAGGAGACATGGCTCAGCAGCATACAGAAGAGTGGTGAAGAGTAAAGCTTTGCATCTGCTGAGATTGACTTGTGCAGTAAGGCTTATGTTGCTCCACAGTTGTTTGTAGACTCTGCTGAATGTGCTGCATGCTTTAGAAAGCTTATTGTTCACTTTCTTATCTATAATGGATTCAAACATAAATAATATTCCCAGTAGGTAAATTGTGTGATGGTGCCAGGAGAACAAGTGCAGACATGATCAGCTGAGTGGTGCCAGGAGAAGCCTGCAATAATAGTTTTGTTTATTTCTTCTTTTATGTAATGAATGTATGGTCTGTTGTTAAAGAACATCTGCAGACTTATGTGAACATGTTTGGTGAATAAAAACACCACATTAACTGACTGTACGATCTATCAAGTCAGCTTTCATTCGAGAATCTGTAACCACATGCCTGGTGGTGCCTCATTGGCTCCAATTAGCCCTGAACCCATGATGTGACCTTTTAATGGCTGTCGATCTAGGTCTTGTTGCTGTCCCAGCAATGGATCTGACGTGTCCAGTATGACTGCCAGCTGTGATCATAATATATCTAAAAACACAGCCTCAATTTCCACATTTGCACTGATTATGCCCACCTCTACCTCGCCACCACCTTTCTTGACTCCTCCATTGCCTCCAAATTGTCAGATTGCTTGCTCAATATCTGCCACTGTACGAGCAGAAATTTCCTCCAGTTAAATACTGGAAAGGCTGAAACTATTGTCAACTCATTGCCTTAAGCTCCATCCCTCTTTCTGATAACTGACTGGGGTTGAACCAGACCACTTGCAAACCCCTTATCCTTGCAATGGATTTTAAATTTCCCATAGTGTTCAGGGATGTGTAGATGAGGTGGATTATAGGGGTATGAGTCTTGGTGGGATGCTCCGAGAGTCGGTGTGGACGTGTTGGGCCAAAGGGCTTGTTTTCACACTGTAGGGATTTTATGATGATGATGATGAAGATATATCAATAAGATTGCCCAAAACCACCTCCATAACTAGCATGCCTTTTTCTCAGTTCACACGAACGTACAAATTAGGAATGGGACATTCGGTCTCTTGAGCCTGCTTCATTACTTAATATTATGAACATGACTGACATATTTGTGGTCTCAGCTTCTACACTCTACTGACCTGTGATAGCCTTTGACTCCCTTGTTCATAGAGTCAAAACAGAAAGAGACCCTTCGGTCCAATTGATCTGTGCTGACCAGACATCCCAATCTGAACTAGTCCCATTTGCCAGCGTCTGGCCCATATTTCTTTAAACCCTTCCTATCATATCCCCAGCTGTATGCCTTTTAAGTGTTGTAATTGTACCTGCCTCCACCACTTCCTCTGGCAGCTCGTTCCATGCATGCACCAACCTCTGCATGGAAAAGTTACCCCTCAGGCCCTTTTTAAGCCTTTTCTCTCTCATCTTAAACCTATGCCCTCTAATTTTGGACTCTCCTACTCAGGGAAAGAGATGTTGGTTATTCACCCTATCCATGCCCCTCATGATTTTACAAACCTCTATAAGGTCACCCTCAGTCTCTGAAGCTTCAGGAATAAAGCCTCAATCTATACAGACTCTCCCTTCAACTGAAACCCCACCAGTCCCAGCAACATCTTTGTAAATCTTTTCTACACCGTCTCAAGTTTAACAACATCATTTCAAGAGCAGGGTGATGAGAATTGTATGCAGTATTCTAAAATAGCCTCACTAATATCCTGTACAGTTGCAACATGGCATACCAATTCCTATACTCAATGTTCTGATCAATGAAGGTAAACATGCCAAATGCCTCCTTCACCACCCTGTCTACCCACAGGTCCACTCTCTATGTACTTCTTTCTTAATGACCCTGCTTCAGCTGCTCCATGGGGAAAACAATTTCACAGACCTGAGAAAATAATAATTCTCCTTCAATGGGGGACATCTTATTTTTAAATTGTTCTGGTTCTAGCCTTTCCAACAGGGGGAAGCATCCTTTCACCCTGTTAAGTCCTCTCAAAAACTTACATGTCTCAATAAGATCACCTTTAAATTCTAATGAATAAAGGCTCATACTATTTGGACTTTCCTCATAAAATCCCCCTTCCATCCCAGGAATCAGATTGTTCATTTGTTGCTGAAATGCTCATTTGTCCTGTTAGTGCGTTCAGAATTAACCAATCTAATGCTCTTAATCAAGTTATCTGCCCTCTGGAGGCCATTCTGCCCTTGAGGTTATCCAAAACCCTGCTGCTCCTGGATCAAATCCTGTTCACCCATCACCCCTCTGATGCCAACCTGCACTACTGCTTAGTATGCCTTGAGTTTAAAATTCTCATCCTGGCTTCTCCACGGCCTCACCATTTCATATCACTATAATCTTTCCCAGTCCTACATTATTTGTGATATCTGCAGTCTAATGTTAATTTTGAACACCCCTGATTTTATTCATTCCACCATAGGTGAGCTTGTCTTCATCTGCCACAGCCCTGAACACTGGAACTTTCTCACTAAACTCCCTCTCCTCTTCCCCCTTGCTTTCTCCTTTAAGACTGCCAACCTCTTTGTCCAAGCTGTTGGCAACCTACCCTAATGTTTCCTTATATGGCTTTGTGGCATATTTTGTTTCATGTTGTTCTTTTAAAGTGCTTTGAGAAATTTTATTGGATCAAAGGTGCCATATAAATAAATGTTCTTGTTCTGGTTGAGATCTCTTTACCCCGTTAAGTTACATCACGCATTTAATCAATGCTTTGTTCTACCCTATCTGCATTAAAGGAGCTCTTCCATAAGTCCACAAAATAATAGGGCATTTTTAATGCACACCATGATCAATGTGCCAATTGATCAGCGTTTTCAGGAAATTAAGCGATGTGCTATGTCCTGCAAACCTCCAGAACTTGCTAGTCTATTTACATCACCTCAGATGTGCATCCTGTCCTTTGCCTAATTATTAATTATACAAACTTTCTGGACTTGCTCATTGCCCACTAAATTCACCATGGTCAGTTATCAAAAAAATCATAGACTCATGCATTACAGAAAAGGCCCTTTTGGGGCTTATAATTAACTTTGCAAGTACTCTTTTAATGATGTGATCATTGTTCATACATTGCCAAAAAGGAGCAATTTAAATTGTTGAGCATCATTCCTGCTTGTGCTATATTGTGAAACATTTTTAGATTTCTACATTTGTTTCTGAACTTTGTTTTCTATATCTTCTCTGTTATTTGAATCTTTTTCTCCATGTTAATACAGGACAAACAGAGCAAACACATGAGCCATCTAAACTCATTTTCAAGCTGTCTTATAACTTCTTATTTGATAGTTTAGCACTTTGGCCCCTACTCTCTGACGCACCAACATAGACTGATCAATTCCCTTCAGGATGATTTTGTGTGTGCCTGGGCCCTTGTTACTAAGCAATATCACAATTTCCTTTCTACTTTCTTTCTGCATTAAATCACTAGCCTCATCTCTTCACTTCAAAGGATGTAAAACCTCCTTAAAATGCAATAAACATAGAAACACAGAAACACGGAGCTGAGTAGGCTGCTTAGTCCTTTGAGTTTACTCTGCCATTTAAATTGTGCATCCACCTTTCTCAATATATCATGACTGAAAAGCACTCTTTCTTTCTGTTCTTTACACTGAAGTGTATAACTTCATACTTAGCCACATTGTATTGCGTTTTCCATGTTTTCCCACACACTCAATTTGTCTAAATCACCTTGAAGTCTCCTTACATCTTCCTCACAACTCACAATCTCATCGAGTTTTGTGTCATTAACAAACTTTGAAATGTTTGCATATGCATCCCTCATCCAGAGAACTCAGAATTAACTATTTTAATGCTCTTGACCGAATTAGCTACCCTATGGAGGCCATTCTGCCCTTGAGGTTATCCCAAACCCTGCTGCTCATGCATCAAATCCTGTTCACCGATCACCCCTCTGATGCCAACCTACCCTACTGCTTGGTATGCCTTGATTTTAAAATTCTCATCCTGGCTTTGAAATCCCTCCACGGCCTCACAATTTCATGTCACTATAACCTCCCCCAGTCCTACAATATTTGTGATATCTACATTTGTGTACATTGGAAATTGTTGAGGTCCAATCACTGAGCTTTGTGGTGCTCTACTAACCATTTTTTCTGACTAGCAAGCAAAAACCTATTATTTCCACTCTCTGTTTCTCGTCTATCAACCAATATTCAAACTATATCAATCTGTTACCCCCTCTCCTATGTTCTTTAAATTTTCTTGCTAAACTCTTGTCAGGGGCCTGATCAAAAGCTTCCTGAAAATACAAATACACTGCATCCTCTTATTCTCCCTTATCTATTCTAATGATTACATTCTCCATAAACTCTAGTTGATTTGTTAAGCATGATTTACCTTTCATAAACCCTTTCTGGCTTTGTCCAATCCCATTACTAATTTTCAAATATTTTGTTATTATATCTTTAATGACAGAATTCAGCATTTCCCCCACTATTAATGCTAGGCAAGCTAGTTTGTAATTCTGATTTTCCTTTTCCTTCTTTTTTTAAAGAGTGGTGTTAAAAAAATCTAATAAAATTCCACTGTCTACCACAGTGGGATAAACAAACTAGTTACCGGAGTTCTCAGGATTTATTCACCAAGTAAAGCTCAAAATGAAACAAAAACTATGTTCTTAACACACAATATCCAAGTATAAGTTAAACTTAACTGATACAATTTTTCTGACACCTCATAATTTCTCCTTCTACGTCTGATTTGACTTTATTTCATTCTTCTCTGTCTTTCCTTTGTTTCTTTCTTAATCCTTAAATTCCATTCATTACTGTAGAAGATTATTGGTTGTGCTGATCACTAAAGTCTCCGATGTTCCATAGCCGCCTTGGAAGTTTGTGCTTCTAACAAGTCGTGAGGTAACTTATATTTGAGCTGGAGAATGCAGAAAAGTGTCTGATGAACAACGAGGACAGTTAGCTCAACAGAGGAAAGAGGTCAAGTAAGATGATAAAACTTGAATGGGGCTTGAATTCTGATCACACTAACTTAAGTTTTAATAGTTTTCGCTTAGCAAAATATATTAATGAGTAAAATTTAGTAGGTATGACTTCCTGCTATTTGAGAAAATCTAAATTGGCCAAATGAATAGTGGGTTATGGTCTTACAGGGGATATGGCAGGAAGGGCTTTAGAATATTAATCTCTTTCAGCAGAGAACTCATGTGATTATGAGGAAATAAAGACTACAAAGCTCAACAAATTCGAGTTGGTGCTAGGTGCCTCCAGACATAAATTTACTAATTTGAGAGAGAGAATGGACTAGTCCTCTGTTGGATTTTCCAGGGGGGAAATCAATGTTCAATGAGGCATGTAGGGTGATGAAACTAGGACAGAACTTAATAACTTTAGGGAAATGATGTTGGTGAATGTATTCAAAAATAGTGTCTATTTGGGACCTAGAAGACCACAAAGCTTATAAAATGAGGGAAGTCTCAGTGATGGCAGATGATGATGAATTAAGCCGTAAGATGATTAGTACCAAGTCCCTTTGTGCCAGCTCCTCATAACCTTCAACTCTTCAATACGTCAAAAGTATATCTTCCTTTTTGAAGGTCTACATCCTGTACAAAGCAGATTTTGACAGAAAAAAGATTAATGACACAATCTCTGGGCTAAGATCAATACACTGGTTGGACATCTTGTGAGTCATCCGACAGTAGAGCCTTCAGGGCAGGGCCTGCCTCAAATAATGGTTTATCAGCAACCCTGTCAGTAGTCTCCATACATGGACAAGACACATTTCCACAAGTAGAATTTTAAGGGCAGCCAAACATCCAACTGTTGCCACCCAGACAGTACACCACATTGTGATTGAACGCAGCCTGTAAAAGGAACTTTCTAAAGTTGATTGGGGTAGACTGTTTGCAGGTAAAGGGACAGCTGGCAAGTAAGAGGTGTTCAAAAGTGAGATAATGAGAGTTCAGAGGCAGTATATTTCTATTAGAGTGAAGGGTAAGGCTGGTAGAGCAGGAAACAATAGATGACTAGAGATATTGAAGCTTGGGTCAAGAATAAGAAGGAGTCATGTATTAGGTGTAGACAAGTGGGATCAAGTGAATCTCTTAAAGAGTATAAGGGGAGTAGTGGCATTCTTAGGAGGGAAATCAGGAGGTCAAAAAAAGGAAATGAGATGTCCTTTGCAAATAAGGTTAAGGATAATCTAAAGAGATTCCACAAGTGTATTCAGAGCAAAAGAGCAACTAGGGGGAAGAATAGGGCCCTTAAAGATCAACAAGGTTGTCCTTTATTGGAATCGCAGAAGATGGAAGAGGTGCTAAATGAACATTTTGCATCAGTATTTATTGTAGAGAAAGACATGGAAGTGGAGAACTCGAGAGAGTAAATATTGATGTGTTGAAAACAGTCTACATTATAGAAGAGCAGGCACTGGAAGTCATAAATAGCTTAAAGCTGGATAACCACTAGGACCTGATAAGTATATTCTAGGACATTGTGGGAAGCTAGGGAAGAAATTGCAGGGCACCTAGCAGAGATATTTGTATTATTTATAGCCATGGGTAAGGTGCAGAAGACTGGATGATGGCTGTGGTTGTACCTTTATTTAAGAAAAGATATAAGGAGAAGCCTGGGAATATAGATCAGTGAGTTTTGACATCAGTGGTGGGTAAGTTGTTGGAGCGGATTCTGAGGGACAGGATTTACACACATTTAGGGAGGCAAGGACTGATTAGGCATAGTCGGCATGGCTTTGTGAGTGGGAAATCGCATCTAACAAACTTGATTGAGTTTTTTGTTCTCAAAAGGGCAGAGCAGTAGATATTATCTGCATGGACTTTAGTAAGGCCTTTGACAAGGTTATACATGGTAAAGTGATTAGTAAAGTTGGATTACAAGGAATTCAGGGAGACCTTGCTAATTGGGTACAAAATTGACTTGACAGTAGGAGACAAAGGGTGGTGGGAGAGACTTGTTTTTCAGATTGGAGGCCTGTGACCGGCAGTGTTCTGCAGGGGTCGGTACTGGGTCCACTGTTGTTAGTCATTTATATAAACGATTTGAATGAGAAATAGGAAGCATAGTCAGTAAGTTTGCGGATGACACCAAAATTGGTAGTCTAGTGGGCAGTGTATAAGGTTGCCTAGGAGTACAAAGGGATCTTGATCAACTGGGCCAGTAGGCTGAGGAGTGGCAGGTAGAGTTTAATTTAGACAAATGCGGGGTATTGCTTTCTGATGAGACAACAAGGGCAGAACTTACACAATAAATGGGGGCCATGGGGAGTGTTGTAGAACAGAGAGACCTTGGGGTTCAGGTACATAATTCATTGAAAGTTGCATCACAGGTAAACAGAATAGTAAAGAAGGTACCTGGAACACTTGCCTTCATTGCTCAGGCAATTGCATTTAAGAGTCAGGACATCATGTTATGGTTGTGCAGGACATTGGTGAGGCCACTTCTGGAGTATTGTGTACGGCTCTAGTTGGTCTGCTACAGGAAAAAAAAACTATTAAATTGGAGACGGTGCAGGGAAAGATTTACCAGGATGTTACCAGGATTAGAGGATTTGAGTTATAAGCAGAGGCTGGATAAACTGGGACATTTTCCACTGGAGCAGAGGAGGCCAAGGGGTGACTTCAAGAGGTTTATAAGATCAGAAGGGGCAGAGATAAACCAAATAGCAAAGGTGTTTTCTCTTGGGTTGGGGAGTTCAAAACTAGGGTACATAATATAAGGCAGGAGGAGAAAGGTTTAAAAGGGACCTGAGAGCAACGTTTTCACTCAGAGGGTGGCTTGTATATAGAAGGAACTGACAGGGAAAGTGGTAGATGCTGGTACAGTTACAGCATTTAAGAGACATTTGGATAGGTATGTGAATGGGAAAGGTTTAGAGGGATATGGGCCAAGTGCAGGAAATGGGACTAATTTAGTTTCGGAAACTTGGTCAGCACAGACCTTTCTGTGCTACATGACGTTATGGCTCCATGACTTATAGCAATCCATCTAATAAGGTTCAGTGACTTGGTTGTCCAGTTTTGACTTTTATGTCTTGCAGTTTTATGTATCTTACAAAACAAGAGGGTAATCTGTTGGTGACATCCTCATGATATGCTAAAATTAGGCTTATTTAAATACACAATAGCAAAGCGTAGGGCTGGATGAACACAGCAGGCCAAGCAGCATCTTAGGAACACAAAAACTGATGTTTCGGGCCTAGATCTTTCAGGATCTAGGCTGGAAATGTCAGCTTTTGTGCTCCTGAAATGTTGCTTGGCCTGCTATGTTCATCCAGCCTCACACTTTGTTATCTCAGATTCTCCAGCATCTGCAGTTCCCATTATCTCTGCTCACTTATTTAAACACGCTGCAGGTCTACTTCTCACATCCTACTGACCATAATCCTGAAGACCTCTAAAACCCTGGTATTTTCTGAGGCAGGATTTTGTATGCCTGGGAGAGGAACTTTCAGCGGATGATTGTAGAGTGTTACAAATAACAAAGCTAACTGTTTGAGTGAATTATCAGTAATCGCAGTTAGTGGGCTGGAATCTGAGAGAGACCTTCTAATCCTCTGATGTTGCTTGGCCTGCTGTGTTCATCTAGCTCTACACCTTGCTATCTCAGAGACCTTCTGATGATGTCTTATAACAGTCCACCTTAGAAATAGCGTAATAGCTAATAAATTGGTTTGTGATAGTATGGTTTCCAACTCCTGTCTGCCAAAGACATGCTGATCCCAGTCAAGGTTAATTCCACTTGCTGCCAATGATATGCAAATTACTTTTAAGGATCTCTTGATTTTGAGAAAACTGGGAAAGCTGAAAAGCAATCAGCTCAGCAAGAAACTCCCATAGCAGCAAACAGACACCAACAATTGAAAATTGCTACAAAAAGATATGGAGAAAGTGAGGCTTCCCAAGCCCCTTGACCCTACAGAGGGCTGCAACTCAGATGCACAGTGGACTACAGCTGTTGATGCTACTGGGCCACTTCTGGGCTGGTGAAGAAATCAGACAGGGATCAGGTTAGGCACTTACTATACAGAACAATAATACTTGGTACTCATACTCCAGAACTAGCTGCACCCTTAGCCTAGCTGTTTCATACAGTTAGAACACTGGACTCTACCCAAAGTGGAAAATTGCCCAGATATGTCCATTCATCAAAAAAATGAACAAATCCAACATGCAAATTATCGCCCCTTCAATCTGATCTCTATTATCAAAGAAGTGATGGAATTTTATCAAACAGCACTTGCAAAGGAATAATGATGCTCAGTTCGAATCTGACAGGGCCAATCAGCTTTTGATCTCATTACAACCTTAGAACAAACAACCTACCTCCGGATACAACGCATCATCCTCCGACACTTCCACCATCTACAATCCGACCCCACCACCCAAGACATTTTTCCATCCCCACCCTTGTCTGCTTTCTGGAGAGACCACTCTCTCCGTGACTCCCTTGTTCACTCCACATTGCCCTCCAACCCCACCACACCCGCCACCTTTCCCTGCAACCGCAGGAAGTGCTACACTTGCCCCCACACCTCCTCCCTCACCCCTATCCCAGGCCCCAAGATGACCTTCCATATCAAGCAGAAGTTCACTTGCACATCTGCCAATGTGTTATACTGTATCCATTGTACCCGGTGTGGCTTCCTTTACATTGGGAAAACCAAGCAGAGGCTTGGGGACCGCTTTGCAGAACACCTCCGCTCGATTCGCAACAAACAACTGCACCTCCCAGTCGCGAACCATTTTAACTCCCCCTCCCATTCCTTAGACGACATGTCCATCATGGGCCTCCCGCAGTGCCACAATGAAGCCACCCGAAGGTTGCAGGAACAGCAACTCATATTCTGCTTGGGAACCCTGCAGCCCAATGGTATCAATGTGGACTTCACCAGCTTCAAAATCTCCCCTTCCTCCACCGCATCCCAAAACCAGCCCAGTTCGTCCCCTCCCCCCACTGCATCACACAACCAGCCCAGCTCTTCCCCTCCACCACTGCATCCCAAAACCAGCCCAGCCTGTCTCTGCCTCCCTAACCTGTTCTTCCTCTCACCCATCCCTTCCTCCCACCACAAGCTGCACCTCCATTTCCTGCCTACTAACCTCATCCCACCTCCTTGACCTGTCCGTCTTCCCTGGACTGACCTATCCCCTCCCTACCTATACTCTCCTCTCCACCTATCTTCTTTTCTCTCCATCTTCGGTCCACCCCATCCCCCCTCTCTGATGAAGGGTCTAGGCCCGAAACGTCAGCTTTTGTGCTCCTAAGATGCTGCTTGGCCTGCTGTGTTCATCCAGCTTCACACTTTATTATCTTGGATACAAGATCTAAACTCTAGAAGTGAGCTTAGAGTTACTGTCCTTAACAACAAGGCAATATTTAACTGAGCATAATGTTGCTAAGCCTTAGCAAAACGGAAGCTAATTAGTTTCAGCAGGAAATCACTTAGCTGTATGGAGTAAAACCTAGCACGAAGGAAAATGGTTGTGGTTGTTTGAAGCATAATGGTGGTAGGAACAGAGAAAAGCTTGACAGAGGCAGTCAGAACGCTGTAACAAGCATTGACTCCTTTCAAAATTATTGTTATTGGCTGTCAGTGTACCAAGGTTAAGACAAAAATTCCCAGAATAACCATCAATGAGCAGACTGTGAAGAGATAAGCTACATTCTTTTCATTGTTAGCTGTTTCCATTGTGGTGATGAACTATCATATGCTAAACCACACTGTGATATTGATGCTCCTAAGAAGCTGCTTGGCCTGCTGTGTTCTTCCAGCTCCACACTTCGTTATCTGTGATATCTCCTGAGAGTCAACCATAGTGATGACAGAATTACAAAGAATATACAGGACAGAAAAGGGTCACTTGGCCCAACCAAGATAACAAAGTGTGAAGCTGGATGAACACAGCAGGCTAAGCAGCATCTTAGGAGCACAAAAGCTGACGTTTCGGGCCTAGACCCTTCATCAGAAAAGGGGGATGGGGAAGGGGTTCTGGAATAAATAGGGAGAGAGGGGGAGGCAGACCGAAGATGGATAGAGGAGAAGATAGCGGGAGAGAAGAGTATAGGTGGGGAGGTAGGGAGGGATAGGTCAGTCCAGGGAAGACAGACAGGTCAAGGAGGCAGGATGAGGTTAGTAGGTAGGAAATGGAGGTGCGGCTGGAGGTGAGAGGACGGGATGGTTGAGAGGAAGAACACGTTAGGGAGGGGGGGACGAGCGGGGCTTGTTTTGGGATGCAGTGGGGGGGAGGGGACGGGCTGGGCAGGTTTTGGGATGCAGTGGAGGAAGCGGAGATTTTGAAGCTTGTGAAGTCCACATTGATACCACTGGGCTGCAGGGTTCCCAAACGGAATATGAGTTGCTGTTCCTGCAGCCTTCGGGTGGCATCATTATGGCACTGCAGGAGGCCCAGGATGGACATGTCATCTAAGGACTGGGAGGGGGAGTTAAAATGGTTCGCGACTGGGAGGTGCAGTTGTTTATTGCGAACCAAACAGAGGTGTTCTGCAAAACGGTCCCCAAGCCTCTGCTTGGTTTCCCCAATGTAGAGGAAGCCACACCGGGTACAATGCATACAGTATACCACATTGGCAGATGTGCAGGTGAACCTCTGCTTGATATGGAAGGTCATCTTGTGGTCTGGGATAGGGGTGAGGGAGCAGGGGTGGGGGCAAGTGTAGCACTTGCTGCAGTTGCAGGGAAAGGTGCCGGGTGTGGTGGGGTTGGAGGGGAGTGTGGAGTGGATGAGGGAGTCCTGGAGAGAGTGGTCTCTCTGGAAAGCAGCTCGTCCCTGCCTCCCTAACCTGTTCTTCCTCTCACCTATCCCCACCTCCCACCTCAAGTCGCACCTCCATTTCCTACCTACTAACCTCAGCCCGCCACCTTGACCTGTCCGTCCTCCCCAGACTGACCTATCCCCTCCCTACCTCCCCACCTATACTCTCCTCTCCACCTATCTTCTCCGCTATCTATCTTCGGTCCGCCTCCCGCTCTCTCCCTATTTATTTCAGAACCCTTTCCCCATCCCCCTTTTCTGATGAAGGGTCTCGGCCTGAATCATCAGCTTTTGTGCTCCTAAGATGCTGCTTAGCCTGCTGGGTTCATCCAGCTTCACACTTTGTTATCTTGGATTCTCCAGCATCTGAAGTTCCCATTATCTCTGATCACACTCGGCCCAACCAGTAATTATTGGGATTGTACCTAAACCTAACTGTTCATTGTGTGTTTATATTGACCGTACACCATTGAATCAGGTGGTAAAAAGAGAAAGCCCATGGGAATCTGTTGATGAGGCTTCTCTGAAGCTCATTGCAAGTTTAGTTATTACAGAAATTCCAACAGTGGCTTTTGGCAGCTACCGCTGGAGGAAGGAACCTGAATGCTGCACAATGTTTCTCACTCCCTTCTGAAGATACTGCTTTAATCAACTTCTAATTGCTATTGTCTCAACACCCAAAATCTTCCAAAGTGCTTTTGACATGCATCTTAGAGGGCCTTGATGCTTCCTCAGTAATATGATGCCTTTCTCATTGTCAATCTCAAAGTTCAAAATTAATATTTCTAAAACAAATACAGTATGCCCAAAGCTCACATTGGTTTTGGGTTACTTATCATCAAAGGGCCTTGGATACAATCAAGCAATGACCACATCTTCTTGTTCACTGTGACTTAGAACTGTTTGTTATTGTTGTAGCTGATGGTTCCTACATTGGCTTAGGAGAAAGTAAAAAAAAGAAATGCCAAGGACCCAGGTTTGATTCCAGTCTTGGGTAACTGTGTGGAGTTTTCATGTCCTTCTCATGCCTATGTGGATTTCCTCTGGGTGCTCTGGTTTCCTCCCACAATCCAAAGATGTGCAGGTTGAATGGACTGGCTATGTGAAATTGTCTGTAATGTCCAGGGATGCACAGGTTAGGTGGCTCAACCATTTTAAATGTGGGTTTACAGTGATAGGATAGGGGGCTGGGTCTGACTGCAATGCTCTTTGATGGTTTGGTACAGGCTCAATGGCCTCTTTTGACACTGTTATGATACAGTTGGAGAAAGAACGGTCCTCCTTAGCCCACATTTCAAGAATACAGGCCAGTTCTCCCCACCCCTTTCTTTCTACTAATTCCTCCCCTGTTCACTGGTCTCTTTACCATGCAGTTAATACCCTGTAGGAGCCCCATCACGGCCAACAATAGTACCTGGCCTCACAGCAGCTTGAGCTACAAGAACACTGTTGGGAGACTGGTTTCTGACTCTCTGCAACTTTTCTGCTTCATGAGACTCAGCACTTGAATTGTCCGACATGCAGGCCAGGAATGCTCTTGCTTTCCCAAAAAAATCAGCATATCACAGAGGCCAGTATCCCATCACCAGGTCACCCTTTATTTACACATGACAAGTCTTGACACTGAACCTCCTTCCTCAAAATCAGCTCTCAGACAGGAACCTCTGACACTCCTGTTTATATCTATCAGGCAGGGCTCCCTTATTGGGCCAGGTTAACAGCTCCAGTCAGCGAACTCATATTCTATGAGGTTCACCTGGCTGACAATCACTATATCCTCATTTTTACCTTTGAAGTGCAATTTACGTTATATTTCATTGTGGGTCATGCTTGGAGAATTACAAAATGTCATGCCCAGTCACTGTTCCCCATCCTATCATACTGGGAGATCCCAAATCACTTTGCTGGATATGAAGCTTTCACTGTCTTAAATATAGTTGTGGTGTAAGAGACGAATGAAAACTGATTGATTAATTTTTGGCCCCTTCACACTTGTTTCTTATTCTTGCAAATGGGCCCTGGAAATCTATGAAAGAAACACACTGCACCCAGTTATAGTCTCTTGGAAGGGTAGGGGATGTGTGCCTAATGGCCTGGATGCCTCACATAAGGCAATTTAAATGAAGAAATGATACATAAACTATGATTTTTGGAAGTATTTGGACAGGGTTTAATTTAAAGTCAGGTTTTTTAAATATTAGTACAGTATTTTCTTAGGAGGCTCTAGGAGATTTTAATTCAAATTTTCATCTTTTTTTCTGCTTAATTTACTGGCACTGTCCCATCATAGGATTAGATGTCTGTTAACAAAGAAAAGAACACAGTCATCTCGGATTTGGGTTGATTAAATTAGTGTGAAAATGTTCTTTCTCAGTTTTGACACAAAGTAAGGATAATGGAGAATATTAATGTGTGAGCCGACCACAACATAACTGTTCTTTACATCAATAAAGAAGCCTGTAGGATAAAAGTCCTTTGAACACCTTTTAATCTGGTGCCAAATGGCCTGCTCCTTCCAACCTGCATTTATTCAAGAAAGTTAAAACCAAACGACAGGACGAAGATACCTTTGTGGTAATTAGTATTTTATGTTTAAAAAGATAATATTCTGCACTTTGAAGTGATCTATTACGAGGGTAAGGCAAAAATCTTTTCAGCTAAGGTACTATTAAAACAAATAAACACAAAGGGCAAATCTTAGAGGAGCCTGGATGATGTGGGTTAGAGAAAGATTTGTGGCAGAATTGGATGAGCAGTCTAGTATAACCCATTTTTGATGTGGGAGCAACTCACTGCACCTTTTATGCATTTGATTAGCAACAAGGTAAGTTTCTCACTTGGCAGCAACTAGTTGTCAATTAATTCTTCTGACACACCTTGTTTTTGTCGCCTCATTAATATTCAGCTTTGCCTCCTACCAAATGTGCTGTGCAAGCGAGATAATGCCTCGCTATGAGGAACATCTATGTTGCTCAGGACCAAACAACATCTCAGGGAATAAACTTTAGCTACCAGCCACTTGCATCCTTCTTCCACGGGCATTGGATTCTGACATTTTTAACCCCTAATGACCTTCATGACATCTCTCTGAAAGGCTTTAAGAATGTTTAGAAAGTACAAACTTGCACTGCAAGGTACATTGGTAACATTGAAAGGCTGCAGCACAGACAGACACCCAGCTCTTGGGTTGGACCAGGCTTTATCTTGGGCTGAGAGATAATGGGAACTGCAGATGCTGGAGAATTCCAAGATAATCAAATGTGAGGCTGGATGAACACAACAGGCCAAGCAGCATCTCATCTTGGGCTGGCTTGCTCGCTGTCTTAATGCTTACTCAGTAAAGGCCTACCTGCACACATGCAGCATTGATGCCTTGCCTTGCCCTGCTGGATCATGCCTGTTAGGGCAATCATTCAACAAGGCAGCTTGCCTTACTGGTCAGCAGCCCTCAGTCAAAGGGGCACATATCTTGCAGTGAGGCGGTGTGTTACATTAGTCTCAAACTTGAGCCATGTGCCAGTATCTTATGTAATAAACACACCGCATGTATAGCAAGCAAATTGCAATGTCCCAAAGTCTTGGTTCGCACTGAAGTCCATGGAGGTACCTGTCAATCAGAGGGTCCTGACACAATAAGTCAAGGGCAACATCCGATATCAGTCCACCATCAGGCATGGTCAGGCACCTGGTTGGTGTATTCAAAGTCAGAGCGTCCATGTTTCTGAAGTCTAGGGAGTGGGTCACTGTCAGACCTGTGGCTCCATAGTGGCCAGTCTGGGGGTAAGGCTAATGTGACTGGATAAACGTCTGGGCACCTCACATCTGAAGCTGTCTGCATAAGTTGCTCAAGGGTGTGGGTTTAGTATGTTGGGTCTCACCAGAGAAACTAAGGAGAAAAGGATTTGAGGCAGAGCAAGGAGACTTGGGAACCTGATCATCAGGATTGGGAGCTGCAAGACCGGGGTGAAGTGGAAGGTGAAAATACTGAAGGCACAGACTGTATTTTTGAGGGCTGGTATACATTAAAATATAGCCTGAAACACAGTAATGTGGGGTGGAGGGACCTGTCTATACTCCGAAGAACCCTGACCTCAAGGTGGGTGTCAGGGACAATCAAGGATTGTCAAATGAGTTAGAGATGCAGCCTGTTATGTCTTTGCACTGGTGTACAATGACAAATTGTGATGAAGTAATCAATAAAATACTTTTAGGCAATGTATTCATATTTAAGCCTAATGGCCAGGTTGTTTAAAAAGCTGGCTTAAATTATAAAGTAACCATCTCTTGGGCACCAATGAGTAGGATCTCTGAGAGTATACATATGTAGAATTGTGTAGCACTCAGCTTGGTGACGAGTAATAGGGATAGTTTTTCACTGTAAGCGCATTATGTCAAAAGGGTGAAGATCTAATGCTAATCCTGGCTTACTGGAAAAGTACTAAGAATGCTATAGGTGTCTGGATGAGTTAATTTGTGTTATGATTCATAGATCCAAAGAGTGGTCAGGTATAAGGAGGTATAAAAGATAGACAATTGCACTGAGGAGACATTTCCATTGAATTTGAATCGATCCCATTCTAGAGAGTACAGGTGAGTTGACACTGGAGTTCCAGGTCTAAATTCTGAATGGGTTTTTTGCGCTTGATGAGTCTGGGTTCAGAGAGTCTGTAAAATCCCATTGCACAGGACATTGGTGGTGATTGCCATGAAAGGTACTGTCATATTGTGGCCTGTCAGATTGTTAATATCCTTCCATTTTTCTCCAAGGCAAGGTGCAGCGACATGAAAGAAAGAATTTTGTTTCTTGGAAGAAAATCTTTGGAAACAGTATCATACAATATAAAATTACATACCTGGTTTGGGTTTGAAACAACATCCCTACCGATATTTTGCTAAAGAAAGTTCTGACACAGACTAAGAAACAAATTTAAAGTTGTGATATATCCCTAAGAGAAACATTCCCCGTACAATGTTAGTGGGCCTCTTCAGCAATCTTACTGCTTATGAAGATTAGTGCTGTTAGTTTTCTTTTTGAGAAATGAAAAACACCCCTTGGTACACCTGCAGCAGTCAGGTAATGAAGAAGATTACAATGATATTTTTTCAAGTCATTCCAAAAAAAAATGAGGACTACTCATTGCTGGAGTTTTGATGCCTGGAAGAGCAATCATCTTGTCATAGGTGGGAACCTCTTCATGCTCTGTTAGAGATATTTATTATCACTTAGCTGGAAGCTTAGCATGGAACTGGTGGGCGAACTGCCAAAATATATGAGTCTGTGTGCAGATTACTTTTAACAGAGATAATTCAATTTCTAATGTTTCCTCTGATACAATAGCCACATTGGGACCGGCTGTTGGAGATGGTATAAGCTAACATTAATATAATTGAAACATTGGCACAGATTAAATATCATCTCTGCATCATGAGCATACTGATATTTTCTTTACAACTGTTAAAATGGAGCACGTTTGTTATCTGCCATCTATAGTTGTATTGCATATGTGATGAGGCTTTACAAAGTTAAGGAACTGTTGATTTTAACAAACAACAAAAGGAAATGAATTAAAAGTAATCATTGGAGATCACACGGATTGTGCTGTTTCAACTTTACCAGTATCCAAAGGAAAAAAATTAGCATCCAAATGAATGAATGAAAAGATCTTTAGTTAAAGAGGGAGTAAATCTTAGTAAAACTTTGAAATAATGCATGGTAATATTTCCTTTAATTTTATTAGTACCAGATACCGATGTGAATTTTACTATTCCTAGTAAAGCATTTCAATTTAAACTACAAACATATTTCAAAAAAATCAACAGACAATAATAAGCAGATGGCCCCCACTTAGAAGCATTATATTTGAAATAAATCTTGCATCATAAGCGTGCTTGTCAGTGCCTTCTGATAAACGACTAGCCAGCAAATAATTTGAATGTTATGTAGATATAGAAAGCAAAAACAACTGCATATCAATATAAAACAATTAGAAGAAGCAAAAAAAGTGAATAGTGGACACATGTGACTGATTATAAGTCAGTAATATAAACGAGGGATTCGTGTGACACTATAAATCATATGAGTAAAATCTAACCATTTTAATCGTCAATCGAACACCTGAAGATGACATTACAGCCTTGAAATTGCACTTGGGTATCTACAACTTGATTAGGTATAATAAATGATTTTTTTTGTGGAAGAAGTTGTTTCCATTCACTTGTTGGCAGTATAATTAACGACAGATGACAGCCAGCTTGCTCCATCTTGTCGGCACCCAAGGATTTTGGATGATTGCACCAAAGTGAAGAAACAGTAAGTTGTTGATCATCTGGGAATAGTAAGGTGATCCGTTTCTCTTCTGTCGCACTGGCAAACTGTTTAAACCGGGAAGGTATGGTGGCATAACAGGAAAATCAGGGACTGAGAAACTTTTCCCAATTCTCACCATATTATGGTTTGCCTATCAGAGAGGCTGATAAATATTAACTACAAGTTAATATTTACTGAAGTCAAGACTTCGTCTGCTCTACAAGGCTGCTAAAGAGAGCAATCTCCTAGCAGTCATATGATCTTACATTACTTCCAAGTGATGATGAGAGCTATCATATCTGTAAGATCACATTGATACTTTACACTTTAACCAAGTGCGTCTCCTGCAATTTCCCACTCAAAATGAGGCTGTCTTTCTGATCTATTTTTAAGAAGAGTCATCTGGTTGTTGTTTAGAATGACACTTTCAGTATCAGAGGCATCATCTTGTACGACAGATGCTTGTTCATGTACAATTTAGATGAGTCGTCTTTTTGTTCATCAAATTTGACCATTGCTTGTGACAACATTGCATGTTCTGATTTGGACAAAATGTTACAGCATCTTTCCAAGAACCCATGAATTCATCTTAAGATTTCAAACTCTGATGCATTGTCCCTGCTCAAGTTTGGCTGACTGTCTGCATGCTCATTGGTCATGCTCTGGTACAATTTTATTTCTTCCTTCCAACAATGAATTGTATACATGTGGCTGGATGGTCAGAATGTGTAATGGAAGAACTGTGTGGATCTGTCTTCCAAACTTTCAACTGTTGGTGAAGGTAAACTATTGCTTTGAGGAGTTTCACTTAGATTTCTAACATGGCTACCTGAAACTCTTGGCAAGTAGCTTTCCATTTAATGATTCTGGACTTTACAGTGCATTCAAGGAGGCTGTAGGTTGAGGATAGTGAGGAGAAGGAGTAATGGATTGAATACACCACATCCTGCACATGACTTGGAGGAAAGAAGTGAATCTACTGAAGCCAACTTTGCAGATGACACAAAATGTGTGAGAAAGCAGGTTGTGAGGGGGATACAAACAGTTTACAGGGAGATCTTGATAAGTTAAGTGGACAATGGAGGAAATGTGAAGTGATTCATTTTTGGAGAGGAGAACAAAAGAACACCATTATTTAAATGGAGAAAATCGCAGAAAGCTGCAAGACAAAAGTACATGGAGGTGCTTTTACATGAAACACAGAACATTAACCCACAGGTACAGCAGGTAATCAGGAAAGTTAATAGAATGTTTCCCTTATTTCAAGGGGTTTAGAGTATAAGAGCAGGGAAGTTATACTGCAACTGTACAAGGTACTAGTGAGACCATATCTGGAATACTGACAGCAGTTCAGTCCACTTATTTAGGGCAAGATAATATTTCATTGGAGGCAGTTCAGAGAAGGCTCACAAGGATGACCCCAGTGTAGAGGAATTGCCTTATAAAAGAAGATTAAACACATTGAGACTCTATTCATTGAACTTTAGCAGAATGACAGGTAATCTCACTGATAAGATTCTTAAGAGGCTTGGCAAGGTAAATGCTGAGAGAATGTTTCTCTTCTTGGGAGGGTCTTGGACCAGAGGGCATAGACTTAGAACAAAGGGGCACCAATTTAAGATTAAGGTGAAGAGGAATTTCTTCTCTCAGAGGGTTGTGAGTCTTTGAACTCCTTATCACAGAGAACTGAGAGTGGATGTGAGGAGTATTGGATCAGCCATGATCCTATTAAATGGTGGAGTAGGCTTGAAGGGCATGCTCCTCTACTTATTTACTATGATCTTATGAAAAGTCCTCTTGATTATCGAGATTGATGGAACTCTCATAGTCCACCTGATGTGGTCAGTTGATTGATGTTCTTATTGATGCCATGCCAATTGATGTTTATACTTGTTGATTTCCTATGTTTGCTTCTTTGTGCTTATGTTGTCTACGGTTGAGCATAATTTGACATACAGCATGTGGAAAGATCAACTTATTTACCTTTGAATATTACATTCCTAGACAGATTTAGTTTGCCTCTGAATGACCAGAAAGAGTTTGGGCAGCCTGCTGATGATGATCTTTTGAGGTGCTACCATTGGATCTCATCAGGCATAGCTTGCTGCTCCTGTTCAACTTGGTCCTGACCAAAATGAATGAAATCAATATGGAGACTATCTCCAAACTCACATTCAACAAAATTCACACGGAGGTTAAGAGAAATATCTTGATGTGGAGGTTGACTTAGAGTATCTGGAATTAATTGCCTGTGAGCCTGCTTTTCGATCTTATTTTGAATTTGGATCTTTACAAGTAGTCATGGAGATCCACCTGTGAGACATTTTTGACAGATCACTTCCAACAGTTTGTGATCAGTATGAACAGTAAAATGCCTGCTGAATGGATATATGAGCAACAGTTGTATTCTGAAAACAACAACAAGAGTTTCCCATTCTATTGTGGAGAACTTTGTCAGAACTGTCATAGAGACTGGAAAACCAAATGCAATGGTCTTTCTAACCTGTAATGGACATGTTTTGAGGCATCTCTTGGATGGAAATATAGATACATCTTTGACATTGTTCCTTGATTAGCCCATCTTCATGTGCTGCTATGAAGTAGTGTGAAGCACATTTTGTTTCACTGAACACTTGGAATTCTTTCACATTTTACCCCAAAATGCTGGACAATGTTTTCATAGTGAAAGGATCCACATCTTGTGACTTAGATTTGTATGTAACACTGACCCTGTTGGTAGCTGCACTAGTGTGCCTAGAGGAGCCTTTTGGAATAATTTGGTGGGTGTAGAGGCAATGATGAGTTCCATCAGCCTTTCAGCTAACGTACCTTCAGTGAAATCACATTCCATATCTTTAAGTTGACATCAGCCTACAAAGTGGTTGATATTTTCACCTGGATGTGGCGGCGTGGCATTAACTCAAGCCTATGTATCCTGAAGTTGACTTGGACAAATAGCCAATCTTCAAAAGATTGGAAAATTCTGTCTGGGTATTTGAAGTCATCTTCTTAGAAGGATTTTATTTATAATCCTCGTGTCCAAAAATGATAAGAAATTTAATTTAACTGTCTTTCTTTATTAGCTATCTGTCAAGCTATGAAGTGAGGATTAATTCTTTCTTTGAATGACTGAAATTTTGATAGAACGTCATTGGAGTGCCAATCCATGCTCAGATGTTTGCTTTCCATCCTTACTGTGATGTGATGTCATTTTCTGCATGTTAGCCCATGTAACATGTGCAACAGAATTGTGTTCTTGTTGACATAGATATCTTGACATTTATGAACAGCTAACTACGTATACTAATATGGCATATCAGATTTAGCATGGCTTTCATGCTTACTTAGATTAATAATGCTTCCTATAAATAGTTCACTGGCTGACTGTCTGTCCAAATGACTGGCTAACAGATTGAAATGAAGGGTCTAGGCCCGAAACGTCAGCTTTTGTGCTCCTGAGATGCTGCTTGGCCAGCTGTGTTCATCCAGCCTCACATTTTATTATCTTGGAATTCTCCAGCATCTGCAGTTCCCATTATCTCTGGCTAACAGATTGATTGATTGCACAGCAGTATTTTATAGGGCATCATATGTCATTGATATCGTTGAGCTTCTTCTCTGAGATTTGTGCAATTATACAACACAAGATGTTTCTGAATGATGGGCTGGATCAATAGCACAGAAATGGGGTGTAGGGTATGGACATATCATCCCACCAATCTTCAATCACCATTGCAACCTCCTGGATAATCTGTCCCTTGAGTATCAAGGAGTAATTTCAACAAAAGGGTACGGAGAAGAAACCTTAGGCTTTTATAATTTTTTAAATAATGCCTGACATTTTTGTTTGCCTAATTTGTGCATCACATTGTGTAAAATTGTTAGACTTGAAATAGTTTCTCTGCGATTTGCTACAAATTCAAAATCTTGCGATTGGACAATCTATATTGTCAATTGACTATTTCGTTTTTTTAGTGGTATCTCACTTATAATGGTTAATGGCCTTCAACAGCAGCTCTGCATATCACTTGCATACAGGGGCTGAATATTTCTGTTGACTATACTAGGGCAACATATTTTACTGGGGAACAGGGAACATACAAAGTAAGGCAATAATGAATCGGAGTACATCATTCGCAAAATGTGTGACAGGACATAAGCTTGTGCAGGGAGGTTTCCAACAAGAATATTTGGGAAATTAAAGCTCCCTGTGAAGAAAGCATAAGCAAGAATTTCAATCGTGATGGAGTTGAACTAAAGGCATAGATGAACAACAGAGCATTTCTTTGGAAATATATCCCAGTATCATGCCATTAAAAAGCCAATCAATATTTTTTCAAACACCAGAAAGTTCGTAGCATTATTTACACTTCGGAGATAAACTTAGTCTATTACTGCAAATAAGTTTTTTTGTGCCGTATTGTTAGCCTGAAGGACAGACATGCATTTACACAGGATGCTTTAGTGCTGTCGTGGATATATACATAGTATGACTCTCAGTTTGCTTAGTTCATGCTCATTGGCATTAGCACTGAGCTACTAGGAGCTGGTGTTGCCAGCTTGTCTTTGAGCAAGAGGGAAATATAGGCAGTTTGTGATAGTGGGGAGTATTAATCAATCAATTCATCAATCAGAAAAGCAGTGGATATATGTTACCACGTGACATCAACACTGGAGCTGCAGCATGTGTCAGCAGTTTAGGCAGAAAACACACTGCATTTGCTTCAAGAAAATGGCCATGTTTGAAGATCAAAGGGAAGAATCTTTAGAGGGGTGAAGGCAGGCTACAGCAAATTGTATTGTATGTTTGTTAACTGTGGTGTGATTCATGGGCAGTGGCAGAGTTAGAGTGTTGTTTCTGTGAGTGTGAGGCAGCAAGATTATTACCCTTGCAAACTGCAGAAGATCGTTGGCACTTCTGCATCACTGCTGGGCTTCCCTTTTCACTTGGGACAAGCACTGACTAGTGTTGCAATTTCAGTCCAAGGTGGCTGGGTCTGTTGGTGTGACCTCCTCTGGAGGTCAATTGGAAAAAAAGACTGCTCTTCTCTCTGTCATCCTGTCCAACAGGACCCCCCAGTGCCTGTCCTTAAAGTGGAAATTAGTTTAACTTTCTTCTATACCATTTTTAGCATCAAACACTGCAGAGTGACAGCAAGCTCTTGACTTGTAGCATATGAAGTGATGTGCAGCTGTACTTTAATTCTGGCACTAGGGGCATGTAGGCCAGAAAGTGCAGACTGTGATGAGTATTTCTGGCTCACTCGTCATGTGATTCCCCCAAGAAACGTGTTGAATATCTCAGTGACGTAATTACTGAAGTGAAAGGAGAAAATAGCACAAGGAAATTCACAAAATCATACAATTGTTAAAGTGACGAAGGAGATCTTTCAGCCCATTGTATCTACACTGCCTGCCTAAGTATTTTAACATAGTCTCAACCTCCTGGGTTTTCCATAACCCTGTAAGATGTTTCTATTTAAATAATCATCCAATGCCCTCTTGAATGCCTCACCTGAAACTACCTCCACTACTCATCCAGATAGTGCGTCCCAGATCTCAATTACTTGCTGAGAGATTTTTTTCTCACCTTGCATTTGCATCTTTACTAAAACACTTCAAAACTGTGTCCTCTGGTTCTTGATCCTTTTATGAGCAGCAACCATTTCTGCCCACTTACACTGCCCAAACACCTCATTCCTTTGAAAGTTGCTGTCAACTCTCCTCTCAGTCTTCTCTTCTCCAATCCATCCTCATAACTGACGTTTCTCATCCTTTGAACCAAGCTCATAAAGCTCTTTTGCACTCTCTCCAATGCATTGACACTCTTCCTAATGTGTGTGCCCAGAACTGGACACAATACTCCAGCTGAGGTCCAACTAGTGTTTTATATAGGCTCAGCATGAGCTCTTGTACCTAATTCTCCTATTTGTGAAACCAGGAACACTGTATACTTTATTAACTGCACCCTTTGACTGTCCTGCCAACTTTAATGAGTAATGCACACATACACCAAAGTCTATCTGCTTGTGCACACCCTTACCCTTTAGATAATAGTTATAAATTGTATCACCCCCTCTATGTGGCACAAAATGAGTGCATTTATGAAGCGGTCAAGTGAATATTGTACAATGCCTTTCATTGAGCTATTTCTAACAGTGTGATTCAAATAAATATACTTCCATCCTCCACTGACTTTCCATTTATAGATTCATTCCTTATGGCTGATGCTGATGGCTTTCCCTGAACTGTCATGTGATGTGAAATACTTTGATATACCATGATAAACATGGAGACAGCGCAATATAATAAAACTACAAACTCCAAGATATTTAGCAAAGATGGCTGCCGTCTCCATATGACATCAGTGATTCTCAGCGTTCACTTAGGCTATGAATCATCTCCAACATCATCTTCCACCTGTCTGCCAATTCCACTAACTTGTTAATATCTTTTTGAAATTCATCCCGGCCAATGATAGATCAGATGCCTTGAAACTCACAACCCAATTGAAAATAGGAAAATTCATTGTATTGTTCCAAAGCCAACCCCTGCATTGTACATTTAACTGGTCCAATATGAAATGTGGAAAATATTGCCAGCAAGCCCAAATTAAAAGGATGAGCACATTTATGTGTCCTTGTTCGGGCAAATATTTGTTTCAGCCTTTAAAGGGTTGCAAAATTGATTTCAAATGCCACATATCCATGGAGAAGTGAAATGAAACTGTCTGAGAAAATAGTAAACAGCTTCAGTGGACACTAACATGTTTGGCCCTCTGCTAGATCATTGGATGATCAAATGGATGTAGAACTGCTTGATGTGGGTGTGAGGGCAGTTGTGACAAATAGACTTATCTCTTCTGCAGACTATCCATAAGACCAAAGGGCCAATAATTTATTTAAAAGATTATGATAAGGAAATAAAACCAAATACCATCATGGATCTTGTGACTGCCCAATGATTTTGTTTTACTCCAGCTAAGGCATACGTCCCAAAAAAACTTGTAAAAATCAACTTTACGCCCAAAGTCCTGGATGGCCATGACACAGTGGGGTAATTGCACTATGTAAAAAGAAGTGTACTTGTAGGAATTCACGGAGTAATCCCACTAGAAGTAAATGCAGGAGCGGTGGAGCATAGAAATAACATAGAAGGAAAGATATCAGTTTGCCCAAAGCACTTTATGGCCAATTAAATACATTCCAAGTGTAGATGCTATTATAATGAAGGAAACACCAGCAAATTTGACAAAACAATTTCCCACAAACAGCGATTTGATCATCTTTTTTATGTTTTTGATTGAGGGATAAATATTGGCCAAGACACCAAGATTACTTTTCTTCAAAGTAATACCAAATAATACCAGAATAATAATTTTATGTCAGAATGGAGATGGGAGAGTGAAGGAATGAAAGCTTCTTGTTATTGGCAATTTTCCTAGCTTGTTGGCAACTTGCCATTGGCAGAATCAATCCCATGCATCTGGTGAATGTTAACAATTAGGGAGTCCTTTGGAGCCAAGGATCTCTACCCCGAAGAATGATTCACGGGAAGGGAAGGCTGCTCTGTGTCATAATGGACCTTCCAGATGGTTTACATTCTTGCGAGGCCTCTGAGGTTTCAGGGTGGCCGACCCAATTAAGAGGATACCTCCAGGAATGCAGGCACTTGCTGTTGGGAATGGTAAGCTTGGGACCCCAATTTGGTCCCAAAGTCAGGATACTGAATCTATACCATCAATGCAGTCTACATGAGGATACAGAATTTGATGTGAAACTCCGTTATTTCAAGCAGGCTTTCCGTATGGAACCCTCTGACTGTTAACCATCTTTGTTTTTCAACAAATACTTGACACAATGTAACTTTGAAGAATTTTCCACATTTCCCAATATAGAGACTAATTGCCATTTCTCAGTTCCTATTTGGAATCCGTGTAGCAGAAATATTGGAGAGCTAACCTTATTTTATGTCATTTCTATAAATAGTTTGGTTTACACTCTTCCTTCCATTTGGAGATGCTAGAAGGTCTGCTTGTCCTATTTCCTAATATTAGGTTGTGCCTCAATGCTCTTTGCGGTGTCAAGTTGCTGCCATGTAGTTGGGTCCTGCTGTCATCATAATCTACTTCAGCCTGGATGTTAAGGTCACCACATCTAACAATACAGTGGCTGCAAGCACATTCTATATGTCCTCATGGGATTAACCTGAGCAGAAGGACGAAGTGTCACAATGGGCACAAGTTGCCTATCTGACCACATTCCTAAGTTTGTGTATCCTAGAAAGATCATCAGCGGAAATCACTGGACTGGTTCGTAAGATTTTTTTAATTAGCCTGAAGCCTGTAATCACTGTTTCATTCTAAATGATCACCCAGTCTATCAAGCTTGGGCATGATGGAGCTCTATGTCTCAAAAATAGCAAATCACAACATTGGTAAAGAGAGCCATTGTCTTGTCAGTTTGCTAGTTTGTTGCTTTCATGCAGTTAGCACAAAGATGTTTCTTCACTCTATGGTTGTTTGCCCTTCGATTGTACTTTCCACTGTGGTGATGATAAAGGTGCACTGATGCACATTTTCAATATTGGCAGGCTGTTCATACTGATCTTACAAAATGCTCCTGTGTCGACTTGAAAGCAGGTCCATTAGGGGACACCAATCCCTGTGGCATGGGGCAATTGTGTCCAGCATAACACTAGCCTTAAAGTTGTGAGAAATGAAAAGGCAACCTATTCATACAATTTCACCCACTTTGTGATGGCTAAACTGCTATCACTGCTGCTTCTCTCTTTACAAGAGTATGCAACCTTGATGTAGGAAGCAAACACAATATGAAGTCAATAGCAACTCATGCAATCCCATGTTCTTTCGAGGTTGAATTCTTTGCAAGCGATTGAGCATGGAGTTTCCACAAACACTGCTTCATACAGGTGAAGCTTGGAACCACAATGAACTTTCACTGTGTTGAGGTCCTTTGGCCTCAATTGTATACAATAATTCATTTAAAAGAGGTAAGTATAATTAGCCTGCTCTCTTCCTGAACAGGGGGAGTGTGCTGAATAATTCTGTGCATCATCAAACTGTTGTGATGGTGCTTGGGGGTGCAAGGATGAGAATTGAAGTTGTGATACGAGATAGTAAATAGGAATGTGTTGTGATCAGTGGGAAAAAGCTGCCCCCACACCAGCAGTGCTGAATGGAAATGGACGTGGAGGCTCAGGCCACGGAAGAGAAACGATTCTCCTAAGAGCATGGTTTCAGTGATTGAATAAATGGCTTGTTCTCAAATGGGGGTATAGCAGCCCTTCCTTTGCTGCATCTCCCAAATAAAGGTTAACTCTAACGGCGGGGGACTGTTTTGACCATATTGCTCCTTACAGCCCATGTGCCCACGTAGCAAGTTGTGTGTTTGCTGAGATAAAAATAGTCTTTCCTTTAAACAGCATTTGCGATGATTTGAAAGCTGCTAGCTCAACAATTTGTGACAGGTGACCAATAGCACTCTAATATCTAACTCTGAGTGCATGGACTCGATTCTCAAATTGGTTTTCAATGCATCAAGGCCAGACGCCTTCAGTATTGATGCAGCTGAATGGAAAACAGGCGAACACAAACCCAATTGCTGTAAAGCAATCAAGGTTCAGCTTACCAACATAATTAATCCATCTCCTTTATTCTGTATCACATTTAAAAACCAGAGCAAGAGCAGTTTTCAAAATATTCACTCTTGTTATATTTTTCATTGGCCTATTGTAATGCTTTATATCTTATGAGTCCAGTTGAGTCTATCGTTTTCACATGTGGTTGAAAGATCTTACCTGCTCACCCACATAAAAGTAGTCATTTTGCTGAGCAGGGATGATGATTTTTTAACGAGTGAATATCTTCAGGACCTTTGTTTCAGCACATTAGGCATTTTCTGTGACTTCATTCTTGCCCCTCACTCCTCCCTTTCCATTTACATATTTGTGTGGTGCTAGCTGTCATGCTGGTACCGAAAGTGAACCCGTTAATTCTAGTGGCACCTCTCTTATCTTATTTTTCAATCAAGTTGTCAGCAAGATAAAGTTCCCGCACCACCTGAATGTCTTCCAGATTTTTCTCAAATTTCCACTGGCCTGGATGGGAATGTTGCACAGTTTCTGAATTAAACTGGCTAGTGGTAGAAGGTTAGGAATTGTGGCCTTCTACCTGAAGCTTTCCGCCTGTCATTAAGTTTAAAAAGTAGAAACTGATGGTTACAATATAAGAAAACAGATTCTTGGGAAATGATTACAATGGGGGAATGTAATTAGGAAATTCCTGTGTATTGAAGGAATGCATAGTCCAGCTGCAACTGTCATGCTAATAAGCCTCAAATCACAGAACTGCTACAAAAGAGGCCATTACACCCATCATGTCTAGACTGGAATCGGGAAACTTCACTTATTTTTACAATCATCTTTCGGGAGCTTTAGATTCCTATTGGTTGGGAGGGTTGTGGAGCACAGTCAGCTCTGGGAGTTGGGTGGTGGGTCAGCAGAATGAAAATCGTTAGGGGTGCTGTTGCGTAGGGAATTTGGGGGACTCAGCACTGGTGACTGGAGACAGAAGTGGGTGGGGGATAATCAGGGGGCAAACTCGACGTATAAGTTGAGGGGAAGCTGGTAGTGAATGCACGGCATTGCTATACTGCAGGAAAGGGTCAGGGAGGCAGGTGGCGGTATATAGATGCTCAGCACCCCTGTTGCCTCAGCAGGGAGAGTGTGCCAAACAATTCTGTGTATCACCAAACTGTTGTGATGGTGCTTAGGGACCAAGGATGAGAATTGGAGTTGTGATACGAGATAGTAAATGGGAATGTGCTGTGATCAGTAGTAACAAGCTGCTTCCACCACCCCCCACCCCAGGAGTGCTCGATGGAAATGGACGTGGAGGCTCAGGAACAAACACAAAGTTGCTGGAAAAGCTCAGCAAATCTGGCAGTATCTGTGAAGAAAAAAACAGAGTTAATTTTTTGGGTCCAGTGACCCTTCCTCAGAACAGGCTCAGGCTGGGGTTGGGGGCTGGGGAACTTGATGACAAAGCACAGCCTAGGACTCACGGTGTCCAGAGTGACTTGCATAGCCTTCCACAATTTGTCATTTGCTAAATATGTCCTATAGATGGAAAATGGATGTGGGCACACTTAATATGCATGGATTCAATGTCAGTTTGTTGTTAAAAATGCAATCGTAAATCATGTGTATGAAATGTATTCAGTGTGCAAATATATAGGATGCAAATACTGGTCACAAACAATGTTGACTGTGTCATTAGTTCTTGCAAATTGATGGTAGACACTTCTATGTGGCAGGAGTAACTACAAATGACCTTAAAAGAAGCACTTACTGGCCACAATCCACAACTGTAATGCAAGACATTCTGGTGTGCACAGGAGTATGGAACTGATTCCCTGTCTGCCTGAACTGTAAGCATGATGCAAGACTCTCTTACACATATAGATGAGTGATGTGGGGCTGGCATGCATGTACTCCATTCATCAGAATAAAATCCAATGTTAAGCTTGTGAAATAAGCAATTGCACAAGATTTTTATTTTGCAGAAAGAGACCATTCAGCCCATCGTTAGTTGTCTTAACCAGTCCACCTCTATTACCTAGTGCCAATCCCTGACTTCTCCCTATATCCCTGCTCACTATTATTATCCAAAAAGCCATCCAATGCCTTCTTGAATGCCTTGATTGGACCTGCCTCCATCACTTTTCCAGGAAGTGCAATCCATACCCTAACAACTCTCTGTGTGAACAGATTTTCTCTCACATCACTCTTGCTTCACTTGTTCATCACATTAAATTTATTCTTGAAAATTCTGTGCCCCTTCTTGTCCTGAGTGTCCCATATCCTATTGTTAGAAGAATAATTTAAGCCATTATTTGAAAGTGAGGTGAATGCTGACTGCTCATGTTGACGAGGACCTGTTCTGTTTGTTATGCTCCTCACACAGGCTCATTGCTATCGTGACTAATAGAGCCAGCACAGAAGATATTATCATTGCTTTGGATGGGATGCAATGATAGTATAGAGACATGGAAGAGTACTCGATCCATTAGCAAGTCTAGGATCAGGAGGATCCTCCAGCAAAAGCGAAGCAAAATCCACGTAAAGGGATCATGGCTGAAGGGCTTCTCATGATGTTCAGGAGATTTAGAAGAGTTTGAATCCTGCATCTTCAATGATAGTTCATCTGCACAATCAAGGCACATTGCTAGTATAGACTGAGGATATCCCTGGGCACTGTCATATATTTATGCCATCTACTCAAATGGGACCTGTAACATCAAGGAATGTGGTCATCAGTGATTGCCAAGGTGACAGCTATGTTGAACTTCTATGTGTCTGGCTTCTTCCAAGGAGCCACCCACAAACTCATCAAGATGGTAACTAAAACCAGTTGTGTCTGATCTCATCGCTTCATCACATTTTCTCATTAAGAAGTCAGTGCTGCAATACCAGCAGTAGCTTTGCCAGTATCATTGGTTCCTCTCAAGTGCATGGTGCTATGGACTGTACACACATTGCACTAAGATGGCCATATCCGAATACAGCTGAGTTCCATGACAGAAAAGGCTTCAATGTAGAAGTGATCTCAGTTTCATTTCTGACATAGCTATAGGTCTCTTAACATCATTAATTGGACAATTGTTAGAGTATAATAAAGAATGTAACAATAGGGCATTTAGAAACGCATACTATAATCAAGCAGAGTCAGCATGACTTCATCAAGGGAAAACCACACTTAACAAATTTAGTAGAATTGTTTGCGGAGATGACAATCAAGGTTAATAAAGGGAAACCAGGAGATGTAATAAATTTGGATTCCCAAAAGGCATTCAGGAAGATTCCATACATGACGCTACTTGATAACATAAGGACCTATAGTTTTAACAGTGGTATATTAGCAGTCTGGTTCAACTTGGCAACTATTTTGTGGTTTAAAGAGAAGGAATAATCTGCATTTTCAAATTGGTCTGAGCAACTGGAGAGTTAGAACTCAAGGTAAAGTGGGTAAATTTTACTATTGGACATGCATATGGTCACAGAAATTTGAGGGTGCATCCATGAGGATCAATGGTCGGCACAACATTGTGGGCTGAAGGGCCTGTTCTGTGCTGTACTGTTCTATGTTCTATGTTCTATTATTAAAATGTCAGTGATGCATCTTGCATGCTTTCTCAAAAGTTCCACTTTTTTAAACCACATAAAATCCCTTCAATCGTCCATTCTGTTTGAACTGCAGTACTCTCCACAGCTATTGGATTTGGTTTGATTTTATTCATTATTAGGGGTGGCACGGTGGCTCCTTGGTTAGCACTGCAGCCTCACAACAACAGGGACCCGGGTTTGATTCCAGCCTCGGGCGACTGTCTGTGCAGAGTTTGCACATTCTCCCTGTGTCTGCATGGGTTTCCTCCGCGTGCTCCAGTTTCCTCCCACAGTCCAAAGATGTGCAGGCTCAGTGGATTGGCCATGCTAAATTGCCCATAGTGTTCAGGGGTGTGTGGGTTATTTGGGTCTGGATGGGATATATCAAGGGGCGGTGTGGACTTGTTGGGCCAAAGGGCCTGTGTCTACACTGTAGGGAATCTATTCTAACCTAATCTAAAAAAAAGTTTTGTTTTGGGTGCAGTACAGGCCGATCGGACCATACATAGGATAATAGAACAGAGTGAGGAATGCAAAGTTACAGTTGCAAAGAAAGTGCACAAAAAGGAAGATTAATATTCGATTTGAAATTTAAGAGGTCCATTGAGAAGACTAATAACACTGGGAAAGAAGCCGTTCTTGAACCTGTTGGTACGGCTGTTTAAGCTTTTGTATCTTCTGCCTGATGGAAGAGTTTTGAAGAGATAATAGCCAGGGTGGAAGGGGTCTTTGAGGATGTTGGTGCCTTTCCAAGGCATCGAGAAGTATAGATGGAGCCAACGCATGGAAAGTTGGTTGGGTGATGGACTGGGCTGTACTCACAACTTTCTGCAGTTTCTTACGATCTGGGCACTGTAGTTGCCAAACTGAGTTGCATCCAGATAGAATTTTTTCCATCGTACATCTGTAAAAGTTGGTGCGAGTCCTTGTGGGCATGCTGAATTTTTTTTTATTTTCCTGAAGAAGAAGAGGAATTATTGTTCCTCCTTGACCATCACATCAACGTACATGGTTCAGGACAGAATATTGGTGAATATCATTCCTAGGAAGTTGACACTCTCGACCCTCCCACCTCAGCTCTATTGGTGTAGATAGGGCCCTCCTCCTTGCTTCCTGAATTGATGATAAGATCTTTAGTTTTTATGACGTTGAGGGAGAGATTCTTATCTTTACCCCATGTCACCAAGCACTCTATCTCTTACTAGAGATAGGCCCTCCTCCTTGCTTCCTGAATTGATGATAAGATCTTTAGTTTTTATGACGTTGAGGGAGAGATTCTTATCTTTACCCCATGTCACCAAGCACTCTATCTCTTACTAGTATTCTGTCTTGTCATTGTTTGATATCTGGCCTACAATAGTGGTGTCGTCAGCAAACTTGTAGATGGAGTTCAGATGAAGTTTGGCCACACAGCCATGAGTGTACCTGCAATACAGTGAGGGGCTGAATATGCAGCCTCGTGGGATGCCAGTGTTGAGGATTGTTGTGGAGGAGGTACTATTGCCTATCCTCACAGATTGCAGTCTGGGTCAGGAAGCTAAGGATCCAGTTGCAGGGGGTTGAGCAGAGACCTAACACTCTGACTGTTGAACTTAGCCTGGTAGCGAATATAGTATTGAAGGTGGAGCTGCAGTCAATAAGTGGAAGTCTGATGTAGGTATCTTCAATGTCTAGATGTTGTTGGGATGAGTGTAGGGCTAGCGAGATGGCATCAGCTGTGGATCTGTTGCATCAGTAGGCAAATTGCAAAGGATCGCGGGAGGCTGGCGTTGATATGAGCAATGATTAAGTTCTCAAAGCACTTCATAATTATGGAAATCAGAGTCACTGAGCAGTAGTCATTAAAACACACTGCAGGTGCTTTTTTTGGTACTGGGATGATGGTGGTCTTCTTGAAGCAAGTGGGGATTTCAGGTTGGAGTGAGGTGAGTTTAAAGATGTCAGCAAATACTCCCACCAGCTGGTCTGCACAGGATCTGAGTGCGTGGTCGGAGACTCCACCTGAGAAGCTACTGCCTTTGCGAATGATGTAGCTGACTTCACTCTCCCAGAGATTGTCTGGTTTGGAAATGGCGGAGTCAGAACACAGGCAGCTCGTAGTACCCTTTCTTTTGATTGCCTGCGATAGGGTTAGGGTTAGTGTGTTGACTTGGCGCACAAAAATCCAGCCTGAATTTTTTTGGGAGACCTAGGGGTTCAGGTACATAGTTCTTTGAAAGTTGCATCACTGGTAGGCAGAGATAGTAGGAACTGCAGATGCTGGAGAATCTGAGATAACAATGTGTGGAGCTGGATGAACACAGCAGGCCAAGCAGCATCAGAAGAGCAGGAAAGCTGACATTTCGGGCGTAGACCCTTCTTCTGATGAATTTCTGCAAAAGGGTCTAGGCCCGAAATACCAGCTTACCTGCTCCTCTGATGCTGCTTGGCCTGCTGTGTCCATCCATCTCTACACCTTGTTATCACTGGTAGGCAGGTTGGTTCAGAAGGCATTTAGCACACTTGCTTTTATTGCTCAGACAGTTGAGTATAGGAGTTGGGACATTATGTTGAGGTTGAACAGGACATTGGTGAGGACTCTTCTGGAGTACTATGCACAGTTCTGATCGCCCCACTATCGGAAGGATATTATTAAATTGGAGAGGGTTCAGAAAAGATTTACCAGGATAATGTTGAGACTGGAAAGTTTGACTTATAAGAATAGGCTCAGACTTCTTTCACAGGAGCATTGGAGATTGAAATTACAGTGGTTTGTAAAATCATGTGGGGCATAGATAAGGTGAATAGCAAAGGTCTTTGTTCTAGGATAGGTGAGTTAAAAACTAGGGAGCATATTTTTAAGGTAAGAGGAGAAAGATTTAAAAGGGACCCGAGAGGCAACTTTATCATACAGAGATAATAAAATGTGAGGCTGGATGAACACAGCAGGCCAAGCAGCATCTCAGGAGCACAAAAGCTGACGTTTCGGGCCTAGACCCTTCATCAGAGAGGGGGATGGGGGGAGGGAACTGGAATAAATAGGGAGAGAGGGGGAGGCGGACCGAAGATGGAGAGTAAAGAAGATAGGTGGAGAAGGTGTGGGTGGGGAGGTAGGGAGGGGATAGGTCAGTCCAGGGAAGACGGACAGGTCAAGGAGGTGGGATGAGGTTAGTAGGTACCAAATTGGGAAGGCTGAAATGTGGACTGTAGTCCCTTGGGGATGATCTGGTTCCGTAGGCAGGTGCTGAGAAAGGTGATGTGGCTGTGGTACCTGGTTTGCTTTAGGACATGGTCGAGCAGTTTCAAGGCCGAAGAGATTACAAGAGAGTTGCAATGGGAGAGAGATTCCCTGAGGTTGGTCCGGAGGGAGGAGGGTAACTTCTTCAGGTTAGGATTTATCATACAGAGAGTGGTTTATATGTAGAGTGAACTACCAGAGGAAGTGACAGATGCAGGTACAGTTGTAACATTAAAAAGACATTTGGATAGATACATGAATAGGAAAGATTTGGAAGGATATAAGCCAAAAGCAGGAAAGTAGGACTAGTTTAGTTAAGGAAACTTGATGGGCATGGACGAGTTGGACTGAAGGATCTGTTTCTGTGCTGTATGACTCGATGGCTCAATTCCTTTAAAGTATCCATTTTCTAGTTTTCAAAATTAATGCTCTTAGCTAACTAGTCTTTTTTTAATGAAAAATATTATCTCACACCTTGATTCTGTAAGTGTAGTCACTGTTACTGCTTCAGGTTTGTGATATATTTATTGGGAAAGTTGTTATTGTGATCTCACTGATTGGCCAGCTTTGTGGGATTTTCCAAGATCAGTTTGATTTACTCAGGTCAGATATTTTAGGAAGTTTGAGGCCCATTTAAAGCAGGTTAAGCAGCTCAAGATCAGGACACACAGGTAGGAGTTTGTATTTTGCAAACCCGTGTTTTTCTGGATCAAGAGTGGCTGCTAGGCCCTCAGGTATTTGTTTCAAATGGTCTGCCCAAATTAAAAGATGTCAATCCAATTTTGCCATGGTGCAAATGACTGGATCATATGTACGCCTGTTCCCCATTAATGCAACATGCTGAACTTAGATCAATAAACACAAAGTTGTAAAGCTAATGCTGAGGCTATGTAAGACTTTAGTTAGGTCGAAGTGGAATATGTTTTTTCAAATGCCTCATTTGATCTCATCTTCCATGTAATCTCAGGGCAGCTTTGCACAGTTTTGAGTATGTCACTGTGTTAAGAGTTTGAAACCATATATGCAGCATTGATTCATTAGAATCTTACCGGGAAAGATGGCTTCAATTATAACACCAGGTTTCAGAAATGAAAATATTCACCAAGGAGAGGGACATGACGGATATTGAGGTTAGGGATAGATGTTTGCTTAGTCTAGGTCAAGTTGACATAAGGAAGGAGGAAATGTTAGGTATCCTAAAAGACATTAAGGTGGACAAGTCCTCAGGTCCGGATGGGATCTATCCCAGGTTTCTGAGGGAAGTGAGAAAGGAAATAGCCGGGGCCCTAACAGATATCTTTGCAGTGTCCTTAGACACGGGTGAGGTCCCAGAGGACTGGAGACTTGCTAATGTTGTCCCCTTGTTTAAAAAGGGCAGCAAGGATAATCCAGGTAATTATCGACCGGTGAGCCTGATGTCAGTGGTAGGGAAGCTGCTGGAGAAGATACTGAGGGATAGGATCTATTCCCATTTGGAAGAAAATGGGCTTATTAGTGATAGGCAACATGGTTTTGTACAGGGAAGGTCATGTCTTACCAACTTAATAGAATTCTTTGAGGACATGACAAAGTTGATTGATGAGGGAAAGGCTGTAGGTGTCATATACATGGACTTCAGTAAGGCGTTTGATAAGGTTCCCCATGGCAGGCTGATGGAGAAAGTGAAGTCACATGGTGTCCAGGGTGTGCTGGCTAGATGGATAAAAAACTGGCTAGGCAACAGGAGACAGAGGTTAGTAGTAGAAGGGAGTTTCTCAAATTGGAGACCTGTAACCAGTGGTGTTCCACAGGGATCTGTGCTGGGACCACTGTTGTTTGTGAGATATGTATATGATCTGGAGGAAGGTGTAGGTGGTCTGATCAGCAAGTTTGCTGATGACACTAAGATTGGTGGAGTAGCTGATAGTGAAGGGGACTTACAGAGATTACAGCAGAATATACATAGACTGGAGAGTTGGGCAGATAAATGGCAAATGGAGTTCAATCCGGGCAAATGCGAGGTGATGCATTTTGGAAGATCAAATTCAAGGGCGAACTATATAGTAAATGGAAAAGTCCTAGGGAAAATTGATGAACAGAGAGATCTGGGTGTTCAGGTCCATTGTTCCCTGAAGGTGACAACGCAGGTCAATAGAGTGATTAAGAAGGTATATGGCATGCTTTCCTTCATTGGGCGGGGTATTGAGTACAAGAGTTGGCAGGAGTCATGTTACAGTTGTATAAGACTTTGGTTCGCCCACATTTAGAGTACTGTGTGCAGTTCTGGTCGCCACATTACCAAAAGGATGTGGATGCTTTGGAGAGGGTGCAGAGGAGGTTCACCAGGATGTTGCCTGGTATGGAGGGTGCTAGCTATGAAGAGAGGTTGAATAGATTAGGATTATTTTCATTAGAAAGACGGAGATTGAGGGGGGACCTGATTGAGGTCTACAAAATCATAAGGGGTATAGACAGGGTGGATAGCAAAAAGCTTTTTCCCAAAGTGGGGGACTCAATTACTAGGGGTCACGAGTTCAAAGTGAGAGGAGGAAAGTTTAAGGGAGATATGCGTGGAAAGTTCTTTACACAGAGGGTGGTGGGCGCCTGGAACGCGTTGCCAGCGGAGGTGGTAGACACAGACATGTTAGTGTCTTTTAAGATATATTTGGACAGGTACATGGTTGGGCAGGGATCAAATGGATACAGACCGTTAGAAAATAGATGACAGGCTAGACAGAGGATCTTGATCGGCGCAGGCTTGGAGGACCGAAGGGCCTGTTCCTGTGCTGTAGGTTTCTTTGTTTTTTTGTTTCTTTGTTATTTGTCATTGGATCTGAGCAGGTTAGGGGGTTTCATGCTTATTATGAATTATGAGCAAGTAAATAGTGTTCATGTGGTCTATCTGGTAACAACTGGACACAAATGTAGTATAATCATGAAAGATATCTAAGGAGCAGGTGGAAACAAATCTTTACATAGAATGTCATAGAGTCATAGAGACACAGAGACAAATAGCACATAAACAGACCCTTTGGTCCATCTTGTCCACGCCGACCAGATATCCAAAATAAATCAACTCCCATTTGCCAGCATTTGGCCTATATCCCTCTAAACCCTTCCTATCCATGTATCTATCTAGATGCCTTTTAAATGTTGTAATTATACCAGCCTGCACCACTTCCTCTGGCATCCCATTGCATGCATGCAACACTCTTTTAAGTCTTTCCCCTCTCACCTTAAACTTATGACCTCTAGTTTTGGACTGCCCAACACTGGGGAAAACACCTTGTCAGTCATGTTTTTATAAGTCTTTATAGCCTTCAATGTTCCAGGGAGAATAGCCGCAGCCTATTCAGCTTCTCCTTTTGCTCAAACCCTCCAACCTTGACAATATCCTTATAATTTTTTTCTGAACTCTTTCAAGTGTCATAGTATCCTTCTATAGCAGGGAGACCAGAACTACACACAGTATTCCAAAAGTGGCCTAACCACTGTCCTGTACAGCCACAATATGACCTCCCAACCCCTATAGTAAATGCATTGTAAAATAAAGGCAAACATACCAAATGAGATAACAAGTTGTAGATCTGGATGAACACAGAAACGTCAGCCTTCCTGCTCCTCTCATGCTGCTTGGCCCACTGTGTTCATCCAGCTCTACACCTTGTTATCCCAGATTCTCCAGCATTGGCAGTTCCTACCATCTCCAAATGTACCAACTGCCTTCTTCATTATCCTGATTACCTGCCACCCCACTTTCAAGGAACTATGAACCTGCACCCCAAGGTCTCTTTGTTCTGCAACACTCCCTAAGTCCTTACCATTATGTGCATATGTCCTGTGATTAGAGCTTTGGTTATCTGCAATGAAACATCATTGAAGAAGTGGGATCCTTCTGTGCTATTAACATCCACACTTCCATGGAGAGCTTGTAAGGAAAAAAATCAAATAGGCTCTTGCAGAAGCTTGGTATTAAACAAAATAAGGAATGAATAGGAGAAAGCGGTGGGAAAGAAGTCACCAGTACAGGCTAATCTGAAGAAGGGTCATTGACTTGAAATGTTAACTCTGCTTTCTCTCCACAGATGTTGTCAGATTTGCCATGTTTCTCCAGCAATTTCTGTTGTTGTTTCAGATCTTGAGTAATTCACAGCACAGACTTTGCAGGCTGAGTGGCTTTGGGCCATGGTCACGACAGGGTCAGAGAGCAGAAGAAGATCCAAGTGAATCAGGCCACAGGCATCGTGCCCCTCCCTCAGTTTAATGTTCGACGGAGCACAATTGTAATATGATGCCAAAAACCTGGTTTGTAAAGTACTGGTCACCCTGGATGCTTTGTAATTCTACTTGACCTTAAATTAAACATTTGGCAATGGAAGTTTGCCCCTCCCTATTCTCTAAATATTTAAATTTCCAGCTGCTGGAAGAAAGTTTTGTGTATTCAGGCATGCGCAGAGTTTGCTCCGAAACAAGACAATTAATGTTCCAGTCAGGCAGGAGCCAAGAAATGTAAACAGGTTCTGCCTGATTGGAACCCAAACTGCAGCTCCAGGTCTCACTGAAAACTTACGCTTGCAATGAAAATAGAAACCAATAACTGGGTGGACAGTTTAAAAAATAACATGGTTCTTTTCAATATTTCCTCGTGCAATTTGCTTACCACCAGTCTGAATTAGTTACTTTTGGGCATGAATTAATATTCTAAATTTGAAATTTGTTTGTATTGACTTGTCTGGATTGTTTGAGAGGTACTGCCAAATGTTGAATAATATTCTGGGCTTAATATGGATTTCAATAACTTCAGAACTGAAACGCCTTCCCCTATGTCCTTTCCTTATTCCCAACCTCATGGCCCTTTCATAACTGCTTCCAGCAAAGTGAACCGATTTTTACAGACTTATGATCCCCATTTTGAGTTTCTGCTTTTCCCAGGCTTACCATTATCCATTCCTTTGCCTGTCTTTCTCTCTCTCTCTCTGGGCTCAGTCTCCACCAATTTGCTTACTCCTCCCCCCAGTGCCCCACGCCCTGTCTTCAGCTTGTATGCCAACTTTTTCTAGCTGCTACTAGCTCTGAAGAAGGGCCACTGGACTGAAATGGCAATTCTGCTTTCACTCCAGAGATCCTAAAGGACCCCAGTTTTTCCAGCAATTTCTGGTTTTGTTTTCGATTTCCAGCATTCTTTTTAAATTTATTTATTTATTATGGTTGATTATTATTTGTTCAGCACATATCAAAATATACAGGAAGAAGGTTGTACTTTACAATGATAACAAGGTGTAGGCCCAAAACGTCATCTTTCCTGCTCCTAAGATGCTGCTTGGCCTGCTGTGTTCATCCAGCTCCACGCCTTGTTATCTCGGATTCTCCAGCATCTGCAGCTCCTATTATCTCTTGTACTTTATGATACTGGGTTTGAAGAGGTTAAGTAGTACCATCAGTGACTTAATCACACTCCTGTCTCTGAATCAGAATATCATGAATTTAACTTCCACTTTTGAGACCTGAACACACAATCTAGGCCAATGGTGTCCAATAAAATTGATACTACCCACATATGGTCTGAATGCCGCTAAATTTTTCTGGTGGTGTCTATTGATGTGGGGATGCTAATGGTTGAAATTTGTTTTGTTTACTGGGTGATTGGTGGCTTTCAAAAAAAAATGATTGAGATGTGTGAGTGTTGATCTGCATGGCTGCCAATGAAATGTGTAATGTTGGTGAGCTGAGATGATACAACAACATCTGAGTGTGTTCACCCTTCATCTTAATAGGTCTATTGAAATAAGTGATTAAAAGGAATCAGACATTATTGGTGTAAAAGGGTAAATAACAGGATGTTGGTCAAAAGCAAAAGATCTATTAAATGACCAGACACTATGCATGAAATCATAGAATCCCCACAGTGTGGAAAGAGGCCTTTCAGCCCATCAAGTCTACACCAATCCTCCAAAGAGATTCCCGCACTATCCCTGCATGTACAATGGCTAAGCAACCCAACTCGCAGTACAATTTACCAGGCCAATCCACCTAATCTACACATATTTGGGCTACGGTAGGAAACAAGTGGAAATCAGCACAGAAACAGGCAGAATGTGCAGTCTCCCATGGACAGTCACCCAAGGTTAGAATTGAGCCCAGGTCCCTTGTGAGGTAGCAGTGCTAACCACTGACCCATCGTGCTGCCTATAAATTGCAAATGTCAGAGCGTGAGGAAGACAAGAGTTAGAGCGCACAACCATGTGTTGTAACAATCCCCATAGTGACCACTAGCTCCTTTCAAAAGGGTAATATCCTGGTGGTACCTAATGTAAATTACCGAAGGACAAGATTTCATGTGTGAACACTTTTATAGGAAGAATAAATTAAAATCAGCATAGGTCAAAGATTAATTAACAGACATCTAATAGATCCATTTAAAGAAGATGTACTTTTGATTGAACTAATACAACCAAGATACATTTTATGAGATCTCTCACTTTGCCGCACTTCAGGCAGCAGTGCAGTCTTACAGGAACAAGTCCAAAGCAATTCTCAGCAGGTGCATTTCTCGCTGTCACCCTGGGTTCAAATCCGTAGTTTCCTTTGAAAATTATTCTGCACAGGTTGAGTCGTTGGGATCTGATTTTCAGTGGAAAATCAACCCTCGCCACTCCTTATTCTTTAAATCTCCAAAAGCTCTGCCCCCTACCTTTTGAACAGCAAATAAACTCTCAGGATATCTTGCTTGTCTGTGAATACACAACAAATCTATTGCTTCCATACAGCAGTAGTTGCTTTACCTCACACCAGCAGTGTTTTATTTGTTTCTTTCTTGATGTAAAAAGTTGTCCTTTTTTTGGTAAATTACTCAGTTGTCATGTGACAACTCACTTGATTTCAATAGGTTTCTGTCTGAGTTTCTCCCCTGTGGCACCCATCACTTGGGCCTGACTCTGAATAGAGGTGCTGACTGATACCTCAACATCTCCCTTTCCAGAATGTTCTGCACCACCTTAAGTAGAAAGAGACATTGAAAAATATAACCTTTTTGTAAAGTCCAGCATCAAAACAGTGGAGTTTTGTTGATTCTTCTTCCCCTCAATTTCCTAATATATCAATTCTGATAAAATAGAAACAATTTACTCTTGAAGAAATATGTCTTTCTTTAAATAAACTGGAGCCCACTGTCAGAAACAGAACAATTTAGTTAACAGATTGGCACCAAACTCTGAGTGTGTTTACCGCAAGCTTACAGAACATTTGGATTACAAAACTATCTTGAAGCTGTTTTTCTGGCCCTGGCAGAGAGTGTATTAGCCTTGATAGCCGACAAATTAAAACTACAAATCTCTTTTCGAAAGATTGTGCATTGATTTAATTCATATTGCATATATCCTGTACCATGTGCAGAAATAATAATGTGATTGCAAATGTTTGGTGAGTGTTGAGATCCAATTGAACAGCACTTGATCAATCTATAGATAATAAAATGTGAGGCTGGATGAACACAGCAGGCCAAGCAGCATCTTAGGAGCACAAAAGCTGACGTTTCGGGCCTAGACCCTTCATCAGAGAGGGGGATGGGGGGAGGGAACTGGAATAAATAGGGAGAGAGGGGGAGGCGGACCGAAGATGGAGAGTAAAGAAGATAGGTGGAGAGGGTGTAGGTGGGGAGGTAGGGAGGGGATAGGTCAGTCCAGGGAAGACGGACAGGTCAAGGAGGTGGGATGAGGTTAGTAGGTAGCTGGGGGTGCGGCTTGGGGTGGGAGGAAGGGATGGGTGAGAGGAAGAACCGGTTAGGGAGGCAGAGACAGGTTGGACTGGTTTTGGGATGCAGTGGGTGGGGGGGAAGAGCTGGGCTGGTTGTGTGGTGCAGTGGGGGGAGGGGATGAACTGGGCTGGTTGAGGGATGCAGTGGGGGAAGGGGAGATTTTGAAACTGGTGAAGTCCACATTGATACCATATGGCTGCAGGGTTCCCAGGCGGAATATGAGTTGCTGTTCCTGCAACCTTCGGGTGGCATCATTGTGGCAGTGCAGGAGGCCCATGATGGACATGTCATCAAGAGAATGGGAGGGGGAGTGGAAATGGTTTGCGACTGGGAGGTGCAGTTGTTTGTTGCGAACTGAGCGGAGGTGTTCTGCAAAGCGGTCCCCAAGCCTCCGCTTGGTTTCCCCAATGTAGAGAAAGCCGCACCGGGTACAGTGGATGCAGTATACCACATTGGCAGATGTGCAGGTGAACCTCTGCTTAATGTGGAATGTCATCTTGGGGCCTGGGATGGGGGTGAGGGAGGAGGTGTGGGGACAAGTGTAGCATTTCCTGCGGTTGCAGGGGAAGGTGCCGGGTGTGGTGGGGTTGGAGGGCAGTGTGGAGCGAACAAGGGAGTCACGGAGAGAGTGGTCTCTCCGGAAAGCAGACAGGGGTGGGGATGGAAAAATGTCTTGGGTGGTGGGGTCGGATTGTAAATGGCGGAAGTGTCGGAGGATAATGCGTTGTATCCGGAGGTTGGTAGGGTGGTGTGTGAGAACGAGGGGGATCCTCTTGGGGCGGTTGTGGCGGGGGCGGGGTGTGAGGGATGTGTCGCGGGAAATGCGGGAGACGCGGTCAAGGGCGTTCTCAATCACCGTGGGGGGGAAGTTGCGGTCCTTAAAGAACTTGGACATCTGGGATGTGCGGGAGTGGAATGTCTTATCGTGGGAGCAGATGCGGCGGAGGCGGAGGAATTGGGAATAGGGGATGGAATTTTTGCAGGAGGGTGGGTGGGAGGAGGTGTATTCTAGGTAGCTGTGGGAGTCGGTGGGCTTGTAATGGACATCAGTTACAAGCTGGTTGCCTGAGATGGAGACTGAGAGGTCCAGGAAGGTGAGGGATGTGCTGGAGATGGCCCAGGTGAACTGAAGGTTGGGGTGGAAGGTGTTGGTGAAGTGGATGAACTGTTCGAGCTCCTCTGGGGAGCAAGAGGCGGCGCCGATACAGTCATCAATGTACCGGAGGAAGAGGTGGGGTTTGGGGCCTGTGTAGGTGCGGAAGATGGACTGTTCCACGTAACCTACAAAGAGGCAGGCATAGCTGGGGCCCATGCGGGTGCCCATGGCCACCCCTTTAGTCTGTAGGAAGTGGGAGGAGTCAAAAGAGAAGTTGTTGAGTGTGAGGACGAGTTCCGCTAGGCGGATGAGAGTGTCGGTGGAGGGGGCCTGGTCGGGCCTGCGGGACAGGAAGAAGCGGAGGGCCTTGAGGCCATCTCCATGCGGAATGCAGGTGTACAGGGACTGGACGTCCATGGTGAATATGAGGTATTGGGGGCCAGGGAATTGGAAGTCCTGGAGGAGGTGGAGGGCGTGGGTGGTGTCACGGACATAGGTGGGGAGTTCCTGGACCAAAGGGGAGAAAATGGAGTCCAGATAGGTGGAGATGAGTTCGGTGGGGCAGGAGCAGGCTGAGACGATGGGTCGACCAGGGCAGGCAGGTTTGTGGATTTTGGGAAGGAGATAGAAACGGGCCGTGCGGGGTTGGGGAACAATGAGGTTGGAGGCTGTGGGTGGGAGGTCCCCTGAGGTGATGAAGTCATGAATGGTGTTGGAGATGATGGTTTGGTGCTCGGGTGTGGGGTCATGATCGAGGAGGCGGTAGGAGGTGGTGTCGGAGAGTTGGCGTCTGGCCTCGGCGATGTAGAGGTCAGTACGCCATACTACCACTGCGCCACCCTTGTCTGCGGGTTTGATGGTGAGGTTGGGGTTGGAGCAGAGGGAGCGGAGGGCTGCCCGTTCTGCGGGGGAGAGGTTGGAGTGGGTGAGAGGGGTGGAGAGGTTGAGGCGGTTAATGTCTCGACGGCAGTTGGAGATGAAGAGGTCGAGGGAGGGTAGGAGGCCTGGGGGTGGTGTCCAGGAGGAGGACTTGTGTTGGAAGCGGGTGAAGGGGTCAGTGGAAGGAGGGTTGGGTTCCCGGTTGAAGAAGTAGGCATGCAGGCGAAGACGGCGGAAAAACTGCTCTATGTCCGACCGTGACTGGTATTCGTTGATGTGTGGTTGTAGGGGGACAAAGGTGAGCCCCTTGCTCAGGACTGACCGTTCGTCCTCAGTCAGTGGGAGGTCTGGGGGGATGGTGAAGATTCGGCAGGGCTCAGGGTGGCTGTCTCCTCTGGGGTTACAGGCTGTGGAGGTTGTGGGCGGAGCGATGATGTCGTCGGCCGTGGGCGGGGTTCCGTCGGCCGTGGGCGGGGTTCCGTCGGCGTCGACCGTGGGCGGGGTTCCGTCGGCGTCGACCGTGGGCGGGGTTCCGTCGGCGGTGGGAGGATCGGGGTGGGCGGCAGCAGCTGAGGTGAGGGTGGTGTGTGGGCTGTAGTACCTGGACGTGGAGGTGGTGACTGCAGCAGCGGTTCCGGAAGTTCTGTGGCCGGCGGAGGCCGATGTGACGTCATCGGTGGGGTCTCCGGCCGTGTCCTCATGGTCAATGGCGGCGGGTGCATGGTGGGGGAGGGGCAGGGACAGAGTCGGGATTCTCTACATTGGGGAAACCAAGCGGAGGCTTGGGGACCGCTTTGCAGAACACCTCCGCTCAGTTCGCAACAAACAACTGCACCTCCCAGTCGCAAACCATTTCCACTCCCCCTCCCATTCTCTTGATGACATGTCCATCATGGGCCTCCTGCACTGCCACAATGATGCCACCCGAAGGTTGCAGGAACAGCAACTCATATTCCGCCTGGGAACCCTGCAGCCATATGGTATCAATGTGGACTTCACCAGTTTCAAAATCTCCCCTTCCCCCACTGCATCCCTCAACCAGCCCAGTTCATCCCCTCCCCCCACTGCACCACACAACCAGCCCAGCTCTTCCCCCCCACCCACTGCATCCCAAAACCAGTCCAACCTGTCTCTGCCTCCCTAACCGGTTCTTCCTCTCACCCATCCCTTCCTCCCACCCCAAGCCGCACCCCCAGCTACCTACTAACCTCATCCCACCTCCTTGACCTGTCCGTCTTCCCTGGACTGACCTATCCCCTCCCTACCTCCCCACCTACACCCTCTCCACCTATCTTCTTTACTCTCCATCTTCGGTCCGCCTCCCCCTCTCTCCCTATTTATTCCAGTTCCCTCCCCCCATCCCCCTCTCTGATGAAGGGTCTAGGCCCGAAACGTCAGCTTTTGTGCTCCTGAGATGCTGCTTGGCCTGCTGTGTTCATCCAGCCTCACATTTTATTATCTTGGAATCTCCAGCATCTGCAGTTCCCATTATCACTTGATCAATCTAGCCCGACACTGTACAGCAGCACTGAGGGATACGTTGTAGCAAGGGGCTGCTTTTCCTGCTAAAATGTTAAACTGAAGCTCAAAATCCTCACTTAGCTTAATTTAAAGCATGGCACGATTTTGAAAAAGAGCTGAGGCGATCTCTTAGAGACAGTAGGAACTGACAATGCTGTAGTCTGAGATAACAAGGTGTAGAGCTGGATAAACACAGCAGGCCAGGCAGCATCGGAGGTGCACGAAAGCTGACGTTTCAGGCCAAGACCCGTCTTCAGAAATGGGGGAGAGGAAGGCGACTCGGAAATAAATAGAGAGAGGGGGAGGTGATGATAGAAGATGGATAGAGGAGCAGATAGGTGGAGAGAAAACAGACAGGCCAAGAAGGCGGGGATGATGCCAGTAAAGGTGAGTGTAGGTAGGGAGTTGGGATTGGGGTGTGGTCAGTTAGGAGGGAGGGGAGGGAGGGAAATTGGACACATCAAGAAGGCAGGGGTGAGGCTAGTAGGTAGGAAGTGGGGATGGCGGTTGGTCAGTGAGGTGGGAGGAGCGGATAGGTGGGAGAAAGGACGGACAGGTCAATGAGGTGGGGACGAGAGGGGAGCTGGTCTTGGGATGAGGTCAGAGGTGGGGAGACTTTGAAGCTTGTAAAGCCCACATTGAGACCATTGGGCTGCAGGGTTCCCAGGCGGAATATGAGGAGCTGTTCCTCCAGCCTTCGGGTGGCATCATTGTAGCACTGGAGGATGCCCAGGATAGACATGGTGTCCAAGGAGTGGGAAGGGGAGTTGAAGTAGTTCGCGACTGGGAGGTATTGTCATTAGTCATGAACTGAGTGTAGGTGTTCCACAAAGCGGTCCCCAAGCCTCCGCTCGGTTTCCCCAGTGTACAGGAGGCCACATCAGAAACAGCTGATACAATAGACCACATTAGTGGATGTACATCTGTTTAATGTGGAAGGTTTTCTTGGGGACTGGGATGGAGTGAGGACGGAGGTGTAGGGGCAGGTGTGGCACTTCCTGCGGTTTCAGGAAAAAGTACTGGGTGTGGAGGGGCTGGAGGGGAGTGTGGAGTGGATGAGGAAGTCAAGGAGAGAGGGGTCGCTCTGGAAGGCAGATAAAGGTGGGGAGGGAAATACATCCTTGGTAGTGGGGTCAGACTGGAGGTGGCGGATGTAGCGGAGAATGACGTGTTGCATTTCCTCACCTATCACCCAATCAATCTCCGGATCCAATGCATCATTCTCTGCCACTTCTGCCACTTCCAATCTGACCCCACTACCAAGGATATATTTCCTTCCCCACTTCCTGCAATCGCAGTGAAAAGAGGCGGGGGTGGTGGGGCTGCTGGGGAGTGTGGAGCGGACGGGGAAGTTGTGGAAAGAGAATGAAGCATTGGATTCGGAATTTGCTCATGTACCACTCAATCAACCTCCAGATTCATTGCGTCATTCTATCTCCATGATTCCTCCACCTGCTTCACACTCCCCACCAGCCCCACCGGCCCTGACACTTTTCCCTTCAACCGCAGGAAGTACTACATCTACCCCTACACCTGCCCCCTCACCTCCATCCCAGGCCCGAAGAAAACCTGCCACATTCAACAGATGTTCACCTGCATATCGGCTAATGTGGTATATTGTATCTGCTGTTCCCGATGTGGCTCCCTCTACAGCTAGGAAACCAAGCAGAGGCTTGTAGACCGCTTTGTGGAGCACCTACGCTCAGTTCATGACTAACGACAACACCCCCCAGTCATGAACCACTTCAACTCCCCCTCCCACTCCTTGGATGATATGTCTAACCTGGACCTCCCTCCAGTGCCACAACGATGGCACCTGAAGGCTGGAGGAACAGCACCTCATATTCCGCATGGGAACCCTGCAGCCCAATGGTATCAACGTGGACTTTAGAAGTTTCAAAATCTCCCCACCCCCAACCTCATCCCATGACCAGCCCATCTCTTCCTCACCTCCTTGACCTGTCCGTCCTTTCTCCCCCCCATCCACTCCCCCCACCTCACTGACCAACCCCCACTCCCACTTTCTACCTACTAGCCTCATCCTCGCCTCCTTGACCTGTCTGTCTTCCTTCCCATCTACCAACCCATACCCCCTCATTGACCAACCCCCATCCCAATTCCCTAGCTACACTCACCTTTACTGGTTCCATCGCTGCCTCCTTGATCTGTCTGTCTTCTCTTTCCCTATCTGCTCCTCTATCGACCTTCTATCCTCGCCTCCCCCTCTCTCTATTTATTTCAGAGCCCCCTTCCCCTCCCCCATTTCTGAAGAAGAGTCCAGACCCGAAACATCAGCTTTCTGGCTCCTCTGATGCTGCCTGGCCTGCTGTGTTCATCCAGCTCCACACCTTGTTATATGAGGAGATCTCTTGGTGCCTTTGCTGATATTTATCCCTTGAAAAACATTCATAAAAAAAAAGTCTGCTCACACACTGCTGTTTGTGAGAGCTTGCTGTGTGCAAATTGGCCACTGGGTTTTTACATTGTAACAATGACTTCACTTCAAAAAGTAATTAATTAGCTGTAAGGTGCTTTGGGACATTCTAGAGTTGTGAAAGGCATTATACAAATGTAAGTTTGTTTTTTTAATTAGCTGTGAGATTTATAAATGTATGCTATTAGCTAAGGGAGTTCTTTACTTCCTATTTCTTTTTCATGTTCTAATTGGTTTCAAGTGAGAGAAGAAAAATTGGCACATTGAAGGTCTGATGCACAGCCATATACTAATGAAGCAAATTATTGAGGGGATCTCTGTGCCAGGTCACCTCAAATCATCTTACAGCTGCTTAAAACTAACGTAAGTGCATTGTAGCCTCTCTCAATAAAATTGAAAATACCACATGGGTAGCACACAAACCATTCAGCAGTGCATAAGGAAAGCACCACTTGGGATGAATCAGATACACACACAACGGCAAAAAAGAACTGACTCGTGTTGACCTCAATCACATCACTCCAAAAATATTCAAACTATATGCACGAGATGCAAATGTTCATTTATTAGCAAAGCAGCATCTATTAGGGTAACACTAGTAAAAAATCAGTACAAATAATCTTTGTACTAATGCATTCTTTCTGGGAGGAAGGAGTTCTTATGGGAACACTTATGAAATGCAATGTTGCAGATTACTAATGAAACTGAGAAAGATATCCCAACAAAATATTAATTTAAACAGTCAGCAGACAGATATTTATGATCACAGTGAGGGCTTTGTAGGACCTGACACATCAAAGCAAGGCTGTTAACTGACAATTGGATGTTACGGAACACAGGTGTTCCTTCCTGTACGAGCTTTGAAGCCAAGAAATGAAGGAATGTTTCCGGCACATAGTAATCACCCTAATAAAGGAATGGATATACATTTCAGCTTAAGGTTAAAAGAAAAAGCTGTCAATGCTTCTCACTCTCAAGGAATGTGGGCAACACACCAAGCGAAACCTTATTAGTTGTTCAAAAGCATCATCAGAGAAAAGGCTGCAGCCCTGTCATTATCAGCTTCAGGTGAAGGGTTCAACCTGAGGAGTGGGAGGGACCTGGTGATAATATTCAGAAATATCCATTTTCAACTTTGTAAAACTATTTAAAATGCATTGTTTGCCTGAAAAAAGAGTCTTCAATAAGAAGTGAGTGCCTTCATATGTGTGTGTTTGTATACCTGTGCATGCATGTGCTAATGTGTATGCTGTTGCATATTTTCACAGTAAGAAAAGTTCTAATATATTTCAAGCTCTTGGACATTAATTCTTTTAATGTAATTGGTTTAACTTTATGAGCTGCCTGTAATCACCAAGGTCTAGTGCCCTGGAATTCCTTCAGTGATGCTCTCTGTATTGTTACCTTCTTCTCCTCCCTTAATATCCTTCTTAAGATCTACACCTTGGAGTAGTATATAGAGTTAATTGCGTTATGAGGAGATATTATGTTGGGAGAAGTGAATTAGCTTCCCTCTTTACAACCACCTCCACTGGCTGCATGATTTGCATTCTATATAGCATGAAGCTATACCTCTCTCTAATGAAAATGCAGATATCCAATGAATACTGGATCTGTAAGAAGATAATTACAAGGTCTTCATGAGTGAAAGAAAGTTTTTTTTCATTTGCTAACCTTGAGAAAAATAATGAAAATATGAAGTGAAGCATGCACATATGTTCTGTACAAAGCTAGAGATAGTATCCAGTTCAAAAGGAACATGAAAGAAGAAGACAGTTTAAAGTCATTGAGGCATAAAGGTTGTTTAATTAATGTTTTATATTCTCAAGAGTCACAAATAATTCAGACATTGCTGAATTCTAACCGCCTAGAATGTGCATTTCCACATCTGAGTTCATTGTTCGCAAGCGTGATTTTTTCTGATGAAGGGTCCAGGCCCGAAACGTCAGCTTTTGTGCTCCTGAGATGCTACTTGGCCTGCTGTGTTCATCCAGCTCCACACTTTGTTATATCTAATTTAAGACGGCATCTTCCATCTCCAACATGGGAAGTTTAACATATCAATCCATATTTTATCACTATCATGATGATAACAATATTCTGATAGCTAATCTGAATAATCAGTGGTGTTTGAAGAATGTAGAAACACAGAAAATCGAAGCAGGAGTAGGTCATTTGGTGAATCAAGTCAGTTTTGCCACTCAGCATGGTCATGGCTGATCTTCTATCTTAGCACCATGCCTCCACGCTCTCTCCATATTCCGTGACACCTTTCTCTTCTAGAAATCTATCTATTTCTTTCTGTTAGATAATGTTAGACCATATGGAACTGGGACCTGGCGAATCTCCTCTGCACACCTGCCCCCCTCCCAGTGCAGTCACATCCTTTCTATAGTGCAGTGACTAAAAACTCCTCTCAGTACCAGCAGCTGTGGCATAACCAACATTTAATACAGCTCCAATCAAACTCTCCATGAAATACCTTCAAATTTTCTTTTCTGCAATAAAAATTGTTAGAACAAACAAAAGAAAAAAAGAGAAGTACAGCACAGGAACAGGCCCTTCAGCCCTCCAATCCTATGCAAATCATCATGCTCTAACTAAACTAAAAACCAAACCTCTGTCCCTATTTGGACCGTATCCCTCTTTCCCCTCCCTATTCATGTAAGCATCTAGATGTCACTTAAATGTCACCCACGTGCCTTCTTCCACAACCTCTTCCAGCAGTGCGCTCCAGGCTCCTACCACATGTGAAAAATTTCCCTCACATATCTCCCTTAAACTTTCGTCCTCTCACCTCTAACCTGTGCCCCCTTGTAACTGAAACTTCAATCCAAAGAAAAAGCCTCTGACTATGCACCCTATCTATGTCTCTCATAATTTTGTAGAAGTCTGTCAGATCTCCTCTCAGCCACTGTCTTTCCAGTGAAAACAATCCTAGTTTTTAACCATTCCTCATAGCCAATGCCCTCAAGACCAGGCAACATCCTGGTGAATCTTCTCTGTACTCTCTCCAAAGCTTCCACGTCCTTCTGGTAATGTGGCAACCAAAACTGCAGGCAATACTCCAAATGCGGCCTAACAAGGGTTTTATATAGCTGCAACATGGTTTACCAACTCTTGTACTGCATGCCCTGGCTGATGAAGGCAAGCATGCCATATGCCTTCATAATCACTTTGACCACCTGTGTTGCCATTTTTTGGGAACTGTGGATCTACACGCCCAGATTCGTCCATATATTAATGTTGCTAAGGATTCTGCCATTAACGGTACAATTCATACCTAAATTTGATCCTCCAAAATGCATCACCTCACAGTTGTCTGGGGAGGTGATGGCCTAGTGGTATTATCGCTGCATTGTTAATCCAGAGACCAGATAATGTTCTGGGGACTGGGGTTCAAGTCCTGCCACAGCAGATGGTGGAATTTGATTTCAATAAATATCTGGATTTAAGAGTCTAATGATGACCATGAATTCATTGCTGATTGTTGGAAAAACCCATGTGGTTCACTAATGCCCTTTAAAGAAGAAAACTGCCATCCTTACCTGGCCTGGCCTACATATGACCCCAGATCCACAGCAATGTGGTTGACTCTTAACTGCCCTCTGGGCAATTAGGGATGGACAATAAATGCTGCCTATCCAGTGACACCTTCATCCTGTGAATGAATAAAATTAAACTCCATTTGCCATTTCTATGCCCAAGTCACCAGTCTATCTATATCCTGTTCTATGCTTGCGCTGTCAGCAACTCCACCAAACTTTGTGTCATCTGCAAACTTGCTATTCAGACCAGCCACATTTTCCTCCAGATCATTTATATATACTACAAACAACAGACCACCTAAGATTGATCCCTGTGGAACACCACTAGTCACTGGTCTCCATTCTGACAAACATTCTTCCACCACTACCCTCTGTCTCCTCTGACCAAACCAGTTTTGTATCCATCTAGCCAGCCTACCCCGAATCCCATGTGATTTTAGTTTTTGTACCAATCTGCCATGTGGGATTTTATCAAATGCGTTACAAAAGCAAATATAAACAATTTCCACAGCCCTTCCATCATCAATTATCCTTGAAGCCTTATCGAAAACTTCAGTCAGGTGAAAGATGACCTTCCCCGTACAAAACCATGCCGCATGTCACTAACGGATCCATTTTCTTCCAAATGTGCATATATTGTTGTATGAATGCAAGTTATTATTGTCATATTAATGAAGTAAGCTCAGCCAGATACTAACCAGTTGTGAGTGCTTTTTGCAATTACTGTGGATCCGTAGCCTGCAGAAGTATTCCTGTTTTCTTTCCTGCTTTCCCAACTCGTTCCTCCTCACTTTTCACTAATTCTTTGGCTGCTCATATTCTGACTCACTAACACTAGCTTCCAAGGTCTTAGTCTTGGTGCCAATGTTTTGATATTTGCAGGTGCCACTTGCTCTCTTGTATCTTGGGAAATGCCTTGCAGGAAGAGAAAATGAAGATTTGCAAAGCATTTTCCGAAAACTCTCATAAAGGGATAACTTCGCAAAACATTTTGACTGTAAACTGGCTGTTTAATAAGTACAATTTTAGTGGGAAAGATGTGAGAGTAACACATCTTCAGGATCTGATGACCTATATCCTACAGTTTTAAGGGATGTTACCACAGAGATAATGGATAGGTTGGAATTGATCAGTTGGAAATCCCCAAATTCCAGAGGAATCCCCAGATTGGAAGGAAAGAAATGCAACTTCACTATTCATAAGAAGTTGTTGAGGTGTCTTCTGAGCTTTTGTGTGCAGTTCTGGTTGCCTTATTACAGGAAGGATATTATTAAACTGGAGAGGGTTCAGAAAAGATTTACCAGGATGTTGCTGGGAATGGAGGATTTGAGATGTGGAAATAAACTGGAAAGGCTGGGAATTTTTTTCACTGGAGTGTAGGAGGTTGAGGGGTGACGTAATTGAGATTTATAAAATCATGAGGGTCATAGATAAGGTGAATGACAAGGTATTTTCCCTCGGGTGGGGAGTAAAAACTAAAGGCGAGAAGAGAAAGATTTTAAAATGGCATGAGGGTCACTTTTTTTTATAGAGGGAATGGTTTGTGTGTGAAATGAACTGCCAGAGAATGTGGTGATTGTAGGCATAGTTACAACCTTTAAAAGACATTTGGATAACTTCATAAATAGGAAATGTTTGGAGATATAGGGGCCAAGTGCAGGCAGATAGGACTAGTTTAGTTTGGAAACATGGTCAGCATAGATTGGTTGGACTGAAGAGCCTGTTTCCTTGCTTTATGACCCTATGACTCTAAAAGGAGAGAGAAAATTGGATATTTAGGCTTGCCAATAGTCAGGAAATAGGCATCAATTGTAGAAATAAAAGCTAGAATCTATCATGTGTGATGTTGTATTAGTTCCTTGAAGCATATGGCTGGGCGATGAATTCACAGATTTATGAAAGTGAAATTATGCTTGACAGATGTGTTAGAATGTTTTGAGATTGTAACTTGCAGGGTAGACAATGAGATATCGAGTGGATACAGTGCATTTGGCTTTGCAATTAGCATTTGCTAACGTGCCAATCAAGAGACGACTACAACAGGGATTGGGAATAACATGATAATTGCTCGAACGCAATTCAGGATGGACAATAAATGCGCACGTCTCATGAAAGAATAAATTAAAAGAAAATGTTTTGGTTAAAGAGAAGATATGAGGAATAAATGAATCATTCTAGGGATTGTAGGATAAAAATAAAAGAAAATGGTATGGAGCATTCCTTGGTCTTCAGCTTTACCTGACAACATACATTAGGAAATAGAGAGTAATTATCCAAGTTTGTGGATACTACAACGTTAACAGAAAATTTAAGCTCTGAACAAGATACTAGAAGGTTGAACTGTGATATAAATAGGTTCATTGAGAGTCATGAACATAGCAGATGGAAAATAGTATGGAAATTATCTGCCTGGGTAGAAAAATAGGAGACTGGATTTTTTTTAAAAGGTGAGAGATTGGGATAGGCTGGTATAATGGAATCTGGCTGTTCTTGTAAACTTAGGAAGTTAATATTAAAATATAGCAAGCATTTAGCAGGACAATTGGCATGTTAACTTTAGAACAAAGAACAAAGAACAAAGAAAATTACAGCACAGGAACAGGACCTTCGGCCCTTCAAGCCTGCGCCGATTGAGATCCTCTGTCTAAACCTATCATCTACTTTCTAAGACAGCAAACTGTGGAGCTGGATGAACACAGCAGGCCAAGCAGCATCTTAGGAGCACAAAAGCTGACGTTTCAGGCCGAGACCCTTCATCAGAAAAAGGCCCGCAACGTCAGCTTTTGTGCTCCTAAGATGCTGCTTGGCCTGCAGTGTTCATCCAGCTCCACACTTTGTTATCTCAGATTCTCTAGCATCTGCAGTTCCCATTATCTCTGATACAATCTATTTTCTAAGCGTCTGCATCCCTTTGGTCCCCGCCCATCCATGTACCTGTCCAAATATATCTTAAAAGACGCTATAGTGTCTGCGTCTACCACCTCCGCTGGCAATGCGTTCCAGGCAGCCACCATCCTCTGTGTAAAGAGCTTTCCATGCATATCTCCCATAAACTTTCCTCCTCTCACTTTGAACTCATGACCCCTAGTAATTGAGTCCCCCACTCTGGGAAAAAGCTTCTTGCTATCCACCTTGTCTATACCCCTCATGATTTTGTAGACCTCAATCAGGTCCCCCCTCAAACTCCGCCTTTCTAATGAAAATAATCCTAATCTACTCAACCTCTCTTCATAGCTAGCACCCTCCATACCAGGCAACATTCTGGTGAACCTCCTCTGCACCTTCTCCAAAACATCCACATCCTTTTGGTAATGTGGCAACCAGAACTGCACACAGTACTCCAAATGTGGCCGAGCCAAAGTCTTATACAATTGTAGCATGATCTGCCAACTCTTGTGCTCAATACCCCGTCCGATGAATGAAAGTATGTCGTATGCCTTCGTGACCACCCTATTGACCTGGATAACCACTTTCAGGGAACAATGGGCCTGAACATCCAGATCTCTCTGTACATCAATTTTCCCCAGGACTTTTCCATTTACTGTACAGTTTGCTCTTGAATTAGATCTTCCAAAATGCATCACCTCGCATTTGCCCGGATTAAACTCCATCTGCCATTTATCTGCTCAACTCTCCAATCTATCTATATTCTGCTGTAATCTCTGACAGTCCCCTTCACTATCTGCTACTCCACCAATCTTCATGTCACCTGCAAACTTGCTGATCAGACCACCTACACCTTCCTCCAAATCATTTACATATATCACAAACAACAGTGGTCCCAGCGCAGATCCCTGTGGAACACCACTGGCCACACGTCTCCACTTTGAGAAACTCCCTTCCACTACTACCCTCTGTCTCCTGTTGCCCAACCAGTTTTTTATCCATCTAGCTAGCATATTCTGGACCCCATGCAACTTTACTTTCTCCATCAGCCTGTCATGGGGAACCTTATCAAACGCCTTACTGAAGTCCATGTATATGACATCTACAGCCTTTCCCTCATCAATCAACTTTGTCATGTCCTCAAAGAATTCTGTTAAGTTGGTAAGACGTGACATTCTCTGCACAAAACCATGTTGTCTATCAATGATAAGCCCATTTTCTTCCAAATGGGAATAGATCCTATCCCTCAGTATCTTCTCCAGTAGCTTCCCTACCACTGACATCAGGCTCACCGGTCAATAATTACCTGGATTATCCTTGCTGCCCTTCTTAAACAAGGGGACAACATTAGCAAGTCTCCAGTCCTCCGGGACCTAATCCGTGTTTAAGGATGCTGCAAAGATCTCTGTTAAGGCTCCGGCTATTTCCTCTCTCACTTCCCTCAGAAACCTGGGATAGATCCCATCCAGACCTGGGGACTTGTCCACCTTAATGCCTTTCAGGATACCCAACACTTCCTCCCTCCTCATGCTGACCTGACCCAGAGTAAGCAAACATCTATCCCTAACCTCAACATCCGTCATGCCCCTTACCTTGGTGAATACCAATGCAAAGTACTCGTTAAGAATGTCACCCATTTTCTCTGACTCAACACATAACTTTCCTTCTTTGTCCTTAAGTAGGCCCTAGTTACCCTCTTGCTCTTTACATATGAATAAAAGGCTTTGGGATTTTCCTTAACCATGTTTGCTAAAGACACCTCATGTCCCCTTTTGGCCCTCTTAATTCCTTGTTTCAGATTTGCCCTACATTCCCGATATTCTTCCAAAGCTTCGTCTGTCTTCAGTCGCTTAGACCTTATGTATGTTTCCTTTTTCCTCTTAGCTAATCTCACAATTTCATCTGTCGTCCATGGTTCCCTGACCTTGCCATTTCTATCCCTCGTTTTCACAGGGACATGTCTGTCCTGCGCGCTAATCAACCTCTCTTTAAAAGCCTCAAATACGGATTTACCCTCAAACAGTTTCTCCCAATCTACATTCCCCAGACCCTGCCGAATTTTGGTACAGTTGGCCGTCCCCTAGTTTAGAACTATTCCTTTAGGACCACTCCCATCTTTGTCCATGAGTATTGTAAAACCTACGGAATTGTGGTCACTATTTCCAAAGTAGTCCCCAACTGTAATTTCAACCACCTGGCCGGGCTCATTCCCCAACACCAGGTCCAGTATGGCCCCTTCCCGAGTTGGACTACTTACATACTGCTCTAGAAAACCCTCCTGGATGCTCATTACAAATTCTGCTCCATCTTGACCCCTAACACTAAGTGAATCCCAGTCAATGTTGGGAAAATTAAAATCTCCCATCACCACCACACTGTTGCTCCTACAATCTTTCCACAATCTGTCTACATATTTGTAACTCTATCTCACGTTCGCCGTTGGAAGGCCTGTAGTACAGCCCCAACATTGTTACCACACCCTCCCTATTTCTGAGCTCTGCCCATATTGCCTCATTGCTAGACTCCTCTGTGGTGCCCTCCTTCAGCACAGCTGTGATATCCTCTTTGACCAGCAATGCAACTCCTCCTTTTACCTTCCTCTTTATCCCGCCTGAAGCATCAATATCAGCCTCAACCAAGTCTCAGTAATAGCAATAACAATAGCATCATACTCCCAGGTGCCGCTTCAAGCCCTAATTTCATCTGCCTTATCTACTATACTTATCGCATTAAAATTAATCTTCAGACCACCTGTCCCTTTGTGTTCATCATCTGCTCCCTGCCTATTCTTCCCTTTGGTCACGCTGACTTCATTATCTAGTTCCCTACAGGCTTTAGTTACTACCTCCTTTCTGCCCAATAATCTGCCCAATATTTGGTTCCCATCCCCCTGCCACATTAGTTTAAACCCTCACCCACAGCGCTAGCAAAAGCACCCCCAAGGACATTGGTTCCAGTCCGGCCCAGGTGTAGACTGTCCAATTTATAATAGTCTCACCTGCCCCAGAACCAGTCCCAATGTCCCAAAAATCTGAACCTCTCCCTCCTGCACCATCTCTTAAGCCACGCATTCATCCTGGCTATTCTTTCATTTCTGCCCTGACTAGCACATCGCACTGGTAGCAATCCTGAGATTACTACCTTTGAGGTCCTACTATTTAACTTGGCTCCCAACTCCCTAAATTCTGCTTGTAGGATCTCATCCCGTTTTCTACCTATATCGTTGGGGCCTATATGCACCACGACAACTGGCTGTTCGCCCTCCCCCTTCAGAATGTTCTGCAGCCGACCGGAGACATCCCTGACCCGTGAATCTGGGCGGCAACATACCATTCAGGAGTCTCGTTTTTGACCACAGAACTGCCTATCTACTCCCCTTACAATTCTGCCTTTTGGTCAGCCATTCCGTTTCTCCTTCAGCAATCCTAATCTGCGGTGTGACCAATTCGCTAAATGTGCTATCCACGACCCCCACAGCATCACGTATGCTCCAAACTGAGTCCATCCGCAGCTCCAGAGCTGTCATGCAGTTTAACAAGAGCTGCAGCTGGACACACTTCCTGCACGTGAAGGAGTCAGGGACATCAGCCGCATCCCTGAGCTCCCACCTATTGCAAGGGAATTGTACTATAAGAGTGAAGAAGTCTTTTTAAAATTACACAGGGTATTGGTGAAACCAGATCTGAAGTACTATTTTAACCTCACTGCGAAGCCTCTTCCATGCAGTTCCCATTATCTCTGAAGTACTGTGTACAGTTTTGGTCTCCTTACGTCTGGAAATTCATATTTGTTCCAGAGGTATGACTGATTCCTGGAATTAATTGTGCTTGCAGAAGAAATTGAGAAGACTGGATCTAGAGTTCAGGGGAATGCAAAGTATCCTTGTTGAAACATATAAAATTAGATACTGTGATAGTTGGCTGGATACCCTTAACAATCCCAAATCTGGAAAAACTGGATATTTAAGACTGAAATTAGGAGAAATTTATTCACACAAAGAGTTGAGAATCTTTGGAAGGTTCTATCTCAGAGGATGGTGAACACACACACACACACACACACACACACAAACACACACACACAAACACACACACACACACACACACACACACACACAAACACACTCTCTCTCTCTCTCTCTCTCTACTCCCACCCCGCTCCAGACACCCTTACTCTCGGTCACTCCCCTCCCCCCGCCACATACACACACACACTCACACACACACACACACACACACACACAGACACACACACACACACACACACACACACACACACACACATTCCCTCACATGCACACAATCTCTCTTTCCCTCCCACCACTCAGATACACACACATGCTAACTCTGTCTCTCCCTCACACACACACACACACACACACACACACACACACGCCCATATGCACATGTGAATCTATGGGGTGAATTTATATTTGCAGATACATTGTATTCTGTTCAAAATTCACACAATTTATAGACCATCAGTCAATGCGGCTTTTTATAAGTTCCTACCTTAGAAATAAAACCAGTCTGACTCCAAACCAAAATCAAACAGATTCTAAACAAGGCCTCACACCTAACATGCATTGTCTGACCTAAAATGTCACCTCTTTTTTGACACTGATAAAACCTTTATTGCTCTCAGAGCAGTGACTTGAAAAGAAATTTTGGGATTTACAGATACATATTAATCAATTAAAACCTTCTAACTGATTAAAGATTTAACAGCATGTCAGGTTTGTTTAATACATTGTCGTTGGTGGTGTGACCCTTTGATCTTTAAATTCTGTTTCTGATACTACCTGTGTCACTAACACCCGAGGAAAGAGCGAGGCTACGAAAGCTTGTGTTTTCAAATAAATCTGTTGGAGTATAACCTGGTGTCATGGGATTTCTGACCTTGTCCACCCCAGCCCAAACACTGGTGCGCCCACAGCATATTCAGGACAGAGGCTGATATATTTTTGGATGATACACTATGGGCTAACCATGGGTAACGCAGGTGGCCGGGACCTATACACAGCTGCCCAGTTACCTCTACTGCTCGCCTTCATTCTACAATTGGTGGCATTGGATAGGTCACCTGCGTGTGACCCTTAAGGGCCAGATCCAGTCATCGCTATGATTTAGTAATGACAGAAAAGGCTGTTTCTTTATGTGTTCCTCAGCAAGTTCATTCCCGTGAGCTGTTAGACAGCTACTGCTACCAATCAGATCACAGGTTTGCCTCCCTAGATTTGACCACCCAACACTGTCCAACATGTTTCCAAGTGTCCCCTTCCAGACCCAGTCAGCTAGGCTCCAATGATATCCTAGGTATTTCTGAACATCCAAGGCCCTCATTGAATGCCATCTCCTTGGCCTACCTGCAGCATCAGCACACCTGGTTATGTCACCAGCGTGCGGAGCTCCTGGCTGCTGTGTGAGGTACGACCTTTTTCTTGAGACAGATGGAAGCCCTCCCTGTTTATAAGGACCAGAGGCCAAAAAATGAAAGTGTGGTGAGTCAGCTGCGGGCATGCAGTCTCTGGCCTGACATTTACACTTGGGTGTGAAGAGCAACCTGAAAGAACAGAAGGATATGGGAGTTGGGCAGGAAAATGGAATTGAGGTTGAAGGTTATATATGGTCTTATTAAAAGCTAGATCGGGTTTGCATGGGTTGTATGGTCATTCTAGCTCCTACTGTTTATGTTCTTATTTTCCTATAATAATAGATTATTGATGCCTGCTGTTTGGTGATTCTGTACACAGTTTCATAGGTTAAAAATCAAAGGGACATTGTCTCAAATCAGGAGATTTTTTTTGGTGTGATGAATACCTCATGCATCCTTACTTTCTCCCTGCAGTCATGTGCAATTTTTGTGCAGAAAATGAATGCATGTCTCAAAATGAAAGGAAATGGCCGGCAGAAAGCATGTCATTGCAACATCCCTCCTTTAAAAGTGAGCTCAGATGGTGTTGCAGATCTCAGCATTCACTCTCAGTTGAAATTTCAATTATACTGCACGAGATTCACCCAATTTAACGTGGTGGATCAGTGGCTAACTCGGCTACCTCATAGCATCAGGGACCCAAGTTTGATTCCATCCACAAGCAATTGTCAGCGTGGAATCTGCACTTTGTCCCTGTGTCTGCTTGGGTTCCCTCCCACTGTGCGGGCGAGGTGGATTAGCCTTGGGAAATGCAGGCTTATAGGGTAGGGAGTGGGATTCTCTGTGGAGGGCCAGTGTAAGCTCAATGGACTGAATGGTCTTCTTCCAAACTGTAGGGATTCTGTGATAAGATATCACTGATTTTTCCCTGACTCGTATGCTTTTACTGGTATATGGCCTTCCACATCACATTGGGTCACTTTCTATTGCTGCACTTAGTAAAAAAAATGTGGTTAAATGCTGCTGGCTTCCCCATTGGATATTATTAACACATATTGTTGACACTATTCCTGTTTGTCTCTGATGCGCTCCTTCACTCCCCTTTCAGGACAAGACACAGCCTCTTCAATGGAGCTGGTCGACTTAATCCTTGGATTGACAGACCTGTTAGTTGCTGAACATGTTTTCCCTGCACGGAGGTGACTGAATTTAAAGATTAGGCTTAAATCAGAAGATTAATCTTTGCAGCCACCTCCTCATTCCACTCTCTTTTCTCCTGGAAGTAGAGGATTGAAGTTGTTGTCCAGAAAGACTGTTATTTTCAAGTAAACGATATATTTTGTCTGGTTTAGTCTCTGGTTAGATCAACCTATCTGTTTTTCCTGCGGTACTTTAATTTGTTTGAGGGGATTCCATTTGGCACTCAGTGGGTGTAAAGCTAACAATATCCGTATTGGCAAGTGTTTAATAACAACCTGAGAACATTCTGGCATGTGAGCATCTGGTAGCTGAATGAATGTTGCCAGTGTAACATGATAACACAACATGATTCTGATGTCAAGTTAAACAGCAGCACCACTGCTGTTATGGAATTGTCTGTTTTTGGTTTCAGGCAACATTCATTTCAGTTTTTTTGATGCTCTGGAGACCACAGCCCATTACAACACATAAGTGATGCATCTCGTAGGTGCTAATGGCTACAGTCAGTAAGCCAGCTCTGAGCGCATTCCGATGTGTGTAATACATGATGCTGATTACAAATGAAAACAATAGGCTGCTTGGCTCTATGAATGCAGACTATGTACAAAAATCAAACTGTTGAAGCAATAGGGGAGCCTAAAAAATTGCATATACAGCAAGTGCAAAATGAAAACAAGAATTACTTGAGCAGCTCAGTGTTGAGACGTCCAGTAGATTGACCAGCGCCTGATTCATAATGCTTTTGTCTGAGACAGGGGGATTGGAAAAGCCTCCTTAATGAGACTGATAAAGACAAACATTCCACAACAAGCTCCAGCAAAATTAAAGGAGATGGACAACAGATACAAGTCTAAAATTCCAACATGCTATCCAGGGGTCAATTTTTTAATGAAATTTCCTTTCAAAATTTTCTTGAGGGTGACTTTTTGATCTTTGTGTCTACATTTTTTTCTCATTAACTTTTTTATTTAGCAGTACATTCATGAATTAACAGTACTTCCTGCACTTGTATTGATGTATTGGGCTCAGACAAAAACAGAATTAAAAAAATCCATATCCTGAACAATAGGTAATTAAGAAGGCAAATGGAATATTGTCCTTCATTACTAGAGGGATGGAGTTTAAAAACAGGGAGGCTATGCTGTTGCTGTATCGGGTCCTGGTGAGGCAACACCTGGAGTACTGTGTGCAGTTTTGGTCTCCTTACTTGAAAAATGATGTACTGGCACTGGAGGGGGTGCAGAGGTGGCACACTCGGTTGATGCTGGAGTTGAGAGGGTTGGCTTATGAGGGGAGATTGAGTGGACTGGAACTATAGTCATTGGAATTTAGAAGAATGAGTGGAGTTCTTACAGAAACATAAAATTATGGAAGGAATAGATAAGGTAGAAGTGGAGAGATTGTTTCCACTGGCAGGTAAAACTAGAACAAGAGGACATAGCCTCAAAATAAGGGGGAGCAGATTTAGGGCTGAGTTGAGGAGGAACTTCTTCACCCAAAGGGTTGTGAGTCTGTGGAATTCCCTGCCCAGTGAAGCAGTTGAGGCTACCTCGCTGAATGTTTTTAAGGCAAAGACAGATAGATTTTAGAACAGTAAAGGAATTAAGGGTTATGGTGAGTGGAAGGGTAAGTAGAGTTGAGTCTCCATGAAAAGATCAGGCAGAATCTCAGTGAATGGCACAGCAGGCTAAACAGGCCAGATGGCCCACTCTAGCTCCAATTTCTCATGTTCTTATGTTAAACTGAAAGCCACCATGCACAAGGAAAACATTATTTTCTTAGCTACCACAGTACTTATATTGGTACAATATAACAGATATAAATTAGCTACAGAAGGTATTTCCAAAATAACAAACATATCCATGAGGCAGCTTCCTTATGCCCTCATACCTATCTTGCAGCTTCCTTCACTTCTCACAACTGTCTTGCAGCCAACTCCTCCCTTTCCTCCGCACCCACCCAAACCAGGGAGGTACTGCCAAAGTGTATCCAGCAGTTGGAACTCCTGGATCCACAAACGGCTTATGGAGCATGGTCTCAGAAAAAAAGGAGCCCCCCAGTGACTCCTTTCTGTTATAAATTATTTTCCTAAATACCTGTTGTTCAAGCAATCACATGATATTACTCTCCCACATTTGATGCTGATCGGCACTGGCAACTTTCCACCTCTGAGCTAACTTGCACAAGGCAGTTTTTAAAATATATTTTTCCTCATGTTTCTGACAGCACCTCCCTTTGGGGCATCTTCATGTCTTCTGCTTTCACATTGATGTCCATCTCTCCCAACAAGGGCTGCAGGCTTTCCAGTTGAACTTCCTGCCTCGTTAGTCTACCAGCTCTACACCTTGTTACTGGCTCCATCCCCGCCTCCTTGACCTGTCCATTTTCTCTCTACCTATCTGCTCCTTTATCCACCTTCCATCATCACCCTCGACCCTCTCTATTTATTTCAGAGCCCCCTTCCCCATTTCTGAAGAAGGGTCCAGGCCCGAAACATCAGCTTTCCTGCTCCTCTGATGCTGCCTGGTCTGCTGTGTTCACCCAGCTCTACACCTTGTTATCCTTAGTCTACTTGTCATCTTCATTGGATAGAGTTCTGGAGGTATCTTCTTGATTGTCCGTGTCTGGAAACAAGGCTAATATTCTGCTATGAGATAATAAGAACTGCTGATGCTGGAGTCAGAGATAACACAGTGTGGAGCTGGAGGAACACAGCAGGCCAGGCAGCATCAGAGTAGCAGGAAAGTTGACATTTTGAGTCAGGATCCATTTCCGAAGAAGGGTCCTGACCTGAAACATCAACCTTTGCTCCCCTGATGCTGCCAGGCCTGCTGTGTTCCTCTAGCTCCATACCATGTTATCTCTAATGTTCTGCTACAGCTCCTTCTGGGACCTTGAACTGGAACTGAGGGCAATGTTTGGCTCACAATCTAATTAGGAATAGGTCAGAAATTAAAGGACACCAAGTTTTAGTCCAACAGGTTTATTTGAAATCACAAGCTTTTAGAGCGTAGCCCCTTCATCAGGTGAAGGGAGAAAGAAGCACACAGAACACAGAATTTATAAGTAAAAAATCAAAGGGTCACACTACTGATGAGGATGCATTAAACAAACCTGTGTTGCCGATAAACCTTTAATCAGTTAGAAGGTTTGAATTGATTCATTTGAATATGTAAATTCCTAACATGCATTATGTGACCTAAAATGTCACCACTTCTTTATACTGATGAAACGCTTAGTTCTCTCAGGGCAGTGGCTTTAAAGATATTCAGGGATTTATATATACATATTAATCCTTCTAACTGATTAAAGATTCAACAGCATCTTGGGTTTGTTTAATACAGCGTCATTAGTGGTGCGCTTCTTTATCACTAACATCTGATGAAAGGGCTACACTCTGAAAGCTTGTGTTTTCAAATAAACCTGTTGGACTATAATCTGGTATCGTGTGATTTCTGAAGTTGCCAACAGCAATCCAACACAGGCACACTCACTCCATAATTAGGAGTAGTCAGCCTGGTATTTCAGGTTTAAGGCTGTTCTGTTGAAAAGCCTCTGACCTGAAATGTTTATCCCGGTGTCTACCTCCATAGATACTGCTCAACATGCCAAGTATTACCTTTATTTTCTGATTTTCGGCCAAGATACTCATATGGTTGAAATCAAGCATGTAGTTATACAAAAAGGGGCATAAAATACAACAGCCCGAGAGGTGACAATAATTTTGCAAACATTGTTATAGTTGGTACATCACATGCAATTTTGGGCACTCCCTCATGGAAAATACAATAAAATCATTAGAATAATGTATATTCTCCAGGAAGATGTTTGAACTGGAACACTGTAGTTATATGGAAAATATTGAGAGACAGGAATAATTTCAACCAGAACAGAGGAAGCTAATAGATTGAACTTTTTAAAAATAATTCTCATTCTTCGAGCTATAAAAGTAAAAAATGAAGGATTATTTTCTATAGCTCATGAGTTTGTGACATGGAGTTTATTTAATTTTAACTTAGTTTTCAAAAATCATAGAACAGAGAACAAAATGATTATGATATTATGCAAAGAGTTGAAAAAGTCTGCAATACTTTGCCACAGTGGGTAGTTGTAATGGCACCTTTTCAAAAAAATGACATAGAGAAAGGGAAGGACAGTAGGATCAGATTTGAAATTGTCTTGCAAAGCGTTGTTATGTTGGACCAAATATCTGCTTTCTGTTTTCTCTCTTAAAATGTTAGTTATAGATATTATTGGCATAGCCAACATTTGTTGTCCATCTCTAGTTGCTTAAGATGATGGTAGGTTCTTTCTTAAAGAATTGGCAGCAATTTGATAAAACGAGTGTTTCAACAGGCACTTTCAGACATCAAAATCAATCACCGTGCGCTTTAAGCTTCCACAGCTTCATGATCTTTTGTGCCTCCTCAAAACTCTGCACCATGCAGAAACTAAAAAAGAAATGAAACAAATCTGAAAAAAGATCAAGGAATTCAACATGTAAAAGTTCCTTTGTTTATGTCCCCTGCTTTTGCCTTATGCCATATCCTGTGTTATACACATTGTGCATATGCAGGCAAATTATATCAATGAGTTTTCTGTTTAGGTTTGGCAGTTTGCATCTTAATTTGCACTCGAAACTAAGTTTTAGTTGAATATATTTCAATGCCAGACACAGCACAGCACAGAGGTTCGAATGCAGAACATATCAGATATTGTACATGGCCTGTCTGTCATTCATCTGTCCTTACAGCAGAGGTCATGAGTGGGAAAACAACGTGCCTTGCAAAGTAGGGAGAATTTCTGCCCCAAACCTTATTTCAGGGTGACATACTTTTAGAGTTAAAACCTGTGTCTGAATGCTTAGGCTAAATGGCTACAGGACAATATTGCCAATATGAATGTATAGATAATTTAATTGAACAAAATAATATTTTCACCAAGTGTTCTGGCAATGATTTATGTGCGATGAGATTACACAGGCTATGCATGCAGCCAGATGGTGTTACTGTACTTTCACAGCAAATTAAAATCTGTTTAAACTCTCCCCTTTATTACCACTGGAGAGTTGGAGAGGGAAGTGCTTGGTCTCTGAAATGGGTAAGAGCAGAATGAGATGCCTGTGAAATTATAGCAGAGCCAGTAAATGCAGATTATCAAAGTATTACGAGTGCCATTCAGGCAATTATTAGTTGCGCTCTGTAATTTAAGGATGAAAAATGTTCTGTGATTATTTCTATTGTGGAGCAGAAAGAAAATGTCCCAGCTTTTAAATACTCAAGCAACTGTTTTCAAGAAACGGGGAATACTTCAAAAAAAAAGCAGATTTCAAAAAAAAAACATTTAAACAGAAAGTAGGCAAGATACCTTAAGCAAAAATAATTTACCTCCCAGTGATGTAATATGTAAGCTCTTTTGCTCTTTTCAAGTGTAATTGCTGTTGAGCACTATGGATCAAGTGGTTGGAGCAAATTGTTGGAGCTATGGGCTGACAAATCCATGGTTCTTGATGGGCTTCATCCTCAGGTCTTAAATAACTGACGAGTGAGCTAATTGGTCCAACTGGAGGTAATGCTGTTGTGGTATTCTTGATGGACTAGTAATCCAAAGACCCTGATAATGTTCTGGAGATCCAGGTTCAAATCCTGAATAGTGGAATATGAATTCATTAAAAATTTGGAACTAAATGTTGAATGTGAAGCTATTTTTGATTGCCTTGGAAACACGTTTGACTCACTAATGTCCTTTAGCATGTCTGGCAAAAGCTAAGGGGCCTGATAACATTCCAGCAATATCACTGAAGATTTGTGTTTCAGAACTTGCTGTGCCCCTAGGGAAGTTGTTCTTTACAGCTACAACACTGGCATCTAGCCAACAATGTAAAAAATTGTCCAGGTATGTCCTTTACATTAGAAATATGACAAATCCAACCCTACCAATCATTTATTCTTGATTATCAATAGTAGGTGGAAGCTGTCATCAACTGTGCTAAAACATGGTTAACAATAACCTGCTCACTGACACTCAATTTAGGTTTTGCCAAGTTCATTTAATTCATGACCTCATTGTGGCTTTGGTTCAAACAGAGAAAAAGAGCTGAATTCCAAATGTGAACATATTTGCCTTTGTTATCAAGGCAGAATTTGACCAAGTGTGGCATCAAGGAGTCCCAGCAGACTTGGAGCCGGTGGGAATCGGGGGAATGCTCTCTGCTTGTTGAAGTCCTTTGTGGCACCAAAGAAGGTGGCTGTCGTTATTGGAGGCCAGTCATCTCATCTCCAGGACATCCCTGCAGAAACTGTAGGTGCAATCTCTGCTGCTTCATCAATGAACTTCTCTCCATCATAAGGTCTGAAGTGGGGATGTTAGCTGAGGATTGCATAATGTTTAGCACCATTTGTGACTCCTCAGACACTGATACAGCCCATGTTCAAATGCAGCATGACCTGTGCAATGACGAGGCTTCAGCTGACAAATAGCAGTTAAGATTCATGCCGTTCAAATGTGAGGCAATGACCATCTCCAATAAGAGACAATCTAACCATTGCCCTTTGACGTTCAGTAACATCGCTATTACTGAATTCCACACTATCAACATCCCGGATATTACCATTGACCAGACACTGAATCGGATTAGCTATATGAATACTATGGCTACAAAAGCAGGTCAGAGACAAGGAATCTTGCAACCTATAGCTAACGTTCTTACTCTCTAAAGCCTATACAGCAACTTGAAAGCACAAGTCAGAAGTGTGATGGAATAACTCCTCACTTGCCTGGAAGACTGCAAAACCAACAAGACCAAAAAAATTTGATATCATCCAGGACAAAGCAGCCTGCTTGATTGGCACCACATTCACAAACATTCATTCCCTCCACCACCCATGCTCAGTAGTACTAGTGTGTACCACCTACAAGATGCAGAAATTCACTAAAACTCCTTCAACAGTACCTTCCAAACCCATGATCACTACCCTGGGAACATAAGCCTTCAAGTTCCTCTCTAATCCTTACTCACCACTCTAACTTGGAAATATACTACTGTTCCTGCACAGTCACTGGTTCAAAATCCTGGAACTTCGTGTCTAACAACATTGTGTGCATACCTACACCATATGGGGTACAGCAGTTCAAGAAAGCAACTCACCACCGTCTTCTCAAGGTCACCTAGACAGGGGCAATAATTACTGGCTCAGCTAGTGACACCCACATTCTGCAAATTAATAGAGACATTTCCCTCAGTTTGGAAAAAAATTCCATTGGATTGGAAAATAGTGAATGTAACTCTTTCATTCAAAGAGGGAGAGAGCTAGAAAATGGGAAACCACCATTTGGTTTAAAATTTGTCATCTGAAAGATCATACAATCCTTACAGCATAGAAGCAGGCCATTCAGTCCATCAATTCCACATCGATGATCCAAACAGCATCCCACCCAGACACACCCACCTATCCTATCCCTGTAACCTTGCATTTCCCATGGCTAACTCACCTAGCCTAGACATTCCTAAAGGCAATTTAGCATGGCCAATCTACTTAACCTTTGGATGTTTGATGCTAATATTAAAATGGTTATAACTTGGCACTCAGAAAAGTTCAAGGTAGTTAGACAGAGTCAGTATGATTTTGTGAAAAGGAAATTATATTTAACCAAATGATTGGAGTTTTTAGAAGAAGTAAAATGGGCTGTGGATAAAGGAGAACCTGTGGATAGACTGTACCTGGATTGCCCCTGGGCATTTGATATGATACTAAATCAAAGGTTACTGTGGAAGATAAAAACTCATAGTGCTGGAGGTAACATATTAGCATGGACAGGGTATTGCTAGTTAATAGGAAACAGAGAGTAGAAATGAGTGGATAATCTGCACTTTGACTATTTGTAATAAAGGTTCTGCCACAGTTGTCAGTGTTGGGCTCTCAAATGTTTATAAATTATATCAATTAATTGGATGAAGAGATTGTTGCTAAATATTTTGCTGAAAAAGATAGGTTGCAAAGTAAGTTGTGAAGACAACTTACATAAGGAAGTAACAAAGGGATATGGACAGTTAAATGAGTGGGCAAAGGCCTGGCAAAAAGTGTTCCCATTTGAACAGGGAAAGTAAAAAAGAAACATTTTATTCCAATACACTGGAAGAGTACTGGGATACTGAAAGAGCTGGGTGTTCTCATGCAAGAATTGCAAAAGGTTATTGCACAGGTATAGCAAGCCATTAGAAATGCTAATAGACTGTTATCATTTTTTGCAAGGAAAATTGAAAACAAAATTAGTATGATCCGGTTATACAGGGCACTGATGAGACCGCATCCAGCTTACGACCTACCTCATTTACAGAAGAATTTAAATGTCTTGCAGGCAGTTCAGAAAAGATTTATGAGGTTGATACCTGCAGTGAGTGGGTTGTCTTAGAAAGAAATGTTGGGCAAGAGAGGCTTGGATCAGAAGTTAAAAGTGAAGGGGCAGCTTTATTAAAACCTGTAAGAACGTGAGGGGTCATGGCAGGATGTGTGCGGAAAGCATGTTTTCTCCTTTGGGGCAATATGGTGCTTGGCATCATTCATTTAAGATAGAGCTAAGGGGAAATAGTTCTTACTGAGCATTGTGTGTCTATGGAACTGTTTTCATCAGAATGTGGTGGAAGCAGTCTATTTGAATATTTTAAACGCAGAAATGGATAGAATCTTGATTGGCAAGGGGGCAAAGATTATCAGAATTAAATACGAATGTGGAGTAACAGAGCAACCATGATTTTATTGAATGGTAGAGTCAGCTCGAGTGGCCTTCGCCTAATCCATGTGCATATATTTTCACATGAGGATTCTTGATTTACTTCTCAGAAACATTAAAGGAAAACAAAGTGAGTCAAAGCCTAATTACTACAAGCAGAATAAGGGCAGGAAAAGCTGGAAACACACAGCAGGCCCATCAGCAACTATTGTATCAGAGATAATGGGAACTGCAGATGCTGGAGAATCCAAGATAACAAAGTGTAGAGCATCCTTCTCTACACTTTGCCATCAGCAACAATGTTGTTTTTGCACCATGTTGCAATTTACGACAACAGCTCTACATCTTCAGGAGGCTAAAGAAATTCAGCATATCTGTAAAAAATATCAATTTTTATAGATGCACCATAGAAAGCATTCTATCTGGATATGTCATGGTTTGTTGCGGCAGCTGTTCTGCCCAGGACCGTAAGAAACTACAGAGAATTGTAAACACAGCCCAGACCATCATGCAAGTGCCCTCCATCCATTGCTCCCATCTATATTCCTCATTGCCTCAGAAGGGCAACAAACATTATCAAAAACCCCTCCCACCCCAGTTATAATCTCTTCCAAACTCTTCTGTTGGGTAGAAGATGCAAAAGCTTACAGACATGTGCCAGCAGGTCCATGAACACCATCTTCTCTGCTATTGTTAGTCTTCTGTATGGACCTGTCAAATTTTAAATTTAATGTTGGTCTCGCTGCTTGTGCACCTTCTCTGCAGCCGCAATATTATATTCCTCCTTCTGCTCTATTACCCCTATGTACTTTGTATGGTATGATCTGCCTGTATTACACGCAAAAACAAAACTTTTCACTGTACCTAGGTACATATGACAATAATAAATAAAATCAAATTTATTGTATAACTGGCTGATTAACCTGATGAGTGTTTTCCAGGCTTTCTGCATTATTTCCAATTTATAACATTTTGCTTATTTATTATCACCTTTGTGGTGTGGTTTTCTCAAAATTAAAATCTACATGCAAATGTTAAATCTGTTCTACTATTCACTAATATCTAATATCAAGTTGTGTAGAAAATGCCCCCTTTAACAATAATAGAGATGCCAGACAATTTTCCTTAGCTCCACCATTGATGTCAGTGGCGTACCTGGGCCATCTTCCTGGAGGTGGTCAATTGTGAATGGCAGGTGAGACCCTGAGAGATTGCAGGCCCAATCATAGGGCCTAAAGTTTTGGAAGGATAGTAATCCCACCAACAGAGAAGGACAATGTTGCTGTGGGAGAGGACGGCTACAGCACCTTCATCTTGAAGCACACTTGAAAAGGTTTGAATGTTTTTTTAAAAAATACCTCTGCCAAGCCCAACCAGTACATTCATTTCCAAGTATTATTGGCTTTTGCTCTCAGACAACTGTCAGGAGCCTGCCGTGCGGGTGAGAATCAGGAGAGAGCCACTATCAGCAGTTTGCAGAAACCCTTCCACAGATGGGCAGTGGCCTCAACTGTGGCCTCATCATCCATGCTACTGTAGTGGCCCTACAGGCCTCCTGACAAGTTGGCTGTCATTGTGGGGGTTGTTACTCATCTGGAAGGTGCTGACTTGTATGCGATCAGTCCACCTATGGGCAGGTAATTATTTAAATTGGCTACCTGCTACTACTGGTCAGGTAATGTTTGCTAAAACTGAGCCTCACCTCTGGGAGAATTGCCAGTCGCAACCTTGCACCCCTACATTTCTGCCCTCTCTTTATTTTATATTCTGAACAAGATTTCACATTGAATTGACTGCTCTAACATATATTCCCTGATTTAAACTCTGCATCCCTCATATTACTGGAGCAGGAATTGCGTAGGTTAGAGGGTTTACGAGGGAAAGTTTTTCTAGTTCTGAAACCAAAACACTGCAGAACAGGCTGCAAGCCAAAAGAGATGGCTTAGGATTAGGGTGAGCAATAGGATTAGTGTTGTTAGTGACTCCATGGTGTTTTTAGTAGCCTGTGAAAAACTATAATCTGAGAACCTTATTGAGACAAGCTTAGATTGGGTGTACCTCTGATGATTCTCTTAATGTTAGGTTGAGAAAGACAGATCCTAAAACACTAAAAAGTTTTGAAGGACTGATTAATCTCTCTCCCCCTATCCCCATCCCCAAAAGAAGACCCCTAACTGACCTCTGCATTACCTTTCTATTAAGTCTCAAACAGATTATAGTATCCTGGACTTTAGGCTCTGGATATAGTTCCTGAGGAATGTGCCTGGCTATTCTATAAGCAAGAGGGTATGAAGTCAGGTTCATAAGTTAGTTATCCAGATGACTTTATGAACTAATATAGATTCTAAACTATTTGAATTCCATTAAAGAACTGAAGAGACAATTCACAGTGTAATGAAATTGGTCAATTGCAGCTTTAGAATTTCCAGGAAAACAGAGAAAACACTCTCTTATTTCTAATTAAGAATATGGTGCTTAAATTCAATTGTTGCTACAGTAAAATATTTTCAGTAGGATACCCATCAAATGTAAAGGTAATATTTACTTTAATCCCTGAGTGAAGTCGAAAGAGTAAATAAAATGATTTTGGTCTCCTTATGATAGGAAAGATGTTGGTAAACTTGAAAGCATTCAGAAAATATTAACAAGAGATGTTGCTAGTCTTGGACGGTTAGAGTTAGAGGGAGAGGCTGAATATAGAACATAGAACATTACAGCACAGTACAGGCCCTTCGGCCCTTGATATTGTGCCAACCTGTCATATCGATCTCAAGCCCATCTAACCTACACTATTCCATGTACGTCCATATGCTTGTCCAATGACAACTTAAATGTACTTAAAGTTGGCGAATTTACTACTGTTGCAGGCAAAGCATTCCATACCCTTACTACTCTGAGTAAAGAAACTACCTCTGACATCTGTCCTATATATTTCACCCCTCAATTTAAAGCTATGCCTCCTCATGTTTGCCGTCACCATCCTAGGAAAAAGGCTCTCCCTATCCACCCTACATAACCCTCTGATTATCTTATATGTCTCAAAAATAGACTGGCACTATTTTCCCTGGAGCATACGAGGCTGAGGGGTGACTTTATAGAGGTGTATAAAATCATGACAGGCATGGATAGGGTGACTAGCTAAGGTCTTTTTCCTAGGGTAGGAAAGTTCAAAACTAGAACTGCTAAAAGAAGTGCTGAGAACTGGTACAATTACAATATTTGAAAGGTATCTGGATGGGTACATGAATAGGAATGGTTTAGAGGTATATGGGCCAAATACTGGCTAGATTAATTTAGGCTATCTGTTTGGCATGGATAAGTTGGACCAAAGAGTCTGTTTCCATACTATTCAACTCTATGACTCCATGATTCCAAGATGTCTCTGTTCCAGTTATGGAGAGAGCCATCACCACTAAGCCCCAGTTACTATTATCATAACAAACACTGAAAAAAATTCTGCAAATCTAAGATTCCAATGTGTGCACTCAATATTTAAGGTATTTCTTGAGACTGCATGATTACTCTCTTAAATAGAGGGTGGCATCTTAATTTTAGTTGGGTTCAGTTTCTTTTTACCCCAAATAAGCTTTGTATTAATGTTAATTTCTAAGTAGATCTTACCTGATTCAATTTCCACAAAAAATTTAAATACTGTCAATTTCAAAGCAAGGTCTGACCTTTATTGTTTCTGAGTAGTCAAACTACGAAGGCTCATGATGGGCAATTATCTGTAGTCATCTGACTCTATTTTAAGATTATAATACAATGTTTTGGTTTGGTTACCTTTGTTATAACATTCAGCTGATTCAGTTTACGGCTGTCAGCATGAAGTCATCTTGTCAAAGGTTACACAGTAGAAGCCTTCATGGGAAATCCGAACAGCCAGTGTTAAGCTTGATAACCTCTCAGAAATGTAGTGTTATTCAAATATTTAAATAAATAAATTGCCTCCTGGTCACTGACACTTGACCCGAGGTGAGCGATTTTGAGGGAATTGAGATTTCTTTTCCATTTTTACTTGACTCTTCATAAATACTATTGTCAGCGTTTGGTTTTGTGTATTTTCTAAAGTTGCTTTTACAGACAGCCATTTGTACAAAACCATTTTAATTGGTGAATTATCTTGACATAAGTCACTAATTATTGCAGATGCTACCAATCAGGTTATAAATGGTAACATTTCTAACATCCAGTCCTGGCAACACTAGTCACAAACAATTCCTAAGCTGTTTCCTAACAGGATTCAGTATCAACTTCTGAAAACAAGACATGAAACATTAATACTGTTTTTCTCTCTCCAGTCAAATGCTGCCAGACCTACTGAGTTTCTCCAAGATTCTCTGCAATTGTTTCAGATTTCCAGCATCCACTGTATTTCACTTTCAAGTTTTAACCAACTTAGTTGTAGGTAAAGATGTTTTGAATTGGCCCGGTTTTCACTGGCACTCTCCCCAGCTGTGGGCTTTATTGAATTGGCTAATAGGTAATGGAGATTAGATTGTAGTGCAGATATACTGTTAGGTATTTTGCAATCATTGTCAGGCAGATCATTGTGAAAATGCAGTCTGTCTGCATGGGGTTTCACAGCATTGGAATTTCATGAACTGACAAGCCCTAACTATTAAGAGTTCAATCACTTCGATAAAGGTTAACATACAGACTTTAGAGATAAACCTCAGGATAAATGGAAGACTGAGACTTGATTTGTTTTCATAGCAGAGATGTTACTAGATTATTCATATCGAGGAATTCTATTGTGTAAAGTAAATCAGAAGAGAAATGTGGAACGATGGATTTTGAACAAGAAAATACCATCATTGAAAATTTAAACTTTGATCTTTTAAGAGACAACTTAGGATCAGAGCTTCAGAAACAGCTTGGAAGAGTTTTCATTATCTCACTGTTGATTTTTTTGATCCAGCACACAAAGCCTTCTATGCAATCACGTGCAATATTTCAATTTATTATGGACCACTGTGTGAAGGCAATGGATCCTCTTGAGCTCTATACGTAACTGAATTAAATGCTACAATTAGACTGTATCCATCTTATGTCACTGATATAAGTGGGGCAGCATGACAGCTCAGTCGTTAGCGCTGCTGCCTCACAGTGCCTAGGGCCCTAGTTTAATTCGACCCTTGGGCAACATTCTATGTGGTGGATGCACATTCTCCCCATGTCATGTGGGTTTCCTCCCACAGTGCAGGGATGTGCAGGCTAGGTGGATTAGCCACGGAAAATGCAGGGATAGGGTAAGGGGATTGGTCTCAAAGGAACACTCTTCAGAGGGTTGATGTGGATTTGATGGGCTGAATAGCCTGCCTCCACCCTGTATAGTTTTTAGGATGCCCTGATTTAGAATTTATTGATTGACAGGGGCATCCTTTCAAGATCCACAGTGAATAACTAGAATAACTAGTGAACAACTAATAAATAGTCCAAAGATGTGCAGGCTAGGTGGATCGGCCATGCTAAATTGCCCATAGTGCTCAGGGGTGTGTGGGTTATACGGGGATGAGTCTGGGTGGGATGCTCTAAGAGGCGGTGTGGACTTGTTGGGCCAAAGGGCCTGTACCCACACTGTAGGGAATCTAATCTAATCTAATCAAATAACTGAATAAGTAACATAATTATAAATGCAAGCTGAATTAAAGAAAAAATATCTTGCAATTGCATAACTTCTGCCTTGATCTCATGCTGTCCTAAAGTGGTTTACAGCCAATGGAATACTTCTGAAGTGTAGCCATTGCTAGCACTGATGCCTCATAGCAGCAGGGGCCCAGGTTTAATTCTACTCTTGGGTATTCTCCCTGTGTCTGCATGGGTTTCCTCCCCCAGCCAAAGCTGTGCAGGTCAGGTGGATTGGCCATGCTAAATTGCCCATAGTGTTCAGGGATTTGTACATTAGGTAGGTTAACGGGGGATGACCAGGGTGGCATGCTCTGAGAGTTGGTGTGGACTTGTTGATCTCAGATGACTCATACATTGATGGAATGGGGAACTATTCTGTTGACGACGTCAGTCATGTTCACACATGGTTTGCTTAACATTCAATGTGTACAGTCTGCAGTACCCTGCACTTAGGGGATGCCAGTTATTTGAAAAAGCTTACTATCCAGGCTGCAACACTGGCCTCATCACAGGGAAATGAGGTGGAGTGCTGTGATCTGTCACAATCAATAATAGCCTTGATATAATTGTATATTGAAGATTGAGAGATCCTACACAGGTCTCTAGTGAATCCTTAGAAACAGGCAATCTTCTTGATGGCCACTAGAATAGGATGGCCACCCACTCTTCAGATTGCAAGATCTGCACTAGCAGATGATATAATTCTATGATACTGACCTGGGATACCCTCAGTCAGTGGCAGCTTGCTCATCTGGAAGAAATGACATCGTGGACAATAGACTTTGGGCTCCCTGTACCTCCTCCACATCCTGAGGGGACCTTCAGCTGTGACTTCAACACATGGAGGGTGTTCAGCAGTTGCTGGAGATTACTTCCGGTCCTGGGTTTGCTGATGTATCTGCTCCTCATTTCTCTGTGCCACCATTGCATTACAGCCAGAGTGACACTAACCCCTACTGTGACTGGATTTATTGGTTGTATTTTCAATGAACCCACGTGGGGAATATCCGAAACGGAGCAGGTCCTCAGTAGTATGAGCAGACAGTTTTCACATCATACACAAGTGACAGCTTACCATGGTCTTCAATTCAATGGGACAAGGAAGACTCCAGTAACGAGAGCCATGGGCTCCTGTACATAGATATTGACATAGTGGCCTTATTCTTATGTATGCACCATAAACAATGATACACAAAATGCAGTAGAAGATTATAAATGCAATAGAATTAATGAAGCCTTGTCGTCACACACCTGCACTCATCACCCAAGAAATGATGTGGAGCTGCCGGTGTTGGACTGGGGGGGACAAGGTCAGAAATCACACAACACCAGGTTATAGTTTCACCAGCTTCAAAATCTCCCCTCCCCCCACTGCATCCCAAAACCAGCCCAGTTCGCCCCTGCCTGCCTAACCCGTTCTTCCTCTCACCTATCCCCTCCTCCCACCTCAAGCCTCACCTCCATTTCCTGCCTACCAACCTCATCCTGCCCCCTTGACCTGTCCGTCCTCCTCGGACTGACCTATCCCCTCCCTACCTCCCGACCCATACTCTCCTCTGCACCTATCTTCTCCTCTATCCACCTTCAGTCCGCCTCCCCCTCTCTCCCTATTAATTTCAGAACCCTCTCCCCATCCCCCTCTCTGATGAAGGGTCTAGGCCCGAAACGTCAGCTTTTGTGCTCCTGGGATGCTGCTGGGCCTGCTGTGTTCATCCAGCCTCACATTTTATTATCTTGGAATTCTCCAGCATCTGCAGTTCCCATTATCTCTGACCAGGTTATGGTCCAACAGATTTATTTGAAATCACAAGCTTCTGGAACCTCAATCCTTCTTCGCATGTTAGTGAGAGAGATAGTATCAGACGCAGAATTTCTAAGTAAAAGATCAAATGTTTACATGATTGATGAGGATGTACTAAACAAGCCTAAGAAGGCGTTAATCTTTATAATCAATTGGAAGGTTTTAACTCAGTAATATGTAAATGTAAATCCCTGATGCATTGATGGGGAACCATCATGATGCATTGTTCCCCATCAATGCAGAGTGGTCCAGGCTGCAGAATTGTTGTTGAGGGACACTAACTTCCTGCTCTATAACATTCATTGTAATAGTATCACTGTCATTGTCTGCCTCCAGAGAGGGTGTGTGCGATTTTTCGATAGCCATCATGTGCCATGTTGCTCGAAACGTCAGCTTTTGTGCTCCTGAGATGCTGCTTGGCCTGCTGTGTTCATCCAGCCTCACATTTTATTATCGTGCCATGTTGTCATTGGATAACCTGGATACACTGGATACACTGGATACCCTCCCAGTGGCCAGCCTTGACTTGCTGTGGTGGGTGAAGTACGACAGGAACTGATGATTACTACAGAACGAAACACTACTGAATGCTGCCTGGGTGACCAGCATTTGCTCTGTGATGAACAGCTTGTAATCACATGCTGGCTCCCTCAACATGGAGCCAAAAAGGCCATAATCAGAGGGGCACACAAGACAAAACGTGCATGTTCAATGGTACCCTGTACTCTTAGGAAGCTTGTAACCTTGCCATCTGTACAAAATCTTGTCTCATTCTACCTGCTTGTCAAGAGAGAATGATATGAAGCTGTCTCTCAGAATGAAAGGGTCCGTGAACTCTCTTATACATTGGTGTTCTGAAAACTGCAAGATATTATTTATACATCCTGCAGCAGGCTGTAAGGAGCCAGAGCAAAATCAATTAGGAGCTTTTGTCACCTTGTCAGCTGCAGAAAATGATGTCCTTACCGATTTGTGGCAGCAGCTGCGACGATAGCAGTTGCTATATTTTAGTCAGAATGTATTTAGTAAAGTAAAGCTGCCTTGAGCATTTGTCTTCGTCAAGTTGAGACAAGAGAGTGGATCTTGTGGATATGACTTACCTTTATCCCAACTCCCCTTCCTAACTGCTGCATCATGGTTGGCACAGCTTCTCTTCATCCTTCCACTTCAAGCCAGTTGTGTCTGAAAACAACATGTTTGGCAAAGTTCATTTCATTGAAATGTACTGTAAGTCCATCCAGACCACTCACGTTAGAGATTCTGAATTTTAGTGTGATGAAGCTTTGTGAAATGTTATTTTTGTTATTTGGAAACAAGGGCTCTAAAGTGGACAGAACCAGATTAATGTTTAAGCTTGATTTATATTTCTATATTGTGTGTGTCAAGAAGGGAAAGCCGTAGTTTCAGATTCATTTTTGAGTTTTGTGAGTGGTGCTGCATCGTCTGGAAATTTTGTTTGCAAGTATATTTCAGTTTGATATAGCTGAGTAACTCCTAAAAAATGAACACTTCACATATTGACTTAGTTCCTATTGTAGCTATCCCAGAGGTAGTAACCTTTACTGTTACTCACAACAGGGGTAGAACTTCCCTCTTGGTGATGGTACAGAATTGGTAGAATTCGATTGACTGCTGATTTGCTATGGAACTGAGTATTACATGGTGCATATAATGGATGGCCTTTGCAACATTGCCCCATTGCCTGAGGAGGATCTCTGCCCTAGAACCTATGTTCCTTACAGGACCTACTGTCTTTTTGACATTTATCATACCTACAGCACTGTTTCTAGAATATTGCTGTGAATCTTTTAACATTTTCATATGAGTATATTTAGAAATTACTTGTCTCTTTCTAACTGTATAACCTTGTGATTTTTCAGAATGTGAAGTAAAATCCTATTGCTAAACATATTGATTTTATTCCATACATGCAACGCATCATTGTAATATGACTTCCACATCTATCGACACAGACCAATCCTAATGGACATGACTAATTTAACAGCAGCGGTACTATCTCCTTCTATCTCTCCTCTGGGAGAGATACCATACTGCTCTATATATACCTCAGTTCTATTTGCCTGCATTGGCATGAACATAATACATTTCTGGATTTACCATTTCACTTCATAACCTAAAGAGTGCCAATTAACATAAGTTCCTATTAGAGAATTTCAATTCAGCAGATATGGTGATCATGAAGAAGCCATTCAAGGTGAACCAATTTGCTTTTTGAATGGCTCGTATTGCAGTTGAAGACATATTTCAACTGAACCCCTTTTACACAACAAATCATGAATACTTGTTCCAAATTATAGTCACAAGAATGCAATAAAGTTCATGGATATTTTATTGCATTATTACCACTATTAAGTAGTGATGGGAAACCTTTATAATGTTTATGCTGTTTATTTCACACAAACCATTGTGATTACTGCCTGGTATCCCTGAGGATGAAATGTGCTGATATGAAAAGGGTAGAAGTGTCAACAAAATACATCTGAGCAATGGGAGAGAAATTCTCTCACTCTGTAGCACCCAGCTCCTTCTGTTGGAAAATATTTCCTGAAATGCACACACACACTTTGCCTGGAAGTGTTCTGACACCATCGTACTGTCATGGAGTGTGCGGCTAAAGCCAGAGCATGATGTCAATCAGTGTGCAACGTGCTCACTTACTACCAGTGCTTCCTACATTCAAGCTTATGCCTCAATTTAATCTTGTGTAGCTAAATATGAATGGTGGCTCACCAATGAGCTAGAAAGAAATAGCAAAGTACCTTCAGGTAAGCTGCTGGATTGTATCTTTTGGCTGTTGGTACAATTATGTACATTTTAAAAAATTTCCTATATTGAATATGCCATGTTAAGATTCCCAAAACCAGTCCAACCTGTCTCTGCCTCCCTAACAAGTTCTTCCTCTCACCCATCCCTTCCTCCCACCCCAAGCCGCACCCCCATCTACCTACTAACCTCATCCCACCTCCTTGACCTGTCCGTCTTCCCTGGAATGACCTATCCCCTCCCTACCTCCCCACCTATACTCTCTCCACCTATCTTCTTTTCTCTCTATCTTCGGTCCGCCTCCCCCTCTCTCCCTATTTATTCCAGAACCCTCACCCCATCCCCCTCTCTGATGAAGGGTCTAGGCCCGAAACGTCAGCTTTTGTGCTCCTGAGATGCTGCTTGGCCTGCTGTGTTCATCCAACCTCACATTTTGTTGTCTTGGATTCTCCAGCATCTGCAGTTCCCATTATCTCTCATGTTAATATTCTGATTGGTTTCGCTCTACAATTTTATATCATTTAAACGTGCTGAGACAGATTGCTTCCAGGATGGGGTGGCCAGGAATGATTTATTTTGATCAAACTATGAATGATGAAATGAGCAGGGCAAGCAGTGGGAGGATGAGGATGAAGAGGAGAGCTCCTAGTAGCCGTTAGTATACTGACAGAATTCAGTCAGCAATGCTCTTGCTCCAGCTTCAGCGATTATCGGTGTAAATGTAGTTACTTCAGTAGCATGGCCTTGACTGAAGCCTATGAACTGCAACCTCTATCAGATCAAGAATTGCACTGCCTGTGGATATGGACTGCATTGCCTGGGCTATTAACATGGTGGGAACTCTTAATGTTTATGTGTTTGGTATTTTCTCGGTTGCTGCTGGAAAAATAAATGAATATCTTAAGTTCTGCTGTGGAAAAGAGTCCACTGAGGCTCTCCATTCAAAGAGAAACATCTTCATCCCATTCTCAGAGATGGTAAGAACTGCCGATGCTAGAGTCAGAGACAACACTGTGTGGAGCTGGAGGAACAGGGCAGGCCAGGCAGCATCAGAGGAGCGGGAATGTTGACATTTTGGGTCAGGACCCTTCTTCAGAAATGGCAGGGGGGGAAGGGAGCTCCGAAATAAATAGAAGGAGGATGGGTGTGGCTGGGGAAGGTAGTTAGGATGGTGATAGGTGAGTGCAGGTAGGAAGTAGTGGAGATTGGTCAGTGAGGTGGGAGGAGCAGATAGGTGGGACAGAAGATGGACAGGTTGTGCCAGGTCAAGGAGGCCGGGAAGAGAGGGGGGAATGGGCATGGGATGAGGCCGGGGGTGGGGAGATTGTGAAACGGGTAAAATCCACATTCAGACCATTGAGTTGTCGGCTCCCAAGGTGGAGTATGAGGTGCTGCTCCTCCAGTTTGCGGGTGGCGTCATTGTGACACTGGAGGAGGCCCAGGATGGACATTTGTGCAAACTCTGCTGCTGTGGTCAGGATCTTAGAAAAGCTTGAGCAATGTGGTCATGCCCTGTTGTAAAATCAGGCAACAGGTATGGTGAGGTGCATCTTGATGTTGGGAAAAACTCAGGGCATCATTTATGCTTCTGACAAGCAGCATCATGAGATTCTTGCAGGGTTGTAATGATTTGCCAGTTGATGGTGATTGTTGTTTGTAAAACACTTTGTTAACAGCAGAACTCACTTCATCGAGGTTCTGCCACTAACTTCAGCAATCTTGCCAAGCACACTCGACATCGGGAAAGCACAACAAGCAAACCAGAGAGAGCACCTGGTGGATTCCCCTTGCTCTGAATGACCTCAGCCTCTGATATTAGTCCAGAGCTGCTTGGGGAATACACATCATAATGGGTTAGGAGTCGGCAGGCAGACAGCCCATTACCTCATCTTGATAATTTCTGTCCTATTGTGAACTGTTCTCCTCCTGGAATGAGAATGCTCAAGTATTTCAAGAGATGGAAGAACATGGTACTATTGCTATTTTCAGTGTAAATGCAAAGGTATTTCAAGCAAGTAAGTAGGTAACACATTTTTAATCAGTTTATATCTCTTTGCAGCCTCTCTATGTCCTCCCTGTGGATTACCTTTCTAGATAGCTTCGTATCATCCGTAAACTTGAATATATTACTTTCAGTCAATTCACCTAAGCAATCAAGATAGATTATAATTAGCTGAGGATCCTAGTCGCATTAGTCACAGCTGGTCAACTTGAAAATGCTCTGTTTATGCATCCTTTTTGCTTCCAGTCCACTAGCAACCACTCTACCCACACTAATATATTACTTTTAGGAACATGGGGAAAGAGCTGGAGAGTGGGACTAATTGGATACTTTGAAAGAACCGTTGCTGACCTGATGCACTGAATAAAAACCAGAAGAACTGCGGAAGCTGTAAATCAGGGACAAAAACAAAGTTGCTGGAAAAGATCAGCAGGTCTGGCAGCATCTGTGGAGGAGAAAGCAGAGTTAATGTTTTGGGTCTGGTGACTCTTCCTCAGAACTGAGGAAGGGTCCCAACTGAGGAAGGGCCACTGGACCTGAAATGTTACCTCTGTTTTCTCCACCACAGACGCTGCCAGACCTGCTGAGCTTTTGATGCACTGAATAGTCTGCTTCTATTTTGGTTTAGTCAATGATTCTATGGTTGCACGGATTTGGAAAATGGAAGCTTGTATGTAAGTTCCACTGTTGAACAGAAGACCAATAAGTGTTCTCGTAGAGCAAAATTGCCTGCTGTACTATGTTCACTCTCTCAACTTGGCACATAAGTTGTAATAGGTATAAATATTTTAATATTCTTTCTCATATCCTGTTTATTATGCCTCAGCAACATTTCTCTGTATTAGCCAAATTGTTTTATATTTATCTGTAACAATAACTATTCTTTATATGCAACATGTATTTTTAATGTTGCTTCTTTATAACCTTATAATCTTAGTGGTCCTGCTCATATCATGCAACTTCTTTGGGGCCTATGCCAAGTGCCTGAAGCATTGAGAATTTCCATTTCGTTATCAGCTGTCCCACTTCTTGCTTTTTGTGAATGTTTGTGGCTGTTCCATTAGAATTGTTCCACCATTGATGAGTTTGTTAATTGACAATTCCTCTGATGACAGCAATAAGACATTTTCTTTGTGACTGGATTATTGAAACTTTTGACATTTATACTGCATTATTTTGTGAAGTTTCTAAACATTAATGATGCTTTTAAAGGATTAATATGTTTAAGCATATGAAGTGTTCAAAGATTATCATAGTACAGATGTTATGGTTTGAAACGAGACTGTAATTTCACTCCTTTGTTAAATTTGAATCCAAATCATTTGTAAATTTTGGAATTTTCTGGGTTATAAAATAGGGCAGAATGGTGAACTGTAAGTGTGTGGAAAAGAAAACACACATATATATGCAGAAGTAAAACTTAATAAGATAGTAAAAGAATGTTTTATCGAGCCAATCATTGTATCTCCTATCTTTCTGTTCATAGTACCTGATGATAATGAGCTGAAGCAAGTTGGGCAGCATTTAAATAAATGGCATTACATGATGCTTACCTTCATTAGCTGGTGTGTAGAATAGAGGGGTAAGGAAGTCTTGCCACACCTTTATAGAACATTGGTTTGGCTACAGATAGAATACTACGTCCAGATCTGTTCACCACACTATTGGAAGGATGTGTTTGCATTCGAGAGGGTGCAGAGGAGATTCACCAGGATATTGCCTGGAATGAAAAGACTCAAAAATGAGGACAGACTGGATAGGCTGGGTTTGTTGTCCATGGAGCAGATGAAGCCGAGGGAGAACCTGAACATTCAAAATTATGAGAGGGATAGACAGAATAGATCGTGAGAATCCTTTCCCCATGGCAGACATGTCTAAGATGAGAGGCCATAAATTTAAAGTGAGGAGTAAATGGTTTAGAAGAGATCTGAGGAATTTTTTTTTCATCTAGAGGATAGTAGAAATATAGAACACTATGGCGGACAGTGTGTTGGAGGGTAAGTACTCACAATATTTCAGCGATATCTGGATAAATACTTAAAATACCAGAACACATAAGGCTATGGACCAAGAGCAGGTAAATGGGATGAATGTATTTTAGTCTGTGCACAGACATGGAGGGTCAGATGCTTGTTTCTATGCTGTAACACTCTATGACTCTAATCCAACCCCAACAATCATTGGAGTACCAAGTTTGACACCGTTTGGGAAAATAAATCGGCAAATCCTACAATTGCACAGCATGTAGGACTTTTCAAATGTACAGATGCAGAATGCTCAGCAAATGACTCTAGCTCTAATGTCTTAAAGTAGTTTTGCCCAGTTGCCTCTGTTTCATCTTCTTCACCGACCTTGTCAACTTGGGCTGACACCTTCAGGGATCTATGAACTTGTCCTCAAAGCTCTCTTTGTTCCTTATTATTTTCTGACGACGTGCCATCCATTCAGTATGTCCTTCCCAAATGCTTCACCTTGCACTAATCAGGATTGAATTTCTTCTTGCATTGCTCCTAAATTGCCAGCTGATCAATATCAGACTGCAGCCTGAGACTATCCTTTGCAGCATCAACAATGCCATTTTTTTGTGTCATCTGCAAACTTACTAATAATACCTTCTACATTGACATCCAAGTTGTTAATGTATGAAACAAACAGAAAAGGCCCCATCACCAGTCACCTGCTGATCATAGGCTGAGTTTTAAAAACAACCCTTCACCATCAACATTTGCCTACTATTTGCAAGCCAATTTTGGATCCAGTTTGCCAACTTGCTTTGGATTCCATTGGCTCCTACTTTTTGGACCAATCTTTCATATGGGACCTTGCCAAAGTCCTTACTGAATTCCGCACAACCCACAACAACTGTGCGACTCTCATCAATATAATTTTCTACCTTTTAAAAAGCTTGAATTATATTAATCAGACACGATTTTCCTCTAACAAATCCATACTAGCTATCCCTGATGAATTTCCAAGTATTGATTAATCCTGACCTTCATAAATTTTTCTAATAACTTCCCTACCACTGATGTCAGACTAAGTGGTCTGTAATTATCTGGCTATCCCTGATACTCTTCTTGAATAAAGAAACTACATTAGTTACCATCCATGCATTTGGCACATTATCTGTGGTCAGTGAAGTATTAAATATAGCAGCCTAGGATATATCTCATCAGTGCCTGCAACTGTATGCCTGCTAAGATATCTAATACATCCTTAATAATCTTAACATGTTCTAGGTCCTGCAACACTGATAGCTAAACATTGTGCATGACCTGTTGCTAGGCTGTTTGGTTTTTACTGCAAAGCTTTGAATGGCTTGAACAGCATGGTGAGGACTTGTCTGAAAGATTTTCTGTTGTATTGGGATGGCAGCTAAACTTGCTGAATCTGACCCTGCTTTTGTAGGCTTTGCATATCCATGAACTTTGCAATCTTCGTAGCACAACAGGGGCTGCCTCCTCCTTAGCATTTCTTGAGCTAGATTTTTTGAGGAATTAACCTTAAGTGCTGAAGGGGAGGGCTAGCTGACATGAAGATAACTCGGATAACCATGGAGGCACATCAGCAGCAGGAGGAGGACATGAATCTTCAAAGGGGCTCTGGAGTTGGGTGTGGGAAGTGATCTGGCTTCTGTTTGGTGCTTCACCACCTGAAGGCTGGACAAACTAAAGGGATTCTCTTACAGTATTATCCATCTTGTTATTTATGAGTTTGGCCAAAGTTGCACCATTTCCATATTAATAGGAAAGGTATTTACAATCCGAATCTGAGTACCGGACTATCAACCTTGTAACTGCAGCAGGATGGATAGACTGAGTCTGATCTGGATGGGGATAGCAGGGATTCCATGAGTTCTTGGGGTGTGTGCAAAATATTTCTGTTCCAACATCAGATTTCCACACTGAAGATTTATGGTGCACTGTTCACTTCTCCAGTTGCCAAAAATTGCCTTCTCACAGATTGGGATATTCCTTGATCTTTCTGTGTTTTAGTAATGATTAGAACAAAATATGCTTTTCAACAGTTATTATTGAAAACAGGAAAGTTGGGATTTGAGATCTGATTCACACTTTCTTAAAACTTTGGACCACAGAAGCATTCCCATATCGTATTTGCATCTCACAAGACGCTCTGTAGATAATAAATGAATAATCAATCTTGTTACTTCTAATGAAGTTCAGTGCTTATTGTTATAACCACGAGAATACCTATATTTTATGATCTTGAATATGAAAGATTCTTCGGCATTTATTACATTGAAATTCCCTCCCTCAAAAGGTAACCGATGCAGAATCCTTAAACATTTTTAACGCAGAGGTTGATTCCCAATGGGATGAAAGATTATCGAAGATGGGCAAGAATGTAGGGTTGAGGTCAAAAACAGAAAGACATGACCTTATTGAATGATGGAGCAGGCTCAAAGGGCTGAGTGGCCTATCTTTGTTCCTTTATTTGTGTGTTTGTATATGCAATCAATAGTATGTGCCAGGATTTCAAATTACCGAGAGAAATTAGTAATGGAAGAGCTTTTTTTAAATGTGAACCTGTATTTTGTCTGTCATTTGGCATTTGAAAGATGTGGAAAATAGCTTTTACAAATTTGTCACCTTGACCTTAAGGTGTGAAATGACTCGAGAAAAGTGAACAACAAGTAAAAGAAATACAGGTGACTGGTATTTCAATCAAGGGGTTCTGATAATCTTACAAAGCATGAAAGTCAAACTCAAGCATTTCATCAATGACAACAGAATTCAGAGATTGAATTACCTTTTGAATCTGAATATTGCTTATTTTTTTTGCTTCCTTTATAGCCCAGAGTTTATTTTTCTAGATAGCATTTATTTAGCTTTCTAAAATAACGTCAGGTGCACTGAACAAGGTGGGGGCAACTTTATATAGTGAAAAAGTAATAATCACATTGGTTCTGGACACATATGGTAAAATATGACTTGAATTGTCGAGAAATTTGCCAAGAAATAATTTCTGGAACTTTAACAGTGCAATCCTTCAAAAAGTCATCCTGGGACGGCAGGCATGGTTAAATTTAAATGAGGTGTTAAATGTATTAATTGCCCATTATCATGTATATGTACATTTTATGATTTAGTTAAAAAATGTTTCCTTTCTTTTTAACAAAGTGTGAAGAAAATTTAGATATTGGGATTATTGTGCTAAATTAGCAGGGATTCCTCTTTTTTTTAGATTCCCTCCAGTGTGGAAACAGGCCCTTCAGCCCAACAAGTCCACACTGCCCCTTGCAGCATCCCACCCAGGCCCATCCCTCTATAAGCCACACACCCCTGAACACTACAGGCAATTTAGCATTGCCAATCCACCTAGCCTGCACATCTTTGGACTGTGGGAGGAAACTGGAGCACCCGGAGGAAATCCACGCAGACCCGGGGAGAATGAGCAAACTCCGCACAGACAGTTGCCCGAGGCAGGAATTGAACCCGGGTCCCTGGTGCTGTGAGGCTGCACTGCTAACCACTGAACCACTGTGCCACAAATCTGTGCTTGAAATCTCTCCATACAGGTGTTTTCTCTGTCAAAGTTAACAGATTGGTACAACATAATTTTGGCCAAACCTAACTCTATTCTTTGTGGAAGTAATGAAATGCAAGTTTATCACAAATTATTATACAATTAGCAGTTTCATATAGAAAAGGATGATTGAAATATGGGCAGGAAACATTCCCATTGCAACATGGTTCTTGGTGCACTTCTCTGAGACTGGAGGTAAGGTAAGATACAAAGGGTTCTTTGCTCTTTCTCTGACCCATGCTGCACCCGACATGCTAGAGCTTTTTGCTGACATTGGTTGAAAAACATCTAACTGGGCTCAATTCACTCCATCTCTGACCTATGTGAATAAATAGAGATAACACTGTATTTCCTATCACACAATAGTTGTGTCCTTGTGTGATCTTGTGTTAAAGAAAATCACGCTGCAGAAAAACGCACTATAGAAAATTGCGTTATAGAAAATTGAGTTATAGGGAAATCACTTAGAAAATCAATATACTGTACTGTAGAAAGTTCATGTTATCCAAACAGTGTCCACTATTCATTAATTGTGTTACTGCCAATTTGCACTAATGAAACATGAATTAAAGCAAAAATAGCCGGGGTATACTGGTAGCTTTCGCTCAGAAAGATATATCAGCTCAGAAGAACAGTCACAGATCATCATAAAAGTCCTACAATGTGGAGGCAGGCCATTCAGCCAGTTGGGTCCACGCTGACTCTTTGAAGGCCATCCCAACCCATCCCTGTAGCCCAGCAACTGCCATGGCTAAACCCCCAACCTGCTCACCCTGGACTCTATGGGCAATTTAGCCTGGCCAATCCACCTAATCTGCACTTCTTTGGACTGCATGGAAACTGGAGCACAAGTGGAAACCACAGAGTCACCGGGAGAATGTGCAAACTCCATGGAGACTGTCGTCCGAGGTTGGGATCAAACCCAGGTCCCTGGTGCTGTGAGGCAGCATTGCTAACCACTGAGCCACCCTGCAGCAGCATAGTCATGATGCTAAAACAGATTCTTGCCAAACCATAATCTTTAAAACATTCAATGTACTACTGGGAGTCGAGTTTCAAATAACCCAATATTAATTTGATTTTATTGTAACTTGTGCTCAAGTACAAAAGTACAGGAGTACAGTGAAAAGTGTACAGTATCACTACACAAGACTCCATGTTAGGTACAAGAGCCCAGGTACAGAGTCTTAAGAACAGGGTAGAAAGAAAGAACAAAGTTAAAAGTTAAAAATTGCAGGAATTATGGTATGGCATAAACATACAAAAAATGGTTAAAAATTACACATTGCAAACTTTCTTAGTTTCAAGTGAAAAGTAAAGAAATAAAGCTAAAAGTTCAAACATTTACAGTCTTTCTTAAGTGCTTAGATACAATACTTCGAGGAATCACCTCGAGGCCGGGAGTCCACACTGGGCCGAAAGACTGCCATGCTGAGCTGAAACTCTGCCATGCCAGGTTGGGAGGTATAGATCATAAAGAAATGTTGAACAAATATTGATTGGATTTTTTTTTGAAAATCTACACCTTGCAATAGAAATAAACTGACTGTTGGGGAAGTTGTGGACAAGATTAACAAAGAATTTCTTAATTTCACTCAAAATTCTGCTAATCACCTTGCTTTAAAGGCATGAGATTCAAAATTGATCAGTACAATTACTTTTTGCATGGGTTCCAAGTGTGATCTTCATGAAAGTGCAGTAGGTAGCACCAAGTATGAAAACCTAATGCTACTTCCTAATTTATTTAACTGTAGCATTGTCCTGAGCAGGTCCTGAACATTTGGCTATCTAACTGCCCAATAGGAGTTTGAATAGAGTTCTCAGAGATCTCATAGTGAAGACAAACTGCAATTCTTAAAAAAGCATTCTGTTCCTCACAAATAAAAGTTCCACTGACACAGTGGAGATTGCTTTAAAATAGCTGTGCCTTTCTAAAACGGAAAATAAAACCACATGTTAGAAGGAGGACTGTCAGGTTAACAGACATGGGATTGAAGGTAAACATGAAGTAATATTCATGTCACACAAGTACCAGGCAATGGCGATCTTCAACAAGGTCAAATTCAAGCCTTAGTATTCAATGGCATTGTCATCATTGAATCCCCCACTATCCATATTTTGGGGGCCACCAATCACCAGAAACTCAACTGGATCAGCCATATAAACATTGAACCTTCAAAAGCAGGGTACAAGCTGAGAATTCTAACTAACTCACTTCCTGTTTCTCCAATCCTGGTCCACCATTTTCATGGCGCAGGTCAGGAATGTTATGGAATACTCCCCACCTGAGTGAACGAAGCTCCATCAGCATTCAAGAGACTTGACACCTTCCAGGGAGAGAAAAAAAAACAGCCTGCTTGATTTGCAATGAAACCATCACCTTCAATATTCACTCTCTCCCTTCCTGATGCATAGTAGCAGTACTTTGTATTGTAGTGATTGTAACAAGGTCAGTGAGGTAGAGGTCATCGAAAATAAGTTTCCACTTTGGGGTTGTTAATCTGGTCCAATCGGGGAGCCCTGGTTGACAGATTAAGAATGTAATTGTTGGACATACTGTTCACTCTGAGAGCTGGCTCTGAGGGAGCTGAATCAGTGTCAAGGACACTCCACATGTAAACAAAACAGTGTGTTGGTAATGGGATACCACCTTCTGTGGAGTTAGTTCATGTATCACCCACAACATGCACTGAAGCAACTCACCAAGTCTCCTCACAGCTCCTTCCAAACCCACCACCTCAATCACCCAAAACAAACAAGTCAGCGGATGCAGAGGACCTGAAAGTTCCTCTCCAAATCACACATCTTGGAAATATAGCATAATTCCTTCATTTCTGATGGATCATAATTGCTGCAGTAGTTTTCTGCTGATCATAATCCTCACTTTCAACTACAGCAAAACAAAGGTGATGGACCACAGTGTTATTTTTCTCCTTTGTCAGCCTGTAATATACTTACCATTGGAAAGAGCCTTGAGCTGGGTTTTTAACAGTCAACTGATTGGTACACACTGTTTCATACTCTGCCAAAGGAGTTGCCTTTTACATCCGGTGGGTCCTAATTTTAATATGGGTCATGTAGTGTAAGTGGGATGAAAAAAATAGTTTAAATTCCAATGTGTGTTGTATTGGCACCATCTATTAAAAGGCCACCTAGTGGGTGGCTGAAACACACATCCTTATCAGACATCAACACTTTGAATATGGAAACTGGACAATAAACATAAGATACATATAAAAACTGCATCTAAACTACAGGATATTGCTGCTAGACTGGGTCTGCAGCCAGTGGTGAGGGAACCAACAAGAGGGAAAAACGTACTTGACCTCATCCTTACTAACCTGCCTGCTGCAGTTGCATCTGTCCATGACAGTATCAATAAGAGTGACCATTGCACAGTCCTTGTAGAGACGAAGCCCTGCCTTCACAGTGAGAATAACTCCCATTGTGTTGGGCGGCACTATCACAGTGGCTAAATGGGACAGACTTTGCACTGATCTAGCAACTCAAGACTGGCATCCATGAGGCGTTGTGGGCCATCAACAGCAGCAGAATTGTACTCCAGCACAATCTGTAACCTCATGGCCTGGCATAGACTTCACTCAACCATTACCATCAAGCCAGGGGATCAACCCTGGTTCAATGGAGAGTGCAGGGCGCATGGCAGGAACAGCACCAGGCAGACCTGAAGATGAGGCATCAGCCTGGTGAAGCCACCAAACAGGACTACTTGCATGCCAAACAGCGAAAGCAGACAGCAATAGACAAAGCTAAGTGATCCCACAACCAACGGATCAGATGTAAGCTCTGTAGTCCTGTCACATCCAGTTGTGAATGGTGGTGGGCAATTAAACAACTCAGTGGAAGAAGAGGCTCCATAAATATCCCCTCCTCAATGATAGAAAAGTCCAGAACATCAGTGCAAAAGATAAGGCTGAAGCATTCGTTGCAATCCTCAGCCAGAAGTGCTGAGTGGATGATCCATCTCGGCCTCCTCCAGTGGTCCCCAGCATTACAGATACCAGTCTTCAGCCAATTCAATTCACTCCACGTGATATCAAGAAATGGTTGGAGACGCTGGATACTGCAAAAGCTACTGGCCCTGACAATATTCCGGCAAATGTACTGAAGGCTTGTGCTCCAGAACTTGCCACTCTCTGAGCCAAGCTGTTCCAGTACAGTTACAACACTGGTACCTACCTGACAATGTGGAAAAATGCCCACGTATGTCCTGTACACAAAAAGCAGGACCAATCCAACCCAGTCAATTACCGCCCCATCACTGTACTCTCAATCACTATTAAAGTGATGGAAAGTATCGTCAACAGGGCTATCAAGCAGCACCTGCTCAGAAGTAACCTGCTCAGCGACACCCAGTTTGGATTCTGCCAGGGCCACTCAGCTCCTGACCTCATTACAGCCTTGATTCAAACATGGACAAAAGAGCTGAATTCCTGATGTGAGGTGTGAGTGCAGCCCTTGATATCAAGGCTGCTTTCAACTGAGTGTGGCATCGAGGAGCCCTGGCAAAACTGGAATCAATGGGTAACCGGGGTGGGGGGGTGGGTGGGCACAAACGGTCTGGTGTTTGTAGTCATACCTGACACATAGGAAGATGGTAGTGCTTGTGGGAGGTCAATCATCCCAGCTCCAGGATATCTCTGCAGGAGTTCTTCAGGGTAGTGAACCATCTTCAGCTGTTTCATCAATGACCTTCTCGCCATCATAAGGTCAGAAGAGGGGATGTTCGCTGATGATTGCACAATGTTCAGCACCATTCGTGACTTTCTGATAGTGAAGCGGTCCATGTTCACATGCAACAAAATCTGGACAATATCCAGGCTTGGGCTGACAAGTGGCAAGTAACATTCACACCACACAAATACCAGGCTATGGCCATCACCAATAAGAGACAATCTAACCACTGCCCCTTGACATTCAATGGCATTACTATCACTGACCCCCACTTTCAACATCCTGGGGGTTACCATTGATCAGAAACTCAACTGGACCCCCCACATCAACAGAGTGGCTACAAGAGCAGGCCAGAAGCTAGGAATACTGCAGCGAGCAACTCACTTCCTGACTCCTCAAAGCCTGTCCACCATCTACACGGCACAAGTCAGGAGTGTGATAGAATACTCCCCAATTGCCTGGATGAGTGCAGCCCCAACAACACTTAAAAAGATTGACACCATCCAGGACAAAGCAGTCTGCTTGATTGGTACTACACTTACAAGCATTCATTCCTATGCTCAGTCGCAGCAGTGCGTACAGTCTACAAGATGCACTGCAGAAATTCACCAAACATCCTCAGACAGCACCTTCCAAACCCACGACCACTTCCATCTAGAAGGACAAGGGCAGCAGATGTATGGGAACTCCATCACCTCCACGTTGCTCTCCAAGTCACTCACCATCCTGATTTGCAAATATGTCATTGTTCCTTCACTGTTGCTGGATCAAAAACCAGGAATTCCCTTCCTAATAGCACTGTGGGTCAACTCACAGCAAGAGGGCTGCAGTGTTCAAAAAGACAGCTCACCACCACCTTCTCAAGGATATCTAGGGATGGGCAAGAAATGCTGGCCAACCGGCAGTGCCCACATCCCACAGACGAATAAAAAACACATTTTATGACAGAAGAGGGTTGGGTATGCACTAATGAACAATTTATCCAGTTCCAGCTGGTGGTCTGTTAAAAGTGGAGCCTAAAAGGAGAAATAAGAGAGATCCCCAATCAGCTCCCTGCCATACTGACTTCTCTGCAGATAGATTTCCCCAACCTATCTGACCTACTGCTTTCTGGCCAGGGCTGCTTTCTGGACTGTCCGATAACATGCAGGTCGAGAGTTTACTTTCTGCCCATGGTACCACAAGTGAAGCGGGTCTCCCATCAGCTGCCTGCTTGTTATAATCCACAATTCAATCCACATCACAGTTAACCATCACTAGCTTTGCCCAACCTACCATAGTGACTCTTTGTCCAGTGTCTCAGATTTTAATTTCCTTTCCTCATGTTTCAATCCCTTAATGGACTCTTCTCTTGGATCCATTACCCAGCAGCCCACCATCCTTTTGGATCTACTCCTTTAACTGTGATCTTTCGTTGCAACCCGTCCCTTTGCTTTTGAATTAGTGTCCGTATTTTCAACTGCTGATGTCCCATTCTCTAGAGCTCCCTACCTAAAATGGCGTGTACGCCCACCTCTCACTCTTCCTTTGAGACTTTCCTGACAATTCACCCTTTTTTAATAAACTGTTTGTTTGGCCTGCTAATCTCTGTTTCTCCATTTTCTTTACATCTATCTGAGGTGCCTTAGCACACTCAATGCGAAAATGAGCTGTTGTTATTTTGTCCATGATTCTTATTTTACATTGTTTGCCAGCTTGCCATCATGCTTGTAGTTTTTGCCGGAATCAAGAGGTCATGTGTCTGAGCTCTGTTCAAGAATTTGACCGTATCATCTATGCTGGTATGTCAGAGAGGTTTAACCAACACCCTGCCTTTCTAAGTTTAGGTGGCTGTCAATGATCACATGCTATTATTCAAAGAAGAGCAGGAATTTTCCAGATGCCCAAGCCAGCATTTATTTCTCTGTCAGTTCTTACTTAGAATTTCATAACCTCAGCCAATTGTGCCCATGCTAGTTCTTTGAAAGAGCTATATAATTAACCTCACTTCCTGCTATTATTACATAGCTCTAAAAAGTTGGGAAATAAACCTGCGTTTTCTTATTTTGTTTTATATCGGCATGCGTTATTTTTGTCAGTTTCTCAACTTCTGGTGAAATTAAACTTGATCTTCAGCAAATGAATCAGAAGGTGAAGCTGGGCATTTCGCTCTTTATCTGTCTCACCCTGTGACTTGCGGGTCGGAAGTCTGCTGATATTCAGTCCTTCTGTTGCATCAGTATCTTGGGCTGAATTTTGCTATAGGTGTGTTGATCCCAATACTGAGATGGTTTCCACATCTGGGATCTGAAAGAATCTGTGGGACATCATCTTCTACCAAATCAAAGAAGCAGAGATCAGAAGGCTTGACAAAGAGTTTATTAAAAAGAAAGGTGGATTTTAATCTTTCAGGAGGTAGCCTTTGGGATTCTTATCTATGGCCGTTAGGTTCCAGCATCAGGAAATCCAATCAGCATGGGCCATGGTGATGGTGACTATCTGTGTTGGCAGCATGGGTGATGCCCAGTTATCAGGCCAAGTGACAGTCAGTGAGAGGGAAAGGTTGTTCTGTGGAAGGGAAATTGTATCAGAGGGCCGGAAGGGCATGCCCTGCTGTGATTGTAGCTGGTTTTACCTCTCTCTTAAATTTGCAAACTGCGAATTATGATTGACACAGTTCCACATTTTTGAGAATTGTAAATCCAACAGTTTCAATTAAAATCATAGAGTTACCCTCGGGATGGCGTGCATGAGATGACTTTACGTTGCTGGGGAGCGATGTTTGACAAAAATCTTTCCGTTTGCTTCATTAAGACTTTTCCCTTCAACATGCTTTTTTTGTTTTTCTGAGGCCCCTGTATGTGGGCCTTTTCCAGAAGTTTAAATACACACAACACCTTCTGAAAATAAAACTCATGCACAGACTCTTCTGCATTTGATTGATCATACTTTTCAGGGATAATGAGAGATGCTGGTATCTGTAGATGTGTAAAATCAAATAGCCTCCATAATGCTATGAGGGTTCGAACCTCAACATGGTAACTTGTGAATTTACTTTTAAATTATTCAGTTAATAAATAGTCTGGATTATAATGCTAACTTCAGTAATGATGCTATATAATGACCATCAATTGTTGTAATAATGCATTTGGTTCACTACCGTATTTAAGGGAAAGAAATCTGCCATCCTTACTTAGTCTGGCCTACATTTAGATCTATTAAAATGTTCCCTTAAGTTACAATATTAACATTTGCACTGCATCTGTGTAGAGACCAGGCTATTTAATAGCAGAGGGCCAATCTGCAAAAGAATTAATCGAGTGATTATAATTGATACTTTGTTTTCCTAGATCTTACAGCCATTTTAAAATTTAGTGTTTTGTTGCCATGATGTCATGGGTGTAACTGCACATGCTTAGATGGATCATGACAGACATTTTTTTATGTTGGAAACCAACACCCAAGTCAAATTAATTTACATTTTCTATTGTATCAAAGCTTGTTCTCCTCACTGTGAAGCCAACCCACTGCTGGCCTTCTGGCAGAGCAGGTGTGGCATTGGGAAATGTGAAGCACTGAGGAAATTAGCACACAACTGGAACTGTATTCAGTTTAATTCCTTGACTGCCTCTATGAATTAGAATTCCATTTCCATCATGAGCTCATACCTGGGAAATTCACTGGAGGGATGGGGCCAGCGGTAGTGAAGTATTCTGACAGGGTTTCCGGCAACTTCTCTGCCCTCTCCTGTCCAAACCCCTCTCCAAAGACCGGCAAAATAGAACCTCTATCTTGACTCCACGCCCCATTACACTGGACAGGTACCTAGAACAAAGTTTCTTTCTGAAAACCTGGGTAAAAGAGTTTAATGGTATGGAAACAGTTTTTGTTTTGAAATTCTAGAAGACAACCATGATTTTCCACTTAATGTTTCCACAGTTTTGTGAGATGGGTGTTAATCTTGATGTAAACAGGCACTTGTCCCTCTTATTGGCATTTCGTAGCAAACATTTGGGTCCATGGTTCAACACCCCATACAATATTGATGATGCAAGGTATTTTGTGAAGAACACAGTTAAGTGCCTGACACAGTTGAAAAATTGTTTCAGAGACAGTTGGAATTGCAGATGCTGGAGAATCTGAGATAACAAGGTGTAGAGCTGGATGAACACAGCAGGCCAAGCAACATCAGAGGAGCAGAAAAACTGACGTTTCAGGCCTAGACCCACTGTTGAAAAATGTATGTGCAATGGGCATGCATCTTTTCCAAAATCACCATATCTGGAATACCCATTGGAAGAGATGGGTATGGAAACTGTGACAATATCCAGACCCCAATATCTGTCAGCAGCAGTCCAGCCAAAAGCAGGATAATCTGAGATAAATGGCCCCTTCAATGGCTGTTGTGAAGAAAATGCCTTCATCTAATTAGCCCTACTGCTGTAAAGTTTAATGTATTAGTCACTGGGGGGGGGCCAGAGGTAAGGCTGACTGTAATTATGCTAACTGATGCTGTGCACCGGTCCTAACCCCTCTCGTGATGCCAATTTGAAATTGGGTATGATGTAAAGAACAACATACCCCATCATTGCTAATACACGCTGGACACAACACATAAGCAGGCTCAACACTAAAATGCATCTTCACCTACAACCATAATCCTGAAAATGATTCAACGTTTTAAATTTAGTAAATCTTGTTGGATTGCTTTCAGTCAGGACAAAATTTTCAATTTTAGTCTCAGGAGCAGAAGGAGGAGGAAACAAAATAAGAAATGTTTTTGAAACTTTGCACTTTAAGTTTGTGAAGAAAATGCAAGCTTCAACCAACTTCTACTTACTGTTATAAGAGGCAAAAGGTTATGAGAGGTTAATGTTACAATCACTTTACATAGCCAGTCATTTTACAGAGCATCTGCATAAATTAGAAAAAGCTGCCAGAATCCCATCTGTTAGCAATACAACCTCAGCCAGGAAGACAAGTGTCGTGACAATCACACTGAGCTTGTATTTCAAATGGGACTTGTTAAAACCCAGTACCCTCCAGCCTCCACCCACTGCAGTTAACAGCATTAAGTGGTACTTTAACTAGTTTTTTTTAGGCGTTCCTCACTTGCAGCTGCTGGCATACTGGGAACAGTGACTTAAAATAAACCTAACTGTGCAAAGAACGTAGACTCCCTGAAGACTGTAGCATATATAAAACACTTGTCTTAAAAAAAAACCTTTTGAACGTTGGAAGAACTACTGTTATTTCATTCTTATGAAGCCGGCTGTTAAAAAAAATGCAGTCACTGTAGAATGTGAAGTATCATATCAAGCTGAAGAGAATTGGGTCCATCAATTTTGAGCAAGCATAATTAATATTCAGTTACACATTAAAGATTATTACAGTTCAACAATATAAAAGCAAACATAGAAATTATTATTGTCTTCATCAGACAAATGCTTCAAACTTCTTTTGAAAATAAATGGTTTACTGCCTGATATGGAAGGAAGCATAGTCCACAAAGAGCTAGACACATATCTCTCTATTAGAAAGAGCGAAAAAGATGATTGGTTATGTGTAGCTACTAGAGTAACTACTAATTAACTACTAACAGTAATTACTATTAAAGTGAGGACATACATCACCCTGAATTACTGAAGTCAGTGTAGAAATTGAACCTATGCTGTTAGCTTTTACTTTACATGATATTATAGTAATTTAGCAGACTAAACTAACTGAACTCCCCCACACCCCTCACCCCTACCTGTTATAATGTGGCATTCAATATCTTCAACATTGATTTCCAGAGTAAAATATAATACTGTGTTGTTTTTATAACCATTCTTTGGTTCCATTATGATATCTCACTATCATAAGTATCCTCTATCAAGTCCCACTATATTCTATTGCCACAGGAAGTTGTAACAGGACAGCTTTCAATTTCAGACCATTGAAATGGGAAACGTCAGAAGGCAATAAACAAATTCCATCATACCTATTATCCAACTGTTATTAGGACATGTGCTCTTCCTGACCTGTGTTAATTATGTAGACTTTGGTGAACAGGATACAATTTCAAAATCTACAGATGGCACAAAATAGGCACCTTGGTGTGCTGAGTTTTCTGTTCAGACCCATTATGGTTTTGCATAACTTTTATCAAGTAGCTTTTCAGCCCTCTCTTCTGCAAGGAAATAAGTCCCAACTTTTCCAATCTATCTATCTATATAACTACAGTTGCTAATCTCTGAAGCCAGTATCGTGAATCCTTTTCAACACTATTGTTAATAGTTTCTCATCTTTTCTAAAACGTGGCATCCAGAATGGGACACAACATGTCTGTTGAGGCTATACTAGTGTTCTATAGGTGTTTAAAAAACATTTTAGAGTTGTTCACTTTATTCGATATTGTCTTTCTGTATTTTTCCTACCAAATTAAATCACTTCACACTTATCTGCATCACGTTTTATCTATCAATCATCTGACCCTTTTCACTAACTGATGTTCTTTTGAAATTTTATGCTATCATCCTCACAGTCAGTGTAATTTATCATCCGTATGGTCAAAATATTCCAGATTGGTACTGTGAGTGAAGGAATCCAGCTTTGTTAGACGATCTGTTCCACAATGTTTTTACCAATAGGTTAAGGAGGATATTAAAATGTTAAACCATTCTTGAGGAAGAATTGATAGATGACTTGGCTGACTTAAGATGACCCATTTTGTATTATTACACAAAGTCAGAGTATCTTGGTAACTAACCATAATGCAAAAGATAATGGAGTTGATTTACCTCAAGCCAACATTCCTTTCTCTACCAAAACCATTAACCCAGTTGAATCTAGTAGCATTTTGACTACATGGCATACATTTCCCTTTGAATTCATCAATATTTCTGAAATGATTTTAACTTCCAGATGAAAATTGGATGGTCAGTTACAATGCTTACACATTGAACTGTGCCCTGCTGTTTATGATGCAAGGGGATTTCTCTGGAAAGCGACATTTACAGATGTCATTGGGATCTGATGATACAGTTGTACCTTGACCATAATATTAACTTTGACCTGAGTTGTGAAAATGGCCATGGTTTTCTTACCAGGGCAAGAGCCATGTGCTGAGAGTCACAAAACTGTAGAGATCATCAAAGTTTTTTTATTAATTTCCTTGTAGAGGCACACAGCTTTAATTTCACAGATTTAAGTATCTTCCCACAGACTCTACCTTACCTCCACTTTCACAATATTCTCTTCTGCCACATTTCCCTCATTGAATAACCTATGTTTTGGTTGCATCTCCTAGTTTCCCTTCAAATACTATTTCAAATCTTCGGCTAGTTTTAGAGTGAGATCTAGGCATGAAAGCTTGGACTGTGCTCTGCCAACTTTCCAAGAGTGAAATATGAGCAGTATGCTAACGTTTATTCCATGTTGGAAATGTGAAGTGCCTGGGCCTATCAAAGCAGACTTGGGTAGTGGAACCAGCACCCATTTCTGATTCCGACCCCCGACTAACAATCTTGTCCCAGTTTCGACTAAGTGAGGATTCATGTGCAAAAATTTACATTTTTCCACTGAGACAAAGCAAACCTGTTAAAGGTTAGGAAACCATCAAATGAGGCCTTTAGGCACAAACTAGCATCCTACTCTGCTGTAGCACTAGACCATAATGTGCAAATACTCAGTGCCACCTGTTCTAAAGTGATTTTCACAGATGTTGAGTTAACATCATTATATAAATAGCACTAATGTTCCATTCCAAATCAAACAAAAAGTTGGATTTTCTTAGAATTTAAAGTACAAAGTAATATTACTATAATGGGATTTGTGAAATCTAGCCAACAAAGCAGGAACTGGTTAGGTTGAAACTATGTGTAGCAATTGATGACAGAAAAAATGATCTCCAGATGGTTCCTTAGTGCAAAATGTTTGTTTCAAAAAATACAAGTGCATAATAAGTCAAACAAATTGTGATCTCTATGTTTACTTGAATGATCAACACACTGCATATGTATTGTTGAGTGCTGGTTACTGAGATCTTGGATGGAAAATAGCAACAAACAGACCATGGTGGTGGAATGTGCTGGGTGGTTCAGTGGGGGTAGATACCAGCCTTTGACCTATGGGCCATGAATACAAATCTCCTAGGGATGAAAGTTTTCTTCAGCTGTTCACTCTAAGGGCATAATCTGACCAGATTCTGTATGCCAAGGACTATGGTGAGATGAGTGGTAGAATCAGGTGAGATGTTTAGCAAGGCTGACTTGGACATCAAGATTTTCTCGTTGCATCTTTTTGGATTTTCTCAAGTGGCATGGCAAGATCCCTCAGTAGACAGCAGTGAGTTCCCAATTAATGATCAATATTGCTTGTTAAATGGCTTGATAATGGCCCAATAAAAAACCGAAAGAACTGTGGATGCTCTAAATCACAAGCAAGGACAAACATTGCTGGAAAAGCCCAACAGATCAGGAGCATCTGTGTTTGTTAAGTCTGATTTCTCTCCACAGATGCTGCCAGATCTGTTAACAGCCTAATTTGCCATGGATTGTGATCTTACAAAACCACCATTCAAACTGGATATTGTAAAATTCAAAGTGGAGACCAGAGTGGGTTTTTAGGGGTTCAACTCGCTGCTTGTTTAGGCAGATCCATGTTGACCACAGACAAGCTGGACAGCAGAGCACAATTCACCAACACCAGCCACATGTACCTTCCAACACAGATACGGCACTCCACTCTTAAGAAGGAATCGCTACCATCTTGGCATCCTCCCATGTGTTAGTCCTGTGCCCTGCCAGAGTGGTTTGGTTGCAGTAGCAGGTAAAGTAACTAACGTTGCCATGGTCCTAAAGGACTGCACTGCCATTACAGAGAGAGCGAGAGAGAGAGCGAGAAAGAGGAAGCGTGTCAACTAGTAGCAGTTTAACCTGAGAGTCACTATACCTCAGCTTATGGGTGAGGTTGAGAAGGTGGGAAGTTTATGGTAACGTCAGCTGGTGTGGGAATTGAACCCAAATTGTTGGCATGGCTCTGCATCATAAACCAGCTGTCCAGCCTCTGAGCTAACTGGATTTGGGCCACTGCCATGTATCCAGTTAGGGTGATGCTGCACAGGGGGAGTTGGCCTCTGTGCTAAGAGGGAGCAGGTCATGGTCAATCCTTTATTTCCATAGAGACTAGTCTGGGAGGGGGAGGAGACTGTCATGGTTGAGGACATGTCTGTCCACCAGCCAGGTGTCTGGAATGATGCTGGTTCTTTGAGGTGATGGGCCATGGTTGTCCCATCACCTCCATTCACATAAACTAATGGGAAGGAGCAGTTGGATGTAGGGGGAACAGATAGGAAATTTCAGTTGTATGTTCACAACTTAGGAGAGAGCTTTGGGCAGCATGAAGCCTGTGGGGTTTATGGAATGGATATCTAGAATAGAGAAGCTGATTTTGGAGCTCTCAGTGGCTCATTAATGCTGAGGCTGAAAGCCATTCACAGAGGATGCCTATCTTTGCGAAGTACATGAATAGTACATCTTGAAGAAAATGGCTATGAAGGGATTCACAACGGATAGGGTAAGTGAGCCTACCTATGAGGGAGGAGTCTGCATCTGAAACCATTCAGTGGGTCTTCACAGGGGACAAACATTGTTCTTCAACATATAAACATGTCGACCACACAGGCAAGGCTGTATCTTGGCTATACCTCCCAAGCCACCACCACTGTTGGGAAACTCTCTCAGATTTACTCTTCAGCACCCTCAACCGACTGAACAGTTGGTAATGGTGAGAAGGGATCCTAAGGTAATGGAGTGAGCTGGTGCATGTGTCATTGGAATACCTGTTCCCACAGGATGTATTTGACAATTACCACAAACCCCCAGCCACCATGCATCCTTTCTGCCAAGGAGTGATGCCACCGGATATCAGGAAGAGGACAATCTACAGCTAACCCAGTGACCAGTTCAGCCACATCATGGTGAATTGCAAGGGTAGGTGAAATGTTCAAACAATTTATATGTCATTGTTAAAAAAGCTTTGAACATTAGGTTATTTAAAATAAACTGTAGACACAATATGGTAAACAAAGTATTTACATCAGGTATGATGAGCAATATACTTTGTACAGGCTTGTCAACTATCACCCACACATAATATTCCTCTTCCTGTCTCTCCAGCTGTGACACTCTGAGCTGCCCTACTTTGCACTTGGGTTGGAGGGAACCTGTTGTAATGTGATGCCTGTGGGCCTGGAAGTTTGGTCAGACAACCTGAGGGCATTTGGCTGTGTGCGGGTCCACACGCATAAGGTCTTCTTGTCAGAGACAAGTTGACCATCCTAGGCTGAACTTCTAATGGTCAACTCGGGAAGGGGCTTGTGGGCAGTGTGGAGATGGAGGGGCCTGGCCAGTTCCACTGTCTTCTGAGTGGAGACTGTCAAGGAGCTTGTTTGTGTGTGACTCTTCCCCATCTGAGTGCCTCATGTGCGCTTGTGAGAGGGGAGCACTGGCTCCTGTTGCAGTTTCATCCTGCCTTCGGTTCTGACACTGACTGCGTGGGGCAATGGAGTATAGATGCTGTCAACTTTCCAGCCGCCTGATTGTGCTGGTCCTATCTCATGATGGCAGCTGCCAACTTGTCTACTGAGACACACAGATTGTCACAAGACCAGCTACCGTGTGGCAGAGTCTGGGTGATGTCAATGGACTGCCTACACTGCAGCAGCATCTGAGCAATGACAGGGAGTGTATTGGTACATTGGCTGCATTGGCCCAACTTTTCAGCAATAAAGACCAGGGACTACTGTACATTAGCCTGTTGCTGCTCCTCCCTGCATAATTGCACCAAGTCACTCACAGGCAAGACCATAGGGTCACCTCTTTCTGAAGCTTCAACAGGTGCCTGGTCTCTGCCAGAAGCCTGGGCATTTGTCCCTCACCCATCTATGAGAAGCTTTTATGTAAAACTCAATGGGCTACCTCACAGAGACATCTTCATCTGTGCAATTCTTTCCTAATGATAATTTACAGGTCCTGGCAGAAGACAGCTTTCTCCTTAGGAGGATGGATCTGCTAGTAAGACATAAGAAGCAGAAGGTATTGTAGCCATTGGTTATTGTGGTGTTTGATACCTGGTGACTGTTGCAGTAGGATGACAATTGTTATTTACTCAGGTGTCAGGACACTGTTACCTCTGCACCCCACAGGAGAGGTCCCTGACTTCCCCTCCCAGGACAAGAAGACTTTTCTTTGAGGGGGTATGAAGACTTTGGAGTGCAGCATCATTCATCCCTGTACTGGGATATTTTCTACTGCAATGACATTATGTGGGTGAATGAGGAAAATGAAAGTGGGTAGCAAGGCTGGTAAGACTGGAACATGTTAAGGAAATGTTTTGAGGTGTTGTAAAAGTGTGAGGAGGTAGCACAGAGACCATGCGGGGTTAGGGATGTGCGAGGATGGGGTGGGGTAACAAGAGTGAGTGCAGAAGGGTGTGAGACAGTAGATTTGGTAGGAGGTGGGTGTGGTGGCATAGATAAGTGTGAGGTTGCAGAGAGAAGAGCATTGTGTTGACCCTGACAGAGCAGGGAAGATAATTGACAGTTCTCCTGCCCAGCCCACCTTACTCTGGAGATTGCATTGATCCAGGTGGTGATCTTCAATCAAGCTGGCATGGTATGGTGGCATCACATCTTCAGACAGTCCTCTGGGCGGAAAACTCCTCTCCACCATCTTGTCCACAAGGACCTCAATGTCCCTCTCAGAGAAATATGGTATCAGTTTCTCTTTCACTGCCATCTCTGTCATTGTCTAGCACAGCCAAGATTCACAGTTTGCAGATGGCAAAACATCTGTACAATTTGCTTTGTAAGATGGTGCAGCCCTTTGGGATGATAGTCTGATGGAGGACTCCTGCTGAGCGGTGAGTTGCTCCATCAAGGGTCTGTGGTAAGACGGTGCAGAAATAGGCCAAGATTCTCACTGTGAGGGCTAAGTGGTAAATAAAGCAGTGAGTCAATGATATTAATGTGAATTAATGTTCTGATGAGGAATCACCAAATCCAAAATGTCAACTCTACTTCCTTACGACAGATGCTGCCAGAACTGACTAATTTCTCCTGTAATTTCTGTTTTTATTTCAGATTTCCAGCATCTGTAAAGCCTGAAGCAGCAACAGCGACTACACTTACAGAATAAGGTGTGACATAATATTTTTACATTTTTTAAAAAACTGGTTAGCTGAAAGCATTCATTTTGAAAACAGGGAAATGGATACTTTAATGGAATAGAGTCAAAGAGTCATATAACATGGAAACTGGCACTTCGGTGCAACTCATCTGCCACAATCAGACATCCCAATCTGACCTATTCCCATTTTCCAGCATTTGGCCCATATCCCTCTAAACTCTTCCTATTCATATATCCATCTAGATGTCTTTTAAATGTTGTAATTGTACCAGCCTCCACCACTTCCTCTGGCAGATCATTCCATACACAAACCACTCTCTGAGTGAAAATGTTACTCCTCAGGTCCTTTTTAAATCTTTCCCCTCTCACTTTAAACCTATGTCCCCTAGTTTTGAACACTCCCATCTTAGGAAAAAGACCTTGACTATTCACCCTATCCATGCCCCTCATGATTTTATAAACCTCTATAAGATCACCCCTCAGCCTCTGATGCTCCAGGGGAGAAAAAAAAGTTAATTCAGCCTCTCCCTATAGCTCAAACTGTCCAGTCCTGGCAACATCCTTGTAAATTTTTACGGTACCCTCTCAAGTTTAATAGCATATTTCTATTTGTTTCAAATTGATGCGGTGAGATTGATAAGGTATTGCAAGAAGATGTGTTCACTCTTGTACTAACAATCACTCCACCAAACTGGACATGGCTTGTACTTTACCAAAAAGTGGTAAGTTTCAGCCCTAATGAAATCAGCTCAGATAACCTCAAATCAAGTTTCAATGGATGCAAACTCTTTTGTTTGGCAAATCCATTCAAGAGGCATCTTATGATCATAAGTGTGGGAAATAATTAAGAGAGGCTGTCATGAGGTTTTTTTGTTGAGGCATATCGCTGGACAGTACAGGCCATAAGAAATAGGGCTATGAATGGATAGCAAAAATCTTTTTTTCAGAGTGGAATCAATTACTAGGGGTCATGAGTTCAAAGTGAGAGGAGGAAAGTTTAAGGGAGATTTGCGTGGAAAGTTCTTTACACAGACGGTGTTGGGTGCCTGGAATGCGTTGCCAGCGGAGGTGGTAGACGCAGACACGTTAGCGTCTTTTAAGGTATATTTGGACAGGTACATGGATGGGCAGGGGAGCAAATGGACACAGACCCTTAGAAAATAGATGACAGGTTAGACAGAGGATCTTGATCGGTGCAGGCTTGGAGGGCCAAAGGGCCTGTTCCTGGGCTTTAATTTTCTTTGTTCTTTGTTCTTTGAATGGGCCATTTGGCCCCTTGAGCCTGCTCTGCTATTCAATAGGATCATGGCTAACCCAACATTCCTCTTTCCAACATTTTTCCCCATAAATTTTGATTCCTGTACTGATCAAGAATCTATGGGTACGAGGGGAGTTTTATTTATGCCTGAAAAGAAAATATTTGAAGATGATCCTGGATGACCCAAACTAGAATGTGTTCAATTTCCTTTTGCTGATATCCTTCATTTTGATAAGTATAACTTTTCACTAAAATCATTCTTGTACACCTTTTACTTTTGGGCTAATATTGGCTGATTAGTAATGCTAATTGAATTATAATTGGCAATGAGTTAACAAATGTGGAATTGCAAATGGTATTTTACTCTGTGAAGACCCTCCTTCCAATGGCTTGTATAAAATGAACATTATCTCAGGCAGTTGCTAGTTGACTAAAAGCTGAGAAAGACACTCACGCAGGAATAAATTTCTCAGAAACGGAAAACTGAATCATGCCATCCTTCCCTGAACGTTATTGTATTAGAAACAATAACATCAGTGGATTGAGGTCAAGTGAGATTTAAAAAGAGAGTTAAAATTTCAAATTAGATTTAATTGAGGTGGATAAGGGACAGGGTCCCAACACAATTCCAAAAGATGCATTGGCCAATTCAATATTTTAGTGAGGCTGGAAGCCTCTGGTTTAACTAGTTTTACAATTTTAACTGTGGATTTCTGGGTTTAGGCCTCAGGAAATATGTTAGCCAAAGGGAAATGCAGACAGCTTTGGGGAGAAGGTAAGTATTTTGTCAGTTGGTAATGTTCCTCAATAATCATTGCTGGTAGGGTCAGTTGAGCCCATACTGTGATGTGTCAATTAGAAATTCATCTTTTGACAGGATAGATCATCATATCACCCACTCTCCTTTAGGCAGAATATTAGTCAGATTCCCAACTCCTTCCAGTAGGGTCTACAGGGAGAAGATTCCTCCCAAACACTCCAATTTGAATTCTGGCACTGTAATAATTAAGATCACTGGTAAATATGGTTATAGAGGTGTAAACCCTTGGCAGTCTAATGGAGTCTAGAGGTCACTTATCAACTGCTATTCAAATCACTGCAAAAGAAAATCAGAAAAGCAATAAAACTGGATGGACCACGGAATGGTAATCTAGATACCGGAAATGATAATGACACTTAGCCCAGTCAACCCTGCAAAATCTATTTTATAAACATCAGGGAACGTCTGCTCAATTAGGAGAGTTGAATTGTCGAAAACTAGGAGGCATGCATTTAAGGTGAGGCGGTGGGGAGGATGGTTAATGGATATGTGGGGAGCAAATGTTTTACACAGAGAGTGGAAGGAATCTGGAACACGCTGCCTGTGGTGGTGGTGGAGGTAGATATGATAAGGGTGTTTAAGGGACCTTTAGATAAGCGCTTGAGTATATTGATTAGTTTAATTTGACGTCATGTTTGGCATAACATTGTGGGCTGAAAGGCCTGTTCCTGTGTTGCACTCTTCTATTTTCCATCTTAAAAGAGAATCTACTTGATATTCAGTGGTATTACTGCCACCAAAATCCCTACTATCAATATCCTGGAGATTACCATTGGCCAGAAACTAAACTGGAGTCGCCAGGTATGTATGAAACATTTGGAAGGCATTAACAGTATTGGTTATTGGTTAAAAACTGTATGGTTTATGTAAGATAAGTCAAGTTAACAAATCTACTAGAGTATTTTTGAGGATATACCTAGTAATATAGTTGAAGGAGAACAGTTAGATGCATGTATTTGGATTTTCGGAATACAACGCAGGGACTGGGGTTTGATTCAACTCATGGTGACTCTCTGTATGGAGTCTGCATGTTCTCCCTGTGTCTGCATGGGTTTCCCCTGGATGCTCTGGTTTCCTTCCAATGTCTAAAAATGTGCAGCTTAGGTGGATTGGCTATGCTAAATTGCCAATAGATTCCGAGAATGTGTGGGCTAGGTGGGCTAGCCATGTGAATTGCAGGGTTATAGGTATAGGGTGGCGGGGACAGGTTTGAATGAGATAGTCTTCAAAGGGTCAGTGTGAACCTGGTGGGCCGAATGGCCTGCTTCCAAACTGTGGAGATTCTATGACTGGGTTCTAGTCAAATTGATTTGATCAAGTCAACTGGTAAAATGGGCAAAATTAAAGCATAGGGTAATATATTGGCATGGATTGAGTGTTGGCTGACTGGCAGGAAACAGAGAGCGGATGCTGCTTTTTTTTTGCATAGCAGACAATGACTAGTGGGGCACCGCAAGGGTCAGTAGTTGGTCTCCAGCTATTCATAGTAAATGGAAATGGTTTGGATGAGGAAACAAAATGAAACATTTCCAAGTTTGCTATGATACAAAACTGGATGAGAGTGTGAATTGTGAGGAGGAGGCAAGGAGGCTTCAAGGTGATTTAGCAAGATGAGTGAGTGGGCAAACACATTTGTTTCATCAAGTCAAATACACCTGTGCTCTGACTCCTCTCCCTGCACTAAATATTACTTTAAAATATAAACATGACATATTCATTGAACCCCTCTCCTGTTCGGGGTACTGACTACTAATTACTAACTTGAGGAGGGATGAAGTTGCATTGAAGGCTGTTCAGAGGAGGTTCTCTTGATTGATTCCTGTGATGAGGGGTTTGTCTTATGAAGACAAATTGAGCAGTTTAGATCTATATTCCCTAGAATTTGGAAAAGTAAGAGATGATCTAATTGAAGCATATACGATGCTAAAGGGGGTTGACCAGTAGACATAGAGAGGATGTTTCCTCTTGGGGGAAAATCTAGATTGAGAGGTCATAGTTTTAGGATATGGAGTAGCAGATTTCAAGGAGAAACGAGGAAAAGGTATTCCTCTTAAAACCTTGTGAATCTGTGAAATACACTGGAGTTCAGTGAATGCTGGAACACTGAGTAAATTGGAGGAGGGGACAGACAGATTTTTAATTAGAAATGTGTTGAAGAGTTACGGGGAGCAGACAGGAAACTGAAGTCAAGGCCAGGATGAGATGAGCCATGATTGCATCAAATGGCTCAGCAGGCGTAAGGGGCTGAACTGCCTACTCCTGATCCTAGTTCTTATGTCCTTATGTTTGATTTCACATTGTTGAGTGTCTTCTTCATTTGCAGTGTCCAGTGAATTTTGATTTTAATGGTTCCCCAGAGACACCTTATCCTGCAACAAAGTTCTGAGCAATGTTTTTTTTATCTGCTTTAGTTTTTGTTGTTTGCTGATCACTTTCAGAAGCTTTTTGGGCAACTTGCATATTGATTGGTTTTCTTGAAAATCTAATATGGGTTGGAAGAGGAGTTGAAGTTTGGTTTACAAATTTTTAAAAATAAATTAAGGCGGTCCTCTCAGCTCATGTCCATGTATGTTGAATTTCATGGACTCGTTAGAGGCATCCATAATCACAAACAATAAGTTTTAAACATGGTATTTAAGTTTTATGTAATCTTTATAATTGTCCTTGAGATTGAGAATGATAAGCTGAAAACTTAATCTTTTTTCTTTCTAAGTTATTAATTATTTATTGAATATTTATGATGTGCTTATATTTCTTTAGGTAATCAATATCTTGTCAAAAATCAGATAAAGTTTTTCATGACCAGTTTTGTAGCAATTTTAAGGTACTGCCTCAGAAAATCTTGTTGAAGCATCCATAGTTGCTGAAATAATCCACTTTTCCACATTTGACTTTAGGTCGATATCCTTCACATCTATTTAAATGGTTCTATGAAATCTGGTATCAAATTTAATGCTGTGGCCTTAATGGTTTTGGTTTCCCCACTAACTGATGTGTGTGTCATGTTTTTGCGCAATCCTGGCTAATAAAACTCTTTTAGTATTTAACCTGTGTCTTCCTAAGATGCAAGTGACCTGAGCTTGGAATTTTGTGAGCCACTCGTAATGTTTTGTTATGGTACTCAGCTGGAGCTATCATCTGATGAAATATTGCAGATCCCAGTGGTGAAGAAGAATCACATCAGGCTATTTCTCTCCATGGATGCTGCCTGACCTGCTGAGGTTCTTCAGCATTCCCTGTGTTTGTTTCTGCACATTCCTTACCAACTTGTATTTGAGGTAGTCTTTAGTTCCTCATTAACATGTGCATCTTAAATGATAACATTCGGCATTACTTTTGGTTTGAGTTTTTAAAGTGAGCTGTTTTGTATTACTCTCTCAAAGAAAGATCTGTTGATAGCATTTGTAGTAAAAGATGGGCCAAATATGTTAGCTTTATTCTCTTCGCCTTCACCTTTTTAACTTCAATTTATGAAAATCATGTCAGGTTGCTGAATTTTCACATTATCTTCCTCTTTCATAGATGCCTCCTCTTCTTGCCTGGTTCCAGAGGCATGACATCTAATCATAGCCTAATCAGGACACAATCCAATCTGTTCCGTTTGTGGCATCTCAGTTTCTTTTACTTTCACTGCTTACTTGAACACAGTCAATGACTCAATATTTTTGAACAAACAAGATCGCTCTTCAAGATAAAACTAATTCCTTCCACTGGAATTTGTTTCACTGCTCCAACTCCAAAACATCCATTTTCTAAGATACTTTTTAATCCTACTCCATGTAATGGGATGGGTTTGTAACTTCTGTGTGTACCTACAATAAACAATTTTACCTTGATTAGTCACTTTGGAACCCAACTTGTTTCATGAGCTAGTGAATGACTTGTTCCTTCATTGCTGAAAGATCAAAGTTCTATAAATTGCTTTACTAGCCGCACTATGCCAGATCGAGTGCAGTGGTCTCATAAGGTGACTCAACACAACATTTTCAAGGGCAATTAATGATAGACAATAAATGCTGGCTTGCCATTAATTTTGCATCCCATGTATATAATATTTTTGAATTAGTTGTGGTTTGAAATTTGAGGAAGTTGATTTATTGTCACTCATGCTCTACAATGAACAACATGGTAAAATACAGTGAAAAGCTTTGATGGTCGCCACAATCCAGTGTCATTTGAATACTTCAAGAATAAAACGAATAAAAAGACAAAGCTGAAAGAAAATCCCTCTTCACTTCACCTCCTCCACCATGAGTCCTGGGCTTTGAGGCAGCCAAACACTAACACCTGCGTCAGACCCACCAATATTGGCATCATCACTGTGCAGGCCCCATCTCTTTGTTGCTGCGTCCACCCTGCCAATGGGCTGCTGATGCTATGACCCGTGCTGGGCCCACACAGGCCCTGTAACCAGGCGTCCCGGCCTCTGCTGCCATTGTCACCACACCAACCACCAGGAGAGTCTGCTCTGGGCCTACCACAACTGGGAGCTGCAGCTGCCACCATGCCGATAACCAGAAGTCCCCACTTTGGGCCTATTGTAACCAGGAGTTCCTGGCTCCACTGCCAGGCCAGACAGCCACCTTGCCAGGAGTCCTGCCCCGGCTGATCCCCTCTGCGATGTCACCCCCTCTGCTAGCACCAACAGGAGGAAGCTGAAGATAAAGAAAGAAGCCAAAAATGGTAAGGAAAGAAGGAAGGAAGCAGCTGCCTGGAGCACATGGGCCCAGGATCCCGAATGCGGTCCACCTTGCTGGTACCGCCATCTTGGGTCCAAATCTTGAATCTTGAATAAAATTTGCATCTTCTCATTATAGATTTACCAATTTTTTTAAGAAAAAGAAGGTTGACAGGTGACTCAATTGAAACATATAAAATAATCAGAGGGTTAGATAGGGTGGATAGGGAGAGCCTTTCTCCTAGGATGGTGACGGCAAACACGAGGGGGCATAGCTTTAAATTGAGGGGTGAAAGATATAGGGCAGATGTCAGAGGTAGTTTCTTTACTCAGAGAGTAGTAAGGGAATGGAACACTTTGCCTGCAACGGTAGTAGATTCGCCAACTTTAGGTACATTTAAGTCGTCATTGGATAAGCATATGGACGTACATGGAATAGTGTAGGTTAGATGGGCTTGAGATCGGTATGACAGGTCAGCACAACAGTGAGGGCCGAAGGGCCTGTACTGTGCTGTAATGTTCTATGTTCTATGTTCTATGTAAAAAGATTATGCACACACTAAGATGAATTCACAACATGTTACTTGCAAGATGAAAAATAATAAACTTGAATGTGCATAGGGCCAAGAAGTATGGTTATGATTATTGCATGGAAGATTGAACAGAGTGCTTTGATCTCCAAGTCCATATTTACAATGGGCATTTCTTTTGGAGGAAATTCTATGCTAATTGTACATTCTATCAGATAATTGATTTGAAATATTATTGTATGCATGGTGCATTTGAATCAAATAAATATGTGTAGCAGTTAGAAATTCTCCTGAAGAGTTACTGTCTTTGAATGCAACTACTGATAGAAAATTAAGCAAGTCAAATTTCAGTTTAGAATTACTACATATGACATGTTTCACTTTTTGCCTGAATTTATGAAGAGCCAGTAGATTGAAATGCTTATGAATGATTAGTGTAGCAAGCTCTATGATTAAGATACATGAGTGGGTAGTGTTCTACAAACATTAGCAGGTGTAACATCTGTATACTTCATTCTGACGTTCAATTGATGCTTTATCTCTCATAATCAGGACAGATTCCACATGAATATGGCATTTGGAGCTACATTCATTGACCTTGACCATTTGAATGAGATCATTGAGCTTATTCAACCACTACATTTCAGATCCTCCTACCATTAATTTTCTAGACTATCTGCTTCTACTGCCATTTGACTTCATAAGGGCTCCAGGTCGCCAGCAGATATAAAACATCTCTCTTCCTTTCAACCAAAATCTCCAGAGCAACATTGGAAAGCCTTTGAACCTGTTGTTCCATATCATGCAATTTTTCAGCATTTGTTAGGTCAGATTCACTTCCTGCATAACTCTCAACCACAATTCACCAGTATTTTTAATGGGGGGGTGGGCGGGCTATCGTTTCACAGTGCCAGGGAGTTACAAGTTTAGGCCTCCTGCTGACGACTGCAGTAAATGAGCACTGTAATTAGAGTTGACTGCATGCAGAAATCATGCTAATGAACTGGCAGCACGGAGAAAGCGTATGGCCTGCATTTCAAACCATATGCATATGTTAATAGTGAATTATGATCCCCATGGCCGTTTCGGGGTCTTTCTAATTTAGCTGTCAACTACAAATAATTGAAATTATCGAATAGTAACCTTCAATTACTGCATTTAATGCTGAGGAAGTTCAAACCTTTCAGTTAGTACATTTGCACAAACAATGGAATAATACTACAATTATTTAGAACCTTTTAAACTGTTCTTTTTAAATGTCTTTATGTGAGTGGCAGTTGGCAATACGGCATTGCAAAAGGGTTGCTTTTAAACACCGTGAAATTACTCTAAGAGGTACCAAGCTGTCCAAAGAGAAAGTCTGCTAATAAGAAATGATTAGACAGCTGTAGTTTACAGATCAGCCTTGCCCTTCAGCCACCTTCGAATGAAAAGATCACTGCACGGGCAACATCTAGACAACAGGAATGAACTATGTTACTGCTATGTTAACAGGTGGCTATAAATCAGTAGACTCTCTTTCAGGTTTATGAAAGTTACTTTGGGCACACCAGGGATTTGTTTTAAGCTAAAACAGACACAAACTTATACATTATGCTACATACCTGCCATGCCTTTGTTTTTACTGAACATGGTTTAAATTAAGATAGACTGTAATAAGTGTGCTGCTTAATGTAACTTAGTCATTTGCTCTACTATAATTTTACTTTACACAAGGCAACAGAAATTATGGACACAGCCTATTAAGTCACACAAGATGTAGCATAATGGAGATAATTTCCCTTGTTTGCTAATTTTGACAAAGAGAGGTAGAGATGCATGAAAGGAAATTACAAAATTGTCCATAGCAGTATTATTCTGAAGGTTGTTTTTATTTCAAATTGAATGTCAAAATGCATGTGTTAGAAATTCTTAGATTTCGAGAGAATTTTGTCAGAGAAAGGGGTAGGTGTAAAAGCAGTGGAAAAGGATGGTCTCAAAACAGATATAGGACGTACAGGAGTTGCAGAACCATTCATGGATTTGGTTTATTACAATAAACATACTGACAGTAAAGAGCAGTGGAAGTGAGCAAACAGCTAAAATATTGTGCATAAAAGAACTGATTTTGGGGATCTGAGGGCAGGGAGAAAAGAAGCAATATTAAACACTGGTTAGCCATGGGAAGCAATGAATGATGTACCTGGTTGCTTGTAGATGGTGGTAATGTGTGCAGTTCTTTCAAACCCAAAAGAGTCTGGAGTGTCATCTTTTCCATCTAATTATAAAACTCAAGCGTATTGAGTAAGCACTATGAAGTTTATTTACTATTTTCAGGTTACAGGAAGATGACCTATGTTATTACAGAGGTTGTTAGGAACATTCGAGCACAGGGCTATCTCCATCAAGCTCCTTCTTTACTGTGACCTAGTCCCCATGACATCATATTGGGAAGTACTTATTACACTCAATTAGATATTCATGCTTTCAGTGTTATATACAACAGTAGGATCATGTGAAACCAAGCAGAGAAAAGATGAAATTTGTCATGGAATCTTACTTTGTTACTTTTAGTGATTTCAATTCGTTTTCTTTCTGCATCTCTCGTCAGATCTTGATGTGAATATTGCTGCCTGTCATTAAACACCTGGACCATTTTACAACTTTTGCAACATGTGAAACATCTAAGAGGAAGAAGGATATATGTTAACTCCGTTCCAGCTGCATGTTTAAAGAAAAAACAGAGAATACAGAGAATAATTGTTATGGATTGGATTTTAACATCTAAAAAGCTCACCTTGCTATGTAAAAACATTTCCTAATGTTTACTCTTTTGGTCATAATCTTAGATTCACACCTTTTAGTGACTGACTCACAATCCTGTGGAAATGGTTTATCCAGCTCACCTGACTAAAATTCTTCATAGATTTGAACATTCACATCAGATCTATATTTAGCCCAGTTTCCTCAAACTTTTCATTGTAGCTAAAGCCTCTTATCCCACAAATCATCTTTGCAAATCTCTTTCAATGTTGAATTAAATTTTTGATCAGCAAAACCAGGCTCATGACAGGGCAGACAGGAAAGTGAAGTTGAGAGCACAATCAGATCAGTCATGGTCTTATGAGTAGTGAGAGTAGGCTTGAGGAGATGAATGGCCTACTCATCCTGATTTTTGTCTTCTCATGTTCACTTAAAGACATTGCTAGTTTTTCTAAATTCTAAGTGTGGAATTTACTGCTCTTTCCCAAGGTAATTTTGGAGAGGGCAATTTAATCGGAAGAGGGGTTCATTTGGGAACACTGCCGCCTTTCCATCTCTGCCCTGGTTAATCCCAGGGCAGGAAGGTATGGAGATGATCTTCCTAATGCAATGCCAATTGAGGTTCTTACATGGACTACGAATGCCCGATTAAGGATCTCCTCCCACTGCTGATAGCACATAATCAGTTGTGGTCAGAGCATACATTGCATGGGGAGCTGGACCAGCAAACCAGGAAATTATAGACCAGTGGTAAGGAAACGATTGGAAAAATTCTGAAGGAAAGAATTAATCTACACTTGAAGAAGCAAGATTTGCTCATGGATAGTCAGTATGACTTTGTAAGAGGGAGGTCGTGCACAGCACATTTGATTGACATTTTCAAGGAGGTGACCAGGTGTGTAGATGGGGGCAGCTCTGTTGATGTAGTCTGATATATGACTTTATTAATATATGGATCTCAGCAAGGCCTTTGAGGTGGTCCCACATGGGATACTGATAAAGAAGGCAAAAGCACATGGAATCCAGGTGGCTTGACAAATTGGATCCACAACTTGATAGCAGACAGGGTGGTGGTTGAAGGCTGTTTGTGTGACTGGAGACCAGTATCCAGTGGTATACCACTAGGATCAGTGCTGGATCCTTATTGTTCATGATGCATAAAAACCATATCGAAAAAAATGTGGGGGGTTAGATGGTGCTCATAAGCAAATTTGCAGATAAGATGAAGATTGGCCAGGAGGAAGGAGGTCTTGGGTTACAGGAGGATATAGGCAGATTGGTCAGATAGGCAGATCAAGTGGCTGATGGAAGTTACCCTGATAATTGTGAGGTGATACACTTTGGAAGAAGTAAAAAAAACAAGTTAGTGCTCAATAACTGGCAGGACACTAGGAAACTCAGACAAATTAAGGGATTTTGAATCAGCCATATAACAACTAGCTTCTCAGGTTTACATCTTCACCCTCTGTTGCTGCTGTATGTTCCTGCTGCTGTATAAGGGTGTGGAAGTGTGAAACGGTTATTGCTGAGGTGTGCATTAAGCATAACCCACTATAGTGATGATTTCACATGAATTTGGGAGGAGAACAGCTTAGGATCTCAAAAGACTAAGGGTTACTATTGTGTTTTTCTCACAGAAAATGAAAGCAAAATATTGCAGATAATGGCAATCTGAAGAAGAGTCATGGCACTTGAAATGTTGGCTCTGACTCTTTCTCCACAGGCAATGTTACATCTGTTGAGATTCTCCAGCATTTTCTGTTTTTATTTCAGGCTTTTCTCAAGTCTATCGCATCACTGTAACTTGCATATGGTTTTATCATTCAATAAACTGTATCGTGTTATAAGTCAAGATCTTCCTCTCATTAGACCTCCAAGTGGTTTTCCACTAGCAGACCAGACCAACCAAGCCCTGTAGATCCCTACCAGGAAAGAAGGTAATGGCAGTTAAATGACTTCCTAGTGAGCAATAGTGCAGAGAGCTCATACAGCATGATGGACAGGGTTGCAATACAACTGCCTCTATCTGGGGTGCAAGGCAGCCATACAAGTGTCCTGACCCCTTAAATTTAGGAGTGCTCATCTTGGTCATGGGCTGAAGCAGGGTGGCATGGCCTGTTTTATTCTGTTAAAACAGAAATTCCAGTATAATCTTGTATTAGAGCTTCCAAAACTTTACACAATTTTCTTGTGGACTTCTCCTTGCATGATCAGAATCCATAGCATTAATTTTGTTTGTTCTGCTTTGTCTTTCTATTCATCTTTACCAGGTCAAGAGGCAGGCAGTAATCCTCCGGACTCTACAGCCCTCTGATCTCTGTGCTTTTTTTTGCAGTATTCTTTAGCAGTATCTGAACATCTGAGTGAATTTTATGCATTTGCTTTCATAGCAGAGAGCAAAAAATCTTCTGGGACGAGGCACTAATCATTGCATACAGCTCCTTGATCTCTGGCCCAGTGGGAAGAATACAATAAAATTTATCCTCAGTTTACATCTGAATTTCAGGAGGAAGTTAGTTTGATAACATCACTAGCTGAACTTTAGGAGGTCAGTGGAGCGTGAAAGTCAAGAAGAATTTGAAAAACAACTGAAAGGGGCATGTCTTGGGCTTATACACTGATGATTTCATTTCATTTCATTCAGTTTATTGTACTTTAAAAGTAATGAGTTTTAACTTCTTGTAGATTTTCTATTTTGGTGTTTTAAACATGTACCACATGAGCTTGATTACAGGCCAGCCAGTTTTAATCCCAGTTCAGAAATGGTAATGTAGCACAATAATGATCACCTGGGCAAATGCAAATGAATAAGTGATTACAAGCATGGATGAGGTAACAAAGAGGGTAGATGAGGGCAATGTTATTGATGTAGTATACAGAGACTTTCAAAGGACATTTAACACAGTACTCCCCATCAGATTTTGTTTTTATTCACTTGTAGGATATGGGTGATGCTGGCTGGCCAGCAATTATTGCCTTCCCTAATTGCCCTTGACAAAGTATTAGTGAGCTGTTCATTGAAGTACTGCAGTCCATGTTCTGTAGACCTACAATGACATTAGAGTATTGTATTCAATTCTGGTCGCTACATTACAGGAAGAATGTAGAAGTTTTGGAGAGAGTGCAGAAGAGGTTTGCCAGGGTGCTACCCGGATTAGAGGGTATGGACTATAAGGAGAGCCTGGAAAAACTTGTGTTGTTTTCTCTGGAATGGAGAAGACTGAGGGGAGACTTGATAGAAGTCTACAAAAATTATGAGTTGCATAGATAGAGTTGAAGGTCAGCATCTTTTTCCCAGAGTTGAAATGTCGAAAACTAGGAGGAATGCATTTAAGGTGAGAAAGGGGAGTTCAAAGGAAACGTGAGGGACACATTTTTTTACGTAGAGAGTCGTGGGAGTCTGGATTGCACTGTCAGGGGTAGTGACGGAGGCAGATACAAGGGTGCATTTAAGGGACTTTTAGATAAACACATGAATGTGCAATGATTGGAGGGATATGGACCTTGGGCAGCCAGAAGGGATTAGTTAAATTTGGCATCATGCTCAGCACAACATCGTGGGCCAAAAGGCCTGTTCCACTGCTGTTCTATTCTATGTTCTATGTTGTTGAAAGTTCTATGTTCTTGAAAACATTGTGAACCATGAGGACAACAGTGCAGAACTTCAAGAGCATATTGATGGGTTGGCAGAATGGCTGAACAAGTGGCAGATAAAAATGTGATGTGATTCATTTCGGTAGGAGGAAGAAGCAATGGAAACCTTTCATTTGGCATGTGGTTAAGGTTTGGAATTTGCTGCCTGAGAGTGAGGTCAAAGCAAGTTAAATTGAGGCTATTAAAAAGAGAATTGGGTCATTATTTGAAAAGAAATCAAAAATCATAGTTCTAGAGGGAAAAGGGAGGCCATGGCACTAGGTAAATTGTTCCCTTAGAGGGTCAGACCCGAGGGTCAAAGGGCTCTTTTAATGCTGCCATCATTCTATGATTCTATGACCGACCTGAGCTGGCAATAGATTACTGAATTGGGTATACATATGATGTGATTCATATTGAGTAACCATGATGTGGTGGTGTCGGTGTTGGAATGGGGAGGCTAAAGTCAGAAGTCACAAGCTGTCGGAGTGCTGCTCCTTCATCAGGTGAAGCCAAGATTTGTATTATCTGCTCTGAAAGCTTACGATTTCAAATAAATCTGTTTGACTATAACCTGGTGTCAAGTGACTGCTTACTTAATGCTAAGGAAGAGATACGTTTATGGATGTTCTCTGATTCACTGATGCTTTCCCGTGTAGGTGGGTTATTGTAAATTTGAGGACAGTGTTGAGCCAAATAGTGAAGGATCAGGTTTGTGTTGAAAGTGGCGAGTGCTCTGTCGAAAGCCAAAAGAGTGTTGGGAAATTTAATCCTTGCGAGCATTCAACCCTGAAATAGTTAATCATTGAAGTACAGTTAGACATGAGATTTTTTTCAACTTTTATTTTAATCTCTAGTTAATATTTGCATGTAGTTTGTAGATAAAGTTGATTGTTTCTTGGATTTTGTATGAGTGAGGCTTCAGGCTAAGCACATTAGCATTAAGTTGGAAGTAGGCAGAAGCAAGTGCAGGAAACACTCATGATATTTATAGAGTATATTGTGTGGCTCTCACAGATCCATAATTTATGCTTGAACACCACTTGGCCATTCTTACAACGAAAGGAGAGAGGACATCTTGCTTGGACTCTGTAGAATGTTCTCACCAAAAACAAAGCGTAAGACAGTTCAGAATGCATGACCAAGAAGGAAAGCAGCCATTGCCTGAAAAATGAAGGAATATAGGATCCTGTGGAACACACGTAATTTTTGGAACGATTTGACGGATACATAAGGATTCCAGCTGGCAGGTCATGGGTGAAAATCAGATCTGTCCTTCTGACTCTGTTGGTATGAAGCCTTGATGATTTTAACTCCTGAGCCATATCTACAATCAAACATAATAAAATGTGAGGCTGGATGAACACAGCAGGCCAAGCAGCATCTCAGGAGCACAAAAGCTGACGTTTCGGGCCTAGACCCTTCATCAGAGAGGGGGATGGGGAGAGGGAACTGGAATAAATAGGGGGAGAGGGGGAGGTAGACCGAAGATGGAGAGTAAAGAAGATAGGTGGAGAGAGTATAGGTGGGGAGGTAGGGAGGGGATAGGTCAGTCCAGGGAAGACGGACAGGTCAAGGAGGTGGGATGAGGTTAGTAGGTAGATGGGGGTGCGGCTTGGGGTGGGAGGAAGGGATGGGTGAGAGGAAGAACCGGTTAGGGAGGCAGAGACAGGTTGGACTGGTTTTGGGATGCAGTGGGTGGGGGGGAAGAGCTGGGCTGGTTGTGTGGTGCAGTGGGGGGAGGGGACGAACTGGGCTGGTTTAGGGATGCAGTAGGGGAAGGGGAGATTTTGAAACTGGTGAAGTCCACATTGATACCATATGGCTGCAGGGTTCCCAGGCAGAATATGAGTTGTTGTTCCTGCAACCTTAGGGTGGCATCATTGTGGCAGTGCAGGAGGCCCATGATGGACATGTCATCTAGAGAATGGGAGGGGGAGTGGAAATGGTTTGCGACTGGGAGGTGCAGTTGTTTGTTGCGAACTGAGCAGAGGTGTTCTGCAAAGCGGACCCCAAGCCTCCGCTTGGTTTCCCCAATGTAGAGGAAGCCGCACCGGGTACAGTGGATGCAGTATACCACATTGGCAGATGTGCAGGTGAACCTCTGCTTAATGTGGAATGTCATCTTGGTGCCTGGGATAGGGGTGAGGGAGGAGGTGTGGGGGCAAGTGTAGCATTTTCTGCGGTTGCAGGGGAAGGTGCCTGGTGTGGTGGGGTTGGAGGGCAGTGTGGAGCGAACAAGGGAGTCATGGAGAGAGTGGTCTCTCCGGAAAGCAGACAGGGGTGGGGACGGAAAAATGTCTTGGGTGGTGGGGTCGGATTGTAAATGGCGGAAGTGTCGGAGGATGATGTGTTGTATTCGGAGGTTGTTAGGGTGGTGTGTGAGAACGAGGGGGATCCTCTTTGGGCGGTTGTGGCGGGGGCGGGGTGTGAGGGATGTGTTGCGGGAAATGCGGGAGACGCGGTCAAGGGCGTTCTCGATCACTGTGGGGGGAATGTTGCGGTCCTTAAAGAACTTGGACATCTGGGATGTGCGGGAGTGGAATGTCTTATCGTGGGAGCAGATGCGGCGGAGGCGGAGGAATTGGGAATAGGGGATGGAATTTTTGCAGGAGGGTGGGTGGGAGGAGGTGTATTCTAGGTAGCTGTGGGAGTCGGTGGGCTTGAAATGGACATCAGTTACAAGCTGGTTGCCTGAGATGGAGACTGAGAGGTCCAGGAAGGTGAGAGATGTGCTGGAGATGGCCCAGGTGAATTGAAGGTTGGGGTGGAAGGTGTTGGTGAAGTGGATGAACTGTTCGAGCTCCTCTGGGGAGCAAGAGGCGGCGCCGATACAGTCATCAATGTACCGGAGGAAGAGGTGGGGTTTGGGGCCTGTGTAGGTGCGGAAGAGGGACTGTTCCACGTAACCTACAAAGAGGCAGGCATAGCTGGGGCCCATGCTGGTGCCCATGGCCACCCCCTTAGTCTGTAGGAAGTGGGAGGAGTCAAAAGAGAAGTTGTTGAGTGTGAGGACGAGTTCAGCTAGGCGGATGAGAGTGTCGGTGGAGGGGGACTGGTCGGGCCTCTGGGACAGGAAGAAGCGAAGGGCCTTGAGGCCATCTCCATGCGGAATGCAGGTGTACAGGGACTGGACGTCCATGGTGAATATGAGGTGTTGGGGGCCAGGGAATTGGAAGTCCTGGAGGAGGTGGAGGGCGTGGGTGGTGTCACGGACGTAGGTGGGGAGTTCCTGGACCAAAGGGGAGAAAATGGAGTCCGGATAGGTGGAGATGAGTTCGGTGGGGCAGGAGCAGGCTGAGACGATGGGTCGACCAGGGCAGGCAGGTTTGTGGATTTTGGGAAGGAGATAGAAACGGGCCATGCGGGGTTGGGGAACAATGAGGTTGGAGGCTGTGGGTGGGAGGTCCCCTGAGGTGATGAGGTCGTGAATGGCGTTGGAGATGATGGTTTGGTGCTCGGGGAATTCTCCAGCATCTGCAGTTCCCATTATCTCTCTCTACAATCAAACAGTTAGTTGCTTCTTTGGAAATGAAAGTTCGGCTAGGTTGCAGATTGTAGGCCACAATAATAAAAGGGGTGAGCGTGTTATTTTTCAAGTGATGCTTGTGCAGAAGTTCAATGTCGATTGAGTATCCTCATAGCTGTTCCCAGTGGAAGTGCAGCATATTGGCTCTAACACTTAAACCATTGAATTTTATTCCCTTAATCAATCAGCATGTTCACAAATGATAATGGGAACTGCAGATGCTGGAGAATCCAAGACAACAAAGTGTGAAGCTGGGTGAACACAGCAGGCCAAGCAGCATCTCAGGAGCACAAAAGCTGGTGTTTCGGGCCTAGACCCTTCATCAGAGAGGGGGATGGGGAGAGGGTTCTGGAATAAATAGGGAGAGAGGGGGAGGTGGACCGAAGATGGAGGGAAAAGAAGATAGGTGGAGAGGAGAGTATCGGTGGGGGGGGGGGGGGGGGGGGGGGGGGGGGGGGGGGGGGGGGTTGGGGTTGTGGGGGGGGGGGTTGGGGAGGGGATTAGGTCAGTCCAGGAAAGATGGACAGGCTAAGGAGGCGGGATGAGGTAGTAGGTCAGAAATGGAGGTGTAGCTTGAGGTGGGAGGAAGGGATGGGTGAGACGAGGAACAGGTTAGGGAAGCGGAGACAGGCTGGGCTGGTTTAGGGATGCAGTGGGGGGAGGGGACGAGCAGGGCTGGTTTTGTGCAAGAGAGTTGCAGTGGGAGAGAGATTCCTGAGGTTGGTCCGGAGGGTAACTTCTTCAGGTTAGGCATCCCTGGAAGAGGCTTTGCAGTGAGGTTAAAGTTGTATCAGTGATAATGGGAAATGCAGATGCTGGAGAATCCAAGATAATAAAGTGTGGAGCTGGATGAACACAGCAGGCCAAGCAGCATCTCAGGAGCACAAAAGCTGTCGTTTCGGGCCTAGTCCCTTCATCAGAGAGGGGGATGGGGAGTGGGTTCTGGAATAAATAGGGAGAGAGGGGGAGGCGGACTGAAGATGGAGAGAAAAGAAGATAGGTGGAGAGGAGAGTATAGGTGGGGAGGTAGGGAGGGCATAGGTCAGCCCAGGGAAGAATGGACAGGTCAAGGAGGGGGGGCCCATCCCCCTCTCTGATGAAGGGTCTAGGCCCAAAACGTCAGCGTTTGTGCCCCTGAGATGTTGCTTGGCCTGATGTGTTCATCCAGCTTCACACTTTGTTATCTTGGATCCTCCAGCATCTGCAGTTCCCATTATCACTGATACAATTTTAACCTCACTGTGAAGCCTCTTCCAGGGATGCCTAACCTGAAGAAGTTACCCTCCTCCCTCCGGACCAACCTCAGGGAATCTCTCTCCCACTGCAACTCTCTTGCACAAAACCAGCCCAGCTCGTCCCCTCCCCCAACTGCATCCCTAAACCAGCCCAGCCGGTCTCCGCTTCCCTAACCCGTTCTTCCTCTCACCCATCCCTTCCTCCCACCTCAAGCTACACCTCCATTTCCTACCTACTAACCTCATCCCACCTCCTTGACCTGTCCATCTTCCCTGGGCTGACCTATCCCCTCCCTACCTCCCCACCTATACTCTCCGCTCCACCTATCTTCTCCTCGATCTATCTTCATTCCACCTCCCCCTCTCTCCCTATTTATTCCAGAACCCTCTCCCCATCCCCCTCTCTGATGAAGGGTCTAGGCCTGCAACGTCAGCTTTTGTGCTCCTGAGATGCTCCTTGGCCTGCTGTGTTCATCTAGCTCCACACTTTGTTAGCATCTTCATAAAGTTGCATTTCCTTATGACCAAAATGTGACCAAAAACAATCAATAGTAGAAACCTCACACTCTCTGAAAAAAGTGTCAGAATGTCACTTACAGCTGAAACTGATAAGTTTGTTACCATCTGTCAGCAGAAAATCTAACTCAGTGTTCAGTGGATTCATAGTGAATCTGTGAGAGCCACAAAGTACGCTGTATAAACATCATAAGTAGTTTCTAAAATAGTCCATAATTGGTCAGGAGTTAAGCGGGCAGGGTTCCTTTCTTATTAGCATATCGCCTGTCCGTGCACGTGACTGTAAATGTTTATCATAAACTGACCATTATCATCATGAAAGGAATTAAAATCCAGCAAAGCTCTTGGATCGTAAGCAGGTAAGAACATCAGAACTGGAGTAGGCAATTCCACCCCTCGAAGGTGCTCTGCCATTTAACTTGATCGTAGCTGATCTCATCTCAGCCTCAACTCCACTTTCTTGCCTGCTCTTCATGTCCCTTCAACACATCACTAATTACAAATCTGCCTGTCCCATCTATAAATTTACTCAATATCCTGGAATCCACCACACTCTATTGAGTTCCACAGATTCCCAACCCTTTGAGAGAAGTAATTTCCTCTCATTTCTGTTCTAAATCTGCTCCCGTCATCATAAAACCATGACTTCTCATTCTAAACCTCCCTACATGAGAAAACATCCTCTCTATGTCTACTTATACTGTGTATATACTATGTATATATCTGAATTAGATCTCCTCTCATTCTTCTGTTGGACTAAACTTTTCAAATCTGTCTTTATAAGACCAGGTCCTTATCTTGGAATCAATCTGGTGAACCTCCTCTGAACTGCCTCCAATGCAATTACTTTCCTCCACAAGTAAGAGGACTGAAATTGTGTGCAATCTTCAGGTGCGGTCTCACTAGTGCCTTATACAGCTGCAGCAACACTTCCCAACTTTTATACTCTATTCCTTTAGTAATAATTTTCAGAATTCCATTTGCCTTATTCTCTGCTGTAACTGCACACTGTTTTCTGCGATTCATTCACCTAGAACCCTGTGCACTTAAGCACATCGCAGTTTATCTCCATTTAGATAATAAGTTGCCTTTCTATTCCTCAACTAAAATGAATTACTCTACATTTGTCCACATTAAACTTCAGTTGCCAAATTTTGGCCCATTCACCTAATCTACATGAGATTGTCAATCCCTGTAAAATCCGGCTCATCATTTTAGAACTTGTTTTCCTTGCTGCTTGAAGTGATTCTTCAAATTTATTTATATTGGCTTTAAGATATAAAATGATTTGGTTTAAAAACTCTAATTTCTGAATTCTTCATTTGCAACAATAGGGTCATTTTGGATCATTTTTATGCTTTTGTGATTAACATCTCCTGCTATTGCTTCTGTTCCAAAGACATTATCCCTGTCACTTTGTAGGGTACATGGAAGATTCCTTGTTCCAGTCCATTCCGAACCCCACCCAAAATGCTTTCTCCAATATTTCAATGATATCATTGGTGCTGCTTCACTGTCTTGTCTGGAATCGGAAAATTGGAATTTTGCTTTCAATTTCCACTCTACCATCTGACCATCTCTGACTCCTTCCTACCTTCCTCGACATCTATTTCTGGGGATAGACTGGTCACTAAAATCCACCATAAGCCCATTGACTCTCACACCTACTTGGACTATACATCTTCACACCATGCTTCCTGTAAAAACTCCATCCCATCTCTCAGTTCTTCCATCTCTGTTGCAAATGTTCAGATGAGCCAACTTCCGCAAGGGAGTCTGAGAGCCTTTTCCATCAATCAAGGATTTCCCAGCACCGTTGTTGACAGGGTCCTCAACAGGGACAATCCATTTCCTGCACCTTGGCTCGCACCCCGTGTTTTCATTCCCAGATCAGTGATAGGGTTCCCCTTGACTTACCTACCATCCCCCCAGTATCCGCATCCAGAAAATTATTAGCCACCATTTCTGCCACCTCCAGCAAGAATGCCACCACCAGACACATATTCCTCTTTCCTCCCTTTCTTCAGGGACCGTTCCCTCTGGGACACCCTGGTCCACTCTTCCTTCACTCCCAACACCACAGCCCCACAGCACCTCCCATTCAATCACTGTAAGTGTAACACATGCCGATTTACCGCCTCCCTCCTAAGTATCCAAGGGCCCAAAAATACTTCACAAGTGAATTAGCACTTTACTTGCACTTCCTTCAATCTAATCTACTGCATTCATTGCTTACAACATGGTCTTCTCTACACTGGGGAAACAAAGCGTCTACTGGGTGACCACTTCACGGAACACCTACGTTTCTGTCTGCAAAAATGAACCTGAGCTTCCAGTTGCCTGCCATTTCAACACACTACCCTGTTCCCTGGCCAACTTCTCTGTCTCAGTCTTGCTGAAGTGCTCCAGCAAAGCTCAGCGTAAGCTGGAAGAACAACATCTCATTTTCCACTTCAGAACCCTGCAGCCTCAAGGATTCAACATTGAGTTCAACAACTTTAGGGCTTGAACTGTCCTATGTCCCAGCCCCCACCCCGATAAACCAGGCCTTGTGATCATATAGTGTGCTATTGCACATAACCTATTGTTTGCCACTAACATTCCCCATTATTAGCTATTCATCCTCCTAGCCAGATTGTAATTCATTCCTTTGTCTGTCTAATTGTTCTTCTCTCTCTTTGGGCTTTATCTCCACCTATCATTTACCCCTTACTCCATTGCTCACTCTATCTTCTGCATAAAAAGACAATGTTTTCCCAGCTACCATCAGTTCTGAGGAAGGGTCACCAGACCTGAAATGCTGACTCTGATTTCTCTTCACAGATGCTGCCAGATCTAATCAGCTTTTCCAGCAATTTCTCTTTTTGTTTCTGAATTACAGCATCTGTGGTTCTTTCAGTTTTTATTATTTTATCAATTTGTACTGATCAGTGACATGGCCAAGAATACTTGTGACCAGGATTTGTATCCCACACAGTTGGACGCTGCATGCATTCACTTTCAGGGTACTATGGTTACAGGTATCTTCATCCACACTGCACGAGTGCCTGATTAATGCAATTGTCAATGAGCCCACGAGTTTCAGACAGAAAAATAAGCACTTACTCCACTCAAGCTGGGTATGGTCACAGTGATTTTCCATTTCCATTCTGCATTTATGGTTCACAGGAGGATGGGGGACAACACAGACCATGCTTAGCACTGTGAGTCACAGTTGCAGCCTGGTAATGAAGGACATATCCTGAATCTCCATGTTCCTTCCCCCCCTGTACTCCCTGTCAAGGCCTTCACTACTAAGCTTCCACGTACATCTTCGAATTACACTTAATCCCCTGATATTACTGCTTCAGTAAATCATTTAAACCTAGTCATGCCATCTATTGTGGCACACTGTTCTCCCCACCCCCAACCCATTGAAGCCAGGGCGGTTGTGGCCTTCAATGACCGCCACGCTCACAACCACCTCCACAGTAAGCTAATATCTTCCAATGCCATTGTCTCCTCCATATGCTGAATTTCTCCTTTTCACAATTGGTGTCACCTCTGCTTTTAGCATGCAGCCTCTGTAACCAGAGCTGAATTCCCAACTTCCTTCCCGCAGAAGTAGCCTGTGAATTTCCTTTGACCTTTATGGAGCTAACCGACAGGACAGACCTTGGTCCAACCCCCTGACAAAATTGGACCGACAGCTCTGATTGCTGACAGACCAGACCTTTGACTGATCTCTATTTAGCTCCCCAACTGGTTTAATGTTGCTCCCTGGACTGGTTGCACTGGACCTGCAGGACTGACTTCGGATTTCAGTAGCTTGGTGTCATGTGGTAACAAGTCTTGGCTGATGACCATTGACAACTATGGCAAGCTGCCTGGCTTTGTTGCCTGCACTAGACATCAAGTGAATTCAGAAGTACGCTTTAAGCTCTGTTTGAAGGGGAGAAGTGCAAAAAGGGAAGTCAAGGTAGAGATACTGTGAGCTTGCAAGTAGGCACAAAGTTAATGAGCACCATGAGGGCAAGTAAGAAGGCCTGAAATACAGCCTGGTTGAATCCATGAGATGGATCCTTACAGCAAAGTGTTCTGGCAGCAGCATTAGGAAACTGCAATACAATTAATGAACAGCACTGAAGGCTTCCAGTACACTACTGCACTGACAATGAATTGGAGATGTATTATGGTGAGGCAGTGAGGTTGGTATGTGTCCAATGTTAACCTCTGTGAATAGTGGGCTTGCGGACAATCTCTGCTTATGGACAGTGCCTTGTGATGCTTGGGTCTGCTATCCAAGATATAGACGTTGGTGAGCAATTGGTGAGCTAGAGTTTCCATAGCTCCCTTTCTGGTTTTCATGTCAGGAATTGTTGCCATCCAATTTCTGTCCAGTATGTAGGAGAGCAGGAAACTGCCGATCAATGAGGTGAGCTTAGGTAATAAAGATGTGAAAGTGTCTGCCGTTAGGCCTATTGCTGCTCATTAGTGAGATTCTTGCCTTGCTGTTCAAAATGTGGTTGGAACATAGAAATGGAACATAGAACAGTACAGCACAGTACAGGCCCTTTGGCCCATGATGTTGTGCTGACCTATTATACTACTCTAAGATCAAACAAATTTGCATACCCTTCAATTTATTATTGTCTGTGTGTCTATCCAAGAGTTGCTTAAATGCCCCTAATGTATCTGACACTACTACCACCGCTGACGGTGCATTCCACATGCCCACCACTCTCTGTGGGAAGACCCTACCTCTGACATCTCCTCTATACTTTCCTCCAATCACCTTAAAATAATGGCCCCTCGTTATAGCCATTTCTGCCCTGGGAAAAAGTCATTGGCTACCAAGTCTAACTATCCCTCTTACCCTCCTTTGCTCCAGGGAGCAAAGCCCTAGCTCCCTGAACCTTTCCTCATTACACCTGCCCTCCAGTCCAGGCAGCATCCTGGTAAATCTCCTCTGCACCCTCTCTGAAACTTCCACATCCTTTGTATAATGAGGTAACCAGAACTCAACATGAAATTCCAAGTGTGGTCTAACCTGGGTTTTATAGAGCTAAAGTAAACCTTGTGGCTCTTAAACTCAATCCCCCTGCCAATGAAAGCCAACATACCATATGGCTTCTTAATGACCCTATCAACTTGGTTAACAACTTTGAGCGATCTATGCACGTGGACCTAAAGATCCCACTGTTCCTCCACACTGCCAAGAATGCTGCCATTAATCCTGTAATCTGCATTCAAATTCGACCTTCCAAAATGAATCACTTCACACTTTTCATGGTTGAATTCATTTACCATTCCTTGCTCAGCTCTGCATCCTTTCAATCTCCCATTGCAACCTACAACAGCCCTCCTCTCTATCCACTGCTCCTCCAAACTTCGTGTCATTGGCAAACTTATTAACCCCCCCTTCCACTTTCACATCCAAGCCAATTATCAAGATCACAAAGTGCAGAGGTCCCAGAACAGACCCCTGTGGAACACCACTTGTCACCGAGCTCCAGGCTGAATACATTCCATCTACTATTACCCTCTGTCTTTGATTGGACAGCCAATCTGTATCCAAACAGTCAAATTTCCCTGAATCCCATGCCTCCTTACTTTCTGAATGAGCCTACCATGGGGAACCTTATCAAATGCCTTGCTAAAATCTAAATACACTTCATTCACTGATCCACCTTCATCAATGAGTTTTGTCACATTCTTTAAAATTTCAGTAAGGCTTATAAGGCATGACTTGCCCCTCACAAAGCCATGCTGACTAGCTTTAATCAAACCATGTTTTTCCAAGTAATCATAAGTACTGTCTCTCAGAATTCTTTCCAATAATTTGTCCACCATAGAATTAAAGCTGACTGGTTTGTAACTCTCAGGGTTATTCCTATTCCTTTTTTCGAACAAGGGAATAACATTTGCCACCCTCCAATCATCTGGTACTACTCCAGAGGATTGTAAGGACGCAAAGATCATTGCCAAAGGTGAAGCTATCTCTTCCCGTGCTTCCCATAGAAACCTTGAGTATATCCTATCTGGCTCAGGTGACTTACCTATCATCATATTTTTCAAAATTTCAAGCACTTCCTCCTACCTAACATCCACCTGTTTGAACATATCAGCTTGTTTCACACTGGCCTCACAAATGACAACATTCCTCCCCCTTTTTAATACTGAAGCAAAATATTCATTAAGGACTTCCCCAACCTCCTCCGACTTCGCACACAAGTTCCGCCTACTATGCCTGATCGGCCCTACCCTCACTTTGGCCATCCTCTTTTTCCTCACATAAGTATAGAATGCCTCAGTGTTTTCCTTACTCGCCAAGGCTTTTTCATACCCCCTTCTTGCTCTCCATTCTTCAGTTCCTTCCTGGATACTTGTAACCCTCTAGAGCCCTGTTCGATCCTTGCTTCCTCAACCTTAAGTAAGCTTTCTTCTTCACTAGATGCTCCACATGTCTTGTCATCCAAGGCTCCTTCGCCTTACCATCCTTTCCATTCCTCAGTGGGACAAACCTTTCCAGCACTCACAGCAAGTGCTCCCTCAACAACCTCCATATTTCTATCGTGCATTTCCCTGAGAACATCTGCTCCCATTTAGGCTCCACAGCTCCTGCCTAATAACATTGTAATTCCCCTTCCATCAATTAAATACTTTCCCATATCGTCTGCTCCCATCCCTCTCCATGACTATAGTAAAGGTCAGGGAGTTGTGATCACTATCACTGAAATACTCTCCTACCGAGAGATTGGACACCAGGCCTGGTTCATTGTCAAGCACCAAATCTAATATGGCCTCCCGTATCTACATATTGAGTCAGGAATCCTTCCTGGACACACCTGACAAAATCTGCTCCATCCAAACTGTTTGCACTAAGGATGTTCCGGTCGATACTGGGGAAGTTGAAGTCACCGATGACAACAACCCTCTTACTTCTGCACCTTTCCAAAATCTGCCTCCCAATCAGTTCCTCAAAGTCTCTGTTGCTATTGGGGTGTCTACAGAAAACTCCCAATGAAGTGACTGCTTCTTTCCTGTTTCTGACTTCCACCCATATCGACTCAGCAGACAAACCCTCCTCACTTCAAAAATTGAACTTTTGTCTCTCATCATCAAAAATCTAATTTCTGTCCATTTTGCCATATTTTCTCAGCTGTCTGGCTAATACCCATGTCATTCAGTGCAGTAAGGACACCCCCACAATGTGTCTAGTCCCAGCACTACATTTTAGGAAGGATGGGAATGTTTTGGGGAGAGTGTAAAAAAGGTTTCCGAGAATGATTAGAGGGATGAGGGATGTCGATTGTGTAGATAAATTGGAGAAACAAGAACAGTACTCCTGAAGACATGATTGAAATGAGATTTGGTACAGATGCTCATATCTTCAATCTGGGCAAAATAAGTAGGGAGAAACCTCCCATTGATATACATGTTGAGGAATCAGAGGACACTGGTTTAAGGAGAATGGCAAAGGAACTGAGGATTCCAAATAAATCTTCCCCACTGTAAGTCGTTAGGATTTAGAAAACATTGCCTGAATATGTTGAATACAGACTCAACTGCGGCTTTCGACAATGTATTGCATTCAGAGAAAAAAATTATAAAGGCTATGGGAGAAAAAATAAGTAAAGGGGATCAGTTGTCTTGCTCTTGCAGTGAACTGGCACAAACATGACTCCTTTTGTGCTGTAGTCAATCAAAGATGTAATTATACTGTAAATATTTGACAAAGTCAACCAGGTTTCTCAATCAATTTTCATTTTCTCAAAGCATACCAAACTCTGAAACCTAAAGATGCTTGAATCCAGCTCATATTATACTTCTCTAAGAATATAGAGACATCACTATCAATATTCCAGCTCCAGTTAGCTGACAATGAGTTCATATGTAAAGAAGTAATATATTATTACTAATGTTCCTTGTTCTTTTAATTTTACAGAGAACCTCGTGTTTAGGTAATAATGTTGAACTTGTGATCCAAGATGATTATTGGATTGTGGACATTTTGTGCAGCTATTTTGAAAATCACGGGTGCTCAGTACAGTTGTCAAATTATTCCTGTTGTTCGATAACATGCCTCTCTCTCATGCTTTGTCAAAAATCAGGTCAAACTTTCCATCTTATTTATTTTATAATATTGTGATATACTGGAACGGTGCTGAGTTATATTCAAACTGGTGTGCAGATACTGTGGCTTTCCATTTACAGTAGATGTGTTAGAAACTACAGGAATTTCTTCCAGATACATTGGATTTGATACAAATAACTTTGCCAATCCTTTCTACAATAGCCTTCAGTTGCTGCTGACTCTCTTAAAAAAACAATGCCATGTGTGCAATATGTTCAAGGTTGACATCATAGAAATTACATCCTCACTCACCCTGTTTAAGTCACCTCTCTTACAGTAGAGAAATAAGCATGCCAGCTTTCTTTCTCAAAACTCTATGACTGTTAATCATGCAATAATTAGCTTTCCTTCAGGCTCTTTGAAATAAGTTATAATGAATTACCTGGCGTGTGTAACCCTTTCATTGACTGACTGTGGTCGTTGAAAGATTCTCGACGGAGCGCTGTTGCCTGATGTAAAGTTAGGTTTAAATCTTTACTTTGTTCACTTTCACTTCCGTAAAGCAATCAGAATTTATTCCATTTTCTTTCATTACGGACTCGAGCAAACTCCTTCAAAATATTCAGAGGATAATCTAAACCCTAACATTTTCTTACTTAAAAAAAGTGTTGCGTTCCAGATGCTAATCGATTGGCCAAACTAACAGTTTTAAAGCAAAACATGCTTTATTCGTTCACTATCATTGAAATACAACAAAAGAAAGAAGAAATTTGAATACTTAACTTGTTGGAAAACTTAACAAAATAATAGATAAAGTAACAATTACTAATTAGCTGTTCCAAAATAGTAACATCCCATAAACGCTTGATAAAAAGGCAAATTTAGAAAACAAACTGTCTCACATGCAAACCCTGTAGCAGGAAGACCCCCTCCAGCTTTTGACTAAAACCAAGAGAGGGAAGCAATAGCTTGCTCATCTTCAGGATCCTGACAGAAACTGCTGAAAACTGAAACTAAAAATCTTGGTTCCATGGGAGCATGACCACACCCATTCAGGCTGTTTTTATTGTTCTATAATTAAAAATCACCCAAAGCCTGACAAGCTGTTCACAATAGTAGCTCTGATAGACTACTTGGTGCTTCGGTCTTAAAATTGCTCTTTAAAAGAAAGGACAAAGTACACCTCTTAAAGTCATAGTATCATCGCCTTTGGGACAGATTGTTTATTTTATCTCACGAGGACTTGAGTGAAGGGTGAAAGCCTGAAGTATAAATAATTCAAGTAGTTAAGCTTTTTGTAATATGCAGCTTGGGAAATGTGGCCTCAACTTTGCCAATTTGAGTAGATGACTTAAAAGTGGCAGGAAACATGTGATGCCACCGTGTAAGTTTGGTGTAGGTATTCCCACCAAATGTTACAGGTAACTGACAATTAAGTAGCTGCTGCTGGGGTTTCAGAATGGCAGCTTGTCCCTGGAGTGCCGTTGGCCCAATTAGAGGGCTGGCAGATCAGCTGTACTTCTGAAACTGCTGGTCACTTCTGGGGTAGATGCATAACAGTTTCTAAATGGCTCCAGTAGTGGAAGGGAATCCTTTGGGGATGCCTTTGAGGGCAGCAGCCAGGAATGAAGGCCCCGGTAGCCTTGCCAATTCAGCTGTGAGGCTGCTGCCACTTAGCTGACTGCCTCATGTGACAGCAGAGGGTCGATCTACTGTTTGCAACATGTTTCTGAGGCTTTTTGTTATGTGTCCTGCTGCCTTGCTGCCTTCACCAGCCTTGAGGAGCTTTGTGAAAGCACTGTCAGAGAATGTCATTCAATGAAGTGGTCGGTCCTACAATGTACAACCAGGAACTGCGACATGAATAAATGTTTCAATGGAATTGGGTGAGCAGAGTCAGGCTTCCTCGGATAAGGATGATTTTTGGAGGATGAAGAGATTCCAAATTAGCCTTTTATGGATTCTAGGACCATAGAGTCATGTAAAAAGCTAGGACAACCTGATTGAAGTAACATTTGCACAGTGCTGCTTCTGCATGACCATCAGTCCATTGCTTCACCTCTATTCCCAATCCCTGGTGGGTAACTAGCCCAGTCATCCTCTGCTAAGTTACCTCTAAACCTGCTTCCCCCTTGACCTCCAAATAGCATAGGAAGCGGAGCTTTGTCAGGCACAGTTGCTCATGAGTGCTGCAACCATGGATAAGTGGCTGAGTGATTAGCACTGCTGCATCACAGTGCCAGGTACATATTCTAGGTTCAATTCTAGCCTTGGGTGACTGCTTGTGTGGAGTTTGCACGTTCTGCGTGGGTTTCCTCCGGGTGCTCTAGTTTCCTCCCACAGCCTAAAGGTTAACTATATTGGCCATGCTAAATTGCCCATAGTGTCCAGGGATGTGTATGTTAGGTGGATTAGCCATGGGAATTATAGGGATAGGGTAGGGGGTGAGTCTGGGTAGGATGCTCTTTGGAGAGTCAGTGCGGAATTGTTGGACTGAATGGCCTGTTTCCACACTGTAGGGATTCTATGATTAATACCATTCCAGTGTTTGGGATAAAACTACACCTGTCTAATTGGCAGCCATTGAGAGTTCAATGGAACAATACCCTTCCAGAAGGGCATTGGTAAAGTACGCTTCTGCACTTAAAGCCATCTGTACATAATAATTATTGCAGATTGGCCAATTGTCATGAGCATTCAACAAAGAAAGCACAAATAAAGCATGTCATTCAGGATAATTGTAAGTGTCTCAATCTGTTTCTAGCCATTACAACATCAGTAACATGGGGTGTGTCATCATTGTTTACGGTCAGGGTGAGTGCCATTTGAAGGGATGGGATTCTGAGGGTTCCAATTTGTTGGGAACCTCCTGCTCTGGGGCAGGGATGTCACCTTCAGTCTTCACTGTTGTTGCAGTTGAGTCACTGGACCAGCAGATGAGGAGATGCCACTGCTCATGAGAAATAGCTTTTGGCTGGCATGTGTTGCCCTCTGTCTGGATGTATGATGGCACCTCCTTGAGTCCTTTAGATGATGGAGCCCCTGGATGGAGGGATGGTGGTCCAGATATCTTCTGTTGCTCTCTCTTTGCCTTCACTACAATACACCCATGGTGGGAGTGATGGAATACAGATTCAAGTGCATTCGGATCTTATACATATTCAGAGTTTCCATGTGGTAACAATGCTTTCCATGGATAAAGCAATGTTTTAAAATTCCAAGGACTTGGCAGAGCTCATGGCATACTTGGATTCCTCCTTACCTTGTGTGAACCTGTTCATAATTGCTGACATCTCTGCCATCTCTAGGCCCTGTTGAATGCCCAGTAGGCTGCTAGTTCTTGCTCATCTTTATCTTGGTGCTTAGTAGGGCAAGGTCTCTAGCTCTGCTCTGAACATTGGGACATCTGAATGTGGCATCCTCCCTCAGTTGCTGGGCTGTGTCTACGGTTTGGTCACCAGAATGTACACTATATCTATGGGTGTCTTCTCCGCAGATCATGTGGATGTGTCTGAGCTGGTGCAGGTCCTTACTCTAACCACGTCTTCTGTCCTCACTTTAATCCCTCTCCCACTCCTCTACACCCCAAATATTTTCATTTGGAGCCCTGGCTATGAAATGAAAAGCTCACTTAAATTGCAGGGGTGAAGTTGAATCTGATATCATACACTACTTGATTTGTTGGGATGCTCCTAATCTCAGACTTTTGTTTTATTTTGGACATCTTGATGTAAGAGAATTACAGAATTTCATTGCTTTATCAATAGTTTATCAACAGGAATGTTCAGTCCCGATATGTCATCAGAACCAGCAATGCTGCTTCTGCCCATTGTTCCTAAAGACTAACCACGGCTGTCTGAAATTAGTTCCAAAGTATTCTTTTAAAAATCTACAAAGTTAGCTTTCTTTTACACTTTCCTGTGAGTGTTAGCAGCCACATGATTACTTTTATTGTGTTTTGCCAATTAAGAAGAAATTGGGAATTGAATGGAAATGTCCATCTCTGATGCACCAGTGTCAAACAAAATGGTGTTTTTAACATATCGAACGTACAGTTGAGCTCATGCAGCAAACATTTAACAAATCTGCTGCTGAACGACTCCAAGGCTATTATTTTCGGCAGTATGATGTAGGAGCAAGAGTTTGTTTTTCATTAATTCACTTTAGCAATTTTAAGTAATGACCAACAGCTGGAACATGCTTCACAAGGAGTTTATTCTGCTCTCATTACTGTTATCATCTTCAACATGTATAACTGAGATTGATGCAGTTCTGACAGAAAGTGACTTCATACTCTTGGCTGAGAACAAAAAAGTACAGAATGTTCTTGTCATGTTTATTTGAATCAAAAACATTACTTAGACCTGCAATTTTTATGGTAGTGACCATTCAATTAAAGGTAAAATTTTGCTTGCTATTATTCCTGTGAAATGAACTGAAATGTTTAACTCTGGATGTAGCGCTACATAAATGCAGGTGTTGTTGCTCAAATATGTCTATATCACAGGTTTGCTGTGTGTGCAAAGCTGGTTCTTCCTTGAATGAAGTGAAAATCCACTTTGTCATTTCCTTTCCCAATGTATTGGCGACTCGATTAGTGCCATTTCCTATTCACATCCTGAACTATAAAGTTTCATCAACTTTGTTTCAAGCTTCTATGTGTCTCTTTCTCTCACATATATCCACTGTCCCCTTTGAATCCTTGTCTGAATTTCTGGGGATCGGCTGCCAACGTATATTGCTTTAAGCTCACTGATTTCATCAAAGATTTTGAATGTACTTTCTGTTGCCCTACTTCTGTAAGTACTCCATTACGTTCTCCGAGTTTCTCTGCTTCTATCACATCTGTTTTGACAAATGTGATCCATACTAACATTTCTGCCTTCTGCTTTCAGTGGTTGATGGGCCCCTCCACCATGGCAGAGAATTATCACAGTGTAGAAGCAGGCCATTCAGCCCATTATGACTGCACTGTCTGTTTTACCCAGTCCAGCTCTATTACTTAGTGCGAATCCCCTGCATTTTCCCCATATTCCTGCACACCATTAACTAACCCGAAAAAAACCCATCTTTAATGCCTTGTTTGCACTTGACTCCACTACATTTCCAGGCAGCGCATTCCATACCCCAATAACTCGTTGTGTGTAAAGGGTTTCTCCCACATCACCCTTGCATTGTTTGCATTTGATTTTAAATCTATGTACTTGTTCCTATTTCTTTTAAAAGTGGAAACAGCTTTATCCTATCTATTCTGTACAGCCCGCTCGTGATGTTGAAAACATTTATCAGATCTCCTCAATTTCTTCAACCTATCCCTGTAGCTGACGTTTCTTATGCCTGGACACATTCTAGTACATCTCTTCCACCCTCTTTCCAATGAATTCACACCCTTTTGATAATGTGGTGACCACAACCACAAGCAGTACTCCACATTTGTTCTAACATTTATATTGTACCAATTCAATATCACCTCTTTGCTCTCGTACTCTTTGCCCCGATTAATAAATCCGAGAATACTGTATGATTTATTTATTGTTCTCTCCACCTGTCCCACCACCTTCAAAGTGCACATATACACCCAAGACCCTCTACTCCTGTACCCAGTTTGTATTTGTACCCCCTCAGTTCTGAAGAAGAGTTAAACCAAAATTAAAACCGTAATGCCATGTCTCCCTCCAGATGCTGCCAGACATGCTGAGTTTCTCCAAAATTCTCTAAGTTTGTTTCAGTTTTCCAAAATCCGCAGTGTTTTGGTTCGGCCATTTTATAAATCTTCTTTCAGAAGCAATGCTTCTGGAGACAGAAAGAAGGAGCTGGACTTCAAAAACGTGTTCCAGTATTGTATTGTCTTTTATTTCCTTTCTCTCCTGTTTAACAAGTGGTCCTCTGAAAATAAAGCTTGCTGATTGTATATTCTAAAGGGGCTTCATTTGTTCATGTCCGCTGCTGTGATCGTTTCATGACAGGTCATTTAATTTTGATATCCCAACAGAAATATTTGAAAAGTCTCAGGGTGGTGTGATGAGTAGAAAATGGGAGACTTTCACATTTCCCTGGAGTTGCTTGTCTGTTTTCGCTCCAACTTCGTAGAACACAAAATTGTATTATGTAGAAGCTGTATCCTTTGTTTATATGGGGATACGGATCAAAAGTCAGTCAAGTGAAAAATTTAAAAATTATGTCTTCAAAAGCTATATCCTTGTGGCAGTGAACATAATGATAACTCTACTGGAATTTGGGAGGACGTATAGCACTATCAAGAGTGCCAGTCCTTTTTAAACATATGGATTTTAAATATATATTGGCTAAATTAATTGCACATTTTAATTTAGTAAAATGGCAGCATAATCATTAATCCTTCAGTGTGACCTCATTATATCACAACTATATTCCAGTTCCTGGCTGCCAAAAAAAGTGGAATAAAATCACTTCCAAAATTGCATTGTATACACTCAACAAATAAATGGATAACCCAGAGATTGCGAGAGTGAGCAATCTATTCTCACAATTCAATTGCTGACAAAAACTGTGCTTTCCTGATTTTATACCGTTGGATTAGCATGTTTTAAAAGTTCTCAAGTGCATGTATATGTATTATTCACAAGACATTTCCATAGCAATCAAAAATATGGAACATTGCTGAAAGAATTTATTTTGATGAAGTTCTTCACCTTGCAATCATCAGGTCCAATACAAAAATGCCAAATTCGAAACAATCATAACAATTTACACTGCAAGAGAAAAACATGTATAGAAATATAAGAACAGGACCAGGTCATTCAGCCCGATGAGCCTGTTCTATGTGATTGGTTAGTAATTATAAGCCAACTGTGATTGGCTGATATGTTGCCATGAAGAAAAATATGGTGAAGTGTTGGCTCCCTGAACACCTAGACGATTCAAAAAGATGTAAAGCTTGAACTTGCCTGCAGAGAACTTATTCCTACATATGATTATATGTCCCTTCTATTAAGCATAAATGAGCTACATTATAAGTTTGACTCAAGCAACAAAGGTAAGAAACTTGTCTCTCTTTTCAGCAAACTTCAGGTTCTTCACTACCAAACAACAGCAAAACGCGCAGTGATAAACAATCTTCCTTCCCATGCTATCCTGTTACAGCTGCTGTCAGAATTCACATGTTCACCTCCACAGAAGCCTAGCCCCTTCCATGAGTACTTTTACTGTTGCTTTATTTATTTTTGTTAGACTTTATCTGACCTTTTTCTTCGATATGCGACTTCTCGTTTGTTTTGTTTGAAAATTTTGGTAATGTTCCACCTTGTTTCTGTGATAATTATGCCTCTCTCCAGAACATCATATGAATGCACCGCACTGCCAATTCCAGTTACTGGCTAGTCACCATTAATCCTAGATAGAACACAGGACTCAATAACTGGTGCAGCTTATGGCTTCAGATGCATGCAATAGTGTGACAACAGAGAAATAAAACATGAAAAAGCAATGTGACCACATGAAACCACTAATATCGCACAATTTTTTCATACTTGGCACATGCAGATGCCGAATGGTGAACATTCTTGCACTTTAGTAAACTGAATCATAGAAAACTATTATTAACATTAAGAATAATATTATTTCTTCTCATTCTTTTATTAGTGCATGAAATAAATTGATTTTCCAGTGTCTGAAATATATTGATTACAGAAGGGTCTTTACTGCATGCAATCCCAATTAGACTGTACCTGACAAGATAATGACTTTATTGTTGAGCTATGTCTTGCTTTGGCCACAATGTAAGGCAAGATGTGTGGTCCTGACATGTTGACAGTGCATGTGCATAGGCATTTTACATGATGAGCTGCACTTAATGCCACAATACAAGGTCAGTTCCTCTTGTACAATTTCACAATTCACCAAGTGCAGTGTGCTTGAATGGAGTGGATATATTTTCAGATACCAATGGCTCTTCAGGGGCTGCTGGTCACTCTAAGTCCTGCTATGCTTTGATACAAAGTGCTGCAGCGATGTATCATTAATAAACAGCATCTTTTGAGCTCCTTAATTAGAACCTTTGCTGTAAGTCATGCCGGAGTGAAATGTAATTCCTCTTGCAGTAGAGGAAGCATCTTTTCCAGAGGGAGTTGGATAATAAATAGATTACCCTGGATGGAGCAGGAAAGGTGATCCATTGGAGGCAGAAATTACCCTCATTTCCAATGATTGTGTGGGTGAAATTTTTTTTAAAATTACGATTTTTTTTGACAATGCAACTTTACAGAAGTTTTAGGTAAGCTTGAGGAAGTGGCACAGAAGGAGCATGCACAGTGGTACAGATTCTGTACACAAGCATATTCATGTTTTAGCACTATGCTCTGCATTGCTGTTATGTTGTGTAGTTCTCTTCTCTTCAATTAAATGCAGCAAGCATAAAATATCAAACATGCAGAGAAAAAATGTAAACAGATCCAACCGGTCTATGCTGACCATAATCCCAAACTGAATGAGTCCCACCTGTATGCGCATGGTCCATATCCCTCCAAACATTTCCTATTCATGTACTTACCCAAATGTCTTTTAAACAATGTGACTGTACCTGAATGCAGCAGCTCCCCTGGAATTTTATTTCACACATGAACCACATTGTGTAAAAAAGTTCCCTCTTGTCTTTTTTAAATCTTCCTCTTCTCACTTTAAAAATTTATGAAGCAATAAGCTGAATTATTCACCCTATCGGCATTGGATTGAGTGACATTGATATAAAAGCTGAAAATTGAGCTATGAAAATACTTTTACACAGTTATTAGAAGCCTTTTCTATATCCAGCAGATTTCATTCAATAATTCACTTAGCAAGCTCTTTGACCTGAGCCCTTGTCAAATGATGTCTAAAGTGAGGTTTTCTCCTAGGTTAGGTCATTTTACAGTAGCAGTTGGAGAGATTTAGTGCTGCTGTTATCATATCATTGGTAGCAATATCCCCAGTGACATAGTAATCAGTCACTCTTGACCGACTGACTAACTTCATAGCTGAAGCTACAATGGTGAGAAATATGTTCATGCTTAATTGTTCTTTCTTTTCTACCTCTTAACCCTCACTCCTCCCCTGCCCAAACATCCTATAGTTTTTGAGCCAGGTTGGGCTTACAGGTAGCCTTCCCTCCAGTAACTTTTCAGTTAATGAGTCTATGATCATTGGGAAGAATGGTGGGCATGAAGACTTTTCCCAACAAAATTCGAAGAGGAACACTATCTTCCGCCTGGGCACCCTACAACCCAGAGCTCAATATTGAGCTCTCCAATTTCAAATAACCTTGTCACTCATCCCCCACCTCTCCTTTGAGCCCCACCTCTGCCCTTCCATTCCACGTCCGATCCTCCCTTCCAGCCACCAGCTGGAGTCATCCCTCCCATTGGCCAACCAGGTCGTACCTACCACCAGTGTCCACCTTTCACCACCATTCCACCTCCACCCCTCCTCCCCTCTTTATCTGCAGCACCCCCTACTCTCACATCCAGTCCTGAAGAAGGGTAATACCCGAAACGTTGACTGGTCCTTTCCTTCAGATGCTGCCTGGCTTGCTGTGTTCTTCCAGCCTCCTGTTTGTTTATCTTGTGTTCCAGCATCTGAGGTTTTGTTTGTCTCTAAATGATTTAAACACAAACCACAAAGACAAAAAGCCATTTCCAAAAACAAATTCTTGCAACCACTTGAAGCAATGTCTTACAAGAGCAACAAAGATCTTTTTACTGCATGAACAGAAAAGGTTGGAGACACTCAGCTGGCCAGACACCATCTATGAAGTTAAACTTTCAGGTTGACAGCCTTTCAACAAAACTGCAAGGTGCTGGAAATGAACTGTTTTTAAAATGGTCAGAGGCAGGGAAAGATGGTGAGGTGGGCAAGCAAGTGGAAGAAAGACAGAGTGAGAGTGCAGGGAATGAGTGATCTAATGACAAAGGGAATGATGTTGGGAATGATGGTGTGATTGAAACAGGGACAATAGAAGCCATGTAATGTAATAACTAAGACAGAATAATACAGTGCCAGAATCAACAAGCACAGAGTTCCCTTGTGACTCAGCAATCTGGCATAGGAAAGTGGATAAACATAAGGAGTATGGGCCTCCTGACTAGAGGGAATCTCCATCCCTCATCAAAAACCCACATTTCATCCCTACCCCTGAACAACAGCCCTCATTTCCTCCACTCTTAAGTCGCAACAATGGTTTCTGCTGTCCAAGAAAACTGTCCTGTTGCACAGCAGCTCAAAGAGGCTGTACACCACAACTTCCAAAGCACTCCATGAAGTTTAAATATCATACTTACAGAGTGTTACTTTAAAACTAAAACGACCCAATTGATTTCTGGTTAAAAAAAACGGCATAACATGGCAGATAACAATGTGAATGATGAATGATTCATTTATTGCTACATATGTTTAAGAAGACTCAGTGAAAAGTGTTCTTTTGCCATAATCTGGTAAAATTTTGAGGTACAAGAAGAATAAAAGAATGTCTATAAATGGAGTTCATCTTTCTCAGCCAGGGTCCCAAACATGGTTTCAGGACTTCTACAAGGCTGTTTCTCTAAGCCTATATCAGCCCGGAGACCCTGCTCTGGGTAATGGCATTTGTGCAGGCAGCAACACCACCTTTGCCACCAGTCTCCGCGCCTATTGTAGCCAGGAGGCCCCACTCTGCCATCGCTGAAGCCAATGGCCCATCGCCACAGCCGATGCCCCACCACGTTTCCAGGATTCCACACGTTGGGCCGATGAAGCTAGGAGTCCCCATCGATTCTACTCGAGCCTCCCTGTGACATCAGGGAGATGATGTAAAGAAAAAAAAATAAAAAGATGAAAAGGAGAGAGAGAAAAAGAATGTGGTCTGTCTGGAGTGGAGGGGCTGAACTCCTCACTAGGCAGGAGACTCGGGGCTGGGGTGAAGTCATGTCTGGCTTGTCCTTGTGTTGATATACTTGATATATACGACCATACTGTTCAGCTGAAGGATCAACATTAACCTCAAAGTGAACCTCCACTTCATCCACAAAAGCTATCCGACCCTCATATTCCAATGTCATTTTTTATTTACATAATGCTTAAGCTATTTTGATAGTCAAGTCGTTGATACCCTAACTTTTGTCATTAACTCAAGTTTGAGTCTCTGATAAGTTGTTACATGTCCAGGATGCCAAGCAAGGAAGATGTAGAGCAGATACATATTTCCCTCCCTTCCCTTGTCTGCCTTCCGCAGTGTCACTTCACCTGCACTTCCTAGAATCTAGTCTACTGCATTTGCTGCCCACAATGTGGTCTCCTCTACATTGGGGAAAAGAAGCGTAGACTGTGTGACCGCTTCACAGAACATGTACGTTCTGCTCACAAAAAAGACTCTGAGCTACCTGTTGCCTGCCACTTTAAAACACCACCCTGTTCTCTATCTCTGGCTTGATGCAGTGTTTCAGCGAAGCTCAATGCCAGTTAACACCTCCCTCTGGACTCAATATCGAGTTCAATAATTTTAGGGCCTAAACTGCCCCATGTCCTAACCTCCTACCCTACACACCAGGCCTTGTTATCACATAACCTGCCATTACACACTACCCATTGTTAGTCTCAGAAAACATTTCCATTAATAACTAAAAATTTCCAATTCCCATGAATAACTATTCACCCTACTAGCCAGATCGTTATCAATTCCCATGAATAACTATTCACCCTTCTAGCTAGATCACTATCAGCTTCTTTGTCTATCCAACTGCTCTTCTTTCTCTTCAGGCTCCATCCTATAGTTTACTCCCTACCCCATTCCTCTCCCTATTTTCTGCATATAAATCGACGTTAATCCAGCTACCATCAACTCTGAGGAAGGGTCACTGGACCCAAAACGTTAACTCTGATTTTCATAGATGTTGCCAGACCTGATGAGCTTTTCCAGCAACTTCTGTTTTTGTTCATGAAGATGCCGAGCTGCTGCCTAGTTATAAGTTCTATCAACAGCTAAAGTCAAAGCAGACATGCTAGAAGATTCGACTGATTCTTCACTAATCAATCAGGATCTTTACAACACTGCAGTAGGTGAGGTTAATACAATAGGCAGTTAGAGGGGTCAAATTATTCATAAGTTGAAATCAGTATGCCATTTTGTAATAAAACAAATGAAGAACTGCAAGTGTTGTAAATCTGAAACAGAAACAGAAATTGCTGGAGAGGCTCAACAAATCTGGCAGTATCTGTGGAGGACGAGCAAGGCTACTGTTTTAAGTCCTGAATGGTCTGAAGAAGGGTCACTGGATTTGAAATGTCAACTCTGCTTTCTCTCCAAAAATGCTGTCAATCCCGCTGAGTTTCTTCAGCAATTTCTGTTTTTATGTCATTTTGTAAAATAGGCACAAAACATATCTTTTTCTGATGAAGGGTCTAGGCCTGAAACATCAGCTTTTGTACTCCTAATATGCTGCTTGGCCTGCTGTGTTCATCCAGCTCCACACTTTGATATCTCGGATTCTCCAGAATCTGCAGTTCCTACTATCTCTGATCACAAAACATATCAACTTAGAAGCAGAACTGCCTGTGTCCAATTTTCACAGATCTTTTATATCAGGATTTTGAATCATCTCCCCTCACTGCCAAAAAGTAAGAACTTTTATTCAGTGAACACCTAGTCAAGATTGGCAAAAGTCTTCCTCCAAATGTGCAGGTATCATGTTGACTGAGCCCAAATCCCTCAGTCCTACATGACTGCGTCCTCTGCCTGCATAGCCCAGGCCAATCATTCCCTATTGGGGTTAACTGAAGGCAGTATCAGCCTGGGCATTGATGTCTACTTCTCTGCAAAGCTGACTTAGGGAACAAAGCTGTGGTCACAGGAGAGGTGCCAGAGGACTGGAGGACAGCTAATATCGTACCAGTAATAAAGAAGAATAGTAAGGATAAACCTGGAAACTACAAACCAGTGAAACTTGGGAAACGACTGGAAAAATTTCTGAGGGACAGAATTAATCTCCGCATGGGGAGACAAGGATTAATCGAGGATAATTTTGTAAGGGGGAAAATCATGAAGAATAACAAGCCAATTAGAAATTGCTGGAAAAACTCAGCAGGTCTGGCAGCCTCTGAACGCCAGTTCGAAAGAAGGATCACTGGACCTGAAACATTAACTCTGCTTTCTCTCCAGAGGTGCTGCTAGACATGCTGAATATTTTTTCCAGAAATTTCTGATTTTGTCTCTGCTTTCCAATACCTGCAGTCCTTTACTCTTTTTTTGTATCATGAATAACAAATTTGATTCAATTTTTTGAAGAGGTGACTAGGTGCTTAAATGAGATTAGTGCAGTTGATGTATTCTGCATCAACCTCAATAAAGCTTTTGACAAGGTTTTACACAACACACCAGTTCGGAAGTTACAAGCCCCTGGGATCCAGGGCAATTTGGCAAATTGAATACAAAATTGGCTTAGTGGCAGGAAGCAGAAGGTGATGATCTGAAGGGTCTGTCCAGCAGCATAACAGAGGGTTCAAAGCTGGCTTCTTTGCTATTTGCCGTATACTTGAATAATCTCAACATGAATGCGGGGGGTATGGTCAGTAAACTCACTGATGATAAGAAAATTGATAGTGTGGTAAATAATGACGAGGAACTCCTCAGACTATAGCACAATATAGATGAGCTGGTCAGATGATCTGAACAGTGGCAAGTGGAATTTAATCCTAAGAAGTGTGATGTGAGGACTAAACAGACAAAGGAGTACATGTTGAACAGTAACACATTATGAAGAACATGGTTAGAGAAGGTACCAGCTATTAAACTATTTAGTAAAAAGCCATGGTGTTGGAGGTAGTATATTTGAAAGGACAGAGTATTTGGCAACTAATAGAAGTCAGAAATTTGGGATAAGCTGGGCATTTTCAGGATGACAACCTGTAGATACTGGCATGCTACAGGGATCAGTGCTAGGACCAATTATTAATAATTTAAAGTGCATGCTAATGATTTGGATGAGGGAAGTATATGTAGCCAAGCTTCGGATGACAGAACAATAGATGGGAAAGCAAGTAGTATGTATGACACAAAGAGTCTACAGAAGGAAACAAACAGGTTGTGTGAGTAAGCAAAATCTTCGAATATAGAATATAATGTGCGGAAATGAAAGGTTATGAACTTTTGCAGGAAAAGTAAAGGAGCTGAATATTATTTAAGTGAAGAAAGGCTACAGAAAACTATGGAATAAAGGGAGTCATCATCCTTGAATTAGAAAAGGCTAACAGCCAAATTCAGCAGGTAATAGGGAAGGCAAGTAGAATGTTGGTCTTCATTTCAAAGGGAATGGAGTGTAAAAGAATGAAAGTTTTGCTAAGAGTATACACGACAGCATTCAAACCATAGCCGGAATACTGCGAACGGTTTTGTGCACCTTATCAAAGGAAAGATATGTTGCATTGAAGGCAGCCCAGTGAAGATTTACTAGGCTGATACCAGGTATCAAGGAACTATCTTGGGAGGAGGGGTTGGTTTGATTTGGTCTTTACTCATTAAACTATAGAAGAATCAGAGCAAACCTTATTGAAACACGCAGGATTTTCAGACAACCTGACATGATGGATGCAGAAAGGTTGTTTCCCCTTGTGGCAGAGTCTCGGACAATAGGACATAATTTCATAATAAGGGGGTCACACATTTAATAAAAGATGAGGGGGATTTTGATTTTCGCTTTCAGTCAGTTGTGAATCTGTGGAAGTTATTACCACAAAGGGCTGTTGAGGCTGCTTAATTAAGTTTATTTAAGTTTGAGCCAGACAGATGTTTAATCAGTGAGGGAATCGAGGATTATAAGGAAAAGGTAGAAAAGAGAGTTAAAGGAAATCAGATCAGTCATGATTTCATTGAATGGCAGAGAAGTCTCTGTGGGCTGAATGGTCTATTTCTGCTCCTATGACTTTTGGCATTATAGTTTTAAGATCAGAGGTACCTTAGTGTACATGTCCATCGATCTTTAAAGACAGCAAAATGGGCAGCTAAGTTGGTTAAGAAGGCAGATGATGGGCCTCAATAGTCAAGGTTATTGTAGAGCTTACAAAACATTAGTTAGGCCACAGGTGGAGTACAGTATGTAGTTCTGGATGCCACACCGTTAGAAGGATGTGATTGCATCAGAGAGGGTGCAGAAGATAATCACCAGCATGTTGCCTAGGCAGGACTGATTCACCTGTGAAGAAAGACTAGATAAGCTGAGGTTAATTTTTTTAGAGCAGAGAAGTCTGAGGGTGCAGCTGATTGAAGTGTAAAAAGTTTTGAGGTGTATGGGCAGGGTAAATAGAGACAAACCTTCCTTTGGTAGAGGGGTCAATAACCGGGGGCATAGTTTTATGTAAAGAGCAGGAGGTTTAGAAGGTCTTTGAGGATTTTTTTCTTCACCCAGAGGTGGTAGATATCTAGAACACACTGTCTGAAAGGGTGGTTGAGGCGGGGACCCTTTTAAAAAGTATGTAACAAAATGTTTAGATGAGCACTTGAAATGCCATAACATAGAAGACTATAGGCCAAGTGCTGGAGAATGGGATTAGGACAGTTGGATGGCGATGACCAGCAGGGACACAATAGGACAAAAGGCCTCTTTCCATGCTGTAAAAACGCAATAACTCTATTTTAAAAGGGATTTACACTGAATCTTCTGAAACAATTAACTTATGATTGGAGGCAACTTCAAATAATGGAAGTCAGTTGGCTAGGATTTTTTGTGGAAAAATAAAGGTTTCAGAGATATAGGCAATTTAATCAGTGATTCGCAATTGCCATCACCCCTATCCCTGTTGCCTTGTCATCTGATACCAGATGCATTGCATACAGTTTCTCTAATTGCATCACAATGAGGTGCATCATGAGAAGTGTCCTGTTGGAGATAAGCTGAGGCAACAATACTGACCCAATTTGTTCAGCAGCTTGGCTCAGTGCCATTTACATAATTTTAAATGACTGTTTATATGGCTTTATTCCTCTTTGAAGGCATGATGATATTAAAAACTCAAATTGTTTCTATATCTACATTTGAGCTGGGAGATGCTTGAACATTGATGTAATGTGGCAAAGCAAGAAAATTTTGCCTTTATGCAAAGCAGGGGAAGCTTGCCATAGGTGACAGAACATGTTGAACACGCTAACATCAACTGAAGGAAGCAGATGCTCTCCCTTTGTTTGATGTCCTTCCAGTTTGTCCACTCCACTGATTCAGAGAATAAAATGAAAACGCCAAGATCACAAGGAGATGTCCACCAGCTTTAATTATGGTCAGATTTAAACAGCAACATTAAATGCAAGGGGCTGTTCTAACAGAAATAAGTAACATATTAACTCATAGGGTCTATTTTTATATTTAGCTACCTACTTTTAAGTGCCATGAAGTTGTAAAATGCAGAACATCATTTTGTAGAGTATCCTTCCTGAATCCCTGCAGAGGACCTGCCAGAACTCATTATTTGTATGGCTGTCAAATTCAGCTCTGTGACTGAAAGCAAGAACTGAATTAGTATGAAGCAAATGCCCCAACCATTATGTTAGAAGGACTCCAGCCAGAAGTGAGCTCTGAGGTTGAGCAGCATTAGTAAATTAGATCACAGTAGGAGATCTAGAATAGCAGATTGGGTCCCCAAAACGTATTGTATCCCCCTACAGTGGCTCATGGAGAAGACATCACTGATTGTTACTTGAAGTGAAAATTAGATTTTCTTTGAAATTTGGCTTTGGAAAACAAACAAAAGGTGCTTATTTGTAAACCAAATCTGATCTTAATCCAAAGTGTGCCTGTGAATGCTATGCATCAAAGCAACATTCCCTCACTGTACCTCTTAGGGAAACAGATGTGTGTTCCTTTCTATGTTGGTAGAAATGATCCCAGACCTTTTGAAGTGGATTGTTGCTATAAAATCGCCAGTGAAAGGTCAATATATTCTCTTTAAAGAATGCCAGGAATTGGTTATTGCTACTACAATGTGCCAGTAACATTAAAAAAAATACATTAGCCAACAATAAAATGTGAGGCTGGATGAACACAGCAGGCCAAGCAGTATCTCAGGAGCACAAAAGCTTTAGCCAACATTAGCCAACAAGATGCGTTGAACTTAGGTAACCTTAACCGATGGAATGTGGGTTTCATAGAATCATGGCATTGTTTCATGCAAGAGCTATTCGGCCCATCGTGTTCGTGCTGGTGTTCTGCAACAGCATTTTTCACCTAATGCCATTCCTTCATTACTTCCATGTAGCTCTGCTCATTCATCCATTTCAGTTAATAATACAATTCCTTTTTTGAATGCTATGTTCCATCTGACTAGACTGGCAAGCAGTACATTCCAGATCCTAACCACTTGCTACTTAAAATAAGTTTTTCCATATTGCTATTGATTCTTTTTACCAATTTCTTTCAATCTGTGCCCCCTTATTCTCAATCCTCAATCATGTTTTTGAATGCATCAATCAAACCTTCTCTCAACTTTCTCTTCTCAAAGGAGAAAAGTCCCAGCATCTCCAATCACTTGACACGACTGAAATTATTTATCCTTGGATAAATATCTCAGGATTTGTTTCAGCATCAGCTCTATCGCCTGCACACTCTTCCTGAAAATGGACACAGATTGGGCTCAGGTAAAGATAGTGTACCTTTCTGTTTAGTTTCCTGGGGGTTGGCCTGGAGTTCCTTGTATGGGTTTCATGAGTTAGAGTTGAAGTGACGTTCTTATAAAGTGATGGGCTCACAGCAGTTCTTGTCATCAAATATTTAGGAGATTGGCTTTTGAGTGAACTTTGAAACTGGAACTAGTTAAGTACTTTGACTGCCCGATGATTTATAGCTACATCAAAGTTTATTCTCAGGCCGGCTGATGACTGGTGTTTTGGAAGTGTCTGCTTGGTCCTCGGGTATAAGGGTGCAATCTTCCGAACACGTTTGATCATGTGAGCACCGGGTTAACACTTCTGAGATCTACCCAGCCTACTATAACATAACAAGCTGGTTTTAAAAGTATATTCACAGAATGCGGGCATCACGGGTTGGGCCAGCATTTATTCCCCACACTGAATTGCCCTTGAGAACATAACAGTCTGTGTGATGTAGGCACAATCTCATCCTGTTAGGAGTGTATTCCAATATTTTGGCCCAGTAGCAGCAAAGAAATCATGATATAATTTCAAATCAAAACAGCGTGTAATTTAGCAGGGAAATTGCACGTCATGATGTTCCCATGTATTTGTTCTTCCAGGTGGTGAAGGTTGGAAAGTGATGTTTGGGGAGGTTTTTGAATCTGTGCAGTGCATCTTCTGGTGGAAGGAGTGAATATTGAAGGTGTTAGATCAGGTAGCAATCATTGGCTGCTTTGTGCTGAATTGTGTTTAGCTCCTTGAGTATTGTTGGAGCTGCACTCATCCAGAACATTTTATCACAGTCCTGATTTTTGTTTTGTAGATTGTGCTCAGACTTTGTTGAGTCATGAAGTGTGTTAGTTGCCCCAGATTTCTCAATCTTTGAATTTTGATTGTCCCTTTTGCTAATACGAAACAGGCAGACTTGCAACTTTATAGCTTTTTGTATTGTTCAATCTTCACCCAATGAGATGTGTGTATTGCACAGATGGTTGTAAAGATACTTCACCTACATCCATATTTAATTGGTATTTCCTGGAGATTCGATACTGACTGTAGTCTAAAAGACAAATGTCATGAAATTCGTAGCTGCCACCTTTATAACTTGTTTATGTACGTTTGTTATTCGACTATTGACTGAAAGTACAGAATATGAAATGTCTGTACAAGGCATGAGAATACCATTATTTGATATTCTTCCTACTAAGGTGAATCCCTTATGCTTCTATACGTTAGATTTCATCTGTACTTGTCTGCTCATTCCAGCAACCTATTTGACCTTTCGAAATGTAACGTTATCCTACCAATAATTCATAATTCTTCCAAGTTTCATGTTATTCACAAAGTTTGAAATTGATTCCTCTATGTAAAGGCCTAAGGCACTACTTTATATCAAAGTGCAAGAGTCCCTGACAAACTTCACCATAACCCTACTCACAGTTCAAAAACATGGTTCTTTCTAACACTCAGACACTTAGCCAATATAATTCATTTGTAATTACTGTGCCTTTTATTCCATGAGCTCTTTCTGTGGCACTTCATCAAGTGACTTTTGGAAGTCCATGTGTAACACATCAACAAAATTAACCTGATCAACCCTGCCCCTATCTGACCAAAAGCTCAAGCAAGTTGGTTAAAATAGGTTTGCCCTTAATAAATCCTTGCTCGTTGTCCTTAATTAACCTTTTTTTTGCCAAGTTAAACTTCATTTTGTCCTGAATCCAGTTCATGTGACATGAATACAAATTGCAAGGCCCTTGTGGTGCAGTGGTCATTTGCCTACATGTGGGACAGGAGATCTATTTTCAAGTCTCACTCCTGCTAGAAATGTATCAAAACATGACCACGCAAGTTGATTCAAATAAATTGCCTCTCTTCTTGTAACTGTTTTATGTGAAGCGAAATTGTACAGATTCTATCTCCACTTTCAGTGGGCCTAGAGCTCCCTAAAATATCACAAAAAATAATGCGTTTGCAGCAAGAGTGTAAGGGTGGATTTTGAGAGAAATGGAAAATGCACACTTGTGAAGGAGCTGATTCCTTTTAGTGATGAGAGCTTGTCATATTGTTGGAGCAGAACAGCGGAAGCTTCTGTTTATATTTAGCTGTGGCATATCAGATCTTGAATTGATTAATGGTGATACGTGCTGCTCAAAGTGATGTGAAAAGAGTACTTTTCTCAATTAGATAAGCACACAATAACTGGCTTTGTTTCCTTGATTAGGCAAAAAGATTGCTGATATTTTCACATTATAAAGACTTCAATGTTAAGTTTAAAGACACATTGTGCAGTTTAGGTAGATTGGCCATGCAAAATTGCCCATAGTGCCCTGGGAGGCACAGGCTGGGTGGTGTAGCCATGGGAAATGCAGGGCTCCCGTGATAGAGTGTTAGGGGTGGGTCCAGTTGGGATATTGTTTTGAGGGTTGGTGAGAAATCATCCTAGAATCCCAGCAGGGAAAACATTAACAGTATTGTCTCCATCAAGCCTATAAAAATTTCATATGATTCAATCAGAACATGTTTCTTAATCTATTTATTTTAGGCCAGGTGAACTCAATCTCTTCTTGTAGGATAATCTCCGAACTAATAAGACTAAAGGCAGATATGTCCCCTGGCCCCAGTGGTTTACATCTGAGGATCCTCAGAGAAGTAGCTGCTGAGGTAATGGATGCATTGGTCATAATTTTCCAGAAACCCTTGGATTGTGGAGAAGTGATTGGAAAACTGCCAATGTTGCACCCCTTTTCAAAAAGAAAGACAATAAGCAGGTAACCCTTGGCCAATTACCGTAACATTTATTGTTGAAAAAAAATGTTGGCATTTATGATTAATGAAGTAACAGCAGCACATTTGTAAAATCATGATCTAATCAAATAGAATCAGCATGGCTTCATGAAATGGAATTCATGTGTGACAACTTTATTTCAGATTTTTCAGGGTGTCTCAATAAAACGGGGTAGAGGGGAACCAGTGGATGTGTTCTATTTGGACTTACAGAAGGCGTTTGAAATTAGGTATCTCACAAAAAGTTAAGTCATAAGAGCCCAAGTTATTGGAGGTAGCATATTGGCATGGACAGAAAATTAGCTAATGGACAGGAAACAGCAATTGGGATAAGGTGTACTTTTTCAGGTTGGCAAAGCAAGTTACAAAGGAGATATAAACAGTTTACAGAGATATTTATAGATTAAGTAAATGCTAAAAAGAATAGGCAAATGGAGTATAATGTTGGAAAATGTGAAGTTGTTCATTTTGGAAGGGAGATCAAAAGAATAGATTATTATTTAAATGGAGAAAAGCTGCAGAAAGCTGTAACACAAAAGGGACTTGGAAGGCTCAGAAAGCTAGCACTCAGATGCAGCAGGTAATCAGGAAGAATAATGGAATGTTGGCCCTGATTTCAAAGAAGTTGGAGTATAAGAGTAAGGATGTCATACTGCAACTGTGCAAAGTACTGATGGGACCACATTGGGAGTACTGAGACCAGTTTTGGTCCCTTATTTAAGGAAAGATATCACTTCATTGGCAGCAATATAGAGAAGGTTCACTACATTGATGATTCTTGGTATAGAGGGATTACTTTATGAGCAAAGATTAAACAGTCAGGAGCTCTACTCACTGGAATTTTGAAGAATGAGAGGTGATCTAATTGAAACTTAGAAGATTCTTAAGGGCCTTAATAGGGTAAGTGCTGAAAGGATGTTTCCCCTCATGGGAGAGTCTAGGACCAGACAACATAGTCTCAGAATTATGAGGTATCAATATAGAACTGAGATGAAGAGGTATTTCTTCTCTCAGAAGGCTGTGACTCTTTGGAACTCATTGCCTCAGATAACTATGGGGGCAGGGTCCTTATGTATATTTAAGTCTGAGATGTATAGATAGATTCTTTATCAGTAGGGGAGTCAAAGATTATGGGTAAAGGGCAGAAAAATGGGCACGAGGAATGTCAGATCAGCCATGATCTTATTGAATGGCAGAACAGACTCAAGAGGCCAAATGGCCTCTTCCTTTCCTATTTCTTCTGGTCATCCCAGGAATTAGTCCCGCTAACATTTTGTGAACTGTCATCGGCAATGACATCTTTCCTAAGGTAGGGAAATTAACATCTCCTGACGCTCTCTGAGGGTAACTCTTGCCTCTGACTCAGAGGGTGTGGATTCAAATTATTATACCTGAAGCAAAGAATTAGGCTGATACTGCAGAGAATGAGTTCTGCATTAAACTGAGGCCCAGGCTTCTCTATCAGGTGGCTACAAAAGATACTACTACACCATTTTGAAGAGAACCAGCATGGTTATTCTTGGCGTCCTGGCCAGTATTTATCCCTCAATGGTCATTATTAAAGCAAAGTCAGAAGTCACACAACACCAGCTTATAGTCCAACAGGTTTATTTGAAAACACAAGTCTTCATTGCACTGCTCCTTTATCTGGTGAGGCATCAGGTCACTTCACCTGGTGAAGGGTCTATACTCCAAAAGCTTGAGGTCGCAAATAAACCTGTTGGACTATAACCTGGTATCGTCTGACTCCTGACTTTACCCACCCGAGTCCAACACCAACACATCCATATCATGATTAAAATTAGACTCATGTGTTTGTTGCTTCCATGTGGAAAAACATGCCCTTTCAGTATCTACTCCATCCGCTGATGCATGTGACATTTCTTCCACCGCTGATACCAATGTTCCGAATCCACTCTGGTAGCTATCCCCCGACTTTCCCCTGACCTCTCGCCTCCAGCTCATCATCCTTATTGGATCCCTCTTAAGCTCTCACCAGCTGGTCACACTGCTCAATGTGTCACTCTCTAACTTCTCCAGAGACTTTGTGGGCCCCTTTCACTCACTTGACATCTCCTTCACTGCCCTCATCTTTATGAGTGGTGGATGTGGTGGTGAGGGGCGGTTGAGGGGTGCTGGATGCAGGGTCTGAAGCTAGTGCCTTTCGGCAGGCTTTCCCTTCCCAAAGGTGGGTCCTTCAGTTGGCCACTGAGTACCTGTGAAAGATCGTCCTTTTAATAGGCTACTTGCTCTGTGGTCTTCTTGCATGGCTTGGAAAAAAAAAGAGGCAGATTGAAACCCTTCTGTGTCTTCTTCAGACCTTGATTGGTTTGTGGAGGTAGTGCTGTCCTCCACACTCTGAGTTGAGATTAACAGGGATGGAGGCAGCAAGGTGGCTTCCTCGTACTCAATCAATAGATTCTCCCCACCCCCTTCGGCTCCCCCATCTACATTGACTCACCTGCATGAGGCTTAGAATTCTTCCCACTATCTTTTACTTCAGGGCTAGATGATTAATAAATTCCGCAAACCTTATTTACTCAAGAGGAAACAGCACTAACATTGGATGGCCATAGCTGCAAAATAAATTCAGGTGTAAAGGTAGATACGAATTGAGAAATGAGAGCAGTTAAACACGTGAGCATTGAGATTGTAGTTCAGCTGGAAACCAGGTCTTGAGAACATATGTTGTGAAAACGGAGCAAGCTGCAATGATTTTCCATTCATTAAAACTAATAGATGGAAAAATCACAACCTGTGCTCCACTGATTTCATGAGTCACGCTCCCTGCGCTTGGCTCTTCCCGATGGGACTGCTGGACAGCAGAATCAAACCTCAAGAGAAAAGGTAAGTTAATGGGATTTCAAAGATGGAATCGCCATAACTAACCGAACTGGGGAGGAGGGTCGAAGGGTAGGATGTTGTGTTTAAGATCAGTCAGCTCAGAACAGAGACAGACTTGTAACATCTGGATAAATTTGCGTTGCTTTCAGGGAAGCTTTCAGTCATTTGTATGTGTTACCAACTCCCTGCAGTGAGTTCCAGTTTCTCAAGATAACATCAAAACACAAAGAATGCCATTCCCTCAGCATAAAACATTGAGCGTGTGCAATATACCAACTATTGATCTATTACCTTTATTTATTACCGGCATGGCAGCACAATGAAATATTGTTGTGCATAATACACTAAGCAAAAAATTGCTGTGGGTCCTCATTTGACCCACATGTACATATGTATACTGGTCTGGGAGGGAGGTTCATGACTGAGACACATCGTATATTGTGGCCATGCAATTAGAAAACTTGGTGCTTTGCAAAAAAGGGGAACAAGTAGTTTGTCAGCCACAATACACTGTTATGATGACTATAGCCAAAATTCTCACGTATGAAAAATAATGGCCTAGCTGAGGGAGAATGCCAGTTTCAATGCTTATTTAATTGCTTGCTTACTATGATGCCATTACAGTTAAATTTTCGCCCTTGATCTTGCCATTAGATACCTTAGAGCTCCCTGGTTTGAATAGTATTTTAATTAACTTCTAAACTTACCAAAATTCCCATAGCATTCTCATAATGAAGGGCAGTTCATTTGTTGTTGTCTGCCGTGGGAAGAATCCAGTTAACACTTTGGAATGGAGACTCTGTTGGATGGGCACTCCTGGAGTTTTCTGGCAGATCTGCTGGTAGAATGTGTCACTTCAACAAAGGCAATGGGACCAGCAAAATAGATCAATTACATTTACATTGAAATGAAACACTCCTTGCATTGATTTTAAAGCTGAGGCAACTCTATTAGAATGTATAATTGGAGATGTGGGTGAATAAGTTATCATGGGTTTTCTACTCCTTCCAAGGTTCAAAGCCCCATCAAAATCTGCCATTTTTAAAAAAAGTTTGTTCCTATTTTTGTTTTTTTTCTATTCCCTTGTATAAGTTTCTGTCTCTCACCTATTTCTAGGAATGTTTCTTTATTTTATGTCTCCTAACCATCTCTAGCTCTTCTTTTCAGTGAATTTCAGTCACTTAACCTGACAACTTATCTTCAACTAATAATAGTGTAGTGTGGAAACTCGGCTAATTTCAAGGCTGATTTATCTAAAGTTCTTGATGAATTCTAGAGATATTCTGCTGGACTTTTTATTTGATGGAGCATGCTAGTGTTTAGAGTTTTCCATTTCCTCTTTCTAATTCTATTTGAAATGTTTGCCTGTCTTCAGCAAAAACCTGTCTGAAATGCTGCCATTGATAATGGGAAATGCAGATGCTGGAGAATCCAAGATAACAAAGTGTGAAGCTGGATGAACACAGCAGGCCAAGCAGCATCTCAGGACCACAAAAGCTGACGTTTTGTCAGCTTTTGAGCTCCTGAGATGCTGCTTGGCCTGTGTGTTCATCCAGCTTCACACTTTGTTATCTTGAAATGCTGTCATGTTTTTCACTTGATAAATGCCAACTGAACTTCATTATGCTTTTGTTTCAATGGAACCTTCATAAAACTATTTTCCCACATAAACGTTTGCACAAACACATCCAGTGCCTCCTATTCCTGAGAAAATATCTTGCAATTGTTTTATTCATTTCTGGGGCCAGGGTGTTGCCGGCTGGGCCAGCATATATTTCCATCCCTATTCGACCTCGTAGTGCTGTAGTCCATTTGCTTCAGGTAGACACATTTTCCTATAGTGACCTTGGGGGAGGGTGGGAGAGCTTTTCATCAAGTGGAAAGCGCTGGGTGGCAGCCCTGTCATCATCCTACTTCCAGTCTGATTAAGGAGCATTGGCAGATACCACTACCTCCCCAGTGGCACTGCCATTCAACAGAGCTGCTGCCCTCTGGGCTACGTGATCTTGAAGATAGGCTAACCACTGGCCTGAGTAGAGCAGGACATGGTGGGCCTTCCTGGAAAAGGTTGTACAGTTTGGGGTGGTGTTGTTATGATAATGTTATTGGGCTAGTAATCCAGAGGCCCAGGCAAATGCTCTGCAGACATGGGTTCAACTACTCCACCACAGTAACTGGTGGGATTTGAATTCAACAAATAAGTCTGCAATTGAAAGCTAGTGTCAGTAACAGTGACCATAAAACTATCAACAATTGTCACAAAAACCCGTACGGTTTACCAATGTCTTTTAGGAATGGAAATCTGTCATTCTTGGCTGGCCTGGATGTAACTCCAGAATCACATGATGTTGTTGACTCTTAACTACCTTCTGAAATGGATTAGCAATCACTTAGCTCAAGGGCAATTAGGGGCTGATCATAATGAAGTATTTATCAGTGATGCCCACATATCATGAATGAATAAATTTTAGCAAAAGCTCACATTGGCTTTCTAGCTGGGCTGAGATGCCTGTCGCTTCCATAAGATTCTGTTCAATGTGAGGAAGAATACATTATCATTATATTACTGTACATAAATGCATACATTGTCCATAAATTATCCACTGTGGAAAATCTTGTAACTCACTACAAACAACAACCTTGTAACATCCTCGTACTGAATCTTCTTTTTTAAAGTTTAACCTGTTTTTTCCAGATCAACCTGTTTAGACACGTAATAACACATCTCTGGAGCAGGCGGGACTTGAACCCAGGTCTGCTGGCCTAGGGGTAGGGATATTACCACTGTGTCTGCCTGTTTTCATATGAAGGCCCTTTGACACATTAAGTGAATTTGATAGCAGGTGGCACTATTTTACCTATATTTTAGCTCCTCCATACCTTTTAGCACAAAATGTATATGTATATATCAAATGTGCTTAATAGTACATGGTTGGCTTTAGAATTTATGAAGAGCACCTGATACACCTCAAAATCTTGCTTCAGCACTACACAACATGATGCTCTTCCAACTAACAGATGAAACATTAAACTGAGGCCTTGTTGTAGTAACGTTAGTTGAAAAACGAATTGGTGTACGACACAATTAGAAAGTGACAGGTGACCTTTAACAGAGAACCTGAGCATTGTGTCATACACCAATTCATCCTTCAACTAGCATCACCAGAAGATAATATTTGCGTACTGACGTAGTGCTGTTTGTGGATGGTCATTAATCAAAAATAGGCTGCTATGTTTCCTACATCACATTACTACACTTCAGCAAATTACTTCATTGGTAATCATTGTTTGGGATTCCCTAAAAGACTCTGTGTAAATATCTGATTATTTGTTCTGTCTTTTTCCTCAGCAATTAGTTACAATGACCGGTTTCAAAACATCTCATTTCAGCCTGATTCTGTAGTATTATAATACAATTCTCCACCAGTTCAATGTTAGAAATATTGATAACATTTTAATATGGTTACCTTGTTAGAATACCATGTCATCAGTTAGAAGGAAGGATAAACTGAAATTGCACAGGCTAGTTGTTTTAAAGTGAGAGCTTGCTGTGCACAGATGGTCTGCTTTGTTCCCTGTATTACAACAGTAAATACACATCAAAGGTACTTAAATTGGTTATGAAATGTTTTGCTACAACTTGAGGTAGTGAAAGGCACTATAGAAATGTAAGTTTTATTTATATCCTCCTGTTAAATGGTTAAGAGAGGAAACCATCAAAAGAAGAAAACTGCAAAATAAGATTTCATTAAAAGGGGGAGAACGCTATTAGGGCCTTCCTTGTAGACATCCCAAGGCTGTGCATGTGTGATTAACATTTTCCCAGCACTTTAAAGAAAAGCAAAGTGAAAAGCAGAAGGAATTTAGTCTTGAGCCTGAGCAGGCTTCAAATAAAATCAGAAATACTAACCTCTTCATATTTGGTGATTGGGTGCAGAAATGCCACTTGAAATTTCAGAGAATTGGTTTCATCTGTGCATGTGATTTATGTTTAAACAGATGACAAACCTCAATCTGCACAATGCAATGGCAGTGTCTAGTGGTTTAATATTTGTCTTTGAAGATTGAGTTCAAATCTAGGCCTCAAAATGTAGAAATATAAAATAGGCATTTGTTCTGGTGGTATAGTTAATCTTAGTTTGTCTTTTAACCGGACCAATTTAAACCAGCTGTGATCATGACAGAGTGGAAAAATGTTGATTTGAATTTGTCGCAAGAAACACAGTATACTTGAAAGATGGGTATGGATCCAACCAGGTCCCTGTGCAACCAATACTTTGACATGAAATAGTTAGACATCTGCTTTATTTTGGTGCAAGGCGACAGAAAGTTGGCTCTTGAAATATTAATTAGCCATTTGACAGCAAGCTAAACAAATAAGAAGTTAATTGAAACACTGAAATAGGGTGTAATTTTTTTTAAATGTAAGTTGTGGAAAGCACATGTGCTGTGTAAGATAGCAGCAATAATGATTTTGTTTCCACATCATTATTCAAACTGAAGTCTGTTTAAATGAAGAAGTAACATTTTATTTTCACCTTTTTTTTTCACTTGTATTTCCAACAATTCCCCGCCACGCCTCCATTCTACCAATAGCAATGGGTGATACATTTATCCCCCAGCCCATCAGAAAGGCCACATCTGGACTCTCATCACTAGAAATTGAACAAATGGTCATTATAATGTAACTGTTCCTTGTAATTGTTAACTGGTTCTTACTGTTTTAGCTATGAGTGATGCATCAATGTCAGAAAGTGGTTTTAAATAGGATGTTAAATGATTCAGTAATTAATAACTGACAACATTCACAGATGAGGCCACTCATGGATGATCTGCTTTCATAAGCTGTCAGGAGGCAAAATGATGAAAATAATTGTTGTATGATGATGAGCCTCCCAGAAAATCCCAGCCTGACAATCTGTGTCTACCATAGCAGCCAGGACATCCGACAGTCAAAGCCTTTCATGAGCACAGGCAGTTAATCAGATGCATAAGGGTTTGAAGATCTGTGGCATAGAAGGGTTTGCAGTTTCAAGTATCTTTTGAATTTTTCCCTCATTGGGGAATTATCCGTATTTTCCATCCTTCGGGTGTATAGGATAACAATCATGCTGGCTTTTGGACTAGGATTTGAAGCAATAAGTGTGCAGAAAGAAACAAATTATTTTAAAAGCTATTTGACTTTGCTTCCTCTGTTTTCATCAATGTTCTTGCCGTTTTCTGACAGAATAAATGCCAGAAAGACTTTCTTAAATTGTCCTATTTCTGTAAAGAATGTAACCTTCCTCTTTAACCTTCTATGATATGTTAGTCTTCCTTAGCTCCTTCCAGTTTTTCAAAAGTTGTAATCCTTAATTTGCTTCCAGAACATGAAGATCAGTTTTGGGAATTATGCAAATGCTTTATTTATCTATCTACACTAAGCTTCTTAAGGGCTTGAAGATGGGTAATGGGCTTTTTTAACCTCAAAAGATAAAATATGGCGCAGTATCTTTGTTTGCAATTGAATTCAATGTTGAGAGTAAATAATGGCTAATTAATCATCCTGATACAGAATGCTGTACTCTTCGAAGGTTTAATTTGGATACTATGGAGTGTTGCCTTAATTTCATATCAAACTGTGTTGACACAGTGATTATTTGAGGATGTGGGCTGTTTTTCATCAGTGACTTAAATATTTCCTTGTCAGTAATATAAAAATAATTAAGGTGAACTAAATTTCAGAATATTCCAGAGTTTTTAATCATATTTAGGCACTATTTTTGACCATGGTTAGAGTGGGAAAAAAATATTTTTATTTCACCAATTTTTTGGCAGTTTCAATTGTGATTGGACTATGCATGAAGAAAGAGAAAATATTGCTTTAAAGGTATGTTGTGATGTCCATTTGCTATTTATCATTGCATAATTGGAAGATATAACATTCACAACTAATGCATGATTTTCCCATCTTAGGGGTGACAAGAGTATTGGTGAGGAGGGAAGATAATGGCAAAGTTGGCACTGGAGAGAAAATGACCCCTTTCTCATGATCTTTACAATTGCACGTTGGGTCAACCAGCCCCTTGGGGAATTTCTCAACTCACCAGCCATAAAGCTCAAGCGGTCATTTAATGGCCACTAAAAGATGTCAACTTACCACTTGTCTCCCTGGTGGATGAGAGTGGCCGTGAGTTGTCTGACTGGGAAACTGGTGGCTTGCCTGCCATGTTGAAGGGGCTCTGAGGCCTCTATTTGCCCAATCTAGAGGCATTTTGAGTTACAGATGGGGTCGCCTCTGAAAACCAACTTCTTATCTTGGCCTCTGATCCCCACCTGTTCCCACACAATGAACAGTGGATAAAAAAGACTCACCTTCTCTGGGTCTCCCCAGTGGCTGGCCTTATTGACACAGTTTGAGGTCTAGGAGCTGCTGCATCTGTTTGCCTGACAGCATCTGACGAGCCAGTGTGGAGGCCTGTGATTCAGCCTAGCCCTCAGTCGCTTGTCAGCTTATAATGAGGTGATTGGCATAAAATTAGTCAGTTTTCTGGTCAGTGGAGGTAGATTGTTAGTCGCCACCCAACATGCTCACGATCACGTTTACAAGATTTATCAGAAAATTATGCCCATGATCTGTGTTCTAACTCCTTTCACAGACTGTTTGACTCAGTGATAGAAATCACCTCCACGCCTGCAGAAACATTGGAACATTTGTCAGAGAATCTTAAACTCAGCACACATACCACATCATTTGCAACACTGGGAGCTCTCTATCTGCCTTATCAAAATGAGATCAATTAAGAAATGCTTATTTAATTTCAATGGGGCTTATAAAGATCCGAAAAATCCAATCTAATTTGTAATGCAGTCTGTACGAACCCAATGGCAATGTCTTTGTCTTCCTCCCTGTTAGACCTCTGGTAGAAATGATCAGAAATTTGCTCCAACTAAATATTGGGATGACAGAAGCTATTATCTTTGACTACTACAAATAACCTTCTGTTCCCTGGTCAGCACTCCATACCTTGACCTCTGTCTTCCATATTTTTCTTGCATTGGAGACTGAAAACTTTGCAGGTTGAATTAGGGATTGGGAGGAAGTAACAAGTGAGTGAGCAAAGTAAATAGGGTGAACTGAAATGATTCAGAAGCTCAAGGAGAAAACAATGAGGTGGTTCGTTGCAAGGTTTTCAGAATTGAATGACAGAGAAAAGTTAATTTTGAAGAAAGGCTCTTCAACTTCTGTTCAGGGAAGTGATAGTTTAATTAGCCTGTTAAGAATTCAAATATCACTCAAACCTTCTGCCAAAGATAAAACAGTGCAGAGGCAAGGCTTTTGAGGAAATTCATGGCTTTATTTTGTATTCTCTTAAGTTTAGATAGAAGTCTTTAATTTTAAATCATTAGAATCAATCAGAAAGCAAATCAATAAAATCAGTTAAAATCCAAAGTGCCTCTGATCTCATAAAGTTTATGCCTTCTCCATTGAGATTCATCGCTTTAGATTTTGTTTGCTGAAACATTTGATGAAACATAAAAAATAGGATCTGGTGTAGGCCATTTGGTCCTTCAAGTCTGTTTTGCCATTCAATCTGATGATAGACAATAGGTGCAGGAGTAGGCCATTCGGCTCTTCGAGCCAGCACCACCATTCATTATGATCATGGCTGACCATCCACAATCAGTATCCTGTTCCTGCCTTATTCCCATAAGCCTTGATTCCCCCACCTTTAAGAGCTCTATCCATCTCTTTCTTGAAAGTATTCAGAGACTTGGCTTCCACTGCCTTCTGGGGCACAGCTTTCCATATATCCACCACTCTCTGGGTGAAGACGTTTTTCCTCAACTCTGTTCTAAATGGCCTCCCCCTTATTTTTAAACTGTGTCCTCTGGCTCTGGGCTTACCTCTCAGCAGAAACATGCTTCCTGCCTCCAGAGTGTCCAATCCCTTAACAATCTTATACGTCTCAATCAGATCCCCTCTCATTCTTCTAAACTCAAGTGTATACAAGCCCAGTCACTCCAATCTTTCAACATATGATAGTCCCGCCATTCCAGGAATTGATCTTGTGTACCTACGCTTAACTCCCTCAATAGCAAGAATGTCCTGCCTCAAATTTGGAGACGAAAACTGTACACAATACTCCAGGTGCGGTCTCACCAGAGCCCTGTACAGCTGCAGAAGGACCTCTTTGCTCTTATACTCAATTCCTCTTGTTATGAAGGCCAGCATGCTATTAGCTTTCTTCACTGCCTGCTGTACCTGCCTGCTTGCTTTCATTGGCTGATGTACATTGACTGATTATGGCTGATCATTTAACCCAATCCTTGTTCCTGCCTTCTACCCATACATTTTGACTCCTTTAGCCCTAAGAATCTATCTTCTTCTTGAGAACATTAAATGCTTTGGCTTCAACTGCTTTCTGTGTCTAAGAATCCCACCACTCTCTAGGAGAAGTCTCTCTTCATTGCTGTGACATTACAAACTTTTCACTGTGCTCATTCGAATGCATGTGATAATAAAGGCTGTTTTATTCTATTCTAAATAGTCGACTGCATATCTTTAAGACTGTAATGCCTGTTTTTGGACTCTCCAGTCATTGGGAACACCCTTCCTGCATTTTTCCTGTTAGAATTTCAAGGTTTCTATGAGATCCACCTTAATTCTTCTAAATTCCAGTCAATATAATCTTAACTGATCCAGTCTCTCTTCATACATCAGTTCTATCATCCCAGGGATCAGCCTGGTAATATAAGGAGACCACTCATGTGCTCATAACTCCAGGTCCCGTACAATTGCAGTAAGACATCGCTTGCATCCCAAAGAAGCTTACCCAGGTAGAAATCTTGCAATTTCAATCTTGACCAAGTGCTGACTGGGTGACTGCTTTATGGAATACCTCTGTTCTGTCTGCGCATATGACCCCTGAATGTATGGTTGCCTGCCTTTTTAATTATCCACCTTAATTCAATTTATTTATTTTCTATCACTGGTCTGCTGCTGCATTCAAATAGAGAGCAAAAAAGAGAGAGTTAAGAAGAGCAAGGAGGGGACATGAGCAGACATTGGCAGGTAGAATAAAGGAGAACCCTAAAGCTTTCTATAGGTATGTGAGGAATAAGAGGATGACTAGGGTAGGAATAGGGCCAGTCAAAGACAGAAGTGGGAAGTTGTGTGTGGACCCTGCAGAGATTGGAGAGGTGCTAAATGATTATTTTTCATCTGTTTTCACTGAGGAACAGGAGAATATTGTAGAGGAGATGACTGAGTTATGGGCTACTAGAATCAAAGGGATTAAGGTTAGAAAGGAGGAGGTGTTATCAATTCTAGAAGGTGTGAAGGTAGATACATCCCCTGGGCCAGATGGAATTTTTCTGAGGATTATCTGGGAAGCTAGGGAGGAGGTGGCGGAGACTTTGGCCTTGATCTTTGAGTCCTCATTGTCTACAGGTTTAGTACCAGAGGACTGGAGGATTGCAAATGTTGTGCCCTTGTTCAAGAAGGGCAGTAGGGATGATCCAGGTAATTATAGACCTGTGAGCCTTACATCTGTTGTAGAAAAAGTTTTGGAAAGGATTATAAGAGATAGGATTTATAATCATCTAGCAAGCAACAATTTGATTGGAGATAGTCAGCATGGATTCATCAAGGGCAGGTCGTGTCTCACAAACCTCATTGAGCTTTTTGAGAAGGTGACCAAGCATGGGGATGAAGGTAGGATAGTTGACGTGGTGTACGTGGACTTCAGTAAAGTCTTTTATAAGGTTCCACATGGTAGGCTATTGAAGAAAATGCAGAGGTACGGGTTTGAGGGAGATTTAGCAGTTTGGATTAGAAACTGACTTTCTATAAGAAGGCAACGAGTGGTGGTTGATGGAAAATATTCCGCTTGGAGTCAGGTCACAAGTGGTGTGCCTCAAGGATTTGTTTTGGGACCACTGCTGTTTGTCATTTTTATAAATGACTTGGATACAGACATAGTTGGATTGGTTAGTAAGTTTGCAAATGACACTAAAGTCGGTGGAGTGGTGGACAGTGTGGAAGAATGTTGCAGGTTGCAGGGAGACTTGGATAAACTGCACAATTGGGCCAAAATATGGCAAATGGAGTTGAATACCGATAAATGTGAGGTGTGTTACTTTGGGAGGAATAATAGGAAGGCAGAATACCGGGTCAATGGAAAGGTTCTTGGTAGTGTGGATGTGCAGAGGCATCTTGGTGTCCATGTACATAGATCTCTGCAAGTTACCACTCAGGTTGATAGTGCTGTTAAGAAGGCATACGGTGTGTTAGGTTTTATTGGTAGAGGGATTGAGTTCTGGAGCCATGATGTCATGCTGCAACTGTACAAAACGCTAGTGCGGCCTCATTTGGAATATTGCGTGCAGTTCTGGTCGCCCCATTACAGGAAGGGTGTGGAAGCATTGGAAAAGGTGCAGAAGAGATTTACCAGGATGTTGCCTGGTCTGGAACGCAGGCCTTATGAAGAAAGGTGAGGGACTTGGGTCTGTTCTCACTGGAGAGAAGGAGTCTAAGAAGGGATTTAATAGAGACATCCAAGATGATCAGAGGATTACATAGGGTGGACAGTGAGAGTCTTTTTCCAAGGATGATGACTTCAGCTTGTACAAGGGGGCACAGCTACAAATTGAGGGGTGATAGATTTAAGACAGATGTCAGAGGCAGGTTCTTTACTCAGAGAGTGGTAAGGGTGTGGAATGCCCTGCCTGCCAACGTAGTTAACTCAGCCACATTAGGGGCATTTACACAGTCCTTGGATAAGCAGATGGATAATGATGGGATAGTGTAGGGGGAGGGGCTTAGATTGGTTCACAGGCCGGTTCAACATTGAGGGCTGAAGGGCCTGTTCTGCACTTTATTGTTCTATGCTCTATGTTCGAACAGGCCTCACATTTTGACTGGATATAGATTTAACATTGAGTGTGTCAGTTTTAGGTTGTTATATCTGCCATCATTTTACTTCATAGAACCATGCAGTAATAGAAACGTACAGCATGGAAACAGATTCTTCGGTCCGACTCGTCCACGTTGACCAGGTATCCTGCATTAATCTAGTCCTATTGCCAGCATTTTGCCCATATCCGTCTAAACCCTTCCTATTCATAGACCCATCCAGATGCCTTTTGAATGTTGTAATTGTACCAGCCTTCACCACTTCTGCTGACAACTCATTCCATACTCTCACCCCACCCTCTGCGTGAAAAATTTGTCCCTTACGTCCCTTTTAAATCTTTCCCCTCTCACCTTAAACCTGTACCCTCTAATTTTTGACTGTCCCATCCTGGGAGAAAAGACCTTAGTTGTTCTCCCAATCCTTGCCCCTCACGACTTTTTAAACCTCTGTAAGGTCACCCCTCCACCTCTGGTGCTCCAGTGAAAATAGCCCCAACCTATTCAGCCTCTCCCCATAGCTGAGACCCTTCAACTCTGGCAACATCCTTGTAAATCTTTTCTGAACCCTTTCAAGTTTCACAACATGTTTCTATAGCAGGGAGACTAGAATTGAATACATTATTGAAAAGTGGCCTAACCAATGTCCTGTACAGCTGCAACATGACCTCCCAACTCCTATACTCAATGCACTGACCAATAAAGGCAAGCATACCAAGTGCCTTCTTCACTATCCTGTCTACTTGGGACTCCACTTTCAAGGAACTATGGGCCTGCACTCCTGGTCTCTTTGTTTTGCAGCATTCCCCAGGACCTTACCATTAAGTGTATAAGCCCTGTCCCGATTTGCCTTTCCAAAATGCACACCTTTCCCTTTACTTTATTTTTTTCTTTTTTTCTTCATTTACCTTTGTTGGCTTCTTTTTGTTTTTAGATGCCTGTTGTTCATGATGCTGCCCTTCAAAAATTGTCTAATTGTCTCATTTACATTCCCTTTGACCTTGCATCATTAAGTCTTTTGTTGCTTTATTCCAGAGTTTACTACATTTGTTTTCACCATTCTCCCTTATTTCACTTGCTTAAAAACTGTTACATATCTCCATACATAAATGATATTGAAATAATAAAATACGTGAGTAAAATTGCAGTGGCACTGGCTATGTCTTCAATTCTCTTTTGATACATGGACAATCCAGGGGCCTCAGGCATTGTGCAAAACTCTACTATTCACATTAGACACATTTCCAAAACCAGCGGCTTTACTCAGAAATCATATTGCTACGATTATTTAATTTCAGAGGTCGGCCACTCAGTTCTTCATGACAGTTCCACCATTCAATAAAATGATGACCAACCAGATTGTTCCACATCCCTGCTGACCCCGACAGTCTTTCACCTCATTTCTTATCAAGGAATTATTTATCTCTGTCTTAAAGTTCTGCTTTCAATGCCTTTGAGGAAGAGAGTTCTAAATATCCATGATCCTATGGGAGAAAAAGAGAATTCCTACTACCGCTGTCTTAAATTGGCAACCCTTTATTTTTAATCCCTGGTTCTAAGTTCACCCCTGAAAGTAATCAGCCTTTTTACTTCTGTACAGTCAAGCCCCCTAAGGATCTTATATGTTTCAATCTAGCCATTTGTTGGTTTTCTAAACGCCAGTGAATAAAGCCAGCTTGTCCAACCTTCCTTCATAAGACTCCTACCATTTCAATTCCATTCCAGGTGTTATTCTTGGAGACCTTCTCTGAGCTGCTTCCAATTTACTTCCATCGTTGCTTAAATAAGGAGACCAATATTGAACAAAGTACTCAAGGTGTGTTCTCGTTACTGGTCTATATAACTGAAATATCACCTTCCTTCTTTTGAATACAATTCCCCTCAAAGTACACAATAACATTCTCTTAGCTTTCCTAGTTACTTGCTGTACCCACATAGTGACTTTTTGCAATTTATGCACACGGACATCTCGATCTGTCCGCACCTCAAAAGTCTCCAATCCCTCGCCAGTTAAACGATATGCTTCTATAATTTTCGTTGAACCAAAATTAACAATTTAAACTCTTTCACATTATATTCCGTCTTCCACATCTCCACTTAACTTGTGCAGATGGCATCAGAAATAGTATTGCCTGGAAGATTTAATTTTAAGGTTAACTACAGCATTGATTTGTATCACCTGAAGAAAACAGTGCTCAAGATACACAACAGTCTTCAAATTAAATACTAATTTTGAACAAGTAAACACTCTACTATATAGAATAGCGAGAATAACTAAAGACGCCACCACACACCAAAGTGTAAAAGAAGCAACAAATATGTTTTGATTAACTTCAGAGCAAATGAAGTTCTTCAAAGAGCAAGATTTCATTGGAGGAGTTCAGCATTTCATGGGATCCAAAGCTAATTTCATTACTTATTTCAGTAGATTAATTCCGAAATGTGACTATGATGATTTAAAATCAGAGTTCATTCGAGATATTGTTGTTGGATTTGCTGATGAGTTTTTAATCAGATTTATTTTCAAAAGAAAATTTGGATCTAGAAAAAGTAGTACAGATAGTGAGTGAAGCTGAAGTGTGGATGCAAGATGAAAGCATCAAGCTTATCACAGGAGAACGATGGAGTCCATTGAGTTCTTAACATAAAGAAAACTGCAAAAGATATACACAAACAACATGTATGGCAAGTTAATAGATGTTTGATGCTAAAAGTCCATGTCAGTGCTATGAAGCAAGGAAACCTTCAAAGCACAGGCAAGGAATGCTTTATCTGTAATCTAATATGTCACTACCAGAAAAATGTGCTAAAGCGGGACACTGTCACAGGAAACAAGAAATAGAAGAGTTACAAATACAAAAAAAAGTCAATGAGGTAGAACAGCCTTCAACAGAAAAAACTGCCTAAATTATTTCAAGAGGAAATAAGTGTTCCAGAATCAGCCTTTTGGATAGGATATTTATGTCAGTGGGTATCTTATAAATTTCAAGCTTGATATAGAGGTATCTTTATATTATAAAATAGTCAGCTATAGTTGAAAATATTGTTTACAGCCGACTTAGAGATCTTTTGGAGGAGAGGCAAGTTGAATTCTCCTGGCATCTGCTTTGAATTCCATATCATGAATACTCAATGTCCAGTTTGTTTCTTTCTGTTGATAAAATAGGAAGCAAAATATTAAGGAAGTGAGGTTTTCCATTAATAAGATCATTAACAAGCAATAATCCCCTTGCTGGCAACCGACTGCTGCCTAGTGAGAATCTTATCTCGATTCCTGACCGTGGCAGTGAGTTGCTCCTGACATCAAGGTAGGCCACGTGGGACAATTCATTTGATTCAACATGAAGCACATCATAGTTTATGTTGTTCAGGCATTATTAAGATTTTACCCCATTACCTGTCTCTTCAGTGTAACTTTTATTCAGTTACTCATGTGCAATAAACTACATCTTGTTTAACAGCATCTTCTCATTGGGCTAGCCAATGGTTTACCTTTAATGCACCAGATCAAGTGAACCCCTGTAGCTCCCTGCTGTAAAAGTGAATGATGGCAAAAAAATGACCTCATTGTCAGCCATTGTGTGGACACCCTCATTGAATATAATGGTCAGTGATGAGATAGCAAGAAAAGAACATAGAACAAAGAACAATACAGCATTGTACAGGTGCTTCAGCCCACGATGTTGTGCTGACCTATTATCCTACTCTAAAATCAAAATTGACATGCATACCCATCATTTTACTCTTGTCCATGTGCCTACCCAAGAGTCGCTTAAATTTCCCTATTATATCTGACTCTACTACCACCATTGGCAGTGCATTCCATGCACACACCATTCTCTGCGTAAAGAACTTTCCTTTGACATCTCCCCTATATCTTCCTCAAATCAACTTAAAATCATGACCCCTCGTGATAGCCATTTCCGCCCTGAGAAAAAGTCTCAGGCTATCCGATCTATCTATGCCTCCCATTATCCTGTACACCTCTATCAAGTCATCTCTCATCCTTCTTTGCACCAATGAGAGAAGCCCTAGCTCCCTCAACATTTCCTCATAAGACCTGCCCTCCATTCCAGGTAGTATCCTGTTGAATTTCCTCTGCACCCTCTCCAAAGCTTCCACATCCTTCCCATAATGAGGTGATTAGAACTGAACACAATATTCCAAGTGTGGTCTAACCAGGGTTTTATTGAGCTGCGGCCTAACCTTGCAACTCTTAAACTCAATTCCCCTGCCAATGAAAGCCAACACACCACACACTTTCTTAACAACCCTATCAACTTGGGTGGCAGCTTTGAGGAATCTATGAACGTGGACCCCAAGATCCCTCTATTTTTCCACACTGCCAAGAATCTCGTTGTTAACCCTGTAATCTGCATTCAAATTCAACCTTCCAAAATGAATCATTTCACACTCTTCCGGGCTGAATTCCATCTGCTATTTCCTTGTCCAGCTCTGCATCCTGTCAATGTCCCATTGCAACCTACAACAGCCCTCCATGCTATTGCCAACTCCACCAACCTTTATGTCATCGGCAAACTTACTAACCCATCCTTCCACTTCCTCATCCAAGTCATTTATAAAGATCACAAACAGCAGAGGTCCCAGAACAGATCCCTGAAGAATAATACTGGTCACTGCACTGCAGGCTGATTACTTTCCATCAACTACCACCCTCTGTCTTCTATTGGACAGCCAATCTGTACCCAGACAGCCAATTCCCCTGAATCCCATGCCTCCTTACATTCTGAATGAGCCTACCATGGTAACCTTATCAAAGATGCTGGAGTCAAGGATAACTAAGTGTGGAGCTGGAGGAACACAGTAGGCTAGGCAGCATCTGTGGAGCAGGAAAGTTGGTGTTTCAGGTCAGGACCCCTCTTCAGAATTATAGTGACGAGGGTTGCTCATTTAAAAGTATGAGATTTGTCATCTTATTTTTGAAGTTCTGGTCAGATCAATAAATATTTTTCAGCTTTGCAGACAAATCTTGCATGCAGTGATTTGGCATGCAGCTGCTCCACTGAGAAACTTAGCATTTGTACCATCGGAATAAACATTTCTTTCCTCTTGTTCTTTATCTCCACCTTTATCTCTAGGTCAGTGTTTGAACATCAGGGCTCATTCTGCACCACCAGAGTTTGCCATTTCCACTGTTAAAATGGAATTTGTTTCAATGTTACCCCTCTAGAAGCTGGATGCTATCATTGAATGGCAGCACTGACATCCGATTTTAGCCCAAGTCTCTACGCTCCATGGGGGAAAATGTCAACGAATGTAGAGTGCAGTACTGACAGCCTGCCAACGCACATTAAATGAACTGTGAGCCGCAACCTCCTCTTTCTCATGTGGTGTTGGACTTCACTGCGCATTGTGGGCTACTTTCTGTCATGACTCATTCTCTTCTTTTGTAATTTTCAGCTCAAGAATATAAGGCATGAATCTGGAGCTAGTGATTGAAATACATTCTGATAATGCTTAAATTCCCGTAGTTAGAATGTAATAATATTATACAATCAGCTGTTCACCTGTTATAATCTCGTACTGAGCAATTTCAAAAATAGGGAAGTATGTCATCCTTTTTATAAACGGTAAGGACATTAATTAAGACAATCATCTTCTAACTCAACAGTCCAACATGTATCAGCCTTTATTAATGTGCTAGACAGCAATCAAGCTTTCAGCACCTTTGCAGTCTGTTTTTTATGTAATAAAGTGGGTGCGAAGCAATTTAAGCAGCAAGAGTGACATTGTCACAATTGATTAAGTGTTAGTGATACAGAGCAGGAAGATAAACGAACTGTGAAATTTATACACTCACCAATAGGTTCTTAAGAATTATAGCTGTGATTCTTTTCTTTGCTCTACCATTTGGGCATATAAAATTAAAAGTGCAGTTCATTTCATAAATGCTCTACTTATTCAATCCCTTAATTCTCTAATGACAAAAATAGTATGGGCACAGATACTCATTTTTCATTACGAATGGGGTTAGCCATTTGGCCTCTCTTAGTGAGATTATAGCATCCAGTGCTCTTTAAATAATCCTCAGATTCTCGACCCACTGCTGGAAACTTGTTTCACATGTCGATGATTTCATTGCAACAGCAGTGATTGCCAGCTGACCAGCTGAGTAACTGGCTGGCTATCTGAACTCCGAAGGATATTCTCTGACAGACACAAATTCCAAACGTTCAGATTAATTATTAGTAACATGTATGATTATTCTTAACTCCATTATTAATGTTATATATTTCTGTAAAATAACCCAACCAACACCTCTTTCCAAGGCTGAAAAGCCCAATACTTTCCAGTCATGACATTAATCTCGTGCTTGAATGCTTCTTTGTTCCTTAGCAACCAGAACTGATCTGAGGACAAATGTAGGCTATTCAGCCCATCAAGTAATTTGATGAGATTGTGGTTGATACTCAACAGCTTCTTCCCCATAACCTATGATTCCCTTCCTGATTACTAAACCTTGATTATAGTTAATGACCATGCCTTGTCAACCTTCTGTGGTAAAGAATTCCAATGATTCACTATCATCTGATCAAAGAAATCCATCCTAATTTCTGCCTTAAGTAAGCAATCACTTATTCTTTGGCTTTGCCCTCTGATCTTAGACTTTCCCACACAGGAAATAAACTCTACATCCACTCTGCCGAATCCCCTAAGAATCTAAAATAAAAACCGAAAGAACTGTGGATGCTGTACTGAGGAAGGGCCACCAAACCTGAAACGTTAACTCTGTTTTTTCCTTCACAGATGCTGCCAGGCCTGTTGAGCTTTCCCAGCAACTTTGTTTTTGCCCCTTAGAATCTTGTATGTTTCAATGAGGTCACCTATCATTTTTTTATTTTGCAATGAGTACAGGCCCAATTTACTTAATTGCTTCTCCTAAGACAGTCCCGCAACACCTACTAGCAGCTTAGTGAACCTCCTCTGGACAGCTTCCTAAAGCAGTATATCTATCCTTAGATGAGGTCATACAATGATCAACAATAACCATGACCATTTAACTCGCTTTTTATTCCAGATTTTGATTGAATTCAAATTTCACCATCTGTCATTGAACCCATGTCCTGGAACATGAATCATGGACTCTAGGTTACTATTCCAGTGACATTACCACCATGCTATCTGATGACTCATTTTCTGAGGATTCCTTAGGTCAGGGTTTCTCAAAGTGACCCCCACATGGACCACAAACTAAAATTTTGGGGTCACAGGATCTGAGACAGTAATGTAGTTTGGAACAAATAACAGCAGCCCTGCTCCCACATGAACGGGCCCTTGCTCTCACAGTTCTCAGTGAGGAATCATGATAGTTTTAAGCCTTGAATTAGGTCGCATTGGAAAATGTTTGGGAAGTGTCACCTTAGGTGATGGCACTGTTGCAATATGTCCCCATTTAACTTCCAATGCTTACTTTCAGCTTTAGATGTCCAGCTTCATTACAATTGAAGCATCTTATTTTCTTTATTTCACCTTTCGGTTCCAGCTTTCCTCCTTTGTGATTTTGGTTTCCTTTTAATTGTCCTCCAAATCTTTTCCATCTCCAGATGTTCTCTTCCTCCAGTTTCCTTCTTGATCCCTATACCCATTTCCCCTTGTGTAGCTCTTTTGTGATATATCATAGGCATCCACTAGAAGTATTGCTTCTCTGTTCTTTGATACACAACACACCACAAAATAAGTCTTCAGGGTTAATGGGATACTATTTCAGAATTCCTCCATGAACCTGATCTCCTTCACATTCTCAAAATAACTAACTTCAGTAATTGAAAGCACTGATCCCAGAGCATTTATTTTTCTTTTGCAAATTTGCCAAATATCTGATTAGGTTTCATTTTTATATACTGAAACTTTAATTAATAAGCTTCCAACTCAAGCTTATAACAATTGAGTTTACATGTTTAGTATCTTCATCATAGACTATCCTTTTACTAAACTGATGTGCACATTTGTTACTGTATCTATCACGGCAATCTGTAACATTAAGGCCCGAGCATCTTCTGGGCATTTCAATTTCTTAGATATCTTTTCAAAAGAGGTGAAATATCTTTCAACTATATCTTCTTTAAACTTAGCCACAAATGCTGACTTTTGCTAGATCAAATCCTTCAGTTGGATCAGAATTATGCCCTTAAATTACTGTAAAATTTTCTCAATAGAGTTCATGTTGTTCCTACTACCCCTGGCTGACTCCTGCTCTTGCTTCACATGTATGTTCACACTATGAACTGTTCCATTTTCAAAAGACAATGATCACTGGTGTGAATTAGAGTGCCACAGATGTCCTACAGGTATTTCTGCTGTAACGCGTGTTTCGTTATTTCAAATTGGCTGTAACACGATTGATGAACAATGGAGAGAGACAATAGGAACTGCAGATGCTGGAGAATCTGAGATAACAAAGTATAGAGCTGGATGAACATAGCAGGCCAAGCAGCGTCATAGGAGCAGGAAGACTGAAGAGTCTAGACCCAAAATGTTAGCCTTCCTGCTCCTATGATCCTGCTTGGCCTGCTGTGTTCATCCAGCTCTACCCCTTGTTATCTATGATGAATAATGGATGCTGTTTGGAAAATGACAACTTTCTGCTGTATAGGTACAATGAGTTTCTATAGTGATTTCCCTATAACATGATTTTCTTTGTCTATTTTCTATACGGCATTGTCACACAAGAATATAACTATTGTGTTATAGGAAAAATACCTAGTATCTGAATTTTGGAATTGCAAACAAAGGCTGAAGTTTTGGCTTTCAGATGTAGCTGCCAATGGATTAAATAATTGAGTGGTGAAAATAAAAAATACACATTGGAAATAAGGGGTTGCACAGGTCCAACACTTCAGGCTTACCTGGGGAAGACCGGAGAGGTCACATTAAGCTATGGGAAATGCTGGAGCATCAGCTTCAAGTAAATCTGAGCTTTGGAATTCACAATCTAGAGCTGATGGCTTACAAATCATATATCAGGTTTGCAACAAAGCAGACCTGGTAAAGATTTATTGTGGAAGAAACTTTGACCAGAAGGTGATCAGGCTTTCCACATTGTAAATATGACACATTCTATGGACCACATTAACCAGTTGTAAGTTTTTATGACTATTAATATTGACATGGTTTCCTGCTGTTGTACGCTGGAAATCAAGTTTCACTATTGGTGGAATCATCAAAAATATGTCATGTTATCCAAAATGTCTAATATTATCTGCCTGATGAGCTCAGATTAAACAAAAGTGCTCCCGGGTTTCTGTACCTAACAAGAAAATAACTATTTGGAATGAAGAAATTTTCTTTAACTAGTGCCATGTGGAAATATGGATTGCTACTTTGCAACTTTTCACCTTAAGTCCAATTCCTTCTTAAAATCCCCTTCACGTACAAATTGCCTCACAAAGACAAAAAGGGCATGAACATTGAAGGTGGAAAAGAGAAAGAAAAATCAGGGAAGCTCAGTTTGGTAGCACTAGTCAGGACTGTAGAATTTGATGAGTTGCTTTATTTCTCTTCTTTTAAGTTCCTTTTTAGCTCTTTGCAATTGACACGAGGCTATTTGTAGAATGATGTTGGCTTTCATTCATTGGTTTAGACTTCATTCTTTAACTGTTTTTAAAGATATTTTATTTCTCCTTCAACAGGGCAATTGGAGAAAAAGCAAAGTGGAAAACAGCTAGCTATGGTTGGAGACTGTCTAGTTACCCCACAGAGGAGAGACAGTCTTTTCGACATTTTACAATCAACCTGTTGAGAGCTGTTAATACACAACTCTAGCGTAATTGGAACTTGAACTTGGGGCCCCTGGCTCGCAGGTGGCGCCTCTCTCTTTACAGGCTTAGGTGGTTCTCTGTTGCACAGACAGTGTGCAGACCATAGCCACCTGATCAGGAGCCAATCAGAACATTGTTGTCAATTAGTTTTCCTTTAGTTCACAACCAATTAGCTTCATGGTCTTTGCTTTTTTCTCTCAGTATTCCTGGGAAAAATAACATTGTATATATGTCACAATACACTCCAATAAACATAAATTTTAACACTGAAGCTATCTCTTTGTACAGTCTCCTTGAATTAAAGCAATATATTTTCTTTACTGTATTTTATGCCTGAAGTGCATTGGCAAACACATGCTCAAAACAAAAGTTAACATGGAAGCTCATGGGAACATCTTACCAGTCAGAATTTTACTGAATATGTACTTGGATCTATGAAAGTCAATGATATGACCCACGCAACAAGACTCATTGATTATAATAGGTTACCCATGCCTTGCTCTGGCACATTCACAATGAAATGCAACTATTGTAACTTTTCATGGAAACAAAAAATATATTAGCTGGCAGATATGAATGGGGCAGTAATAGCAAGACTACCAATTTGAATGGAATTGTACTCATTCACAAAATCATGAGATACCAATTACAGCTCATCAGTCAAAAATACCCACATTGAGTTGGTCCAGATCTTAGAACAACTATATCCAGACAGATTGGATGCCATACAAAAAACTCCAAAGGTGATACTATATTGCACCTCAGAGAAAATTCAACTCCACCAATCAGCTCTCCCAGGCAGTGCTGTGTTCACATGTAAGAGAAACGTAAGGGCAAGCTGGATAATATAAAATATAGTTGTACCGTTCACTGTATACGTCAGCAAATGGAATAGTGTAGTTCTATCATGTGGCTACTAAATAATCAGGGTATGTTTAGAGCCATGACATCCGAATCTCTCTCTAAAGGGATGACCAGAAAAAATTCCAACTTTTGAAGAATAGAATCTCAAATTTGTATGAGCTAAGTTCTTTTCCTAGCTGATACCAAGTTCAATTGGCGAGGGAAACTCAAGAAATCACTACTTTCAGAGTACAGACTACTGATCAGTTGATCTGCCAGGCAGGATCTATTCCAACAGCACACAGGACCCCTATTTCTGGATGTGTATGAGTAGCTTATGACATTATGCTGATGGGCAAAACCAAAGGTAAGCATGACCAAAATCTATTCTCATCTATTTTCACTCTTAGTACATGTAATTTTATTTGAGGGAGAAAGAAGGATGTGCTATGTTACAGTTTTAAGACCTAAGTATGTTAATGAGCTGAGGATCAGGATGACACCACATGAGCAGCAGCCATGGGGTGTCCGAGCATCAGGACTCTAGATTACGGGTGTGCATGTAAGTTGCACTGTAGCTGCAAGTTATCAGGTTGTCTGCTCAATAAACTTGATTGACATTGTCACATGAAATTGAACCCATGTCACCTACCAATCCAATATAAGTATAGTAATTCTATGCTCAGCAATACAATACAAGAACGCAACAATATCATCCAGGCAAGTGGGGTGTATGCTATCATGCTCCTCATTTCTGCTTAGGATAGCATGGACAGGTTTTAGGGAGTCAGAAGTTGTGTTACACATCATAGAATTCCCAGCCAATATTGGTTCTTTTAGTTACTGTATTCATATGGATCATCCAATTCAGTTTCTGGTCAACAGTAACTCCCAGAATCCTGATAGTAGGGGATTTAGCAATGTCAATGCTGTTGAATGCGATTGAGAGATGTTCAGATTTTCTTTTGTGGGGGATGGTCCATTGATTGGCACTTGTGTGATCCCTGAGTAGAAGGCAGCAGGTATTACAGCCGTAATGGGTATGGTTGGTAATACTGCTGCTTTGCATCTCACTTTTCATCTGAGGGGGTTCGGTGAAGGTACATGAGCTGCTCCGATTGTGTGATGAGATTTGACAGAGGGAGAGCACAGCGAACGCGCCTTCTGATGTGACGGTACTTTGAACATTAGCTTCTCACCCACTCATGCCTGAAGAGCTCTTCTGTTTCACCGGTTAAAAGCTTCCATTTCACTGCATAAACTCTTCCCACTGTGCACTTATCTCAGTGACACTTGTTGATCAGCTCGCAAGTAAGTGCCCTGACTGGGAAATCCAGAATTTAATGTTCAAGAAGTTCTAAATTTCCTTCTTAGTGGCCTTAATTGGTTTCCTGGCAGATTCAAGCCACTTCCAGAGTTAGTCTGAGCAGGGTGAGTGATTTGGAATCCTGTCCCAACATTAATTTCAGGGGATTTACTTCCGACAAATGCTCAAACCTGTTCCCCCTTGGCTGGAATAATCCATCCTTTTATATGTTGAATGGAACAGTTAGCACTGCTCTGCCTCTTCAGCTTTTGAATCTAGTTCAACTAAATTTCATTGAAAGCATGTGGCTCAGTCGTTTGATCCTACTGAATAAGAGCTAAAGCTGATTTATATGTTATCGCAAAGACATGATCTTGAAACATCTTTAAGATGTTGATCCAATATTTTAACATTTGTACAATAAGGAGTGTGAGGAGGAAATTGTCCTGGTTCACCCAAAGTGTCAAGTTTTTAAGAGTTTATTTTCAGAATCATACCACTAAGGACATTTAGCTGTAAATGTCAGAAATGAATTCCATAATTTGTCTTACTCTAATTCTAGTACTATCAACAAATACAAAAATTAAGAGATTGTGCAGCTGCACATGGTTGAGCTGAAAAGCTAAATTTGATTTTTAAAAATCTATTAGAAGGTCTTTTTCTATTAGGGAGATATTTGCTAAACTTCACTAAAAAACTTTAAGGTTTGCAAGTCATGGCCTATGTGTGAATTTGAGCAATTGGGAAGGATATAGAGATGCTTATGTTATCATTGTGAACATGATTACAGATACTTGTAGGAAGTGGGAGTTTAGTAATAATCTTATTAAAGACCCATATCTTCAATGATTCAAGGAATGTCAGGTCACTCAGTGGATTAATGCAACATGGCAACATTGCATCATGCAAACCAGGAACGTCCCAAGTTGATCCCACATGACTTCAGCAAAGACACTAATGGATTTTTTGTTCCATTTATGGGATGTGCGACTTTGAGAGGTTGCAAGTGGTGCTGTACAATTGTCAGAAAACATTCCCTGTCCTGACCTTATGATGGAGGGAATGTTTGTGATGAAACAGCTGAAGATAATTGCACCAAGAACACTCCCCTGAAAATTGACAAGGGGCTTTTGTGGTGCAGCAGTAGTATCTCTACCTCTGGGTTCAAATCTTACTTAACGCAGACATTCATTACCTTCCATCTGAACAGGTTGTTTGAGGATTTCTACTTGTAATTGCAATGCTCTGTTGGTAATTGACGGTGGTGTCACCAACCTAGTAATTTAGAGGCCAAGGCTAATGTTTTGGGAACATGGGTTCAAATTGCTCCATTGTAGGTAGTGAAACTTGAGTTCATTTTACAAAAATCTGGAGCAAACAAAAGCTAGTCAACAGTGACCATGTAGCCACCATAGTTTGTCATAAAAATCCCCTGAGAATTTGTGCAGGTAAAGGCTGGTCTCCAACAAACATGACAATCTGTCTTGGCGTCAGCTGTGACTCTGCTCTTTGGAGGGGTTTCTCCTTGACCCCTACGTGACTTCTGTTCTGCTGCAGTTCCTTGATTTTGCAAACAGTAGATTGATACTTTGATATCGACTGGAGCTACTCTCCTTTTCTTGCTGACACTGACCAGACTTACATATGTAGTATGACCAGTTGAGCAAAGTGCTGAGAATATCATACGCTAGCATGGCCTTCGATAGAAAAGGTGAGAAGAGGTTAAGATGATCTTGTTACATAAGAGAAAATAGAAAATTGAATGTATTGTCAAGAATTTTAATAACACAATCTGAATTACTGTTGGACACTCATTTTTTAAAACTGCAATACTAAATATTTGTAAGCTATAAACATTTGGAACAATTCACTTTCTGTTTTGTTCAGATGTCCTTGATAAAAGCACTTAAAATCTTCCAGTTGCATGCTTCACTTCTGTCAGTGTGAGGTAAGAAAATGTGGATAGTGGTAATGTGCTCCTATTTCAAACAACTCTAAGGTGATAATTAGAATGTCAAAAATTTTTGCCATGTAAACTTACCTACATTCTGAGTGTAGAGGATTATTACAAATGGAACAATGCTCTCATAGAGATCACAGGATTAACTGACTGTTCATCTTTCACCACCAAACACCGGCATCAAAACAATTTTACAGAAAAGCTATTCATAACCTGTTGACTAAAACAGTACTATTACCGTGTCATTGCCCCAGCTTGTTGCTTTGCTTCTAAATTAGAACAATTTGTGAGGTGGTCCTAGGGCAGAACATTTAAACGTGAAAAGTTTAATTCATTTATCATGAAGTGGCTTGGGTTCTGGCTTGGGATATGATCAGTGAGCAGTTGTTACAAACCCCACTCCTACACTTTCATAGCAACTTATTTTTTTTACATTACTCTTTGCATTAGAGTTGTGCAGATTGTTAGGACATCACTTTCATCTTAAGTCCTGTATGGAAAAGGACAAAATGAATTCCATAGAACATGTTTTGTATTTATCTTAGACATTGTTCCAAAAAAGAAATCAGAATTTGACGACTTTGTGAACTTACAGAAAAGTATTTATCAATTGCTTTCAGATTTAAATTTATAATACCTGATAATAAACGTCATCTGACAAAGGATCATTTGATAACCTCCAATGGAATGGAATTTATTAAATGATTGTGATTTTCATAACTCCCCCTTGAAGTGGTTGGAATTGTGCACTATCTTGACGTTCTTAAAAATTTTAAGCTTTTGTTTCTCTAAAGAACAAATTATCTTCAGAAAAGTAAACAGCTCCAAAAACTCATTTTGTTTGGGTCAAAATTGTTCAGCCACTTCCATTGCAACAGAATTCAACAAGGATGAATGGGTTTATCCTTTTGAGCTGTGAAACTGGAGTTTGAAAAAGATTGCATTACACTTTTCAACTAGACAGTTTGGGATAAATTTCCACACAGTAAGTAGGGTTGCTGTTACACTAGTGGAAGAAGATTTGAATCTGCTGGTGGTCAGAAGAAGTATTTCTGGCTTCCTGGGTCAGCTTAATTGCTTATCCCCCCGCAAATCCCATGTGAAACAGTTGTAAGCTGCTGGAATGCATGGGAATTGGAGTGCAGCCTTTAAAACAGCCAGCGCAACTATCAAGAAGCTATGAGGGAAAATAGTCACCCACCCCAACAGTGAAATGAAAGCAGAGAAGCAGGTGTCAGTGACTGGAAAAAGTTGCTGGTAGTGACATGTTGAGACAGAATAACTATGACTACGAGGAATAGCAGGATTGTAGCTGGTGACAGCTGTGGAGATTGGAGCACAAACACCACTCGGGTATTTTCAGACAGAAATGGAACTGATATCAAGCTTGTCAAATCTGAAAGCTTTGTTCTTATGAGCTGTGCATGAGAAAATAATTGTTCAGCCAAGCTGTCATGACATTTTGGAAAGCTACACCCTCCAGTGCTAGATGTAAGGTCAGTGTGTATACTGTACACTCAGATCAGCTTTGATTGTAACTGTCTGTTTCTTTATCATGAATCAAGGTGCATAGCATTGTATGTTTCAACATGCCAGATATATATATATATATAAATATATTAAATCATACTGATGGAAAATTATTGTGTGATTCTTGATAGCCCATAGTTTAATGGTTAATTCGTGGTTAAACATCAGGCCCTGATGGGCCTTCTGATGCAATCCTGTTGTAAGCCAGTTGATCCTGGGGCAAAATGACCAGAATTCAGTGGGAAGATCACTTGGGCAAGCAGTATAACTGACAGCTGAGTGGGTGCTGGCTACCTTCTGCCACTGAAGAAAGGTAAAACCTATACTAATACTCAGGGTGAGCACATATCACGCGAAAATTGACAGTGAAAGTAAGTGTGATGTCAGAAAAGCTATTAAGATTTTAAATGTCAATGCAAATTTCTGGAGATTTTAACTCATTTTGTCATCTGTATGCTTCATTTTGAGTATCAACTTTATTGATTTTGAATGCTTGTTCGTAATAAATCCATTGCATAATTTTCAATCCTATTCGATGTCAAAATTACAAACTTACGAAATAGAGGCAGAAATAGACCACTTGGCCCCTCAAACCTGCTCAGCCATTCAGTAAGCTCATAGCTGATTGGTTTGTTGTCCGACATTCCCATAGACTGCTGGCATTTTCCCTTTGCGCAACAATAAATCTACCCATCATTACTCTGTGATGCATCAAAAATTAATGGTGCAGGATTCTAAGCCTCAGAGTTGCGAAGTCACACAGCCTTCTGAGTTAAAAATAAAACCTTCCTATTTCTGCTCTAAAATGGCACACCCTAATTTCAAACAAAATCAGAAATTGCTGGAAAAACTCTGCAGACCTAGCTGGAGAGAGAGAAGACTTCGCATTTCGAGTCCGGAGACTCTTCTTCAGAAAGTATTCTGAAAGCAGGAAGTTCTGAAGAAGAGACATTGGACTTAAAACATTAACTTTGTCTTCTCTCCATGGATTTTGCCAGGCCTGCCCCGGTTCTCTACCAATTTCTGTTATTGTTTCGGATTTCCAGCATCTGCAGTTCTTTGTATTATACCCCTAATTATAGGTGAGCCACAAGAAGAAACATCCTTTTCTGCATTCATGTTCAAGATCTTACAGTCTACAATCAAGTCGCCCCTCTCTCTTCTCAACTCCGGTGGCAACCTGTGGCCATAAAACCACCTGTTTATTTCAGGCATCAATCTAATAAACCCCCTTTGAACCACTTCCTATATATTTATATCCTCAATTAAATAAGGAAACTAAAATTGAGCACAATATTTGAGATGTGGTCTCATCGATGTTCCAAATCATTGATGCAAATGGTAAAAGGTTGAGGCATGGTGCCACATGCACTCATCATATCCTGCAATTCAAACAGAGACCTGTTTATGCATAATTTTTATATTCTGACAACCAGCTAATCTTCTATTTATGATAATATGTCACCGCTATATAATGAATTTTTATTTTCTGCAATAACCCTTGATGTAGAGCCTGATCACAGCCTTCTAGAAATCCAAGTATAGTGTGACTACAGACTCCCCTTTATCTTACTCCTTCGAGGAACTTGTATAAATTAGTTAAGCATGATTTCTTTCCCTTTGATGACACCTAGCTGACTTCTACCAACCACCTATAATCTATTTAACGATCAATTCTAATATCTTCCCATCGCAGATGTTAAGCTTACAGCCCTGTAATTTTCATTTTCCTGCCTCTTTTCCTTCTTGAATGGATTGGCTATACTTCCTGATTCCCAGTGTGATAGAACCTTCCCTGAATTGAAGGAATTTTGGAAAGTTGACAAATTATGGTATTGATTTGAATCAAAAGTAATATTTTCATATTCTCAGCAGATCAGGAATTATTGTATCTACTTGATTCTATTGTTTAAAAAAAATTTCTCAGTGAATAATGCAACAGCATAAACTAGTGTTCAACTGTGTGCAAGAAGTCCCTGTGCTTTATAAATTCATAACCATAACAACTCATGATGACTGCAACTTATTTTTTGTCTCTTTTTGTAATTTGTCTCTCCTTTGAGTCTGTAGGTTTAAGTTCTACTCAAGGAAGTTAAAAGCAACACTGCATGCTGGCTCACATTGCCAGAAACCCAGGTTCAATTGCAGCCTTGGGTGATTGTCTGTATGGAGTTTGCACATTCTTCCCATGTTGCATGGGTTTCCTTCGGGTGCTCTGGTATCCTCCTATTCAAAGGTCTGCAGGTTAGGCCGTGCTAATTTGCCAATAGTGCCCAAAGATGTGTAGTTTAGGTGGCTTACCCATGGGAAATGCAGGGTTATAGGGTAGGGAGGTGAGTCTGAGTGGGATGCTCTTCAAAGCATTAGTGTGGACTTGTTGGGCTGAATAGCCTGTTTCCATATGGCATGGGTTCTATGGAACATCTAGGCTGGCTCTCTTAAAGGAGTGATGTACTGAATTTTGAACAAGACGTTTAAACTGAGGGCCTATGTGCCCCCTTCAGTGGGTATAAAATATATACTCTGAAGAAGAATGGGAGAAGTTCTTCATGATGTCTAAGTCTATGCTTATAAATTAGATAATGTCACTAAGAGTATCTGATCATTACACCCTCTAGGAGCTTGCTATGTGCAAGATGGTCTGCTGCATTTCTTTCACTGCGATAGCAAAGCTGTCATGTCAAAGGTATGACATTAGCCAGGAAATTTCATTCAGGTATAATCAAAGTCACTGTATAAATGTAATGGTTTTCTTTCACTTTCTACAAATATTTTAATAAACCACAAGTTCATAAATAACATTGAAAATATCCATTTACAATAAAAATGACTTGAAAAATACCGAAACCTTCAAAGAGCATTTAAAAAGAATCCAGTGTTTAGCAATTTCTCTTTAATTTTAGGTGTGCCTGCATGATATCTGAATGGTTGGAGTGGTATAATTAAACCAGAGCAGAAGTCATATGTTGAGTGATAATGGGAACTGCAGATGCTGGAGAATTCAAGATAATAAAGTGTGAAGCTGGATGAACACAGCAGGCCAAGCAGCATCTCAGGAGCACAAAAGCTGACGTTTCGGGCCTAGACCCTTCATCAGAGAGGAGGATGGGGTGAGGGTTCTGGAATAAATAAGGAGAGAGGGGGAGGTGGACCAAAGATGGAGAGAAAAGAAGATAGGTGGAGAGGAGAGTATAGGTGGGGAGGTAGGGAGGGGAAAGGTCAGTCCAGGGAAGACAGACAGGTCAAGGAGGTGGGATGAGGTTAGTAGGTAGGAAATGGAGGTGCGGCTTGGGGTGGGAGGAAGGGATGGGTGAGAGGAAGAACAGGTTAGGGAGGCAGAGACAGGTTGGACTGGCTTTGGGATGCAGTGGGTGGAGGGGAAGAGCTGGGCTGGTTGTGTGGTGCAGTGGGGGGAGGGGACGAACTGGGCTGGTTTTGAGACCGCAACTTTCCCCCCACAGTGGTCGAGAATGCCCTTGACCACGTCTCCCGCATTTCCCGCAACACATCCCTTACACCCCGCCCCTGCCACAACCGCCCAAAGAGGATCCCCCTCGTTCTCACACACCACCCCACCAACCTCCAGATACAACGCATCATCCTCTGACACTTCTGCCATCTACAATCCGACCCCACCACCCAAGACATTTTTCCATCCCCACCCTTGTCTGCTTTCCGGAGAGACCACTCTCTCCGTGACTCCCTTGTTCGCTCCACACTGCCCTCCAACCCCACCACACGCGGCACCTTCCCCTGCAACCGCAGGAAATGCTACACTTGCCCCCACACATCCTCCCTCACCCCTCTCCCAGGCCCCAAGATGACTTTCCATATTAAGCAGTGGTTCACCTGCACATCTGCCAATGTGGTATACTGTATCCATTGTACCCGGTGTGACTTTCTCTACATTGGGGAAACCAAGCGGAGGCTTGGGGACCGCTTTGCAGAACACCTCCGCTTGGTTCGCAATAAACAGCTGCACCTCCCAGTCGCGAACCATTTCAACTCCCCCTCCCATTCTTTAGATGACATGTCCATCATGGGCCTCCTACAGTGCCACAATGATGCCACCCGAAGGTTGCAGGAACAGCAACTCATATTCCGCTTGGGAACCCTGCAGCCCAATGGTATCAATGTGGACTTCACCAGCTTCAAAATCTCCCCTTCCCCCACCGCATCCCAAAACCAGCCCAGTTCGTCCCCTCCCCCTACTGCACCACACAACCAGCCCAGCTCTTCCCCTCCTCCTACTGCATCCCAAAACCAGCCCAGCCTGTCTCTGTCTCCCTAACCTGTTCTTCCTCTCACCCATCCCTTCCTCCCACCCCAAGCTGCACTTCCATTTCCTACCTACTAACCTCATCCCACCTCCTTGACCTGTCCGTCTTCCCTGGACTGACCTATCCCCACCTACACTCTCTCCACCTATCTTCTTTACTCTCCATCTTCGGTCCGCCTCCCCCTCTCTCCCTATTTATTCCAGTTCCCTCTCCCCATCCCCCTCTCTGATGAAGGGTCTAGGCCCGAAACGTCAGCTTTTGTGCTCCTGAGATGCTGCTTGGCCTGCTGTGTTCATCCAGCTTCACACTTTATTATCCAGAAGTCATATATTGTTGTTGATGAGGTCTGCACAGGTATAGTGATCCTTGCCAGCTACTTGTCCAGTTAGGAAAACCCATTGGCATGCAGGATGATCTGACAAAGATGTTCAACAAAATGTCTTTTCTCAGCAATGTTCCAGTCATTTGTACAGATTGTAACAGTTGAGGTCGCAGGACCGATTCCTGTAGTTAAATTTTGTAAATCTGAAAAAGACCTATTTGTGCCTCCCCTTCTGTTAAGTATCCAAACTTCTATTGATGTCAGTACCTGCTACACCGTGAACCTTTTTTCCCAGAATTATATTTGTTGAACTTTATCAAAAGACTTCTGAAAACCAAGCACAGTATATCTAGATGCTCCCCTTACCCATAGCACATGCTGCTTCATCAACATAACTTGATTAGATGTGATTTCCCTTTCATAAAACTTATAGAAAAACATGCTGACACTGCTTATCTTGAACTTTTCTAATTGTCTTGCCAAATATTAATAGCTGCTAACATTTTCTCATGGTGGATGTTGAACTGATTTGCTTGTTGTTTCCTGCTTACTACCTTCCTTTTTCACCAAAGAAGTTGCATTCACTATTTCCAATCTCAAGGCACTTTTCCTCAATCTAGAGGGTATTGTAAAATTAAAACCAAGGCAATAATTACCTCACTGCTGTTTCTTTTATAACTTTGGGATGAAATTCATTATGACCTGGGGACTTGTCAGCCTACACCTTCAACAATTTAGGCTCCACTTCTCTGATCACCTTAATTTATTTGCACCCCTCCCTTCCCTTCAATGTCTAATATACAGCCACTTCTGGGATATTGCTTGTGTCTTCTATAATGATGACTGATATGAAACTCAATTCACCCTCCTTTCTGATTTCCCATAATTAATCTTCCAGACTCATTTTCTAGGGTACTGTTGATCACTTTTCTTTCTATCCATAGAAACGTTTGCTCTGTTTTTATATTTCTAGCTAGCTTTCTTTCATACTTTAATTTTTACCTCTCTTAATTTAAGACCATAAGATATAGGAGCGGAAATTAGGCTATTCAGTCCATCGAGTCTGCTCTGCCATTCAGTCATGGCTGGTAAGTTTCTCAATCCCATTCTCCGGCTTTCTCCTGGGAACCTTGATCCCATTAACAATCAAGAACTTATCTATCTCTGTCTTACATAAACTCAACGACTTGGTCTCCACAGCCTCTGTAGCAATGAATTCCATAGATTCACCACTCTCTGGATGAAGCAGTTTCTCCTTATCTCTGTTCTAAAAGGTCTTCCCTTTACTCTAAGGCTGTGACCTCAGGTCCCAGTCTCCCCTACTAATGAAACCATCCTCCCAACATCCACCTTGTCCAAACTATTCTGTATTCTGTAAGTTTCAATTAGATTCCCCTCATCCTTCTAAACTTCATTGAGTACAGACCCTAAGTCCTCAAATGTCCCTCATATGTTAAGCTTTTCATGCCTGGGGCCATTCTCATGAACATCCTCTGAACCCACTCCAGGGTTAGTACATCTTTTCTGAGATATGGGTCCCTTTGTCATACCTTGCTATATTCTGCCCATCTCCTGACCTACCACGCAACTTTGTGTGACTATACACTTTTTCTTTAAATTTTATGCTATCTTTCATTTTGTTTGTGAGCCACAGATGATGGTGTGCCTCTTAATATTTTTCTTTTTTGTTGGCTTGTATCTGTGTATTCTGAAATATTCCCTTAAGTGACTGCCATTGAATCTAATTTGGCAGATCACTTCAGCTAACCTTGCTTCCATGCCCTCATAATTGCCCCTATTTCAGTTTAAAATGCTTCTTTTGGACTCACTCCTCTTTCCCTTGAATTGAACATAATGTTCAACCATATTATGGTCACCGCTTTCTCAGAGCGTGGAAACTATATAGTTCCTAAATCATCCGATCCTACCGCACAATACAAGTTCTAGTATAGCCTGATCTCTGGTTAGTTCAAGAATGTGCTGTTCTTGGAATCCATCCCAAATAGATTCTACAAACGCTTCATCTAGTCTACTTTTAGCTGATCTGATTTTTCTAGTCTATTTGTAATGTAAAATCTCTCATAATGATTGCCATACCTTTCTGAAAAACCACCTTCTTTTATGTTCCAGTCCACCATATGTTTACTGTTATAGCCATGTTCACCACTTCCATGAGTGAACTCTTACCTTTATCATTTCTTCCATCGATCCAAACAACTTCTACATCTGAGTTTCCTGAACTTGGGTCATCCTTCATTATTGCACTAATAACATCATCAATTAAAAGAGTTCACACCCTCTCTCATTTTTCCTAGCTTCTTGCACTTTTTAAATGCCAAGTACCTTTCAATATTCAGGATCCAGTTGGTGTCATCCTGCAGCCATATTTCTGTCATGGCTATTAGATTGGACTTAATTATTTCTATTTCCCACTATCAGTTCACGTGTTTTACTTTGAATTCTAAATACCTTCAGATACACAGCCTTCAGTTTTGTCTTTGTATTACTTTGGTGAACTTTGACTTTATCTGCTGATTTATGCTTATATTTCTGGTTTTCATCCATCCTGTCATGGTCTTTTTATTGCTCCCCAGATTAATATATTTCCTACACCTCTTCTATCTACTTTTTGATTTACTACAGCTTCAAAATTTGATCTGTTATCTCCACTATCAGTCTAAAACCTTCTCTGTTTACCTAATTGTGTGGCTGACTTGAACACTGGTCCCTGTATGGTTCAGGTGTAGACCATCTCAATGGTACTGCACCCATTGACCCAGTACTGGTGCCAGTGGCCTGGGAACACAAACCCACAGTGAAACAAGATCTCGCATTTGAGACAAGACTTTAAAAATCAGTATAAAACAGACTTTAGAATGCAAAAGTTGCATAAATAAAAACCGAAAGATCTGTGGATGCTGTAAATCAGGAACAAAAATAAAATTGCTGGAAAAGCTCAGCAGGTCTGGCAGCATCTGTGCAGAAGAAAGCAGAGTTGACTTTTCAGGTCTGGTGACCCTTCCTCAGAACGAATGTTGCATGCTGTTGGGATTGGTGCCATTAGATATTGCAATGCCAATATGGACAGTATGGGCCAAGTGGAAAATGTGATAACACGGAGGAAAATATTCTCGTACTGTGTAATGTAGTTGATACACATATTCAATATTAAAAGCCATATTTCAGACAATGTTTTTGAAAGCCAATCACATCACGACATTTCATTTAGAGGGTGTGGGTGTTAGTTATAGAACATAGAACATAGAACAGTACGGCACAGAACAGGCCCTTCAGCCCACGATGTTGTGCCGACCATTGATCCTCATGAATGCACCCTCAAATTTCTGTGACCATATGCATGTCCAGCAGTCTCTTAAATGTCCCCAATGACCTTGCTTCCACAACTGCTGCTGGCAACGCATTCCATGCTCTCACAACTCTCTGTATGTGGTTCATATGATTATATTTTTTGGCTAGTCTTTAATTTAAGGACAAAAATAGCAAGGGAATCACACAACCTGCTTTAAACTGCCTGGCAACAGGTTGAGGTGTTATGATGTGGCTGCTAAAGATTAAAGAGAGAGCTTTCACATTTGGAGACAATGGCAACAGGATCCATAATCTCCAAAGCCCTTGACAAGTGTGGAGAATGTTGGGTTTTAAATGGTTATAATTTAAACTGTTCATTTGTTTCCAGAATAGGGTGGCATTAAGGTGTAAGAATTATTACCTAGATACAAGGTTCAAGTGATTCACATGATCATGTGAATTAGAAGCTGAAGTCAGTCACTCAGATCCTTAAAGCTGCCCTGTCATTTAATAAGACGATCTGAGTGCTGCACATTCCAGGCCATTCTGATAACTTTAACCCTGTGGCTTATCAAGAATCAACCTTCTTCTGCCTTTAAAGTATTCAAGGATTCTACTTCCATCACCATCTGAGGAAGAGCATTCTGAACGTTCATGATTTTCTCTGAGAAAATGTTTCTCCTTAGCCCTGTCTTAAATGAGAGATCCAGTTATTAAACAGTGACCCTTTGTTCTACATTTGCCCACAAGGTGAAATAACCTCTCCACATCCATTCTGTCAAGATCCCTCAGGATCTCGTATGTTTCAATTAAATTACTTTGGATATGTGCCTCGGCTATCCCACTTTTCCTCATATGTCAATCCACCTATTCCAATTATTTCACACATGTGTTTTTGCATACTTCATTTAGTCAGGAGAATAATACTGTACACAATACTTTAGATATGCCTTGCCAATATTCTGTGTAAATGAAACACAATATCCCTAGTTTTGCACTGAATTCTTTCACAATAAATGGCAATATTTTATTAGGTTTCCAAATTACTTGCTGTACCTGTGCACTAACTATGTCTCTCAGATCCCTCTGTGTCCCAGAGTACTGCAATTGCTCACCATTTAGCTAATATTTGTTATTCTTCCAGCCAAAATGAGCAACTTCATATTTTCCCACAATGTATCCCACTCACTTAACTTAATTGTATACCTTTGTACCGCCCTCATACCGTTTCACAACTTACTTCCCGATTTTTCTTTTTGTCATCAAATTTAGCAACCATCCCCTTCACCTAATTCATTTGTACAAATTGCAAAAGGTTGAGTCCTCAACATTGATGCCTGCAACAAATCAGTCATCATATATTGCCAACCATAAAATTTATCCATTTTTGCCAATTGCCTCTTTGTTATTTGTTGGTAAGTCAAATGCTCACACTGATATCTTACCTACTACTCTATGAACTTTATATTTGGCAAAAACCTTTGATATAACACTTTTTCAAACTTAAGCCAGGTACATCCACTGGTTTCCTTTTATTTGCAGCATATCTTGCTTCTTCAATGAACTCAATAGATCACTAAAGCATGATTTCCCTTTTCACAGCATCGTTGATAACCTTAAGTTTTTCTATGTGTCCGACAGTGATGTTTTTAGCAATAGCTTTGAATATTTTCTCCATAGTGATGTTGAACTAAATGGACTGTACTTGCCTGTTTCTTTTTGTCTTCCCTTTTTGTATAAAGGGCTTATGCAAGTTTCCCAGAATATAGTGAATTTTGGTAAATTAAAGCTGACACATCTGCTATTTCACTGGTCGTTTCTTTTTAGGCCTTACAGTAATGCCCACAGGACCTACGGACATGTTAGTCTGCAGCCTCAACCATTCACAGAGTACTTGGTGATAATAATCAAATTGGGTTTCTCTCTTCGTCCCATTTCCTAATTTTCAACTAAATCTGAAATGTTATTTGTATTCTTTACAACAAAGACTGAAGAAAAATACTTGTGCATTTGATGTATCATCTCCTTAATTTCCATTATTAGTTCATCAGACTCACTTTCTTCAGAGCAAGACCTTGCTTTATTAACCATTCTTTAAATATCCATAGATAATGGGAACTGCAGATGCTGGAGAATCCAAGATAAAGAAGTGTGAAGCTGGATGAACACAGCAGGCCAAGCAGCATCTTAGGAGCACAAAAGCTGATGTTTCGGGCCTAGACCCTTCATCACAGCTTTTGTGCTCCTGAGATGCTGCTTGGCCTGCTGTGTTCATCCAGCTCCACACTTTAAATATCCATAGAAGCTTTCAGAATCTGCCTTTATGTTTCTGGTTGGCTTTCTTTCATCCTCTATTTTTGTCTCTCCTTATTCATATCTGTCTTTCTTAGTCTGTCCAGTCTTCTGATTAGCCACCATATTTAATTTAATTACATGCTTTTTCTTAAAGTTTGATACTATCATTAACTTCTTTAATGGGCACAGATATTTCAATATTCAAGAATCAATGTATGTAATGCTGCAGCCATGCCTTTGTCATAGCTATCATATTAGATGTAGTTATTTGTATTCTTGTTCTCAGTCTTTGTTTTGTTTTGCATGCTACATACAGTCTTTCTATTATTTTTGCAATCTTTAGCTTTATCTGTTGATTTGATCTTAGGTTTGTGTTCTCTATTCCTTACTGTCCTGGAATGTTTATAATTTTTGATTTTAACACCATTCCCTCTTGTCTTGCCTCTCCCAGTTGATTTATCACATCTTGCTAAATTTGATCCCTTGACTCCCACTACTTAGTGTAAACTCCTCTTTGTTTCTTTAGCAAGCTGCATAACTATGGGAGTGATACACAGGATTATTGCAGTGAAAGGCAGATATTGACACTAATGTAAAATGCTCAGCAAACTGACACAATTTACTGAATATTCTCCTTCTGCTCTATAACAATTCTGTAAGTAACAGCCTTGACGCAATAAACCTGTAGACTGCCACAAAGGAACAGCCCTTGCTTTCCCTAGTGTCCCATGAATCATAACCCACTTCTACTGCAACAGTCATTGAGCCACACATTAATTTTCTCTCAGCTTATTTTTCCCTGTGCTGATTTGGATGTGGATCATATAATAATCCAAAGGCTATTGTCTTTCTGATTTTGCTATTTAATTTGGTGCCTTCTCTTTATATTGACTATATAGAACCCTTTTCCTTTGCTTGCTGACAGTACCAATGCTGACCACCAAAACTGCATCCTCCCTATCCTGCAATAAGTTTCTGTCCAATCCTGAGCACCTTACACCCTGATACTAGGCAGACAACACAACGTCTGGCTATTTGTTCATGTTTGCAGTGAATTGTATCTGTCCCTCGACTATGCAGTCCCCTTTTACAACTACATTCCTTTTTACTTATCAAACTTGAATGTCTTCCTTTAGTGCCACAGCCAGTTAGCTCATCCACTCCAAAGCTCTAACACTCATTCAAACAAACTGAAAAAATGTCCAACCTGTCAGATAATTGCAAAGGCTGAGACTCCTAATCACCTGCTCTTGGGATTCCTTTGCCTGCCTCACTTACAGTCACATGCTCCTTTCCTGTGCAGTGACCCAAACAAAAGATTCTGTCTTAAGGGTTGTGAATGCCTTCAGGAATAAACTGTCCAAGCAAATTTCCCTGTTTCCTGATGTGTTGCAGTATCTGTAGTTCAACCTCCAGCTTATAAACTCTGAGCCAAAGCTGCTTGAGCTGTAACCACTTCCTGAAAACAATTTTGCCTTGGATCATCCAGGATCTCTAACATTTTGCCGTCACAACATATCATCTGAACTTCCATCTTTATTGTGTCTTAATTCATTGAGTAATTAATTACTCTTATGGTTAAATAATAATTGTCTCTTCTCACTATCATTTACAATAATTACTTAAATCTTTGAATTTAATAAATGTTTCCACTTTAACATTTTCATTATTGACTTCATTTTAAAAAATATTTGTCTTCTGCCGAGCCTTGGGCTCCTCTAAATATTTCTGACTGTTTGTCCCAGTGTCTCACACTTGCCACACTGTTGTTGCTACTGTTTGCCTTTCTTGGGGTACTCCACTTGCCTGATTGTCTTGGTGTTGATGCGTGCCTGTTTTGGGATCATGCACTCTCATGGTCCTCCAGGTACTCCTGACTGCCTATCACAGCATCCTCCATCCGCTCACTTCTCTCGGTGCTGCTGATTGTCTCTTTTAGAACACCTCTGCCTACCACTATTCAAGATAATGCCGACTGCTTATCTCAGTGTCCACCACCCACTTGTGCTTTCGGTGCTACTGACTCTGTTTTGCGATCCTTCACTCACCCTCCCCTCTCCTTTGTGTCAAAATGGGCTTTAAAAGGGTAAGGATGCAGACGAAGTCATTGTTAGGTCAGAGTAAAACTTTTGCTAAAGTAACACTCAATATCATAGATAAAGTTGGTCTGCCAGAATCTGAGCAGGAGGAGCATCTAGAAGTCAACAGTCACTGTATATCACTGTGCAGGAATGTAGGTGAGAGTTTGTTCTTCACTTGAAAAGACTGGATTGAAAAGGATTGAAACAAGTCTTGAAGGATAGCCTACCTCATGCTAGAGGGGTTGCCAGAAAAACCCTTTGCCATGAAGACAGTTCAGGAGTTAAAATATACCAGAATTAGGAGAGAAAGGAGCAGAAATAAACACTTGGGAGCTGAAAAGCACTTTGGACAGTTAAAGGCAAACATTTATCTAAGGGACCATGTAAAGTACTCCTGAAATATTTTAACTTCCTGCTCTGAGGAAGGGTCACTTGGCTGAAATGTTAAATCCAATTTTTCTCCACACAAGCTGCTAGACCTACTGAGTTGTTCCAGAAATCTCTATAGAAAGGCAAATGCCTGTGCAGCCTTCCTATTGCCTCTATACTCCTTTGCAGACATTCTCCTTGAAATTTTTGAAAACTTTCCTTCAATTTCTTCTCGGGTGATAATCTGTTAATATTGTGTGCTACTATCTCAGATACTATCTTACTATCCTGTTTTCCAACCTGCCTTATTCCATTCCTTCCTTCTTCAAAGAAGGTAATGTCTATTCAAAACCTTATCATATGTGCATTGCATAAGAGGGGTCTGAATGAAAACACTGCCTCAGCCAGTATGGGCAAAGCTGGTGTAAATATCATCCACTTGAATCTGCAGCCCTCACAAAGTCAAAAAGCAATTTCAGTGCTAATAATGAGAAATAAAATTGAGTTCTCAATATCTTAAAGGTTATACAAATAAAAGTAAAAAGATCAGAAAATATTGTAATCAGTTTGGTCATTTCTATCTATCTTCACTGTTGCAGAATGTCTGTCATGTGATCTATGTTAGTCCACATCTGTAAAATGTCACTCATTAGAAGGACCAATCATTCACTTTGATTTAAAACTTATTTTGATTTATATTCTTCTTTTCTTAAAACATGTATTTCAAGGGTTTCAGTCTGTGACATTATTACTAATCATAAACATTCTTCAAAGATATGCTGATAGCCCTGAACATGTCCAGTGGAAAAATAGGATTAGCTTTAAAACAGTCTTTAATCCTGGACACCATCATCCACAATAACTCTGATGTAATAATCTCCTTTCAGTATTGGAAACCTCCCCCTCCAGTGGTGCTTTTGAAGTGAAGAACACATGGTACAACAGGCAGAAGTTGAAGCGCCTGAAAATTAATTTCACAGCTTTGTTAAGTTTTCAGATCCTTGCCAGCAGTAACACTCCATTACAGGGTTGGTAGTTAAATTTTACTACATGCAGAAATGCTTTATTCAAATAGTTTCTTGCCTCTTTCAAAGAAACTGCAATCTGACAAAAGATTGAGAAAATTAATAAAGTTTGAGATAGTGTGGTTTTCTTTGTTGAGAAATTGGCCTGTGACATAGGGATGTAACAAAATTCTCAATATAGTTTGATAATTCCTTAATAATGATCAAACACATTATTCACAATGTTGAAACAAATGTGGCATTAAACTGTCTCATCCTATTGCCACTATACCACAGGAATAAATTAAAACTGACGGAAGGTGATGATGTTGTGGCAACACTAAGGACACTGTAATCCAGAATTCCAAGTTAATGTTTCAGGGACATGGGTTTATGTCCCACCATTGCAGATGGTGACAGTTGAGTTCATAAAATCTTAATTAAAAACTTAGCCTAATGGTGACCGATAATGGAAACTGTAATAATTGTCGTCTAAATCTACCTGGATCACTAAAACCCTTCAGAAAGGAAATTTGCTGTCTCTACCTGGTCTACCTACATGTGGCTTCAAAAGTTGACTCTTAGCCGTGTTTGAAATGGTCCAGGAAAGTACTTTGTTATTTCAAATTGCGACAAAGCCTGAAGAAAGGGATGAAACTGAAGTGATACCCAGACATTGTTTTCAGCACCAGAAACAACAATGGAAAACATAGCCCTATTGACCATGTGAAATACTCCGTATCAACACCTGGGGGCGATTGCCAAAATTGGAAGAGATTTCTCACAGACAAATCAAGCCTAACACAGACACATCATACAGACAGTGTCCCAGACACAGCCATTACATCCCACCAGCAGGGCAGACCCACCAGAGATAAATCCCCAAGACCTTAAACAGGTGTATCCCAGAACTTGGTGGGAAGTCAGGGAAGTGATTGCTGGGCCCTTTGCTGAGATATTCATATCATTGATAGCCACGAGTCAGGTACTGGAAGACTGGAGGGTGCCATTATTTAAGAACAGTGGTAAGGAAAATCCAGGGAACTAAAGATTGACATCAGTGGTGCGTGAGATTTTGGAGATGATTCTGACGGACAGGATTAACATGTATTTGGAATGGCAATGACTGATTAGGGATAGTTGATATGAATTTGTGCATGGAATTGTGTCTCACAAATCTAACAATTTTTTTAGAAGTGACAAAGAAGACTGATGAAGGCAGAGTAGTAGATGTGGTCAATTTGGACATCAACAAGGTTCTGCATGGTAAATGAATTTGACAAGGTTAGATCACATGGAATCCCAGGAGAGCTAGCCATTGCCTTGAAGGTAAGAGATAGACGTTGGTCGTGGAAGGTTGTTTTTTGGACTGGGTGCCAGTGACCAGTGTGTTCCACAAGGATCAGTGCTGGGTCCACTGCTTCTTGTCATTTATATAAATAATATGGACGTGAATGTGGAAGGCAAAGTTAGTGAGTTTGCAGATGACACCACAATAGATGGCTCAGTGGACAGTGACGAAGGTTGCTTCAGAGTAAAATAGGACCTTGATCAGATTGGCTGATGGGTTGAGGAATGGCAGATCAAGTTGAATTTAGGAAAATATGAGGTGTTGCATTTTTAGAAAGGCAAATCAGGGCAGGACTTACACTCTACTGAGCATGCTCTTTCCAGGTGAGGGCTTTCAGTCCTAGGCAGAGATTTCTGCAGACATTGGTATCACAGTATGGGGACAGAGGGGCTGGGCCCAACTGAAGTGTCCCAAGGGGAAGATTCAATGCATCTGAGTGGCTGCCCCATCCTTTGTGTGCTTGCCATAATCACAGTAAAGGACAATTTTACATTAAAGAAGAAGTGGCCAAGGAGACAAATATTAGTGGTAGAGGGTTGGGAAAGTTTTAAAAGCCAACAAAAGCTGACTAAGAATGAGGGGGAAAATAAATTGAGGGCTATCCCGGTAATTACTATAAAAATAGACATAAAACCTTTACATATACATCAAGGAAGAGAGAGACCAAAGTGAATGTAGCCATTTAGAATATGAGTTTTGGGAAATAATAATGTGGAAGCAGGGAATACAGGAGGAGTTGAATAAATACTTAATATCAGTCCTCGTGGCAGAGGACGCTAGTAGCATTTCAAAAATACTGAATAACCAAGGTCATAAAGTGAGCCAGGTTGGTGGGGAAGCAAAAATTGTAAGTGGAGGACATTTTGAGAAGCTGCGTCAAAGACGACACACAGTTGAGAAAGATGAGGAGTTAAAATTTACTGACGCGGCCATCACTTAGGATGTCTTTTGAGATTTTGACACTAGTTGTGTCAGCATGGCAGTGGGGTTGCAAACCTGACTAGGGAGAGTTAAACACATAGTTTTGACAAAGATGGAAAATGCTAACACTGACGGGAAACAGACGTTGGAGATGGGATTGTAATTTGCATGAGCAATAGATCAAGGGTTTTTTTTAAGCAGAGTTGATGACAGTAGATTTCAAGGAGAGGTGGACAGCATTTATTTGACTAACATGGGACCAGGTACAACGTGGTCAGCGGTTTAGTGTGAATAATTCCAAGAGAAAAGCAGCTGGCTCTCACAAACCTGATGAGCTCAGAAAGGGTTAGAGTGGACGTGACAATGAAGCTACTAAAGGATGATGCTAGTTCACAGCTAGATCAAGGGATGAAGTTGCAGTTGGAGAATTTACATATCATGGAGTTTGCATATTGTAAAAAGGACAGTCATTAAGTCCTGAAATGTTCCCATTTTCGAGGCTTTGTATTTGTTCTTGAATTTCCATTGCAAAATCCAATACTTCTCCCACTCCCTGGATGAATTAGAGAGACATGGAAGGATGTCTCTATCTTGTGAAGTGGTCAAGACATTTTCAGGACCCAAGTTTAGTTTAACCTTAGCAAATTTCTTGGTTGACTATTCTGCCCATGTTTGCTATTGTAGGGTGTAAACCAGTAACCATTTAGTTCATTCACCCTCTCACCACATTTATATTTAATGCATTGGAAGAGTTTTACTATTCTTGGTTACAACAAGTTGTTACGGTTTTGGTAAAATATTTCAAACCTAAGCCAAACTGTGTCTTCTGTGGTAAGCAACCAAATGAAAGTCAATTAAAACAAACTTTCTATGGTTTTATCTAAACTGAGTCATAATTAACATTGAACTGAAATGAAAACTGTACAATTTACATATACATTTGATAGCTTTGAAAGTCTGATAAAAACGTTCGTTCTTCATGGAAACAGCTGCAAGTAAATATGATGAAAGGCATATATTAAGAAAGAAAGCTTTGTACAATCAGTGTGTCTTTGTAGTAGTTTTGATGGTCTATTAGAAATGATTTTCAAGCAATTGATGTGGTAAGTTTATCAACAAATAAATATACTAAAACAATGACTAGTACTCAATATTTCCATCTTGCTTAACTGCTTAACCAATTGATTGTAATATTACAATGTCTTGAGCCACATTGTGAAGTGAACCAAGAATAAAGGCTTGGCTGAGGGCCTACAAAACACTGGTGTAAGTTTGGCACAAGGCCTATAACAACAATCATTATGGCAAACACTTGCTACTGAAATTTTGCTAAGACTACATTTATCAAGCCCTTGCTTATGCGCAACACGCTTTTAATCTTCAGTGAATCAGCTGCATCTGTTTTTCACTAGGTTTTAATTCAATTTAGACATCTTGAATAAAGCAGACCACAGTATTTTTACATATTAAGATTGTTTAAATCTTCAAGCTCTGACAGAAAATGTCTGAGTGCATTGCATGGAATAAAGAACAAAGTATTTTCTCTGTGTTATGTTCATATTAAATATGGACAGTTTTTCATGACACTTTATCATATTGCTAGGGGGTTATTAATCTGATAAAATGCTGATCAAAGGTCTACAGTGTTTCAGTGTAGGAATATTGTATTACTAAAATTTTCTTGGGGATTCTGGTTATTAAACTGAGGTATACATTGCCACAGACAGGACTGTACAAGCCTCATCTTCAGGTGCTTGTGCTGCACACAAAGGAACAATGAGATCTTGACAATGACATGAAATTCAGCATTAATATCCAGAATTAATTCTATCTGTTGAACTTTTGATTTTAGAGGTATGGTCCATACCAGTATCAAAACCTCAGTGTTACCAAATAAGACTTTTGCAGTTGTTCTTTTCACAGTTGCCATGACATGCAATACCAGCTAAAGTAATTTGTACATTGCTTGGGTAATGCATAAATAGTAGAGACTTGATAAGTAATATAACTTGTAAAACTTCAATAATAATATTCAAAATATTGTTCAGCCAATTTCTATGCATCATATTCTTTGGAAACATGATGATCAAGGTACAGTCGAGATCAACAAAGTATTGAAAGGTATCCAAATTCAGAGTCCATATGCTGGCATCATAACAAGAAGAGCCTACAATCTACTGAATGCTAACTGGAGTGTTGGAGACACTATCCCAAGCCACTCTGCTTGTAGAAAGACTGTGAAAGATCTCTCAGATGCAATTGAATAGCTGATTGCAGGACAAACAGGAAAGAATAACTTACTGGACATTGCGGTCATCAGTAATGCAACTTTGTTACAGGGTCTCTGTAGAACTAAGGATTATTGCCCATTCAGTTTAACAACAATTTGACTATTCACAAAGAGTAAGGTACTGGTTCAGGGAATGCACGCTTGCAAAATGCAAAACACAGTGCCCAAAATTGATGTGGTTCTACTATTGGATGACATATGATAAATGCTCCTGAGTTTTCAAAGAACTATGCTGAAAACCAATTTAGGATTGTCATTTGGGTCACAGTGTGGAATACTTCAATACCAGAAGCTACAAATATTATTACACAGGGTGCTGTTCTTTGCAAACTCAACAAAATAAATGATAGCCATCATTTCAACAATTGGAGATAAAATACAGACAGCAAGCAAAATAAATCGCTACTGCCTCTAAAGGTTTACAAAAATCATGCTGCCTCCTGCCAAAACCCAATTAGACCAGATCTCCACGTGTTTGCCCTTTTCAATCAACGTTGTCTGTAGCTGGCTGATTAGCACTAGTCCTCCCTTGATTGGCCAATTCAACATCCAAGCACCTGCCATCTCTGAACATGGCAACCACTTAGTGCCAGTTTGCCTCGTGTCCTTCAATCAGCAGTAATGTTGTATTTCTTTACAGTTCCTGGCAGAAACAGAAAGTATCTGACTTTGCTCACTTCTTCTTTGAAACAAGCTGCTGCTCAAGGTTCAATTCTTAGCTTCAACTCAGCTCCAAATCAAAACTTGAGAAAAAGCAAAGAAAGATACAGATGGTCTCTGCAGTTAAGTTGTCACAGAGCAGCTGTAAAATATTCTTCTGACAGGGGTGTGTGAACACCAGGTTTTGTGGTCCATATTAGTACCAATAACTTGGGTAGAAATGAGGATGGGGAAAAACTGATTTCCGAGAACTAGGAAGAAGATTGAAAAGCAATGCCTCCAAAATACTTATCTCAGGATTATTACCAGTCCTATGTACTGGTGAGAATAGAAGTAGCAGAGCTCTATGCTTGAACATGGAGCTGGAAAATCAGTGTAAGGTGGAATTTGTCAGATTTCTGAGCCATTGGGGCTGGTTTTGGAGCAGATCGGACCTATGCAAGGTTGACAGGCTGCCACTTGGTAGAACTTGGCTAATCATCCTCAAAAGGAAACTTGCAATTGTTGCTAGTAAGGTTTAAAATATATTGGCAAGGGAGGTGGGACCTGTAAGTGAGCTCAGGTTCAAGGGAAGGAAAACCAGTAAAATAACTTTTAAGAGTAACATGCAAAACTAGAAGACACATAAAATATTGACAATCATCAAATAGGATTTAAACAAAAAAGAATCATGTTAGAAGATTGAATTAAAGGCACCATATCTGAACATGTACAGTTGTCATAAGAAGATTGACTAGTTGAATACACAAATTGAGATAAATGGATATGATTTAATTGTCATTACAGAAGCATGGTCACTGGGTGACTAAGATTGGGAATTAAAAATCCAAGGATATTTTACACTTAGAATGTATAGGCAAGAAGGAAAAGGAGGTGAACTCGTTCTCCTAATAAGGGAGGAGATTAATACATTAATAAGAAAGGACCTCAGGTCAAAGGATCCAGATGTCGGATTCATTTACGAAATAGAGTCCATAATATCATAGAATTTTACATTAAGTGATGTAGTGATGTAGTTCAAGCTGAAACCAGGGTCTTAATTCTCAGCAAAGGAAACTTTGAGGTCTGTGACAGGTAAGTTGACTATGGCGGATTGGGAAATATGCTAAAAAAGCTTGACAGTAGATGAGAAATAGCTCATGTTAAAATAAATTCTTCAGGGTCAACTGAAGGTGTACATTCCTCTAAAGCACAAACATCCAAAAGGAAAGGTGAATCAACATGGTTAATAAAAGCATTAAAGTTTGCATTAAAATAAAAGGAAATGGTTTATAAGAAATCCAGGAATAGTGGAAGGTCTGCAGGTTCAAAGCAATTTAGGACACAGCAAAAGAGGACCAACAAGCTAATAACGAAAGTGAAAGGAGTATGTGAAAGGAAACTAGTGAGGAATGCAAAGGCATACTGTAAAAGCTTCTATTGGGAAAAGATTATTAAGGTCATTATGGACCCATTAGAAATGGGGGAGGAGAATTCATAGGGGGAACAGGGAAATAGTGAAATAGCTGAACAGTTAGTTTGCATTTCTCTTCATGGAAGATAATACTGAAAATCTCCCAGAAATGTCAGTGACCAAGGGATTTGTGTGACTGAGGAGTTAATAAGAAATTAAATTTAGAAAAGAGATAATACTTGAAAATTAGCTGAATTGAAGATTGATAAATCTTGGGTCAGATGAGCCTCATTACAAGTTTTAGGATAATAATCTGTAATTCTACAGATTCTGGAAATGTTCTTGCAAACTGGAAAGTAGCTAATGTAATTCCACTATTTAAGAAAGGATGAGAATGATTGGGGTTGGAGGAGGAATTAGAAATGTTTTACCTTGATATTAGTCAATAGCAAAATATTTGAATCTATTACAAACGATGTGTTAACTGAACATTTAGAAATAAATAGCAAAACTGTGCAGAGTCAACATAGATTTATGGAACAGAAGTCATGTTTGACAAATTTTTTGAGCATGTTACAAGTAGCATAGACAAAGGAGAATGAGCAGATATATGGCATTTAGCTTTTCAGAAGGCACTGCATAAAGAGATCACATCAAGAGATTTGTAAATAAATTTGAAATCTATGGGATTATATGGGAGAATGTGGATTGAGAATAGATAGAAAGAAGAGTGTAGGAACAAACTGATCATTCTCAGAATGGCAGCCACTTAACAGCAGAGTTCCACAATCTAAATAAATCATTGAAATGTGGGGTATTATATAAAATTCCAGATTTTGTGATGACTCCAAACTGGATGGAAATATAGTTATGAGGTGGATGCTAGAGTCTTTGAGAAGATTTGATAGGCTGAGTGAAAGGGCTAGAACATGACTGATGGAATATAATATAAATAAATGTGCAGTTATTCACCCTGATCAAAAAAAGACAGAATGTTTCTCAAATGATGAGAAATTGAGATAACCCTATCTAATGCATATCACCATTCATGAATTATTGAAATATTGTATGGATTTGCAATAAATAATTAGGTAGGCAAGTAGTATGTTGGTGTTAATTTTAAAGTGATTTGAGTATTGAAGTAGATGTCTTGCTGAAGTTGCTTAAAGCCTTGGTGAAACTGTCACTGGAGTATTACACTGTTTGGTTGTTTGTTCAAAGCTGCTACTATGAAATCAGGGAGACATTATTAAATTGGACCTCGCACTTCCTTACTGATTGAAGACCAAGAGTAGTATGTAATGTGAAATCATGCTCTCTTAGAAATGTTGTCTCCAGGATGTCCCAAGGGATCTCTGTGTTGGAACCATTCCTGTTCTTGACATAGTTATCAGCAGTGCAGAGAGCTGGAATGGAACCTCTCTTTTCACACTCCATGTTGGGGTGTAACAAGGTCTTTAATTAAAAGAAAAAGATCTGTTTTTTAATTCAATGTGTGCTTACTTGCTCATGTGTGGTTTGTAAGAAAATGACAGTCAATCCCTCTATTGCAGAAAGAGGCCACTTAGCCCATCAATGTCCAATGAACATCCCACACAGTCCCAACCCCCACCCCGTCTCTGTAACCCCACATTTACCATGGCTAAGCCATATAACCTGCATATCCCTGGACACTAGAGGGGAATTTAGCATGGCCAATGCACCAAACTGCATATTCTTGGACAGCAGGAAAAAACCAGAGCCCCTAGCAGAAACCCACACAGACATGGGGAGAAAATTCAAACTCCATACAGATAGTCACTTAAGACTACAACTGAACCTGGATCCTTGGCACCACAACACAGCAGTGTCAGCCATTGATCCACCATGCCATCCAGAGTTTCTTGAATTTAACAAATTGCTTTCTTAGGTTAAAACCCTCTCAGGTAAAACTTTAAATAAAGCAAAAATACATCTTCCACAACCAGCCTGCCAACACATACACATGAACTAAACATGCAAGAAAACACCTAAATATTGAGTAGAAGAGGGAAACTTTGGCTAAATTAAAGTTCAATGAAGTAAAAAAACAAGGTAACGGGCAGTGGCTATCTAAAGGCTTTGGTCTTCAGTTGGTAATTTAAAATTGCAGCTCTAGCTTCCCTCATACCTGGAAATATCGCTGTGGAAATTGAAATTTCTCTGTCTGCTTGCAGAAATGGAGACCGAATCAAACTCAGCAAAGACGCCAAATGAAGATATGGAGAGAGAGTGAGAGAGAGAGCAACAGGTTTTTCTTATAACTGCTGCGGTCTTCCACTAAAACATGCAGAAAGATTGGTTAGTCGCAAACTGTTTTTGATAAGGGCAACTTTGATTTGCTATGTCTACATGGTCATCCTGAAAATCCAAGTCTTTGTCCTAATGATTAATGTCTCAATTCTGTTCCATTGTTGAATATTGTGAATATCTTAATTTTAATAAGGCAGGCGTTTATTAACTCTAGTTGCATCTTTATAGACGTTGTATCTCCACGCCAAAGGAATCGAATCTGGACTACATAGTAGTATAATTAGCCAATCATTTCTCTTTAAATTTTCATTTAATGTCCTTGTCATAACAAAAACTGCCAAAAAGCTGTCCAAAACTGTCAAAAGTTCAATGACTTTCTTCAGATGATGGATTAAAAATTTAATGTGCTATTTGATGTGCAAGTTTCCACAACAACACACATCAATGTGCTTTCCAAAAAATTTAAAAAACAGGATGCAACTGTTTGATGACATGTTTTGTGCATCAGGGAAAACAAAAGAATATATCAATTAACTGCAAGGTGACTTTCTGGAATAATAAAAATAGTACAGCCAATTGGAGATGGCATTCAATGACAAAAAAAATGCTCTGTCATGTGACAAAAAAGGTCCATCAAAAGCTATGTTAAAGTTTTGTAATCAGATTTTCTTACAGTAGGCACATGACTATATCTGGGTAGGAGGGGGGTGTGGGAGGCTCACCTCAAGCAAATAGGGTTTGTGGATTTCTGAGTAGGAATCTTTGATATTGCAACAAAGAAAAGGCTTAGCGGATAATTGTTTATCAAATCCTGGATTTGCAAGATGTGTGTGGATTCCTTATGTGGTAAGTGATATAAAAAAGGTTGAAGTGTTCCAAAGATGCACTCCTCACCTGAGTATGAATCAGCCTGGAGGTTACACTAGGGTCACATCCCTTAATCAAAATTTGGAATGAGAATTATTACAGCAAAGGAGGCAAATAAAAGACTTTCTATTTAGTGTGAATGAATTTAAAGTTCCAATTCGTTTTTGAGCTGTGTAAACTACTATTTGGAAACAAAATTTATAGAATTCTGTTTTAAACTATGAACTTCATTTTGATTCATAACTATCATGGAATTATAGATGTTTGTAGCATGGAAGGAGGACATTCAGTCCATTATGTCCATGCTGACTGACAAATAACCATCCCACTCTATCTCACTCTCCAGCTATTGGTCGAGAGCCTTATAGGTTGTAGCATTTCAAGTACATTTTGAATTTATGAGGCTTTCTGCATCCACAACACTTTCAAACAGTGAGTCCCAGATCCTGACTACCCTCTGGGTGAAAATATTCCTCTTAAAATCCCCTCTAAACCTTCTATGTCTTCTCCGCCACCTGGTCACGGACGCCTCAATCAAACTAAAACAAAGCAAAGTGTCTTCAAATACTCTGATTAGACCACTCATAAGTTTATACTCTTCAAGTAAGTCTCCCCTCATGGCCTTCCATAGAAAAGAAACCTAACTATCTAATCCTTCTGCATAGCTAAGAATCTCCTCTGTACCATCTCTTGTACTACCATTCGTATTATGGATAATGAGAATTGCCAACAGTACTCCATTTAAGGTCTAACAAGTATTTTATAGAGAATAACCTCTCTGCTCCAATGAATAAAGGTGAGTATTCCCTACATTTTCTTGAGAGAGAGAATGTAAGTGCATATAGACCAATCCTGTAGTACCGGTGGGAAAATAGCACCAAATAGTCCATGTCGTTGGGCCCAGAGAGATTGTCTTCACATTCTGAGGAGCTCCCACCCAGCTCCACCCTATCTCCACATTTACCACGGCTAATCCACCTAACCTGCACATTTTTGAACTGCGGGTAGAAAGCAGAGCATCTGATAGTAATCCACACAGACATAGGGACCCAAGGCTGGAATTGAAACCATCCCTGACACTGTGATGCAGCCATGCTAGCTACTCAGCACCATGCCACCCAATGTGTAATAAAAATGGACTCCTTAGTAGTTTTTGCTGAAATGTTGATCAGGGTCCACCTTTTTAATTCACCCAGGCAAAGGCATCCATCTCAACCTTCCTCTCTTTGGAATTCTGGAAGCTGGTGTATCAGATTAGGCGGGGAGATTTCAGATCCTCAAACTGTGTGAAAAGCAGTTCAAAACCATCTCTGAAAAAACATAGTTCAAAGAGCAGGTTTATTTCGGGTTCCACCTCGATTGACTGATTGACCTTTCCTGTGGTCTCTGTCATCATTCAACAACTGCCATTTACTTAAACATAGGGTCTTCTTCAGATTTACTGGAACTAACTCCCAGATACTAACTTCATTAAGAGCCAAATTTTGCAATATGTATAAACACACTGCTCTTTATGGGGGTCAGAGGCAGGATGGTTTACTGAGCCTAGGAGCACGTGTTCTGTCTGTTAGCACCTTTTAATGAAGGCTCAGCCTGCAATCAGTCTGTAGGCCTGGCTTCATACACAAAGCTTGTTCATCCCTTTCTCTTCATATAATCCCTACAGTGTGGAAGCAGGCCACCAAGTCTAGACTGACCCTCACTGACTTGCCCTATCCCCTGCAACATTGCATTTTCCATGATTCATACATATAATCTGCACATCTCTTTGGGCTGCAGGAGGAAACACATGGAGAATATGCAAACTCCACACAGACGGTTGGCCAAGGCTGGAATTGAACCCTGATCCCTAGTGCTGTGAAGCAGTAGTGCTAACCACTGAGCCACTGTGCCACCCAAGCTGTCACAAAGTCCATCAGTCATTTCCAGCTCTTAATTTGAAATTGATAACAGAATAAAATAAAAATAATGATAAATCAACAAAAGGTTCTGACAAAGTTCACAATCAGTCAAGATATAGTTAACTCTGGAATAAAAACAATTTTGTAGAATATGCCACATGGGCTGAAAATCGTTCATATCTTTGGAATCTTCAAATTCCGGTTGAGTGTGCTGACTTGATTTTGTATGTGCTAAATGATAGGGATTTATCAATTTATCTGAGCTAGCTCTTTTGTTTTCATTTTGCTGTAGAATTTCTTAATAATCTTCATTCATTTCCTTCCCAGTTTTGAACTCCAGCAGGTTCCTGGATCAGTTTGTGTTAGCTCTCCTGTTTGGAAGGCTCTTTAAAACAACATGACCATCTCTTGGCACACACTGAGGCTGTGTAAATGGTAGCTCAGGTTACTTACTTTCAGTCTTATGCTCAAATTTTGTGCTTTTCTTGATGTCTGATCCAGCTCGTTCAGTTATCTTTCCAGGCGTAGCGGACTGGTGGCACCATCTATTGCCTTTGCAAAAGCGTTCAATATATCTTGTACCAAGTGTTTTCAAATCAGAACCAGTAAAAATAATTCATGACATTTACATTATTTACTGTGTCTAATGCCCATTTACTTAGTATTCATCCAATTAATGTACAGGCGGCAGGAGAACTACTGCGAGGCTAGAAACCTGACAATGATAACATTTAACATGGCCTTGGCATCATGAATACGTAACATTAACAGAGTAGATTATGACTAGGATAATAGACTCATGCTGACATTGTCCTTCAACACTGATTACACACTGTTAGACATTAATGAAACAAAAATCTTTGTCATTGACGTCTGCACTGGAGCTCTGATAAATTATCAACTATACCATGAACTTTGGAGGATCAAGAAATGTATAGGAAGCTTCTAGTTCTCTTGATCTGACCAATGTTATCTACAGTCAAGGAGAGAAACCCGAACAGTTCATCCAATGATAACCCTAATGCGGTGGTAAGCTGCAGTTTGAGTTATGCTGCAAAGATCTTTGACAACTGGAATGGTCCTAATATAGAAAATCTCAAGGCCACAGTCATCTTGAAGGTAACAGGCGTAGTTATGATACCAATGCAATGTGATTTGATGTCCCCAGGCAGCAAGTCACTAAGTTAGATCACTATGTCACTGTAAGGTTGTGGTTTGGGTAGACGATTGAAGATAATTCATCCTTTGTCTGTGGACAAGTCCACACAAGATAATGACTTCTCTGCCCTCAGCTGACATGCTGTTATTGTCTATCTTGTTCTGCATGACAGCACACTCTCATGTGCCAGCTCTGCACGGTGTACCTATCTCCGGACAGCTGGCCTCTTCTAACTCCTTCTCCTCATTTCCTCCTCAGTGGAGAACATTCTTCCATAGTGGACAATCCTAAAGTGTGGCAGCTCCTGTGTTCATGGGTCCTGCGCAAGCAATGAGGTGGTGGAGGTTTCCCTGGAGGCTCGGTGCCAGCCTGGACTGGGTTTGAAACACTGATATTTTGAACTTTTTACTTCTTTATTTTTCCAATTTATTCCTAGGATCTAAATTGCTGGGCTATTTATTTCCTTATTTTTCTAATTTTTTTTATCCTAAGAACTTGATCTTTAAACATCTGTACCTAGGTACCTTTGTACCTAAGACAGTACTATAATGTCGCAACAGGAAACTTTTCACTGTACTTATTTTTGAGTAGATGTGACAATGAAGCTAATTTAGTTTAATCCCCATGGGAACTACAAGTGTTAGATCATCTGCTCACTTTCCAGCTATTCAAACATCAGGCCCCTTTCCCTCTCGCTCCCTCCCTAATTATTGTGTCAGCCTATTGAACTTGAGAACCATTCAGATTTACACACAACCAACACCAGACCTTCAACAGCAAACTCTTGGGCTACATGGACCATCTGTAATGGACCCATAGGTGGGTAGCACTGCTGCCACACAGCACCAGAAGGCTGGGTTCAGTTCCATTCATGGATGATTGTTTATATGGAGTTTGCTCTTTCTCCCTGTGTCTATGTTGGTTTATGCCTGCTGATTTGGTTTCTTCCCACAGTGCAGAAAAGTACAGGCTGGGTGGACTAGCTATGGTAAATTCAGCGTTGCAGGGATAGGTAGGGGGTTGGATCTGGGTGGGTTGCTGTTTGGAGTGTCAGTGTAGACTTCGAGGTGCTAACAGGCCTCTTTATGTCAATCCCTTAGCATTCTGTGAACTTGCATAACTTACTCCCCACATTTTTCACTTGCAAATTCCGCAAAATGTTATAGACAATGGAGAATATGTGCCTGTTGGTTAATTAACAAGCTTAATCAACATTTAATGAACTTGGTCTGGGTGCGTGGACTTTTGTTTCAGGCCCTGCTCATATTTTCAAGTTATTGGATTTTTAACCCAATATGATTCACAATGTATTTTGTCTAGATATGGGAGAGTTGCTTCTGTTAAATTCAGTCCTTGAAATACTGATGTTTAGGACATTTTCCACCTACCTTCATGACCTGTGTTTGAAGATTACTCAGAATTTTGTTTTATTCTTTTAGTGGATGTGAACATTGCTGGCAAGGCCTGTATTTGTTGTTTGTCTTTTATTAGCCTTGAATTGAGCGGCTTGTTTGGCCAATGCAGAGAGCAGTTAAAAGTCAACCACACTGCTGTGGATAACAAAGTGTGGAGCTGGATGAACACAGCAGGCCAAGCAGCATCTCAGGAGCACAAAAGCTGACGTTTCGGGCCTAGACGAAGGGTCTAGGCCCGAAATGTCAGCTTTTGCGGTCCTGAGATGCTGCTTGGCCTGCTGTGTTCATCCAGCTCCACACTTTGTTATCTTGGATTCTCCAGCATCTGCAGTTCCCATTATCTCTGATACAATTGTAACCTCACTGCTGTGGATGTGGGTTGCAATGTTGGCCAGAGCAGGTGAGGAAGGTAGATTTATTTACTTTACCAAATGACATTAGTGAACTAGATGAGTTTTCACAACAATGAAAAATGGTTTCATTATCATCATTTCTGAGGCTGGTTTTCAATTCCAGATAAATGAAGAACTGAATTTATATTCCTCTGGGCGCAATGGCAGGATTTGGAGCCATGTCCAGAAACAAAGCTCAAAGCAAACAGGAATGTTTTGAACAGCAGTGCTATTTTAATAGTTGAGCTGAGTCACAGGCAGAATGATAATCTGTAGACATCTTCTGAAGATTTATTAGGTAGTGGGGAACAGGAACATTTATGTATTTTACGGTAACAACAAACCCTATTTTCTGAATCAAGCACTTCCAGTTTATGGAGATTAAGATCTGTGACTAGGTTAAAATAAACAAACCTTCCACATTTTGTCATACAGAAGTGGAGGATAATTGACAATTTTGAGATATACATGAAAACTATTGAAATAATGGTAACCTTACTTTCAGGTGGAATTGGAAAAAATATTGTCTGTGATGTTAAAGAGTTAATCAATTAAGAAATATGTAACAATTGTACTGCCCCAGGCAATCAAAGCCATCCCATGTCTAAAGCTTGCTGAATAAATTGGTGGAAATACAATAATAGCATTGTTCATTCTGGAATAAACAAGATTCTAACCTGCTCTTCTTATGCCAGCAATACTTTATCAGAAAAGCTTTTAAATGATTCTGGCATATGTTTTAGTACACTGGTGAAGTCATATTTCCTGCAATTACAGTGTAGTGTGACAAATAATACAACAATATGCTCAAAGAATTCAGTGACCCTTCGCTTATTATTTAATGTTTATCAAGCGATAGCATTGTTCTTTATACACTACATAATTTGTAAATAAAGTCCCTGAGTTTTACATTACATTTTGCCCCATCAACCAGTGCTTTTGAAACTGGATAATGACTGGATTAATACAATGGCTTGTTATTCTGGCTTTCGCTGCAGAAGGGTTGAGCTTGAATAGATTCCAAGAATGGGAAATGTTTAGTTCTCAGTGATGCCTAAAATGTGTCCCAAGTGAAATATATTCCAGTAAAATACAAATATTTAGGAAAATATACCAATTGTTTATTGATCACTGATCACTTTGTTTAAAAGACATGAGATGGCTGCTGACAAACTTTCATTTTCCTCAGCTGTAATAATTGCCGTATTAGTCATAGTATAAAATGTTAAAAGATATCCAAGTTTCGTCCTTCTGGGATTTGATCTAAAGATGATTCTACTGCATATTCATCAGAAAGAATTATACAAGTTACATTTTTAGGTATATAGATAACTTTGCATGTTTATTTCATTTAAAGATGATAATGTGCTTTAATTATAATGTTTAGATACTCTGAATTCAAAAGACAAAGGTCTATAAATTAATCATATCCCATTTTCAGAACAAGATCATAGCATGATTGCAGCACAGAAATGGGCCATCTCCCTTAAGTTGGTTTTGTAAATTGCAGCATTTTTGGCCTTTATTGCTCTGGTGTTAAAGTAGGGAAGTTTAATGCTACTATACGTTATGCAATGCTACAGCACTACACAATATGCATCCATGGTTGAATCAATACTTTCTATATCTGTTTTTGTTATGCCACAACTTTGCAGATACGGAGTCTAAACTTTATTTATCGACTTTTGGCGCCCTGTTTACGAAAGATATTTGAGTTATAGAAAGGATGTTATGTAGCTTCATTAAGGCGCCATAGTTTCATAAAACTATTGGTTATTGGCATGTTTAGATGTATCATCATATCTTATTTATTTCAATGATAACGGCAAATGTAACGGTGTTACATTTAATACTTTTCCAGACTGTGATTGTCACTGTTTTGATTACTGTGTGGTTTATTTAATCACTAACCATACTAAGAGACAATTGAAGTGTGTAGGCCTGGAGTGTTGTACTGGAATGATGACTGTTGCAGGTGCCACCTCACTATAGATGTAACAATACCAAACTTAATTTATAAATTTCCGACCCTCCCCCCACCATGATATAAATTCAAAACTGTTATTTATTCCCCATGAACATCAAAGTTGTTTTTTAACACAACAATCAAAATCTTACATCTCCTTTTAGCTCTGTCACATCAAACAATAATGCAATGGGTGAGGTAGTGGTATGGTGATAATGACATTGAACCTTGTGGTCCAGGAAAATGCTCCTGGCACATGGATTCAAATCCTTCCACAGCACCTGGTGAAACCTGGTCATTAGCATTATTGCTCCAGAATTTGCCCTTCCACTAACCAAGCTGTTCTAGTATAGCTACAACACTGGAAAATTACTTGAGTATGCCCTGTCCTCAAAAAAACAGGACAGATCCAACTGATCAAGTGGACCCCCGTCAGTATACTCTTGATCATCAGTAAAGTAATGGAAGATGTCATCAGCAATGCTACTAAGCAGTGCTGGCTCAGCAACAACTTCTTACTGATGCGCGTACTGCCAGAGCCACTCTTCATATAACATTTAAGGGAGTCAAAGGTTACAGGGGTGAGTGGGGCAGTGTGGTTAAGGCCAGTGTCGGATCAGCCATGATCTTATTGAATGGTGGAATAGGCTCAAGTGGACAAACAACTGACTCCTGCCCCTAATTCATATGTTTGTATTGGTGACTTGTTGGTTGATTTGAAGTTACCTGCAAGCTGAAACATTTTGAAAATTATTCCAGCCTTGAATTCACTGATTAAAATTTGCCAACAATTGTACCAAAACCAATCCTGGTAGGGCACTACTGATATCTGATACCAAACTGCCGACTCATGCATCGCCTCATGTTATTGTATACTTTTCTGTTATCCCCCATCAATCCTGGCTAACAATTTGATATCTTTTGCATTCAGAGGCATCTTATGAATTAGTCTGGTATGCTGGATAGGGTCAAATGCCTTCCTGAAATTCATACAGATTGCATCAGTTGTCTTTCTCTTGTCTACTACGTGTGTAAACTTCTTCTATCTTTTCTTCTCATTGTGTATTTTCAAACCCACTCTTTTAAATTTCACACACTTAAAACTTCTTTTTGGCTTTTTATTATCTGTCTTGTCCTCTTTTCAGTCTTAAATTCAGGATATAATAATTGCTAGTTCGTAAATGAAGTAAGAAAATCTATCTACTAGGCAGAGTATGAAATTCTTATTCTTTAGAAACTTGCACTTTTTATTGTACACACCAAAATTATTAATAAATGTCTTTTTTTCCTATTCTACCATCAGCAGAAATGTCAACAATCATTATTGTCACACAGGGGTAGCCTGACCATGAGAAACCCTTGAGCTTGCAGTTAAATATGCTCTCTATAAAACTTTCAGTTGAGAAAAATAGCACAGCCAAAACACCAAATAGAGCAAGCAATTTCTAATCACTGATAGTAATTTAGCTCTAACAAAAAATCCAAATGCTCTTTCATGTGCCAAGTTACTAATTATTTAATGAATTAAGTAAATCAGCAGCACTTCTTTAATAGCTGTTTTGTGGTAAAACACTGATGAGGAAAAAATCATTAGGCAAGTAAGAGCTTGTTGGCTGTTGAAGTCATGTATTCATTTGTGCAAAAGAGAGTTCATTGTGTTCATGAGGGCACCAAAAATATGTCATCCATATGCATAAGGGCCACATTTCGCTGTGGTGAAACTCTATAAATTGACCGGTGGGTGGAAGAAGAACAAAAAATAAGCAAGCAAGATCGGTTTTATTGCTATTGTAGTTTAGTTTTGAAATCTGCATAGAAAGGGAGTTTCAGTACAGAGCTAGGTTCAGCATCAGAAGTGTAATCACACAATCTTCCATTAACTGTGAAAAGAATCATCTTAGCAATTTTGCACCATCTATTTGTATTATATATTCACAAATATAAATATCTAAACCTTAACCTCCAACATATAGAGATTGCATCCTCTAACTGAATACAATTGTGATTTTCGTGCTGCAAACTGGAGTTGAAATCCTGTTAAAGCCTTGCCAAAAGAGAACATGTATTTTTAATGAGTCATGTCTGAAGAGTTGAATTTGATGATGCACCAACTCAACAAGGTATAGATTGAAAAGATCACTCTACTTAAAAGCTCAGCATGAAACAGAACAAAATTATTACTGTATTAGTGACAATAAGAAACATTTGCAAATGTAATAGATGAGTCAACATGTTTAAAATTAGCAAATTAAACTTTCATCAAAATTAAAGACCAATGGTGGAACTCTGTCCTCTATTTTGACTACACCCCTGCCCACCGCACCCCGCTACCCACCCACCCCCCCCCCCCCCCCCCCCCCCCCCCCGGGTCTTGTCTGCAGACATTTTCTCTCAGCAGAACTGACCTTTTATTTGTTATTAACACCAGTCATTAATACTTATCTTGTGCCTGTTTCACTCCTCTGCCACTATTAACATACCCTCTGCTTTTTACTCTGTGCATCTTTACCATCCATTCTACTTGTTCCTCCCTGCTATTTTCATAAAAGCAACCACTTTCCCAGTCCCGTTTAGTTCTGAAGAATAATATTGAACTCGCAACATTAACGTTTTGTTCACAGATATTGCAAGTCTGACTGAGTTGCTCCAACAATTTCATTTTCATGTAAAAAACTACACCTCACATCTGACGAGCCCATTCTTCACAAACTCAGATGTTATCATGTTAAAGGGATGTAATGCACGTGTAGAGTTGGTAGCATGATGTAAAGGGTGTAACACCAGAGTGTAGGAGGAAATGTCTGATCAGAGTACATGCTGCATCCACAGTACACTTCAGAGAAGGAAGCAAGTCACATTATTGGACAAGCATATCAAAGCTCATGTGTTACCTCTTGGAAAACAATATTTACAGAATCAACAACAAACGTTGGGCACTTGGTGGAATTCACTGAGGCAGTTCATGCACATGCACTACAAGGAGAGGAGTGTGTGGCAGTGACAAGCTCTATCTTGTCTTGGGACTTGATTGCATAAGCTGCAGCCATGGGAGCATGGCGAATCACATGGAAAGACACATGGAGCATCAGTCAGGGTGGATGCAAGAACAATTTTACACCTTACAAATGGCACAAGGCTCACTTAGTCATCTAGATCAGTTTGCTCAGAATCTGAGTGCCAACATCCATTTGTACCTAATGAGCTGCAATTCTTTAACAGGAGACTCACACTAAAGGCACAGTGGTTGTTGGAATGGACAACTGCTGCATCTCGGCAACCAACCCCTAACCCACCTCAAGACCATGATGTGTAAGTGCCCGTGTTGGCCTGGGTGGACAAGGTCTGACGTCACATGATACCAGATTATAGACCAAAAGGGTTATTTGAAATCACAAGCTTTCTGAGCACTGCTCCTTTATAAGCTGAAAAGTGAAGAAAAACCTTTAAATGCTCTGTCTTTGCCAGAAATGGAAGGGCTCAGCCTGAAGTAGGCTCCCAATGTATCTTTATATGAATGATGCTGACCACATGCCTCTTAATTCAACCTCCACCTCTACCTAGGCGGCATGGAGCAAAAGCATAGGATGTTTCAGAGTGCAGAGCCACTCTCTCATTTCAATCACTGACTGGTTCACTGTGGTAACATCACTTTGTGAAGTTATGCATATTTAAAATACGATAGCAACACACTGAAAAACATCTTGGCTTGCTTCACTAATACCCTCCATGAGAATGAAAGTGGACCTTACCAAAGATGTCCCTCATATCTAAGTTAGCTCCAATTTACCACGTAGCATTGCCAGATGAACATACCACTCAGTGGATATCCTTCAAAAGACTGGAATCCCTTGTGCTTGTACGAGCTTTGACAGTCTGACATGGACCCCAATAAATGTTCGCAGTCTGGTGTCACCCCTCATTGACAGTGCAATAAAACAACAGCCACAAAGCCACATTCCCTATGGCACATGGCTGACACTCTCACATGCCCATAATCCCCTTCTCTTATTTATCCAGCAGGCCACACAGTTTACCTTACCTACATCCCTTCTCAAGACCCATTTATTGACAGCCAGAAAAAGGGAACACAGAGGAAATGCACACAGAATACAATTCACACCCATAGTACAAATTGAATACTGGTATTTTGACCTTGACAGTCGCCGAGTGTTCAATAGCCTGCCAGCATTTATAGGGCCTGGGTGTCACCGAGACACTGAGTTTTACTTTGGCCTAGTGTGTCCATGTCTATAATAAAGTAACTATCTACTCTAATCCCATTTTCCAGCACCTGGTTCATAGCCTTGTATGCTATGGAACTTCAAATGGTTATCTATACTCCTGAAATGTTGTGCTGGCTCCTGTGGCTACCACCCTTTCACGCAATGAGTTCTAGATACCTATGGCCCCTGTGTGAATAAAAATTCCTACATCACTCTAAATCTCCTACCCTTTATCTTAAAACCCTGCTTCTGATTATTAATCCCTTGACTGAGGGGAAAGTTTCCTTCCCATCTTCATCCATCATAAATTTTGTAAACCACAATCAGATCTTCACCTCCACCTTCTCTGCTCTAATGAAAACTACCCCAGCCTATCCAGGCTCTCTCCAGATTGAGTCGCTCCAGAGCAAACAACATCATGGTGAATTGCTCTGCACACTCTCTAGTGTAATCACATCCTTCTTGTAGTATGGTGGCCACAACTGCACATAGTACTCCAGCTGTGAGCTAACTAACTGCTATCATAACCTCTTTGTTCTTGTATTCAATGTCTTGATTAATAAAGGCAAATATCTCATGTGTCTTCTTAACTACCATATGTACCTGTCCTGCTCCTTCAAGGAACTATGGACATGCACACAAGGCCCCTCTGATCCTGTGTTCTTCCTAAGATTCCAGGAACTACTACAAGTAATTCATTGCTTACTCCCTTCTCTCGGCAGTCCTCCCAAAATGCATCACCTCACTCTTTTCAGGGCTAAGTTCCATTTGCCACGGTTCTGCCCATCTGACCAGCCATGTAGTTGAAGGCTTTCTTCCTCGTTGTTAACCATATCACCAATTGTTGTGCCATCAACACATTTACTGATCAAAACTCCAAAATTCATGTCTTGAACATTAATTGACGCAACAAATAGCAAGGGACCCAGCGCTGAGTCCTGAGGTATGCCCTGGACACAGGCTTCCAGTCACAAAAACACCTTTCCACCATTACCATCTGCTTCCTGTACCCAATTTTGGACCCAATTTGTCAAATTTCCCTCAACCCACGGGGTCTTATGTTTTTGACAAGTCATCCAGGCGAGATCTTCTCAAAAACCTTGGTTGTACACTATATCCATTGCATTGCTCTCACCTACACATCTAGTCACCTTCTTAAAAAGCACAATCAAACCTGTCAGACATACTCTGCCCCAGGTAAGACATATTGACCACCCTTGATTAATCCCTGCCTCACCATGCAGAGATTAATTCTGTCAGTCAGAACTTTTTTCCAATAATTTCTTTATAATTGTATTGGCTTACTGGTGCTGATAGTCTCCATCACCCTTTCTGAATATTGGCATTACATTAGGCATCCTCCAGTCCTCTGGTCCCTCTCCTGCTCCCAGAGAGGATTAGAAAATTGATGTCAGGGTCCCTACAATTTCCTCCTTTGTTTCCCATACTAAACGGATAATCTCTTCATCTGGGTCTGGGGACTTAACCAGTTATAAACTGATAAATACCTCAATTGTAAATTGGTCAAGTATGTCACAGATCTCTTGCTTAACATCTATACCGACATTGTTCTTCTCGATTGTGAATGCAGATTTAAAGTGTCCATTTTAAACCTCAGCTATGTCTTCCAGTTTTACACACAAATTCCCACTTTGGTCCCTAAGGGCCCTATTCTTTCCCTGGCTAGACTTTGCTAATATGCTTCTAAAATACCTTTCGATTTTTCTTTATTTCCCCTGCCACTGTTTTATAGTTCTCCCCCATGCTTGCCTAATTTCTTTTATAAGTAACCCCCAGAACTTTCAATAAATCTCTGGGGCTTTTGAGCCCTCAGTATCTATGGTAAGATATTTTCTTTTCCTAACTAATCCTGTATACATCTTGATACCTAGGACTCTCTGGAATATTTGATCCCACTCTTCACCAGTACAGGAACATTTTGGCCTTACATGTCTCCTATTTGTTATTAGAAAGACTCCCCCCACCCCAGTCCCCGTTCTGATGTAGACTTTCCCACAAGTAGCTGCTCCCAATCCCTGCATCCGCATTTCTCCAGGTTCTTATTTCGTATTTACCACATTGACCAGGTCCTGTCTTATCATATAAAATATATATCTTCCCCCAAGTCAAAACATTTTTCTCCAGTTCAAAATTGCCCTTTACCAAGGCTGCTTAAATCTTGCTGCATTGTGGTCGTTATCACTGAAATGCTCTCCCACTAAAACTTTTGTTACTTACTCAGCATCATTTCCTAAACTAAGGTTCAAAATTTCACCCCTTTTAATTGATTCACATTTTGACAATCCCAGTTAATATTAAGCAAGTTGAAATTCCCACCTTACCTAGAAATGAACCCAGTGACTAAAGCCCTATTCCTGCTTCAACTCTTCAGCCATGTGTTCATCCAATCTATCTGCCTATTCTTATACTCATTAGCATGTGGCACCAGGAGTAATCCAGAGATTGCAAACTTTCATAGTCAGGCTTTTTAAGATACCTCTTTCCTGCCAGGGAATGTACTTCAACTGTTCTTTTTACAATTAGCTTCATAGTTTTGCCTACAATCTTTGATTGCGGTTTAATTGGGCCAGATATATTTGCACTATACTAAAATTGGTCTTCCTTCAATTAAGTAATTTTACTTTCAATTGGTTTATTTGCTATTGCTAACCCATGGCACTGCGATCACTGTACACTGATTAGCCTCCCACTCACACTTAATCAACTTGATCCACGTCAATTCCCTCAAAAAAATCCTTCCTTCTTCCTTATTGGAATCTTAGATTTCCATTATCATAATGTTGTAGTCTTTATACCTTTCTACAAATTTATTCCTCAATTTTCTGTTAATTGATGGATTATAGAATACATTTGCTGGTGCACCTCAATTGTTTCTTTACTTTTGCCCACTAATATTGGCTATAGCTATTTCTAGGAAGTAAATGTAAATTGAACTTATATGAATTTAGATAGCATTGCGAACTAAAGTTGTCCTGCTAAAAATAATGCAGTCAACTTGTTAAGGATGACCTACTTCATAACTGGGACCAGAAGAACTTCTTTTCCATCATCTTTCAGAAGTCACAGAAAGGGGCACCATCTGACTCTTATGATTGGAGAGGCACCCTCCAAGAGAATGGAAGAATTGCTGCTGTCTTTGTCAATAACCTTTCCTGAACCAGAATAATCAATTATTTTCATAATTTTGTATATGAGAACTTTAGCTGCACAAAATGATTGATATGTTTGCCTATGTGACAAAACACACTTGACTTCAATGTAATATTACATGGGAAAATGATAGAATCTAATACAAAGGATATGATAACATTAAGCAAAGAATGACAAAAATTATACACAGTCAATGTGGAATTATAAAAGGCAAATCAAGTTTGACAAACTTTGGGATTTTTTGAGGAAGTTACTTATAGTTTAGACAAAAGAAAATCAGTGGATAAGATTTGTTAGTGTTTTCAGAAGGTGCTTAATGAAGTCCTACACAAGAAATTAGTAAATAAAGTTATGTTTTGAGGTGAATATCCTGCCGTGTACTAAGGATTAGTTAATAGACAGAAAGTAGACAATAGGAAAGAAATGGATCACTTTCAGGCTGGTAGGCTGTTACTCGTAGGGCACTACAAGGGTCAGAGCTAGGTGCATAATTATTCACAATCTATAATAGAATCCTTACAATGCAGATAGATGCTGTTCAACTTGTCAAGTTTGCACTGACCCTTCAACAGCATCTCACCCAACCTGTACCCTCACTCTACCTTGCACATACTGTGGGATGATTTAGCATGGCTAATCCACTTAACCTGCATATCCTGGACTGTGGGAGAAAACCAGAGCACCCAGCAGAAATCCATGCAGACTCAGGGAGACATATAAACTCCACACAGTTACCCAAGACTGGAATCCAACCCAGGCTCCTGGTGCAGTGAGACATTAGTGCTAACCACTAAAACACCAAGTCACCCATATAAATGATTTGGATGGGGGTGTAAGATGACATTAAATTAAGTGGGAACATAAGTTATGGGGAGGATACAAAGAGGCTTCGAAAGGTTTTGGATAGGCTGAGTAAATGGGCTGGGCCATTGGTAGAAGGAATATACAGCAAATAAGTGTGAAGTTATTCAGTTTGGTAGGACAAAACAGAAAGATAGACTATTTCTCAAAGAGTGATAGTTTAACAAATACAGATATCCACTGGATTTGGGGGTCATTACTCATGAATCATTGAAAACTAGCGTGGAGATGCTGCAGTTGTATAAAGCCTTAGTGAGATTTCACTTGAGGCATTGTGTGCAATTTTGGTCTTGTTTAAGGAAACATATATTTCACAAGGGGCACAGCTGAGGTTCACGACATTAGTCCCAGGGATGGTGGGATTATTAAGGATGAGAGATTGAAGAAATTTTCTGTACATTCAATGAATGAGACGTGAGTTTGTGACAGTTAGGCAGTTATTACAGGGCTTGACATGGTGAATGCAGATGGAATGTTTCTTCTAGATTGTGTCTTTAAATGGAACATGATGTCAGATTAAAGGGCAAACCATTTAAGACTGAGATGAGAAGGAACTTCTTCTCTCAGAGATTGGAAGATCTTTAGAATTTTGTCCAGAGAGCTGTGAGTGCTCAACCATTGAACAGGCACAAAACAGAAATTGTTAGACTTCCAGAGATGAATGTTATTAAGGAATATAGAGATAATATGGATAAAAGGTATTGAAGAAATGTTCAACCATGATTTAGAATGGCAGGGCACACTGGCTTGGCTGAATGGCATGCTCCTATGTTTCCAATAATGCACTTTATGCGATTTTTATAAGCAACATCATATCAGTTATATATAATGCGAAGTCTTCCTTCTCACTTCTTTTAATTTTCATTTGACCTCGAATCAACTTAGAATCATCCCAATAATCAATAATAGTGGCTGATATTGAAACTTTTTTTGAGGCAACATAATGTTTTACATTGTGACTTGAAAAGGAGGAATTACACCTATGAACGTGGGTCAAATTAATGGTTGAATGAGAATGATCATTATCACTTAAATTGACACTGCAAGAAGGCACAATAAATCATCATATTTACAGACAAAGAATGACATTCCGGAACCAGGACAAATTGGCTAAGAGATAAGTCTCCTATTTTCTAAAGCACCTTAAACAAAACTGGAGGGTTCCTGTAACAACTCACCATAACAATGGTAAAAAGCATGATAAATTGAAAATTGGATGAAACTGCATATTTCAAATATTTCCTTTTCATGTGAAATGCTTACAATGAATGCATCAAGAAACATTTGAAAGAGGGGATTAATGACTGATGAAGAAATGATGCATTGAAGCAATTTAGTGTTCAACGTGGTTTCTTGTTACAACTGACTATAGCAACTGTATCCCTTATTTTGAAAACTAGAACACTAATCTAGAGTTTAGGTAGTAGTACTTTGGTACAAAAACAAAGATCCATCTCAGAAACAAATATGAATGGACCTCAGTTCAGATCTTCTTTAAATTAGGTAGCTAATAAGGAAGGTGTATGCTAACAATATTTTGATATTGTTCATAGCTGTCCACTGGATCTGAGAAGAGCTTCGTGCAGAATCATTGCTTGACACAATTTTAGGCAATCCCTTAGAGTTGAGGATGACTAGCCTCCAGTTTGCTGAGCTCTGAAATGGCTGATATATCAAATGCATGAACAGCAGACTCGCCCACATGTGGACAGGGGCTGAATAAGGATGGACAGGCTATTTGAAGGCTGGTATGCTCTGAATGATGTTTCAATGCCACCTCTACATTCTCCTGAAGAAGTCTGCTGATATGCTTAATGCCTTCCTGAGCAAGACTTCCCCAAGTTCACAAACAATTGGGTATGTTTGACTTCTTCATGGATACTTTCACACAATAAGGATAGGATGAGGATTATGAAGTTTATGTGCTGGGGATAGAAATTGACGGAAATTTTCAAAGAAGTGTTGCTCGTGAAAAGTTAGAGATATGAATAACTTTGAGTTGATATAGTGTGGATCTAAGAAATTTAGTAAAAAGGGTATGCAAGAAATTGAACCATGAAATGAAGAATGAATATTTTGGGTGTGATGAGAGAGCATGAATATGATCAGACCAAGTGGAAGTGAAGTGTTTTAGTAGTAAACATAATGCTGGGGACATCCGGAGGAGATTAAGGTGAATCATTTGCGCAGTATTTATGCCTGAAGTTGGTTTTCAAATGCTTCAGCCTTGTCTTTTGTACTGATATGCTGGACTCTCACATTACTGAGGATGGTGATATTTATGGAAGCTCTTGTTTATTGCTCAATACCAACCCCAACATTCACAATGGTAGGATTGCAGATCCTGAATCTTTTCCAGTGGTTGTTGGATTGCTTAGCTCTTTCTAACTCCAGTTGCTTCTGCTGTGTTGTACAAGCAGCCCAGTGTGGTAGCTTCAGATTTTCTCTTCATTATATTGTATGCCTGCTGCTGCCACTCCTCATTAAACCAATTTACTCAGGTAGATCCCAGGAGAATGGTGAAGTCCATAATGTCACAAATAGGTCATTCAGTTTGAGATTAGTTGAGAGGTGGCGTTGGGATGTTGAGGGTTGAGGGGGATAGTTGATATTGGGTGGTCCACTGGAATTTGGGCAGTGAGGGGAGAAGTCAGTTGTTTGGTTAATCAGGGGTTACAGCTGACCCCCATCTGGCTAACATTTTCTAGGTAATTACCCTGGTAAGTAAGGACATCTTGAAGTCTCTGACTTACTCAAAGTTGGAGATATTTTCAAAGACAGCAGAAACAGTAAGTGTTGGAGAAAATCAACAGCTCTGGCAGCATCCCTGGAGAGAAACAAAAAGCAGAGTTATGATTTTCAGTCTGACTTGAGTCCTGTGTTTAAATTCTTGGGTAATTCCTTCAGTGTTGTTGCACTAGGACTTCCCAAAGGCCCCGGCACATTTCTTCCACAATACATCCAGTCTCCAACTATTTGAACACTGCACATTGTCTTCTGTTTTCATGTGGGCTCTAACATCTCTGTCTCATTCTTTTTAAGTTTATTTGTTTGCTCCTGATACTCCATCTCTCTTGTGCCTTCACTTCTGCAGTGGCTTGACATGGGATTTTCCATGCCTGCTTCCTGATAAGTAGTAGCAAGCATGACTGAATCTTGGAAAGTACAATTAGAATCAAACCATAAACTATTATATTCAGATGGGCAACTTAATTGGTAAGCTGGAATGATAGAACTCAAATTTGTAATCAACTAGAACATTTGATAACTGAAATAAATAACCAACCAATTTTTTTTAGCATTAATCATTAATTTCTCTCAACTACAGTAAACAACAAGCAATATTTGTTGCAAAATCACTTTTGAAAGAGGTAACATATTTTGCACTATAACTGGACTTCAGCAAAGGAGGGAGCTGCTTTGCCACTTATAACCAATTGAACTTTTTAGCTGTGTTAACATTTTGGCAACCAGGGCCATACTAGGTTTGTTAACTTGGAATAATCACAAAGATTTGATCATGTATATTGTGACAACATGCCACCTGAATTCATTTTTCTTATTTAGCCTGTTTCCTCTGCCTTCCACAATCACATAGGTTTAACTTTCTAATTCCATCTCCTCTTCTCTCTGATTAACTTGACGGGATCTCATCTCTTTGCCAGTCTAATCTAAAACTGTTATTTAAGAATGGTATCATTCGGAGAGGCTGATCTTGTGTTCTGTAGGGCTGTCGTGTGAATATCAATGGGTTACCGGATTGACATTTCTAAAAGTTACTGACTCATACAACAGCAGCTGGGTCCCTTGTTGTTCAGTGTCTTTCCTTGTTGATTTGCATCAGTAGCTGTTTTGGGATCCAGGAGGCCACTCATGATCAAATGAAGGGAAATTGAGGGGATGGATATGGGAACTAAAGGCAGAGAAGAACTTCATAGGGGAAACAAAAGGACCAACTTTAGTTTTACCTGTTATAAATCACAAGATTTACTACAATTGTATCCCTAACTAAAACTGACAATATCAGGATTCTTTTCATAATCAATATTAATTTATCTAACCGGGAGTGATAGATAAAATATCTTAATATCTGATTTATAAATGAGACAATCCTGTTTTTTTTAGAAAGTATTCTGAGGGACATGTTATATCTGTATTTGGAGAGACATGGGCTAATCAGGGATGGATTTGTTAAGGGAGTGTTATGTTTGCCAAATGTGAGTAACTTGGTGTGTTAATGAGGGATTTGAATTTGGTGTGGTTACTCATGGAACATCAGCCAGGAAACTAAGAGCCCATGAGATCCATAGCAAAGTGGCATGTTGGATCCAAATTAGCTGAGAGGCAGGAAGCAGAAAGCAATTGTAATGTCATAGGTCAGAGATCTTCCAGCCCAGGCAGCAACCTCAGCATCCTCTCAAGTGCAAGCATATCCTTCTGATAACATGGTGACCAGAACTCAAGACAGTACTCCAGTTGTGGCCCAACTAGCATTTAATGTAGTTTCAGCATAATCTCCGTGTTGCTGTAATCTTGGCCTATGTGTCGTCTTCATCATGTTATTGACCTGCCCTACCGCCTTCAGGGTTCTGTGGCTATATATGCCCAGGAACAGTAAGTTCAAGGTAATCAGGCAGAATTAACATGTTTTTTTCTCGAAGGGAAATCATGTCTAACTAATTTATTGGAGCTCTTTGAAGAATTAACTTGAGCTATTAATAAATAGCAATCTGTGAATGTAATGTGTTTCTAGAAGGCATTAGATAAGGTGCCGTATTAAAGATTATGGAAAATAAAGGTTCATGGTGTTGGGAGTAACTATTGACGTGGATAGAAGACTGGCTGGAACACAGGAAGCAGAAAGTAGGAATAAAATATTCTCTTCAGGCTGGTTGGATAAGATGAGAGGCATGCTATGGGGTTCGTGTTGGTGTCTCAACTCTTTACAATTTTATATAAATGATTTGGACGAAGGAATTAAAGGCATGGTAGCTACATTTGTTGATGATGCAAAGATAAGTAGGAAAATGAGTTGCAAAGAGGATATAAGGAGCCTACAAGAGGATATAAACAAGCTTACGTGAGTGGGCAAAGATCTGGCAAATGGAGTATAATGTGAGTAAGTGTGAAATTTTTACATCTTACCTGAAAGAATAAAAAGAAGCATATTATCTAAAAGGTGAAAGCTTGCAGAACTCTGAGATGCAGAGAGATCCAGATGCCCTATGTATGAACTGCAAGTTAGTTCGCAGGTTTAGCAAGTTATCAGGAAAGCTAATACCATATTATGGTTTATTGTGAAGAGAATTGAATGAAAGAGTAGATAGGTTATGCTTAATTTATACAGCGCATTGGTGGGATATTGTGTACAGTACAGGTTGTGTGTTGGAAGCAGTTCAGAGAATGTTTACTGCACTAAAACATGGAATGAGTGGATGAGTTTGAGGAAAGGCTAGACAGACTAGACCTGTGTCCTCTGAGGTGTAGAGAAGTCAGAGGTGTCTTTATTGAAATATGGAAGACCCTGAGGAGACTTGTCTGGATGTACGTAGGAAAAAAGTTTCCTCCTGTGGGAGAATCTAGAATTAGGAACCATAGCTTATTTCTGAACTATCTGCCATTTAAGACAGAGGTGAGGAAACATTTATTTTTCTCTGAGGTTTGCGTGTTTGGAATTCCCATCCTCAAAAAGCAGTGAATGCAGAATCCTTAAATATTTTAAGGCAGAGGTAGAGTAATTCTTGATTACCAAAAAGGATGACTAATTATTGGGGCTATGTAGGAATTGACAGTTGTGTTTGAAATCATGCCAGCCATGATCATATTGAACAGCACAGCAGGCTTACAGGGCCGAAGGGACTATTATTGTTTCTTGTTTGTAAGGTCCTTCTGATCTTTCATACTTTGCAGAAATCCTTTCACTGTCAGAGGTGACCAATTTACTTCTGGCATCCTCGAATGTGTGTTTTCCTTCTGTTCTTTTTGTTTTCCTTGTGTGTTCTTCTGCAATTCTGTGACTGCCTCTTCCACTTTCACTTCCTTCCCATCAGTTGCCAGTTCCACCAAGAACAATTTCATGACATTCTTATCAGTCTATCCATTTTTCAGGACCTCCTGAGTTTATGGGGCTACTGGTCTCTCGTTCTTATCTTCCAGTCTGGACAGCAAGGCAGTTGAAACTTTCTTAAGCAGATGCCTTTAGGATTGTTCAGCAGTCAAAGGCTTAGCAGCTTGAAAAAAAGCTGTGACTCTCTTAAAACACGTACAAGGTTACCAGTCCAAGCTTTAGACTTACTTTATGGAGATGAATGGATTTTGTTAAATGTGTTATCTGGAATTGTAGATCTTAGTTCTTCCCATTGGATTGTGCTGTCAACTTCAGCTATTCTCTTATGATGAGAAGTTCCATCATATAGCCTCAGATTTACCTCTGAATGCTTCATTCTTGGGGTGCCATTTTGAAGAACTCCGTACAGGTCTGTGAAGCTCATGGTGTTTTACAAAGTACTTCACTTACAAAACTAGACCTTCTTTTGAGTAATAAGGCAGGGCAGGTGACTGAAGTAAAAGTGGGAGAACACTTTAGGTCTTGCAATCATAATTCTATTAGTTTCAAATGGTTATGGAAAAGGATAGCCTTCCATAAAAGTTAAAGCTTTTAATTGGAGTAAGGTCAATTTTAATTACATGAGACAAGACCTTTCAAAAGTTGATTGGAGTAGACTGTTTGCAGGTAAAAGGATGTCTCACAAGTAGGAGGCATTCAAGAGAATGATGACAAGAGCTCAGAGGCACTTTGTTCCTGCTAGGGTGAAGGGTAAGGCTGGTAAGATTAAGGACCAATGGATGAATAAAGATATTGAGGTTCTAGCCAAAAATAAATGAGAATCTATTTTTAGATTGGTTATTGATTATTTTTAACTTGGTTCAATTGAATCTCTTAATCAATATAAAGAGCACAGGGGCATTCTTAAGAGAGAATTTAGGAAGGCAAAGAGGGGATATGAGATAACATTGGCAGATAGGATTAAGGATAATCCAAAAAGATTCTACAAATATATGAAAAGCAAGAGGGCAACTAGAGAGAGGGTTGGGCCTCTTAAAAATGAAGGAATTCATCTTTGTGTTGAATCCCAGGAGATGGCAGAGATATCTTGCATCAGTTTTAACTATGAAGAAAGAAATGGAGTCTACAGAATGCAGGGAAATAAACTTTGATGCTTTAAAAACAGTTCACATAACAAAAGAGAAATTTTGGGAGATCCTAGAGAATGTGAAGGTGGTAAAATCTCTGTGACCTGATTTAATATATCCCAGCATATTGAGGGAAGTAAGGGAGGAAATTATGACATCCTTGCAGAAATATGTCTTCATCTATAACGACAGGTGAGGTATCTGTGACTGGAGGGTGGCTAATGTTATAGAACATAGAACATAGAACATAGAACAGTACAGCACAGAACAGGCCCTTCAGCCCACAATGTTGTGCCGACCATTGATCCTCATGTATGCACCCTCAAATTTCTGTGACCATATACATGTCCAGCAGTCTCTTAAATGACCCCAATGACCTTGCTTCCACAACTGCTGCTGGCAACGCATTCCATGCTCCCACAACTCTCTGCGTAAAGAACCTGCCTCTGACATCCCCTCTATACTTTCCTCCAACCAGCTTAAAACTATGACCCCTCGTGCTAGCCATTTCTGCCCTGGGAAATAGTCTCTGGCTATCAACTCTATCTATGCCTCTCATTATCTTGTATACCTCAATTAGGTCCCCTCTCCTCCTCCTTTTCTCCAATGAAAAGAGACCGAGCTCAGTCAACCTCTCTTCATAAGATAAGCCCTCCAGTCCAGGCAGCATCCTGGTAAACCTCCTCTGAACCCTCTCCAAAGCATCCACATCTTTCCTATAATAGGGCGCCCAGAACTGGACGCAGTATTCCAAGTGCGGTCTAACCAAAGTTTTATAGAGCTGCAACAAGATCTCACGACTCTTAAACTCAATCCCCCTGTTAATGAAAGACAAAACACCATATGCTTTCTTAACAACCCTGTCCACTTGGGTGGCCATTTTAAGGGATCTATGAATCTGCACACCAAGATCCCTCTGTTCCTCCACGCTGCCAAGAATCCTATCCTTAATCCTGTACTCAGCTTTCAAATTCGACCTTCCAAAATGCATCACCTCGCATTTATCCAGGTTGAACTCCATCTGCCACCTCTCAGCCCATCTCTGCATCCTGTCAATGTCCCGCTGCAGCCTACAACAGCCCTCTACACTGTCAACGACACCTCCGACCTTTGTGTCGTCTGCAAACTTGCTGACCCATCCTTCAATCCCCTCGTCCAAGTCATTAATAAAAATTACAAACAGTAGAGGCCCAAGGACAGAGCCCTGTGGAACTCCACTCACCACTGACTTCCAGGCAGAATATTTTCCTTCTACAACCACTCGCTGTCTTCTGTTGGCCAGCCAATTCTGTATCCAAGCAGCTAAGTTCCCCTGTATCCCATTCCTCCTGACCTTCTGAATGAGCCTACCATGGGGAACCTTATCAAATGCCTTACTGAAGTCCTTTGTTTAAGAAAGGTTGTAAGGAGAAACTGGGCAACTATAGAACTGTCAGTCTGACTTTGGTTGTGAGTAAATTGTTAGATATGATATTAAAAGATTGGATTAATGAACATTCAAATGGTTAGGGATAGTCAGCATGGTTTTGTGTGAGGAAAACTTGTGTCTCTCAAATTGGATTGAGTTTTTTGAGGAGGTTACCAGAACGATTAATGCTAGCAGTATGGTAGACTTTGTTTATTTGGATTTTAGTAAAGCCTTTGACAAAGTTCTGCATGGTATACTAATTAGTAAAGTTAGGTCACATGGGATTCAGGGTGAGCTTGACAATTGGATTCATAATTGGCTTACCAGCAGGAGATGGAGATCAGTTGTGGGGGTTTGCTTTTCGGACTGGAGGCCTGTGACCAGCAGTATTCCACAGGGATCGGTTCTGTTTGTCACTTGTATAAATGATTTGGATGAGAAGAGAGGAGGCATGGTTAGTAAGTTTTCAGATGACACCAAAATTGGTGGCATAGTAGACAGAAAGAAGGTTTTCCAAGGTTACAAAGGGATCTTGATCAAATGGGTAAATGGGCTGAAAAAAATGGCAGACAGAGTTCAACCTGGATAAATGCAAAGTATTGCATTTTGGTACAACAAATAAGAGTAGGGCTTACACAATTAATGGTAGGGCCTTGGGTAGTGTTGTAGAACAGAGGGACCTAGGGGTGCAGGTACATAATACTTTAAAATTTGCATCACATATAGACAGGATGGTTAAGCAGGCATTTGACTCGCTTGCAATCATTGCTCAGTCCTTTGAGTATAGGAGTCGGGACATTATGTTGAGGCTCTACAGGCATTGCTAAGGCCTCTTCTAGAGTACTGTTTCCAGTTCTGGTTGCTCAGTAGTAGGAATGATATTATCAAGCTGGAGAGGGTTGAGAAGAGATTTATCAGGACGTTGCCAGGTATGGAAAGCTTGAATTATAAAGGAAGGCTAGATAGGCTGGGACATTTTTTATCGGACCATAGGAGATTGAGAAGTGACCTGATAGAAGTTTATAAAATAATGAGAGATATAGATAGAATTGATGGTAGTTGTCTTTCCCCCAAAATGGGAAGTTTCAAGACTAGGGAATACATTTTTAAGGTGAAAGGAGGGAGATTTTAAAAAAGACACAAGAGGAAAATTTTTACATGGAGGGTGTTTTGCGTGTGGAATGAATTTCCTGATAAATTTGTGGATACAATTACAACATTTAAAAGACATTTGGATGGATATATCAATAGGGAAGTTTTGGGGGAATATGGGCAAGGAGCAGGCAGGTGTGACTAGTTTAGTTTGGAATTATGTTTGGCATGGACTAGTTGGACCGAAGAGTCTGTTTCCATATTGTATGATGCTTTGACTCTATGACTCTATTTGATGCTCTCCTTCTGCAGTCATCATTCCAACAGTCTCAAACTATTTATTACCTTTGGACCTGATGATGCCAATCTGTAGTATTGTGTCGAGTGACTCACCAGAATTATCATCAGTCATCTTTCCAGATGAAATCGTTATAGGCTTGTTTTGCTACTTTCTGGAGAAATACTGCTGTGCAAAATGAATTAGATTTGTGCAGCTAAAGCACCGCTCCATTAATTCTGGATATGCTTTTTTTCTTTTGTGTGATGTTGATCACAATATATACATCCTGTACTCTGATATTGGTCATTTGACTCCACTTCAGCAAATATTTTTTCTACTTTTTGCAATGGGTTGTTCTTGATGGAGTGGAACCTCTGTAAAAATAATGCAGAGATCTGCCTCTTCTCCCATTCATCCTCTCAAGCTACTCTCAGAGATTCTGTATACATTGATTGCTTTCTTGAACACTTTTCTCCTCTTTTAGAAAATGTGCTCTCAGGACAGGATCTCTTGTGTCTAAGACAATCCTATCTCTGATGAGATCATCCTTCAGTCGCCTGAAATCATATGCATCAGTTCAATGTAACAGTGGCTTCACATGGGGAATCGGTTGTATTGTGGAAAAATTCCTGGATGGGTAATCAAGTTCCCCAGGCGAAGCTTCAGAGAACATAAATGTCAAGTCCCACCATAGCAGTTGGTGAAATTTGAATCCAATAAAAATCCAGAATTACAAACCAGTCTAATGGTATGTGACCATTTTAAAATAAAAATCAAGTTCATTCATGGCCTTACCCAACCTGACCCACATTTAATTTCAGACCCACAGGACTGTGGTTGACTCCTAAATTCCATCCAAAATTTGTGGTTAACCTGCTGGAAGCAAACAATTAAAAGGCCTGATAATAGGAATATAACCAGATGGATGACCAAAGAGTTAGGAGTCCATCCTGAATTGCTGCTGTCTTTGGTATGTTGTTGGGAAGGGTGTTCACGATATTAATGCAGCAACAGTAAAGAAACACCAATATAGTTCAAAGTCAGTATGATGTGTGATTTCAAGGAGAACTTGATGATGGTGGTGTTCTTATGCATTTGCAGTCTTTGTCCTTCTCATGGTTGAGGTGCTGTTGGTGGGACCTGGGTGATTTGCTGTATTTCATCTTGTTGATGGTACACACTACACTGTCTGTTATTGGTGAAGGGAGAGAATCCTGAAGCTAGCAGACGGGGTACCCATCAAACAGACTGCTGTCCTGGATGGTGTTGAGATTCTTAGGTGTTGTTGCTACTGTGCTCACCCAGACAATTGGAGAGTATAATATTCGACTCTTGTCTTGTGCTTTAAGGATAGGTATTAGGGAGACAGAGGGTGAGTTACTTGATGTGGAATTCCTAGCTTCTGATCTGAAAATGTAGCCACCACATTCATTCATTCATGCCATTCCTTCAGATACATGATGGACAGTGTTAACTGTGAAGGGACAACATCTTTATCTTCTGAGATCTGAGAACAGGTCTTGGCAGATGGGTCTTTGTCAGGTCATCCTTAAAGGGCTTTGACTTACGTTCCACATCTGACAGAAATTTGCTTTGTTTGTCTGAGTCCAAGGCAAAGATAAACAAGCCCTCATCTGAGAGTGGCTCCACACTGAAGATGCCATAGAAGTATTCCATACTAAGAAACACATTCCACAGCAAATAGATGGGCTCCATCACATAAGTGAAGAGTTGGTTTGACCATCAGTGTCAGAAGCCAAATGCTATGGCCCAGGATGTTGTCATACTACCATCTATCAGCACTGACAATATGGTGTTCAAAGGTATTGATAGCTTCATGTAGCTAGAATCTCCATGCATTAGCAATCTGTCACTTGACACTAAAATCAAAACATATGTTGTAATTGCTACAGCCATGATTGTCATGCTGAATCAGAACATGTAGAGTAACAGCAAACTGATCAAGAACACCAAGTTTACCAAGCTAGTGTATTCATTTTACTCCTCTACAGTAATCAGACCGAGACTGAATATGCTGGATTTCTTAACAGTTTCCAACTTCACTGTCTCTGTGTTCTTAGAATTTCATGGTACAACCATGTCATCAACTCAGACATAGCAGTGAATCACATAATTTGAAAATTGTTGAAAAATAATCACAATTTGACAAACCTTCTCTTGTCAGCTTCAGGACATATCACAAGAAAACTTAATCAAGCAAAAGTAAACATTTATACTACATGACAGGATAGTACTGATTGGCTGGCTAGGGGCTGGTTGAGGTATATCATGCAAAATGTACCCTTTAATGCTGATTGACAGTTAACAGCCATACTTTTTTCATATTCAAAATAGGCAGACTGATTCTGATTGGTCAGGGCTTTCGTCTGAGAAATGAACCAGTCTCAGCTATTTTGTTGAGTTGAACCAGGTGTTATATGTTTACAAGTTCATTCTGTCTTCAAAAAACAATCAATTTAGGACTGTCAGTTGGGTTTGTAGTCCAGTGCATTTGGATGTATTGGGATCAATGCAGATTTACATACAAAACCATGTTCTATGCAGGGAGAAAGGACATGTACAGGCACTATGCTTATTCCTGGGATGTAAGCATTGTTGGCTAAGCAAGCATTTACTGTCCACCCTTAATTGCCAAAAGAAATTGACCAAACATAGGCCAAACCAACAAAAGCTGACAGACTTCCTTCTGTAGAAGCTATTAATAGACCAAATTTTCTTTTGCAACAATTGACAGTGCTTGAGCTAACTTTTTACTGCAGATTTTTATTGAATTAAAATTCACCATTTGCTATGGTGGGATTTGAACCCATGTCCCCAGAAGATTAACAAACATAGAAAATGCTAGAGAAACTCAGCAGATCTGGCAGTATCTATGGAGAGAGAGACAGCTAACATTTCAAGTCTGATATGACTCCTCTCAAGAATTCACTCTATGGGGGAGAAAAGTCATATCAGACTCGAATGTTCTCTTTCCACAGATACTGTCAGACCTGCTGAGTTGCTCCAGCATTCTCTGTGCTAATTTCAAATTTCCAACCACTGCATTATTTTGCTTTTATTCGAGGTCCTCAACATTTGCCTTAGATTCTGGATTTCTAGCCCAGTAATATTACCTGTATGGCATTCACTTTCCTGAGAAGGGGGACCATAGCATTGACATTTTTAATGTATAATCAATGGATTCACTCTCCATGATCAGCTTCATTGTTTGTTAAAATACCGAAGAATTACATTTCAGTTTTGCAGTATTTTAGAGGCCACAGCTAGAGTTGTGCTTATCACAAGATGGTCCTCCAAATGGGATGCAAAAACATAGCATTAATCACCTCCCTGGATGGCCCCAAATGCTTTATGCCTTACTGCAATTATATCTCAGGTGGCTTATCCCTCAGTGGCCCTTGTGATCTCAAGCGTGTCTAATGCCAGTAGCGGTGAAAATTTTAAACAGTTCACCAACCATTTCAATGGTCTACCTCTGAGTTCTGTGATAATGTTATAAATACTGTTAACACTCTTTAAGTTGCTGCGCAGCAATATTTTTCCTCCAGATCGCAGTTTAAAAACAACAAGAATTAGAAAATGTAAGTGAAATGTAAGGGAGCAGCACAGATGGAGCCAGCAATTCAATAAACAGGTATCAAAAGGCTTTTTAAAAAGTCTTGTTAGAGTTTCTTTTTACCTGGAACTTCCACAAATGCTCGCAATGAGGGATTGTCAAAATCCTAAGAAGAATTATGTAAGGGGGTGAAACCTACTATTTATGCCACCTCTCTGGAGCTTCTGCTGCTGCTATCTCAATAAGTTAAACCAAGAGATTAGAGAATCTTAAGGAAATCCAAACCTAAACTTTATTTTTGGTCCATTGGTGAAATTCAATATTATTCTGTAATAATATCCTGATACTTTGACTTAGGCACGTTTTTGATGCAAGTTGCATTGGTTTCATTTTACTAATTGACTACAAAGAGGACTAAAAGCAGAAAATGCTTGACAAACTCACCAGGTTTGGCAACATTTGTAGACAGAGACGTAAAGAGATTTTTTTCAAATCCAATGAGACTCTTTTTCAGTGCAGCCACAGATAAATGGCTTTTATTGTGATTTTATTTTAATGTAGGAGGGACTCAAGCAGGCACCATTCTGCTGTTCAGAACTGGCTGGCACTGAGTTTAAAAGGAGAGTGAGAAAAATATTATGGAGTTGCAGAAAACTCTAAAATCAGGAAGGAAAGGACCCTGCCGGGGGCCTTCGATGAAATGTGCTGTCAGCTACAAATAGCCGAGCTCCAGTTCAGTCGTCAAAGGCTGCTGGAGTCACAGTGGCACATCTGTGAGTTTGATAGCTACATGTATATGCTTTCAGAGAGGTAGTCTCGCCTCAGTTTAAGGGCCTCAAAGCAGAAAGGGAATGTGTGGCTGCCAGGTACTCCAACAGAAAAGAGCAAGTAGTGCAGGAGTGCTCTGTTTTTCCATTTTGGAAGCTGGTGAGATCACTCGTTCCTCAGGGGAGCATGGTCAGAGCCATGTTTGTGGCACCAGCTGTGCAGGAGGGATGGAAGAAGAAAGGAAGAAATAGTGATCGGGAATTCATAAGTTAGAGGAACAACTAAATATTTTTGTAGCCATGGATGTGATTCCTGGATAATATGATGCCTCGAGTTAGGGTCAAGGATGTCAGAATGGATTCAGGGCATTTTTCTGGTGAAAAGCCAGATCTTGTGATTCCCCCTTGGTAGTAATGATTAAGTTAAGGAGGGGAGTGAGGTCCCACAAGCAGAATTTATGGAGTTAAGCAGTAAGTTAGCAAATAGGAATCTCCAATGTAGGAATCTCCAAATTACTCCCAGTTCCACATGCAAGTGAGTGCAGAAATAGAAGGACAAGGCAGTTGAATGCATGGCTGGAAACATGGTGAAGGAAGGAGGGCTTTGGATTCCTGGGTCACAGGGGCTGGCTCTGGGGAAGATAGTACTTGTACAGGCCAGACAGATTGCACCTGAACAGAGCTGAGACTATGTTCCTTGCAGGGTATTTTACTAATGCTGCTGGGAAGGCTTTAAAGTATGGGGATGGAAACCAGGAGGGAATATTGGTGTGGAATATTAGGGTATACAAAATATTTGGAGATGCAGACAGTACTAGAATAGTGACTAGAAAGTCAACAGGTGAAGTCAGAGTAAAGGAGAAAGTATTGAAGTCCAAATCAGAGATTCTGTATACAGTAAATTAGTCTGGAGAATTACAGGTACAAAGTGCCATATAGGAATACAGTTTCATAGCAATTACAGAAATCTTGCTCAATGAAGGGCAGGACTCGCTGTTAAATATTTGAGTACAAGATGTTCAGGAAAGATAGGCCACGAAGGAGAGGGCAAGGTGTGATGGTATTGGCTAAGGAGAGCTTTTCAATGCGAGAGAAAGAGAATGACTCAGGGTTTAAGGATAAAATTAGAGCTAAGGAATGAAAAAAAGTGGAATTACATTGCTTGGTGTAGTTTAGAGTTGGAACTATTGAGAAGGATGTAGAGGACCAAAACAGCAGGGAAATTATTGAGAAATATCAACATCATAGGATAGTTATAACAGGGGACTTTAACTACTTGAACGTAGGCTAGGACAGTGATAATGTACAGAATTACGAGGGGCAAAGTTCCTAGACCGTTCGGAGGAATTTCTTTCAGCTATTTTATCTTCAGTCCGACAAGCAATTTGGACCCTGTTCTTGGGAATGGGGTGAGCCAAATGGATCAAGTGTCAGTGAGGGAACATTTAGGACACAGTAATCATTGGTTTCAGATGATAGAAAAGGGCAATAGGCAATTCAGAGTCCGAATAGATAACCATTGGCAGGCTGACGTCAAAAGGAGGGGAACGGAACTGGGCCAGAAAGGCTGGAACAAGAAGTTAACTTGAGAAATAATTTGCTGAACAATTGACCACGTTCAAAAAGGAGGTAGTTTGGTTACAGTCAAGATACGTTTAGAAGGAAAAGAGATGACAGACAAATCCAGAGCTCCCTGGATGAAAAGTCAGATAAAAATAAAAATGAAAAAGGAAAAATGCACTTGGGGCTGGTGTCAGGTAGAATGCAGAAATGAGATTCCAGAAGAATAAAGACATTCAGAGGGGAGGAGGTAAAAGATTAACCAAGTGAAGATGGATTGAGTCTGAAGAAGGATTGAGTCAAGACTGGCAGCCAATATAAAGGGGATTAAGGTCAATTAGGGACCAAATGGAGATGGGGCTATGGCTGAGATGCTAAAATTAATGCTTTACATCTCATTACCAAAGAGGTGGATGCTATTCAGGCCAAGGTGACAGGTTTTTAAGACTTTCAAAAGTGAGAAGGAGGGAGTATTGGATAGGTCATTGATGCTTAAGGTTGATAAGGCCCTGGAGCCTGATGAGATTCATTTAACAATATTGAAAGAAGCAAGAATAGAAATTTCTGGGCACTGGGCATAATCTTTTAATCTTCCTTAGACCTAGGGAAGTGGAGAATTTTAACCATCACACCCTTGTTTTTAAAAAGGTTGAGAGGATAAATCCAGCAATTATAGACCAGTCAGTTTAATTTTAGTGGTGGGTAACTTCTGGAAACAATTATTTTGGATAGAATTAGTTGTAACATGGATAAAGCTGGCTTGTTTAGAAATAGACAGTATTGATTTTAAAGGAGAAATTGTGTTTGACAAACTGGAGTCTTTTTTAAGGTAACACAAAGGATCATCAAGGGTTACTTTGTTGATGTGGTGTCTGTGGAATTTCAAATGACTTTCCTGACAATGTCATACGTTGTGAGAACATTGAGAAAATTCATAGATAATGGAATTAAATGGTCAGAGATAATGGGGACTGCAAATGCTGGAGAATCCGAGATAACAAAGTGTTAAGCTGGATGAACACAGCAGGCCAAGCAGCATCTCAGGAGCACAAAAGCTGATGTTTCAGGCCTACACCCTTCATTGGAGAGGGCTCTGAAATAAATAGGGAGAGAGGGGGAGGCAGACCGAAGATGGATGGAGGAGAAGATAAGTTGGAGAGGAGAGTGGAGGTGGGGAGGGGATAGGTCAGTCCGTTGAGGATGGACAGGTCAAGGAGGTGGGATGAGGTTAGTAGGTAGGAAATGGAGCTGTGGCTTGAGGTGGGAGGAGGGGATAGGTGAGAGGAAGAACAGGTTAGGGAGGTGGGGATGAGCTGGGCTGCTTTTGGGATGCAGTGGGGGGAGGGGATGAGCTGGGCTAGTTTTGGGATGCAGTGGGGGATGGGAAGATTTTGAAGCTTGTGAAGTACACATTGATACCATTGGGCTGCAGGGTTCCCAAGCGGAATACGAGTTGCTGTTCCTGCAACCTTCAGGTGGCATCATTGTGGCACTGCAGGAGGCCCATGATGGACATACCGCCCTAAGAGAATTCCCCTTGTCCTCTCATACCACCCCACCAACCTCTGGATACAACACATCATCCTCCGACACTTCCGCCATCTACAATCCAACCCCACCACCCAAGACATTTTTTCATCCCTACCCTTGTCTGCCTTCTGGAGAGACCACTCTTTCCATGACTCCCTTGTCCACTCCACACTCCCCTCCAACCCAACCACACCCGGCACCTTCCCCTGCAACCGCAGGAAATGCCCCCACACCTCCCCCCTCACCCCCATCCCAGGCTCCAAGATGACTTTCCATATTAAGCAGAGGTTCACTTGCACATCTGCCAATGTGGTATACTGTATCCACTGTACCCGGTGTTGCTTCCTCTACATTGGGGAAACCAAACGGAGGCTTGGGGACCGCTTTGCAGAACACCTCTGCTCGGTTTGCAATAAACAACTGCACCTCCCAGTCGCGAACCATTTTAACTCCTCCCCCCCCATTCCTTAGATGACATGTCCATCATGGGCCTCCTGCAGTGCCACAATGACGCCACCCGAAGGTTGCAGGAACAGCAACTCATATTCTGCTTGGGAACCTTGTAGCCCAATGGTATCAATGTGGACTTCACAAGCTTCAAAATCTCCCTTTCCCCCACTGCATCCCAAAACCAGCCCAGCCTTTCCCCGCCTCCCTAACCTGTTCTTCCTCTCACCCATCCCTTCCTCCCACCTCAAGCCACACCTCCATTTCCTACCTACTAACCTCATCCCGCCTCCTTGACCTGTCCGTCCTCCCCGGACTGATCTATACTCTCCTCTCCACCGATCTTCTCCTCCATCCATCTTCGGTCTGCCTCCCCCTCTCTCCCTATTTATTCCAGAACCCTCTCCCCATCCCCCTCTCTGATGAAGGGTCTCAGCCCAAAACATCAGCGTTTGTGCTCCTGAGATGCTGCTTGGCCTGCTGTGTTCATCCAGCTTCACACTTTGTTATCTTGAATTAAATGGTCAGTTTTTTTTAACTTTGTTCCTTCACAGGATATAGAGTCACTGACCAGGCAGCATTTATTGCCAACCCCGAATTGCCCAGAGGGCAGTTAAGAGTCAACCACATCGCTGTCAGTTTGAAGTCACATGTAGGCCAGACCAGGTAAGGATGGCAGTTTCCTTCCCTAAAGGGCATTAGTGAACCAGATGGGTTTGTCCAACAATTGAGAGCAGATTCATCGTCATCTGGGTTTCCAGGCTGTCTTTATGATTTCGGATTCCTCCATCTGCTGTAGGGGGATTCAAACCTGGTTCCCCAGAACATTAGAGATAATGGGAACTGCAGATGCTGGAGATTCCAAGATAATAAAATGTGAGGCTGGATGAACACAGCAGGCCAAGCAGCATCTCAGGAGCACAAAAGCTGACGTTTCGGGCCTAGACCCTTCATCAGAGAGTCTAGGCCCGAAACGTCAGCTTTTGTGCTCCTGAGATGCTGCTTGGCCTGCTGTGTTCATCCAGCCTCACATTTTATTATCTTGGAATCCCCAGAACATTACCTGGGTTTCTGGATTAACAGTCCATCGATAATGCTACTAGGCCTTTGTCTTCCCACGGCTACAAAATTTGCTGTTTTAATAGGAAATAGAAAGTAAATGGATATTCCTTTCTGTGTGGAGGAAGGTTTCAATCAGAGTTCCCCGGGGTGTGAATATGCAGACACTTGCTTTTCCTGATATCCAGTAAGGATTTAAATCTTGGTGATCAGGGAACAATTTCAAAGTCTGTTGACGAATGCAGCTTTGTAAACTGTGAGGAGGATATGCTGAATTCTAAAGGACACAGACAAGTTAGTGGAGTGGACAGAGTGGTGGCAAATAATGTTTACTATGGAAAAGTGAGGTAATGCATCTTGGTAGGAAGAACATGGACAGACAATAGAAAATATGGAATACATTACTTAAGTAGTAGCAGGAGTAGGTGGACCTAGGTATATCTGTATATAGATTAATACAATTAACAGGGAAAGAGAAGAAAGCAGCTAGTACAGCATACTTGGCTTTACTAATAGAGACGTGGAGTACAAAAGAAAGGGGACAGTGTTGAATTCTAAGGACACTTGTTAGATCTCAGCTGGAGTATTATACAATTCTAGGTGCTACATTGTAAGAAGGACGTGAATACATTAGAGAGCATGCAAAGAGATTTACAAGAATGGTTCCAGTGATCAGGTACTTCAGTTATGAAGGTAGATTAGAGAAGTGGACTGATTTTCTTGGAGAGAGGAAAGCTGAGATGACATCTGAGAGAGATTTTCGTAATCATGAGTGGCCTGAATAGAATAGATCGTGGAAAAAAACAGCCTTCCTGCTTGTCAGGCAACTGAGAATGAGACAGCACAGATTTAAAGTGATTGGCAACAGTAATGAAGGTGATGTGAAGCAGCACATTTTTGCACGGGTATGGAATACATTGCCTGGAAGTATGGTGAAGGTAGATTCAGTTGTGTCATTATTTCGATATAAACAATGTGCAAGAGTACCGATAAAAAGCAAGGTGATAGCAGTGAGCCACAACATTTATTGGATAGCTGGTGAGGACACAATGGGCTGAATGGTTTCCTTCTTTGTCATCACACTTCTGTGATTCTGGAAAAAGTAAAATGCATTCCTGCAAGCACTTTATAAAATAGTGGGCTTTATAGATGAAAGATAGTTAACACCTTAATTAGATGTTCTTTCTTTGAGATAATAGGCAGGGTTTTTTTTTCGGTTTGTCTTCCTTTGGGAAGGAAGACACAGAAATCTTTTGATCTTTTGCCAGTGAGAAAGAAGCAGGTTTTACACAGGGAGTGAGAGTCTTTTAAGAAAACACTGTTGGTAAGTTTGGAAACAGGATACTGCATAGAATTTGTAACAGTGTTATTGTTGAGGTAGGAGTGTTTAAAGCTAACTTTGATTGCACTAGATATAAAAGTGTTTCATTTTCCAGTATTATAAAACAAGTGCATGTTTCTATCACAAGAAGTGACCCAAATGATAAGAATAAAATGATTTATACTTTCTTGTAAATTATTTTCTCTCAATGAGGATAAATAAAGTTGAGGAGTTTATTTGCTCTTGAGAAACTTGGATCAGAGTATGTTACTTGTTATCAGTCAGGAAACAATCCTCTTTGTTCTATCACTGTCACCAGATTGCATGAATCAATGGTTTCCCAACAAACAGCATTGGGCTAGAATTAGAAAAAAAGACTGACAATTTACCAATTATTGTAAAACCCACCTCCCAATGTTCTTTAATGGAAAGAAACTGCCATCTCCCTCATCCTTAATGAGTGAGATTCACCTTAATCTGTTTTGTGGTAATCTATCTAACCATCTTGTTAGGCAAATAATTGTCAGAGAAGCAACACTGTAACTGTTACAATTGGCTGCAAAATGTCTAACACCGTATTTGTGATTTGAATGTTGTTTCAGTGTTTAAATGGCATCCAGGATCTGTGCACACATGCCTTGATGCACTCAGCTCTGGGACAAACTACATCTGGGAGGGATTCCATTCCCTTGACATTCCTCTGATGTGCAACCATACTCTGTACATCAAATGCTTTAATGTCCGGTATCCTGGCAATCTACCAGTGCACTTGGATGGAAAGTATCTGAACCTGAATTTACTTTTGGCTCCCTAATTCTTTCTAACAAGTTTTGGCCTGCAATTTTAAAATTGATCAATCTTTCTCCTTCATAAGCCTTTCAGTTCAGGCACCTATTCCCCTTATGTATCATAGAGAAAATTGGTACATTCAGCAGATAGCTCTTCTCAAAAAATGAAATGTGCTTAGGGTTAGCACTGCTGCCTCACGGCTCCAGGGACACAGATTCAATTCCAGCCATGGGTGATTGTCTGTGGGGAGTTTGCACACTCTTCCCGTGTCTGCGTGGGTTTCCTCTGGGTGCTCCAGTTTCCTCCCACAGTCCAATCATGTGCAGGTTAGGTGGATTAGCTATGCCAGATTGTCTGTATTGCCCAGGGATATGCAAGCTAGATGGGTTAGCGCTGGTAAATGTGGTGTTACGGGGATAGGGTGGGTCTTGATGCATTGCTCTTCAAATGCAGAGTAAATGGGCTGAATGGCCTCCACCTTCTTCATGTTACTAAGTGTTTTGAAAACTGGACCTATAGTTTTTCAAAGTTAATGTATGGATTTAATGAATTGAATTGTATTTCTTAAAATTCATTCATGGGTTGAGGGCATCGCTGGTTAGGCCAGCATTTATTCCCATCCCTAATTGCCCAGAGGGCAGTTAAGAGTCAACTGTTGCTGTGGGTCTGCAGTCACATGTAGGCCAGACCAGGTAAGGAAAGCCGTTTCCTTCCCTAAAGGACGTTAGTGAACCAGATGGGTTTTTCCGACAATCGACAATGGATTTGTGGTGAACATTAGACTTCGAAATTTTAAATTTCAAATTCTGCCATGGCAGGATTCAAACCAGGTTCCCAAGAACATTACTTGGGTCTCTGGATTAACAGTCCCGTGATAATACCACTAGGCCATCACCTGCCCATCAAATTGTCATAGGGCATTTAAATGTTAAGGTCATTCATGTGAGATTATATTTTGCTTTTGAGACATCAGGTTTCATGCATCAAACTTCATCCATAATTTCATCCCCATATTATAGATGGGAGATCTTCTGCATGTGATCCTCCTCTTTGGGCCTGTCTGACAATTTTTCCTTTTCTTTTAATCAGCCATCCCAGGTTCATTCAGTATGAGTTTACTAATTTAGTATCCATTAATACTGACCTTCATGTCAGATTTGAAGTTTTATACATCCCTGTGATGAACTGCTGCACACAAGAGATAATAAAAGTATATCTTATCAACACTGCTTTCATGAAATACTTGTTTTCATCCTGTCAACAAAAAACAGACAGTAAATTTGTATAAATTTGCAATTAAAACAGATGCACAGTAAGATAATTTTATGGTGTAATCTACATGTAACACAAATTAGGTATGTGGATTTGTTTGTCTATAGATCTCAAGGGTTTGTTTATAGCTTAACTGATAAATACAATTTGAAGTGCAGATGTAGCCTTGCACAGAGTGCTCCTGTGTGGAGAGCGTATGGTCATGTGAGAACATTCTGGTGCTTAGTCATTTGCACATTGAGCTTCTTAACACCATAAGGCCATAAGATGTAGTTACAGAAACTGGCTATTCGGGCCATTGGTTCTGGCCTGTCATTCAATAAGGTCATAATTGATCTGATAATCCGCAACTCCACTTTCTTGCCATTTTTCCATAACCAAGATCTTAAAATCTGTCTGAGACTTCAATGCACTTAATGATCCAAACTCTATAGCCCATTACTGCAAAGAATTCAAATGTTAAATTCAATTCTTAAATGGACCTCACTCCAAAGATGATATCTTCCTTTTTTTTCAAAGATATATGTCAAACTCAAGCATTGAATAATAGTGAAATTGATTACATAGGATAGGGATTGTAAAACTTACAAATACAAAATTCTAAGAATGCATATATCATTTCAGTCGTTTGACAATTCTTCCAGATCTTCTTGTGGTGTAATTGTCTGGAAGTGTGGATTTTACCCTTGAATGTTCTTGATTTGCAGGTAAATCATTTGTTCATGTGCAATCCAGGATTTCCATAGTAATATACTTTGATTTGAAATGCAGTTGGTTTATCATTTTGCATAATACACTCTCCAAGCCCATTCAGTGAAATGTCAACTTCCAGAATGGTCTTCTTTTGGCTCAGGGTATAATTTTCTGTGGATGATGCTTTTTTGAGACACTTGAACATATGTTGATGGTTCTCTAGCCATACATAGCATATGTATTTCTTTAGGATCTCTCTCAATCATGTTGCTTTCTCAGAAAAGATTGGAATGTACTGAGCAAGAAATTGAAGAATTATAGGTATTTCTGTACAACTGCTTTCTTTTGTGGGCTAATGTTAGTTTCACATTATTAACTTCATTTGGGTCAGGATGGATTCTGTAACCTCAATGTAAACAGCCAAAAAGAAAGACCTAACTTATAACGATCAGGCCTTTCCTGCTGTTAACCCTTTGTACCACCATCAATGAATGAAGATTCTGTTCATGTTCTTTCTGCTTTGCCCATTACTGTATTATCATTAGCAATGCATGCTCATTCAAGTACATTTTTTTGAGCTTTTGTCTGTATTCTGCTGAAAAAATCTTGATTGACCGATTAAATCAGAAGGTAGTCTTTGGAAATAATATCTTCCAAATGTTGTTCTGAAGATAGCGACTTCCTGAAATTCATTGGCTAAATGTATCATCTAAAATCCATGTTTGGTATTCATCTTGGAGAAGAATTTAGCTCCTGTGAACTTGAGATCCAATTGTAATGTTGGAATCGTGTGTCGGCATCTCTTGAAGTAGAGGTTTAGACATCTGAGATTCAGACATACCAGATTGCACCATCTTTCTTTAGCATGTTCATAACTGAACTACCACAAATCTATTTTATTCCATTTCAGCCAACTCGTATTTAAGATTTTCTTTTCTGTGACACGACACTTTCTTGGAGGGCTGTTGGACAGAATTGCGTTTTCACTAAGGTACAATATGGCATTTCCTTGAAAATTCCAATAATATTGAACCCTTCTCTGTACAATTGTTACAAGTCTTGGATTGACCCAATATGTGTACTCTGGTCTCTTCTGCCACCATGGGTACCTTGGTGATCTCACAGATGGTCACAACATTGAAAGCCATACACGCAGGTAGTGCTCCCATTGGTGGTATAAACCAACTTAAATTGAACCTTGAAACTGCATGCTGCAGTCACATGCAGATTGCCACTCTGCATCTCCTTCACCATGCAAACAAGAGAAACAACATTTCTGACAGGAAATTCCCATCAGGGCTTCTTTAGAAAAGCAGAGCTGTACTTGCAATCTGACAGGCCCTTCATAGCATAGGAACTGGAGGCAAGCCACCTCCCTGTATTTACAACAGACTGCTGCCAGTTTCACAGGTAACTATTTTGACTGCTGCTGCCTGAGGTTAGGGTGTCATGAGGGTAGGATCAGGTGGGTAGGGGATTAGAGTGCTGGGTATGTCAGGCAGTGGGTGGGAGTGTGTGCCAAGTGCATCAGGTGGCAGGTAGGAGGGTTTGTGTCAGGTGGGTAGGCTGCCAAGCTACAAGATGAAAAGGATCCTGGTAGGTTATAGAATGTTCAGAGTGGACCAGGTTTGATGGGGTGAATATGGGGTCCATTAGGGAGTGGGTTTTGTGGTTTTTGGTCCCAGGAAGGTCAGGGAGTGCAATGATGGGTGTAAGATCGTGGAATAGGAGTGGGGCAGGGAGTGGGCACATGGTGAATGCTTGGTGTGCTTTGATGTAAAGGAAGAGAGCATCAAGTCTGGTGCTGGGGCATGGGGATTTCGGAGTCAGTGCAGGGAAGAGGGATCAGTGAGAAGGAGGTTGGATCCTGGGGAATATTAGGCTCCAGGCATGGGGAGGGTGTAGTGTAGCGATGTCAGGATCTAGAGGCAGTTTGGTGTCTGCGAAAGATGTAATTGAGAGTACGTAGGAAAGTCAGGAGTGTCAGCTCAATAGTTACTAAGGAGGTAGACTCAGCCTGAAACAATCTAACTTTATAACTACCTACTTAACTACAGTAGGGCTTTCCACATTCTCTGATTAAAATGGATACTTACAAAAGGTTCCAAATATTGGGGAACTGACCTGTGAATTCTTCAATTTCTTGGGCGATTCTCTTGGAATGTGCTACATAGGAATTCTGACACCATGCACAACTCCTGTTTACACTTCAGAAAGACTGTCTCAAAATCTGGGCCTGTCAAAGGACAGCACATTCAATATTTGTGGAGAGCTCATTGACTTAAACTCAATTTGGTACTAATATTTCAAAGCCATTCCCTTTGCTCGGTTGCAAGAAAGCAGAGCTACCATCGAATTCTTGAAATAGCAATGTGAGAGGAGATCAACGAATTCCAAATACTGATGCATTCACTTATAACCATTTCCCCTAATTCTCTTTACAATCCTCCTTTTCATATTTATCACATTTCCTTTTATATTTGTTTCTAAGCACCACAATAGTCATTTATGATAAAGCATCTGAAGGTGATATCAGCCCTATTTCAAAAACCTTCCTTTTTCCTTAACTCTTCCAGTGGGTATCCATTTTCTCTGTCCCTTCATTCTCCAATCAGCCATATTTACAAAGACTACAACTTCAGGTTTTCACATTCATCTTCACTCCCTAGTCCTTTTTACAGCACTGCTCCCACTCCCCACAATTGCTCTTAACTCTGCAGGAAACAATGAACTCTCCAATGGCCCTGATTTCTCATCCAGTCTGATTCTGTCCCTTACCAGCTGCCATTCCCCAATCTCCAACTTTCCCCATTTAGACCCTTTCTCTGACTTTCGTTCCCAAGTCTCCTTTGTTCCTTTATTTCTACAGCCCCACTCTCCGCAATCTGTCTAACACTGTTCTTAGACTAACACTTTAAAATAACTCCATTCCTAGGTCCCAGATCCTGACTATTCATATCCCAACATAGAAACTCAGTGTCCATGTTCATCCTGGTCCCATACTCCTTCCCAATATTAAACTTCGATCAGTGAGTCGTGGAAGAAGAGACTGTAAGTCAATGTTTTGCTCAGTTTTAGACTTATTCATGAAATTAAACATTACATTTCTTAAAAATTCATTTTCAGGAGGTGGGTGCAGCTTGCATTTATTGCCTATCTCAAATTTCCTAGAGGGCAGTTCAGAACCAATCACATTGCTGTGGGTCTGGAGTCAAATGTAGGCCAGATCAGGTGAGCATGTCAGATTTCTTTCCCTAAAGAACATCAATGAACCAGATATGTTTTTTGTAATAATCAACAGTGGTTTCATGGGTGTCATTAGACTTTTAATTCCAAACTTTTATTGAATTCAAATTCTATCACACGCCATGACAGGATTTAAAACTATTTCCCAATAACATTAACTGGGTCTCTGGATTAATAGCTAACAATAATCTACTAAGTCATCGCCTCCCCATAATCAATATATGGTTCCTAACTGGATAACATACTCACAATGTTGGATTGTATCAGGCTGTTTTTTACCACTCTCTCATATTATGTGGCCATCATTTATTGCTCTAGTTCCTATTGACCTTGCGATGGTTGTGGTGAGCTGCCTTCTTGAACCACTGCACTTCATTTGCTATAGGTAGACCCACAACTCCATTGCAACAGGTATTCCAGGATTTTTCCAAGTGACACTGAAGGAATGGCAATATAATTCCAAGTCAGGATGGTGTAGTGGCTTGGAAGGGGTTCTATCAGGGGGTGCCCTTGTCCTTCTAGATGGAAACAGCCATGGGTTTGGAAAGTACACAACACTGCTTCTGAGCAACAGTTGTGGTGGCATTGAATATTTGTGTATGTGATGCCAGTCAAATGGGTTTGCTTGCCCTGGATTCCCCTCCTCTGTCTACAACTTGGCCAGGTGCGCAGCCATGATAAAGCTGGTTGTCCTGCAGCCATTTTATGTTTGACACTGTGACAGTTGGGGTGTTCCCCATCTAATAAGGAAATCCTCCAGTATAAACAGCTGCTGAGCAATCTGATTGGCTGACAGGTCCGTAGCATCTGGCTCAAAATGGTTGCCATTTGTGGAACAACAGATGGTTTCTGAGGCAGGGCCCAGCTAGCAGGCCACAGAGAGGGAGCTGAGGGAGTTGGGCAGATTTAAAAAGCCATGCTTAAGATGATGATGAGAGTGTGGGGGGCGGGGGGCGCTGTGCGCAGATAGACGGAGGTGCCCAGTTATGATTGTGGATTAAACGGTTAACTCACGAGCATGTATATAGGCTGTCATGACATTAATCATGTTATCACCACATGATGATGAGGCTCTAAGCAAGGAGAAGCATGCAGGGTATCATGCAGATTTGTAGTTTACATGGTGTAAATAAACAACTACATTAAAAATCTAATAATCTTGGCTATATCTCTATCTTAGAGTAGTGCACAATTAACTTTTTTGAACTTCACTTGACAATGACAGAATTAGACTGGGGAGCGTACCGCCTGTGGGCACAAGAAAACCCGAAAGGATGTCTCACTCTCCCATGCCCAGTAAAACTGCCAGGCTTCCCGCTGGGCCTGAGCCTCCCCCTGCCCCAGGTAAACTAAGAACAGAGCAGGAAGCACTTAATGTCTCGATAGGCTCAAAGATGAGTGGGTCATTTGACGTATCTGCTGTCCACTCCTGCAAAACAGGTGACTGGGGGCAATAGGAATAGTGTTGGTCATATCTCTATCTTAGAGTAGTGGCATGTTTTTCAGTTCCTGCTTTCAAACATACTAATGGGGAACATACATCCAGCCCCAGTATCAATCTTTTTGTACTTTTTTAAAATCAATAAGATAAATTAAATTGAATCAACTAGAAATAGCCTATTCATGTCTCTTTCTACTCTTTTTAAATGAAAATAAATCCATCAAAACCAAACTAACAACATTAAAAAGTGACAGCCTAGCCTTTTTCTGAAACTTTTTAATCTGAAAACATAGGCACAAACTGTTCTTTTACATTAACTTCATAAAATTGTTGCTAATTACTTTGAAATATCCCGAAATCACCAGGTGATTTATCCTCACAATTTACGATGATCTTATTGTTTATTGAGTAAACTTTGATCTTTTGTACTATTTCTTCAATGTCTTCATCTACTCTATTAATTGACATTTTTTGAGTTATGTAGCCATGCAGCATGGAAATTCCCTTCAGTCCATGCTGACCATGTTCCCAAACTAAACCATTCCCACTTGCATGCGCTTGGCCCATATCCCTCCAAACACTTCCTATTCATGGACTTGTCAAAATGTCTTTTAAATGTTGTAACTATATCTGCATCCATCACTTTCTTAGGCCATTCCACACACAAACCACGCTCGGTATAAAAAAAATTGCCCTCATGCCCTTTTTAAATCATTCTCCTCTCACCTTAAATATATGCCTCCTAGTTTTGAACTCTACACCCTAAGGAAAAGATCTTCATCAATCAACTTTTCAAGCCCCTCATGATTTTATAAACTTAGATAAGGTCACACTCAACCTTCTATGCTCCCGTGAAAAGTCCCAGTCTTTCCAGTCTATTTTTTATATCTCAGACCCTCCATTCCTGGCGACATTCTGGTAAATCTTTCCTCAGCACTCTCAGTTTGATGATATCCTTCCCATAAAAGGGCAACCAGAACTGCATACAGTAAACTGGAGGGGCCTCACCAATGTCCTGTATATCATCAACATGATGTCCCAACTCCTATACCCAAAGGCCTGAGCAATGAAAGCAATTGTGCTAAATGTCTTCTTAACTATCCTGCCTATCTATGATGCAAATTTCAAAGAATCCTCTACCTGCACCCCTAGGTCTCTGTTCTACAGCACTACAACACACTAATGTTATTGAACAGAGAGACCTAGGGGTTCAGGTAAGAGGCCCTACCATTAACTGTATAAGTTCTGCCCATGTTTCCATTAGCAAAATGCAATGCCTCACATTTGTCCAAATTAAGCTCCATCCGCCACTCCTCAGCCTATTGACCCAATTGATGAGGATCTCTTTGTGATCTTAGATGATCTTCTTTACTATCCACTCTACAACCAGTTTCAGTGTCATCTGGATGCCTATTTGTGGTAAATCCAAAGCATAAGGCTTGAAAGTTTTTGTGATGTATTCATCCATAAAGCTCACGTTGTGACAGTATTTCTGAACATGTATGTGTTGTGGAGGTACAGCACAAAGGGAGAAGCAGTAGTCAGGGTGAATTTGGGAAACTCAATTCTAGCCTCTGCTACAGTTCATCATAAAATTGCGAAGTGTCAGAAACAAAACACAGGACAATAAACATTTTGCTTTACACCACATGTAATGAAAGATGGCATTTTGTCTGTAAAATACAAAATCACATTTTTACTGCCAAAATATCATCAAATGTTCTTGCGGTGTTATTTCTATTTTGGTCTCACTTTATGCCCTATAACATGCTGTCTTTCTCTGGAATTCTAAGTAATTGCCTTGGCAAGCAAAACAAAAATTCTAAACAAATAAACAAGAGATGAGTATAAGCTTGCCTTAGCAGTAGCATTCCTGCTGGTAAGTCAGGAGGTTATGGGTTCAGGTCCCACTACATTTCAGCACATAATCATCTTGGATGACATGTCAATACAGTATTGAAGGAGAAATTCTATTTTTCTTGATGAAATGTTAAGCCCAGGCACCTTCTACTTGTTCAGGCAGATGGAGAAAGAATAGGAATCTTTTGTCCTGGCAAGCATTTATCTCAAAATCACCAAAGCAAATTAATTGGTCCAAAAAACATAATAGTTGGAGAAAGTCAGCAGGTCTGGCAGCATCTGTTGAGAGAAAACAGAAACAATGTTTGAGTGCAGTGACCTTTCTTCAGATAAACCGGTCACAGCTTATTACTTTGTGTACATATTCCATGCTGTATTTGCCTAAAAGTAACATGTCAAGGGATGTGAAAGGAGTGATTAGAGATGCGGGTTCTTTCTTGGATACTGCAACCAAATAAAATCTGGCATTGTTAAATTGGCACATAAACTTGCCTACAAAAAGCCTTTCTCTAGATCTGTATTTGCTTAAAGAACTGTTAATCTGGAACATCTTGTGGCTCTGATGAATGAAAATCAAATTGAAACAACGGCCCTGATATGAATTGGTGACAGTTTTAAAAGTTGGGCAAAAAGTTTTTTGGTCTGGAAAACCTGCTTTCCCCTCCCATAGTCAGAACAGTTTTAAGTTCACATTGTTCATTTTTTTTCTCCCAGGATGTGAAAGAAGAGGCAGTAAATTTAAAAAGAGCAGGGAAAGGTCCTCCTGGCTTCTCCTCCCTCTCTTCTACATAGCAGCTGCCATATTATCTTGGAGCTTACTCAGACTGCGCTTGGAGTTCTGTGTGCAATTTTGGTCTCCTTGTCTCATGAAAGATATTAATACTACATTCCAGAGTACAATGAAACTTCACCAGGCTTGTTCCCGGATGGTAAGACTGTTGTATGTAGAGAGGTTGAGCAAGCTCTATTGTTCGAAGAATGAGAGGTTGCCTCATGAAAGTTTACAAAATGCTTAGAGATAGGCAGGGTAGGTGCAAGTAAGAAGTTCCCTATAACTGGGGATTCTAGCACACATTTTTAAAAAAATATGTGGGGTGCCACTTCGATCCAAGATGAGGAAAAATATTTTTTACTCAGATGGTGAATCTTCTGAATGCTTTGCACCAGAGAGCTGTGGAAGCTCCTACCTCAAATCTCTGATCCTATCTATTAGAGTCCTTAGTGTGGAAACAGGCCCTGTGGCCCAACAAGTCAACGCAAAGCACCCCATCCAGACCCACCCCACCTAAGCTACACATCCCTAAACACTATGGGCAATTTCCCATGGACAGTACACCTAACCTGTGCATCTTTGGGCTATGGGAGGAAACTGGAGAACCTGGAGGAAACCTATGGAGACGTAGGGAGAATGTACAAACTTCACACAGACAATTGCCTGAGGGTGGAATTGAACCTGGGTCCCTGGTGTTGTGTGGCAGCAGTACTAACCACTGAGCCACTGTGCTTGCCCCTATTGTCTCCCCCATCTTTAATTCTGACCTCTTGCCTGTCCTATCTCTGATCCTCTCTCTTATCTCCAGTCCTCCCTTCTATCTCCAATCCCCTTTCCTATCTCTTTTCCTTTATCTTACCAGGCTAAACAAGACACTTGCATTATAATATTTAATTTGCTTTTCTGCCTCATTAGAGTGATTTTGTTGCCTGCTTCCATGAAACACAGAAATCTTTTGGTTGGCTTTGGATATGAGATGTAGCCCGCCATTATCTGGTGGTTGAAATTGCCCATTAACTCTACTTTTCCTCTCTTCACAGATGCTGCCTGGCCAAGAGTTTCCAGTATTTTTTACTTTTGTTTCAATTTACAATATCTATGTTTTTTGTTTTGCTTTCAGTCTAAAGAGTTCCCTTGTCATGCCTCAATTAGAACAAGTAGATGGATAAGTAAAAACCAAAGTTAATTTTTAACCAGATGTTGAAGCCATAAAGCCTCGGGATAACTACATCAGTGCTCAATTATTATTGTTTTCCCAGAACCTTTCTTTCTATCCTCAAAATTCTTGGATTTCAGGCTTTTAAACACAAAAACACGCATATCAAATCCAGTATGAGGTAATTTCTGTAAACATTTATGATTAACACATGTTTGGAATTGTACATCAAACCGAAAAAAGAGCTAATGAGAAATAACTATTTCACAGGCTGCCAAGCGTGCTTAATGTTAGAAAGTTCCTTGATTCTGTAGCTCTTCTTTCATTTGTGAGTTTGGGCATTGACTTGGAGCACCAATCCAACTCAATCATTTTTAACTTATTGCATACTTACCTTGGAAGTGTTGTAAAGTTCAATGAGATGATAACTAATACATGTTTCCAGCTACATTTAATAAGATGAATGATAATTATCCTTGTTCATCTGTATTCGGAAAAAATACATAATTCAGAGAGGAAGAAAACTTATAAGAAGGGGTGGAAACTAGCATGATTAAGCAAGGAAATTCGATGACAAGGACAAAAAAAAGGCATATCATGTTGCACATATCCCAGCAGGCTGGAAGATTGGTAAAATTTAAAAGATCAACGTGTTACTGAAGATGTTCTAAAAAGAGCAAAGAAAATTATGGAAAGAAAAACTAGCAAATACAAAAATGGATGGCAAAAACTTTTATAAATGTAGAAAATCGAGAGCAGGTAAAGTGATTTTTGGCCCATTGAAGGATAGAGCCTGGGAAGTTAATAGTGGAGAGTGCAGAAATTAAATCAATAATTTGCCTCAATTTTCATCTTATAGGACACTAGTACCAATCTAATACTAACAGGCAATGTGAAGGCTTTAAAAAAGGAGGAACTTAGAAAAATCATTACGACCGGGAAGTGGTGGATGTCAGTACAATTACAACATTTAAAAGACATTTGAATAAGTACATGAGGAGGGATATGGGCCAGGAGCAGGCAGGTGGGACTATTTTAGTTTGGAATTATGTTCAGCATGGACTAGTTGGACCGCCGGGTCCATTTCTATGCTGAATGACCCTATGACAAGGGGAAAAAAGTACACAGCAAACTTTAAAATCCATTATTATGGAAATTTGGACATTTTAAAAATCAAAATTCAATCCATTAGAGTCAGCATGTATATTATGAAGGGTAAATCATATTAGACTAATTTGCTAGAATTCGTTGAAGATGTAACAAGCAAAGCAGAGAATAGGGATCCTGCAGATGTCGTATGTCTGGATTTTCAGGCATTTGTTAAGGTGCTGCACAAACAAGTGAATGCACAAAGTAAGACCATGTTGGATTAGAAGTAATTGATTAGTTTTGATAGAGCATTGGCTAACCAATAGAAGGCAGACAGTCAGGATAAATGCATCTTTTTTCTGGTCAACAATATGTAAGTGGTGGGTGCCACAGGGTTTTGTCCTAGGGCCCCAACTACTTACAATCTACATTAATGACTTGGATACAGGGACAGCCAAATTTGCAAATGACATTAAAATATGTGGGAAAGTAAGTTGCAATAAAAAAAAGACATTTACAAATTTGATGAACGGGCCAAAGTATATCAGATGGGGTTTAATATGGATAAATGTGAGATTATTCATTTTGCTTGGAAAAATAGAAGGGCAAATTATTATGTAAATAGAGACAAACTGCAGAGTGCTTTGGTGCAGAGGGATCTGGGTGCCCTTGTGCATGAATCACGGGAAACTAAAATGCAGGTACAGCTGACATTTGAAATTTTGGCATTTATCACTAAAGGAATAGAGTTTAAAAGTAGGGAAGTGTTCTGCAACTCTATAAGGCATTAATGAGACTCTACTTGGAGTATTGTGTACACTTTTTTGGTCTCTTTACTTGAGGAGAGATGCAATTGTTTTGGAGGCAGTTCAGAGGAGATTTACTAAATTGATTCCAGAAATGAGGAGTTTGTTTTATGAAGAGAGATTGAGCAGTTTAGTTTGGAATAATGAAAGGAAAACTAATTGAGGTACATGAAATGTTGAAATGGTTTGTCGAAGTTGCATAGAGAGGATGTTTCCTCATGTGGGTCAATCTTGAACAAGAGGTCATTATCTTAAAACAATGAGTAGCAGGTTTAAAATAGAAATGAGGAAAGATCACTTTTCTCAAAGGGTTGTGAATCTGTGGAATTCACTGTCTCAGGACATAGTGATTGCCAGGATATTGAGCAAATTTAAGAAGGAGATAGACAGATTTGTAATTAGTGATGAGCTGAAGGGATATGGTGAGCAGGGAGGAAAATGCCAAGGTGAGATCAGCCATGATCATATTGAATGGTGGAGCAAGCTCAAAGCTGAATTGTCTACTCCTGTTCCTAGTTCTTACGTTCTTTCATTGGCCTTCAAGGCCCTGCCGTTTCAATTTGCAAGGATGATACCTACATTCTGAAGGTTAAATTTAGAAACGTGATTGCACAAACTAGGGTCGTATCCCCTAGAATTTGAAATACTAAGAGGTCATAGAGTCATAGAGATGTACTGCCTAGGAAACAGATCTTAAGTCCAACTCGTCTATGCTGACCAGATACCTTAGATAAATCTGACCCCAATAGCCAGTATTTAGCCCATATCTCTCTAAACTCTTCCTATTCACACACTATCCAGGTGCCTTTTAAATGTTGTAATCGTACCAACAGCCACCACTTCTTCTGGTAGCTCATTCCATACATGCACCACCCTCTGCAGAGTTGCCCCTCGGGTTCCTTTTAAATCTTTCCCCTCTCGCCTTAATCCTATGCCCTCTAGTTTAGACCCCCCACACGCCAGGGGAAAAGACCTTGTCTATTTAGCCTATCCATGACCCTCATGATTTTTCAAGTCTCTATAAAGTCACCCCTCAGCCTTCAATGCTCCGGGGAAAATAGCCCCAGTCTATTTAGCTCAAACCCTCCAACCTTAGCCACATCCTTGCTAAACCTTTATGAATCCTTTCAAGTTTTACAACATCCTTCATTTAGCAAGGTAACAAGATGTGCATGCAATGTTCTAAAAGTGGCCTAACCAACGTCCTGTACAGCCACAATATGACCTCCCACCTCCTATACTCAATGCGCTTACCAATAAAGGCAAACATACCAAAGACCTACTTCACTATCCTGTCTGCCTGCGACTCCACTTTCAAAGAACTATGAACCTGCACTCCAAGGCTTCTTCATTCAGCAACACTCCCAGGACCTTACCAACAAGTGTATAAGGCCTGCCCTGATTTACCTTTCCAGAATGCAACACCTCACATTTATCTAAATTAAATTGCATCTGCCACTCCTTGGCCAATTGGCTTATCTGATCAAGATCCTGTTATACTCTGAGGTAGCCGCCTTCACTGTGCACTACACCTCCAATTTTGGTGTCACCTGCAAACCTACTAATCATACCTCCTTTGTTCACATCCAAATCATTTATATAAATGACGAAAAGCAGTGGATCTAGCTCTGATTCTTCTGACGCACTGCTGGTCACAAGCCTCCAGTCCAAAAAGCAGCCCTCCTCCACCACCCTCTGTCTTCTACCTTTCAAGCCAGTTCTGTATCCAAATGACTTAGTTATTCCTGTATTCCATGTGATCTGACCTTGCAAACCAATCTACCATGAGGAACCTTGTTGAATGCCTTCCTGAAGCCCACATAGAACATGTCCACTGCTCTGACCTCATTAATCCTCTTCATTACTACTTCAAAAAACTCAGTCAAGCTAATGAGGCAAGAATTTCCATGCACAAAACCATATTGACTATTCCTAATCAGTACTTGCCTTTCCAAATACATATAAATCCTGCGACTGATGTTCGGCGCACTAGTCTATACTCCCCTGGCTTTTCCTTCAACCTCTACTCCTGCGGCAGCAAACCTATGGCTTTTGATTATACAAAAATCTTAGCAAGGGGCCCAACAATCACTTCCCCAGCTTCCCACAGAGTTCTAGGGTACACCTGATCAGGTTCCAGGTATTTATCCATCTTTATGCATTTTACGGCATTCAGCATCTCATTCTCTCTAAAACAGACATTTTTCAAGCTATCGCAATTTATTTCCCCAAGTTCCATATCCTTCTCCACAGTAAATACTGATGTAAATTACTTGTTTAGTATCTCCTGCTGATCTTTAAGGGGCCCTATTTTCTCCTTAGTTACCCTTTTGTTCCCAATGTTTATAAAAATCCGTTTGGATTCTCCTTAACTGTACTTGCCAAGGCTATCTCATGTCCCCCTTTTGCCCTCCCGATTTTCCTCTCAGGTGCACTCCTACTGCCCATTTGTAAACATCCAAGATTCACTTGATCCCTGCTCTCTATACCTGACATATGCTTCCTTCTTTTTCTTGATCAAACCTCAATTCCTCTAATCATCCAGCATTCCCTACACCCACCAGCCTTGCCATTTACCCAAACAGGGACAAACTGTTTTTGGACTCTTGGTATCTCATTTTTGAAGGCTCCCCATTTTCCAGCCATCCTTTGCCTGTAAACATCCGTCACCAATCAACTTTTGAAAGCCCTTGCCTAATATTGTCATAATTGGCCTTGCTCCAATTTAGACCTTTTTTCTTTTAGACCTTTCTATCCTTTCCCATCACCATTCTAAAGCCAATAGAATTATGGTCACTGGCCTCAAACTTCTCCCCCACTGTCACCTCAGTCATCTGCTTTGCCTTGTTTCCCAAGAGTCTTTAATTTTTTTTATACTAGTAAAGTAAACAGACAGGATAGGAAAATAAAACTATTTCTGTGGAGTCCAGGGAGGAGTCACAGCATGGTCTGAAAATTAAAATGAGGTTTTCGAAGAGGAGTTAGGTGCGAAAACTTTTGAAGTGATGGAGAGTTTGAAAGTGTGAAGGCACTGCAAAATGGTGTATCCAAACCCTGCTACCTTCCCACCTCCTCCTCAGTTAGGTTCTGGATGGAAAAGTCAATTGTCAGTCTTTTCATCCTGTGACGAAATGAGACCCTTAAGTGTTCATGTAAAGGCCTTGGGATGAATCTAGCTGCAAACTGACTACAGGACAGCTCCTACTCTGGAGGAGTAGGATTCCCCTGAATTGAGTGCCTGATCAAGGGACTGGACATCAGCAGGGAGTCCCTGTTGTAATCCATTTGCTTACTGTCTGTATCCTCTCCTCATTGCCTCAGTCTGAAATCCCCGACATCCCACTCACCTCAGCTGCCTATTATGGACCAGACCAGATCTCTTCAAAATGTGTTGAGAGTAGCACAGACCCTAACGTTTTCCTATTTTAAAGGTAGACGTGAAGTTTGTGTTCCAGATGTGATTGGGCTGGTCAAACTGCTTGGTGTTAAGCAAAACATAATTTATTTAAAGACTAAAGCTAAAATACAAAGAAAAGAAAGAGGAATTTAGAATAACTTAATTACTGGAAAACTTAACTGATTAATAAATACAGTACCTATTACTATTTAACTGTTTCAAAATAGTAACATCCTACAAATACACTCCTTGGCAAAAAGGCAAATTCAGACACAAATTTTTCTGTGCTGTTCTCCAATCCAGGAAGAACCAGCATCAAGAGAGATTTCAGAGAAAGTAGCAGCTAGGAATCATTCATTGAAGCTTGCAACTCTTCTGCAACCCCAAACAGCTTCTGACTACTAAAGTTTAAAAACAAAAGTAGAACGCCTGGTCTGTGAGAGCTGGCCACCCCCATTCAAGCTGTTTCCATTGTTGAAAAGAAAAACCTAAAAGCCTCCTAAGTTCTTTACTTTGCCATCTTAGTGGCTGGTTCCATACCTCTGCCATTACAACCTCTCTTCAAAAACCCAGGACCAAATAACATTGTTAAGGTGACAGCATTGACACATGCCTTTGCCCTGGGTTCCTTCCTTCCTCCTGCTGGGAGGTGGAGTTTCTTAATTTCTTCCCTGGTGCTGGTGAGATATTGATGTAACCTCTTACTAGACTAGTCTATGTCTCTGGGGACCTGGGAAAGGCCTGCCTCACCCATACTTAAGGTTTTTTTTGTCTCTCATCACTTTTCCAGCCATCTGATGGGCCCCTGATCCTTCAAGAAGATTCTGCCCGATAAAACACCTCAATAAACAAGACATTCTAGAGTTTGGAATTCTGTTTCACAAATGACAATTGCAGCAAGATTCATTTTGAATATTAAATCTTGGCACCTGTTGTAGGCCCAGTCTGACAGAGGTTTGGAAAAGTGAATGTGTGCACTGTATACCAGTTAGCTTACTGCAATCATGTGACTTTTACATCTGTTGTAAGCTTTCACCTCAGAATCACCAGCCATTAAAATGCCTGAAGCATGGCATCAGGGGCATGAAGCTGAGATTGGATGACTCTCAGAGCTAGAAGGGTGTCGCCCCCTGTGAAAAACAGCAAGAAAGAATGAACCAAATTAAAGAGGCAGCAACTTTGAATTGCTGGGTGAGTCAGAATGGCTGTGAACTTCCTACTGCCTTCTAGAATTGACTGGAGGTATGAAACAATTAGATTTTTTTCCCCCACTCTCTGTGAAAACAAACTATGAAGTAGTGACGGACATAAATAAGAAGCCAAGGCAAATTAGAGTAGCCACACCGCTTATCAATGATTGGGCAAGAATTTTAATACAGGGTGCTGTATTGCAGTCTAAACCTCATTGAAAAGCATGGAACCCAGACAGGCGAGAATCTGAAGGTTCTGAAATCATCCTTTGATCCTTGTATAAATATTACTGATGAATATTATGTTGCCAAAATCAGAGCTGAGAAGAGAGAGAGAAACTTTTGATCAGTATATGATGACAATGAAACATTGACACATCCTGAGCCATTAGAAAACTGAAAGATGACTTCATCAAAGGTAGAGTTATCCAGCGATGTGAAAACAACACTCTAACAGCAACAAGCCAAATCATTTTGCATGCATGTGATTAGCTTGAAAGAAGCAATGCAAACCTGTAAAGTCAGATGTTTGTCGACTGTTCTGACAAATCATTTTTATCATACCAGAGGTTGGCATCATCAGAGAGAGAGGTAGTGCCAGAGATGAAATGAACAGGAGAGAGGAAGACATGGAGATCATGACCAGCACCTAAACATGCAGGAGAGAGAGACCATTGCAAGCTCAACTGACATAAAGAAAAGAGGAAAAAGTCCAAAAGCAATATGACGGGAACACTGAATTAATTGATTGTTAAGCATCTGCTGCTAAAGATTTTGTCAACACCAATAATTTTGGAAACGATAAACTTTCTAACAGGAACTGAGAGAAAAAGAAATTATGAGTATAGCTGAGGGAGTTGATTTCTGAATAAGCTTACTTTCTACTGATCTTCAGTTTTCAGTTAATAGCACAAGAGTCAATTTAAAGTAACTAAAGTTAAAATAAGTAAAGTAACTATAAAATATAACTTATGTTATAACATAAGTTACGGCTGTGCAACTTAGCCAAGCAGAATACCTCTCCTGTGGTATGCAGGTCATTGTGGACATGGGCCCTAGGTTTGAGCTCCAAGTTTCAGAGATCAAGCAACAGGTAGAGTTTTTTTTTATTCATTCACGGGATGAGGGTGTCACTAGTTAGGTCAGCATTTATTGGCCATTCCTAATTGCACAGAGGGAGTTAAGAATCAACCATCTTGTTATGGGTCTGGAGTCAATGTCGGCCAGACCAGGTAAGGATGGCAGTTTCCTTCCCTAAAGGGCATTAATGAAACAGATGGGTTTTTAGACAATCACCAGGGCATTCATGGTTATAAGTAGACTCTTAATTCCAATTTTTTTTAATTGAATTCAATTTCTACCATCTGCTGTGACTGGATTCCAACACTATAATATTGCCTAGATTTCTGGATAAACAGTCTAGAAATATTACCACTAAGGCATTGCTTTTCATTACTGAGTTACATCTGCAAGAGAGTGAACTATATGTGCAATATTCCAAGTGGTGGTCACACCATAAGATAAAGGGTGAGCAAGCAGATAGGGAATGAGCAACCACCAACAGACACAAACAGGAATTGTAAAAGTCCTCAAATATCTCATTCACTAAGTGCTTCTCTGTTCTCCATAATGGTGAAGGCAGTATATCCTTGGAGGAGGGCAGCATAGAGTAGTTACAATAGGGAACTGTAATAACCTGTGGGTAGGCTGGGATAGTGTTATTGTAAAGGCAATGAGGGATAGGCATTGCTTGGCTGTGTTCAGGATAATTTCCAACTTCAGTATGTATCTGGTCACTACCGCAGGCACTACTATACCTGCCTTCTGAAAATGAGTGGGAGAAATACATCAAGTGGTGATGCAAGGACATTAGGGACACAGTGATTATTGTATCATAAGGTTGAGGATAATGGAGGAAATGGCATTAGAAGAAGAATAACAAACTGGTTGGGAGCAGACTTCAATGGGACAAGATCAGACCTGGGCCAGAAAGACTTCAACCAAAACTGAACCTGAATAATGGGCTACTCCAAAGAGGAGGCGATGTCAGTTCAGGTGAAGTACATTCCCTCAAAACAGGAATGTTAGGATAAACAAATCCAGAACTCTTTCAATTGCAAAGAGAATGGAAATTCAGTTATAGATGAAAAAATGCGCTTACGACAAGTGTCAGATGGTAAGTACAATTGAGAACTAAGCTGTATATGGATGGTTCAGGAAAGAGGAGAAAAAGCAAATAAGCAAAGAAAGATTACAGTAAAAGACTGACAATTAACATAAAAAGAAATCGCAAAGTCTTCTATAAACATTTCAAATCTGAGATAGTGAAAATTTGGTTAATCAAAGGAAGCAAGGAATGGGGGCTAAAAGCAAATATATGTAATTATATCACAGGTCAGCCATGATCTCATTGAAAGGTGGAACAGGCTCAATGGGCTGAATGGCACACTCCTGTTCTTAATCCCCTTTGTAAACATAAAAGGAAAGTAATTGATGGTGTAGCATCAATTAGGGATCAAAAAAGGGATTTGCATTGAGATACTCAGAGGGTGGGGTGTTTGATGGATACTTCCCATCTACCTTTACCAATGAGGCAGAGGCTGTCCAGGTCATGGTGACCAAGGAGGAAACTCAATCACCAGAACAATTAAAAATTGATAAGGTATAGGCATTGGATAAGCTTTTGGTACTTAATGTTGATAAGGCCCAGATGAGACCTATCTGAGAATATTGAAGAAAGTGAGAGTGGAAATTGCAGAGACACTGGTAGTAATCTTTCAATCTTACCTAGATTTGGGGTTTGTGCAGAGGATTGGTAAATTTACAAACATTTTGCCTTTGTTTAAAAATGTTGGTAAAGTTAGGCTGAAGAAATACAGATTAGTCAGTTTCGTAGCAAAAATGAGAAGGCAAATTATGATTTGAATGGCTGTGAATGGGGAGAGGGAATGTTCAATGAAATTTGGTGTTCCTCATGCACGAGTCACTGAAAGTAAGTACAAAGGTACAGCAGGCAGTAAAGAAAGCCAACTGTGTGTTGGCCTTTGTTGCAAGAAGCTTCAAGTATAGGAACAAGAATATCCTGCTGTAGTTCTCCAGGGCATTGGTGAGGCCACACCTGTTATACCATGAGATAATGGGAACTGCAGATGCTGGAGATTCCAAGATAATAAAATGTGAGGCTGGATGAACACAGCAGGCCAAGCAGCATCTCAGGAGCACAAAAGCTGACGTTTCGGGCCTAGACCCTTCATCAGAGAGGGGGATGGGGGGAGGGAACTGGAATAAATAGGGAGAGAGGGGGAGGCGGACCGAAGATGGAGAGTAAAGAAGATAGGTGGAGAGGGTGTAGGTGGGGAGGTAGGGAGGGGATAGGTCAGTCCAGGGAAGACGGACAGGTCAAGGAGGTGGGATGAGGTTAGTAGGTAGCTGGGGGTGCGGCTTGGGGTGGGAGGAAGGGAGGAAGTGGGAGGAAGGGAAGGAACATGTTATACCATGTGCAGTTTTTGTCTCTTTATCACTCTCTGTCCTTGCTACATTCTTGATTGTAGTGGGAGTGCTGTGAAAGTTTATCAAATCGATTCTTGGGATGGCAGGACTCTCAAATGAGGAGACATTGACCTGGTTAAGGTTGTGTTCACTGGAGCTTAGAAGAATGATCCTCTCAGAAGGAGTGATCGCAGCATGGTCGAATTTAAAATACACATGGAGTGTGAGAACGTTAAATCCAGTACCTATATCCTCTACTTAAACAAAGGAGACTATGAAGGAATGAGGAAGGAGTTAGCTAAGGTAGAATGGGAGCAAAATCTTTATGGTGGGTCAATTGAGGAACAGTGGAGGACTTTCAAAACAATTTTTCACAGTGCTTAGCAGAAGTATATTTCAGTGATAAGGAAGAACTGTAGGAAAAGAGAGAGCCAGCCATGAATGTTTAAGGAAATAAAGGAAAGTATCAGATTGGAAAAAAATGCAAAGAGTAGTGGGAAACTAAAAGACTGGGAAATCTTTAAAGGCCAACAGAAAGCCATAAAGAAAAGTGAGATAGATTATGTGAGTAAATTAGCTCAGAATATAAAAACAGGCAACTAAAGTTTCTACAAATATATAAATGGTAAGAGAGTGGTGAAGGTAAACATTTGTCCTTTACAGGATAAGGCACTTTAATAACTGGGAATGAGGAAATAGCTAAGACATTAAACAGTTATTTTGTGTTGTCTTCACAGTGGAAGACACAAATAACATGCCAAAAACTGGCAAAAAGATTATAGCAGGTGAGGACCTAGAAACTATCATTATGACTAAGGAGGCAGTGCTGGGCAAGCTAAGGGGGCGAAAGGTAGACAAGTCTCCTGGCCCTGATGAAATGCATCCCAGGGTACTAAAAGAGGTGATGGGGGAAATAGCAAATGCACTAGTAATTACTTACCAAAACTCACTGGACTCTGGGTGGTTCCTGAAGATTGGAAAACAGCCAATGCGACGCCACTGTTTAAAAAAGGAAGTAGACAAAAAGCAGGCAACTATAGGCCAGTTAGCTTAACTTTGGGAGTGGGGAAAATGCTTGAATCTATCCTTAAGGAAGAAATAGCAAGACATCTGGATATAAACTGTCCCACTGGGAACACCCAGCATGGGTTCATGAAGGGTAGGTCATATTTAATTAATTTGGTGGAATTCTTTGAGGACATTACTTGCATGGTGGACATTTGGGAACCTGTGGATGTGGTATACCTGAATTTCCAGAAGGCATTTGACAAGGTGCCACACCAAAGGCTGCTGCATAAGATAAAGTTGTACGGTATTACAGGTACTATATTGGCATGGATAGAGGATTGGTTGAACAGTAGAAAACAGTAGGTGTAAATCGGGGTTTTTTAAAAACCGGGAGGCTATGCTACAGCTGTATAGGGTCCTGGTGAGGCCACACCTGTAGTACTGTGTGCAGTTTTGGTCTCTTTACTTGAGAAGAGATATACTAGCACTGGAGGGGGTGCAGTGGAGATTCACTCGGTTGATTCCAGAGTTGAGAGGGTTGGACTATGAGGGGACACTGAGTAGACTGGGATTATACTCACTGGAATTCAGAAGAATGAGGGGAGATCTTATAGAAACGTACAAGATTATGAAGGGAATAGATAAAGTGGAGGGAGGGAGGTTGTTTCCGCTAGCAGGTGAAACTAGGACCAGAGGCCAAGCCTCAAAATAAGGGGAAGCAGATGTAGGACTGAGGTCAAAGCGGGACTTCTTCACCCAAAGGGTTGTGAATCTATGGAATTCCCTGCCCAGTGAAGCAGTTGAAGCTACCTCGCTGAATGTTTTTAAGGCAAGGCTAGATACATTTTTGTACAGTAAAGGAATTAAGGGTTATGGTGAGTGGGCGAGTAAGTGGAGCTGAGTCTCAAAAAGATCAGCCATGATCTTATTAAATGGCAGGGCAGGCTCGAGGGGCCAGATGCCTACTCCTGCTCCTAGTTCTTATGTTCTGAAATAATGAGGGGGGGATCTCATAGAAACCTATGAAATTCTAACAGTTCTAGACAATTTAGATGCAGGAAAAGTGTTCCTGATGATTGGTCAGTCCAGAACTAGGGGTCATAGTCTAAGGATCAGGGTAAACCTTTAGGAATGAGGTGAGAAGAAATTTCTTCACCCAGAGATGGTGAGCCTGTGGAATGTATTATGACAGAAAGTGATTCAGGAGTAAATGTTTTCAAGAAGGCAGTAGAGATAGCTGATGTGACTAAAGGGTGGAAGAGATACGGAGGGAAGATGGGCTTATTGAGCTTGATGAGTAGTCATTATCATATTGAATAGCAGAGCAGACTTGAGGGATCAAACGACCAACTTCTGCTCCGTTTCTTCTATGTTTCAGTGATTCTATGTAAGTTGAACTTTGTGGTGGGGAAGTGTGAAGAAATAACTATTTGAGACAAAACTAAAAGTGTCGTTGAAACAAAAGTGTATAGATGAGGCTAAGGCCAGTGCAGAGCTATAAATCACTGTTTAAAAACTATTTGCTATTAGCATAAAAGGCATTTTGCCATACAACAGACTTGTCAGGATAATGATGGAATAAAAGGGACCGTTGAAATCTAAGTACAAATTTGCCTCAGTTGTAGGAAAGACAGACTAATTCTATTGGGTATTTTTAGGGCTAGGTATTGGGCAGTAATTTGTTTTTCCTGATGTATAATAATGACTGAGATCTTCGTGTACAGAACGATAACTGAGAGCGCAATTCAATGGGAAGAACTAAGATTTGTAATTCTAGACAACCCACATTAAAGAACGTACATTCATCTCAGCGAAAGCAAATCTAAATCTTGGCCTAGTAACTCTACATATGACATTGAGTGGTACAGCACGGAAACAGACCCTTTGGTCCAACTCATTCACTCTGACCAAGTTTATCAAACTGAACTAGTCCCACTGCCTGCACTTGTCCCATATCCCCCTCAACTTTTCCTATTCGTGTACCTGTCTTCTGTGCAAAGTGAATAACCTCACACTTTCGACATTACACTTTTTGTCTGCCACCCTGTTGCCCACCCACTTAACCTGTTTATATTTTTACACACCAGAAGAGAATTGCACTATTTTGCAAAAGCTCAGCTCCACAAAAACGTGAAGGTTGTTTGGGCAGCACTTGCTGTCATTGTTGGTTAGGAGTGAAGAAGCAGGAGAGGTGACTAGAGGTGTACAAAATGATGAGAGGCAGAGATAATCTGGATAGCCAGAGACTTTTCCCCAGGGTGGAAATGGCTATCACAAAGGGACATAATTTTAAGGTGATTGGAGAAAGGTATAGGGGAGGTGTCAGAGGTAGGTTCTTTACACAGACAGTGGTGGGTGTGTAGAATGCACTGCCAGCAGTGGTAGTAGAGTCAGACGCTTTAGGGACATTTAAGAGACTCTTGGAGAGGCACATGGGTGATAGTGAAGTGTAGGGTATGCAGGTTAGTTTGCTCTTATAGTAAGATAATAGGTCAGCACAGCATCGTGGGTCGAAGGGCCTGACACCAAACACCGAACACCACGCCCTTCGGCCCACGATGTTGTGCCGTGGAATAATCCTAATCCAAAAACAAAATAACTTAACCTACATTCCCCTCAATTCACTGCTGTCCATGTGCATCTCTAGCAGTCGCTTAAATGTCACTAATGACTCTGCTTCCACGACTACCACTGGTAAACTATTCCATGCGCTCACAACTCTCTGGGTGAAGAACCTCCTGCTGACATCTCCTCTATACCTTCCTCCTAACACCTTAAAACTATGACCCCTCGTGGCAGTTAATCCTGCACTGGGGAAAAGTCTCTGGCTATCGACTCTATCCATGCCTCTCATTACCTTGTACACCTCGATCAGGTCACCTCTCTTCCTCCTTCTCTCCAGAGAGAAAAGTCTGAGCTCAGTCAACCTCTCCTCGTAAGACAAGCCCTCCAGTCCAGGCAGCATCCTGGTAAACCTCCTTTGCACCCTCTCCAAAGCCTCCACATCTTTCCTATAATAGGACGACCAGAACTGGACACAATATTCCAAGTGTGGTCTCACCAGAGTTTTGTAGAGCTGCAGCATAACCTCGCGGCTCTTAAACTCGATCCCCCTGTTAATGAAAGACAAAACACCATATGCTTTCTTAACAAACTTATCCACCTGGGTGGCAACTTTGAGGGAGCTATGCACCTGAACACCAAGATCCCGCTGTTCCTCCACACTGCCGAGAATCCTGCCTTTAATCCTATATTCAGCATTTAAGTTCGACCTTCCAAAATGCATCACTTCGCATTTATCCAGGTTGAACTCCATCTGCCATTTCTCAGCCCAGCTCGGCATTCTGTCAATGTCTCGCTGAAGCCTGCAACAGCCCTCGATACTATCAACGGCATCTCCAACCTTTGTGTCATCAGCAAACATACTAACCCACCTCTCAACCTCCTCATCCAAGTCATTTATAAAAACAACAAAGAGCAGAGGCCCAAGAACAGAGCCCTGCGGGACACCACTCAGCACTGACCTCCAGGCAGAATACTTACCATCTACAACCACTCTGCCTCCTGTCAGCCAACCAATTCTGAATCCAGATAGCCAAATCACCCTGTATCCCATACCTCCTGACTTTATGAATGAGCCTGCCATGGGGAATCTTATCAAATGCCTTGCTGAAGTCCATGTTCACCACATCGACTGCTCGACCTTCGTCAACCTATCTCGTGACTTCCTCAAATAACTCAATAAGATTTGCAAGGCATGACCTGCCCCTCACAAAGCCATGCTGACTCCCTTTAATCACGCTATGTTTTTCCAAATAGTCATAAATCCTATCCCTCAGAATTCTTTCCAAAACTTTGCTGACTACAGACGTAAGACTGACTGGTCTGTAATTTCCAGGCATTTCCCTATTCCCTTTCTTGAAAAGAGGAACAACATTTTCCTCCCTCCAATCTTCCGGTACGACTCCCGTGGAGAGTGAGGAAGCAAAGATCTTTGCCAGCGGCTTAGCATCCTCCTTTCTCGCTTCCCGGAACAACCTTGGATAAATCTGGTCTGGCCCTGGGGACTTATCAATCTTAATGTTTGCCAAAATTTCCAGCACATCAACTTCCTCAATCTTGATCTGTTCAAGCCTGTTTTTCTGCTCCTCAAAGTTCTCATTCACAACAAGGTCCCTTTCCTTAGTGAAAACTAAAGCAAAAACCTCATTTAGGGCTTCCCCTATCTGCTCAGACTCCACGCACAAGTTCCTTACGCTATCCCTGATCGGCCCTACCTTCTCCCTGATCATTCTCTTATTCCTCGCATATGAGTAAAATGCCTTCGGGTTCTCCCTAATCCTTCCTGCCAAGCCTTTTTCGTGCTCCCTCCTGGCCCTCCTCAGTCCACTTTTGAGCTCCTTCTGCGCAAGCCTGTAATCCTCTAAAGCCGTGCTAGACCCTTGCTTCCTCCACCTTATGTATGCTGCCTTTTTCTTTTTGACAAGAAGCACCTCTGTACCAGTCATCCAAGGCTCCTTAATCTTACCCCTTCTTACCTGTCTCAGAGGAACAAATTTATATATCACTCGCAACAACTGCTCTTTAAACAGCCTCCACATGTCTGCTGTGCCCTTTCTGTGGAACAATTGCTCCCAATCTGTACTTCCCAACTCCTGTCTGATAGCGTCATAGTTTCCTTTTCCCCAGTTAAATATCTTCCCCTGGTAACTGCTCCTTTCCCTTGTGCTGTACTGTTCTATGTTTTATATTCTAAGTCTTTGGCTGCTGAACATATATTGAAGTATGTGTGTATATGTTTTAGATTGTGTTCCTGTGAATATGATGAGAGTAAGAGACCAACTCAGCATCTGCTTATGAACATTCCAATTGATGTCAAGGCCATACTGAAAGGCACAAACGAGAATGTCCCCATCAAACCAGGAGTTTGAAAAAAGGACAGAATGATAAGGAATCCACAAAATTGATCTTAAATCAATTCTAGGTTGTCTGAGAGATAGTAGGAACTGCAGATGCTGGACAATCTGAAATAACAAGGTGTAGAGCTGGATAAACACAGCAGAGTCAAGCAGCATCAGAGGAGCAGGAAGGCTGACATTTCGGACCTAGGTCCTCCTTCAGAAATGAAAAAATGGAAGTTTTTTTTCCATTTCTGAAGCAATGTCTAGGCCTGAAACATCAGCCTTCCTGTTCCCCTGATGCTGCTCAGCCTGCTATGTTCATCCAGCTCTACACCTTGTTATCTCTAGATTATCTGTACTATTTTATTCCTTTTTAATTTTGCTGTAGTACTTTGAAACAAATGTTTTCTTGTCACAATTTGCTACAACTTAGTGGCTTGCTTGGCCATTTAAATGAACAGGTAAATGTGAATCAAGTTTCAAATAGGCCTAGGTTCCCATGCCAAACTTTAGACTTGCTTTAGCTGAGATGAATGTACGCTACTTAATGTGTGTTATCTGGAATTACAAATCTTAGTTCTTCCCATTGAACTTTGCTCTCAGTTACAGTTCTGCAAACTAAGATCTCAGTCATTGATATGCATCAGGAAAAGCTATCATGTAACAACAGCCAATCTCTAAAAACAAGAGGTGTTTGTGAAGCAAATGGATTTTCATGACAATCAATGATAGCTTCATGGCACCACTACTGAGACAAGCTTTCAATTCTAGATTTTGGTTGAATTTAATAATTAACTGAAGTTAAATTCCACCAGCTACCTAGGTAGGCTTTTAACCTATGCTCCAAACCTAAACCTCATTCGTCCAGTGACATTACTTCTACCTCACTGTGTCTCCATTCAATTCCTATCATTGGCTGACTGGTAAAATGGCGAGATAACAATCAGAAATTATTTAAGCAGTTCTGCAGTTCATACCATAGATATTTATACGCCACTCAGTACTCAGAGGATGCACTTGAGTAATGCACGGCCATAAGGATCATTTTCACTCTGTCAGATTGTTATTGTCACTGCAGTTTGAAAGGTTACATCCAACTACCAATTAGACCCAGAACCTGGGATGGAGTGAATGCCTGAGCAACACTATCAGGCTGATTATAATCAAATGTGCTCCTGGTGCCAACTCATTACAAATCAATATGAATTACTGCAAATGAGTCAGTCGTTTTACATTTTAATGCAAATTACCTGGTGACTATTTATTTTCAAAAGGATATTTATTTTTACACTATATTACATTCTGCTCCTTGTGTTAATCTCAATCAATCCTTTGCCTGCAATCGATTGGTATTTGCAATTTAAAATAATCAAGCAAAGGCATTTTCCTCTCAAGTGCTTTAATACAACTGGAAGAGTGCTGTTTGGCAGTTAACAAAAGCAATCACTCCAGGTGAGATGAGTGCAAAGCAATATGTTTCTCTGATCAGCCAGCAGCCCTGGAATAGATGTAATATTCATGCTTCATCTATCTATTGCTTCCATTCTAAGGCTTTCCTGAAAGAATTTCACCACAACATTGTTTTTCTTACCAAATATGCTATGTGCTGAATGATCGCAGGAGTAGGTCATTTTTCCACATGATGGGATGCACTACCCATTACCGCAATTTCTGTAATTCCTCTGCTGGGGATAATTTGCAGTCCATGTTCCCTGTTTATATTCAATGGTATTACTATTTCTGAGGCTCTAGCTGTGAATATCCTGTAGATTACAATTGACTGGAAACTGAACTGGCCTAGCCATATAACCGAGGTAGACATTTGCAACACTACATATCCTCTGAACAGATGTAATATTGATTTAAAAGAACATGTTTTCTTGTATTTTACTTAGTTTTAATTTGCAGAAGAAGTGACCTAGTGGTATTATAACTGGATTAGGAAATCCAGAGACCCAGGTGACATTCTGGGAAGGTAGGTTCAAATGAATTGTTGATAGATTGAGGAATGTGAGATTTAAAAATATCTGGACATTGATGGTGTGTCCAGAACCTGGGGTCACAGTATGAGGATGGCACATTGGTAAAGTGGTTAGCACTGCTGTTTCATGGCATCAGGGACCCAAGTTCCATTCCAGCCTCAGGCAACTGACTGTGTGGAGTTTGCACATTCTCCCTGAGTCTGTGTGGGTTTCTGCTAGGTGCTCCAGTTTCCTCCCACAGTCCGAAGACGTGCAGGTTAGGTGGAAGACAATTTAGGACAGGGATGAGAAGTCCAAAAAGTGGTGATTCTGTGGAATTCATTACCACAAGAAGTGGTTGATTCCAAAACATTGAATGTATTCAAAAGGCGTCTAGATTTGGCACTTGGTGGGAATCGGATCAAAGCTTATGGAGAGAAAGCAGGAATAGGCTATTGAGTTGGACGATCAGCCATGATCGTGAAGAATGGCAGAGCAGGCTCGAGGGCCCAAATGGCCTCCTCTTGCTCCTACCTTCTATGTTCCTATTTCATTTATGAAACATGAGAATAAAAGAGAAAGTTCAAGCAGTTCAAAAGGAAAATACTGCGGACGTGAAAGAAAAACAGAAAAAATAGTAATCCAGAGACCTGCAAAATAGTTCATAGAACATGTTTTCAAAACCCATCCAGGTTGAGAATTTGTATGTGATTTGTTAAATGAAGAAAAAATAGTGATAGCAGTTGGGGAAAAAAAAATGAGAAACTGTCAGATTGTCACCAAAGCTTAATTGTCTGCTAAAGTATTTACAGAATGAAAAAGTCTGACCAGTCTGATGTACATGTAATTCCACACCAGAGATAACAAAGTGTGGAGCTGGATGAACACAACAGGCCAAGCAGCATCTTGGGAGCACAAAAGCTGATGTTTCGGGCCTAGACCCTTCATCAGAAAAGGGGGAGGGGGAGATGGTTCTGAAATAAATAGGAAGAGAGGGGGAGGCGGATCACAGATGGATAGAGGAGAAGATAGGCGGAGAGGAGACAGACAAGTTAAAGGGGCGGGGATGGAGCCTGTAGAGGTGAGTGTAGGTGGGGAGGTAGGGTGGGGATAGGTCAGTCCGGGGAGGACAGACAGGTCAAGGGGGCGGAATGAGGTTAGTAGATCGGAAATGGGGGTGCGGCTTGAGGTGGGAGGAGGGGATAGGTGAGAGGAAGAACAGGTTAGGGAGATGGGGACGAGCTGGGCTGGTTTTGGGATGCAATGGGGGAAGGGGAAGAACTGGGCTGGTTTTGGGATGCAGTGGAGGAAGGGGAGATTTTGAAGTTTGTGAGGTCCACATTAATACCAGTGGGCTGCAGGGTTCCCAAGCAGAATATGAATTGCTGTTCCTGCAACCTTCAGGTGGCATCGTTGTGGCACTGCAGGTGGCCCAGGGTGGACATGTTGGGCACTGCAGGAGGCCCAGGGTGGACATGTTGGGCACTTCCGGAGGCCCAGGGTGGACATGTAACATCACCTTTTGTGCTCCTAAGATGCTGCTCGGCCTGCTGTGTTCATCCAGCCCTACATTCTGTTATCTCAGATTCTCCAGCGTCTGCAGTTCTCATTATCTCTAATTCCACATCAGTGTGGTTTTCTCCAAAATGCTCTCTACATAGGCCAAAGAAGCCTTCAGTTATATCAAACCAGTGGAAAAGGAAACAAGGATAAACCCAGAAGGACTGAGGTCTACAACCTAAGAATGAAAAGAGGAAATGGAAATGTTACACTCTGTCCTGTTAATCCAGTTCTTTTCCTCGACCTGAGGCAAAACCAAAATGCTGTGGACACTAGAAATCAACAATGAAAGTGAACAAAAACCCTGGCTAAAAACTCAGCAAGCCAGGCAGCTCGTGCACAGGAAACAAAGAGAACTAAAGTTTCTGGTCGAGTGACCTTTCATCAGAAATGAAGAGAAATAGAAATATAAGTTTTATACCAGTGTAAAGGTAAGGGTTGTTGGGGGGAGGTGGGGAGTGACGTGGGTGACAGAATAGCAATGCAGGGAAATTCAGGATCTCCCATGCTATAGTTCCAGCTGCTGGATGATGACTGTAACCTCTTCCTCGCTTCTGAGCTTGATAAGGAGATTCAAACAGATAGGACATTAGATTCTCTGTCTGTGAAATGAAGATGCAAAGACTTGATGGGCGGAGTGGGGGCAGGGGGAGGCAATGGCCTAGTGGTATTATCACTGGACTGTTATTCCAGAAACCAAGAAAACGCTTTGGGGACCCAGACTTGAATCCAGCAGATGGTGGAATTTGAAGCCAAGAATTATCAGGAATTCAGAGTCTAATGATGACTGTGAATCCATTGTTGATTGTTGGAAGAACCTGTCTGGTTCATTAATGTCATTTAGGGAAAGAAACTGCCATCATCACTTGTTTTATCCTACATGTGACTCAAGATCCACAGCAATGTAGTTGACTCTCAACTGCCCTCTGGGCAATTAAGGATGAGCAATAAATGCTGCCGAGTCAGTGAAGCCCCCCCCCCCGCCCCCCCCACCCGCCCCAATCCCACGAATGAATAAGAAAAACTTGATTTTTTCAGGGCATACAGAGATGCCTGCTTCTTATCAAGATTCCCTGCCCATACAAGGATGTTCTTTGGGAGACAAAAGTGAGTCATGACTCCTGATAAGAAATCCACAGATAGACATAGATCTAAGATACAACCATGCTCACTCTTCTATCAGGGAAGGTGAAGGTATGCTTTCGATGTGTGAAGCACTGCAGCAGGTTTTTGCAGTTGTGACCAGATGGAGTATCTCAAATTATTGTGACATGCTGTGCTCTTCTCGTCTTGATCTGTAAAAGAGAGTATTTCTTGGACGTGGATGAAATGAGATGAGTGACAGCAATCATCTAAAGATAGAGCTGAGGATCAGGAGGATGTCCAGGAGAGCTGTCCATTGGAGGAGGACAGAGCAGTGTGTCAGAAAGCCTGAGAGGCCAGTGACATCTTTTATTCTCATCTGTTCCCAGAATAAATGAACAGGAATCTGATTTCTTCTTGTTTGTGCATCTGCATTGCTCATTTGGCAGGCAGCCCACTGCTTGGTGTAAAGTAAATGTCTATCTTATTGGTTTGTTGTTCTTTCCCTGTCAGATTACAAGTTAAATATTACATTATCCCTATTAATTTGCAAATGATATCTTCAGTTGAAGCAATGTTAAAGTAGCCACGCTTAAGCTGCCTTGCATCACTATTAAGGAAAATGTGGCAGCAAGTAACTTAAATTGCAGAGTGCTAAACCTATGGAGTTCTGAAACCATCTGTGGGGATATGACGTGTGAGTCATTTGTAACTCAGTCCTTCGTGAAAGCCATCTAGTTGACAAATCCTGAGAAAGCTCCTTTTGACCCTTCCTTCGTTTGCATCCCTTCAGTGTTTTAGAGTACACAGAAAGTTGGTTTGACATGATTGATCACCTTCTATGGCAGCACCTAACCTGAAGGAGGCAGTGCTTTATGCAGCTATGCTGTGCAGACCATTGTGTTGAGGAACAGTAACATGTGAGCTATCCATTGAAAATTTTCCAGACTTGAATGTCACTGTACTCCCTTGAAAAGCCCATACGTAAGAACAATATTTCTCTTTAGAGAAGTGTAGAATCATCATTGATTTTGTAATTTCACCCACTGTAAATCTCAAGGGGTGTGTGCAAGCCAGGCTCTTTCACATTCTCTGGACATTACCTTTAGCTACAGTGTCCTTCACATTCATGTGCAATGTTTAGGCTGCAGAGCACCGAGTTAGGGTTCAAGAATCTTTGTTGTATAAGGCTATCTGCAGTCCAAGTCTCTCGCTTATAAGAAATGGACAATGCTTGACACCTTTTTACGTTTTGCAGCATTTATGTCCTTGGGATCAATGAAGAGGCTCCTCATCTCTTGCATGAATTAATGAGGATCTAGACTGAAAATAAGATCACAGTAAACATTTTAACAATGTATGTGAAAACGCTGGAATGGAAATGATATATGTGATGTTCAGCGTGATAGTTCATCATCTTTTGTGTGATATGCGTGCTGTGGCAGGGGTCGAGTGAGTGTCTATGTCTTAGTGGTCAGAGTTTCGGGGAGAGCAGTGTGAGGGCAATGCCTAGCCTATAGGGTCTGAAATGATCTCTATCTGGGCTTTAAAGACGCCATCATACCTTTGGAAGCTGAAAAACTCCAGCAGTGGCGAACATTTCTGCCTACGTGCGACTGACCACATAATGGGCTCAATGTATCATTTGCATAATTAAAGAGGTGTGAGGGGTGTGATTGTGAAAGTTATCCTGCTCCAGGTCACAAGGGAGGTGACACAATGAAACACCCTCACTGCAATTCTTTCACTTCAAACAGGAAATTCTGGGCCTATGTCCCTTTCTGAGTTTCCTTCCATGTGGAAACAGGGACTAGGTGGTGCACATTCTGAATGGGACTGCGCAACTTTACAACAGGGTGATTTTCCAGTTCTTGTTTGCAAAGTTAACTTCAGTGAAATCATTTCACACTTTGGAATTTTTACCTAATTGGTTCAACCTTAATTTCATAAAATATGGAAAAAAAAAACCGACTTTTGATTCTAAGCGTTTGAGGATGTGGCAGAATTTCTGACCAGCTACAAACACATACGAAAGTTTCTCCAACAACTTAAATCGTTTAAAATTTCCTTGGTTATTTCAAAAATCTTTCCCAGTCTCCACAAATATTTCCATAGCTACTACTTTAATTTTTCCATTTATTGACATTCTCTTCCAGTCAAACCCACGCTGCCAAGTTTTTAACTACGCTATCATTACTACAGACTGAGGGGATTACTGGTCTCATTCCTCCTGATCCTGTTGACGATTGCTCTTGACTACTACTATTTCATCTTCATTAACTTTTTTCCTTATCCAATCCTTTACTCGGTTTTATTTTGAGTTTTTTGGTTTTTTTTTGCTTTCTTTTTATTAGATTTTGTTGCTGTTGTATGTGAAAAATCTTTTAGAAATAGGACAGATTTTCTAAAGTGCCCTCGTTTTCCCTTGACAAGCAAAGGCAGAGCTGAGATTCAAGTACAGAAATGCAGAACAAAGACAGGATATGCTGTTAAGAGCCAGCAGGTAAGGCAACATTTGTATAGACAGACAAATCCATTCTCCTGCTCCCTTCCTTTATGCCATGGAGTTGAAAAAGGAAAACAATGATCTTACATACAACTGAACAAAGCCAACAGGGACACACCACCTTTAAACAGTCACAGACTGGGTGTGTAAGAATCTCATAACAGTGACTTTATTTTGAAAGCAGGGGTTCACTGAAAACTGACTTTACTAAATGCTCATGGCATCAAAACTTATTCCTTGTATGAGCCCACCATTGGCCAGTGTTATGCTTGACTTTCTACAAACATGCCACTGACTTTATCTCAGGATCTCAACTCACTGTTAGGAAATTGGCACTTCCCATCCTCCCTTATGATATGATGTGACATTTCTCACCATTGGAAGTTGCATAAAGCTACCCTTTTCATTTCAGTTCCAAGCTTCCTAGAAGCAATAAACAGTAAAAAGACCCATTAATACATGGAAATGAACATATTGGCTGTACTGGGACTCCACGTTGAGGACTGTGAGTTGGACTAGTATGTTTTCTGCTATGTTGCGATAGTTAAGTTCCTGTACAACATCGCTTTGTAGAAAATCGCGCCATAAAAATTACGGGGCCTTTGGGTAAACTGTGGTTGGGGCAGGCCACCAAAGAAACATCACTCAAAATCGCTCAAAAGTCGCTCAAAAGTCTAACACAAGGGAGAGCAGAATTTAAATAAATGTTTAATTCATACCTAATAATGAAATAAAAGTAAATCCAACACTTTACCTTGGAAAAATGTCAAGATGACTTGATGGGGGAACAGGTTGTACTGTATTTCTCACAGAGAGCGCTTCACAATAAAGCCCACAAATTGATCATGTGATGCTGGCATGGAGACTCTTCTGGTGCCGACATTGTACATGTTTGTGACAAAGCCCCTGATCATGTGATGTCAATGCGTACTCCTTCGCGCACTGATGGAATCGTGTCCTTGCCAACACAAGTTAGCGTCTCAGCATTAGCATTCCCCTATTCGTCAATCGCCAAGTTACGTTGATAGAACATGCATTATAGCAGAACCGACCATTTCTGCCTGTGTTGTGCAGCTTCAGCACTCCCACCAGAGCTCTGCTGTGTGAGATGGTCTCCTTCCCTATTCTTTGTCCAAATAAGAATGGCAGGTGGGTTGAGAATGTAGGAGGCCCAATGAGAACACTTGAGGCAATAGACAGTTAGAGCCGCACTGGGAGAGGTGAGTCCCACTCGTGGAGTTATATAGGGATGGTGATCCCTCAACTTAACGATAGCAGATGAACATGTTGTTTAAAATTAGCCAAGAGCTTTAAGGGCTATTGGTACTGCAACTGGGAGACCAAATCCATACAGCTTTCAGGCTCAGGTGGGGGCCTTTCCAGAACGGGAAAATTTCTGTCAGCGTGGCAAAGATGACCTTGATGGAACCTCGGTTGGATAATTAGACTGCCCATCTCTATAAAGCAAATTCCCATGGTAATCAACTCCAAGAAGATTAATCAAACATGGGGAAGAACCAGGGAGCTGTTCCAACGGATATACACAATACCATCCGAGAAATCTCCCACCACCCTCAATCTCATCTCCACAGGCCTGGGAAAATTCAGCTCCATTTGCATTTTGCTTTTCAACAACCATCTATTATGTTCTGAAGATTTTCTGCTTAGAATGATGTTCCCTTCAGCACCAATTAAAGGGCTGCAAGCTTTTCTTTTTCAATTTGGTAATAATTTATGTTTTAACATTTCTGTTGGTAAATCCATTCCTAATGCTTGCTATAGAGTTTTAAAAAAAATTCACTGATACAAAGCACCCTTGTCGCCCCACCAGTACTTTAACTCTTACATATTGAATATAATATTCTGCACAATTTGCACATCAGGGGTTACAGCTATGGGAATGGAAAAATTCAAATTATTCACTTAATAATAGTTTCGGGCACTGTGTAGCAGATCTACACTTACGAGGTACAATAACACAATCTACCTCCCACATTGACGCATTCATGTCCCCTAACTGAAGTCTCAAACAAGTATCCCTTACCACACTACAATGATATTTCATTTCCCACGGTTTCCACAGGCATCCTTTCTGCTCTGAGATGGCTCAATTAGTGTCAATTCAAGGCTGTTTAACGCTTTGACAAGGAAAATAATGGAGAATGTCAAACTCAATTTTATTAGGATCCTGAAAGGAGCGTTGCTGTCTCATTGGTGAGTTTTAAGGTGGTTCCATCCCTGTCAAAAGCTCTGTTTTGATGTTTCAGGCAAAGTTTGCTGCACAGTACTTGTTATATCTTTCTTTTGGTTCTGTTTTGGATTTGACTTTATTTCTTGGCTCAGCTTTTGGTTTTAGTTTTCATCAATAAAAATATTTTAGGTAGTATGAATGCAATTCAAGCATCAATAATATGGACCCTATCATACATAGTGCTTCACCTTGTTTTTTAAACTAATAGGATCAGGGGTACTCACAAGTCTAAAGATTACTGGACATGGTGGGTCAGTGCTGGGTGAGTGGGGGGAAGAGACAAAAACCAAAAAATGTTGCTGAGAAAATTTATGTTTCTTTGCCTCCCTGTTTCTGTATCAATGAAAGTGCCCTTTGAAGCTATAAATAAATACTGTGTCTTCAGGATGTTTTAAAGTACATCATGATTTTTGGTGATATTTATTCCAAAAATGGGTCTTCCTTCTACAAGCTGAAAAGCCAATCAGTGCCTGACATTGTGTTGCCTGAAATAGGAAAGTACTATGGTACTGTGAAGTACCATTCAGACGTTAATTAGATAGTAAAGACCCTGCAGATGGAAATCTCATCTGCTGAGTCCTGCCAACCAGTGAGAGGTGGAGGACAGAGTTCCAAAACAGCTAAGTTCTAAACTTGTGACTGTCTTTACAGGTGGACCACATGATACAGAGCTCTGACCATCCCTTGTAAAAGTATCATTGTCAAGGAAAGACAGGCCAAGGCAGGAGAAAGACAATGTATTGGGAATTCCCCTGAAGTTGGCCCTGAAAGCAATCAATGCGCAATCGATGAAGGTTTGATTGATCAAGTGATGTATACGGAAACCACTTGGAGCCTCCACTTCAGCATTGTTGCTCATCTCCCTGCAGATATATCGCCACATTTTTAATTTAAGTATTTAAAGTAGCCATATTTTTACTTTAAGTGAACCACCTTATAATGTTGCTGTAGAGGCAACCATATTTTATTTCAAGAGGAACGCTCAGTATCTTGCTTATTTAAATATTGATGTCAGGATTTTTGAGTCAGGTTTTGTGGCTGATGTCCCAGTTGTACCATTAGTGAGGTGGTTACTTTTGCAGTTACTGGCAGGCACAGCACTGGTATAAGTGCCAAACCCCTCTCACCAGGTGCTGACAGACCGGCTGTGCTCTGCTACCATTTCCTGTGATTCTCTCTTCCAAGGCCCCAGAATTTGCAATACTTTAATGTCTTGAGTGCTAATGTCAGAATCAACTCTCTAATCACATAGGGAACTGTACAGACATCTTGCCAGACTTGATTTATAGACAATCAAATCTTGAAAAGAACTCCTTTAATAAATACATATACAATATACTTATCAAACGTTTATGCATTCAGTAATTGTTAAAATATCTGCTTTGAAAATGCATTCATAATATTGCGATATTATAGAAGACAAGCATACACTTAAGATACATATTGACTTTTGAATCCTAAAGTAACATTACAAAAGAATAGTATGCCGACAGCAAATAAAAAGATGATGTTTTTGTGAGGCTGAGTCTTTTGAAACCATGGTAATGTTTCTAGCCAGAGCGATGGCTTAGTTCAACAGTACAGTTTCATAAAAGCCAATATTTCTGAGTGTGCTGCATACCTGGCTGTCTGGTCAAAGTTTGACACAACCCTTCCCTGAAACAGCAAAGTCTTACAACAAATACAGACTTTTGGCAGCAGACCACAGTGTAAGTGTAGGAGGGAGTATTTGGGTGGAGCCAGAATTAAAAATAAAATTTAAAAAGAAACTGGGAGCTTTTTCATTTCAAACTAAATATTTAGATTTTGACAATGTGTTAGAGAATAAGCCTTTATCTTAATTGCCTTGACTGTGTTATCACATGAAGCAAGAAATTTATTATTGCTGTCAAAAAATAGGCCTGAAGGGAAACAGTTAAATTGTTCATGCCATTTAAATTTTGGAGTATTTTACTAACCCAAATAATCATTATTTGTTCTTCTGACTCTTCAGCTTTGTCCCATGCTGATTTTCATAATGATTCCCCAGTGTGGCCAAACTGACAAGATTTCTTGTCAGAAACACTTCTGGGGTTGATTCTAATCAACACCCAGTAACTACGGTAGAGTATTTGTGTTAGGGCAAGAATTTTACAGTATAGCTGCAAGACTGGTGAATTAAGATGCGTAAAAAATTGACTTACTTATTGGACTACCATAATTTATGTTGTGTCTGGTAGTACTTAATCTGCTTGATGCTATGTTTTGAATGGAACTTGAGTACCTGAAACAAAATAGTAAAATCCTTAATAATAATTTAAAATAATCTACTTATACTCAATTTAGAAGTTTCTTTATCATTTAGAAGCAATTTGATCTTTGGTAAAGCATTTATTTTCTGTTAAATGAATAAGCTCCATCATCTCTTTGAACTAAGGAATTACATTATTGTGATATTGCTTGATGTGGGAGAATTGCTGAATGATGGTGAAGATTGATATAAAATTGGAGATTAAGTAGTGAGATGGAAGGCAATTGCCTTAAGAAAAATTGCTGCAGAATAAGGTTTTTCAGTCTTTGAGGTTCTGAAGGAATATTTTGGTCTAAATCTTTTCTTTTGACCAAGTCTAAGTTGTGTCAAGTGTTCTATTTTTTAGGAATTTCTACTGCAATCTGTAATAAGATTTCTCATTAAATCTCACCAAAATTATTAACTCCTGAAAATAAAAACAGAATGTGCATAAGAAACTAAGTAGATCTGGCAGCATCAATGGAGAGAAAAACAGTCAACTTTTTTGAGTTTGTTAAGATCGTTCTTCAGTTCAGAAGAAGAGTCATTTGAGTCTTGAAATGTTAACTCTTATTTTGTCTCTCCAAAGATGCTGTCAGACCGGCTGAGTTTCCCCTGCATGTTTAGCTTTTGTTTTGGATTTCCAGCATCCACAATATTTTGCTTCCATTAACTACTTGCACAGCTGTATAGCATCTTCACATTCAATCCATGCCTGATCTCACTTTGTGCCATTCCAAGAACAGCTCACCACTCAATGGATAACTGCTGAAAGACTGGCAACCCCTGCACCTATGCCATCTTTAAAAAGCTGGCATTCCACAGCCGCCCTGCTGTTTGATGGATACAATCTGAAGATGACTGAGAAGGAGAAGATGGCACTGCGATTCTTCAACAGGGACCTGGGGGTTCTGGTCTAGGGGACAATGTGAAGGAGAGGAGTCCTTTTTCTGGAAGGCCAGCAGAGGAAGCCATTACCCCAGACCCTGGCAGCCTTGTGTGAGGTTGCCACCCAGGTCAGTGCATTCTCTGCAGTGTGGATGACAGTCAGCAGTGACATGAGAAGGTCAGTGTTCTCCCTCACAGAAGGTCCATCACAACTTAAGGCACTTATCCCATGCACTCCAAGAGCAGTCAAAGCCACTTTGTTCCTGGTGTGCCCATTTGATTTCCGGCACAATTGAAAGTGACAGTGAGAGCTCCTTAGCCTGTGACTAACGACCTTCACTTCAATACGTCAGTCAGTCCCCAAACATCCAAATCCCCCTCAGGGTAGCCTTCCATTTAAACCCCATTGGCTTCACGCCTTCCAACCTGACCATGCCAACCATATTCTCATGGCATAGAGATTACCATGCCATGTGAGATCACACATTGCATCCCTTGAAGTCAGGGTGCCCCGACCATGGACAATCTCTCCTGCATTACATTCCTCCCAGAATGCTTTACCATATTCCTCCTTACAGATGCTATTGTCCCCCTTCGCACTTGTCAGTCACTCTGCTCTTCAGCCTGTAGACCCCAGAGTCAAAGAATAATTCGCCAAAGCTCTTTTCTGTGTCAGCACCCTGTTGTTCATCCCTTTTCTCTCAGTTTCTGTGGATGGACACTATGGATTGACAGTGACCCACCTCCAACCCTCTACGACTCCCCCTAATGAGTAATTTTAAAAGGACAGCACCCAACAAGAATTGCCCAAGCCCCTGATAAGTGTCTGCATATCTTCACAACTGCTTTAACCATCCAAATTTGCCCCAGTGGAGGCTCAGGGTGAACCCAATCCCCAGTCCCCAACCCAAAAAAGCATGGAACCCCTCTCACTGAGACTGTCCCCACAATATCTCTGACTGTGACCTCTCCCCTGGGCTGGTATGGGAGGCTGCCCTTAACTCCTTGTGCCAAGTTTTTCACCTGCCTGATGGGTGCCTCCTTGGACCTTGGTCAGGACTACTCCCCTGAGACTTTGAGAGATGGCTGCCTACTTGCTGCATGTGCAGCGTGTGTGCGGTACGTTATGGACACACGGTGATGGTGTGTCATTAGTGTGGCACAATGGCCTATCGTAAGATGTTCACCACCTTGACTGAATACTGCTGACTGGCAAGGCAACATGCCTGTTGATGTGACTGCTCTGACTGGCACAGAAAAGAGAGCAAGATGCAGGTAGATGCTGAGTAAGTGAGCATTAAGAGAGGAGTGAGAGGCCCTAAAATGGAGCCTGGCCCAATCCGTCATCCTTCAATCCTTCAGTACTAGTTGCCATTACAGCCTGCAATGCAAGTCAATGTTTTATGAGAGTCCTTCAAGAGAATCTATGGTGCCACAACTGTTATTAGGGGTTGGCAAATGCCGAATGCCAATGTCTGGGTGAGGAGACATATACAGCTGCTGTCTATGGACCATACAGTGCTGCTGGTTGGTTGTACACAACACAGAAGTCCTATGGAGCAAGTGGCATGCTGAATGCGGCACTGCTTTATCAGTTTCATGCTTGTTTGCTGCTCTTGGTAAGATAGAAAGCCAAATATTAATGAAACAAGTTGATCCATTAGCAAACAATAACTCCACTTCATCAGTAACTCGTTGCTACCTCATAGAAATTGCACCACGCCATTTGTTAAAAGAATGAAAAATGGGTGTGATGTTTCTGATGTCAAGCTGGGCCTCGCCAGATTTCTCATCTAATTCTGCTACAAATTGAGCTATAGCCCAAATGCTCAGAGCCCCTAAAGATTCACTAATACACCCTGTAATTCTTTTTTCACTGCGTGGACCTTCAAGGTTCAACTGATTTCTGAACCCGGGCATCAGTACGCAGTATGTTGATCACACTGATCAGTATATGCAGAATGCCAGAGGAATCTTCACTGGGTAAGAAGAGGGAACACTCGATTCTGCCCTTGGTGTTACTCTGATTTGACTATTAAACTTCACTTTTTAGCCTTGGTATAACACAACTCGCCAGACAGTGTGTGCAATCAAATTAGCTGAATGGACTATCACGTTTAACTACCCACTTAATAAATTTGGGAGGAAAATCCAGATTGTAGACTGAGTATACTGATTGTAACAAAAAGAGACCATCAATTCCTAGATTAGATACTTAATCGAGCTGAAAATCACAATTCATTTGCTTTCGCCTATTCCATTCTTACTTTCAATATTTTGACCATTTTATAGAAGTAGAAGTTAGCAATTTTAAAATATACTTATTCAGTTTGAAATGAAGCATCCAAATCAAAGTTCGTGGAGACAATGACAAGAAATTTACTGTTAAAAGATGACTTGTACCTACATTGCATCTCTCAGCACTTCAAGATCATGTGCTCAAGTGTTTACTGTTAATTAAGTACATTTGAAGTGTCATCAATGTTGTAATGTAGCAACATTAATACTTATTGCTGTTAATTTGGAGTCAGTAGGGTCTCTTCCAAGTTTGAATGATGGATTCTACTCTCTTGGAGATGGGGAGGGAGGAATAGTGAGTTTGGCTAAAAGCTGACTCTTTGGTTAAGTTTTTAAAACAGAAGAATCACAAGCTCTGAAAAGGAAAGTACATGGACAAAATTAAGAGTAACAGAGACTCCAAGGTGAGGAATCTTAACTGGCAATTATCACATTTATTTAAAGTAAACATGCCAAAGTGGATTGAAGCAAATTCTTTTATCATGGCTAAGCCATGTTTTACTGACCCTTCTAAGGAACTCTCATCATATTTACCTCATACACTTTACCCGATTGTTGAATAAAGCAGTTTACAACAGAAACCAAATGTTGGTTCTTCAAACATTAGTGTTCTTCAGTAAAAATGAGGAATTATACTTCCACAAAGAATTAATATTCAGAACAGGTCTCAAGGAGCTTTAATTGTTAGAACTATCATACAAGCACATGGGGATTCAAGGTATAATTTTGAAATTCTGAAGAAGAACAAAACACATTAGAAACACACAGAATTCCATCTGGATCAATGGAAAGAAGTGACAATTATCTTTACCCATCAGGAATGAAAGATATTACAGATGATTTATTGTAGGGTATTAAACAAGGTAGGCAGGAAGTGTCATTAGGACAGAATGAAAGTTTAAATGGAATAATACATCTATTTTATGACAACATAACATTAGAAAACTCTTATTTGCCAATAATGTAGATTAGCTTTGAAGAATTAAATAGTTCCATGTTAATACTTTTGTGTGCATCCTTTTGCCAATAACGTTCCTGTTCCTTCTTCCTCTGGAACGGAATAATCATGCAACCAAAAAATGGCAAAACAACATTACTATGCTCAGTTTTCACACAATCTATGATAAATTACTTTAGTGGTATTCTACTTTGTGCAGCATAATTTGTCAAGCTTTGCATTTTACTTTAAGATGAAGGACATTCTGAGGAATTACATATTGTTTTCTTTGGAACTAACAAAGCAGGATGATGGCTGGTTGGTCACAACCAGGTTATTTTAAGAATGGATCCCTTCCTTTTTCCCAGACACAAATGAACTTGTGTTTTAAAAAGGAACAATTGAGCCAAGCTTTTGTGAATTAGCAAAGGGTGAATTTATCAATAAGTCCAAGAAGATTGGGAAATTCAACACTCATTCACACAGATTAGTAAGAGATGAGTCTAAAATTATAAAAGTTAAAACAAACAGAACGGTCTGTGATGTGTCTCCAAAGAACATATGAATGAACAGTGCAGTGAAGATTTTTCGAAAATTGATGCTGATAGTTGAACAGTTGGTTGAACAATCCTTAGTTTTGTAGAATGGTTGAAATTCTATGGTTCTGATGTCATTTGACTGTGATTGAATTCCAACATTTTGTTTCAGGAGGCAGTCACACCCGGTAGATTAAATAACTCAAATTCAAAAAATGTTCAGGGACAAGGTGTGACTGTAAGTGAGGCATTGACCTTGACCAACAGGTATGAGATTCTTGCTCCCTGTGCGGATGAGGAAAAGGACTGTGGACAGGATGAGCCAGCTGACCATGGAACCGTGGTGCAGAAGGCCATTCAAGCGGGGGGCGCAAAAAGACAGGTAGTTGTTCTAGGGGATTCTATTATTAGGGGGACAGATAGTATCCTATGCAAGCCGGATCGGGAGTCCCGCATGGTGTGTTGCCTGCCCGGTGCCAGTGTGCGGGACACCTCCGACCGGGTTGAAAGGATATTGGAGCAGGAGGGGGAGGATCCAGTCGTTGTGGTCCATGTTGGGACTAACAATATGGGCAAAGCTAGGGTAGAGGACCTGTTCAGGGATTATGAAGCACTAGGAAAGAAATTGAAGTACAGGTCCTCAAGAGTCATAATCTCCGGATTACTGCCTGAGCCACGTGCCAATTGGCATAGGGAAAAGAAAGTTAGAGAAGTAAACACGTGGCTAAGGGATTGGTGTGGGAAAGAGGGATCCCATTTCATGGGACATTGGCATCCATTTTGGAACCAGGGGGATCTGTACCGTTGGGACGGTCTCCACCTGAACCGATCTGGAACCAGCGTTCTAGTGAAAAGGATAAATAGGGTGGTCAGTAGGACTTTAAACTTCTGAGTCGGGGGGAAGGGAAAGTGAAAGAGACAGGGAGTATGGAGTTAAATGGAAAGATAAGCAACAGGATAGCATGTGTACAGGTGGGTTTAAACTCGAGGCAGACTAGGAATACAGCAAAAAGGAAGGATAGCTTAAGACATTTTAGGATTTTCAATCTCTCTAATAATGATAAGAAAGTTAGCATTAAGGCACTTTATCTGAATGCTTCAGAGATAATGGGAACTGCAGATGCTGGAGAATTCCAAGATAATAAAATGTGAGGCTGGATGAACACAGCAGGCCAAGCAGCATCTCAGGAGCACAAAAGCTGACGTTTCGGGCCTAGACCCTTCATCAGACCTCTCTGATGAAGGGTCTAGGCCCGAAACGTCAGCTTTTGTGCTCCTGAGATGCTGCTTGGCCTGCTGTGTTCATCCAGCCTCACATTTTATTATCTGAATGCTTGTAGTATTTTCAACAAAGTAGATGAATTAACAGCACAAATCCTCTTGAATGATTATGATGTGGTAGGCATCACAGAGACATGGTTGCAGGGAGTTCAGGACTGGCAGCTAAACATCTAAGGATTCACAACATATCATAAAAGACAGGTTGGTAGGCAGGGAGGCGGGGTTGCCTTGTTAGTTAAGAATGAAATTAAATCTACGGCACTGAATGACATAGGGTCAGAGGATGTGGAGTCTGTGTGGGTGGAGTTGAGAAACCACTAAGGCAAAAAAACCGTAATGGGAGTTATGTACAGACCTCCCAACAGTGATCAGGATCAGGGGTGCAAGATGCACAGAGAAATAGATAGGGCATATCAGAAAGGCAAGGTTATGGTGATCATGGGGGACTTCAATATGCAGGTGGACTGGGTGAATAATGTTGCCAGTAGATCCAAAGAAAGGGAATTCATGGAATGTTTGCAGGATGGCTTTTTGGAACAGCTTGTGATGGAGCCCACAAGGGAGCAGGCTATTCTGGACTTAGTGCTATGTAATGAGCCAGACGTTATAAAAGACCTTAAAGTAAGGGAACACTTAGGAGGCAGCAATCATAATATGGTAGAGTTCAGTCTGCAGTTTGAAAGAGAAGGCAAAATCGGATGTTATGGTGTTACAGTTAAATAAAGGTAATAAAAGGGGCATGAGAGAGGAATTGACGAAAATCGACTGGAAGCAGAGCCTAGCGGGGAAGACAGTAGACCAACAATGGCAGGAGTTTCTGGGTGTAATTGAGGACACAGTACAGAGGTTCATCCCAAAAAAAAGAAAGATTATCCGGGGTGGGATTAGACAGCCATGGCTGACAAAGGAAGTCAGGAAATATATCAAAGAAAAAGAGACAGCCGATAAAGTGGCCAAGAGCACTGGGAAATCAGAAGATTGGGAAGGCTACAAAAACAAACAAAGGATAACAAAGAGAGCAATAAGGAAGGAGAGGATGAAATATGAAGGTAGGCTAGCTAGTAATATTAGAAATGATAGTAAAAGCTTCTGTCAATACATAAGAAACAAACGAGAGGCAAAAGTGGACATTGGGCCGCTCCAAATTGATGCTGGAAGGCTAGTGATGGGAGATAAGGAAATAGCTGAAGAACTTAATAAGTACTTTGCATCAGTCTTCACAGTGGAAGACATGAATGGTATGCCAACAATTAGGGAGAGTCAGAGGGCAGAGTTGAGTACGGTAGGCATTACAAAAGAGAAGGTGCTGGAAAAGCTAAAAGGCCTAAAAATTGATAAATCTCCTGGCCCCGATGGGCTACATCCTAGAGTTCTGAGGGAGGTGGCTGAGGAAATAGCAGAGGCTTTGGTTGTGATCTTTCAAAAGTCACTGGAGTCAGGGAAAGTCCCAGATGATTGGAAAATTGCTGTTGTAACCCCCTTGTTTAAGAACGGATCAAGGCAAAAGATGGAAAATTATAGGCCGATTAGCCTAACCTCTGTAGTTGGTAGAATTCTAGAATCCATTGTAAAGGATGATATTTCTAAATTCTTGGAAGTGCAGGGTCGGGTTAGAACAAGTCAACATGGATTTAGTAAGGGGAGGTTGTGCCTGACAAACCTGTTAGAATTCTTTGAAGAGGTAACAAGTATGTTAGACCAGGAAAACCCAGTAGATGTTATCTATCTAGATTTCCAAAAGGCCTTTGATAAGGTGCCTCACGGGAGGCTGCTGAGCAAGGTGAGGGCCCATGGTGTTCGAGGTGAGCTACTGGCTTGGATTGAGGATTGGCTGTCTGACAGAAGGCAGAGAGTTGGGATTAAAGGCTCTTTCTCGGAATGGCAACCATTGATAAGTGATGTCCCGCAGGGTTCAGTGTTGGGCCCACAGCTGTTCACCTTTATATATTAATGTCTGGATGAAGGGACTGGGGCCATTCTGGCGAAGTTTGCTGATGATACGAAGATAGGTGGACAGGCAGGTAGTACTGAGGAGGTGGGGAAGCTGCAGAAAGATTTAGACAATTTAGGAGAGTGGCCCAGGAAATGGCTGATGAAATTCAATGTGAGTAAATGTGAGGTTTTGCACTTTGGAAAAAAGAATACAGGCATGGACTATTTTCTAAATGGTGAGAAAATTCGCAAAGCAGAAGTACAAAGGGATCTGGGAGTGTTGGTCTAGGATTCTCTAAAGGTTAACTTGCAGGTAGAGTCCGTGATTAAGAAAGCGAATGTAATGTTGTCGTTTATCTCAAGAGTTGGAATATAAAAGCAGCGATGTGCTTCTGAGACTTTATAAGGCTCTAGTTAGGCCCCATTTAGAATACTGTGTCCAATTTTGGGCTCCACACCTCAGGAAGGACATACTAGCCCTGGAGCGTGTCCAGCGGAGATTCACACGGATGATCCCTGGAATGGTAGGTTTAACGTATGATGAACGGCTAAGCATTCTGGAATTGTACTCAGTAGAGTTCAGAAGGTTGAGGGGAGATCTAATAGAAACTTACAAGATAATGTATGGCTTAGAAGTGGTGGATGCTAGGAAGTTGTTTCCGTTAGGCGGGGAGACTAGGACCCTTGGGCACAGCCTTTAAATTAGAGGGGGTAAATTTAAAATTGAAATGAGACGACATTTCTTCAGCCCGAGAGTAGTGGGCCTGTGGGATTCATTGCCACGGAGTGCAGTGGAGGCCGGGACGTTAGATGCCTTCAAGGCAGAGATCAACAAATTCTTGATCTCACAAGGAATCAAGGGCTACGGGGAGAGTGCAGGGAAGTGGAGTTGAAATGCCCATCAGCCATGATTTAAATGGCGGAGTGAACTTGATGGGCCGAATGGTTTTACTTCCACTCCTATGTCTTGTGGTCTTATGGTCATTTTGGGTGAGACAGAGTCCCTTTGATGAGGCTGGCTTCCAGCGAGCTGAAATCTTCGAGCTAGTCGAATGCAAGAATCCCTTTAACTGCAATACAGGGGTAACGAAGGGAGTTTTTCATCTGTGACTTTCGAAGCATGGTAACACTCAAACCCAGGCTGATACATGTGAGACATTCAGCCTAGGTAGCGGACTTCAGTAGCGTATAAACTTATTACTTCAAGTCCTTGCTTATTTTTAAAAGGAAAATAAATGAAACGTGTCTGCAGTTTGGGACATGATGTGCAGGGACTGACTTGCCATTGAGCAAGGAGTCAATAGCCCCTTATTGTCTTCGCAGTCACAGGACATCACTGTTTTGACATTCCTTTCCCCCTCCCCCAACATTATATTGATGGAGATAACAAGGTGTAGAGCTGGATGACCAGGTCAAGAAGCATCAGAGGAGCAGGAAGGCTGACGTTTCAGGCCTGCACCTTTCTTCAGAAATGGAGGAGGGGAAGGGTATTCTGAAATAAATAGGGAGAGAGGGGAGTGTGGAGCGAACAAGGGACTCAAGGACATAGTGGTCCCTCCAGAAAGCAGATAAGGGTGCGGAAGGAAAAATGTCTTTGGTGGTGGGGTCAGATTGCAGATGGCGGAAGTATCTGAGGATGATGCGTTGGATCTGGAGGTTGATGGGGTGGTATGTGAGGATGGGGGAGATTCTGTTTTAGGTGTTATTGCGGGGATGGGGTATGAGGGATGAATTGCAGGAAATGTGGGAGTCACAGTCGAGGGCGTTCTCGACCACTGAGGGGGGGAAGTTGCAGTCCTTGAAAAACGAAGACATCTGAGATGTCTGGCAATGGAATGCCCCACCCTGGGAACAGTTGTGGCGGAGGAAGAGGAGTTGGGAATAGGGGATGGCATTTTTGCAGGAAGGAGTCCGGATCCAATGCATCATCCTCCGACACTTTTGCCATCTACAATCCGAGTCCACCACTAAAGACATTTTTCCCTCCCCCCACTTATCCACTTTCCAGACGGACCACTCTCTCCATGACTTCCTTGTCCGCTCCACACTCCCCTCCAACCCCATCACACCCGGGCTTTTCCCTGCAACTGCAGGGAGTGCTATACTTGCCCCCATACCTCCTCCCCGCCAACCCTATCCCAGGCCTCAAAAAGACTTTCCACATCAAGCAGATGTTCATCTGCACATCTACGGATGTGGTACACTATATCTGCTGTTCCCGTTGTGGCCCCCTCACCATTGGGGAAACGAAACGGAGGCTCGGGGACTGCTTTGCAGAACGCCTCCGCTCAGTTCACACTAAATAACTGTACCTTCCAGCCACGAACCAAATCAACTCCCCCTCCCATTCCTCAGATGACATGTCCATCCTGGGCCTCCTACAGTGCCACTATGATGCCACGCAAAGATTGCAGGAACAGCAACTCATATTCTGCATGGGAACCCTGCAGCCCAATTGTATCAACGTGGACTTCACAAGCTTCAAAATCTCCCCTTCCCCCACTGCATCCCAAAACCAGCCCAGTTTGTCCCCGCCAGCCTAACTTGTCCTTCCTCCCACCTATCCCCTCCTCTCACCTCAAGCCCCACCCCCATCTCCGACATAATTGTCTCATCCTGCTCCCATGACATGCCCATCCTCCCTGGACTGACCTATCTTCTCCCTCCCTCCCCACCTACACTCACCTGTACTGGCTCCATTCCTGTCTCATTGACCTGTCTGTCTCCTCTCCACCTATCTTCTCCGCTATCCATCTTCTATCTACCTCCCCCTCTCTCCCTATTTATTTCAGAATCCCCTTCCCTAGCCCATTTCTGAAGAAGGGTCTCGACCCGAAACGTCAGCCTTCCTGCTCTTCTGATGCTGTTTGGCCTGCTGTGTTCATCCAGCTAAACACCTTGTTACCTTAGATCCTCCAGCATCTGCAGTTCCTACTGTCTCTGAATTTATTTTGTTGGGCTGCTCTTTTAATTTTTCGTCACATTTGTAAATGTAACATTCTTCGGGCCTCTCTCTTTCTCTCTTTCTCTTTCTCTCTCTCTCTTTCTCTCTCCGGGCAGCCGCTTAATTTACATCCGAAGCCAATTTTGGATTTATCAGCCTTATTTCAAAAAATGCATTTTTGAATTTTAAGATAAAAATGCACAACATTACACAAATCTGTAAACAAATCACGTTCATATGAGGTTTCTTAAAATGATACACTTTAGCTAATGGCTGAAGAGGCCAATCCTTGAGAGGTAGGTTCTGTCATCAGTGCTACTCATGAAGCTACCTTTGTCATTGCGTTATCGTCATTGTGTCATTTTTTTTTCTGAAAAAGAGTCTAGGCCCGAAATGTCAGCTTTCCTGTCCCTCTGATGCTGCTTGGCCTGCTGTGTTTATCCCGCTCTACACGTTGTTATCTCAACGTCATTGTGGCTTGCTATTTTCAGCATTGGCATCACCCATCAGTCATTCATGGTGGTACGTTCCAGCTCACAAGAGGTGCTGCTATTTCCCTCTGTCATCAGTTATCAACTCCAGGGGTGATAATTGATACCTAGCTGCAGCCCATGTGCTGGAGCTCTATCCACAATACAGTCAGGGAGGAAATTCCAGGGTTTTGACCCAGTGACAGTGAAGGAACGGCGACTTATTTCTGAGTCAGGACAGTGAGTGACTTGGAGGGGAGATTGCAGAGGATCGTGTTCCCAAGTATCTGCTGCCGTTGTCCTTCTACATGGAAATGGTTGTGGGTTTGGAAGTGCTGTCTGAGGATCTTTGGTGAATTTCCACAGTGCAGTGTGAGTACAGTATCAGTCAGGTGGCCTCCTTTGTCTTGGATGGTGTCAAGCTTCTTGAATGCTGTCGGATTTTTTTTAAGAATTATTTTCAATCAACCTAAAGAGGTGTGATATTATGAGCCTCTGGAGCAGGTGGGCTTCATGTCACACTTGAAAACATCCTTGAACTGAAACTTTTGCAAACCCAGCTGGTTGTCTGGCTCCAGTTTGGTTTCCATTCAACCATCGTCCATCCCCCAGATATGCACATGCCAACATAACTACCTCTGCTTGTAAGTATTAACAAACATAGGAGCTGGGCCTTTTTGGTAAGGACTGCCGCAGTATTGATTTTGGATGGACTAGATAGAAACATGCTGCAGTAAAGATGAAACGTTTTGAGTTTCTTTTCTTGAAAACTGTAAATCCTTCCAGTAGAGACGTAGAATTTGGATGATAAGTTCAGACAATATAGCACCAGGAACCTCAGCTTTACCCATGGCACGTGAATCAATAGTTTTATACAGGTTTGTCACTTTGTTTTCAACTTCCAGCTCTACCATGCCAAACAGACTTTCTAGAATGTCCAGAGTTTCCTCAGTGATGATGATCTTCCCAGAGTATCAATGACTCTAATGCTCCATTAATTCCCACATCTGTTTACTGCACATGATAAAAACTTCATTCTTGTGGTTTTTGAAGGAGGCTATTCTTCAGCTGATGAGCTTGTTGCCTTTTCAATCCCTTCATACATGCCCTTAGCGTGTCTTGCATCAAAGCACATCTGAATACTCAGGCCAAGTTTTTAACCAGTAGTCAATGTTGCAGTGCCAGCATTCTTTTGGATTTTACCTCACCTGGCTCATAGAACGTTCAGAATCTTCTCAATCAGATCTCTTATGATATTAATAAGGGCAGATCATGGGGCTTCGATGGAATGCTCCATCAAAGTGGTAGTAGTCTCAAACAAGTCAGCAGTCTTTTGCTCTTGCTTCCTGCATGTTGAGACTGTGGTTTTGTAAATAGTGCCTGGATTCTATTTTATTTCTCCGCTTAAGCGAGGGAATGCTGGAAAGTGCCAGTGCAAGGAATTATTCATTTTTAATTGAGTGGACAGAATGATTGACGTTGATACTAGCATTTCTACTTGCTATGAAAATTCTTAGAGGGTTGCATTCTCCCTGTAGAGGGAGGGTTGATTTGTGTCACAATTCACTCTGTGATAGCTGCACAAGTTGAGAATAGTGCCCAAAGATCAGCCAGATCCAGCCAGTGGCAGTGCCCGCATCTTGAATATCTCCAGGCCCCTTGTGACAAGGCTCGTACCACATGAAAATGTGAGTTACATAAAGTTCATGGCAGTGGCAAAGTTCAAGTAGTCCCTGTCCATTCTACTTTATCTTTCCCAGGCCATAATATGAGAGAAATGAGTCATGCACCATGTGCTACAAACCCCACACTTTGTAATTCCCAGCATTGAAATCTCCCAGGACGTAAATGTATCTTCGCCTGGATTTCTGCTATTACCATTTTCATGCTTCTTGTAGATTTGGGCATCCATTTCTTCTGTGGAGCACAAACTTGGTGTTTAGATATTCATGCCGTCACCTAGCCCTGACTGAGTTAGAGGCAGATGGTGAGGTCGATGCTACCTCACATTGCCCGGGACCTAGGTTCAATTCCAGCCTTAGGAGGCTGTCTGTATGGAGTTTGCACATTCTCCCCACAGTGTTCTAGATCACCCCATATTCTAAAGGTGTGCAGGTTAGCTGAATTGGCCATGCTAAATTGTCCAAAGTGTCCAGGGATGAGTAGGCTAGGTGGCATGGCCATGGGAAAGGCAGGGTCATGGGGATAGGGTAGGAAGGTGGGTCTTGCTGGGATGCTTTTCAAAGGGTTGGAGTGGACTCAATGGGCTGAATGGCCTGCTTCCGCACAGTACAGATTCTATGATTCTGTGAGAGAATAGATTCTGAAATACTTGTGGAGGGCTCTATGTTTTAGAATAGTGAGTACCTTACAGTGATGTCTGCAATTTGCTAATACATTTCCTCTGAATTCTTCCTTTGTCAGATAAACATATAGTTTTACTCTCAGTGGGGATTGACCCTTGTTGAGCTGGGACTCTTCTAAGGAAGCTATGTCAACTCTCCACAAGCACCTCACACTTATGGACACAACACCTCAAGGATGGCTTTCAACACTTTTCTGCTCAGAACTCTAAATTAAGAAGAAAGTACCTCCTAAGGTTTGTTTTGTTAATAATCAGCAGTGAATCATGAACTTTTTCTTCAGGTTGCAATTTATTGGAGATACTAGACCATCCTGGTATCATTGTATCTGTCCGCTTGACTCTAATACAAAGCATGAATTGGGCATTATTTTGTATTGCCGGGGTTGTCAGTAAATTGATCTTTTTAGACATTAGTGATAACGGGAACTGCAGATGCTGGAGAATACGAGATAACCAAGTGTGAAGCTGGATGAACACAGCTAGCCAAGCAGCATCTCAGAAGCACAAAAGCTGACGTTTCAGGCCTAGGTCCTTCATCAGAGAGGGTGATGGGGAGAGGGTTCTGGAATAAATAGGGAGAGAGGGGGAGGCGGACCGAAGATGGAGAGAAAAGAAGATAGGTGGAGAGGAGAGTATAGGTGGGGAGGTAGGGAGGGGATAGGTCAGTCCAGGGAAGACGGACAGGTCAAGGAGGCATCCCAAAACCAGCCCAGTTCTTCCCTTCCTCCCACTGCATCACAAAACCAGCCCAGCTCGTCCCTTCCCCCCACTGCATCCCAAAACCAGCCCAGCCTCCCTCCACTTTCCTAACCTGTTCTTCCTCTCACCCATCCCTTCCTCCCACCTCAGGCTGCACCTCCATTTCCTACCTACTAACCTCACCCCACCTCCTTGACCTGTCTGTCTTCCCTGGACTGACCTATCCCCTCCCTACCTCCCTACCTAAACTCTTCTCTCCACCTATCTTCTTTTCACTTCATCTTCGGTCCGCCTCCCACTCTCTCCCTATTTATTCCAGAACCCTCTCCCTATCCCCCTTTTCTGATTAAGCGTCTAGGCCCAAAACATCAGCTTTTGTGCTCCTAAGATGCTGCTTGGCCTGCTGTGTTCATCCGGCTTCACACTTCGTTTTTAGACATTAGTTGGCTTTTGAGCACTATTCCAGATTTTTTTGCTAAGGCATACTCCCTTTGCCGTCAGCTCCCCAAAGGCATCCACAGGCAACGGATCTGTTTATCCACAACTAAGAGTTTGATTCAGGACTGCCAGAGTTTATCCACATGCCACTGGGCCTGTGCGGTGTATTTCTTGGGAGCGAACCTCTTCCTAATTCCTCTGAATCTATAAGCTGGAGTCACAAATGTCTCAGTTACTACGTGTCACCATGAGGATGCTCAGCTGAAGACCAGAAGCCGTATACTGACAGGGAGAACATCACACATCTTGCTCTATTTTTCATGTTGTTGCTTGTCAGTGGTGTGGACTCAAAACGAGAAACAAACCAGCACACAAAGGCGGAAAGTATTATACCTCTCTTTATTCACACTTCAAAACTGCCTGTTGGGCACACTAACTGGACCAGCCCTATAACTACATGTAATTACAGGAGAGGCTAGGAATTCTTCAGAAAGTAACCCACCTCATGACTCCCCAAACCCTGTTCACCATCTACAGGGCACAAGTCAGGAGTGTGATGGAATAGTCCCCATTTCCTGGACAAGATCAGCTCCAACAACACTTGAGGCCTGTGCCACCATCCAGGACAAAGCAGCCTGCTTGACTGTCACCACATCCACAAGCAATGTCTCCCTCCACCACTGATGCATAGCGACAACAGCATATACCATTTACACAATGCCGTGCAGTAATTCACCAATGCATCTCCTTACAGCACCTTCCAAGCATTCAACCCCTACCGTCTAGAAAAACAAGAGTGATAGATACATAGAATCACCATCACCCCTTTAAGTTTTCTTATCAGATGAAAAGAGAAGACAGCTCACCATTATCTTCTCAAAGGCATTAATGCCAACAATGTTCACAATTCACAAAAAAGTGAAAAAATATCTTTTGGATATGAAAATGATTTTAAGAGTATGTTAAAAAAGTACATATTTCTCATACACACTGAAATACTTAATATTTAAAAAAAGGCTCTGATCAACCTTTGCGGAGGTTTTGTGACTCAAACATATATAAATATTAGGACTGTACTTATGTATCTTGTTTGACATGTTCTTTCTCGGCTAAAGATGAAACAAAATGAAAAATGTAAAAACCTACCATTAGGAACCAGTCAGAGCATTTTATTATATTGCTCAGCGTTTGTTTTTGCAGGTGTGTTGAATCCGATAGGCAGAGGGATTGTTCAGTCTTTAAACCTAATTGCTGTTATCACAGTCACAGCTCTCAGAATTCAAATAATCTGGAAGTTACCGAGTCATCAATTTGTAAGATCTTTCACTTATATTTTAGAACTATTTTGCTTAAATAATCCAGCCTCAGTGAAGCATTCATTCCTTCTCACTTCCTTTTGTGATGTGTTTGTTACAAAAAGCCGAGGCTCTTAGCCAGTGCTGTTTGTGCTGGCAACACTTCAAAAGACTGCAAGTTTTGTACAGCAAGGCCAATTGCTGTTTGTGGTAGCAAATAAGAAGTCCTCTCATCGGTTCATTTATATCAATTTAACTTTAACTTTTGATATAAATCTATTTCAACACTTCTCAAAGTTCAACGGAATGATTTTATAGAACATGATCACCACAGATTGTTGAATTATGTAGAAGTGCTCCCTCTAGTGATATATAGTTCTTTATTGTCTAGCAAATTGTGTCTGATTTTAAAATGCCTGAGGGAAGTTATATCACTTTCTAAATGTATGAATACTTTTGGTTAAGTCTCATTTGTATTGGAGAATGATTCATTTTATAACAACAGAAACTTCTGAACATCGTTAATTATGCTTTCAACAGGTATAAGCCTCCAACAAATTTCTCAATCTAATCGGGACCATAATTGTGTAAGCTTGAAACCTATAAATGTTTCAATCAAGTTGCCGCTTACTCTTCAAGTCTCCAGCGAATAAAAGTTGAGCTTGTCCAACTTTTCTCAATAAGTTAATCTGTTCCTTCCAGGTATTAGTCCTGTAAACCTTTTCTAAACAGCTTTCAACGCATTTATAACCCTCCTTAAACAAGGAGAGCAATAACATAGTGATATTTCTGAAGAAGGGTCTCGATCCGAAACGTCAGCCTTCCTGTTCCTCTGATGCTGCTTGGCCTGCTGTCTTCATCCAGCTCTACACCGTGTTATCTCAGATTCTCCAGCATCAGCAGTTCCTACTATCTCTAGAGCAATGCAATACTTCTGATGGAAAATATAGAACATAAGTAGTAGCATTTAAAGTGCACACTGACACAACTTAAGCATCTTGCAGAAGTATATTGTGGGTTAATTTAAAGATGCAGAAAGCTATTATGGAACAATCATGCAGTGGAAATGGATTGGTAAAACTGCTTTTGAGAGGAGAACAGAGTTATTACTGGTGAGGGTACACACTTTGACTTACAATTCTATCATGATACAACATTCAAAAGCAATTATGCTGTCATTTTGGTGTATTTTTAATAGCAGTAATAACAGAAATTTTCAAACACTCATTTTCACTATTTGAAGGTTCTTGAGAAGAGTTTCATGATTAGACTCCTGCCTTAAACCTGCTTGTTTCATCTAATTTGAATCATAGTAAGGAGTAAATGTACAGTAATCCATTTTAGGAATGTCCTAAATAGCTATTGTAATCAATGTGAAAGAAATGCCGATTTGATTGTAATCTCCAATCCACATTCCCACCTACCTCTGATTGCCTTTCATCCTGTTGCTAAATGAGAATCAATCTGTGCCTTAAAATTATTTAAGAACTTATGCTTATGTTCTGCAATAAAAACAGTTGTATTTGACTTAGTAGTGGATGAACTTGCATTGAATCAAAAATTCGAACCTATATTTTAGTCATTATTGGTATACACAGTTGTAATTTGAATTTGCTATCTTGTTTCCTGGTCATTCATAATGTAAAGGTGTATTTTTTAATTTGTGTATTGACTGTTGCTATCACTAGCAAGGCCAGGAATTATTGTCTACCTCTAATAGCCCTTGGGTAGATATTGCTGACCTACTTTCTTGATTTGCTGCAGTCCACATCATATCTGCATGCACATAGTTGAGAGAGTAGGGATTGCATAAAAAAGTAAATAGTTTGTGATGTGAATAGTAGATGAAGAGAATGAAATGCATGGACAGAGATGCAGCCCGGGGGTTACTGTTCAGAAGAGAGTTCTAGGATTTTGACTCAGAGACACTGAAGTAAAGGTGCTGTAAACCTATTAGTTTGGTCCATGTTGGCTAAATATCACAACCAGATTCTGTATGCTTTTGACAAATGAGAACTGTAAACCATTTTAGTGCAAACTAATTAACAGTTAATAACTATTTACAGAGGCATGGTGTGGCAGGACTCCATTAGTCCTTCCCTTAGGTCCCGTATGATCTGAACACAGAAATAATGCCCTCCAGCAATTATCGAATCCCATGGGCCGCATCTCCTTCTAAGTATTTCACTCTATTCATATACTATTCATATCATAAACTATTTACTTTTTAAATCTGTCCCTACTCTCTCGACTGCTCCCCAGCAGTCACTGTTAAATGACTTGACTGATATCTATGGCTGTGTCCTTGTTTCTCTCAGAGAATAGGTAGGACCCCATGCATCTGGTGGAGAAGGATGTAAGCAGTCTACTGGGATAGTCAGGGTACGAATAATAGTCAAAAACAATGAGGAAGGTTTTACCCAATGACAGATAGATCCATCTTTTTGGGTAGTTAACTGGCAACTGCAAATCACCAGCATCTCCTCTAGGCCTCTAACAACAATACAACCAACAACTCACCACAACATTTGATACCACTGATACAAGCAAGCTATTACCACAACGATATAAATGTGTTATACTACCCATGTGACTTGCAGGTAGTGGTGTTCCCATACTGCTGTTACCTTGTTTCTCTAAGGTGAAGAAGTTACAAGTTTGGAAATTGCTATTGAAAGAGTTTTGGGGATTTGATGTAGTGAATCTTACAAAAGGTACATAGAGTTGCCTCTTTATATCATTGGCTGGGCTGTGAATGTTTACGATTTGGGATGGAGTGCTAATCAAATGGATTGTTTTGTTCTAACTCTACAAAATGTTCCAATCTTCCATCATGGAAACCCTTGCATACAGGTTGTATTGAATGTCCTGACAGTTGATAAGTGCCATGATTACAATCAGCATGAAAAGTGAATCAAGGTGATAATTTAATAAGACTGCTCTTTGAGTTCCATAATTGTAGTGATGGTATATGATAGGTATTTCAGGACACATGATCTATTATGTTCTAAGGTGGCACAGAGGCTCAGTGGTTAGCACTGCTGCCTCACTGTGCCAGCAACCTGCGTTTGATTCCAGCTGCGGATGACTGTCTGTGTGGAGTTTACACATTCTCCCCGTGTCTGCGTGGGTTTTCTCCGGGTGCTCTGGTGTTCTCCCACAGTCCAAAGATGTGTAGGTAGTTTGATTGGCCATGCTAAATTTCTCATAATGACCAGGGATGTGCAGGTTGGCTAGAGTAGCCATGGGAAATTCAGAGATTGGGTATTGGTGTGTGGGTCTGTGTGTGTTGCTCTTTGCAGGGCCAAATGGCCTGCTTCCACAATGTAGGGATTCTGTGATTATGCGCTGCCATATTTGCTGTCAAAGTTGCATTGTCATCTGAACTGCCTCTTTGATGTTAGCTGTTTTGTAATCATTTGTAGAATTCAGTTGTTGGCTGAATTATACATGAAGATTGTAACTCTTGTGGACTAGATTAGTTCTGGCTGGTGAATCACATCAGCACAGCCAGCATTCTCATAATTTACCTTGATAGTAGGCTCTCCTCATTTTCTGTAATTGTGCCATTGACCTTATTTGCCTGAATCTCCAACACTTAATTTTTAGTTAACTAGATTAAACCTAATAATAAGGAATTTAAACAAAAGACAAGCTCAGCACTTTGTCTGGTAGCTAACCAAAATATGTCATTTATTTCAGTTAAGATGTTATTAATTTCTGAAACTTCCCAATTGACGTACAGATTAAAACAGCTATTCGTCTGCCAAAAAGTACTATCTATATTTGGGCATCTATCACTTGTCATTCCCATTGCACAGCAGCCATCTTTAGTCTTGCTCAAATCTGATAAATTTACTTATTGAATTACCATGCAACTGAAATAGTGAGTGGTTTCCAACATAGTTGTTATAAATTAGTCATGCTACTGAAATTTCATGCAAATGGGGCCATGAGGATAATTCTAATCAGTTTCTTTGATCTCATTCTTATTTCAATTGCATTGATAATTGCTAAAATGTTCAAATATTACAAATTAACTAGTTTACTAAAAATTATGCCCTTTGAAATTTCAAAATTGGAGTAAAACCAAATGGGTAATAATAACATAGAAATGGGGAAAAACATGTGACAGAAAATCAGAAAAACCAATACAGACTTGCCTTAAACTCAATATTTCTCTCTTGAATTGCTGTCAGAAGTTGTACAAACGGTGACACTAACCCATGAATGGTGGCTGAAGATTTCAAAATGATAATGAGACAGCAGCATTATAATTTTGCTTTAGTCCTTTTACACATGCTTTCTGGTTTTCCTGATTTGGGGAACCCAATGGCTTCCTGAAACTTCCAGCTAGATTCATGAAGTAATTTTCCTCAGTAGACACAGATGGCATAACTTTCTCTTCTTGATGCTCTTCACTTGTGGCTTTCTTAGCACCCTTCTTGGCAACTTGTCGTTTTTTTCTTCTCTACCATTGTGATCATCAACTTTGGACACCTAATAAGCAGGAAGGAACTTGCTTTCTGGATGTATGCATTTGTCTGCAGAGGCTCCAACATCCAGGACACCTTCAGCTAAGGTGTCTGACCTCCTTCAATGAACTAAACAGATCCCAATGTCTCTCATAGATCTCTGAATCTCACCTATCTTGAACCAAGTCTGAACACCTCTCCTACCAGCAAGCCACAATCTCTCCTACAGTCTGCCGAGTCCTAATCTCTCCCTTACTAAGCCAGGTTCATTAACCCCCAACCTGGAACCTTCCAACCTCATTGAACCACCCCTCTTCCTAGTTTAATGCTTCCTCACCCTGATGCAGCAACCCCTCTCTAGAAGTTCAAATTTACGCACACTACCTGTGGACATTACCAGTTTCCAGAGTACATTCTAAGAAACAACTGTGGCAGTGCTACCTTACTCTAAAGCAGTGCATCAACCTCAACTACTTCATTCAGCTCCATACCATTTCTGGAGACAGTGCTGGTCACCTAAATCATACTCTTATGGGAATTCACAATAGTTAGGATTTGAGCGGCAAGTTCATGCTTTGCGATAGCATTTTCGTCCTGTTACTGCCTCATTCACATTGAAAAGTATGGGAAAAGCAAACAAGGAAATTAACAGATTGTAACAAATTGAAACTTTTTACAACCTTTGCAAAGTATTCATTATACTCTGTATAAATAATCCAACCCGCACCCTGACTAGATACCAGCCTGGAGCAGAGAGTAGCATACCAGTAACAAATAGTTGGAACCAAGTCAATTCTAGTCATAGTGGACGATATACTAAATTAGCAAATCTGGGATATACCAGACTACAGAATGCCTGTCATATTTTTCACATATCTCCTGTAATCTTTCAAAGAAATTACTGTGGACAGTAATAATGCATGCATTTGCAAGTATTAGAATATAGAACAAACATTGCATCTGTGCATATAATAAAATGGGAATTTTCTACGTCTGTAGACAAGTGACCAGGATTGCCTGAGTGTAAAGAAGATTAAAGAAATACTCAGCTCAGAGTTCACACTGTAGGACAATCAATTAACTTCCTTTTACTTATTTAAGCAAATGTAAAATCAGAGATTTTGCTCTACAGAAATATGCCACCATCTACCCACTTTTCAGTAGTCACTGTACCGAGGTCATACAGTATATGGATCTAGTATAGATGTCAGTTTATCTCCTTGGATGACTGGTTAATGATTTTAACAGTTGATACGTCTCACATTTATACAGAAATTTACGTTAAGGTTAAACTGTTAGATTGAAGTGAATTTTATATTCATGGATTTTAATAAAAAGATACATTTACATGGAGATTATGAATTAAACTCACATTTATATTTCCTTTGGATGCATCTGAGTTTTTCATAAGAAACATAAAAACAAAAAATGTAGAATATCATTCAAATGTACATTAAAGTTGTGAAAACTGCATCTGCGCACACCTCTTCTCAGATTGGGGTTGCCATTATAAGTCTTGTATAAAATTAGATCTCCACAACACTCCACCTTCCCCACACAAAATTGGTCCCCATTATTTTAATGTGCCGGTATTGCATTTTGGAAGCCCTTAACATATGTTTTATTATAGAGCTCATTGATCATTGGGGAAGCTTTCTAGAGAGATTTGAACATTCTGGCACCAAATGTTAAATGGTTTGATAACTTCAGATGTCATTATTGGATATTGTACTATAAAGGGGATGTGTTTTAACTGCAATGGTAAGTCACTGGTCTCTATCCTGAAAAGGTAATTTGGTTCTGGTATTGTCCTGCATTGTTTATGTTTTGAAATGCATTAATACACTTTTTCCATTGGTGAAAGCGCTATAATGAATTCAATACTATAGAAAACCATAATGCCTTTGGCTGACGTTTACATGTCAAGACATTCTTATCTTTGAAAATGAAAGTCCTGCTTTTAATAGCAAAAAAACTAAGTGTCTGCCTCACACTATTAACTGACAATCAGATTTTCTAATGCATAAAACAAATCTGCAGTTTTAAAAAAAATTTAATTGCTTACTTTCCTAGGCTTTGTTACCATATCTGAGCATGTAATGAATATTTGATTAAGTTTCAATTGCTTCAGAACCGTTTATTTTTGGAAGAGGCCTATGTTAAATTTGATTGACAACTTTACCAGAACATTGAAACATTATTTGTCCTTAAAGTGGTAATGAAATAGATGTTTATCTGTTTTTATAACAGATTGATTAACTAGTTTTTTTTCTGGAATGGTGTTTCTGAATGACAATTTACTTTCAATATGAAGTATATTTGAATGACAGCTCTATTACATTGATAAAAGATTTTGACTGGAAGTCCAGTTCAAAGACAGTAGTAGATTCAGATGAATGGCTATGAAAGATACATGGGGTAATGGAGATGAATGAGATGACTCGGAAAATATGAGGGCTACATGCACAGGCCATGGGAATATAATAGACTATGGAGTTGTTGTGTGGGTGTGATTAGACAGCATTAGTAACGATCCCTAAATTGTTACAAAGTGCACAACAACCAATTTAAGATTATAAATCAGCCTCATCACGTGACTCATTTATGCTAGCTACAATCTACATATATTCAAATGCAGGACCCAGTCCTCAACATCAAAAGGAAATTGTTCATCATTGGTCATTTCTACTGAACTAAGTGTTTGGGAAAACTGTTTCCCGGTACATCCTCGAATAAAGAGAATCCACTTGCCAATCAATAGATGCTCTATTTCTCATGCTATATAACTTATTGTTACTCTTGAAATGTGCTTTCTTTTTATCTCTCCTAATGAGGCCAAGATGAAAAGATTCAATCGCATGTTTCATTACACAGTTGTAGTCAACATCTGTCCTACTAAATGACTAATTGTTCTTTATTCATTGTGTCAACACACCTTTTCTTTTACCAGATCCCACAGTTCCCTGTTTCTCCAGAAATGTAGGTCGCTGATTTTCAAATGCATTACTCTTTTCCTTTCATGATGTTTGCGTGTAACTTAGTCCAAATTCCTACCGTCCAATCTGCAAATAGTTCTTTTGTAATAGTTCATCTTCTTCTAATTTGTGAATTAATTTCTCTCTTCATCATCTTGGAGATGGACAATAAATAATGTTGTCCAATGACAACAGATCCCGAACTTTTCTCATGATTCATAATTGGTGAGTTCTGGTATGACTTTGATCCCTTCATCTTTTTTTCACCGTTATATCTCACTATCACAAGGTGATGGCTATTACATGTATGCTTATGATGGCAGTTTGCAGCTTCCTCCTTCTCCTTTAGAAGGAGTGGCAGTTTCAAAATGACTCTCTTAGCAATTCACTGTTGTAATTCTGAGTCATTCATCTGTGACCCTGTTTAAGTCATTAATCTTGTAATTTTTCTGCTTATTATGTTTTATTTTGTTTCCATTCTCTGGCATAATAGTATAAAAACATAGAGCAATAAATATATAACTCAATCCCATGACCTAACTTCATGGATTTAATACCTAAAGAAATGAACATTCTATGACAGGAACATCTTTGCCAAAAGTTGGTCAATATATATGTTAATAACAAAAGTCATATTAAGGAATGGACTGACTTGGTATAAGTGTGAATGCACAAAGCATTCCACAAAGCTCATATTATATTCAATTAGAAAGACTTTTCTTTAATTTGTTTCTTTGGTGACCTTGCTGTTTGCTCTATTATTAATTTTTATATCCATCTTAATGTCCACTATTTTCTTTAGCTTTATGAAGGACTTTGCGTCTTTGATCGGTGCTGAGGACTCTGAAAATATGAACTGCAAAACCTTCAATGTTTCTCATAATTTATTCTGGTGTAGACCAAATTACTGCCTCAAATCCATAGGGTGCACCCTTGAACACACTTCCATGTAACTGGGTTTAGTCATCTTTGTCAAGAACTGGCTGATCAAGCTCCTGCAGATTTTGTTCACCTCTACCAATATCATTGACCAATCTCATTGAATCTCAATCTCACTATCATTGAAGAGCAAAAGCACTTCAATCTTTCTCACCAGCACCAATGTCTCCTTTACCTCCATTTTCTATTATCGTTATGTATGTCTCTAACAACAAATGCAGGAAGCTTGACCCTTGTGTCGTTATAATGCAAATACATCTTTCAAACCCATTGGTCTTGAGAGCCAGAATTGTTCAAAAGCTAGATTTTTTGCCCTTAGCCCACAAGACACAATACATGGAGAAAGAAATAAAGAAATAATTGCAAATTCTTTGAAATATGGTATATGCTTATATAGGTTCATGCATAAGTTACATTCTAGAAATCTCTGCAACCACTGAGCATTAGTTTTGGTGCTCTTGTTGTGAAAATTGGATATTAAATCATGGGTTCAAATGTGAACAAGATGGGGAAGCAAGGATCACTAATGTCAGAGCAAAAGATAGAATAACTACAGGCCATATTGCACTCTGAAAGTAAATTGCTTCTTTTTATTACTCACCTACTATTATTTGCCCCGGGGGTAGCCTGAAATCTTGTGCTTCTCTCCACTCTCTATACTTTCCTTCTCTCTTGTCCTTTCCTGAAGTTCCTGCTCCCCTCCTTGACCCTTTCTCTGCACCCTTCTGCCTTTTTCTTCTTTCGCTCTGTCCATTCCTTTCTCCTCTCCCCATCCCTATATCTTCTCTCTCTCCTCGCCCCATCTCTTCTCCTTCACTCTCTCTGTTTCCTTTATCTACTTTTCCATTCCTTCTCCCCTATCTCTCCTTTTCTCTCTTTGCTCCTTCCTTCATTCCATCAACTGAATTGACAGTGGAATGACAATTGAATTGACACTTTTAAAATTGAGAATAAACTACATAAGGCATGTGTAAGGAAGATTTTTCATTTATCTTGGTGTCCTAAATGAAGGGTAGAATTTTCTTACTTTCTGAACAATGTGGTCACTGGCCAAAATTTTGGCGAAACCCATCAAAATGAAGAAAAGAGATCTTTGATATTGATTAAAGGAAAGCCCAATTTTCTCCTTAAGATTTCAATGGCTAATGAGCTTTTTAAATCCGAAGCAGAGGGAGGCCTATTTTCACACATTAAGCTCTCATTGTTGAGATAACAAGGTGTAGAGCTGGATGAACACAGCAGGCCAAGCAGCATTAGAGAAGCAGGAAGGCTAATGTTGCAGGCCTAGGCCCTTCTTCAGAAATCCCTGCTCCTCTGATGCTGCTTGGCCTATGTGTTCACCCAGCTCTCCACCTTGTTATCTCAGATTCTCCAGCATCTGCAGTTCCTACTATCTCTGAAATCGCTCATTGTCATCTATCTTTCCTCATTTATATGCAGATTTCTACTCTTCCTGGTACTGGTGAGAAACCAGACTGCATCAGTTCCTGACTTGAACATCTGAGCAGGTACCTGGAAGTTGCAGATCAACAGAAACTTCTCTAGGTCTTCATGTTACAAAGAAACATAGAAATCGAGAAGATAGGAGCAGGAAGAGAATATTTGGTGCTGCGAGCCTGTTCCAACACTTATTGCAATCATGGCTGATCACCCAGCTCAATAGCCTAATCCTGCTTTCTCCCCATAACCTTTGATCCCATTTACCCCAAGTGCTATATCTAGCTGCCTCTTCAATGTCTTGGCGTCACCTACTCCCAATGGTAATGATTTCCACAGGCTCACCATTCTTTGGGTGAAGAAATGTCCCTCATCTCTGTCCTAAATGGTCTACCCCGAATCCTCAGACTGTGACCCCTAGTTCTGGACATACCTACCCATACTCCCTGCATCTACCCTGTCCAGCTGTGTTGGGATTTTATAAGTCTCTTTGCGATCTTCCCTCATTTATCTGAACTCCAGAGAAAACAATCCTAACCTGGTCAATCTCTCCTCATACGTCAGACCCGCATCCCCAGAATCAGCCTGGTCAACATTTGCTGCTCTCCCTCGAGAGCAACAGCATCCTTCCTCAGAAAAGGAGACCAAAACTGCACACAATATTCTTGGTGTGGCTTCACCAAGGCCCGATATAACTGCAACAACACACCCCTGTTCCTGTACTTGAAACCTGTCACAATGAAGGCCAACATGCCATTTGCCTTCTTTCCTGCCTGCTGCACCTGCATGCTTACCTTCAGCGATGTTAACCATCATTGCCGCAACTATATTACGTAAAATTGCTGACCTCAAAGTTAGCCATTTCTTGTTTGTTATGACAAGACTGTGTGTAATGTTCCCCAAGTTGTCTGGTTCCAGACAGATAACCAAAACGTGCCTCCTTATTTATTCATCTGGCCCCTTGGTTGGTGGAAACAAAGTGAGCAAAGTGGTTTTGGGATCTTTGCCTTTTGTGGGTTATTTGAAGTCTTTTTGTTCTGTTTCTTTCTAATTGGTTTGCTGATTAATTGGCTTTTCAGTACACAGAGTGAGAGAAACCTTCTTCCAGCAATGCAAGAATGATTTAGTGGATGGTTCTCCAGCTGTGACATTTACAACACACTCATGATAACAGTCAGGCCAGTACACATGAACTTACTGGGATACCTGCTCCAACAACATGAATTGGCTGTTGTTGGTTTTAGTACTTTTTTTGTTTATTATTGGATGTGCACAGCACAATAAATACCCGCAAAAAGTAGCTTCTGCTAAGACTAAGTGATAGCCAGTCCCTCACTATCTGTTCTAGTTCCAACTCGCACTGATTAAAATGTTTTTGACCTTCCATAAGTGTGGCATTTAATGGATTCCAAACAAGGTGTTGTCATACAGCGCTGAATTTATCTCTTCAGTCTTTCTTTGTCTGTAACAGTCCTATTTTAAAAGCACATTTTAGAATTAAAGGTTAAAGAATGGGGACCTGACCTGTCATCATTGCACTATTAGTAATACTTCTCAGTCACAGCATTCTGCTTTCAAGTCCCACTGATGAAATTGAGTACAAAAGTTAAAACTAATATAAGGTATTGGGCTACAGTGTCAGAGGTGCTGGGCAAATGTTTACTGTTCATAGTTAAAGGTGAAGGTGCCCATAAAACTCCCTAGGTGGCCTTCTTGCTGCCCTTTCAAATACTCCCTCTGTTTCTGCAGATTTATGTGCTCCAGGCAAGTTCTAAGGTGGCACTTAAGGTTCTTAAGTGGCTAATTATGCTTTCTTTCCCATCTCATCTGAAGCTTGAGTGGTAGGAGAGATTCAGAGTCTGGAGAAAAGCTTGGCATGTCATCTTGCTCAGTCCTTGGTCTGTAAAGTGCTTTGAAATATTCAAAGGTTGTGAAAAACCTAATTAAATACAGAGCTTTTTTTTCCCTTTCTTGACTGTTGATTTTCCCTGTTCAGATGTCTGTTAAAATGATGCTGTCTATTGTGCATCTTTGACATTCACTGTTACAAGTTAATGCTTTGTAACTACAAAGCTGAAGAAAGAAATCTCTTTTTAAGATCTTCCATCTCATTGAGGAGATTTCAAGCCATGGATAGTCAACAACCTGTGTCGAAAACTCTGCTCACAGTTTTAACAAATTTCACTATAAATATTGAAACAATGCACTACATTGTAAAAAAAAAAGACTAACATTCTGGGGGAAAAACATCCATCTTTCTTAATGTCAATGGATCCTTTAAAAATGTGAAGATCTGGATCTGGATTTACATCTTATCTATAAACTTATCGCTTCTTTCTTAGGCCTATGCTATGTGCGTACAAGGTTTTGATGAAATCCATTTAACAGTTTTTGTGTAATATTGTGGCAGTGATAAAGATATATGTTTAATTTCGTAGGATTTTTGTGTGAGGTAATAAAAGTTTTATTTTGCTTAGTTCTATTTTTCTGGTTTGAATGCAAACAGTATCAGTAAGTTTTAAATTCTCATTCAATCTGATAATGCTAGCATGAGAATTAGGTTCCAGGGAAACCTTGAAGTCTTTTATAAATGTTCAGTGGTCAAGCAGCAAGCTCAGTTTTATTGCATATTTAACAACAGATTGTTGGAAAAGAAAGTTCTCAGCAATGGTTGTGTCAGTTAATAAGTTCCCACCAGCATCTCTGTGCCAGCTGGTTTATGTATTCATATACTCGTTGGCCAGCACTCAAGTACAACAGAAAATTTAAGCTTCAGGATTAACCTGCAGATTCTTACTAAAACCCCTGCATCTGGTTTTCAGGAATAGAAGGCTGGCAATTAATTGCTCCGTAATCAAGTAAAAGAATTAGCTAGCTGCACTGTAATTAATTAGAGTTATAGCACAGTAATGACTGAAATTTTATAACATTGTACACCTGATTGATGGTCTTATTAATATAAATAGAGTCAAAAAATGAAGCACTTGGACAGCATGCCTTTCGCAAACGTGTTATCCCTGAGAAATGAAAACCAATGAAACTGAGCCCTTGCAGAATTAATTGACTTGCAGTCTAATAACAAGCGTGAAAGTTGTTTCCTTAAATAAGAAAAACCTGTTCTGTGAGAAAGGAATTCTTTCAGCAGTAAGTCTTTTAGTTTCCAATTTAATTTTGCCTCCAAGCACGAAAACAGCAGTAGTTAACTTTCCCAAAAATTTCACAGTCCTCACCACTCCAGAGCCTGCCTGTAATATAGCAATGAAGACCATGTGCCCCCTCATTCAAATTGTACAGTGGAAGCCAGATGTTTGACAAATTACTAACAGAGGGATATCTCCAAAAAACTAGCAATGTTAACTGAAGGAATAGTTTAGCATTGTTGAGTTGGCTCAATTGTTGACATTACATACTGATGTCATGAAAATAGCTTCTTTTGGTGGAATAGATTACTGATAAACTTCAAGTTGCAGGTGCTGCATAAATTGCAATATTAAGTTTTGGTACGTGCAAAGGATTAAGCTGTACTTTCATATTGTTAGCTGTACCTACATGTGAGATTTCAGATTTCCACAGCACACTAAAACAAAGGAAATAGAATGTTTCTATGTCATTACTCAATGAATCAATTCATCCATTGAATATTAATATTCAACTTTGCAAAAAGGATGGTAACTGTAATTTCGATTGAAGACAAAATCCCATCTTTCTGCTGTTAATTAGGTAAGCCTTACAGCTTGCTGAAGTACTACCTGCAGGAGTGCCTGTTATATATTTTAATGAACAGCTTCCTTCGAACATGTCCCTGGGTACCTCAGGAAAATTCCAAGATTTCATTTGAAGCAATAGGCTTATTACAAAAATAACTATATTGACATTTGACATTGAGCAGTTTTTCAACAAGGATGAATCCTTGAACTAAAGGCATGTGACTGGTGCATTACCAGTTATTTATTCAGATTTGATCATTTTCAATACTTTTATGTTACATGGAACTAGATTGTTGTAAAGAATCTGACACTTGTATAATTCTGACAGTTCGCAGATGTGCAGACCTGACCCACAAAGATCCAGGTATTTAAATGTGACATTACTCACATATCTCTAATTAAATCTGAAAATATTAGCCCTAGAATTCAGAACTTTTTGGCTACTAAAATGGTGAAATTCAGGAGTAGAATCAAGACAAACTTAAGGCATTGTCAGACATGCCAGAGTTAAGGCTGTTTGAAAATTCACACAAAATTCCAGTGAAATACAGTCCGACCAAAGCTGATCCCACACTGAGAGTAGCTGCACAGATGTAAAAATGTCCATAAAATGAAATAAAGTTTTTGGTATTTTGTAGAAATGAGAAATAAGCATTCAAGATAAGAAAAAGCTGAAACCAAAAGAGAAAACTTTGGAAATATTTAACAGATCAGTCAACATCTCTGGAGTGAGAAACAATGTTATTTATTGCAGATTTTAAGACTCAAACGTCAAGGGGTGGGTAAGTCAGCCTGAAGCTAGCCCTTGCCAACAGCGAGACCACTCAGTGATTCTACTGCAGTCAGCCTCCTAATTGGCTGTCACAGACCTCCTGTCCAGTTGAGGATGGCAGGAGGTTTCTGATACTGCTAACCCAATCACAAATCCAGCAAATTTGTCATTTCAGCAGCTCCATCAGTAAAGGTGCAGGATACTGAATTGTGTCAGATCCTGAACATTGGCTTGAAACAAGAATGCCCTTAGACTTAGGCAGGCAAGAGTCGTAGACTCATACAGTCATAGAGATATACAGCACAGAAACGGACCCTTCGGTCCAACTCATCCATGCTGACCAGATATCCGAAATAAATCTAGCCCCATTTGTCATTGTTTGGCCCATATCCCTCTAAGCCCTTCTTAATCATATACCCATTCAGATGACTTTTAAATATTGTAATTTTCCCAGCCTCTGCCACTTCTTCGAGCAGCTCATTCCATATATGCACCACCCTTTGTATGAAGAAGTTGCCCCTTAGGTCCCTTTTAAATCTTTCTCATCTCACCTTAAACCTATGCCCTTTAGTTTTGGACTTCTGCACCCCAGGGAAAAGATCTTGACTATTTACCTGGTTACCAATTTACCCTCATGATTTTATAAACTTCTATAAGGCCATCCTTCAGTTTTGACACTTCAACCTTTCTAAAATACGGCACCTCACATTTCATAAGTTCATAATATATATAGGTTGAATGAAGCCTTTCGGTGCATCAAAGTCTGCTCCACCATTCAATCATGGCCGATATGCTCCTCACCCCCATTTTCCTGCCTTCTCCCCATAACCCTTTAAACCATTACCAATTAAACACTGTCTAACTCCCCCTTAAACGTACTCATGTTCCAGCATCCATCACTCTTTAGGGGAGTGAATTCCGTAGATTCACAATCCTTTGGGAGAAACAGTTTCCCATCAATTCTTGACCTAGAATGCCCGACAAGAGGAAGCATCTACTCCATGTCCATTTTATCTACACTTTTTATCATCTTAAATAACTCAATCTAATCTCCACTCATTCTTCTAACTTACAGAAAGTATAAGCCTAAACTGTTCAACCTCTTTTCATACGACAAACCCCTCATCTCTGGGGTCAGTCTAGTGAATCTGCTTTACCCTCTTCTTCCTTGCACTACCACTATGCAAAAGCAGAGAGTCAAAGGTAGTAATAAAGGAATCTTTTTCAAACTGGCATGATATCATGCGTGGTTCACCACATTGACTAGAGCTGGGGCCTCAGTTCTTCACAATTGATATAAACGGTTTCAAGGAAGGGACAGAAAGTATGGTTGCTGAATTTGCTGATGATGCAAAGACCATTTGGGAAATGAGTTGGGAACAGAACATATGGAATCTCCATAGGGATATAGGTAGGTCAAGTGGCTGGGCAAACAGCTGGCAAATGGAGCACAATGTGGGGAAAATGTGCAATTGCCCAATTTGGCCAAAAGAATAAAAAATAAGCATAGTATCTTAAAGGTCAGAGGTTGCAGAGCTTTGAGATGCCGAGAGATCTGGATGTCCTAGTGTGTGAATTGTAGAAAGTTAGTATGCAGGCATATAAAAGAACCTGAGGGGACTTGACCAGGTGCTTGTTGAAAGGATGTTACCTTTTGCAGGAGATTCTAGACAATAGCTCATAGGTTTAAAAAAAAATGCGTGTGCCCATCACGAACAGTGATGCGGAAATATTTTTATTCTCTCAGAGGTTTGTGAGCCTTTGTAATTCCCTTCTACAAAAGACAGTGGATGCAGAATCTTTAAAAATCTTTAAAGCTGAGGCAGATAGATTCCATATTATCCAAGAGGGTGAAAACTTATCGGAGGAATGCAATAATTTAGAGATGAAGTTAAACTTAGATCAACCATGATCTTCTTGAATGGCAGAGCAGTCTTGAAGGGCCCAGTGGCCTACTCTTGTCCTTTGTTTGTATATTCATATGTTCATATCTAGGGGCATATTTGGACAATTTAATTTGATTGTTGTAACTATTGTATAATTTTTGCATATCTCTGTAATTTTAAAATAATTTTCCTCTCCATCTTTCTCATTAGTTATCCCTGTAGACAACACTAAACAATGACACTGAACAATTAAATTGAACCCTTTTCGTTCCATAGTGTTGGCCAATTAAATTCTGTCCTTAATCCCTCCAAAGCATTCTCTTTCTCCAGCACTGCAATGTTATCCATAATCAATATTGCCACCCTTTCTCTCGAAGCTTTCCTGTATATCTTGTACTCAAGAATACCTAATACCCGATCCTATCAGCATTTTCTATGGTAGCCATGGCATTTTATATATCAGAGAATCCGGACAGTGGAAGCGGACAATTTGGCCAATCCAGTCCGCAACAGCTTGCTGAAGAGCATCTCACTCAGTCCACCCCCTACTTTATCCCTGTAACACGCATTTCCCATGGCTAAGCCACACAGCCTGCACATCCCTGAACACCATGGGCAAATAAGCATGGCTAATCCACCTAACTTGCACAACTTTGGACTTTGGAAGGAAACCAGAGCACCCAGAAGAAACTCACACAGACATGGGGAGAATGTGCAAACTTCACAAAGACAGTAGCCTGAGGTGGGAATCAAACCTGGGCTCCTGGTGCTGTGAGGCAGCAGTGCTGATCACTGAGCTGCCGTGCCACCCTTATATATATATCACATTCCAGGCATTGACATTCATAGGCTATAACTCTAATTGATATGTCATTACTCACTCCTTTTCTCTGAACTGATCTAATAATTTTGTATTTCCTTCTATACTGTTATCTCTGACTCACAGGATTCTGTCCATTTTAATATTCCTCTCAACATACAATCTCCCAGTTCCCACAATCCTACAAAATTAGTTTAAACATCCAAAATAACACAAGTCACCTCCTGATGAGATTGTGTTGGCTTTGTTCAGGAGCAGCCTCTCTGTTTTGTACAGGTCCCATGTTCCTCAGAATTTGTCCTAACATCCAAGGAATCAAATGCCCCCTCCTCCTGTGACATCAGGTGATGAATAACTGCATTGCCTGACTGTCCATTTAAACAGGTGACTTGGAAGGTCACAAAAGTATGCATTAGGAAAGAGGAAAGTCTCACAAAGGAACATTTTAACTGTCCTTGTGCTGGTTTCTGAGTGACAACTCTTACTGGTCAAATGTGGCTAAGAATGGGTGGCATCAGTTAGGTCTGCTCTGCAATGAAGTTGCAAGTTTCAAGGATAGTACCCTTCATAAAGTGCTTGCCATGCTCTGGCCCCTGAGACCAAGCAAACTGAGAAATGGCAGATGGAGTTCAACCTGGATAAATGCGAAGTGATGCATTTTGGAAGGCCGAGCTTAAATGCTGAATATAGGATTAAAGGCAGGATTCTCGGCAGTGCGGAGGAACAGCAAGATCTTGGTGTTCAAGTGCATAGCTCCCTCAAAGTTGCCACCCAAGTGGATAAGGTTGTTAAGAAAGCATATGGTGTTTTCGCTTTCATTAACAGGGGGATCAAGTTTAAGAGCCACTGCAGCTCTACAAAACGTTGGTGAGACCACACTTGGAATATTGTGTCCAGTTCTGGTCACCCTATTATAGGAAAGATGTGGAGGCTTTGGAGAGAGTATAAAGGAGGCTTACCAGGATGCTGCCTGGACTGGAGGGTTTGTCTTAGGAGGAGAGGTTGACTGAGCTCAGACTTTTCTCACTGGAGAGAAGGAGGAAGGGAGTTGACCTGATCGAGGTGTAGAAGGTAATGAGAGGCATGGATAGAATCGATAGCCAGAGACTTTTCCCCAGGGCAGGATTGACTGTCACGAGGGGTCATAGTTTTAAGATGTTAGGAGGAAGGTATAGAGGAGACGTCAGCGGGAGGTTCTTCACCCAGAGAGTTGTGAGCACATGGAATACTTTGCCAGTGGTAGTCGTGGAAACGGAGTCATTAGTGACATTTAAGCGACTGCTGGACATACACATGGACAGCAGTGAATTGAGGGGAATGTAGGTTAGGTTATTTTATTTTTGGATTAGGATTAATCCACTGCACAGCATCGTGGGCCGAAGGGCCTGTACTGTGCTGTACTTTTCTATGTTCTATGTTCTATGTTCTAAGCCAGATCTCCTTTCCCAAATTTCTAGCATTTAGGTTCAGTTATGTAAAATGTTTTGCCTTAATACTTCAAATAATGTCTTCTTTCTTGCTCAGTTTGCAAACTCCTCCAGTACTACCAAGGACACTATAACAGAAGCAAGCTGTTTATCTCACTGTCATTATCAGGTGACTAAATGAACTGGGTTGGCTTACAAGTCAGAGATGGAAGGCTGATACTGCATGATATTGTTCTACGTATCCTTGAACCATAAAGTACAGTCATAGGCTTCATGGTTCATCATGATATAGATTGTCTCATTGTTTGCTTGCAACGACCCTTCAGATTCACATCAAAGACAGGTGGAAAGATTTGAGGCCTGAGTTAGACAATAATGAACACTGTTAGTGTTTAAACTGCTAACCACCCTGTTTTTACTTGACGGAGAGGGTTAAATCTCTTTCAGTCTCTCTTTGATGGAATTAAAACACCTTACGGCACAAAAGGCCATTCAGCCTATGCTGGTACTTTGAAAGATTTATCCAATTGGTCTCATCCTCTTGCTTTGCACCCAAAATCTTCCAAATATCATCTGTTAAGAATTTATTCAGTCTGAAAGTTAGTATTGAATCTGCTTTCACTATCCTTTTAGGCAGGCTATTCTAGATAAGAACAACCTGATGAGTGAATCCATTTCCCCTTCTCCCAAATTCATTTTCCCAACTTGCAGTGGTAGAATTTGAACATGAAACCTCTAGATTCCGTGTACTATTACCACTAGCTACTGTGTCCCACTATGTTTTCTTACACTACAGTAAACAGCAAAGGACTAATTAGTCACTTTTTCCCAAAATGGCATTAAATGTTATTTTTAGTCAGAATAAATTAACTGCCTTGAAAATGTGGGAACAAGCATGTTCCTGTAAATGGTTTGTGAAATAAAATTTATCATTAAAGATGATGAAAGCCAGGCAATCATGACTCGCCTGTCATAATGCTCCTTTTACACTTGTCAAATAGCTGAATAGCTACTTAACAGTTATATCTGACAAAACATTCTGTAATCCAGCTGTCTAACATACAATGTTTGTGTAACATGGCTCCAAAAAAAATGACAAAATGGTGACTTAAGCATGAGACTGGATCTTCAGGAAAGTGAAGTTCCAAGTCACAAAAAAAAGTTTCTCAGTAAAGAGATGCTGTTCTACAGGTTACAGGATATGGTCTGTTATTTTCTCACACTAATAACCATACATATATCTTTTTCTAAGCATCTTTGTGTTTTTTTTGTTTGGTCCTGTCCTCACGGCAAAATCCTATAATTTGCTGTTAGATATGAATACTTTGAATGAAATAGTGTGAAACTGCCCCGAGACTTAAGCGTCAGGGTTAACTTACCATGTATGTTAGAAATAATGCACATTGAACTATGTAATAGTCACATTATATGCTCATGATCTTTGTCTTCACATTTCTAACACTTCTCTGAGGAATAAACAACATTGTTAATGGAAAACTTCTATGTTATTCTTTTGTTGCTTGTTAAGCAGCAATTATTAGATTTGCATGAATTGAATCAGGACTGATTTCAGTAAAATGATGCTGAAAACTGATTTCTAACAAATCGAAGAGGTAGTAAAGGCACAGCATGGAATAGAGCAGGAGATTAGCATTGTTTCCCTGTATATGGAATGAAGCGGACAGTGAATCCGCTATGTTGAATATGACGGTTAAAATAGAATAGGAAAAGCAGGGTTTAGAAACCAAAGCAATTGAAAATCATTGTTAGAGGACACCAGCCTGTTGAAAACAGGTAACAAGATCATCATGGTCTCTAATGTACAGACAATTAAATTAAGATTATCAAGGCTACCATTGATAAAATGTGTCAATGATTAAAGCTCCCTTAATGTGGAAAAAAAAACACTGCATGAGGAAACAAGCCAACAATGGAAAGGTTAAGAAGGTGATTCAAAGAAATCTGTTCGAAACATGGTTTGACTGCAAAAGAAAGTGGCTAGTTGGAAGACTTCAGAGAGGAACTAACAGAGTGGAATCTAGGTGGCTGAAAGCAAGATTGCTCATAGTGGGGAAAACCGAAATTGGAAAGTGCCAGAGGCTGGAGCTGGGTGGGGAAAAGATTGTAGCAATAACAATAATGTAAGAGGATAGAATATTAAACAAAAGGTATTCAATGACTTGTATGTAAAAATAAATTGAAGATTGTGAATTGTTATGGAAATACAACAGAATATGTGAACTAAACTGCAAAATGCAGCGCTAAGAAGTAAAGCAACTATTTCTGATTTTGTTAGAACTAAGAAGAGATGTTTTTGTTATGAACTAGGGTGAAATGAATATTACATAATGTGAGCAAAATTTTCTGTTTGTTTTAAAGATCAATAATATTAGCACTAATAAATTTTCAAATAATTATTTTGATTCATTTGTGATTATGTTGTAGGGATAGGGCCCTGAGTGCATTTTTACAGGTGGGCTGATTCAAGTAGTTTTAGAAAGCCGGAAGTTTGAGTAGTTTTAAAAGTAGACTCCAAATCTGGATGTGTTCTAAGGAGATGCTGTTTGATATAAGGTCCCAAGTTAATAGTCTTTAGTTGGTGTTGTGTATATTTTGAATTTGTTGTAAGATGCCTTTCTGCATTGTGTGCATCATGGCACAGTTCACATGACTACTGCAAGCCAAGAGGACATTCGCACATGTTTGCCTTTCATTCCAAATATTCCACATTTCATAACAAAGAACAAACTGGCAGGCACTATTATTTATAAATGTGAGTTGCCCACGCTATGCACTATACAAACAGTGAATCTAGTGCATTAACAATTGTTTGTCATTGTGGTTAGTCCGGCTTTTCTCCACTTACTTGCACACATGGCATGCGTGATGTTTAAAGTGTTTGACTCTCATGATGAGAGTAGTTGGCTATTTTGCCATTGCTGTTGGAATGATGTGTTGTCTGATCCAACATTTAAGGTGATTTGTCCAAGTTGTTTTTCTTTTGCTTATGCTGAGATGAGTGGCTTTATCTTCATGTTGACTGTCCAGAATTTCAGCTCTTCAACTTTGTAACTCACACTAACATGTCCTCTTGGGGTAAGCATTATTCCCCAGCTTGACATTCAAGGGTTTCATTTTTGGATTGCCACTTGTTATAACTCCATTTAGGGCTGCAAAGGTCGTAATGTTTTAGCAGTTCCAGTGTCTATTCAGCGCTTCATATTTGTTTGAGGTTCTTATTTTGTTCTTGTGTCTTCTTGGCAATAGTGAGGAATAAATTTTCTCTTTTAATTTTTAAGCAGCCAACTTTTCTCAAGATGTAGGTTTACTCATCCAAATCTTTTATCTGATTTTGTTCTGGCACCTAGATTTTGAATTGTCAGAGTCATCACTCATAATCTCTCAAATAATCACCAGTGTCAGCTTTATTGGCTTGCTTCGTTCCATCCTAACTAATGACTTGTGTGCACAATGATTTAGCTTATTGCAGTGAAATATGGTTTTGATGCATACTGGACATACTTTCTTTTGTTTTATATGATAGCCTATGCATGGCCACAGCTTGATCTTTGAATAGAATCCCTACAGTGTGGAAGCAGATCATTCGGCCTGGTGAGCTCACACCAATCCACCCTACCCCTGTACCCCTGCATTTCCCATGGCTAATCCTCCTGGTCTGCACATCCCTGACGCAATAGGTGATTAAGCATGGCCAATACACCTAACCTGCACATCTGTGGATTGTGGGAGGAAACGGGAGCACCTAGAGGAAATCCACACAGACATGGAGAGAATATACAAACTCCACACAGTCATCTTAGAGTGGAATAAAATCCAGGTCCCTGGCACTGTGAGGCAGCAGTGCTAACCACTGAGCTACCATGTCACCCACCTTGATTGTTCTGATGGCTTTCCTGTAGATACCTGTTGCTTTTCATTACATTGTCCCACTTTAAATGTGTGGATTACTTTTCAAAAAAGATAGTGCACATGTCTGGGCCACAGCTGCACAATGTGGGCAAATTCACGTATCCTCCCATGAATGGACTATTGCTTCAGAGATAGTAGGAACTGCAGATGCTGGAGAATCTGAGATAACAAGGTGTAGAGCTGGATGAACACAGCAGGCCAAGCAGCATCAGAGGAGCAGCATTTCTGAAGAAGGGTCCAGGACCAAAATGTCAGCTTTCATGCTCCTCTGATGCTGCTTGGCCTGTTGTGTTCATCCAGTTCTACACCTTGTTATCTCAATGTACGATTGCTGTTGTTTTACAAATTGGGAGCATCTGCACATGTTTTAACTTCATTAAGAGTCAAATTCTCTTACTTTAGCAGTCATGTTACCAGAGAAGGAAGTCTTACATCGAAGATAATACAATCTTTGATTAGATCATGTTTCTGGTGCCTTATTTTCAAGATTCTGTGAACTGTGTTAATTTAGTCACAGGCTCTTTTTCACTTGGAGCACAAGTATTGAAACGATACCATTCATATACTAAATTCAATATAGGTTTAAGAATTTCAAAATTTCTGCAGTCTTCTTTTCTCTTTCTTGGCAAAATTTAAGGGGAAATACGCTTTGTAACAATCTCTCTCTCAAATAGTAATAAATGAGCTCTGGATTGCTAATTAAATTAAGTCCTTTTGCTTTGTGTGTGAATAAGCTGTCAGTTCTATTTTTTATTGTAATTCAACCAGCATGAGAGAGGAAAATTGCAGGCATTGTATCTTACCCAGTGCTTGCATGTCTGGCCTGGTTCTTTGTTCCTTTCTCTGGCTTCCTGTGACTTCCAATGACTTGCAACTGATCTGGTCATCACTGCATTCCTTGTTTAGTAGTTATGCTTCTCTGGAGCTCTTCAACTCTCAAACTCAGTTCCACTCCAGCACCATGTCACTAATAAGCTTGTTTGCACTATATATTTTTTGAGCTGGTTGTAAAATGAAATAAGTGTCTACAGTAAGCATGACATTATGACATAGGGCACATGAATATTACTATCTAAGAGGGATTTTTATAAGTGACTCGACTTCAATCCGAACATTGTTGAATAGTGAATGATAATACAGTGTGGAGCTGGAGAAGCTCAGTGAGCCAAGCAGCTGATGCTTCGGGTCAGTACCCTTCTTCAGAAATAGGTTTTCTGAAGAAGGGTCCTGGCCCGAAGCGCCAAGTTTCCTGCTCCTCCACCTCCATACTGCGTTATCTCTGACTCCAGCATTGGCAGTTCTTATTTTCTCTGAATAGTGAATGACGCTTGTGAGCCCAATCAGCAATTGCTATTGACTGGATAAATTGATAATAAATGCATCAATTACTGGTTTGGTCCAGTACAAAGAGGTGCAGAAATCCAAAATTTAAAAAATAATTGCAGCAAATACCGATTGAAAATTGAATGTATTTTGCGCAAACTTGCTGAGCAATTAGGAAAACATGAATTTAAGATGAAACGGACAAAAAATGTACAGATTTAAAAAAGGGTTTATGATCGTGCATAAGGAGTTGAAGAGTTTAACTAAGTGGGAAAAGGCAAGCAGCCTGTATAAGAATGTATACATAGAGATCCATAGCCCAAGGTATTCCAGACCCAGTATCTCAATATGCAGGTGCCTATACTGACTTAAAACACAAGATAAAGAAATTTGAAACAACTGACTGTCTTGTTAGGCCATTTCAGAGGGCAGCTAAGAGTCAGTTATATTGCTATGAGTCTGTTGTCACCTGTACAACAGATCAAGTAAGGACATGGGATCAGCTTCCTTGAATAACTCATGTGTCCAGAGCATTTTCCTAAGTCTCTGGATCTGGAGGCCAGTTATCATTATCCGAACAACTCCTTGTAACTCTGGCACCATGGATTGGCTGGTCATTTTAGAAATTACCTGCATTTCATTTCTCTCAATTTCAATGAGGTTTTGTGAATAGTGTCTGATCCAAACTCCAGTTTCATACCTAGGTGGAGAGTTTAAAATCTACTGTGACACCTGGTTTACAAGAATAGCTTGCATTGAAACAACATCTTTAGCACAGCAAAAATCTCCAAGCATTTTACAGAGTCCTAACAAACAAATTGCGACGTTGTGCCAGATATGGATGCATTCGGGTCGGTGATTAAAAGATAGGCCTCGCTGGCCAGATTTAAGCAGTGTCTTAAGGAAGAGAGTAAGATAACAAGGTGGTGAAATCTAATGAGGGCGCCCCAGAACCAGGGCTAGACAATGAATGGTCACCTGCCAGTGACATGATGAAGTAAACTGGTGATATCCTGAAGGCCAGAATTAGAACCGCATACAGATCTTGGAGTGTTGAAGGTCTTTAGAAGTTTATCAAGTTAGAGAGTATGAGGCCCATTGTAGGATCTGACCACTACTGATCTAGCACTATAACCATAGGGTACTACAGAACAGCTTTTACACACAGCCTTTGAAGTTCAGGTGGCTCTTGATCAAACAGTTAAGCTCTGCGGTCTAAATCGGTCATGCTGAATGTTACCATGAACTGCTTGTTAGCAGTGTGGCCCATTAATTGGTCCTAAATCATGATTTATAAAATGGTCACACAACAAATTGGCCATTCAACAAGTCAATTTACCTCCAGATTACAGCTCTGTTTGGATGAATGAAAATGTGGTAAAATGTCAGTTACACTCCATGCTATGTTGCCGGTCAACAGGCCCAGGTTACATTAACCCTTTGTGATTCCCTGTTATTGGGAAGATGTGAGACAATGGGCTCAATACTTTAACAAGTGCTTGTGTGTTCACTCACTCTCCATGGATCTGATTAGGCAGCGTACATAAGTTATTGAAATGAAACTCAGAATCTAACTCTGGGCACAGGTTTCCCATTTTCCATCGATTACAGATCTGAGGACAGGCCAAATTTCAATTTATTGCTACAGTTCAACTCTGTTTATAGTTATAAACAATCATGTTGTTCTTTCTTCTCTCTCCAAGGGTGGGTTATGCAATTTTGCGCCACAATTCATTCTTGTTTATCCCATTTGGTGTGCAATGGAGCTTATGCATAACCATGATGCTCATAATATTGGAGTGAGGGCACTGAAAAGGCATCTTTTATGATAACTCCAAACTAAAAGAAAAATAAGTTCGTATGTGGGCCTCTTAATCAATTCCAAAGCGAGGAGTAATCAATCAATACAAGTGACTCCTTCTAAATGCAGTGGGAAATATGCCTGATTGATTGAGCAGATTTTTATACAAGGATGCTTTAAGCTATAAGGAAAGCACTTCACCCAGATTGACAACTCCTTGTGAACGGCACAAAAGAGAAAATAGTTGCTTATTTTTGATCTGCCCGAATCTTGAAAGTGAAATTTTCTCCTTTTTAAAAGCCAATCCTTCAATGAATCCTCATCTTTTATCCAATAGTTAGAACAGAGACTAGCACCGCGTTGCTTGAAATTCAATTTCCAGCCTGGTAACAGGGGCTAAAAAATGAACCAAGGCCATGGGTGACCAGGGGATCAGAATGCAGATTGGCCTGCACCAGATGGAGGTGGTGCAGGTAGCGCATAAACGTTATGCTGGCCACTCACCTCCATGTTGGTGTTTTCAGCTCAGTAGTAACTACATTACTGAGCAGCTGCATGCTCAGCAGGTGGGCCAGGTTTACAGCAACCAGCAATGTCTGAAACCAGCCTGCATCTCCTAAAGGGGAGATGCACTCCTCCTGTAGCAGGGACCGGGAAAAATCTGGGGAAGGCCTTTTGTGCTGGAAGAAGATAAAACAATGCAGCATAGGCCAGAGATCAGCCCCCTAGATTCTCTGGTTCAGTGCTGGAAGTGTTGATGCAGGAAATGGAAAAAATGAGAGAGGTCATCCTTCTACAGGGGTCCATGTGGCTCTCCAGATGTGCACAGGCTTCAATACCTGGAGTCCTTTTACACCCAGGGGATGGTCAGGGTCTGGAGCACATTGCCTTAAATGGTGGTAGAGTTGGAAACCTGCATCACATTGCACTTCAATATGTATTTGAAGTGCCATAATTCATCATGCTAGGAGCCAAGAACTGAAAAGAGGAATTAGGCTATTCAGCACATTTTAAAATGGCATTGAAACAGTGGGCCGAATAGCCTCATTTTTTATAGCCGATTTCTCTGATTCCATCATGCTGTGACTTTAACTGAGTGAATTGACAATGGCCTAGTGAAAGTATTGCTGGACTATTAATTCAGTGACCCAAGTGATATCCTGGAACCCAGGTTTGAATCCAACCATGGCAGATGTCATTTGAATTCAATAAAAAATCTGAAATTAAGAGTCTATTGATCACCACAAAACCATTGCTGATTGTCGGGAAAAAAAGTCCATCTGGCTTATTAATGTCCTCTTGGGAAGGAAACTGCCATTCTTAACTTGTCTGGCTTACATGTGACTCCAGACTGACAGCAATGTGGTTGATACCTAACCACCCTCTGAATGAATAAATAAAAAAAACACCATTCATTACATTATTCTAGAACTAATAACAACTATGATCATCGGTTTCCACATAAGCAAGTTGTGCTGATTTTAAAAGAGACATGATGAAGGGGATCCATTTCCACCAGTGGTAAATAGGAAGTAAGACACAAGGAATGTCATATGGCAGGAATACGGTATTACAAATTTTGCTTCTGCTTTATTTGGAATGTCAGAGTACAGATGGATTATGACTGAACTGCTATTTGTTCAACAAGACTTGTCTTCATAGTTGAAGCAATATTTAGTCTTTTAACCTCTTCAAGAATTTTATACAGGCAAGCAGCCAAGATCACCAGGATAACAAGATGACTGCCACGACTGGTCCCATGCTCCTTGGTTCTAGCATAGCAGCTAAGATACATCAGAACCATGTAGGAGGATGTGTTTGGTGAGCCAGGGTAATGTTACACAGGACAAAATCCCATGGACAAGAGTATAGGAAGACCAGCAAAAAGAGGACAGTCAGCAAGAAATGTCTTAAGGAGTTTCCTGATCTCACAGTATAACTATGTTCAGCTGTCAATCCACTGTTTCCCTCAATCTCTTATCGAGGTTCCACCAGCTAATGGGGAAGACTCTAGAGGAAATTCCAAGTGAAACTGAGAACCATGCTGTATTGATTGGAACCAGATGGACTTTGTTAACAATGAGGTTCTTGATTATGGTTGTTAACATGAGCCAATTAGGGAAGCCTTGGCTGACCAATGTAGCCAGGGGATCAGGTTCTGCTCAGTTGAAGGCTGACCCCAAGCTAGTGTGCTGGTAAAAAAAAAGATGGATTGGGTGACAGGATACTGACCTCTGTGTAGTTATTTCACATGCCTTCTCAAAGGGTGGGGAAATGGCCTTCCTTGGCTGAAGTGCCTAGGAACCATGTATCAACAGTTTAGTCTTGAAAGGAGAATGTATTGATTTCAGGGTATCATGTTCAGGCAGTGCATTCAATGTAGGTTAAGTGTAGTTTTATAGATTATGCAAATGTTGATGCTGTAACTGATGATGTTACTCTGACATTGGCATCACTAGTACAGGAGAACAGGCTGGAGAGAAATGTGTAACAGAGTGGGAATAAGGCTCTGCACGAGAATGCTGTTTTCAGTAATGTGAATGGATATATAATAAAAACCAAAAGAACTGTGGATGCTGTAAACCACGAACAGAAACAAAGTTGCTGGAAAAGCTCAGCAGGTCTGGCAGCATCAGTGGAGGAGAAAACAGGGTTAATGTTTTGGGTCTGGTATCCCTTCCTCAGAACTGTATATGTGTAAATTAACACTCTTTAAAAGTACTGAAGAGAATTATACAGCCTATATTCTAGGAAATCAATGTACTAAGGCTATTTGAGGTCTGGAAAACTGGAAGCCTAGTCAAAGGGAGTGGCCTAATAGAATGGAAATGATGTCTTATTGCCTAGAGAAATAGAGCTGATCCAGAGTGGTCATAAAGTGTGCATGCAGAATTGTTAGTACAAAGCATTGTAAGACAAGGGCCAAATTACAACATTAAGTCTTCAAAATCTCCCCTTCCCCCACTGCATCCCAAAACCAGCCCAGCTCATCCCCGCCTCCCTAACCTGTTCTCCCGTTCACCCATCTCTTCTTCCCAACTCAAGCCGCTCCTCCATTTCCTACCTACTAAACTCATCCCGCCTCCTTGGCCTGTCCGTCCTTCCTGGACTGACCTTCCCCTCCCTACCTCCCCACCTATACTCTCCTCTCCACCTATCTTCTTTTCTCTCCACCTTTGGTCTGCCCCCCATCCCCCGCCCAATTTATTTCACAACCTCTCCCCATGCCCCCTCTCTGATAAAGGGTCTAGGCCCGAAACGTCAGCTTTTATGCTGCTTGGCCTGCTGTATTCATCCAGCTTCACACTTTGTTATCTACAACATCAAGTCTGTAGTGCCTCCGAGTAAAAAGCCTACTTTATTGTGGACATATGAGCAGGGCTGTTACATATCTGGAGTAGGCATTTAAGTGAAATTTTTGTTACTTAGTACATGTCTTAAAATTCTTCGTTTCTCAACTGGGGTTCAGAAGCCATTTCTGTAGAACCTGATTCTGTACTTTCCTCTCTCAGTGGATGTTATCTAGCATCCTCTGACACTCGATCTTTGGTAGTACATGGACAGGTTAGTATGTGACAGATCACCAGGAGGTTTGCTATTTTGTTGAGTCAAAAATCTACAATCTCCTGATATCTTCAAGAATCTTTATTCCATTATTTCCTGGAGACGTTGCCCCATATTTCTGCGCTTCATTGTGTTGCTGTTAATGTTAACAAGTGGCTCAATCTAGAGCCAGGCTGAAGGAGACAGGCTTGGTCTTTGAGGAACCTTCCAGCTTTTTTCAGTAACATGATGCCATAGAATGTCATAAATGAAAGAGATCATGACTGTACCGAGCTAGAAATTACTTGCATGAATAATTTTTAAATTCTGTTCACAACCCAGTGGTACAACAATGGAATGGAATTAATATATGTTCTTAAAGATTATACGACTGGTGTTAAAGGCCCTATAACCACACCCAAGCCATCAATAATTTAGGAAAACCTGCCACATGAAAAAGTGTAGTGTACTCTTATGTTGTTGGCATATTTCCAGAGGGAAAGTGATGAAGGAGTTTGCCTTGGCAAACAAGGCATCTATTACCCATATTACACATTTCATTTCTAATTGAAAAATCTGACGCCTACTTCTCAACATTACATGAAAGGGGTCTGCAGTGCGAAACTCTATACGGTTGGTAGATGTGCCTTATTATTGATCTTGCCAGATAGTTTATTCTGAGGATGGGTCACCGGATGCGAAACATTAACTCTGACCTTTTCTCCACAGATGCTGCCAACGCTGCTGAGCAATTCCAGCAACTTCTGTTTTTGTTCCTGAGTTTGTTTTGCAGACTCAGCATAACTTGATAAATGAAAAGAGAACTTCACCTGAAACGTTAGGTCTTTTTCCCTTATTGGATGCTGCTAGATCTGAGTATTTTCAACATATTCAGTTTTGATTTCATATTTCTAGCACCTGTAGTATTTTGCTTTTATAATTCTATGACTGTCTCTCTGGCGAAGCACAAATGGCAAAAACAGATCTTCTTAGAAGCTATAGTTTCATTGATTCATATCATATGGATTGGGTAAGTGTGGGCGTAGACAGTGCACCTTATGTAAATTGATCACATCACTATTTATCCCTCAGATACTCCTCTTCTTTCTCTGATTTAAAATTAAACCAGAGACGCAATGAGGAATAGAGATAACAAAGTGTGAAGCTGGATGAACGCAGCAGGCCAAGCAGCATCTTAGGAGCACAAAAGCTGATGTTTTGGGCCTAGACCGGAATGCTGAACTAAGATTGGTACTTTTACAATTTTGCTTCCAACAAGTAAAACAAAGTTTGTAAATTAATTCAACGAAAGCAAAATCGTTAGCTAAAGGAGAACTGATGGCAGACACAATACACAAGAAGTTTAAAAAGCAGCAAAACAAACCTCGGTAACTAATAATGTTATGAATATAATGCAAACTGGAAATGTACCTATATTAAATCAATATTTATTTAAAATGGGTATTTGATGACTTTTGTGTTCTTTCAGTTTAAAAATTGATCTACAAATTGCAGGCAATTGTACGATTATAGGGAAGGTTTTATAATTTTACTGTGTTTTCTGGCCTGACACTGGATGAGATGAATTTGGGTGGGAATTTGCATTAGTGGGTACCTGATGTTTTGCCTGCCCACTGAAGTAAATTGTACAGATCCTGTTGATCTGTTCAGCAGAAAATTCGATATGTGGGCCTGGTACATAAATGCATAAAATCTATGCTTACATGCAGAGAATCTGAAGGCAAACAAGGCTATTGTTTGAAATGAGTAACAGGCTTCAGTGCATCAGGAGTGTCTGCGTAGAAGATACTGCTCTTCGTGTATCAGGTGAGAAAAAGATCAGTCTTAGCTCATTCTCTAACCTTCAGTTGGCCCTTTAGGCAGGTTATTTCCAACAACTTGACTGAGGAGTCAATCCTATCACATCAAAAGTGTTCTTGGATACTTATTAGAGCTGGTCTATAGTTAACAGTAGGAAGGTGTTGCAGCATGACTTGCTCTTAAATTCCCAGCCACTGATGGGAGGAAATTCTGTGGTTACATTTAACCCTTCATCCGTGGTGCAGAGCAGCCAAAAGTGAGCAAACTGAATCCAATCTAACAATTTGTGGAACTAATCTGTAGACAGATGTGAAATTGCCTCAAGGATGTGGAAGCTTGATAAAGTTTAATTGACACACGTCAGTTAAGTTCCAACGCAGGTTTATGTGGGAGCTGAATAGTTTTCCTTGTTAGAAAAAGCTCCTTGTGTAAGCTGGTGCTCCTCTGTACCCCGCAGGGAAATTCATGGCTTTCCCCCTCAATACTGTCACTAGATCCTCCCATGCAAACACCTTCCTGCTGTTTAGCCAGAATGCAGTGTGTAGCCAAGAAATTGTTACACTACGCCTTCTATACCCACATTTCTCAATCTCCATCTGCTAGCAGCCGCAACATCCCTGTCCGCGCCACATTCTGTTGGGAAGTGGATCATGTAGCAACAATTAAATTGGGGTTTGTTGGCAAATTCATTACAGCTTTCTGTTCCTTCTGCTGTGTTGGTATCAACAGCCTGGAATGGTTTACTGCACCAAATTGAAATCGCCACTGACGAAACATATTATCCTTTGGAATTATTAAACTCTATTTCTTCATTGGAACTGTACTGCACTGCAGCATCATACCGCTCAACAGACTGCATTTAAATTGAAGAAAGGTTGTGAAGCACTTTCCACTTAATATATTATTTTTCATCACAAGAGCATATTCATCCTTATTGATCACTGCTCTTCCTCCACATGACACACTAATTAAGCAACCAGAAAATTATTTAAATTTGTGACTAGTAGCTGGATTTTCTAAATGCACAAGTGCCATCCTATTTATTGATGTTGTATTAGTCATTTCCATCAAAATTGTAAGTTGGCCTCAGATTGAAGCTACTCATCTTCATCAAAATTCAACAACTCAGAATAAATCCTGGACTCAATTGGTTCAGATCTACATTGGATACATGAAGTATTGGTAGAAGACCAAAAGACAATGATACTGAAAGGAAAATATCGATGGAACAAGACAACACACCACAACAAAACAAGCAAAACCAGAAACTGTTTAAGCTAAGCCACGATACTGGGCTCATTTTTAACAGCACAATCTGCTTCACACTGTACCATGCGCAGTGTTAAATATTCACATTCTGTGCCAGTGAAAACTATTAGTGCTGTTTTTATCTGCTACAATTTGTGGCATAATTCATTGACTAGAAGTGGGACACAAAGCAGGCTTTCATTTCATAAAATAAAAACAATACAAAAGGATTTGAAAGTTGTGAACCAACTGTGCCTGAGAACATTTCATACTTAATGAATTCAGAATGTCAAAGCCACTGTATTACACCAAATTGATTAATTTTTCAGGTGATCTTATGTAGCTGCAGAGTTTCACTGACTAGTTACTCTCTTCTTCCCTCACTTCTTCCATCAGTATAATTTGTTTGAACAAACCAGCCTCTTTCTGAGCCCCTCAATACTGGAATCACTAGTGCATACTCATGTTCTACCAGGCTGCGGCACTGTATTTCACAGCATCCATGTTCTCTGCCATTGGACAGACAAAGAAAGGCTCGCTCTCTGTCTGCCAAATGTATCAGTTCCAGTTTATTCAGATGTAGTGCCTGATTGATCAAGAACAAAGGAGTGAAAAGTACAAACTGTGCGGCTTCATTGCAAACAAATGCTAACTTGTGTTTTTCTTTCTCTGTGTACATCTGCCAAAAATCAACTCCTTTATGCTGAAAATGTGTGCCACAATTATAACATATTAAATTGGGCCCACTGTGTGTGCAATACTGATGCCCCTATGAAGTTACCTATTTATTTCTTGTCTGGCACTCATGAGCATATTATGTCATGGTAACAACATGCAAACAAACTGAGCAGCCAATTTCTGCACACAATAAAAGATCCAATCACTCCATACATCCCCCACTATGCTCAACACCTGGTGCATGAAGTCAACAAGATCATATATTTATTCCATTAGTGACAGACTGGTACCATGGTTGACTGCTCCAGTCTGTTCTGGTACATTTTATCTGTGGTATAAACAGGAGGTTTTATGTGATATTTAGCCGTACATCATTCTACCTTCATTACATAGCCATGAAAGGACTTTGCAAATGACTAATATACAAATATAGCGTGCATGAAAGAAGAAAATGGCAGGATTTGTAGAGCCATAACCCACTACCAGCATATCCAATACCAGAGCTAGAAACCTCTTTTAAACCTGTGCCAGCCACTACGCCGCTGATATGTGATAAGAACATCGTGTGTGGTAAATCAGTCAGCAGGGAAGACAGTTCCTTTGATCAACTCATGTACAATATACTGTACTGGGGGCTGTAGAAATGTCTTAAATAGGGAAAAACTGATTGATGTAAGGCGGGCAACCTTACAATAATGTGTGGATAATGGATTTGTCCCAAGTTCCTGTAGTTATTGACAATCATGAAAGTTTACAGATTTTTTTGATCATTCAGCCTGAATGGGTGATGGGGTTAGCAGTCTTTGGGGAAACACAGCAGGCAAGTCCAACAACAGAACAGGAGAGCAGAGGCTGTGGAATTTTACTGAGTTTAGTTGGCATGCACAAGAAACGGACCCACCAGAGACTTGGCGCCTTTCATTGTTTTGTGCCTAAAATCATTTAAGCAAAACAAAGATTGTTAAATTAGAGGGCACAGTTGCTAGAAATTGGCACAAAGGCACAACCTGTGAGAGATTTGGGTTTCGTCTTGATTTATGATATGACAGACATTGCATAACTTTGTCGCTTTTTTGGAGTTGTCACTTTGACCACCTAAATTAATTCATAACTATATGTGAAGCAGCCTTTTATTGTAATGGAAATACAAAATTTGTTTTTTTGATAAAAGTTATAATTAACAAATAATGACTAAGGAGCATATAAAAGCACTTTGGTCTTGATGTATGCAAAGCTGTATCAACAATCTGATCTATTTTCCCAAGTGCCGCATCATAAAACTCTTCAGTGGCAAAAATTAAGGAAAGTAATCTTCTAAATGAAAATTATTTCTAAAATATTGATGCAATATTTACTAATTTGCTTAATAATAACTAATTTGACTTTTGTCTCTTTTTATATACACCATCATTACAACTCAGTAGGAGGTCATTTGGCCCCATGCACCTGTACTATCTCTCTAAATAAACAACGCACCTAAGACCATTCCAACGCCTTAATTCCGTAACCTGCACGTTTTTCCTTTTTAGATTACAATCCAATTCCTTCCTGAAACCCTTAAATGAAACTGTATACATCAACTCTCAGGCAGTACATATCAGATCTTAACTAATTGCTGCCTGTAACAGTTTTTCCTCATGTCTCAATGGCTTCATTAACATGTAGCCTCCTGTTCTTGATCCACTCACCAATGGAAACAATTTTCCCCTCCTACTCTGTCCAGGTCATTGGCACCACAAGACAAAGTGTAAAGCAAAAACAATGCAGGCAGTATGTGCCTTTAATGGTAGGATTAAGTGCTGAAAAGCTAATAAAGCAAAATGAATTTGAAATAAAGAAATCAATGGACCAGGAGCCTACAGAAGAAAAACGCATGGCAGAATTTTCCCCTTCTGATGTAGTGAAAATAATGGCAAGAACATTAGGAAAATACATTGAGAATTAAACAAATCAGATTCTTTGCATGACTGCAATCTCTCCATCAACACCAGCAAAACAAAAGAGCTGGTCATTGACCTCATGAAGCAGAATGGAGGGCGTGAGCTTGTCTGCAACATTGGCACTGAGGTTGAGTGTGGAAGCAGGACATTTGGCCCATCCAGCCCACACTGACCCTCCAAAGGGCAACACACCCAACCCACCACAACCCCCTTACCCTATCCCTCTAAGCCTGCATTTCCCATGGTCTGCACATGCTGGGCACTATGGGCAATTTGGCATGGGCAATCCACCCAACATGCATATCCTTGGACTATTGGAGGAAACCCATGCAGACATGGGGAAAATGTGTAAACTCCACACAGATTATCGCCTGAAGGTGGAATCAAGCCTGTGTCCCTGGCGCTGTAAGACAGCAGTACCAACCACTGAGCCACTGTCTCACCCCTCAAGCCTGGGTCCCTGGCGCTGTGAGATGGTTCCTAGGAGTGACGATCACCAACAATCTGCCCTGGTCTAAGACAACAAAGCGTGAAGCTGGATGAACACAGCAGGCCAAGCAGCATCAGAGGAGCACAAAAGCTGACATTTCGGGCCTAGACCCCGAAACGTCAGCTTTTGTGCTCCAATGATGCTGCTTGGCCTGCTGTGTTCATCCAGCTTCACACTTTGTTATCTCGGATTCTCCAGCATCTGCAGTTCCCATTATCTCCGTCCTGGTCTACTCATGTCAATACAATGGCCAAGAAATCATACTAATGTCTCTGCTCCCTCAAGTGGCTAAGGAAATTCAGCATGTCCACAAGGACTCTTACTAATTATTATAAATGCATCACAAAAATCATCCGGTCTGAATGCATCACAGCATGGTATGGAAACTACTGATCCCAAAGCCACAAGTAAACTACAGGTCATCTCGAACACAGCGCCCTTCATGGACAATGCTGCATGGACTGGTTACATGACAGCTCTTCAGAGGTAGAAGGCAAAAGTTCAGAAATAGTGGTGATGTGGGAAGGAAGAGGTCCATGGTTGCTGCGAGTTATACTTCTCTCCAGAAAGATGGATGAGGAAGTGGACATTGAGAAGGTGCATAAAGCATACAGTCGTCCTGACTGTCTTTGGTGCCACCAGATGCAAGGATCTCAGTCACAACCCTGCTGTGGAGCACTCTCTCCTTTAAAGTCTCAGCAGGTATAACATAATTCATCTAGCCCTGAAAGACAGAGAAACATTGTTGGGTAATTTGTTGTGATGTTTTTCAGTGTCGCGCTTTCCATGGTTAAAAAGCTGGAGGCATGCGCAAGCTGTGAGGGGTGTCTGTGTGAAGCTGGAAGCAGACCAGTAGCGATGTGACAGTGAGGTGGAATTTTAGGACATTCAACATGAGTTCTGATTGTTGAAGGGGCTGTGGTTCTTGGAGCAGTATGACAGGGTAAGTATTGATGTAGTTGAAAGATGCACTGAGGGCAGTGTGGGGTCATTCAGAGTTTTCTGGCACTGCAGCCAGATCTCCAGGCCAAATCTTGGTTTTCTGGTCACATCTACCCATTTGCTCCAGAGGGTCTGGCATGAGGTGCATCCTATCAACCATTGAAAACATAGCTTTTCTCTTCCTCTGGACCTCCATCTCTGGCCTCTCACACTATTTCCAAAACATTGGAGCATTCTTTTTGACTTGATAGTCCATTTTCAGACCTTTTCCTTCCATAAATGCTTCCAAACGTTTGCACATGCACCTCCCTTTTAATAGGGACAAGTAGCCATTAAGAAATAAAAACAAAGTGCTGGAGAAATTCAATAGTGGAGAGAGAAAAAGAGTTAACATTGCGAGTTTGCCATAACTTTTCTTTCAAGCTATCTGTCAGGTTAGTTAGCCATGCATAGTCCCGGGCCCCCTGCTCAGTATGCAGCCAATCTGCTGTGTGGTTAGTGCTGGGTTCCATACCCCCATTGTCATCTTAATGTGCAGTCAACATGTTTGCAGCTGTCAGTTTCACCAGGAACAGGCCAATTGTACATAACTCTAAGTTTAATTGAATCATTTCCTATCTACTTAGAAAATGGCCCCCTCTTTCATGCATTTTATCATCTTGATCACAACATATAAGTCAGCCCAATAGTTTAGATTATTGCATTTTTGGGGGAGGGGCAGAATACATATTTAGTACGATTTTCAAAATATAAATCAACCTCCACACCCCACTCACCAAAATTGTTCAGCTAAGGAATGTACTTTTAAGCTACGCTCACAGAATAAGGTATCGGCTTCAGTAGTATTAGCTATTGGGTGGCTTGCTGGCATAATGGCTAGCACTGCTGCCTCACAGTGCCAGGGACCTGGATTTGATTCCTTTGTTGGGCTGTGTGGAGTTTGCACATTCTCCCCATGTCTGCGTGGGTTTGCTCCAGTTTCCTGCCACAGTCCAAAGATGTGCAGACTAGGTGAATTGGACATGCTAAATTGCCCGTAGTGTTCAGAGATGTGTAGATTTGGTGAGGTTACAAGTGGGTTGGTCTGGGTGGTATGCTTTGAGGGTTGGTGTGGACTTGTTGGGCTGAAGGGCCTGTTTGCACAATGTAGAGATTGGATAATCCATGATTTTCAGCTCAAAGATAAAAGTTTAGGATGCTAAGTCACCTTATGTTGGTGCATGGGACCAAGCAGGTGATATATAATATGTACTTTTCTGAAACTTTTTGCTGCTTGATACATCAAAAAATTTGTACTTCACGTATTTTATGTGAAATAATGTCATCAGTCATTTGTAAAGGATCAAGAGGGGGAGAACAGATGATAAGAAAACATCGAACATGGAACATAGAGCGTTACAGCACAGTACAGGCCCTTCGGCCCTCGATGTTGTGCCGACCTGTCATACCGATCTCAAGCCTATCTAACCTACACTATTCCATGTACGTCCATTTGCTTATCCAATGACGACTTAAATGTACCTAAAGTTGGCGAATCTACAACCGTTTCAGGCAAAGCGTTCCATTCCTTTACTACTTTCTGAGTAAAGAAACCACCTCTGACACCTGTCCTATATCTTTCATCCCGCAATTTTACGCTATGCCCCCTCATGCTCGCCATCACCATCCTAAGAAAAGGGCTCTCCCTATCCACCCTATCTAACCCTCTGATTATTTTATATGTTTCAATTAAGTCACCTCTCAACCTTCTTCTCTCTAATGAAAACAGCCTCAAGTCCCTCAGCCTTTCCTCATAAGACCTTCCCTCCATACCAGGCAACATCCTAGTAAATCTCCTCTGCACCATTTCCAAAGCTTCCACATCCTTCTCATAATGCGGTGACCAGAACTGTACGCAATACTCCAATTGCGGCCGCACCAGAGTTTTGTACAGCTGCAGCATAACCTCTTGGTTCCAGAACTCAATCCCTCTATTAATAAAAGCTACAACACTGTATGCCTTCTTAACAGCCCTGTCAACCTGGGTGGCAACTTTCAAGGATCAGTGTACATGGACACTGAGATCTTTCTGCTCATCTACACTACCAAGAATCTTACATTGGCCCAGTACTTTGCCTTCCGGTTACTCCTACCAAAGTGCATCACCTCACACTTGTCTGCATTAAACTCCATTTGCCACCTCTCAGCCCAGCTCTGCAGCTTATCTATGTCTCTCTGCAACCTACAGCATCCTTCGTTACTATCCACAACTCCACCGACCTTAGTGTCGTCTGCAAATTTACTAACCCATCCTTCTAAGCCCTCATTCAGGTCATTTATAAAAATGACAAACAGCAGTGGACCCAACACTGACCCTTGCGGTACACCACTAGTAACTGGACTCCAAGATGAACATTTCCCATCAACTACCACCCTCTGTCTTCTTTCAGCAAGCCAATTTCCGATCCAAACTGCTATATCTCCCACAATTCCATTCCTCCGCATTTTGTACAAAATTCCTCTGCAAAGATCCTTGCTTCATAGAAATAGCGTGTGTGACTTTATTCATTCTCCGCTGCCTGGTTCAATAGACTTGATAGCTGCTGGCAGAATTCAATGTTAATAAAATGCTTTTACATAAAGAACTTCTAAGGGAATATTTCTGAGTAACTTAAATGCAGGTCTTGTAATCTGTGTATAAGATGACAGAAATCTGAAAGTATTTGTATTAATCTAAAAAATTGATTTTTTTTGCACAATATATAATTATAGATCTATTGATCAAATTTGGTCAATTTAATTAATTGATGTGAAAAGAGTAATTGTTTTCATATTTTCTTTGAGTCTTTTTTGGCTATCCCACTATCGTCTCAGAATAATAAATGAACATAACCCTAAAATGATGTAATTTCTATTATTCAACTTGGACTCTTAAACTTTCTTCATACCATTTTGACTGAAAAGTTTGAATTATAGTTATTTTTACCAAAGGCAATCACTGATGTATGCATTTTTCCCAAGGAATTACAGACATTTGTCTAAATTCCAATCATGTGACATAGTTGTGCTGGAGAAGTTACAACCATATAATCTGGCTCTCATCTCTAATGCAGGACAATAACACATCACCAGTATCTGTCATGATCCACTTCAGGTCCAGAAGACAAAGAGGGATCTGGAAATCTATTACACAACAGAACATTATTAATAAATTTAATACTGAAAATGTGTACATGAAAAATTGTACATATGGAAAACTGCAACTCATTAACAAATAAGACATAACAACAGTGTGGAGCTGGAGGTGCACAGCAGGCCAGGTAGCATTAGAGGAGCAGGAAAGTTGGCATTGCAGGTCTGGACCCTTCTTCAGAAAGGGGTAGGGGGAAGGGAGCTCATAAATATATAGGGAGAGGAGGAGTGGGGCTGGGGAAGATGGATGGGATGGTGATAGGTGAATGCAGGTAGGCAATGGTGGGGATTGATCAGTGAGATGGGTAGGGCAGATAGATGGGAGAGAAGATGGCCAGGTTGTGTCAGGTCAATAAAGCGGGGATGAGAGGTAGGGTTGGCCATGGGATGAGGCTTGGGGGTGGGGAGATTTTGAAATTGGTAAAGTCCACATTTAGACCATTGGGCTGTAGGGTCCCAAGGCGCAATATGAGGTGCTACTCCTCCAGTTTCTGGGTGGCATCATTGTGACAGTGGAGGAGGCCCAGGATGGACATGTCACCCAGGGAGTGGGAGGGGGAGTTGAAATGGTTCGCAACTGGAAGGTGTTGTTGTTTGTCGTGATCTCCAAGCCTCTGCTTGGTCTCACTGTGTAGAGGAGGCCATATCAGGAGCAGCGGATGCAATAGACCACATTGACGGATATGCAGAGGAACCTATTAGGCTTCCCATGGCTACCACCTTAGTCTGTAGAAAGTTGGAGAAGTCGAAGGAGAAGTTGTTGACGGTAAAGATGTGTTCAGTTAAGGTGATGACGGTGTCAGTGGAGGGCACCAGAGATTTAGACAAAGAGGTCCAGGAAGGAGACAGAGGTGGCAAAGATGGTCCAGGTTTGAGGTTGGGGTGGCAACCAAACCTGGCTTAATTGTACTCGTCCTTACTCTTAACAACCTCTCCTTCAACTCCTCCCACTTCCTATTCACGAAGGGGTGGCCAAAGGCATGGGCTCAAACTATGCCTGCCTCTTTGTAGGATACATGGAACAGCCCCTCTTCCACTGTTATACTGGCACAATCCCCCACTGCTTCCTCCACTACATCGATGACTGTATTGGCGCTGCCTCATGCTCCCACGTGGAGCTTGAACAGTTCATCAACTTTACTAACACCTTTCACCCAACGTCAAGTTCACCTGGATCACCTCTGTTACCTCTCTCTCCTTCCTGGACCTTTCTGTCTCCATCTCTGGTGAGTGTGTTGAAACAGGCATTTATTTCACGACAACCAACTCTGACAGCTTTCTCGACTACACCTCCTCTCACCCACCTTCCTGCAAGAATGCAATCCCCTACTCACAATTCCTCTGCCTCTGCCACGTCTGCTCCTAATATGGGACGGTCCACTCCCAAACATCCCAGATGTGCTCGTATTTCAAGGACCGCAACATCCCCCCTTCGGTGGTTGAAAACGTCCTCGAATTCATCTCTTGCGTTTTCCACAACTCTGCCCTGACAGCCCCTCCTCGCAATAAAAACAAAGACAGAATCCCCCTTATCCTCACGTTTCACTTCACTAACCTCTACATTCACCCACTGCCACTCCCACCACCTGCAATCTGACCTCACAACCAAGGATATATTTCCATCTCCACCCCTACCTGCCTTTCGTAGAGACTGCTCTCTCTGTGACTCCCTCCTTGGCTCCACACCTCCCACCAGCCCCACCACCCCCAGCACCTTTCCCTGCAACTGCAGGAAGTGTTACACCTGCCCCTACGCCACCCCTCTCGCTTCCATCCAAGGCACGAAACAAACTTCCACATCAGACAGAGGTTGACCTACACATCTGTCAATGTGGTCTATTGCATCCGCTGCTCCCGATGTGGCCTCCGCTACATCAGTGAGTCCAAGCGGAGGCTCGGAGACCACTTTGTAGAACATTTGTTCATGACAAGCGACAACACCTTCCAGTCGCGAACCATTTCAACTCTCTATCCCACTCCCTGGGTGATGTGTCCATCCTGGGCCTCCTCCAGTGTCACAAAACTGTAGGAGCAGCACCTCATATTCCACCTTGGGCGCTTACAACCCAATGGTCTCAATGTGGATTTCACCGGTTTCTAAATCTGCCCACACCTGGCCTCATCCCCTGAATGACCCTCCCTCTCATCCCTGCCTCCTTGACCTGTCTATCTTCTCTCCCACTTACTTGCTTCTCCCACCTCACTGACTAATCCCCACCACTGCCTACCTGCATTCATCTGTCACTATCCCACCTACCTTCCCCAGCCTCACCCCTCCTCTCTCTATTCATTTCTGAGCTCACTTCCCCCTCCCCCATTCTGAAGAAGGGTCCCAACTCAAAAGGTCAACTATCCTGTTCCTCGGATGCTGCCTGGCCTGTTGTTATCCCTGACTCCAGATTGGACGTTCTCCATTTCTCATTAACAAGCAATATATTCGCATATCACTTTCAAATGTTCTGTCATAATTCTTGGTGTAACAAGACAACAGCTTACCATTACCATAGTAACCACACTGCAATTAATAATAGTAACATGGTGAACCTCGGTTAGGTTTTTGGCTCTCATACCTCTTCTTACTCAAGACATTTCTGGCTTTGTGTTTCAGCCTTCTGTATATAAGCCTTCCTCCTCTGGATTGGCCATATAAATACTATAGATACACACGCAGTTCAGAGGCCAGGAATGCTGGTGTGTCTAAGTTACCTTCTCCCTTACCAAAAGCGGTGCAACATTGAATACCATCCTGGACGAAAGCTGTCTGCCTAAATGGCACCTCTTCCACAACCATAAAACATTCAGTCCCTCTACTCCAATGCTCGGTGGCAGAAATATGTACCATCCACAAAATGCACCTTGAAAACTCATTAATTTTATGGGGAGATGATGATGTAGTGGCAATAAAACTCACTGAGTAGTCCTGAGGCCAGGGTTAATGTCCTGGTTATCTAGGTTCAAATCCCACCATAGTGGTATTTGAATTTAATTTAAAAATCTGAAATTTAAAAGTCTGATGATGACCACGTAACCACTGTTAATTGTTATAACCTGGTTCACTGTTGTGCTTTAAAGACAGAAACCTGCCATCCTTACCTGATCTAGTCCAAATGTAACTCCAGACCACAGCAATGTGGTTGGCTTTTAACTGCATTCTTGGCAATGAGGGATGGTCATTAACGCTGGCTTAGCCAGTGATGATGACATCATATGAACAAATAAAACAAAATTCTTTCATAGCACCTTCCAATCCCTATGATACCTATCAACTAGTAAGTAAGATCAGCAGACACAAGGAAATACCACTACCACCTATAAATTCCCCTCCAAGCCTCAACTTCCTAATTTGAAACTGTACCATCATTCCTTTGATTTCAGTAGACCAACATCCTACACCCTGACAATCCTCCCGGTCTTTCAGGAATAGATAAATGATAGCACACTATATCTTGCTTTAGACTTTAAGGAACGAATTATAGTACATGATACAAAACTCATTTGCTTTTGCCATTTGGGTTTTCTGAAGCAAGCACCAAGTTGATGGGGTATGCAACTGGTTGTGAGTTAAGACATGAGTTTTGGATGACCTTAAATGAATGGACGGTAGAATGTAAGCAACGAACCTGAAACACATCTGAATAGTGATGTTTGGAGCCAAAGGAAGCATGGACGAGGATTCCAGCAGAAGGTGATCTGAGGCAGGGAGGTGTTGAATAAAGATATTGAAGTGGAAGATGGGTGTCTCTGAAATGACATGAATAATTGGTTAGAGTCATACCTGCACAAAGGAAAATGTTTGAAGTTTTTGGATGTTCGTCATCTCAGCTGCGGGTTATCTCTGTAGGTGTTCCTAATGGCTGTGTCCTTGTCCCAAGCAGCTCCAGATGTTTAAACAATAGCCTTCCCCCAGTCAGAAGTGGTGATGTTCACCAATGATTGCACAATGTTCAGCACCATTCATTGACTCAGATACTGAAGCAGAGCATATTCAAATGTAGCAAGACCTGGACAAAATCCAGGCTTGGGCTGAAATGTTTTCAGTAGCATTAGTGTCTCACAAAGGCTAGACAGTGACCATTTCCAACTAGAGAGAATACAATCATTGTCTCTTCAAATTCAATGGCGTCAACATCGCTTAATCCCCCACTGTCACCATCCTGGGGGCTACCATTCACCAGGAATTGAATTGGACTAACCATATAAATGTTGTGGTTAAAAGAGCAAGCCAAAGGCTAGAAACCTTGCAGAGCATAATTCACTTCATGACTGCCCAAAGCTTGTCCACCAACTAAGACGCACAAGTCAGGAGTATGGTGGAATACGCTCCATTTGCCAGGAAAAGTACATCTCCAACAGCACTTAAGAAGCTTGATACCATCCAAGACAAAGAAACCCTCTTGATAGGCACCACATCCTGAAGCATCCCCACTCTATGCTGTTGATGCTTAGTTGTAGCAGTGTGTGCCGTCTACAAGATGTGTTGTAGAAACTCACAAAATCTCCTTAGCATCTTCCTAAATCATGGCCACTACCACCCAGAAAGGCAACAAGATCAGACGCACAAGAATACCATCTACTGCAAGTTCCTCTCCAGGCCAGTCACCATTCTGGCTTGACAATATATTGTTTATTCAGTGTAATTGAGTAAAGATCCTGGAATTCCCTCCCTAATGGCATTGTTGGTTTACCTAGAGCACATGAATTGCAGTGATTCAAGAAAGCAGCTCAACACCACTTACTCGAGGGTAACCAGGGACAGACAATAAATGTTGGCCCAGCCAGGTACACCCACATCTCATTCATGAATTAAAAAAAAATACAATGTCATAAGCTCCTCTCAGGCTCAGACAACACAGTGTGGAGCTGCAGGAACACAGTAGGTCAGGCAGCATCAGAGGAGCAGGAAAGTTGACATTTCAAGTTGGGACCCTTCTTCAGTTCTGATGCTGCCTGACCATCTGTGTTCCTCCAGCTCCACACTGTGTTGTCTCTAACTCCAACATCTGCAGTTCTTGCTATCTCCTCTCAGGCTCACATGTTTAAACATAATGGCTTAATCTTAGATTGTTGCGAGGAAGATGTACAGCAAATAGAGAGCTGACTTTGGACTTGATACTGAAAATAATAGTTTCAGTCTTGCCAATATTTAATTCAAGGAAATTTCTGCTAACCCATTGTGGGTAATTGATAAACAATCTGATAATTTAGCAACAGTAGCAAAGTTGAGAGAGCTGATGGTGAAGTTTAGCCAGATGTCATCAGTGTACATGTGAAATTTAATGCGGTGCCTTTGAATTGTGTCACCACATTGATGAGAAATAGGAGGGCGCCAAGGATTAAACATGCGGGGACACCAGGAAAAAACAGTGTTGGAAACAGCTCGAGAGATTCTCTGCCTATAAGCAGGTAGATAAGAATGGAATCATACGGGAGCAGTTCCACCAGCTGGACAACAGTGGGGAGGCATCAGAGGCGGATGGTATGGTCAGTTGCATTAAAGGCTGCCCACAGATTGAGAAAGATGTGCAGAGAAAATTTATCTTTGTCAAAGTCACAAAGAATGTCACAAACGGAGTGCCACAGAATTAGAAGAATCACATTCACAATCAGCAATTCTGAATTATTCCTAAAGACCGCATTGTTTTATTTTTGAAGGCTTTTTTAAATTGTATGCTGAAATGAGAAAGGACTGTTTAAAAACCAGTGCTTTAAAAGATTGTTACATGTTTTGAAAAAAACAACTAACAAGATATTCATGGCAAGCATTGTGTAAGTAGCTATTTCAACTAGGAAGTTTGGGTTGTAGATAAGCTGGAGCTGAAGGGTTGTGTACAGGTGCAGCTGTGCAACCAAGAAGTTATTTAGTCTGTGGACTAGCTACCAGCAATTGATGAGAAACGTCTTTAGGCTGTCAGCATTTGCGTGCTTAGTTTTCAGATAGCTAAAAAGCTTGGGGCTGGGAACAAAATATGGAGAGAAGTGATTTAGGTAAAGTTTTGGCAAAGATCTGGAGCTCGGGTTGTGGATGACTTGTTCGCCGAGCTGGCTTGTTTTTGTTCAAAAGCATGAGAAAATATAAGCCAGCTCAGCGAGCAAGTCAACAACCTCAGAAGTGATTTAATCTCCATAATCAGACAAGTTGTTTCTCCGCAGTCAAAACTCACTGCAAATCTATAGAAAACCAATTCATCTTTCTTTCAGTGATTTTTATAAACTGTGATGTTTAGCTGATAACCTTTTTAACCTTTTCTAAGTGAACCAGTGACCATGTGCTTCTTACTAACCGATGGAAGCATCCGAAGAAAGACAACTGAGAAGCAATATTCTGACCAGCATAAGAATTATAACGATCACCTCAGCAACATGTGAATAGGAACCACTGAACTGCCTTCCTGGTTTTCCTCGATCCGTAACTTACTTTTCCCGATTTATCTGTGTGTGTGTGTGTGTGTGTGTGTGTGTGTGTGTGTGTGTGTGTGTGTGTGTGTGTGTGTGTGTGTGTGTGTGAGAGCTTGGAAGCGAAATAAAGTTTAATTTTGTAGTGTTACATGTGAACAGTTTATAACTGATTACCTGTGGCTAGAGTCTAATTACTTGTGATAAGTAGGCATTACTGTTAAGTACAGAAACCTGGTCTGCACTTTCTATTAATCTGGGTCTGGAAATCAGGTAAATTGTAGAATTTTGCGAACTTTTTTTTGGAATCTTTAACCTTTGGGATGACACCAGTAAGAGTGGGAATTGATTTCCAGCACAGGACCACAGTGAGTCACTGCATATTCTACGGCTCTTAAAAGTGGAAGTCAGTAATGCATTTGAAATCAAGGAGCCTGTAGCAACTCCATACTGAAGCAGGTGTATTTGTTTTAGTCACAGATACAGTATACAACTTTTCTCTATTCATGGCTGTGCAGTCAGCTGTTAGTGCTATTCCCCCATCACAGGGCGCTTTTAGTTGAGAGACATGTATTGTGGATGGAAAACTAATTAAAGAAAGATGGTAGATTTGTCAAGAAGGCATACTGAACATGCATATCATAGACCATAAAATTAAACATTTTGTGAATCTCTTGTGAGATGGCAAATATAAAGAAGTTAAAATGATTAACAGAGATAATTGTATGCCAGTCATATACCCAGTTAAATGAATGAGTAAATGTTCATTCATATCAATATAAAAGTTAATAATAAAAATTAAATAGTAATTAAGTATCAGTTTAATTCAGTTGATTGGATTCTCACCTCCCAGTAGGGAGACTGTGGATTCATATCCCAGCCTATGATACAAGGCTTACTCTGCAGTGTGGTGTGACGCTACTAGTTTGATTTTGGAGAGAAATTTTCTCACAATCATGCACATTTTAATTGCTGTAGGAATATCTATGTCTTTTCCTTTTCTGACAGCTAGTTTCACTGGAATACAATAAGTAATTTTCTTTTGATTTCTACGATTTCTGAGTATTGCATGATTTTGTCTGTAGTGACTTTTAACAAGCAAAATGAATATTGAGCTGTGCAGAATTTTATAGAGATCTGAACAATAGAGGATATGGTGAGATTTGTAATGGAATTGCATGAGAAGTCCAGTGAGGATGATTTCAACATTGAAAGCATTGTGGTCCATATTTTATGTTTTTGACAAGTGATGTGGTGGATTCTTGCCAATTCAAGGGAGCCATTGCTTGTTGAATGACTTGTTAACAGCCTGGCTTGCCTTATTAATATTCAAATTTCTATTGTATCAAACATGCTAAACAAGCTAGACATTGTGAAGACTCGACATTCAGCTCACTGCTTGGTCTGACAGACTTCCAAATGACCTACTATTAAACTGTAGCACAGGGCCTGATTGATGTGCTCCAGCCACAGGAATCCCTCCTCCAATTGCATTGGCACCTGGCATTTACCAACTCCTTAGGAAAATCATGGCATCTCTGAAATATTGGCAGAGTGCTCAGGAAGCCCGGGCATCTATCGCAGGGTATATCAGCAACCATTATTAAAAAACTGTTGCAAGAACACTTTGCTCAAAGGGACAGGCATCTTGCTGAAGGATCGGATCTGGCTGCATCTCAGGACTCCTCACTTGCCCTGTTCATGACTGCTTACTTAACACCTATCTGTATGTCCACATCAGCCATGCCTTGTTTTGCTCTGCCATGTCAATTAGCCAATCACGGCAACCTTCTGTTGTGGCTCAGCAGACTTCACTCTACAGGCAGATATCTTGCTGTATGGCAGCCAGCTACGTCAATCTCACACCATCACCATGTGCCAGAAGCTGATGTGGCAAACACACTGTACGTGCAGCAAGCAGGCAGCCCTGTCTCAAATACTTAGGGAAGTAGTCTTCACTAAAAGCCATGAGGAGGTACCCATCAGTCAGCGGGTCCTGGCACATTAAGGCAAGGGTGACCTCCGATACCAATCCAGGATATTTGCCACAGTCAGGTGTCAGGGGGTCTGTGCCTCTGCAGTGAGAGAAATGGGTCGTGGCTTTCCTGTGTGTCCATTGCAACCAGTTTGGGGCTAGGGGTTTGGACCCATCTTGTCTTGAGCTATCCAGTTAGGTCACTCAAGGGCATGAGTCTGTCGAATGCATCCAGAGCAACAAAAGAGACAAGTCCCTTAGCTGTGTTTGACCCTGTTCCTATACTTCTGTCCTCACCTCTTCTGTTCCCTCCCACAGTGTTAACAGGGTCCTGTGGTCTTCACTTGCCACCCTATCAGCCTCTGCATCCAAAGGATTATTAGATGCCATTTTTGTCACCTCCAGCAGGATGCCATCACCAGACACATATTCTCCTCCTCTCCCTTGCCAGCCTTCCCTCGGAACACCCTGATCCATTCTTCCTCCACTTCTAACACTTCCTTGCAGCCTTCAATATGGAGCTCAATAATTTCAGAACCTGAAAACCTTTCTCTATGCCCTTTACCAATCTCCACACCCCTGTCCCTGGCATGGCATGGGCTGCTTTCAGCAACCCCATTTTCACCGGCTTATTGTCCCTATTATCAGCTCTTTTCTCTCCTGGCTTATGATTATCCATCAATTTGTCTGCCTAACTGTTGTCCTTTCTCTCTAGGCTCCATCTCTACTTATTCACTTACGCCTGCCCCCCACCCCCAACTCAACCTTCAGCATAGGTACCAACTTCTCCTTGCTACTCATAGCTCTGATGTAGGGTCACTGGACCTGAAACGTTGAATCTGCTTTCCATAGATGCTGCATGACCTGCTGAATTTTTCCAGCAATTTCTGTTTTGTTTTAGATTTCCAGCATCTGCAGCTCAGTGTTTTATTTTGAGAAGAACTATGGCTTTGTTGGGTAGGTCCGCGCTGTGAACTTGGGATAAGGAATGGGGTTATGAATGCCCAGCCGTATTTCACTTTGAGAACTCTTTCATCTGGCAGAAAGAAAGGCATTCTCACATTCCAGGCAATGATAAATTTCAGCTAATGTACTAGAGTTGAATGAAAAGTGTGCTAACTCACTGCACCTTTCAGTCTGTCGCTTACACAGTGATCAATCTGGAGAAACCTTGTAAACAGAATGGTGCAGTGTTTCTGAAATTATGGTATTTTCAGTGAATCCAGCAGCTTCCTATCTCTTCAGTATCTCGTGTGCTAAACATTCCTAATCAAAATCAAAATGTATTTGTCATTTGAACAGCAAAGAGCATGGTACAAATCATTGCACAGGTTTGTTGTGGTAATTTGCTTTCAGTGTGAACTACCTCGTTGATGAATGTGTTTGATTCAAGCATATTTACACAGCAATTATGTGAAGAATGCAAGTGGGAGAAAGGTACTGAATGAAGGGATAATTCAATCGTAAAAATAATAGTGGTTGCTGTTTCTCTCGAAAGAGCTCAAAGAAAGGAAGACACAACTGCTGTGCTTCCAGTAAGGAAAACTTGCATTCATTTAAAAGAGTGTCTGAAAGCCTCTGGTGATTCTTATCATCGGCTTATTATAATCAAAAGGCATGGATGGAGGTTGGGATGAATGTGTGACAAGTAAGACAGTGTCAATGGATAAAACCCTTCCATTAATGTTTTTTTTTAATTTCTCCTTCATGTGTATGATCAGTTGCAGATGTAACTTTGTTAAGTATATCAGCACCTTTTTAAAAGTGACATTGACATTGGTTTGCACTCAGCTCATAATTGGAATTTAACTGAATAAATGGACATTTATGGAGCAAGTTAAATCTTTTTGGCACTGTGGTTCACAGTGAGAGCAAGGCTTCAGTCCGTTATCAGGCTGAAAGCTTTTTGCAGTACCTTGACACTGTCAAGGCCAAGTCAAATTTATTTCCCTGGGCTGGAAAGAAAACTCTTTTAGAGTCACTATGCGGAATTCCAGCATTTAGAAATTTGTTCTCTGAATCTAATTGTCTATTTTTAAGGTTTTTCAGAACATTGAGCAAAATTTATGACATTTCATAACCATTTGAAAAGAAATTTACATGTTTTGTTTCCATATGCAACAAGTTGAAAAGAATATTATTTACACTGCCTTAGCTGTAGATTGAAGTAATACTTGACACCCTATTTCATAAGATAACAAGGTGGAGAGCTGGATGAACACAGCAGGCCAAGCAGCATCGGAGGAGCAGGAAGGCTAATGTTTCGGGCCTAGACCCTTCTTCCAGAAGAAGGGCCTAGGCCCGAAATGTCAGCCTTCCTGCTCCTCTGATGCTGCTTGGCCTGCTGTGTTCATCCAGCTCTCCACCTTGTTATCTCAGATTTTCCAGCATCTGCAGTTCCTACTATCTTTGAAACAATTTCCACCCTACTTCATGTTGGGTTTATTACCTCATACCAGAAATTCTAGGTAGAAGAGGGTTATGTAAAATTTCCTCCCACATCTTAGATTTTTCCTGGCTTTAATCATAGTTTTTGATGGATCAGTGATACAGATTCATGAAGTCTGAATTATAGTGATGTTTATGATGTTCCTTCTCTTCATTCCTCAAGCTACTGTTATTCAGAATGGCAGCTATACAAAAAAATCATGCTGAACTATTTTTTAAAGCCACGTTTTATCAAAATAAAATGCAGCGGTTTGCTGTGATAGTTCATTAACAAGGGAAAGAGCTTTTAACCAAAGGGAAAGATGGTTTCAACAAGCCTGCCCTGTCTTTGATCAAGGTCAGCCCCTCCAACCAGACCCTTCAAGCCTTTCACTTTGTACAAATGAATTGAATTGGACCCCTCAAATCTTATCAACACTGTTTAAACCAATGGTCTTCCCTGTTATTCGATTCCAACAGTACATTTCCCTTAAGAACAAAAAAATCTAATAATTATCTCATTAAAGATTCAAATATGAAGGCATATCCATGGTGCTCACAAATAGAATGTCTGGAGAGGGTATAAGTCGAAAAAAAACCTGCTACAACCTTCAGACTTTGGATTTCAGTAGGAAGGGGTAGGCAGAGAAACAGTGTGATCAAACAGCAACTCTTTGACCTCAACTGGTGAGTGCAAATATAACCTGGTATGTCATTAGCCTGTGAAGCCTTATCAAATTGATCTACCTGAATCAGCTTTGTCTGCTCCACTCATAATCTTGAAGCCATAACATTAGGTCATTTCAGAGCCTCCTAACTTTTAAAGAAAATGATCCCAGTTTGCCTCTTAGAAATTTCATTTGAAAATAAACATTTGTTCAGCTGATTCACTCCCCCTACAGTTGACTGTGATAAAGATAGTATTTGACATAAGGGCACTCCTTTTAAGAGGTTTCAATGCTTTCCATCACTTCAGAAAGGATAATTCATACCGTGTATTTTAAATGATTAATTATGAGAAAAGAATGCTTTATTCTGGGAGCATAGTAAAGAATGATGCCACATAACCTATTTTTCTTAGCTCTGTCAATATAGAGAGTCATTAATACATCATCATGTTCTAAATCAGGAATGTTATATTGCAAAACACATACTGGAATCTTGTGCAATGATCTGACATAGTGAATAAACTTTATACAGTGGACCTGATGCTGTTTATTGTAGAACTGGCTTTCTGACACTCTCTTCTGCACCCATCAGAGTGGTTCACTTAAGAGGAGCTTGTAAGTTTCTATGTGCAAAACTAAATCATTTGATTATGGCACTGTTAGAGTCATAGAGAGATATAGCATGGGAACAGATCCTTTGGTCCAACTCATCCATGGCAACCAGATATCTTAAATTAATCTAGTCCCATTTGCCAGCGTATGGCTCATATCTATCCAAACACTTTCTATCCATGTATCCATACAGGTGCCCTTTACATGATGTAATTGTATCAGTCAACACCATTTTCTCTGGCAGTTCATTCCATACGTGCACTTCCCACTGTGAAAAAAAGTTGCCCTTTTTAAATCTTTCCCCTCTCACCTTGAAACCACGTCCTATAGTTTTGGTCTCCCCTAACCTGCAGACAAGACTTTGGCCACTTACCCTATCCACGCCATTCATGATTTTATAAACCATTGTAAGGTTGCCTCTCATCCTCTGGCATTCCAGGGAAAAAAAACCCAGCCTAACCAGCCTCTCCCAATAGATCAGATCCTCCAACCCTGGCAACTTCACTGTAAATTGTTTCTGAACTCTCTCAAGTTTCACAACATCTTTCTGATAGCAGGGAGATCAGAGTTGAATACAATGTTCCAAAAGTGGTCTAACCAATGTCCTGTACAGCCGTAATATGACCTCTCAACTCCTATACTCAATGCACTGACCAATAAAGGCAACTGTATCAAATGCCTTCTTCACCACCCTGTCTGTCTGGGACTCTACCTTCAAGGAACAATGAATCTGCACTCCAAGATCTCTTTATATTCAGCAACACTCCCCAGGATCTTACCATTAATTGTATAAGTCTTGTCCTGATTTGCCTTTCGAAAATGCAGCATCTCACATTTATCTAGATTAAATTCCAGCAACCACTCCATGGCCCATCAGCCCATCTGATCAAGGTCCCATTATACTCTGAGGTAACCTTCTTCACTGTCCACTACACCATCTATTTGGTGTCATCCGTAAACTTACTAACCACACCTCCTATGTTCATATTCATATCATTTCGATAAAATACAAAATCTGTTCAGCTGCCTGTACTCAGGAACTGATACGATATAGGAACCTGTATGTCCAATGCTGTTGTCCCATTGGTTTTCAATACTTTTTCAAAATATCTGTCACTGATATCCTATAGAACTTTTTTGAGGAGGCAACTACAGATGCTAACCTAAGTGTCATTTTTACCTCTGGGGTGGTATTTTACCTGATTTGACAATGATTATGTTATCCCTTATAATGTAAGAAACTTGAATGTGGATAATGTGGTGTTGAAGAATCCAACAGATGTTTATAATAACTCACTAACATATATAAATATTACATTCACAGACATTAAGTGATTGGGCAACATTAAACTATGCTGTTCATACTTCAAAGTGATATCAAGGTGGTGAATTAGATCTTTATACCTCAGGACACATGCTGTAACGATATCATGAGCAAAGCTCTTAAGGGTATACTGACATACTAACTTAAGACAGAACATAATGGTGTAACACCAAATTGTTGACTTGGACATGAACTTAGACCAAATATATGTCTCGCACATAGAGCCACACTTTAGCATGAGTCAGAAATAAAATGATTAGTTTTCTTAATACAAAGCATAGGCACCAGCTTGTTTGAAAAGTGGAGAGACTGCTTTATTCTCATACTCGACTTTAACTGCAGAATACAAACTGTTTCAATCATAGAATCCCTACCGTGTGAACGTAGGCAATTTGGCCCATCAAGTCCACACTGACCATCTGACGAGTATTCCACCCACATCCACTCCATACCCCCACATTTTCCATGGCTAATCCATCCAGCCTGCATATTCCTGGACACAATGGGCAATTTACCGTGGTCAAACCACCTTACCAGCATATCTTTGGACCGTGGGTGGAAACCCACACAGACACGGGGAGACAGTGCAAACTCCAGACAGTCACCCAAGGATGAAGTTAAGCCGAGGTCCCAACGCTGTGAGGTAGGTGCACCAACCACTAAGCCACTGTGTCACTTTGTAACCTCTTGATTTTATTCATGCATTGCCATGAGATGTGCTTTTGGTGTTTATTTCAATCGAAGTGGATATGCTGACAATATGTAACAATATTTCTGTTAAAAAGTAATCAGTGTATGGAAAAAGAATTAGGATTTGATCACTTGAACTTGAATCCGATGCCTTAGCTGACAGATTGACCTCTTGTTACGTCAGCCTGTTAAAATCCACATGTTGATAAAAGTGATATTTGTGGGTTTTGATGATCAGCTGTATCTTTTATCAAACATTCTCAGATTTATCATGCATACATTGTAAATTTATTTAAAAGCCACAGTTGAAAATAGATTGTAAATTAATAAACTAAATATCAATGTGTGCAATTCTTTCTATGGTAACAGCGTGATAGCTGAAAAAGAACTGTATTCTTTTTAAGTACCAACAGTAACACCGCTGATGTCTCTTAGGTGGACTTGTGTGATCAAGGATAATGTGCTTCAACTCTACTTTGATGCGTTTTGAAATGATTGATAACTCAAACTTACAAACTTCAGACTCTGGCATATGTGAGACAAGTTGTGCTTGAGTAATTGGGAAGATGCCATGTTTATAGGTTTGCGTGTTTTCTCTCTCTCTCTCACCTCACCATCACCCCTGCACCCTCCTGGGAGTCTCTTGCCCTGGTCAGGTTCTAAGTAGATCTCAAGGATCTGGTGCCAGGCATGAGTGATATATCCCACTAAATAGAGTTGTCTTTGAGTGATTTGTAGTGAGACCATGATGTTAGTATTTTGGAACTTTCTCTGTCAGGCCACACCACTTCTTTTGAATCCTGACTCATAGGACAATTGTAAAATTAAAGGATCATTCAATAGGCCAAGCTAAGACACCACACTTAACTTCAATATAAATCAGTTAGAAATTCTAAGGATTAAAAGAACTCAAATAAGTAAATTCCCACAGACAGGTAATATTTATCTCAGAGTGTTGAAGGAACTGAATGGCCCACTGCGAAGATTATAGTTTTTTGTCTGTCAAAAATAGCTCTGTGGAATAAAACCATTGGCTACATTCATGTTTTAGCCTTGACAGGCTAGAGGGAATATATATATATATATCTTCTGTCTCCCTTTTTCTATAGAGAAATTGGCAAAGCAACATGATAAATAAAATTTTGGCAAATGCTTGAAAACACTTTTTTATCTGTCCCGTAGCTCATGAGAACTAGGGGATAGCAACAGCTGGAGCAATTACTTTCTTCCAAACAACTTGCTCAGTTATCTTTAAGAGTAGGGGAGTGTAGTGTTGGAGGTGGGCTGCCAAATTGCTTTGTACTGAATCACATGTTTTTTGCTGTGAGCTCTTCCTAAGTAGGATATCCAAAATGTTGTCAGTCTTGAGAATGTCTCTCACTTGCTACTGAGGGGGAGAAAGATATCCCTCCTTTCAAATGTCACCAGTTAACCAAAATCAGTTTTGTGATGAGCCAACCAGCTTGCTGAACTGCTTTTCCTTGAGCTAGATGCCTACTTCAACTAAAGGATAGTTCATAGAGCAGAAGATTTAGTGCAGATTCTCTGCATTATTCAATCCTTGAAATCTCCAACTTAAATCAGGCTGCAATACTGTAACTGACCCCACATCATATTGCTACAAATAGATGAGTAAGGTTTTAAACTGCAATGTTTTTAAAGTATGATTTTCTTTTAAAAGTATATAATGGTTGAATAGATTGTTGAGTTTCAGCTTTGGTATAATTTTTGTGAGGTTGTGCAGTTATCTCTGAATCTGTACAGTTAGAACATAGTGATTCATTATGTTTATTTCAGTCAATCGAAAAGTGTGATCCTGGAGTGTGACATGAAATTGTGATGCTAGCATGTCTTCTTGGAAGTGTGAAGGCAAAGTGTTATGGAACATAACCCGACATCAAACACGATTTATATAATAGACAATAGGTTGATATTTAGAAAGATTATAACTTACTTTAATTTTTGCAACGAAAATTACAGGTAACAAAGTATAACATGACTACTTATTTTTACTATCTTCCAATACTAATACATTTTCAGTTATGGTGGGTTCAAAGTTTATCAAATACATTCCAGTATGATCCGATATAAACCTTAGCACTAACAGCTTCACGACTAATATTGAATTTTTTAAGTGTTCCAGCTGGTATTCACAGACATGAGAATTATACTAAGTCATGTCACAGGTGTCTCCACAAAGAGAAAATCAGTCTTGCTGTGCAGTGAAGATATTTATGTTGGAGCAAGATGCTAATCATTTAAGAAGTAATATCTTACGAAAGTAATATTCTCCATAGTTGTGAAACAGATAAGATAAATATTGAATTTATTAAGTATTAAACAAAAAACAGAATGTTAATACGTACGTAACAGATACAGTTCATGCTTATTAATAATAATCATTCCCATCTTGTTAATGTTCATAGTTAGAATGTGCAGTATATGAAGTTAGTAGATATATACTCAAAAGTAGACTGCATCATCAATAACACTAGAACATATGGGACTTCGAATTGAGTAAGGAAGGTCCTTGTGAAGTCTTGTTCAACCCTGCCTCTGGCCCGAGTGTAAATATTTAATTAATGCTCCTGAACTTTTACAAATGTGTATTCAATTCTCATCTGTGTAATTAACAACACCAATGCACGGTTTGGTTCTGGCTCTGTACCTGATTTCAGAGCCTGGGAGAAAGTGAGATGCTTCCATTGCTCTATATGGCTTCAATCAAGAGTTGTCAGGTTCCAGTAATGGTGAATTGGTATGGTTACTGCTCTGGGAGCTTTTTTTCCTGAAAATATGTTCAGCCATACCAAAGATTTTTTACTTTCCCATCTGTATCAGTGTTGGTGAGATCCCTCACAAGCAGCTAACAGAATGCACGCCATCAGGCGCTAGTTAGAAATCTTGGGTTCTGGATGCAGATGAGAAGTGGAGGAGTTCGGGGGTCATGAAGCAGGACACTAACCCTATGTCTTTATCTGGAGCAGCTGGCCTATTGAACTCACAATGAAAATATAACTAGGGTTAGCACTGACAACATTGAAGAGACTAACCCTGTATGTGCTAACTATGGTATCAGTGATAATGGGAACTGCAGATGCTGGAGAATCCAAGATAATAAAATGTGAGGCTGGATGAACACAGCAGGCCCAGCAGCATCTCAGGAGCACAAAAGCTGACATTTCGGGCCTAGACCCTTCTGATGAAGGGTCTAGGCCCGAAACGTCAGCTTTTGTGCTCCTGAGATGCTGCTGGGCCTGCTGTGTTCATCCAGCCTCACATTTTATTATCTGTGCTAACTATGCACTGCCTAACAAAATGGACTACAGTCTTTAACAATTAGTGGCAGTTGTTAAAGGCTCTGGTTGGTGTTCAAGTTACCCTAAGCTCTAATCAATCTGATGATTTCACATAGCCTTTGGATAAAGACAGGTAAGTACTGCATGAGTACTTGAAAGGACCACATCATGCATAGCTCTTGATAGTCTTCAGTAATTTTGCCAAGCAAGTTGATATGGACTGTACTGTGTTATCATGCAATATACTACTTTCTTATATGAAACAAGTGCCTGTTGTGCCAAGACCCATGTGTGTTTTATTGTCAACCATTGTTAATTACATCCGCCCTAGACTCAAGCCTAGAGGAAGCAGTATTGGTGAGATTGAGCTACCAAACCAAAATAACACATGCTGGAGGTGCAGAAATCTGAAAATACAACTGTACCTTTATTGTAAATGTGCAGGAGACAGAAAAAAAAATGAAAAAGCTGCAGTTTCTATGTTTTGCGACTTGTGTCAAGTTTCTGACAAACAAGAGCTGCAAGCAACAGTTTTGAAGGTGAATATAGGAATTGTAACTGATGTTAATATATTTGCAACACTGCAGTAAGTTTTAAGCCACACATGATAGTTAAGTTTGAGTCAGAAGCCTCTCAAAAACTTACATTGTATTTCCTTCCCACTGACACTATCATTAGAAATATAATAATTTATATCAGTATTTCTTTAAATAGTTAATGTCTTATGTGAAAGAAAACTTAAATGATACCAACAGAATTTCTCCATTGGGTCTTATATGCAGTTCAACTGTTAGCTTTAGCAACACTTACCACATAATGCCTTTGTTAGTGAAAATCATTTAAAAAAGTGACATGAAAGTGGGATTTGCTAGGCCTCAGATCTGTTTCCTTTAGATTAACAAAGTACTATTGTTTTTTAACCAGAGGAAGATCTCTATATTTACCTGACCCAAACTAAGACTAACCTGAATTTTCACTAAATTGACTTATTTTCCTTTCAGTCCTGGCTAATGTTTTACTCTATACAAATCTATCTATAACTTTAATTGCATTCTGACAGGAGAATCTAGTAGTTGTATCACCATTAATTCCATTAGAAATAACCCTGTTTTTCCATCAGATGCTGTAGGCAAGATAGCTTAAGAATTATTCAACTTTTAGTTTCAGTTTAGGTCCTCGGCTAAAACAAAGAACGATTTTCATTCAACATTCAAACAGAGTGGAAATGTAGGATTTCATACCTAAGTGATTTGTTGACAGATAAGTTACTTTACTCCTCACAGTGATAAGAGGATTTATTTTTCTTGTCTCTGGTTCAATAAAAACAAGGAAAACTTTATATTATTGACTTTAAAAATGGTGACGTTGCAGTATTAGTAAAGATGATACGAGTTATTAGCGAGGAAGCACGTTACTGTTGTGGTCCAGTACAGCTCATTGTAAATCCTTTATATTGTCATTAATTTTACAGAACAAAGCCTCAGAGTTAATTTTCCAAAACTATTGGCTAAGAGTGGAGGAATTGTGTTCTGGATTGACAAACATCATTCTTCGGAAAGACTTAATCTGCATTAATAATCAAATCACTTCATGAAGAAAGCAAATTTGCTTGGCTTTGACATTTCAATTCTGATTTTACTTCCCTTTTAAATCTGCTGAAGTCTCTATCTGAGCATTAGTCAAATAGGGTTGTTATGGGCCAGACCAAACCCCCTCAAAATGTTTGACAAAGATGGCCTAGGCCCTAACTTTTTCTTATTTTTAAAGGCAAGTGTAAGCCATTGTGTTCCAGATACAATTCCCTTGGTCAGACTACCAGGCTTGAAGAAAAACACACTTTGGTCTTACCCTGTAGTTAACATACAAAAAAAAAGAAGAATTGGAATAATTTAATTCCATTGGAAAATGTAACAGAATAATAGATTATTTAACTACTAAATAGCAGCTGTTCCAATAACATCACATAAGCACATCCATGGCAAAGGCACATTAAGTAAAACAGATTGTCTCATGTCATTCTGGCAGCAGGAAGAGAACCCAAACTTTTAGCTGTAACAGAGAGAGGTATAACACCTTCCATATTCAGCTTCAAAATACCAGCAACTAGTGAAAGTTAAACTAACATTCTAGTTTTGTGGGTGTTTGACCCCACCCCTTCATGCTGCTCCTATTGTTCCAACTTAAATAAAAAATAAGGCCTTGCAAGTAGTTTACTGTATTGCATTGGAATGGACCATTCCACACCTCTGTTTCAACCTCTCGTCCCATAAAAAAGCCAAAATACATCTCTTAAAGCCATAAACTGCAGCCTGAATGTGAAACAACAGGTTCAGACAAATTTATTCCTCCCATAAACTATGATCTTGAACTTCTTGAAGAAAGGGTTCCTTGCCATTCTTCCCTGGGCTGACCATGTGTGACTCTAGTTCCATGTGGTTGATGATAGGAAATAGAAGCTCACAACTCAAGAACAATGAAAATGAAGTCCCTTGTGCAAAATTCAGCCAGTTGGCTGCACCAACTCAGTTGTGTGAAATATTTTGTATCCTTTAGCTCAATCTTCATAAACATATGGAATGTATTTGTGCAGAAAATAGTCATGGTTTGCTGGGTTTTAAAAAGAAGCAATAAAAATGTTTAATACTTCCTGAATAGCTAAGCACCTTATAGACATGGTGACAGCAATCACATCAATTCAACTAATGTGATTTGTTGAATATATTGACCCATTCTCATCATGATAACTGACAACCTGTCCGGAATGTCCCATGTAGTCCTACAGATGTACCATCGAAGGCGTTCTGTCTGGGTGCAGAACGGCCTGGTATGGCAACTGCTCTGCCCAGGACTGTGAGAAAATACAGAAGGTGTTATGCGCAGCCTAGACCATCATGGGAGCCAACGTTCCATCCATGGATTCCATTCACACGGCTCGCTGTCACGGAAAGGCTGCTAACATCATCAAAGACCCATTGCATCCCGGTAATGACCTATAGCCTCTTCTGTCAGACGGAAGATACAGAAGCTGGAATGGGGATGGCACAGTGGCACGGTGGTTAGCATTGATGCCTCAGAGTGCCAGCGGCCTGGGTTCAATTCTCCCTCAGGCGACTGTCTGTGTGGAGTTTGCACATTCTCCCTGTGTCTGCGTGGGTTTCCTTCGGGTGTTCCAGTTTCACAGCACAGTCCAAAGATGTGCAGACTACGTGGACTGGCCATGCTAAACTGCCCCTAGTGTCCTGATGTGTAGATTATGTGGGTTATAGGGGGATGGGCCTGGGTGGGATGCTCTGAGGGTCAGTGAGGACTTGTTGGGCCGAAGGCCCTGTTTCCATACTGTAGGGATTCTATGATTATATGACATGCAGCAGCAGGTTCAGAAACAACTTCTTCCTGGCCATTGTTAGACTGGTGAATGGACTTTATAGCCTCAAATAACGTTGAACTTGCCTACTGCTTTCCAACAGACCAATTAGGGTTCAATTACTTATGGGTGGCTGAAAAATCAACAAATGTTTGCTGTTCAAATAGAGGTCATTTGTCTTGTCCTGTCTGTGTTGGGTCTCTATAAAAACAATTAACAGCACCAAAGATATGTCTCCCTAGAAGCAGAAGCTCACGCCTCGCTTCAGTGATACTTCATTACAAGTATTGTTGGATGGAATCAGGGACAGAGAGAGGTGCTTCCTCTCTGGGGGTGCTACCAAGAGGCCATCCAAACAACACTACTTGGCCTGGGCTGAAACTACTGTTCAGATCAATGCCAATATCCTAAACAAACCCCTCAGGTCCACAGTGGTAAGATTGTCAATTGGTGAAAAAAGTAAGAGATTTGAATTTTAAAGGTTCACTAATGTCATTCAGGGAAAGAAATCTCCACCCTCCCTTAGTCTGGACTACACATGACTCCAGGCTCGCAGCAGTGTAGTTCGTTCTTAAAAGGCCTCTAAAATGGCCCACCAAGCCATTCAATCGCAATGAAGTCTCAACAAAGAAATGAAATTAGACAGACCACCTGGCATTGACCAGGCACCTGAAACAAAACAGCAAAAAACATTCCTGTCAACCCCTGCAAAATCTTTCTGATCAGCATCTGGGGCTAGTGCCAAAATTAGGTACGTTAGATCATAGACTAGTCAAGCAACAATGTGAAGAGTCATACACATGGCATCACACCTTACAGACAATGTCCCAGACCGTACCATCCACATCCTTAGATATGTCCTGTCCTACCAGTAGAACAGCAGTTGGCAGCACAGTAATATACAGCCAGGACAAAGCGGTCCTGAAGGTCCTCAACATTGGGCACCAGGAAGGCTCATGATGTTAGATCAAACATGGGCAGAGAAACCTCTTGCTGATTACCCCATACTGTCCTCCCTTGACTGATGGTTGAATAAAACTTAGGGGAAACTACTGAGTGTGGAAAGGATGGGGTGGATACTCTGGGAGCAGCACTACCAATCAAGCTGTTTGGGTCCTATAGGAGATATCTGCTAGACTGGGCATGTGGCAGATGACAAGGGAATGAACAAGAGAGAAAAATGTACTTAATCTCATCCTTATTAATCTGCCTGTCTTAAATGCATCTATCCATAATAGTATTGGTAAGAGTAATGACCACACAGTTGTTGTGGAAATGAAGTTCCACCATCAGATTGAGAATGCCCTCTATCATATTGTGTGGCACTATAACCGTGCTAAATGTGGCTGACTTCAAACAGATCACGTACCTGAAGATTGGGTACTAGGCATTGTGGGCCATCAACAGCAGTAGAATTGTACTTGGAACCACATGGTCTGGCATAACCCCACTCAATCATTACCATCAAGCCAGGCAATCAACCCTGATTAAATGGAGAGTGCAGAAGTGCAGGGGCAATACCAGGCATACCTGAAAATAAGGTGTCAACCTGGTGATGCTTGCATGCCAAACATCATGGGCAGCAAGTGATAGAGCTAAGTGAGCCCAGAACCAATAAATCAGATCTACCCTCTGTAGTCCTGCCAAATTCAGTCGTAATTAGTGGTGGACAATTAATCAACTCACTGGAGGAAGGGACTCTACAAATATCCCAATTGTCAATGATGGAAGAGCCCAGCACATCAGTGCAAATGATGAAGCTGAAGCATGTGCAGCAATCTTCAGCCTGAGTGCCAAGTGGATGATCCATCTCAGCTCCTCCAGCGGTCCCCAACATTACAGACATCAGTCTTCAGCCAATTCAATTCACTCCATGTGATATCAAGAAACAATTGGAGGCACTTGGTATTGTAAAAGCTATCGGCTCCAACAACATTCTGGCAATAGTACTGAGGATGAGCTCCAGAGCTTGCTGCTCCCTTAACAAAGCTCTCACATTACATACCTGTTTGTTTTTTAAAAACCTCCTAACATTCAGACTACCTTAGCGGTTTTTGTATCGAAAATGACATTGCACAACATCTCAATCAATTTGTCCAATTTAAATTCCCCCACAATTTAAAGTCGGCACTCTCCCAAATAGACAATCATCTTTCCAAAAATTTTGCAGGCCAAAACCCACATTTCTGTCCCAACCTAACTCAATTCAGACCCAAACCTCTCTAGATTGGTTGTTACTTTCAGCTTCCAGCATCAATACCCTGCAGATTTGGCTCATAACTTAGAATCCTCCATGCTGGCTCTTCAGGTGAGAACTGTATGCTAACAGTTCCTGATTGAAGTCACCCCAGAGTGAGATTACTATGATTTGGCTGGAACACTTAAACCATCCCCCAAATTGCAGCTCTATCCAATTTTCAATGTAGGCCTGAGTCTGGCTAAGTGATCCTAACCTTTATCTCATTTGCAATAAAGTGCCTTCAATTTTGCCCCCTTTTTAATGATTTCCCTCAAATATCTCACATATCAAACACTTTCATGTCATTCATACTGTTCAGGATGTCTTATAGCTAATCCTTCTTAGTTTATTCCACACACAGTCCAGACAAGTATGATTGGCGGAACTATGCAGTCCTTTTCCGTGGAGAAAAAAATTCCAGACAAAATTATCAGTTCACAGCGATTTTAGACTCTCCTGCTATTTGGAGGTATCATGACAACAGTTATGAGCAGGACAAAGGTTTGAATTATTCACTCCCTTCCTCAATAGGAAATCACCATAGGAACAAAGGCCAGATGGCAATACTATTGTACTTAGCGATCGATCTCTTGATTGCGTTAGGCATTGGCACATAATAGAGGGATCAAGTTCCGGAACCAAGAGGTTATGCTGCAGCTGTACAAAACTCTGGTGCGGCCGCAATTGGAGTATTGTGTACAGTTCCGGTCACCGCGTTATAAGGAGGATGTGGAAGCTTTGGAAAGGGTGCAGAGGAAATGTTACTAGGATGTTGCCTGGTATGGAGGGAAGGTCTTACGAGCAAAGGCTGAGGGACTGGAGGCTGTTTTCATTAGAGAGAAGAAGGTTGAGAGGTGACTTAATTGAAACATATAAAATAATCAGAGGGTTAGATAGGGTGGATAGGGATAGCCTTTTTCCTAGGATGGTGACGGCGAGCACGAGGGGGCATAGCTTTAAATTGTGGGGTGAAAGATATAGGACAGATGTCAGAGGTGGTTTCTTTACTCAGAGAGTAGTAAGGGAATGGAACACTTTGCCTGCAACGGTAGTAGATTTGCCAACTTTAGGTACATTTAAGTCGTCATTGGACAAACATATGGACGTACATGGAATAGTGTAGGTTAGATGGGCTTGAGATCGGTATGGCAGGTCGGTACAACATCGAGGGCCGAAGGGCCTGTACTGTGCTGTAATGTTCTATGTTCTATGTTCTATCTCCAATACTGGTATCTGTCTCACTACGTGTAAAATTGCCCAGCTATGTCCTGTAAATAAAAAGCCGGCCAATTACCGCCCCATCAGTCTCCTCTCGATCACCAGTGAAGTATTGGAAGCTATTACCAGCAGTGCTATCAAGCAGCACCTGTTCAGCAATAACCTGCTCAGTGACACCCAGTTTGGGTTCTGCCAGGGCCGCTCAGCTCCTGACCTCATTACTGCCTTGGTCAAACATGGACAAAAGAGCTGAATTGCAGAGGTGAGGTTACAGTGATAGCACGAGATGCCAAGGGTATGTTTGACTGAGTGTGGCATCAAGGAGTCCCAGCATGACTGGAATCAATGGGAATCAGAGGAAAAATTGTCTGCTGGTTGGATTCATCTCTAGGTGAAGAAATTTCTTCTCATCTCAGTCCTAAAAGTCAGTTTATCCTGTATCCTTGAACTGTGACCCTGGTTCTGAACTCCCCTGTCATCAGGAACATCCTTCTTGCTTTTACCCAGTATGGTCATGTTAGAGTGGAAAATACTGGGCAACAGAGGGAATTGTGACAGTAAGAGAACGACGGTGGTTGTCGGATCTTACAATCCACTTGCACTAAACATGCAGTGCTACCACATTGCAGTGTCAATGCCAGATTAAGTGATCAGTGGATGAAATGTGTTTAAATGGCTTCTCCTTTTCCTTGTTTCTGCTAAAACAGAGAAATCTGCTTCAAGTTATTGTCACTGATTTTAAAAGGGTGTGGAGTATGTTAACACTGCATATTTCAGTTCATCTCTGTGGTCAACCAGTTGTCGCTGAGGCTGAGGGGAGTTGGTGACTGAGACGTCTGTTGCTGTGTGGCAAATTACTGAAGGATGAGATGATCATAGACATCGTGATTGACAGATAGTGCTTAACAACAAATTATATACATGTTCAACTCTCCCAGACTATTTTTGGCTATGTTTGTTTTTGAATTATCTGCATCATGTTTATTCATCCAGCCTGGCTAAAGTCAACACTTGTTGTTACTGCAGAGCCATTCAGATATTGCAGATTCTTAAGGAAGATATGTTAACAGGATATTGCTACTTTAAAAAGAACACTGGAAAATAAGGTTTAAAAAAAGTCTCTTCAAGATGTAAGTCACAGCAGATGAAGAAAGCACATTGATCTGTGCCACCTTAGCCTCATGTCACAAAATAAGGCATCCCAAATTAACCTGGCCCTTGATGTTAAGGTGCAAACAGCCTCCCTGCTTTCACAGACATCAAAGTGGAAGCCGACCAAGTTGATAACTGAGGCATTTGGAAAGATGATGACCTCAGCTAATAAACAATTGATGATCCCAACTCCAGGGCCTGGGCTAATCAGCCCTCGCAGTTGGAAAGATAACTTGGCATTCTAGACATACACTGTTGCAGAACTGAATGTATAACCAACCTGAGTGCGGAGATCCAACCATACAGCTCTGAGAACTATCTTGAGAGGATAATTTGTGCCAAGGGAGGGCAAAGAGACATGTACACAGAAACAAAATTCTGCTCTTTTGAAGTAAAATTAGGTGATATGAAAGTGTCAAAACCACAGAACTGGTGAAAAACAAAGAAATATCTTTCTCTTAAAACCTGCTGAACTGCTGATTCCAGCAGTACAAGAAAGTACAAACTATTCAACTGAAGAAGCTTTTTTTTTCAAGATGTGAACACAGTTTTTACTGTTCTCTGTTCTCTGATGAAGGGTCTAGGCCCGAAACATCAGCTTTTGTGCTCCTGAGATGCTGCTTGGCCTGCTGTGTTCATCCAGCCTCACATTTTATTACCTTGGATTCTCCAGCATCTGCAGTTCTCATTATCTCTGGTACAGTTTTTAACTACTTTGCTTCACAACAAAGAGCTCAAGCATTAGGTCCCAATGGTATCCAAAGAGACTTGTTTGGATTGTCTCATTGTTAATAATACATTGCCTCATCAGTGCTACTTTCAATCCATGTATCTTTATTTTACTTACTAACTTTATCACTTTTTTTAACGAACCTTCAACAATAGCTTGACAGCTGGTCTACTTTAACTAATATCACATGAATTGAAAAAATGTCATACTTCATTGGCTGTGCGGGAGGTGCACCTGGAGATTGTGAAGTCATTCTTCATTCAACCCATTTGTTATGACAGTAATATTAACACAACAAATTATGTAAAGGGTAATGTTCATTTGAATTTTATTTTGGAGCAGTCATCTTAAAAACAACAATTTTTTTATCATTTGTTTTACAAGACTGTTTTCTTTTTCTGAGCATTCTGCAGTAGAATAAGGGGGGCATAGTCTGAGAGCTAGGGCTAGAATATTCAGGAAAGAGGTCAGCAAGTACTACTGTACAAAATGAACAGTAAATGCCACAAACAACAGTAGATGCTAGATCAGTTGTTAATGTTAAATCTGAAATAGATAAACTTTTATTAGGCAATAGTAATAATTGATACGGGCAAAAGACAGCTGTATGGAGTTAGGCCACAGATCAGCTATGATCTAATTGAATGGTGGAACAGAGTCCAGAGGCTGAATGGTCTACTCCTGTTCCTACTTTGAAATCTGTATGATAGTTTAAAATAGCTAATAATGAACCAACAGCTTGATTTTATGTTTTTTTCCAGTCTTGTCCTTCTAAGAGTTTTAACTTCTTTTCATATTTGCAGTTTTCTTCTAATAGAAACTGCACTGTTTGCAATTACAATTGTTATCATTGTGAAGCTGAGAAAGTTTTGGGAGATTCACTGCCACCAATCCTGTTTGATGATATTCATCTAGAGTACTGACTCTAGGTAGGTTAGGGTACCCGTGCAAAGTCTTAATTTTACTAAACAGTAAGTCATTTTATTACTTAGTACTGAATAGCTAGTTACACTACATATTACATACGTGATTGTCTCTTTTGAGACACCAAGATAAATTTGAGAGTAATTTCACATTACTGAAACATTTCGCGGATGGTGGTTCAGTGGTTAGCACTGTTCCTCATAGTACCAGGGACCCTGGTTAGATTCCAGCCTCGGGCGACTGCCTGTGTGGAGTTTGCCCATTCTCTCCGTGTCTGCGTGGGTTTCCACCCACAGTCCAAAGATGCACAGGCTAGGTGGATTGGCCTTGCTAAATTGCCCATAGTGTATGGGGATGTGCAAATTAGGTGAGTTATGGGGGAAAATCGGTCTGGGCGGGATGATCTGAGTTTCGATATGGTTTTGTTGGGCCGATGGGTCTGTTTCCACACTGTAGAGATTCTATGATTTTACAACTTATTGACAGACTCTAACAACCCAGATAAAGACACTGATTATGTTCTGCACGAAACAGTCCTTCATATCCTGATGGATGGACCTTATCTCGGTGTCACTTTGCTGTTTCGAGTACCAACTTTCTTATGCAATATCTTCCCCAGTTTTTTCTTCTAGTTATTAATTTCTCTACACATTTTTTTCAAATGAATAAAGTAAGTTTAGCACTATCCCAACCCCCCCACAAGTCTCTGCCGATAGAAATGACAGGTATCTTTGGTGGGGTGAAAGATGAGGAAATATTCAGATATTTGTTCCAATACTCGAAATTTGTAGATCCCTGATTTTGCAAAGGTTCTTTGCCGTGGATGTCCACTGGTGTCAATGTCACTGTTTAATGTTTATTTACTTTTGTTTCCTCAGGCCATGTCAGAGAATTAGTGTCTGAAAGAGTAATCTCCTTTTCATGCGGTAATGAGGTAGAACGTGCATGTGGCCCTTCCATTTCTATCCCGATTCAGGCCCAGGTCTTGTTCTGTATAGGTTTCTCCCAGCAAGCCAACTCATTTTCAACCACTCACACTTCCCATTAGCATCCATCCAGCATTTATCTCTTTCCTGTCTTACCATCAGCAATCCCTTTGTCAAATTCTCCTTTTTCCCTTTCTCTCCAGGCACCGATTCCATCTATTTGACTCACTCCTCCACCGACTCTCCACCAAACCCGAACCACAAACCCAGCATGAGAATAAGTAATAAAGTGTGAAGCTGGATGAACACGGCCGGCCAAGCAGCATCTCAGGAGAACAAAAGCTGATGTTTCGGGCCTTGACCCTTCATCAGAGAAGGGGATGGGCTGAGGGCTCTGGAATAAATAGGGAGAGAGGGGGAGGCGGACTGAAGATGGAGAGAAAAGAAGATAGGTGGAGAGGAGAGTATAGATGGGGAGGTAGGGAGGAGATAGGTCAGTCCAGGGAAGACAGGCAGGTCAAGGAGGTGGGATGAGGTTAGTAGGTAGGAAATGGAGGTGCGGCTTGGGGTGGGAGGAAGGGATAGGTGAGAGGAAGAACAGGTTAGGGAGGCAGAGACAGGCTGGGCTGGTTTTGGGGTGTAGTGGGGGGAGGGGAAGAGCTGGGCTGGTTGTGTGGTGCAGTGGGGGGAGGGGACGAACTGGGCTGGTTTTGGGATGCGGTGCGGGAACGGGTGATTTTGAAGCTGGTGAGGTCCACATTGATACCATTGGGCTGCAGGGTTCCTAAGTGGAATATGAGTTGCTGTTCCTGCAACCTTCGGGTGGCATCATTGTGGCACTGCAGGAGGCCCCATGATGGACATGTCATCTAAAGAATGGGAGGGGGAGTGGAAATGGTTCGCGACTGGGAGGTGCAGTTGTTTATTGCGAACCAAGCAGAGGTGTTCTGCAAAGCGGTCCCCAAGCCTCCGCTTGGTTTTCCCAATGTAGAGGAATCCACACCGGGTACAATGGATACAGTATACCACATTGGCAGATGTGCAGGTGAACTTCTGCTTAATATGGAAAGTCATCTTGGGGCCTGGGATGGGGGTGAGGGAGGATGTGTGGGGGCAAGTGTAGCACTTCCTGCGGTTGCAGGGGAAGGTGCCGGGTGTGGTGGGGTTGGAGGGCAGTGTGGAGTGAACAATGGAGTCACGGAGAGAGTGGTCTCTCTGGAAAGCAGACAAGGATGGGGATGGAAAAATGTCTTGGGTGGTGGGGTCGGATTGTAGATGGCGGAAGTGTTGGAGGATGATGCGTTGTATCCGGAGATTGGTGGGGTGGTGTGTGAGAATGAGGGGTACCCTCTTTGGGCTGTTGTGGCGGGGGCGGGGTGTGAGGGATGTGTAGCGGGAAATGCGGGAGATGTGGTCAAGGGCGTTCTCGACCACTGTGGGGGGAAGTTGCGGTCCTTGAAGAACTTGGACATCTGGGATGTGTGGCAGTGGAATGCCTCATCGTGGGAGCTGATGCGGCCGAGGCGGAGGAATTCGGAATAGGGGTTGGAATTTTTGCAGGAGGGTGGGTGGGAGGAGGTGTATTCTAGGTAGCTGTGGGAGTCAGTGGGCTTGAAGTGGACATCAGTTACAAGCTGGTTGCCTGAGATGGAGACTGAGAGGTCCAGGAAGGTGAGGGATGTGCTGGAGATGGCCCAGGTGAACTGAAGGTTGGGTTGGAAAGTGTTAGATTGATGACTGTATCGGCGCTACCTCTTGCTTCCCAGAGGAGCTCGAACAGTTCATCCACTTCACCAACACCTTCCACCCCAACCTTCAGTTCATCTGGGCCATCGCCGCACATCCCTCACCTTCCTGGACCTCTCAGTCTCCATCTCAGGCAACCAGCTTGTAACTGATGTCCATTTCAAGCCCACCGACTCCCACAGCTACCTAGAATACACCTCCTCCCACCCACCCTCCTGCAAAAAGTCCATCCCCTATTCCCAATTCCTCCGCCTCCATCGCATCTGCTCGCAAGATGAGGCATTCCACTCCCGCACATTCCAGATGTCCAAGTTCTTCAAGGACCGCAACTTTCCCCCACAGTGGTTGAGAACGCCCTTGACAGCGCCTCCTGCATTTCCCACTACACATCCCTCACACCCCGCCCCTGCCACAACCGCCCCAAAAGGATCACCCTCGTTCTCACACACCACCCCACCAACCTCCGGATACAACGCATCTCCTCCGACTCTTCCACCATCTACAATCCGACCCCACCACCCAAGACATTTTTCCATCCCCACATCCCTCACACCCCGCCCCTGCCACAACCGCCCCAAAAGGATCACCCTCGTTCTCACACACCACCCCACCAACCTCCGGATACAACGCATCTCCTCCGACTCTTCCGCCATCTACAATCTGACCCCACCACCCAAGACGTTTTTCCATCCCCACCCTTGTCTGCTTTCCAGAGAGACCACTCTCTCCGTGACTCCCTTGTTCGCTCCACACTGCCCTCCAACCCCACCACACCCGGCACCTTCCCCTGCAACCGCAGGCAGTGCTACACTTGCCCCCACACCTCCTCCCTCACCCCTATCCCAGGCCCCAAGATGACTTTCCATATTAGGCAGAGGTTTACCTGCACATCTGCCAATGTGGTATACTGTATCCACTGTACCCGGTGTGGCTTCCTCTACATTGGGGAAACCAAGCGGAGGCTTGGGGACCGCTTTGCAGAACACCTCCGCTTGGTTCGCAATAAACAACTGCACCTCCCAGTCGCAAACTATTTCAACTCCCCCTCCCATTCTTTAGATGACATGTCCATCATGGGCCTCCTGCAGTGCCACAATGATGCCACCCGAAGGTTGCAGGAGCAGCAACTCATATTCCGCTTGGGAACCCTGCAGCCCAATGGTATCAATGTGAACTTCACCAGCTTCAAAATCTCCCCTTCCCCCACTGCATCCCAAAACCAGCCCAGTTCGTCCCCTCCCCCCACTGCACCACACAACCAGCCCACCTTATCCCCTCCCCCCACTACATCCCAAAACCAGCCCAGCCTGTCTCTGCCTCCCTAACCTGTTCTTCCTCTCACCTATCCCTTCCTCTCACCCCAAGCCGCACCTCCATTTCCTACCTACTAACGTCATCCCACCTCCTTGACCTGTCTGTCTTCCCTGGACTGACCTATCCCCTCCCTATCTCCCCACCTATACTCTCCTCTCCACCTATCTTCTTTTCTCTCCATCTTTGGTCTGCCTCCCCCTCTCTCCCTATTTATTCCAGAACCCTCAGCCCATCCCCCTCTCTGATGAAGAGTCAAGGCCCAAAACGTCAGCTTTTGTTCTCCTGAGATGCTGCTTAGCCTGCTGTGTTCATCCAGCTTCACACTTTATTATCTTGGATTCTCCAGCATCTGCAGTTCCCATTATCAATGAGAATAAATAATGCCAATTACCAGCTGCTTACAGTTCTGACAAAGGGTCACTGGACTCAAAACGTTAACCATGTTTTACTCTCCACAGATGTGTTCAGATCTGTGTGTTTCTCTGGCACTTTTGGTTTTATTTATATCAATAAGTAATTCCTCCCACAATATTTCATTCAAAAAGAAGAAGGTCAAATATATCCCAGAGTCTAAGCAATGCCTCAGTTTTGCAATTCAAAGCGCTGATGAGTCATTTCCCAAAGTTAAAGAAAGAAATTCTGAAATGCACAGGAAGACTTGATTCATAGGTAAATGTTTTTCACGCAACCGGCATATTTACGTGGATCACTTCTTCTAAAGAGGCCAGCTGCAGAAAGATTACGCTTCATTTATCTGTGTGAAAGTTAAATCAATGGCGTCTGATGGAGATTTAAAGGAAAGGAAATTTAACACCTATTGTTATGGTTATCATTTGCATGTGCTGGTGAAGAGGTGGATAACTAAAATAACCTGATTTACCCCCGACAATTAGCAATCTCAGTAAGGAGGAAAATAAATGTATTGCTAATGGAAGTTAAAAAGACAATACTCAATATGTTGGGTGTTGGCATGCCCACCTTTCTCAGCAGAGATACTTTAAGACCATCATTATATGGTTATATATATTATATATCATTATTATAAGAAAGAAGATAAAAAGAATTCCATATATACTTGCAAGAATGTATAGCACCTTCTGCAGCCCTTCAAAGTGCTTTAGAACCATAAGTATTTTTGAAGTGTATCCATGTTGCAATGTCTGAAACACAGGTTTTAGTTTCTAAATTTAGGTAAAACTTTTGTGCATCTGACAAGTGAACAATCTGGGATTAGTATCTGTTTATGAAATTATGATAGGTTTTGGTGTACAGACATTAGAATTAGTCATCATTCATTTTTTTGTTTGTATAATTTTGTGAAATTGAATTAATGCTCATTATCAACATTTATTAAAAGAAGGGCTTAAAAGAAAACAAATATTTAAAATAATGGAATAGCGTACGTTCATTGTGTGTTTTCTGATATTTCAGGCTTCTAGATCAAAAAAGTATCGTGGATACACAGGTAGTGGGAGACTTTACACTGTGTCTGACTTTACACAGCGGGTAAAGAAAAGGATAATCCCTTTGGAGGAACAGGGAATGGGATCATCAGTATATTCCCATTTCATTAATCTTGTGTTGTCACCTCTCCTTGAACCATGACCTGTCCAACGGGTTACACCAGCTCAGAGATTGCAGCCCTTTTTTGGTATGCGTCCTCAGGGATTTAAAAAAAGCTACTGCTTCTCCACAGTTATATTCCTTTTCTACTGATGGTCGGCAATGTTTACTTCCTTGGAGAAGATAAGGTAAAGTCAAGTGCCTGTAGCAGCCTAACATGTTCCAGCTTATAAATTGATACAGTACATAATCTGTCAAGGCGTACTGTGCTCTAAATATCCAGGACTCACAATAGCTTTTTTGACAAACAATGTGAGTTGGAAGAGGTTGCACTTTGCAGAAATGCAGATCTTTGACTTGCAAGCACTGAAAGATTATGAAATGAGCAAATGATAGAGGATGTATATTCACAAGGGTGGCCAGAAGTACTTGAACTATCCATGTGAACAGAAAGACACAACATATACATTTCCTTTCATTGTTCAACAAAGTTGCAAAAATAATTTCAACAAATGCTAGACTTTTGAAATTTTGTAATGGAGAAAACATAGCGGAGACACCCATCATTAATGAAATGGTCATTGGATAATCTACCTTGTAATGATGTGAGTGAAGGAAAAATATTATCCAGAATAGCAGGCAATCAACCTTAATCTTCCAAATGTGGCCTGGGATCATGTTCTGTCCAACTGAGAGGACTGATAGGACCTTGGTTTAATGTCTTCTTAGCTTGTAGAGTGATGGAAATAGCAGTGAGTTCACCTGCAAATCCCACCAGAGAGTCTGTACCACCCCTTTGTGGCTCTGACCTTTCTGTTAACCTTGTTCTTCTGCCATCATGATCCAACAATAAGGTTATCCCCACAAATCTGAGGAGGTCCTTCCAACTGCTGATAAACTCAAGGTTGCCACTGCTTCAGCCACCTTTTGCAAAGGAGGGATGCTGTTCTGCAGGTATTAATGGCTGTGTAGATGTTACAGTTCCCTTCCTGACAGTTGGACTGATACGACAGGTAATCTCTGAAAACTGACAGCATGGGAGCTGAGGCTGTGCTGGAGTTTGTATTTTGCTAGATTTTGGGGCAGTTCCTTGGCTAGTGGGTAGTTTGACACAATCTGGGTTGGATGCGGTCAATAATCACCTTGGACGTAGGAATAGACTCAAATGCTTGCAGTGAATACATAATGAGTCTGGCCTTATGCTGAATTGTACATTTTAACTAAGTTGGTTTCAGTTGGAACAAAAAAATATCCACAGCAAAGCCAAAAACAAAACTGGTAGGTTTTCAAGCAACTCTAGTTTTTAGACATGTTTTTTTGTGTGACCGTACAATACCAAAGCCAGCTTGGTGAGGAAATGAGGGGCTAGGCAAGAAATATCAGAGTGAGGTGATTGTGCAATGAAATGAAACATAACCTCTTGCTTTCTCTCAGCAGCTGCTCCATACTGCTGCCTAAAGACATGCTCTTACTTTCATTCGTAAGGCATCACTCAGACGCAATACAATTCCAATTCTTTCTGAGGGAAAATATCAAAGAATCCCTACAATTAGTAAAGAATCAAAATTGTAAGATCTCACGAGTAAGTGATTTACAAAATAACTTTTTGGGTAGGCAGTAGCCAGGATTTTGTCAGACCAATCAGTGTCTTGGCCCTTGATGGAGAACTGGTGGGGAACCCTGTTGGCTTGATGGGACCAAGTGCCCTTCAACCATTAAACTGGCACTACCATCCTTCCCCATGAATTAAGCTGCTGGTAGTACAAGACCTCGATGACAAAGTGTGAAGCTGGGTGAACACAGCAGGCCAAGCAGCATCTTAGGAGAACAAAAGCTGACATTTCGGGCCTAGACCCTTCATCAGAAAAGGTAGTACAAGACCTGCCTGCAGACAGCTATCAGATAGAGGTCTACATCTCTTCACACCCATAGAAATGGTGACTGCTGGTGGCACGGAGCCACCAGAGGCCCAGGATGATCATGGAACAGTGGGCTGAAGGTGAGTGGAGGGTCCTGGGGTAGAGTTTGCTGGAGAGGGCTGCAGGGAGCGGGGAGCAGAGAGCTTAAAGGAAAGGGAAGGTGTTTGGTTTTCAATGGCTGATGGTAGCTTCTTTGACAATGCAAAGACTATGCGGGATCACACATTGATCCTGAATACAGAGTTAAATGGAGGCTGCAAGGCTTTCCTTTTTTGCAGCCTCCATTTAACTCTGTATTCAGGATCAATGGATGTTAAATGGCTCATTAATGAGTCTGGTTAACATTGCACTTCCAGCAGCATGGTGGGGGACTTTCTGCATTGGGCAGAGTGATGTAGTGTGTCCACCATGATGAAGAAAATTTGGCTGCCATAATTTCTAGCATGATGAGGTGCATTAAATCATATTTCTTTACATTTTTTAAATCATTTTTTACTATTTTACTAATTTTTTACTATTGCTATTGGATACTGCTATAAGCATTGATTTGTCTACTTAGACTGATGAGGAGCAAATAATCTCAAGTTCTATTCGCCACTTTGTGACCTTATTTACAACCAAGGAAAATCAACGTTCAGTGGAATATAAGTACCAATTAAGTGTTGAAAGAGTAAAAGACCAGTTTGTTCTTTAAAAAAACGTGATTGGCAACCTCAGTTTTAGCCCAGTCACAGTGATATTGCAGACAACAGAAAGTTGCTGTAATATGAGGTAATGTCTTTGAAATAATCTCACATCTTTTGCTCAGATTTGATTTGGGTCTGGTGCCCACACCAGAGTTGTGATGTACAGTTTGTGTCATTAGCAAAACCAAAGCCACATCACTTTGCCACAAAATGTGTACTGAGACTGATATTTTTAATTCCACTGTCAAAACGTCCTTTAAAAGATAGAAAGTAATTGCCTCATTATAACACAGATATATTCACATTAGCGTATATAATTGAATCTGTTCATACAACAGATTACATTTGACTGTGCAATGATTCATGTTGCTATGTAAATTGTGCTTGAATTTTCTTTAGCACTTCTGTGCTGAATTGGTTTCGGTATAAAAAGTAGAATTAAGGATGCAAACCATATACCTGACAATGTGCAAACCATAAAACATAAGACCTCTATTATAGCTGAAATAACTTCATCTTTCACTGTGCAAAGTGTATTTCATTTTGGCTGAGGCACTGCATACCATCTATAATTGAAGAAGTAATTCAAACTATACATACAATAACATTTATGCATTGCATAAATTCCTTCACCTATCCTCCCCCTGAAATGTACTGATGATATACAGAGAACATTGGCACTACATCATAGTTAAAGACTGAAAGCATTGAATATCAGACAAACAATCACCAGCTGAGATTAACAGGGCACCAGTTTATGAACCAGATGTTGCATCAATACTCTGGTTGTTATTAAATGAGATTAGTTCATATGAGTATGGTAATTATACATCCATTGGCACAACCCACAAAATCTGGAAAACAGAGCTCTTTCAATGTTTAGTAACGTGCATATTTACGATTCTTTTTGCTTTCTTGCCTTACTTTCCTCCTTTAAGATGCTTAATTTACCTCTTTGCTAAAGCCCTTGGTCATCTTAACTAATACCTCCTTATGTGGCTCGGTGTGATACTTCATTTAATAACCTCCCTGTTGAAGCAACTTGGAATGTTTCATCACATGAAAAGTTCCATATAAATAGAAGTTGTTGTCGATTCTGGCTGCCAGTGTTAAGAATTTGTTGCAAATTATGCAGCAATTTCTCTTCAATTGCAATCATAGGGGAAGAAAAAACTGGAGAACTTTGAGAAGTTTGCTGTAAAATCTATGGAAATTGACCAGCTGTTTTCCTGACCATTAGTTTAAAATCAAAGATCAGCATCACTTATGAACACAGGAACATAGAAACAAGAGTGACACAATTCAGTGCTGTTCAGTGAGATGACGACTGATCTGTGGCCAGTTGTGCTTTACACCGAGAAAAATTCCCTATGCGGCCTCGGAGAATTTAGGCACAATTGAACTAACATTATTTACACTTTGATATTAGAGTGGAGGGCAGAGGTGCAATATAGCAAAATGCAACAGGAGTTAAAATGTACTCCAATCCATCCCCCTTAAGCAACTCATATAAAATATAAAATGCTACATGTTCTTTCAGAAGACAATGCGTAAAGCAATATAAAAATTACCTAAAATATAACAAGTTGGGTTGCATATTTTTTGGAATCATTGTTAAAATAATTATAACTAAAACACATATGATTGATATTTCCACAGTAACTTAGACATAAAAATGCTTTCCTTAACACTGGCGAATCTTCAAAAAAGAGACCATTTGACCCAAAAAATAATTGAAAAAGAATAATTTTTTTTCTTCTAGCTCTCTTCCTGTTTGAGTGTCTCCTTGCTTTTCCAGCTTGACTCCGCTCTGTCAATATGTTTAATTGTGTCAAATTTAAACTTTGATTTTGACTCCCAACTCCACTCATTGCTTGGGGCTATGACATTGATTGATTAGCCTTAATCAAAAATCCTAACTCACCTATCACCTACGGATTCTGTAATACTGGCATGGAATGTCAACTACTGCTCAATTGGTAGCATTTGTATCTGTGGGTTCAAGTCCCACTTGAGTACCTGAGCAGAAAAGTTAAGGCTCTGTCTCCAATACAATACATGCTGCCCTTTTAGGCAGGATGACTATCTGCCTGGTGAATGGATGTGAAAGATACCATAATACCACAAGCTTTCAGTTTTCTTTTGACATCTACTTTATTTCCGACTTTCACCTCAAAGTGTTGGGGGAATGTGAATTTTAAGCAGCTTCTCCTGTTCTCCCTTTGATATATTTGTTCTTTCCAAGATATATCTTTGATATATTTGTTCTATGCAATGCTGATGGAGTCTTGATCCAATCTTCACTGGATATGCGATGAATCTAATCTCTCTACAACAAGTTCAATCACATATTTCTCCTAAAAGAAAAAAAAGAACTCCAGTAGCTGAAAATCTGGAACAAAAACAGGAATAATAAATTGTAGCTTTGGGCCCCCTTTCTAAGTAAAGATATACTGGCATTAGATGCAGTCCAGAGAAGGTACACCAGGCCGATACCATGCATGGAGGGATTGCCTTATGAGGAGAAATTGAATTGGTTGGGCCTGAACTGATTGGAATTTAGAAGAATGAAAGATTACCTTATTGAAACATACAAGATTGTTAGAGGGCTTGACAAGATAGATGCTCAGAAGTTGTTTTCCCATGTGGGAGAGTCTAGGTGGAGAGGGCATAATGTCAGAATAAGGCACCACCAATTTCAGACAAAAGTGAGGAGGAAGTTTTTCTTTCAAATTGTAATGAATCTGTGGAATTCTTTATCATACAAAGCTGTTGTGGCTGCATCACTAAGTATATTCAAGGCTAGGATAGACAGATTTTTAATCAGTAAGAGAATCAAGCATAATGGAGAAAGGCAGGAAAGTGGAACTGAGGATTTTCAGATCTGCCATTATTACCTTGAGTAGTGGAGCAGTTTCAATGGGTTGAATGGTCCACTTCAGCTCTTATATCTTTGGTTGATGGCTTAATACATTTTCTTCCACTAAACCATTTAGAATTCAAATCGTTTTATGAACCACGATCAATAACTGAACAATCCAAATGTCTCAAAATTTTATTTTCTTTGCACTTTTCTGTTGGAGTAGTAAGAAACTATTTTTACCTTAGGGACAAAACCTCTGAAAGAGCCAGTAAACTGATTCACTTTGTCACTGTATAAGAAAGAGCCCGTTAAACATTTTGAACTTCATTCCTCATTATGGTAAGTTCTGAGTGGCCATCATTCACCTGTACCATCGCCATTGATTCAATACCCAATACCCTTGTGGTGCAGCCTTTGCTGAAGCCTTTTTATTGTTCCCATTCTGACCACCAATTTTCTTTTATATCCCACATCTAATGGCAAATAGAAGCATAATGGTTGATTGACCTCACTTTTGTTCTCTATGCTGTCATTTCCATTGAAAATAAAAGCTTCCAACTTCTCCATAAAGCTAGACAATGCTCAAGTCTTTCAACTTCCCTGTAATTTTCCACATCAGATCTTACTAACAGTTAACTGCCATTGAGAAACATCAGTTGAATCTGCCACCTCTGGCTTGTTATTGGCATGCTGTTTCTGAATTTCTCTATTATTGTGAGTTTTCTCATATTATCACAAGTTTGTTCTAACCCCAGTGAATGAAGCTATTGATCCCATCACATTCCTTTTGTCTGTGCAAATTGAGCAAATGTCTAACTGGATCCCTTCTTTATTGTCATAAACTTTAGTTGACAAGACACTGGAACAAGGTTGTTAGCAATAACAGATACCTTTTTAGTACAGAATACTTAAAGGAACTTCTAAAAGAGTCAAGTGAAAGTCAATAGCTTTACGGAAACGATAACAAAGTGTGGAGCTGGATGAACACAGCAGGCCAAGCAGCATCTCAGGAGCACAAAAGCTGACGTTTCGGGCCTAGACCCTTCATCAGAGAGCTTTACGGAAAACTTTGTCACACAAAAGTCATTGTGTCTCTTCAATTTTGCAACTACTTTCTCAATAGATAGGAAATATCTCTCAACTCTGTCCTTTAAATTTAGGCATGAGACAAAGAATTTTCAATAAATTAAACTTCCGAATGGGACTTCCCTCCTTATTCAAGCTATTAGAATCTCTTTCGCCTATGTTCCTCTTTAGCGAGTTTATGATTTTCTGAAATAAAAGCAAAAGGTGCTGAAAAACTCAGCAGGTCTGACAGTAATCATGGAGAGAGAAGTAATAACATTTCAAGTCCAACATGACTTCTTCATTCTTTCATCCCTCTTTGGTGCGAAAGAAAAAAATTATATTGGCTTTGAAACGTTAACTGTGTTCTCTGTCCACAAATACTGCCAGACCTGCAAAGTTTCTCCAGCACTTTCTGTTAATTGCTTCAGATTTCCAATATGCTTAGTCCTCTACTTTTATTCATGTTTTCTGGGTTTAATCTCTCCTTGCAGTTTTATTTCAATTTCTTTTTCCTTCCTTATTATCTTGCACTCAGGAGTTCATGATCAAGGATTTTCATTTCTTTTTCAAATTTAAGACTTTAATTTCTGTATTTGTTTCTAGTTCATGCTGCTTAATTTCTTTTTCCTTTTCTATTCTACACTGTTTCATTTATTTTTCCTGCTCAAGCTGTTGCATCTGCAAGTGAATTCTACCATTTGGACTAACTCTGTCCCTTTCCAGTTTAAAATTCTGCTCTATTACCTCAGTTATAGCTGCTGCTTCTCATTCAAACTCCAAATCACCCATCAAGGCAGTTAACCAATCTTTAGTTAATTTTCATAAATCGCTCAGAGGTAAACCTTCCTTTCTTTCAGAAAAGACATAGCAGCTGAAAGATTGTTTACTTTTCAGTGAGTGTAATAAAATGTGGTGTGAAAGCTTGATTACATAATTCCTCTACACATCTACCTACTTGTCTTCATCTATAGGTTCAAAGATCTCGTTTATCATTATGAATTCCCAATCCCTTCAAAACATATGGGCCTTTTATTCCAGAACCCACTAGAACCCCAATCTATTATGATTCCAAATTATGAAAATATTAAGCAATTACATCTTTTTTATGTACTGACTTGGTAGACCAGAATCTTTTATAGAATTGAATGTGTGGAGAAATTAGAGAGAGGAAAATAAGTGGCAGAATGCTAGGCTTGAGTTGAAATGCCCAAAACATGCTTATTTTTTCTATGGACTTGAATGAAACAAATGTTAACAAGAGAAGGACAGGAGGTACAGATGGAATTTAATGAACATTTTCAATGGTGGGTATCTGAAATTTACTGCCTGAGAGGGTGGTAGAGGCAGGAAACATCACAGTATTTTAAGTCACATTTTGATTATCATTTGAAGTGCTGGAAAATAGGACTAGAATAGATAAGTGCTTGATGGCTGGTGCAGGCATGATGGGCCAAAGCGTCTCTTTCCATACTGTGAAGCTCCATGATTCTATGACTGTAAGAATGACCAAATGAACAGGTAAGATGATGATTCTAAACCATACACACTATTCATATAACTTAGACTCTAATATTTGGAATTAACATGAGATAAATATGAGTTAACAGAAAACCTAGAGTCAAACACCCCACAAATTTTAGTTCAAGTAGCTGATATGATCAGGATATAGGTACAGGAGTAGGCCATTCAGCTCTTCGAGCCAGCACCAACATTCATTATGAGCATGGCTGATCATTCACAATCAGTATCCTGTTCCTGCCTTATCCCCATAACCCTTGATTCCACTATTTTTAAAAGGTCTATCCATCTCTTTCTTGAAAGTATTCAGAGGCTTGGCCTCCACTGCCTTCTGGGGCAGAGCATTCCATATATCAACCACTCCCTGGGTGAAGAAGTTTTTCCTCAACTCTGTTCTAAATGGCCTACCACTTATTTTTAAACTATGCCCTCTGGTTCTGGACTCACCCATCAGCGGAAACATGCTTCCTGCCTCCAGAGTGTCCAATCCCTTAATAATCTTATACGCCTCAATCAGATCCCCTCTCATCCTTCTAAACTCAAGTGTTTACAAGCCCAGTTGCTCCAATCTTTCAACATATAATAGTCCCGCCATTCCGGGAATTGACCTCGTGAACCTATGCTGCACTCCCTCAATAGCAAGAATGTCCTTCCTCAAATTTGGAGACCAAAACTGCACACAATACTCCAGGTATGGTCTCACCAGGGCCCTGTACAGCTGCAGAAGAACCTCTTTGCTCCTATACTCAATTCCTCTTGTTATGAAGGCCAGCATGCTATTAGCTTTCTTCACTGCTTGCTGTACCTGCATGCTTGCTTTCATTGACTGTTGTACAAGAACATCTAGATCTCGTTGTACTTCCCCTTTACCTAACTTGGTTCCATTTAGATAGTAATCTACCTTCCTGTTCTTGCCACCAAAGTGGATAACCACACATTTATCCACATTAAACTGCATCTGCCATGCATCCGTCCACTCACCTAGCCTGTCCTTGTATTCTCATAACATCCTCCTCACATTTCACATTGCCACCCAGCTTTGTGTCATCAAGTTATTGTAAAAGCTCAGCAGGTCTGGTAGCACCTGTGAAGAAAAAAGTCAGAGTTAATGTTTCGGTTCCAGTGCCCCTTCCTCAGAACAGGAGTCAGAGTTAAGGTCATAACTAGGGCCGAGCATGAGGAAGAATTTGAGGAAATGGAGTAGAACAGAGGCCAGAGAGGGTATTAGAATCAAGGGCGTATTTGAGGATGACACTTGGGAGTTAGAATCAGAGTTGGAACTGTAGCTGGGGCCTTCAGCAAGCAGAGAGTTAAGGAGTTTGATATTGTCATCTGCAAGGGATGCCTGTGGCCTAATGGAATTAGGGAAAATACAATAGTTGTAAGTTAATTTGGGGAAAATTGAGTTAGAAGCAGGTTCTAAATACATCCGAAAAACAAGAAATCAATGTTCTTGGAGTTTGTGGTGTGTGAACTATAAGTAAGACCTTGGCTTGAGAAAGATATGATTGGACTCTAACTAATCACAGTGTGAGCCAGGAAGTGAGCCAGCAAGGGAACGGAGATCAGAGAGAGCCAAGGCCGGAACTGGGGCTGTGGCTGAGTGACGAGGCATGGTCAGAGAATCAGGGACCAAGCCAGGGAGGGAGCTGCAGGTCTATGATCTTTGACACGATATGCCTTTAAGAGGGATTTGTCGGTCTTGGTTCTCTTGAAGACGGGTGTTGTAAATCGTTTCAGAGCCTCTGAGATGTCCGCATTCTTCCTCAACTGAGGATTCCCCAGTTCCATTGTTGACAGGGCCTTCAGCCAGGTCCCACCCATCTTCCACACTTCTGCCCTCACCCCTTCTCTTCCCTCCCACAACAGTGATAGGGACTCCCTGATCCTCACCTACCGTCCCACCAGCATCCACTTCCAGAAGATTGTCAGACACCGCTTCCACCACCTCCAGCAAGATGCCACCACCAGACACATATTCCCCTTCCCTCCCTTGTCTGCCTTCTGCAGGGACCATTTCCTCCGGGGCACCCTGGTCCATATTTCCTTTCTCCCCAACACCTCCCCACAGCCCTACAGCACCTTTCCTTGTAACCAGCAAAGGTGCAACACCTGTGCATTTACCTCCTCCCTCCCCAGTATCCAAGGGCCCAAACATACCTTCCAGGTGAAGCAAAACTTCACCTGCACTTCCCAGAATCTAGTCTACTGCACTCGCTGCTCACAATGTGGTCTCCTCTACCTTGGGGACACAAAGTGTAGACTTGGTGACCGCTTTGCAGAACATCTATGTTCTACTCGCAAAAAAGACCCGAACTACCTGTTGCCTGCCATTACAATGCACTACCTTGCTCCCTGGCCAACATCTCTGTCTCTGGCTTGCTACAGTGTTCCAGTAAAGCTCAGCGCAAGCTGGAGGAACAACACTTCATTTCCGCTTGGGGACCCTACAGCACTTCAGACTCAATATTGAGTTCAATAATTATGGGGCTTAAAGTCCCCCATGTCCCAGCCCCCCACCCCACACACCAGGCCTTGTTACCACATAGCCTGCTATTACACAACCCCCTGTTGTTAGTCACTAACAGTCCCCATTAACAACTATTCACCCTCCCAACCTTATCGTTAGCAACTCTTTTGTTTGTCCAACTGTCTTTCTCTCTCTTCGGCCTCTATTCTATCATTGACTCCATACCCCACCCACCTCCCTATTTTCTGCATATAAAGCTGACGTTTTCCCAGCCACCATCCGTTCTGAAGAAGGGTCACTGGACCTGAAGCATTAACTCTGTTTTCTTCTCCACAGATCCTGCCAGACCTGCTGAGCTTTTCCAGCAACTTTGTTGTTGTTGTAAATCTGGTGCCGAGATGTCTGCTCCATGTAAAGCAGAGTAAACAGCTTTGTTTTTTTCTTAAAAGCAGACAAAGGAGCAAGCGTGGGTAGACTTACACTGGCCCAAGCTTTTAATTTTGCTTTCAGTTGTTGAAGCTGGGTTTTTTTTGGAGTTGAAGCTCTTAGGTACAGCTGCCTCTCTGCTGTTGCAAAAAAAACTTGAGTTTTGTCTCTGCTATAAGACGCATTCCTCTGGTTCTCCCTTTCTCATAGACTGGTTACAGCATGTGATCAAGTTGCTTTTGCTGAATTTGCCTTTGCTTAGGGTGTGTTTATGGGATGCTGCTATATTGGAATAGTTGATGAATTGTAGTTACATAATATATTATTTTGTTTAGTATTTCAATAATGTTAAAGTTATGTCAATTCTTGATTTTTGTTTGTATTTTAACTGTAGTATAAGAATAACTTGTGGTTTGCTTAAAGCCTAGTAGTTTAACCAATCAAATCACAAGCCTTTATCTTAGATTAAAGCTGGGATCTAGCCAACCTCCTTGATATATTTTGAAGGGGTTTGGTCTGATCCATAATAAATGCATATAAGAGAAAAAAGAAGTCAAAAGTTCTTCGGCCACCAACAGGAGGGGACTCATAAAGATTCAACAAGTCACTGTTTCAAAGTGTGCGATAATGAGTTCGCCAGCAGCAAAGAACAAAAGACACAGAAAAAAAGCTTGGGACCAAAAGTCTCCCTATTTAGGTCTCCGGATGAGTGGGTGGAAATGTATTCTCCAACCGAAATGACCAAATTGTGATGCACTAAAATGAAATTGGATGATTTTTCTAAAATACCTTATTTTGGGGTGGGGTGGGTTAAGGTCCAATATTACCTGACCTAAAAACGGAAAGTTACAGAAGCATAGCCTTTGGAACTAACAAACATTTTGGACTGATTCTGGGAGATTCTGTGAGATTTAAGATTTAAAAGGTAATGTAGCATACACATGTGAACTGTGCTTTCTTTTGGTTGTGCTAAAATAAGAAGTGCGTTCTTCCATTTTGATTCTAAGGTATAGGTTGCTGATAAAGACTGTGTTTTATCACATGTGCATTTAATTTTTTGTAACACTAAACGTCTTGATTCATGAAACATTTTCTGTCACCTTTTAACCGAAAGTTCAACTTTTTAAAAGAAATCAGTCTCTACGAATATAGTAACATAGCAACCATATTGTAGAGCAATGTTTGAAATACATTGCCATATTGTATCTCTGTATTTGGGAGGGTGTCAATGATCTGCAGTTATTCAGTGAGGAATCTGTCAAGGCTTTATGATTCACCTTCACTCTGTCAGGAAGGAGAGATCTCATCTAGAGTGAGACACAGCCTGAGTAAGTATAAAGTTTGGGGACTTTAGTGGCAATGCGGGAAGTTGGTACAGAGGGGAATAAAGATTTTTTTTCTTGCTTTTTTTGGCTCATAGCTTATGAGGTGTTTTTTTTAAAACAGGAAAATTGAAGCACTGTATCATGGCCAAGCACAATATTGATATCACAGGTAAACCATAAGTTAATTTATTCGTGATAGTCAATTTAGTGCTATCTAGTGTAGGTTATGTTCAGATTGAAGGTTAATAGGGGAGACATTTACAGACTACAAGCTGAAAGACCAGTATAAAACTTTTTAAAAAATCAAATTAAGAACTAAGTCATTGAAATAGGGATGATGGGCCAGGCGATGTGTTATACCTGCATGATGTGGGAGCTGATGGACACCATTGGGGTCGTAGTGATCACATCTGTAGCAAGTGCTGGCTGCTTGTTGGAGTTGATGAGCTGAAGCCAGAGCTTCTAACACTGCAACACATTAGGGAGGAAGAGTTACCCAGACGCTGTGTTTCAGGAGGCAGTCACACCCCTTAGGTTAACTGCCTGTCAGTGGTCAAGGACAGGAGGTGTGACTACGAGCGAGGAAAGCAGCGGAACCAGGAGGTAGTGCCGAAGAAGATTCAGCCCTGAGCTTGACTAACAGCTTTAAGATTCTTGCGCCCTGTGTGGATGACAGTGGAGTCTTTAGGGAGGGTGAGGAAACAGACCAAAGCACCATGTTACAGGGAGCCATTCAAAAGGGCAGAGAAATGGAAATGTAGTTGCTATGTGGGTTAGGATAGTCAATGGGATATGCACTGGGGAAGCAGGGAGCTGTTCCCCAAAAGACAGGCTCCATCTACATCCTGTTGGGTCCGGAGTTCTGGCAAATTGCATAAGTAGGGCTGGAGTCAGGGCTTTAAAGCAAATAGTACAGGGGTGGGGTCAGTTCCATGGAAAATTGTGGAAAAAGTTAAAGGGGGAGAGAGCTCAACAAAAGTTGAAGTCTCCAGAACAATTAATAGGACAAACAGTATGGAAAGAGTCAGGAATCTAACTTCAGGCATTGAAAGATTTCAGGAATGAAGGGCTTTTCGTATGAAAAGTGGTTGAGGATTCTGAGCCTTTCTCAGGGATTTAGAAGGATGAGGGGTGATTTGATTGAATTTCAGAATACTGAGTGGCCTGAATAGACTGGCTGTGGAGAAGATATTTCCACCAGTAGGAGACACTAATAGCTGAGGACACAGCCTCAGAATGAAAGCGTGACCTTTTAGAACTGAGTTGGGGAAGAACTTCTTCAGTCAGAGGATGATGACTCTGTGGAAAACACTGCTGCAGAAGACAGTGGAGGCTAAGTCATTGATAGATGGATCCTTAACTAGTAAGGTGATCAAAGGATATGGTCAGAAGGCAAGAGATTATTTTGAGAAACATATCAGCCATAATCAAACAGCAGTGCAGCTTCGATGGGCCACATTACCTCATTCTGGTTCTTTATGTTCTGGTCTAAAATTGTCTGGTACGGCTTGCATGCATGATCTAGTTATTCATAACCCACCTTAAAGATAAACCCCAATTTCATGGATTAATAAAGTGAAACTGTAAAAGGTTGTATAATTGCAAACATAAAGTTAAGAAAATGATAACGATCATATAAAATTCTATTAAACTATGTGACTTCCACCCTCCAGGCCCCTCAAAATAACATTTGTGCCATTTGGAAACTGCAATCGATCTTTGTCATTTTACCAACTGTCAATTTTAATACTCTTTGAATTACAATGCAATTCTCTTTACGTTACAGCGTGGGTGGCCCTAAAACGAAGTCTCTTTTAATTAAGGAAAGTTTTCTCTACAAAAGTGAAAAATCTAAACAATATTTAAACTTATGTTTGTTGTAAGTATATACAGTGAGTTGTGTAATGTGCCTTAAGTAAATGGCTGGGATGTGGGAAAAAGAACCCACCATTAAAATAGATCACCAGCTATTGCCATCTTCTAAATTTGTGTGTGAAACACATACAATGATATATACCCCACATCTCATTATAAGAGGTTTTGACTGTACTGAATAAACTTAGAAGAATTCCAATGATTGTTTATGCAAATGTCTGTTATGAAACTGAGCAAACCAAATTCCTGACGCAAAGCTGAAATATTTTAAATTGCATTCATCATACTCACATGATATGAATATTATATAAGCTTGATTTGGGCTCAAAGCATAAAGGCCAATTTTCTATTTGTGTTCACACTGCTGAAGTAAGTATTCTAGTTTTTGTTCTTATTGCCTGGTGTAGGAAGCAGAGAAATGAAAATGAAGTTTAAAAGCACTTGCACTCAGATTCTCCAGGGGATTTCTGCTGACTACTGTAACTTTAGTGGAAAACAGTAATGTCTAAAAAAAATCTGTATAATGGCTAGAAGAGACCTTTCCATTATTTATTCAGCATTCCTGCTGATTTTCAATTCATGTTACAGCAGTTGAATTGGAGAACCCCATGAAAATGATTTGTGTAATATTTTTATCCAGGGTAATAGTGGAGTAGTCAAGCAGTGGTGAATGTAACCAGGCCACAAACCCAGCTGATGGCAATACTGTACGAGTCAGACCACAAAAAGTGAAACCTGGCCAGATAAACTAAAAGTTTTATCTTTGCTGTTTGTTCGCCATGGTGGTCAGTCAGTGAACATGTTCACTGAGGCTGCCTATGTACTTTTAGCAAAAGAGCATCAAAGTTTATTACATGCAAAAGGAAAAGAAAAGAGATTTTTACACTATCTAAGAACTACTGGAAATGATCGAATTGCAAAATCAGAAATAATGATTTAACCCTTTTTCCTCTCAACTACAACTTTAACAAAATTCAAATCTCAATGAAGGGTCACTTTGACTCCATTTTAAAGATCCTTGTGCAGTTGGCACGGTTGTAATTGATTTCTGAAGTTTTTTTCTTCCTGACTTCTCAGCACTTTCAGAGCAAACATGTGGGTTTTCCCATGCACTTCCAGCTCCCACTACTTTTTTTGCTTTTGCAATTTTCTTCTAAACTGCTCATGACTTCTAGAGTCCTTCTTAATACTTCTAAAGATTGCCATGAATTTCTGGAGACTGCTAAACTAACAGCTCCTATTCCCTCTGACTATACCTGCACGCTCTCGCTGACCTTCTGGCTGATTCTGTCCTTTTGTGATACTGAATTCCTGTCACAAGGCAACCACTTTTTTTTTTACCATCTTTCCCTCTAACTAACTGGAGAGTTCATCTGAAGATTCACTCCAAGATTATAAACCCTCATTAAAAATCAGGCATCAACAGTCTTCAGACAAAATCCAAGCTGAAACTAAACCACCCCTCCTTTTCTTAACACAGGCAAAATGGAAAGTCAAATCAAATTTAAGATTATTCATGGTTCTTCCAACTTTAGAACCAAATATTCCAAATGATAATTACACTTTATATAAATCTTCATCACAACCCACAGTCTCACAATTCAGTGTGTGCATTAAGTCAGGTGGTCAATGTGTTTAGCTACTCGCCTTGTCATTTATTACACATTTGGTTGATGTGCTTCAGTTTTGGTTGTGTTGGCATCACGGACTCACCTCTATTTTCTGCAGGAAATATAAAGGAGGCTAACAAAGTGATCATGAAAAGTTAATCTGCCTTTGGGATGTTGATTGAGGGATAGATGTGTGCTGAGTGTTAGCTCACCTGCACTTCTGCAAAACATTTGCCATAAATCTTTTATATCCGCTTGATCAGGCAGATAGGTGCTCGGTTTCACATCTCATTGAAAGGTTGACTTTCCACCACTGCCCACGTTTGAGTGGTGTGACATGGAGTGCCAAGCCTTTTTCTTTGTATAATGCACTGAAGCCCTGGAGTGGGAATTGAATCCAGGATAATCGTGACTCCAAGGAGGAAGTGCTTTTAACTGAGCAATGGCAAACAATTCTGATGACTGGATGAGGGATGTTTGGAGTCTGTGACTGAATATAATCTCTGCTGAGTTAGCTCTGAACTCAGGTGATTATGTAGTATCAAGTGACAGGATTCTGACCTAAGTTCCTAATCATGATCATTTCAACAACAGAAAGAGAGAGATGGAAAATGGATGTTTCCTTATTGAAAAAAAGATGAAGAATTCATTTCTTACAATATTCTGGCACACCATCTAGTGGCATTGGCAGCAACCTGCAAGCATATCTCATTTCCATCGTGTTGGCTCAGGAAATAGACGTTGCGATCACTAAAAACAAAGACTGATATCAATAAACAAAAGTTGAGTATTTGCCTGTGTTATTCTGATGGTGGCAGTGAGACATGCCAATATCACTGACATGATACATAGAATGATGTCAATCAGAGGAAAATGTGACCATACTCGTCAGGTATGTAATGAGCTAAATCTATTCCCTGATGGTCTGAACAGCTTCATGGGTTTGCATCCATTTGTTTCTTTAGTTTAATAACTAACTCAGGTTCCTCAAACTCCTGTGAGAGTAGAATTGTAAAGGAATCTAAATGTTCCTTAGGTGTATCAGGAATGTTTCAGATGACATTACTGTCATCTTTCATTCTCAATTTTTTAGATTCATGTTACACTCGAAGGTTTGAGTAAAATAGTTAAGGCTGACACTTTGATGATGGCTCTCATTTGCATAACATGTTAAAACGAGGCTCTATCTGTACACTCACATGAACATACAAGAACCTTTGGCATTACTGAATCTCTAAGCAGTGTTCTCAACTTAAATTAGGGCAATCACAGACATACAAAGAAAGAATTGTCTCAAGTTGATTGAGAAAATAGCTGAAGGGGAAGGTCAGGGAATGAGCAGTAGCAGATTTTTAATCAGCTATTTCAGAATGCTTAGCAAAAATTTATCTTGATCAGAGAGGACTTGATGAGAAGGATGAACAACCCATGGATCATAAAGGCAGACAAGGAGAGAATCCAACTAAAAACCAAGGCCTACAAAGCAGCAACAACTAATGGTCGGCCAAAGGGTTGGAATTTGTTTGGGAACCAGCAGCAGATGTTAAAATACAAGTACAGGAGGAAAGAATTGACCATGAAAATGAATTGGCAAGAAACACAAAGACAAGCAGCAAGATCTTTTATAAGTAAGTAAAAAAGTCACAGCTTATGTAAGCGTGGGAACCTTTGAGAACCTGGGGAACTAATAATGGTGAACAGGGAAATAGCAGATCATTTAAACCTTTATTTTGTAGCAGTCTTCATCGTGGAGGACATTATAAATATCTCAAAGATATCAGATAAGTAATGTGCTCATAGGTCTTGTATCAAAAAGGACAAAGCATTTGACAAACTAATGGGGCTAGAGACAGATTAGTAACCAGGACAGGAGTTTTGAACAACTGGCTGCAGGAATTGTGGTGGCATCGGTTGAAATATTTCAGAACTTAGTGGATTCAATGGAAGGTTCCATCAGATTGCAAAGCTGTAAATGTGATACTGCTGTTCTTGAAGGGATGAAGACAGATAGCAGACAATTGTAGGCCAGTTAGCCTAACATCGGTTGGTGGGAAAATGCTAGAGTCCATTGTTACAGAAGAAATAACAGGGCATTTTGAAAGGCTTAACACAATGTGAAAGGGAAATCATACTTTGCCAATTTTCCAGAGTTCTTTGATATTATAACAAGTAGAGTTGATAATGGGATACCAGTAGATATAGAGCGTTGGTTCTCCAGAAGGCACTTGGTAGGTGCCACATAAAAGGTTATTGTACTGTATAGGAGTTTACTGTGGCTGGGGGTGGCATGTTAGCATGGTTTGAGGATTATGAGGATAACATGCAGAAGGTAGAGAATTCAGATTATTGAGTCTCTTTCAGGTTGCAAAGTCTTCTTACTGCTAACACTCACAATGCAGTTACCCCAGCCAGTTTGACAGCTCATATTCTCATTATTCTTGGGAAACACCTCTGCTCTAACAGCGACTGTCTTTCTATCTGCTCTAATAGTGGACAACACATTCAGAGCATATTACAAGGACAATTGATGATACTTATATAATGAACGCCCACGATGAATTTGCCCAAGGTATCAGTTGTGGAGTCACGTGGATAGGTGTTAGCCCCATGCAATCGCTAACCAACAAATGGGAAAAGAATAAAGGCCATTACTTCATAATGAGTTGTTCATAGGAACATAGAAGACAGGATGAGGAGGATGCCATTTGGCCCTGCAAGCCTGCTCCACCTTTCTTCACAATCATAGCTGATCGCCCAACTCAATAACCTGATCCTGCTTTCTCCTCATAAGCTTTGATACTATTCACCCCTAGTGCTATATCTGGTTGCCTCTTGAGTATATTCAATGCTTTGGCGTCAACTACTTCCTGTGGTAATGAATTCCACGCTGATTGAACACTACTGTTTTGGTGAAGAAATGTCTCCTTACCTTTGTCCTAAGGGATGCCTTCTGGGGAAGGTGGGACCTGTACAAGAAGGACGGGTTGCATCTGAACTGGAGGGGGACCAATGTCCTGGGTGGAAGGTTTGCTCGAGTAGTTCGAGAGGGTTTAAACTAGTATGGCAGGGGGGTGGGAACCTGAGCTGTATACCAAAGGTGAGAGTTGATGCAGGTGGGGCAGTAGCAAGAGGTAGACCAGCTAGTGGGAAGGATTTTCCTGGGAAGGAACCAAGGGATCGGTTAAAGTGTGTTTGCTTTAATGCAAGGAGTATCAGGAATAAAAGTGATGAACTTAGAGCATGGATCAGTACCTGGTGCTATGATGTTGTGGCCATAACAGAGACATGGGTTTCTCAGGGGCAGGAATGGTTGCTGGATGTTCCAGGGTTTAGAGCATTTAAAAAGAATAGGGAGGGGGGAAAAAGAGGAGGGGGTGTAGCACTACTAATCAGAGAGGGTATCACAGCTACAGAAGCTTCCTTTGTCGAGGAAGATCTGCCTACTGAGTCAGCATGGGTGGAAATTAGGAACAGCAAGGGAGTAGTCACCTCGTTAGGGGTTTACTACAGGCCCCCCAATAGCAGCAGGGAGATTGAAGAAAGCATAGGTCGACAGATTTTGGAAAAGTGTGCACGCAGTAGGGTTGTTGTAATGGGTGACTTTAACTTTCCTAATATTGATTGGAACCTCCTTCGAGCAGAAGATTTGAATGGAGCTGTTTTTGTAAGGTGTGTTCAGGAGGGTTTCCTAACGCAGTACGTTGACAGGCCGACGAGGGGAGAGGCCATTCTAGACTTGGTGCTCGGAAACGAGCCGGGGCAGGTATCAGATCTTGTGGTGGGAGAGCATTTTGGTGATAGTGACCATAACTGCCTCACATTCTACATAGCTATGGAGAAGGAGAGGATTAGGCAAAATGGGAGGATATTTAATTGGGGAAGAGGAAACTATGATGCGATTAGACATGAGTTAGGAAGCATGGACTGGGAGCAGTTGTTACATGGTAAGGGAACTATAGACATGTGGAGACGGTTTAAGGAACAATTGTTGGGAGTGATGAGTAAATATGTCCCTCTGAGACAGGCAAGAAGGGGTAAGATTAAGGAACCTTGGATGACGAGAGCGGTGGAGCTTCTAGTGAAAAGGAAGAAGGTAGCTTACATAAGGTGGAGGAAGCTAGGGTCAAGTTCAGCTAGAGAGGATTACATGCAGGCAAGGAAGGAGCTCAAAAATGGTCTGAGGAGAGCCAGGAGGGGGCACGAGAAAGGCTTGGCAGAAGGAATCCGGGAAAACACAAAGGCATTTTACACTTACGTGAGGAATAAGAGAATGATCAAAGAAAGAGTAGGGCCGATCAGGGATAGCATAGGGAACTTGTGTGTGGAGCCTGAGGAGGTAGGGGAAGCCCTAAATGAGTTTTTTGCTTCTGTCTTTACGAAAGAAACGAACTTTGTAGTGAATGAAACCTTTGAAGAGCAGGTGTGCATGCTGGAATGGATAGAGATAGATGAAGCTGATGTGCTGAAAATTTTGTCAAACATTAAGATTGACAAGTCGCCAGGCCCGGATCACATTTGTCCTCGGCTGCTTTGGGAAGCGAGAAATGCAATTGCTTCGCCACTTGCGAAGATCTTTGCATCCTCGCTCTCCACTGGAGTCGTACCTGAGGACTGGAGAGAGGCAAATGTAATTCCTCTCTTCAAGAAAGGAAATAGGGAAATCCCCGGCAATTATAGACCGGTAAGTCTCACGTCTGTCGTCTGCAAGGTGTTAGAAAGGATTCTGAGGGATAAGATTTATGACCATCTGGAAGAGCATGGCTTGATCAAATACAGTCAACACGGCTTTGTGAGGGGTAGGTCATGCCTTACAAACCTTATCGAGTTTTTTGAGGATGTGACTAGAAAAGTTGATGAGGGTCGAGCTGTGGATGTGGTGTATATGGACTTCAGTAAGGCATTTGATAAGGTTCCCCATGGTAGGCTCATTCAGAAGGTCAGGAGGAATGGGATACAGGGGAACTTAGCTGCTTGGATACAGAATTGGCTGGCCAACAGAAGACAGCGAGTGGTAGTAGAGGGAAAATATTCTGCCTGGAAGTCAGTGGTGAGTGGAGTTCCACAGGGCTCTGTCCTTGGGCCTCTACTGTTTGTAATTTTTATTAATGACTTGGACGAGGGAATTGAAGGATGGGTCAGCAAGTTTGCAGACGACACAAAGGTCGGAGGTGTCGTTGACAGTGTAGAGGGCTGTTGTAGGCTGCAGCGGGACATTGACAGGATGCAGAGATGGGCTGAGAGGTGGCAGATGGAGTTCAACCTGGATAAATGCGAGGTGATGCATTTTGGAAGGTCGAATTTGAAAGCTGAGTACAGGATTAAGGATAGGATTCTTGGCAGCGTGGAGGAACAGAGGGATCTTGGTGTGCAGATACATAGTTCCCTTAAAATGGCCACCCAAGTGGACAGGGTTGTTAAGAAAGCATATGGTGTTTTGGCTTTCATTAACAGAGGGATTGAGTTTAAGAGTCGTGAGATCTTGTTGCAGCTCTATAAAACTTTGGTTAGACCGCACTTGGAATACTGCGTCCAGTTCTGGGCGCCCTATTATAGGAAAGATGTGGATGCTTTGGAGAGGGTTCAGAGGAGGTTTACCAGGATGCTGCCTGGACTGGAAGGCTTATCTTATGAAGAGAGGCTGACTGAGCTCGGTCTCTTTTCATTGGAGAAAAGGAGGAGGAGAGGGGACCTAATTGAGGTATACAAGATAATGAGAGGCATAGATAGAGTTGATAGCCAGAGACTATTTCCCAGGGCAGAAATGGCTAGCACGAGGGGTCATAGTTTTAAGCTGGTTGGAGGAAAGTATAGAGGGGATGTCAGAGGCAGGTTCTTTACGCAGAGAGTTGTGAGAGCATGGAATGCGTTGCCAGCAGCAGTTGTGGAAGCAAGGTCATTTGTGACATTTAAGAGACTGCTGGACATGTATATGGTCACAGAAATTTGAGGGTGCATACATGAGGATCAATGGTCGGCACAACATTGTGGGCTGAAGGGCCTGTTCTGTGCTGTACTGTTCTATGTTCTATTTTCTATCTACCCCAAATCCTCATCCTGTGATCTCTGGTTCTGGACATAACCATCGTTGGCAACATCCTCCCTGCACCTACCCTGTCCAGTCCTGTTAAGAATTCTATATCTCGATGAGATTCCCCCTCATTCATCTCTACCCCAATGAAAACAATCCCAAACTGGGCAATCTCTCCTCAAACGTCAGACTCGCCATCCCCAGAATCAGCATGATAAACCTTCGCTGCACTCCCTTGAGAGCAAGAACATCCTTCCTCAGAAAAGAACACCAAAACTGCACACAGTATTCCAGGTGTGGTCTCACCAAGGCCCTGTATAACTGCAACAACGCTTCCCTGCTCCTGTACACAATCTCTCACAGTCTTCTGTGTAATTGATTTTGTAAATACTGGAACACTCAAACTTAGAATTGAGTTAGAAGCTATCTCTGCCACCTTCATTGTTAGTTACAGGTAGCTTTAAATGTTACTGCAGCAGTAGTTTGAAAGGGTTTTATACAATTTAAGATTTTATACTCTGTGTTGTAGTCTACAGGGAAGAGGTTTTAGACGTCAAAGACAGATGGACAGGAAAGATTGCAAGCCACAGTGATATTGGCAACAGAATACTGGTCAATGCTGATGGAATACTGAATTACATGTGTAGGTAAAAATTTGTATTTACACAGAGCAAATGCAGGAGGTTGGCAGGATAAAGCAGACATCAGAAATAGTCAACGTGAGATCCACAATTTCTTTTGGTGGCTGATTATTAACATATGGTTGTAGCGTTGGTACAAAGCTCCCAGGGACAGCTTGTCAACTTGGAAGCAGAAAATCAGATTGTATTTCCACCTCAGCAGCTTAAAGGAGAAGTTGATTTTTACGTAGTATAATATGGCACAAGACAATGTTGCATCAGGAAGTGAGTTTGGAGCCTAAACAACTACAGGCACTTCAAAAACCATTGTAGTGAAAAACCAACTGGAAATGTCTCTAAAATCTCCAACCAGCTTTGCCTGGAGCTGACGGTCTTTTTAAATGTTACTTTAAATTCCTCAGTCCTAACATGCATTATGATTGATGGGCAGGAGGAGAAATTGATGATAATCCTATGACAATGTCAGAACATAATCTTGATGTGACTCATGTCTTGTGCCAGTGTGTCGCCAATTATATCAGGCATGTTATATCCGCAAGTACCAGGCCAGAGATGTGAGTTCAAGGGAGCTTAATCAGTGAGTCAGAAGGGATGCCTCAAGGTGAAATGCTGAGTTTTGGTGAGAGTGAAAAACAATAGTGCTCACAAAGTCAATGTTTCATAAAATTAGCGCACCAATGCCTAATTGTGAGGATGCTACCCTGTGACCAAAGGATGCTTAAGAAATGTCCATCTTCAAAACTGGGTTAGTTGGTAATTTTCCACAGCTTAGTTATTATTTTAGAGCCCCTTGCAGAAATAGGATATTGTGAAACAATGAGAATAACTTGCTCGGCAGCTGCACCAGGATAATGCAGAGGAAGGCACATGCCAAATAAATTTCAACTGACATTGAAAAATTTACCCTTGGAGGTAACAAATTGTACTAACTTCATGTTTTAAGTACATTAAATAGACATCAGAAGAGCATATCATTTTGCCACACCATTAAGTCAATCAACTACATAAATGTGCAGAAGAAAAGTGCAACTATTGACCCGCACATGAAGAGACTTGTATGATGAGTTACCAAAAACCAGCAACAAAATGAGGGCCAATTTTACTAAAATAAAGAAAAGTTTCTTTACCTGAAAAATAATTATGAAACATTTGATTTTTAATTGATACTTAAATAACCAAAAGAATTATATTGCAAATGAAATTGAAATGGACATGAGATAAAACAAAGGGAAGCAGTGAATGTGATCAGAGTTATGTCCAGTTGTAAGGAAGTTAATCAGAGCTGATCAGATATCTAAATATTCCTATAGCTGCAAATGGCCCCTTGACCTGCACCAAGTTCTTTCACACTTAGTTGTGTCAACTGGCAGCCCCATTCAGGAATGAACATAAACAGCATATCTACACAGATTTTGACATTGAGCAGTGTCTCTGTTCCCTACTTATCTGTGGCAGAGTAAATGAAGACAAGTTTAGTTTGTCCATTTTGTTGAAAGTCTTACTTTAGGGTATGGAATGCAACTAGTGCATTCTTTAAATTGTATTAAGAACAAAGACAGTTGTTGCAGAATTTGTGACCTTAATGTGAAATTTAAGTAACCATGAAATTGAAATGTATTAATGATAATTCTTGAGCCCAGTCAATTTTGGCCCCAAAATGCTTATGTAAAAATGGTCTAAACTTATTTTTGAAGAAATCAGTAACAAAGCCAATTATATTACGAAGCCCCTCCTAATTGAATAAATGTGAAGGATAAACCATAGATCCCAGTGCTTATAAGGAACCTTACGACAAAGTGTAAATATCAAAGAATGTTACTTTTCTAAAATGCTTCAAAACTAGTTAATAAATTGTTTATCAGCTGAGTCTAAAATACTTTGTTTCTCAAAACTGAAATGTGCTCTTAAAGATCATAGTCATGTGTTAAACATAGAAATTACAATATAGAAGCATGCCATTCAGCCCAACATATCTGACTCAGCAGTTACCCTCAAAATAAGTAAACACATCAGATCACATTTACCCACTCTGTTCCCATGTCCCTTCAGCATATTTTCCTTTATTCAATATCATCTAAATGCTGCAACAGGGTTCAATCTAGTGCTATTTTGGCTAAGTCCAAATTGTATCATTTTTTTGGACAGTCATAGAATCAAACAGCACGGAAATAGACCCTTCGGTCCAACCGACCGTGCCGATCCATGCCAATCATGATCCCAAACTAAACTAGTCCCACCTGCCTGCACTTGGTTCATAACCCTCCAAACATTTCTTATTCATGTGCTTACCCAAATGTCTTTTAAAAATTGTAACTGCACCCGCATCTATTGCTTCCTTTGGAAGTTCATTCCACACGTGAATCACACTGTGTAAAAAAATTGCCCCTCATGTCCTTTTTAAATCTTTCTCCTCTCACCTTAAAAATACACCCTCTAGTCTTGAAACCCCCACCCTCAGGAAAAGACATCTTCCATTCACCTTATCCATGCTCCTCATGATTTTATAAATCTCTATAAAATCACTCCTCCACCTCTAATGCTTCAGTGAAAAAAATTCCAGCCTATCCAGCTTATCCTTATAACTCAAACCCTGTATTCCTTGCACCTGGATTCTGGTAAATCTCTTCTAAACCCTCTCCAGCTCATTAATATCCTTCGTATTACAGGGCAACCAGAACTGGACACAGTACTCCAGAAGAGGCCTCACAAGCACTCTGTACAATGTCAATATGCCATCCCAGAGGTCTAGTGAGTTTTCTTATCAAATTCACTGCATTAATTACCTCCATGCTCCCGTGACATCATTCTCAACTGGTTTCCATCTTAACACGTGCCAGTCAAGAACAACTTGCTACACAGATGATATCTACCCTGAGGCAGGCATTCCTTGTGCCCACATCATCATGAAAATGCGGCAGTGCAGATGAATGACAACTGGCATTCCATTTGGAGTGGCTTGTTTGCAGAGAGAATCAGAGCATGGCAGCGAAGGAGAAGATGGCACCTCAGGTCTCTGTCAAGAACCTGGATGGGGATGGGGTAATGAAAAGGTAAGGAGTCCCCTTCCAGGGGGTTCAAAAGGACATGTCACTGACAGGTAGATGGCCTTGTAGCACAGATTGAAACTGGGGGGGTATGATGCTTTGGCTGCAAGGGGATCAGGGCTGGGAACAAAATATCCAAGGATACACAGCCTATCAAATGGACAGGCAGATGGGCAGAGGGCACGGGGTTGCCTTATTAGTAAGAAATGAAACTAAATTTATAGCAAGAAGTGATATATTTGGAAGGTGCAGAATCTACGTGAGTAGAGATGCGGAACTGCAGAGGGAAAATGACCCTGATGGGAGTTGTGTACAGACCTTCTAGCAGTAGTCAGGGTGTGGAGAAAAAATAAATAAATCAGGACATAGAAAAGGGGTGCAAGAAAAGCACTATTGCAATAATCATGGGGACTTCAATACATAGGTGAGCTGAAAAAATCTGTTTGGTAGTGTATTCTAAGAAAAAGAAATCGTGGAATGTCTGTAAGATGTCTTTTTGGAGTAGCTTGTGGTAGACCCTACTAGGGAACAGGCAGCTTGTGATTTGGTTAGTGCAATGAAGCAAACTTGATGAGAGAGCTTAATGTGAAGCAGCCCCTAAGCAGCAGCGACTGTGTTTTGATAGAATTCACCCTACAGTTTGAGAGCCACAAGCTCGAGTCAGATAAAATGATATTACAATTGGATCAAAGTAACCACAAAGACATGAATGAGGGCCTGGCCTGAATTGACAGGAAGGTGAGCCTAACATTGAAGATGGTAGAGCAGCAACAGCAGGAGTTTCTGGGGGTAGGTCCAGAGGCACAGCGGAAATTCATCACAAAGAAGAAGAAATTCACCCTCAGGAAACTTTATCATTGATGTATTGTCAGTTTCATTTGGGCAGAGGAATGGTTACGTAAGAGGCATGGTCACTTCACAAGGCACCATCAACAGCAATTGGACCAAATAGAAGACCACAGGTGTGGTACTAATAGCAAGCTGCATATAATAGATTCTGCCCTGGCCATGAGTTACTTCTCTGGATCTGTTTGAAGAGCAACATGCCAGGAGAATATATTTCTCCAGCAGGTAGGTGCAGGTCTCTGCAGCCTCTTGCCTCTTACTTTTTCCGCCCCATACTTTGACAATGGAACTTGCATAGGTTTACTTTGAATACATAGCACAGTCGCAAGTGAACCATTTCACCAAGTCAAAGTAGATGTTTATGCACCATCAGTATAACTCTCTATTCCCTTTTCCCTTTGCTATACTCCTCTATCTTCTCTTCAAATGCATCTTAATATTACCACATTATTAATCTACCTTGTGTCAACTCTCTGCCTCACCAGTGCCTTATACAATTGTACTAAGACTTTTTGCTCTGTTCTGATCACTCCTCTGCTATTCCCATGGAGCTATACACTCCTCATATTCACTGATCTGTGGCAATCCGAATGACAGGAGAAATCATTTAGGTTCGTGGTTTTCCAGCTTCTGGGAACCACTTGCTGGCAATCCATTCCCAACGGAGACAGTGAAGAGGAGGATCTGGGCAAGATACCTGCAGATTGACTATTGCCTGCACAGGCTCGAGTGGCTGAAAGCCTGGGCCAGATCTATGGCAGTGACCGTCATTGTGCCACTGTACGTTTGGTCAACTACGGCGACTCCTGGACTATGCTGCTTTGCAGAGGGCCACTCCTGCTTGCACTTCGACAATCCCCAGCCTTTCCTACCCCAGGAGTACAACAGTATTTGCCAGGCAAGTGGCATCAAATCAGAGAAGTGACTGACGCTGCATGTCCCAGATGTTGCTGGTCACCACCACCTACGCCAATGCAGTAGTGAATGGTAATGATTGGCAGAAGATGAATCTTTATGATACCCATCCCACCAACTCTACAGCAGAGCCTGGGCTCCAGTCACCTTAGAATTTACTGCCTTTGGGCCAAGACCCCCCTCTGCTGGAATGGTTGCTGTGCTTGCAATAGTCACTTCATGTTAAAAGAATCTATGCACAGGCATCTTCCACCCCTTTCCTTCCCCACTCCACTGTAATGCATTTTGAGACCTGGGATATGAGGACCCGTATGACAAACCCTCAACAACAGACCCCAATGTCACACTGCTGTCAAATTCCAATGTTACATCACTGCCAGATTTATTCAAGAAGATGCAAATAAGGAGAAAGTGAATTTGCAGTATAATCTACTTGAGCCCATGGAGGAATCTTTATCTGAAGTTACTCAGACAGCAAAGCAATGTGATGAACACATTTGTACAGCAGATTTGACTTTAATGTCAGATAATAAGAAGAGCCAAGTTCAAGAAGGACATCTTAATCCTTCATCTTCCAAAGAAGAATTGTCAGTTCCGTTGGCAGAGGTAATACTGAATAAGCAGTAACTCTGAAGTAACGTGATTGGGAATGTAAAAGTATCTAATTCACCAGGAGATCACCCACTGAGGTCCAATGAAAATATCCATTTTACTCAATAGGTCAAATTAAAGCACTTGAATACTTCAACACAGATAATATAGCAGATTGAGAATTAGGACTATCTTTAATAAAATGAAGATGCGCCATACATGAATCACGGCAGCCAAACCAAACTATGGGTTCAAGATATGCTCAAGAAGAAATGGCCTGACTCAGAATTCAGGACATTGTAGAAAAGAAACTATCTACTTCCAAAGAGCTGTCATGTGTTACAAATGGACATTCACCTGATTAAAGATTCACCAGAAGATGTAACAGGGATTTTTTTTCAGGATGGAAGACCATAACTTGTAGAATGTCGCAAGGAGCAGTGTTGGGACTACAGCTACTCATGTTATACTGAAGGCTACATTGCTAAGTTTGCTGGTGACAGCTATAGGAGGAAGGACGGGTAGCATCGAAGAAGTGGACAGGCTAGGAGATTGGACAAAGAAGTGGCAGCTGTAATACAATGTTGGAAAGTGTGTGGTTATGCACTTTGAGGTAGAATAGAAGCATGGACTATTTTCTAGATGGGGAAAGGGTTCAGAAATCTGAAGCACAAAAAGACTTAGGAATCCTAGTACCAAGATTCTCTTAAGATTAACATATAGGTTCAGCTGACAATTAGGAAGGCAGATGCAATGTTAGTATTCATTTTGAGGGATAGAATACAAAAGTAGAGACATACTGCTAAGGCTGTATAAGGTTCTGGTCCGACCTTGTTTGAAATATTATGAGCAGTTTTGGTCCCCATATCTAAGGAAGGATGTGTTGGCATTGGAGGGATCCAGACGAGGTTTGTGAGAATAATCCCAGGGATGAAAGGCTTGTCATATGAGGAGTTGTTGAGGACTCTTGTTCTGTACTTGGTTGATTTTAGATGGATGAGAAGGGATCTAATGGAAACTTACTGAATACTGAGATGCCTGGACAGAGTGGATGTGGATAAAATGTTTTCACTGGTAGGAAAGACAAGGACCAAAGGGCACAGCTTCAAAGTGAATAAACAACCCTTTAGAATTGAGGTGAGGAAGAATCTCTTCAGCAAGAGGATGGTAACTCTATGGAAATCATTGCTGCTGAAAGTTGTCAGGCCAAGTCAGTGTGTATATTTAACACTGAAATAGATAAGATCTTGATTACTAAGGGGATCATGGATTATGGGCAGATGACAGGGCACTGGTCTTGCGAAACATATCAGCCATTATTGAATGACGGAGCAGAGTTGATGGCCAAATGGCCTAATTTTGTTCTGATGTCTTACAGTGTTATGGACAGCTGGAGGTTGGACATCACCACCTATCTAAGTGGCATTGCTAGGGTGAGGAGGAACTGCCAACAATGCATAAAGAGGCCAATGACTTTCTCTGCTCCATCCGGGTATGTGCCCCGCTCTTCTTTCTGCTATTAGCCACTCACCTTGTCTAAATAACATTCTCTCCATCTCCCACCGCATGTTATGGCCCACCACCTTCACTGTAACAAATTTCCTCAGCTGACCTTCCTCCTCAGCTTCCCACACTACTAACTCAGCACGCCCTCATTGCAACACCATTGGAACATCTCATCACTTTTGCCATGCCTGCACCCACACTCACAGCCATACTATTGACTGCCATTTCACTCATTTCTGCATTACAGGAGATGTGAGCCCATAAGGAGGGCAGAAAGAGCTTGTACAGGTGGCAAGGTGCCTCACATCTGTGTCCTCATTCTCTACAAGGACAGAAGCCTGATCCTTGCAGGAAAATATTGAGTCCGCTCCTGTGGGGATGCAGGATACATCCATGTTCTGCAAATGAGTAACCTATTACTCAGAGTGCCACTGCCACTCTTCCATTAATCCTGCCAGCTCTCTTGGTCATTGCACACCTCTTCTAATCATGGGCCACAATGCCTTCTCTCTTCATTGCTTGCAATTGTGCCAGCCTCCCAACAACGTCCATGGAGAAGTGCACACTTGGAACTCTAAGGATGAGAATCCTGGGGATTTGGAGAGAACACCAGTAAAGCTGCCTCCTGTAGCCCTCAGCAGCTCAGATTCTGACACCTCAGTGGAAACCAGTGGCATGGAGAGTGTAAATTCATAAACTGGTGAGTATCTTCCTTCCTCAGAGACCAAGTTACTGGCCTCACCTACGCTGATGCCACCAGGAATCACTCTGTTAGGGTAGAAGCTCAGGTTGAGGAAGAAACATTCCAAGGGCGAGGAAGAACAGAGGGGCCTGCCAGATCCTGAGAACCCCAGGCAGAAGAGGAGCTTGTAATGTTGACTAACCATGATAACGAACACATATATAGGGTAGAGCAGGAGCAGCGGATAGGTAATGGTCCTCATTGCCCAGAAACTGCAGCTGTGCCAGTGAATCATGTGACTGTCTGGCCACCCCCATGGACAGTTGGCAGTTGCTATGGAAAGTCAGGCCCAGCACCCTCAGGGGCTGCTGGAGAGGGTCATACACCTTCACTCCAGTATCTCAGCCATTGGTCCTTAGGACTAATGGCAGGCTAACTGGGACACCCAGTCCAGGTACCCGGAGCTAACAAGGAGCCAGAAGATACCCAGCCAGAGGTGGAATTCCACAAAGGCCGCTCGCCATTTTCCACTCACTGGCCTGCAGACGTGGCCTCCACCCTGCCTGCCACCTCACCCCCTTATGCCCCAAACTTGCAGGTTCAACTTGAGGGGAGGTCAACTTGTCTCTGGGAAGAAGACCTTCAGCATGTCTGGCCTGTCTAGACCATAACATTCTCAGGGTAAGTCCACCAAACCTCCAGGGCCAACTGACTCTACTGCTGAGCAGACTCCCACCACCTTAGTTGTGGGTCCAAGGAATCCTCTGACTCTAAGTAGTGGGAGGGAGAGAAAGAAGAAAACTATGAGAGAGGGCTCTTTACAAGTGAGATGTAAATGTTGATGGCTTTAACTTCCATGCATCTACTGTTAAGTCTCCCTGTGTCAGTATTCAATATATTTCCACATCTGCAGGCACTGGGTTATGGCCACATATGGGCCTATTGGATGGTGGTCTGTGCTGACAGCCTACTGCCCATTTGAAAGCAGGGAGGCGATGTTTACCCATGGCATCAGATGCTGCTGACACCATTCTGGTTCAGCATCCCTAATTCTTCACTCCCTCATAACACAAAAGTGTAGCTGTCAAAGACTTGTCCAGTAGTGGCTGTGCCAGTGAGGTGTCCCCATACAGAAAGGTCAATGCAGTGGTTTGGCCAGGAAGCAGCCTGCTTTCCCTTGTGTGCTCGACATTTCATGGGCCTGTTGCTACCCTTTAAAAGCCCCTAAATGCGGTGGCTGTTGCAGCCCCCTTGCCCATCACTGACCTCACCCACTCTGATGCCATCACGAATCATTCTGTCAAGGTAAAAGTTCAGCCCACAGAAAGCCGTCTGATTTCGATGACCACAGTTGCAATTTGAGCTGTTCAATAAGCACACTGCAGGTTTTATCTATGACTAACATGAGTCACGTGCCAAATGTACTACTGATACTGAGGGCTCCCCTTACCAAATCCAATACATAAGTTGTTTGAACTTCACTGGGATTCTGCACATTACCTAAATTCTATGCGATTGCTTTATGAAGTTTCCTTCCAAATTGCTTCTTAATTTTTGGATCTTATCTCATTTTAATTACTTCCTGGGAATATGGTGGAATGATTCATTGATGCAGATGAACAAAGTAGATGTAAACTCCAGCAGTTGCATCACAACCATACCGTGTGTGCACAGGAGCTAAAGATTTAGAATTTCGTGGAGAGTTTCCAGGGGACTGCTGTAATTTCCTAGGACATGTATTGCCCTTCCATTTTCCTTTCAAGAAAGATGAACAGCTAAGTTTCACCGCTGTTCCTCAGTAAAATCAACGGCAAGGCACGTTTGCTGTATTAATCTGATTGCGCTCACTGCTGCTGTTTACACCATTGTTTCTTTGCAAAGCATGAAACGTAAAACCTATACAAAATTATTTAATTCATTTAGCTGCATGAAAATGCCAAATAATTTTTTGTTCTGTGTCAGGCATGGCGGCTCAGTGGTCAGTACTGTTGCCTCACAGTGCCAGGGACCCGGTTTCAATTCCATCATCAGATGACAGTCTGTATGGAGTTTGCACGTTTTCTCCGTATCTGGGTGGGTTTCCTTCAGGTGCTCCTGTTTCCTCCTGAAGTCTGAAGATGTGCAGGTTAAGTGGATTGGCCACGCTAAGTTGCCTAGTGTCCAGGGATGTGCAAGCTAGGTAGATTCGCCATTGGAAATGCAGGGATAGCATAGTAGGGGTGTTTCTGGGTGGGATGCTTTTTGGAGGGTCGCTGCGGACTTGATGGGCCAAATGGCCTGCTTCAACACTGTAGAGATTCTAATTCCTGGTACCTTGGGGTTTCCAGACATTGGGTCTACTATCCCTGACATGCCATTATGGTTTCTGTAGCATACTCTATAGTCAACCCACTGCCAGACTTTGACATAAATTCACTGTGGGGGATTGAGGCACATGATGATCTAATCTATGGTATCCATTGATGGCTATGAAATTCCAGGGTTTTCGGTTGCGGCTGATGGAAGGGAGTTAATAGCTTGGCCACCCTTTTGCATGCTTTTTAGCAAGTTCTGACTGAGAGCATTCATTTTGCCAGTGCAAATAGGAGCCCAAAAGCTTTAATGTCAAAATACTTAATAAAAAAATACAGGAATAAAGCACAATTAGACATTTGAAGCACTAGCAGTGCCAAAAGTCATTTGTAAATTGTGCTGCAGGCAATGGCATAATACAAAGTTAAATAATTAAAAAGATGAAAGTCTTGAATAAACAAATGCCGGTGCTGCCGGAGTAGATTGAAAGTTAGTGTTAATCCTGGCAACCTGGTCTGGAATCAGCCCAAACATTCATCCTTGCAGCACCCAATGAAGTTCAGCCGAGGACAGTATTAAAAATGGGGAAAACTGTCGGGTTGCGTGGCAATACAGTTGCTTTAACAGCACTGTGGGTTGTGTTTACCCTTGTAGAACTGTATTTCAAATTCCAGAAGCTTTTTTCTTCTTTGCGGGAGCCATTGTGATTTTTAAATGTCTGTCATCGGTTGCTGCAGTTCAAGGTCATGTTAACACAGGATTTGTTTTTTGTATCTATTTTGGTTCTCTTTAAAAAATATATACTTTTCATTAAAATGCAATACTAAGTAGGAAAAATTTTCATCTTCACGGGCAATAATGTGTTTCAACAGGTTGCCTGACCACTGTAGAACCCACAGGACTTTCAATGATATGGAAATCAAGGGAACTCTGCAATGGATGCTGATCTAACTAGATGTGCAAATAAAAATCTACTCAATGTGCAATCCAACGGCTTTAAGTTTGCTTTAATAAATGCACTGCAGACATATCCTATACAGTTCGATGATCCTAAGTCCAATTGCTGGTCTGGGCTAAATTACTAGGTTTCTTCAGATATCATGATGAAAATTCTCATTGATTTCAAGTTTCCAGGGATTTGGAGAGGGACAGACATTAGTTAGGATTTCTGCACACGGTTATTTGTCACTGATCATTCTTGGAAGATAATTGAGGATTGGAACATGCATAGTGGAAGGTCAACTGTACTGTTACGTTCAAATAAGTGTCATGAACTATGTTAGGCGATTGTTCAGCAGATAGGGTTATTTTTAGAAAAAAAGATAGAAAAGCCAAAATTCATGCCATTTTATAAAGACGAACTCTCAAATCTGTACCTCAGCCAATAAAACCTGTATGGGTTAACCTAATGCAGTCTCTCTGTCCTTGTATTTTGCTGATGATTGCATCTCTCCTCTCAGTGTACAGGGTTCCACATCAATTACACGTTAGAGCAGTGAAGCCAGCTGGAGAGACTGACACCTGCATTGACCTTTAAAGCTGTGTCCTTAACAGCTCAGCATTCACAGCAACAGAGACAACGAGCACTAGTAGATCAGCAGCTCCTGAAACAGTCAAACATTTGAATGCAATAGCGAGGGATTGGTTGAAGAATCCCAGAAAAGGGCTCTATCCTATCTACAGTCTATATAGGGTAAGGGGAAGTTTCCTTGACAGAGCAGAAGTGCCTCTAAAGGCAACAGTGAGCTTTGTGTCCTGGGACATGTTAAATTTATGCTATTAGGAGCAAGATTATTACCTGTGGTGGTCAAAGAAATGGTAGTTTTGAATGTTTTATACATCTGGCTCATTTCTGGGCAGAGGAGAAGCTATTCACAATCTGCAGAGTCAAATTACAGTATGTGACAAATTTGACATTTAGGCAGCCAATCAATCCTAAAGTCTTCACATCAGTGGCCAGGTGTCCTCAGGTCAAGACTGTACCCTTGTAGAGATTAGGGCTGTAATGGCCTAGGCACACATATTCCTTAATTGTAAGGGCTTCTATTCATTCAATATGTAGCTGGGTCATAGTGACTGCAAGAGGATCCTATGGGTATGAATGAGATTTTGGTGAGGTACCATGAGGATTTTGTCATCCTGCAGGCTCAGGGGTCTTAGTTCTTTAGGCTCTCAGGTTCCACACTGTAGGGATTCTATGGTTCTATGGCCCGAGGTGATGAAGCTTCAGGCTGCTCATAACAATGAGTCGCCGCTGAGTTCCATGAAAGCTTCAATAGGTGTCTTCTACCTAACAGGGCAACCTACCGTGGAGCCAGCCATTGATTGGCTCAAAATGTGGTTAACGTGCCTTGACTACTCTGGGATTACCCTTCACTACAGGTGAACACAAATCTCCCACACGCAGATGGCATGCAGTACCCTGCCCAAGCTGGCACTTCAAGGAGATGTGCAACCAGTGCCAGTGGATATCTCATTGTCACTCCAATACTTTGATGGCCCATCATCAATGTGGCATTGGAAATGAACTACACCATGACACTTCCTATGGTTTTTCCAGTAAAGAGAATCTGTCAACACTAACATTAATTTCCAATGAAGTGAATTTCTTAAAACTGTCCAGTGACATGTAAGTAGTTATGATTGCGGTAGAGCAGGAGACCACCTGGTGGTTTCTAGATTTGGCACTTTTTCAATGAAAATCTCCTACACCTATATGGCATAGACATAGCAGGACTCACGGTTGTCATAGACGCCTCCATTTATTACAAAAAACACACTCTCCCTGAGTATTCTGACTAATGATAGCACATTTTCATTTGCATTCAAAAAGTAACCCCTTCGTGCATGAACCTGGAGGCTCAGCATTTGTGTTCATCGAGCACTAGTGGAGATTAGGCTCTAAAATGGGGAGTCTTCACATCTGTTTCTCTTTCCAATATCTGTTTCTGCTTACATGTGAAACGCTCACCTTATATTCAATTATTATGTTTCATTTTCCATATTGCTCAACGGGCTTAAGTTTTGAAGGATTGTGGAGAAATGGATTTATTTCACATCTTGTTAAGGAAGTGTTTTGTTTTAAAGAGGTAATTAATAGGCCGCTATGAACTTTGGAAATTTTCTTTGACCAACACGTCCTGCAAATTGCATGACGAGTGATAACTGCTTGCTTTTCTGCAGCTGGGGCTGTTTTTAATCAGTGCGTAGCTTCGGGAGGTTTTTGTTTTTTTTGCTTCAGTTGGAGGGAAGCCTGCTGAGAATGATCTGAGTTGGATAAAAGCTCACAAAAAAAAACAACTGCCCAACTGACATCTTGTTTTGAGAAGAATTTCTCTTGTTGAGTTCGGGGTGATATTAGTTATTCTTTGAAAGGGTAATTGAAGAAACATCTCAAGATTATACTTCCCAAACAAGATGTGTCTGTGGATCTTCAGAGACAACCATGAATGGTTAGTGACTTGACGGTATCAGTCAGAACCTCAGCACATCAACTCCAGAATATTCTATTCCGCTGAAAGATATTCAGTTTATCTCAGATTACAGTGAGGTGAGAGCAACTATCCTATTATCAGACAAACACAAAGAATGCTGGAAAAACTCAACAAGTGTGGCAGCATTTATTGGAGAGAAACAAGATTAATGTTTTGAGTCTGGTATGACATGTTATTATATCCCAGTATAACAACATTGCATATCCCCGAGTGAGGCATCAAGGAGCTTTGGCAAAAGTAACAGCAATGGGAATCGGGTGATTGGGAGGTAGGAAATGCCATGTATGTTGGAGTCATTTCTACTACAAAAGAATTTGGTTGTGGTCATTGGAGATCTGTCATCTCAGTTCCAGAGCACCTGTGTAGGAGTTACTGTATGATATTCTGATCAACCTATTCAGATGTGTTGTTATTACACACCTCTAGAGCAGGTGAGACATGAACTTGTGCCTCCTAGCCCAGAAGTAGGGACACTACCATTGCCTGGCTATGGTCATTTTCAAATTTCTGGGGCTATGTCTTTGGCCCAACCATTTTCAGCTGCTTCATCAGTGACCTTCTTTCCATCATAAGGTGAGAAATAGGAATGTTCACTGATGACTGCACTAACATCTCCTCAGATACTAAAACATTCTAGACCCAAATGCAATAAATTTTGGATAATATCCAGGGTTGGGTTTGCATGTGACAAGTAACATTTGTGCAACATAGTGACAGGCAATGACTGTTTCCAAAAAATGAGAATCTAACCATCACTGCTTGACATGAAATAGCATTGCCACTGCTGAATCTTCCTATACCAATATCTTAGAGGTTACCAATAATCAGAAACTGCACTAGACTAGCTAAATAAATATTGTAGCTATGGAAGCAGGTCAGGGGCTTCTTTTTTGTTCACTTGTGGGGCATGGGCATCTGTGACAGGCCTTGAGAAGGTGGTGGGGTGCTGTCTTCTTGAACCACTACCATCCATGTGCTGTAGGTAGACAATTCCTTCAGTGTTTCTGGGTCAAAATCCAGGATTTCCCTCCCTAACCACATTGTGTGTGAACTTGAAATAAATGGGCTGTAGTGCTTGAAGAAGGCAGCTCATCAACACATCCTCACAGGAAACTAGGGATGGACAATAAGTAATTACTTAGCCAAATACATTCAGATTCCATGCATGAATAAAAACAATCATTGAAAGAGGAGAAATCTCAAAAAAAATGAGCAACAAATGAAGATGGGCTTTTCGTACTGTTTCTCACATTCGTGATAAAATATGGCCTGTCAATTTTCAAATTCTGATTTTAACACCTGAGATTCTCATGAACTGAAATGGTATTGAAAAGAAGAAAAAAAAGCACTGATTTAACATAACTGCAACAAAGACCTGACCGCCCTGGTTAGTCAAACTTGGTGAAATCAATATGGAATAAATGGCATTGGCTGAACTGAAATTAATATTTTCATCAAAAGACACTGAAACTGGACTTCCCAGTCATGCATGGGTAAACATTCATTTCCTGTTTTGACTTATACCTGTGGGAGAAGTTTCACATATTGAAGGTGGAAGACATCACCTACAATTGTCAAGTCTGGAAATAACACGTACAGACATTGCAAAATTAAAACCAATTCATATTTCAGGCAGGAAACTGCTTTTGCCAGACTGGAGGAGATGGATTTTTGACGACAAAACTGGAAAAAGCACATGGTGACCACACATAAATTAGACAGCAACATCTGAATGCCAAGAATTATAAAGATCTGCAATTTTCACTACTTTTTAAGGATTCATGGCTTCAATGAAACAATTGTGGCTGCAGGTGAAAACCTTTGTCTCTCCAAGACATACTAAGAACTATAAACTGTATGTTCAATTTTGTATATCTTTAAAGCCATTTCTGAAAATGTAAAGGTGGCTATCGTGTCTTCCTTTCAGCCCAGCACTCCCATTGGTCTCAGTTGAATTGGAATTCATGTCCTGCATTCCCATCTCTGTAACCTGGACTGTGACGTGTGAGCACCCTATTAACTGGGCTTCCTCTGTAAGATTATACAGGGGAGTGGAAAACAGACACACTGGGGTTAGGACCATCAATGGTCCTGACCTTGTGTTTCCAATGTCCATGGGAAAACTCAATTGTAAGGGGGTTAACACCATCATTGGTTGTATCACACACAAGGTAAAGGATTCTTTTACTGATTGCAAGTGCCCAAAAAGAAAGTTAGTAACCTCATAAAGAAAGAGAAAGAAAGAAATTGTTTATGTAACACTTTATCACATCATTCAGGAATGCCCTAAAGCTTTTCACATCTAATAAACTGCTTTGAAGTGTAGTACCCTGTAACTTGTTTTGCAATGGAACACAGCAATCATTTTGTGCACAGCAAAGTCTCACAAACAGCAATGGGACCAATGGTCAGTTAATTTGTTTTTATTAGTATTTGTCAAGGAAAGAATGTTGGCTCCAATTCATATGCAGGTTCAAGGAGCTTTAATCCAAGAAGGCAAGTGTGAGAAGGAGGACATCAGGAAAATGTCAAAAGACTTTTCCAAGATCCAGATTTACCAGGAAAGCTCAATAAAATTTTATTGTAGTAAAAATGTATGTAATGAGATCAGTGGAATAAAAACAAGTGATTTATTGCCAACTTTTGCATTATTAATAATCTAGATACTCCCATGGTGATACTTCTTTCACTTGTCAGCACTCTGCTGGATCTACCAATGTCATAGAACAGTAGTAAATCAAAGATTAATAAGTGAATGTTTAATATTGTTAATTAATTTTTATTGAACTTATATTTTAACTGTGAGTTCTGTCATAGTATTGTTCCAGGAGATTGATAATATAGTAGTTATTTTATGAAACTAGTATTCCAGAAGCCTGAGCTAAAAAAAACTTGGAAACATGAGTTCAAATCCCACCATGGCTGCTGGGGAATTCAAATTCAGCTAATAAATTAGCCTGGAATTAAAAAGTTAGTATCAGTTATGGTGACTATTTAATTGCCAGTTTGTTAAGGGGAAAATGCTATCTAGTTCATTAATATCCTTTCGGGATGAAACAATGTTCCAACAGTGCAGCTGACTTTTAATTGAATGGTCTGGCTAGTGACTCAACTAAGAGTATCTGGAGATAGCTAATAAACTCTAGGCTTTTCAGTATCGACCTCAGCCTATGCATGAATTAACAAAGTAACGAACAATAGTTAGCTCTTCTTTAAAAACTTCAGATCAAGCTTTTATTGATGGTTTATTCTAAAAAGTAAAATGAATTATTTTCACCTAAAATGGGCAAGTGCTTATCAATTGGCAGTAGTTTATTGTTATTTACTTTGGTCAATCTAATTACTAAATACTTTATAAAAATTGACTGACAATCTTCTTATCATTACTAAAGGTAGACTTTATTCCTTTCTATGAGTTATTTCCTAATTCAAGGTTTAGGTGAGTGTAAATTTAAACTAAGTGACAAACACATATTTAATAAAAATGTCAGGAATTGAGCTGCTTAGAAAGGTGTCTGGAGAGGGAACCCAGGTGACATTTTCTCTTTAGTAATAGGACAAGCGTTAATGTTTTGGCTGAAATGATCAGGGAATTACATTTGAAACTTTTCTCCACAGTAACAATAGTGCTCAGCTCAAGCATCTGCTCAGTTATTGGAAGAATTAGGTTGATACATTTTAACAATGAAAACGTCTTCAAGGTCTATTCTGGGAAGCAATAAGTTACAGTGGAATGAAAATGACTGCTGTTGACATTAAGGTAACATTTGAAGTCAGCGGGAATCCCTGGGAGGAAGCTCTACACTGACTAGGATTATACTCAGCAGAAACGAAGATGGTTTTACTTGATCGAGGCCAATCTGCTTCCCTGATCATTGCAGCAGAAGTTCCTCAGGGTAGTGTTCCAGACCTCAGCTACTTCATCGTAAGTCAGAAGTTGGCTGATGATGGTACAATGTTCAGTACCATTTGTGACTTCTCAGGCACTGGCATGGTCAGTGACCAAATGCAGAATGATCTGGGCAACATTCGTACTTTGACTGATGAGTAGCATTTGGGCTGTTGTAATTGCCATGCAATGACCATTTCCAACAACAGAGAAGCTAACCACCTTCTTCTAGTGTTATTATTATCTTTGCTGAATACTCCATGATCAAAACACAGGGTGGGAGGATTTACCATTGTTCAAAGACTCAACTGGACCTGCAATAAAAATATTATGGCTGCAAGACTGGGCCAGAGATTGGAAATTCTGTGGCAGGTAACTTGTTTGCTAACTTCCTAAAACACCCATCATCTGCGAGGCATGGGCCAGCACTGTAATGGAATAGTCTCCCCTTGCTGGGATAAGTGAAGTTTCATCACTCAAGATGTTTAAGATCATTAAGGACAAAACAGCCTGTTTGATTTGTACCCCATTTACCACCTTAAGCAGTCAATTTCTCCAAAATTGGTGCACAATGACAATATAGCATACCATCTACAAGACACACTGTAACATTGCTCCACTATTATTGAGTCAAAATCCTGAAATTCACTTTATAACAGCACTGTGCATGTGTCCACACCAGAAGGAGTGCAGCAATTCAAGAAAGTGGCTCATCACAACCAGTCAAAAGCAAATAGGGAAGGCCAATAAACACTGCTTTGACCAGCAGTTCTCACATTCCATGGAAAATTATTAAAAAGATGTCACTCTGTGGATGATGTGCTCTATTCTTCACAGCATTCCCTTTGTGCCTGTTTGGATCATGTGCTCAGGTTTCTGGAGGTAAGAACTAAAGCACCAAACTTCTGGACTATAGCTCATAATGATTCTACTTCTTTTGTTGCTGTCTGCCTAGCTCACAGACATCAAAGCTAACCATAATATCCATATTGGGATTAGCTAATTTAGGACAGACCAATGAGACCTTTCTTGTGAATATGCTTCTGAACCCATGTCCTGACCTATTTACTCACTTCAAGTGACTCTGAGGATCATGCTTGCATTTGAACCAACCTTAATTTGCATCAAAACCAAAAGCGGTCAGAATCTTAAGTTCAATCAGAATCCAGACAAGCCACAAAGGTTGAAAAACACTGTACCTCTTCAATTTTACTGAACTCTCAATTGTTTAATCTATCCTCTGATTTTATAATCCAAAGTGAATGTGAACAGTATGTAGACAATTAAACATGCACTGAATTAGCAAGTTGATCCTTTTCAAAAAATCTTTTGCAGTTAAACAAGGATTGGGAAAATAGGGGACCCATTTGATCCCTTGAAGCCTGATTAATCCCATTATGTTATATTCAAATATGAAATCCATTACAGATGGTCTCCCAATAAAGTCTTCTGATTAGTATCAGGGCATGTGATGTAACATGCTTTATTTGTGGTTGTCTGTCAAATGAAGAAAACATAAAAGACACAGTAGGACAACCTGTTCATACAAATACAAGAAGAATCTCTAGAATAGTTAATTAATTCATGGGGATTTCCACCAGTTCGACAGATATCATCACATTTGTGACTGTTGTCTACCATCCTACCCTCTCCTCTGCACTGTTTTGGCCACGACATAAAAGGATATGAAATAATAACTCATGATCTAACAGGCACATATGCCACATGTGGTGAAACAAAGCTGACTGATTATTATCTATTGCATTTGAGGAGTTGTTCCTAGCCAGATTGATTATCAACAGAAAAGTAGGGATGTTATGCTTCTGTTATACAGCGTGGGTAGTGTGTACTGTTTTGGTCTCATTTATTTGAGGTAGGTCAGAGGAGTTTTGCCAGTCTGTTACCTAAAATGATTGAGTTGCCTTATGAGGATATACTGGGCAGAATCAGCACGTTTACAGTGACAGGACGAAGAGTGGGGGGTTACCTGATTGAAGTGTATAAGATCTTGAGTGATCTTGACAGGGTAGGCATGGAAAATGTGGCCCTCATATTTCGCCTTGCGAGTTTACAGCCCAATGGCCTCAATATTGACTTCACCAGTTTATAGATCTTTCCTCTCCCAACCTGTCCAATTTCTGACTCATCTATCCACTCCACCCTTCCCACTGACCAATAATAATAACTCCCTACCTGTACCACCAGCTTCAAAACCTCTCCACCCCAAACCTGCCCGGAAGTAGAAGCTGACTGTGAATAGCTTGTCAAAAATAAAATGGTTATTCACTTAAAATCAACATAATAAAATGAAATAACACTGCAGTTCAACGATTGGCACTGAGTTATTTTTAAATTTGCCACAATCTCTGTATTATACTGGTTTTATAGAATTATACAACGTGGAAACCGACCCTTCAGTCCAAGCAGAACATGCTGATCATAACGCCAAGCTAAACAATCCCACCTTGGCCCATATTCTTTCAAAAATTCATGTACTTATCCAAATGTTGGACTTTTAAATGTTGTAACTGTACCCGCATTACCATTCGCATTCTACACAGGAACCACTCTCCGTGCAAAAATAAGCTTCTCATGTCTTTTTTTAAATCTTTCTCCCTTCACCGTAAAAATATGTCCTTTAGTCTTGAAATTCCCCACCCTAAGGAAATGAAACCTGCCATTCACCTTATCTATACTCCTCATAATTGTATAAACCTCTAGAAGGTCACCCCTCAACCTCCTATGTTCCAATAAAAAATCTAGCTTTGAGTGAAAAATCCAGTGCTTATCCAACTTCTCCTTATAACTCAAACCCTCTATTTCTGGCAACATCCCAGTAAATCTCTTCTGAACCTGCTCCAGGTTAATAATATCATTCCTATAACAGGGTGATTAGAAAAGAACACAGTATTCCAGAAGAGGTCTCACCAACATTTCAAGGTAACTGTTGAAGTGTTTTCAATCTGAACATGGAAAAGAGCATGGAATATAGTCACGAAGCGTTATCAAGTTACACAAGAAACTTGAATTATATAAATTAAGCAAAATAAATCCAACTTGCACCAATTTCCACCAATAAAATCCCAATGCGAACGAACGATAATGGCTGAGATTAGACCTCATCACTCAACTTTAGAAATTTCAGTTGATTCTGATATCTGACTCTGTTTTACTGGTAGGTCCTGGGAAGTGGGGTATAGGTCAGGCTCAGGAAGGAAGATACAGAGCTGGGAGCAGCTCACTGTGAAAAGAAGTAAAAGGAAAATAAAAAGTTTTGATAACCACAAAGTATGTACTTACAGTCAGTAGATGTGAACATGTAATGATTTGTTTGGATTATATGCTCAAACGCATAACAATTTTCAATACTATAATCATGTATACAGATTTGAAAACGATTAGATGATATAGTAATCAGTACTAAATTAGAATGTAGAGTAGAGTGAATACTGTTGGATGGAAGTAAGAATGTGGACATATTTTAGCTTTTCATTAGAAAATCGTTGTCTGTGAAAATAGCCTAAAACCATTGTTTTTTTCACGAATCAGAGAGTCGCACACTGTCTTTGAAAGGTACACCTTCTAGGCAAGCACGAATAACAAAGAAACATGAATCTTGTTTGTCTTTAAGAAATCACAAGTTTTAAAATTTTACCTTTCAGTATTATTGTGAAGCTGGGTTGAGGCCTCGTGCTATTTTACAAATATTTAACTGTTACTTTAGTTGGTCACTTGTTAGAACGTAGAAAAATGGATTTGTTTGTTACCCAATTGGTCAAGATTCTGCAGCCAGCATTATGGTCGCCATTTTCAGATGGTGTGCACCTGTTTCAGGTGGGAATCCTGCAGGATTAGTGATCACAAGTTTCCGATGTGGCTACCAGTACATTTCCAGCAGAATATGACGTGGATTCATCAGCCTTAGCGTTTCTACTGACCTCTGAGGCATTTTGACGCATCATATTTGGGAATCCTGGACTCAAGTGAACATTGGGCAGTAGCATTTACTTTCAGATTAATGTGGTTCCTAGTTTTATGCACTTCCTTTATTAGTTTCAGGCACCAGGCAGTTGAACATCCAAAGTTTGGGAAAGTGCAACTCTGGCAAAAGCCTTTGTGCTAAAGTTTTTGGATTTGTGGTACTGTAACTGTAACTAGTTGTCCTCAATGCTGAAAAATGAAGCCATTCACTATTCTCCTTACTTACCTGAACTGTTGACCCACTCCATTTGAAATATTAGACCTTTGGAGTTGGTGAGCTGGTGGAATAGGCTTTAATGAATCAGATGATAGTTTCCTGTCCATCTTTTCTCCGTGTTTGAGCATTAGAACTAACCAGGTAATATGAGTAAACACATTGTTCTAATCCACTTTTATGACATTCGTTGCTGATCCTTTTTAAGCACATTGTTCGGAATCATAGATCACTTAAAGTATGATGTCACCATTCACTAATACTGCAAATTTTATCAAATGTTTTTAATATTTAAAAAAAATCAAGTATTGCAGTGAGCAGTTGAAGAACATTACCAAGGTGTTTCCTTCTTACAAAGCAAACTGAGGTGCTGATCTGTTAGTGCGAAAAAATTTAGACAAACACGCTACAGGTCCTGTAATTATTGGGTGAATGGCAATATAAGATTTACTTTTGAAGCTTGTTTGTCGACAACGTATTTCACTCATAGAAAGATATGGCACATCTCAAGACCTCAGGATGCTATAAAGGAAATCACAGCCTTATGTTTGAATTGTAAACAATTTTGGTGAAACCTCTTCACTCAGAGAGCTGTGGAATATGGGCCAGAATTTTATAGCCCTCCACCAGGAGATTTGGGGTTTGAAAATACACTGTGTTGCTGGGCCTGTTCTGTGTTCCTGACCTATCGGGTACACCTGGCCTACGGTGGCCCACCCATCCTTATTGAAATGGAGACCCCTAAATGGCCAATTATTGACCACTTCATGGCCTTTTCCCACTTGCAGAAGCTGATAGGAGATGTCGTAGGGACAGATAGTCCTGCTGGGACCTCGGGAATGAAGTAGTCTCATCTCCATTGATAAGTTAAGTAAGTAAGCAAAACATTACATTAAAAAATCTGTTGAGTGAGTGAGTGATAATGGGAACTGCAGATGCTGGAGAATCCAAGATAATGAAATGTGAGGCTGGATGAACACAGCAGGCTCAACAGCATCTCAGGAGCACAAAAGCTGATGTTTCGGGCCTAGACCCTTCATCGGGTCTAGGCCCGAAACATCAGCTTTTGTGCTCCTGGGATGCTGCTGGGTCTGCTGTGTTCATCCAGCCTCACATTTTATTACATTAAAAAAATCTGTTGTTTATTTTGCAATTTTTGTGAAAAAGAATAGAATATTATTAAAATTGTGAACAAAATTGCGGAAAAGTGCAACACAAGGGAACTTGTTCATGAAACACAGAAAGCTAGCCCACAGGTGCAGCAGGTAATCAGGAAAGTTAATGGAATATTGGGCCTCATTTCGAGGGAGTTGGACTGTAAGGATAGGGAATTCTTGCTGCAACTGTACGAGGTGCTGGTGAGACTATATCTGGAGTACTGTGAGTAGATTTAGACCCCTCTATTTCAGGAAAAATAGTACTTCACAAGCAGCAGTTCAGTGAAGGTTCACTGGGATGATCCCTAGTATGGAGGGATTATTTTATGAACAAAGGTTGATCAGGTTGGAGCACTATTCACTGGAATTTCGAACAATGAGCAGTGATCTCATTGAATCATGTAGGAATCTTGCTGTACTTGAAAGGATAAATGCTGAGAAGATGTTTCCCTTAATGAGTCTAGAACAAGAAGGCATAGCCTTAGAATTAAGGGGCACCAACTTAAAACTGAGGTGAGGGGGAATTTCTTCATTCGGAGGGTTTTGAGTCGTTGGAATTCCTTCCCTGAAAGCACGTGGGACCGAGTTCTTGTGTATGTTTAAAACTGTATTGGTAGATTCATGACCAGTAGGGAAACCAAGGGTTATGAGGAAAGGCAGGAAAGTCGACGTGAAGGGTCTTAGATCAACCATGATGATCCCATTAAACGGCAGAGAAGGTTTAAGAGCAAAGTGGCAGAAAGGGTTTAAGAACAAAATGACCGAGCCCTGATCCTATTTCTTATTATCTTACAGCCACAACTGCTACTGGCTGTACAGGAATTATAGAACTGCCAGCCAATTAGGCTAGTTGGCAGTTCTCCAAGGTGGGAATGCCATCCGGGTGAAGCACTGAGGTCCTCCTACAGCTAGCAAGTGTTCCTCGGAACCTTGAGTAGCTGCCTGGCCACTGTGATCGGTGAAGATACATTCCGCACTCATTCTTTACATTGAAATGTATGAAAGCCCTTCATCTGAAAATTTCTGCACCTGGTATTTGCTACTATTGGTTGCAGTTAGCCTACGTCTATTTAAGGAGAAATTAGATAAGCATAAGATGGAAAGAACTAAAAGAATGCATTATTGGAATGAGCTATCATAAATTAAGCCCAGAGATAATAGGAAATGCAGATGCTGGAGAATCTGAGACAGCAAGGTGTAGAGCTGAGTGAACGCAGCAGGCCAAGCAGCATCGTAGGAGCAGGAAAACTGACGTTTCAGGTCTAGACCCTTCATCAGAAAATCTGATGAAGGTTTTCTGACGAAGGGTCTAGGCCCGAAACGTCAGCTTCCCTGTTCCTAAGATGCTGCTTGGCCTGCTGTGTTGATCTAGCTCTATACCTTGTTATATAAGTTAAGCCCAAGAGGGTTTATGAAGTATAACTAGAGAAAGATGTAACTCTAAGTTTGGGGCTTAAGGGAGCTTTAGAGGAAAGTTGACGGCAGGACAAGAGGCATGGAAATAAGCAGCAGAACTAGATGAATAGATAACTTCAATTTCAGTGTTAATATAGTCCATGAACTGCTCATATTTGTTGAAGCTACCTTTGGGAGAGGCCCTAGAGAGGCATTTAAGAATACTGTAGTTGTGATGAGAAAGTGGGTTACCGTTCTATTCAAGTATGATCCTGGAATAATAGTACCAGACAACAGAATGCAAAGGCTATGATGTTCACTGGCCATATCTGGAGATGAATGACTAAACTAATGGCCTATTCATAAACATTCATATCAGCAATCCCTCAAACTATTGAGCAGAAATGAAGCTTGTGCCAGACAAAAGACTAAGGTGGGCACAGTAATGCTTTTTGGGACCATCAAAGATATAGTTTCAGGTGTAATTCAGTAGGTTGGTAGTTGCAGAAATGTCATGGTGATTAGAAGGCCAAAGCTTTAAAAAGTTAGGAATTTGAAGATACAGCTTTAAGAGATTGAGAGAGAGTTTTAATCATGCTGGACAGAAGTGGAAATATGGTTGCGATGAAAAGGGGGAATGTGGTGAAGAACAATATAAGGACCTACTCAGAGATTGTCTAATCAATCATTGATACAATGGAAGGCATGAGGTCAAGGTCGAGGGAATAGATATGTAAGTGTATGAGGGAGTTTATTTGGCATTTGTGCATAAACAGACAATGTAGTACTGGTGAAAACTCAATTCAGCATGGAATAGCCTCAGCTATTGGAATCTGCCTGAATTATAAATATTGAGTTCTGAGTAAGGGTCACAGGACTCAAAATGTTAACTCTGTTCTCTCTCCACAGAAGCTGCTAGATCTGCTGCATTTATCCAGCAATTTCTGTTTTGCTTGTTTCAGATCCCTAACATCTGCAGTTTTTCATTTTATTTTAGATATAGAGGGCTTTTTGTAGTTTGAATCCAAAGCAAATGGATGACTATGATGACATGAGTTTTGATAAGTTTATCACCGAAGATTGTGGGCTTTCTCTGCTGACTTGCAGTTGGACAGTATAACAAGAATACCAGAATGAAGACTGCAATCGGTAGTGATTACATTATGATAGGAATGAAAACTATTAGAGATTTGAGAGAAAAGAATGACCGGAAGACTTTTACAGAGAAAAAACACAATCTTCTCAATTAGACATTCGGTTGAATAGCGATACATGGAGTAGAATGAAAAGTATTCTGAAGTGATTGCATACCACTAAGTGGAGTGTGAGTAAGTGAGAGTGTAGATGCAGGTTAGAAGTATAGCTGTAGTTTGAGAAGATAAATAAATTAAGAGTGGTTTTTTAAATAAAGGCAGTAATAGCTTTTGAAACCTTGGTAACAATGCCAGAAGATGGAAGAAATGTAGTCCATTATAGACTAAGAGGAGGATTGTATAATCATGAACTAGAACAAAGCCAGGTAAAAGAGCAAATAAAATAAAAGAAAAGCAAGAAAATTATGGGCCTTAATATGTCCCAAAATACTTTAAACGTAATGAAATATTTTCAAAGTTTAGACACTATTGTCATATAGAATATACAGAGCCAATTTGTTTACAGGCTCCCACAAATATCTGAAGTGAGTCTTGAAGTCACAAACTCCTATTTCAGGAAAGACCAAAGACTTGGTTTGTAGGCAAAGCTCCACTTGGAAAACGAGATTGCAATTAATAACTAAAAATTTATCATTCATGTTCGTGCAGCAGCCAACTTCATGGGAGGAAAACAAAATTGAGAACGAGCCTGTTCTTTAAATACAATAATTTGATTTAACTTAATTTCCTGGAGAAAGATTGAAGATGATGTTGATGCTTACAATGAAGGACACAATTTATAGTGGATGAGCTGCTTGTTGTACATTCGATCTGATTTTCCTTCAAACTAAGACAGAATTTCAACTTTGACAAGCATAGAAAACTTGGCAGCACCAGGCAGACTATCGCTGTACATTTCATCGCACTTCCTTTCCATGATTAGTAAATACTTATAACCGACCAAGCTACATATTGACTATTGATAAAGCACAGGGATTGACCACCATGTCCATCGTGGCTTCCCTGCCATCCAGAGAGGAGGGGAAAAATTAGAAAGTTCATTTGAAACAAGTCTCAAAATTTTTAAGCCTTGGAGGTGCCAGGAAGAGTAAAAATAACTCTTCAGACCATGTACAAAAGGGAAGTTGAGGCTAACTGTGTTCTGTATACATCCTGAAAACACACATTGCCTTCTCCTTTCCAGAACTTCTTTGGTGTCATTAGGTGGTGAACCTGACTCTCCAAAAACCATCAGCTGATGATTTATGCTAATTTCCAGTGGCAGCTGACACTAAAAATGTAGAGGCCTTCGGACCGTGAATTGGCTTGGCCGTGATCTGTTGAGATCAACTTTATGTCATTCGATCACCCAAAATCTGCTCCTTGTTAAAATTACTGAAGAAAACTCTACTTTTCCTCATACAGGTAACAAAAAATGCACCTCAAATTATATCACAGACTTTGCTTTTGCCAAGAAATCCACAGGAAGGCTAGAGCCACACCCAATGTCTCAACAGCATCCCATAGATTTTTTTACATCCTGGAAGCTGTCCACCCATTTCACAGTCCTGCTCTGGAGCACTTACTATTATTTCAACCTTTCTGTGGATTTACTTTTGAGATGTTTTCTCATCCATGTATCATATTTTTATAATTGCTTCCACCTATTAGCAAAGAATACTGAAAGCTCTGCGGTAAACTCTTCCAGGTTGTGCTAAGAGAAAAATGGGTCACTTTTATCTCTTGAGTGTTTGTCTGGATTCACTCCATGGGTAAATAAAAGCCAGGATTATTTCAACGTTTAAAATTAAATAATTAAAAGTAATTTCATTAATCAGGACATAATGTTCCAAGTAATAGTTTAAGGATTTTTGCATTTATATTGAAGTTCGTGACCGGAATTGTAATCTGAGCAAAACATCATTTAATTCAGATTTACCCATTGAGTGCATGCATTTGGCTAATAGTGAAAACATTAAATTATAATGAATCGATCCTGTTAAGCGCATGAAGTAAAATCAGGAATGCTAATTATATTTTCATTACAAAAGTTCCATTTGTTTACACCAATGTACAGCTCCCCACCCATGTTGAAACCTCCAAAACATAATTTTGGTTGGGTAGAAATAGGTTCAAAGTTTCAAATGTCAGATCTTCAAGGACTGTATCAAGAGTTGGATAACCTCTCAGCTTGGACTGGTAAGTGGGGAATAATAGTTGCACTAATTAAGACCCAAGCATTGAACAGAGAAACTAAACTATGTCCCTTGGCATTCAGTGGTGTGACCATCACCAAATCCTGCACTAGGCGCTATCATTGACCATCAAATGAACTGTAAAAGCCATATAGATTTATTTGGTGCCTATACATCTGCCAATGTGGTGTACTGTATCCACTGTACCCAGTGTGGCTTCCTCTACATTGGAGAAACCAAGCGGAGGCTTGGGGACCACTTTGCAGAACACCTCTGCTCGGCTCGCAATAAACAACTGCACCTCCCAGTGGCGAGCCATTTCAACTCCCAACTCCCCCTCCCGTTCCTCAGATGACATCTCCATCATGGGTCTCCTGCAGTGCCACAATGATGCCACCCGAAGGTTGCAGGAACAGCAACTCATATTCCGCTTGGAAACCCTGCAGTCCAATGGTGTCAATGTGGACTTCACAAGCTTTAAAATCTCCCCTTCCCCCACTGCAACCCAAAACCAGCCCAGCTCGCCCCCTCCCCCCACTGCATCCCAAAACCAGACCAGCTCATTCCCGCCTCCCTAGCCTGTTCTTCCTCTCACCTATCCCCTCCTCCCACCTCAAGCCACACCTCCATTTCCCACTTACTAACCTCATCCTGCCTCCTTGACCTGTCCGTCCTCCCCGGACTGACATATCCCCTCCTTACCTCCCCAGCTAAACTCTCCTCTCCATCTCTCTTCTCCTCTATCCATCTTCGGTCCGCCTCCCCATCTCTCCCTATTTATTCCAGAACCCTCTCCCCATCCCCGTCTCTGATGAAGGGTCTAGGCCCAAAACGTCAGCTTTTGTGCTCCTGAGATGCTGCTTGGCCTGCTGTGTTCATCCAGTTTCACACTTTGTTATCTTAGATTTACTTGCTTGTGGGATTGTGGGAAAGAAGGGTCTGAAGAAGGGTCCTGACTCAAAACAGCAACTTTCCTGCTCCTTTGAATGCTGCCTGGCCTGCTGTGTTCCTCCAGCTCCACTCTGTGTTATCTCTGGCCTAAACATTGATATCCACATCCTATGTATGAATAAAATGAAAACAACCCAAACCAGATTCCAACAGACAAACTTCTGACTTTAAGAGAGGATTCAATGTCCACCAGGAGATCATTAGTACTATAAATATGAGAACTAGGTTGCATTTCCAATCAAATTTTATCTTTAATTCTCGTAGATTGAGTTGTCCCAAGTTCTGGAAATGCAGCAACTACATTGAGGAGGTGACTTGGCAGTTCTGCGGGAGGCAGGGCCTTTACATCTACCTCTTGGGTCCTGTGCCGATAATGTTGCCTGATGAACCATGGGAATCCCAGTACTGGACCTTCCCATGAGGCCCGGGATCTCAAATCCACATGAGTTCTCTAACTGGAACCTTCCTCTCCTGTCTCTCAGACCCACCAGCTTCTGGATTCACCTCATCTAGGTCTCCAAGCCACCACCTTCCTCACCCAGGTACAGAACCATGATCCATTGCTTCCTTGCTGCACTACCACACCTTTGACACCAAATCCCCACCAGGCCTGACCTCCACTAAGCAAGGCCCTTGGCCCATCCTCAGAGGCTTCTGAAACACCATCACTCAGGCCCCTGTTCTCCCCTGTACTCTCTTTTTGCGGTCAGCACTTCCACCTACTTTAGTACTCTGATTCCTCCTCAGAGTTTCCTTGAAGGTACACCTTCCTTCAAAACATACTGATCCCTAACCCCCCCCAACATCTTGAACATCCCTGTTCTTTATCATCATCACTTCCATCAGCTGGAAGAGACTTAGTTGATTTTGCAGCTTTCACCTGTCAGCTCTCTGCCCAACAGGAAGCCAAGTCTGCCATCAGGTTAATCTTTAGGTAGAACCAATTAGCGATGAACCTACCCAACATGGTGGGGCTGTCTGGGAGTTGGGACAAGCCAACAGAGTAGAGTGTCCTAATTCTTCATTTCCACCACCTCCCTGGTAGCTTCCAGTGGATCAAATAATGAAAAAACAAGCAACTCCCAGAGGAGAGAACCAGCTTGACAGGGCTGCAAGAAGTTAGAGAAGGGACAGAGCTAAACAGATCAATATATTGCATTTTAATTGAAACTTCAGAATGGCTAAGAAATGGCAAGAAATAATCGTACGATAAAATTAACAGCTCCATTTAACCTAAAGGTCAGGCCATTAGCTATAAAAATTGCTTCTCAGTATAATTTTCCACCACCCTTCAGAGATCAATTCTCATACGTTAATGAAATGATAATTTTATAAAGGGCACAGACACCACAAAAATGTTGTTTTGCTGTCTCACTCTGCAAAAGAATTTAAATCCTATTCCTCACTCAGCTCAGACTAGCACTAAAGTCTCCTTTTCTAAAACAATATTTTTTGACAATTTGCATTTACTTGAAGACAAAAGCTTCTAAAGATTTTTTTTTTGGAAAATACCTCAAAAGTTGCCAATGATAACAGACTTTGCTTCTGATGGAATTCACTGAGCACGAGCCAGGAGACTAATATTAATTACATGGCATATTGGACCCTTCACTTCACAAGAACTTTAGAAAGTCTTTGATTAACTGGAAATCACCTTTTTATTAGAACAGACCTGTGTTCAAGTTTTATCGGAGGCTTGTTTGAGACAGCCACATTAGAGAAAGGTTTGGATATTTTTGAACCATTGTTTGGCTACTCGTTCTGCTTTTAATTTTAAGCAGTCAATGTTTACATAAGGAGTTACCTCTCATTGGGATTTTGTTTTGACAAAGAACAGAAGCTAGCATAATGTAGAGTTATCAAGAATAGGCAATTGACACAAAGACAAGCCATGCTTTCACCTTTTTTTTTCACTTGAGTCCATTTCGATGACAGCACTTTAGAAAACCATCTAACTACAGATCAGAGCCTTTTATCTATAACTAAGTCAGACATGAATAATGTTGTTTCCAAGAAATGGACCACATGATTTGTTATCATGCACAAATAAGAAAAAGAAAAATATTTAAATATTGATCAAATGCTTTAGCAACATGCAAGCAACTATCATGTGTCTCAATTGCTTTTATAATTTGTTTTCTAGAAAGAATTACATTTATTTGTACAATTAACCTGTATATTGCCAAATAACCCAGTGTATCTGTTCCTGAAACCCTCATCTATGACTTAGTTATGCCTGCAGACTTAATCATTCTTGCTCAGCTTAACATCTATTCTCCTTTAGGGTGAACGTATCCAAAAGTCTACCATCTGTATTCTGGCTCATGCCAAGACCAACTCACCCATTCCCTTGTGAACATTGGCCTACAATGGTTGCTGACTTAAATGCCTCGATTTTAAAGTTCTCCTGTTTGTTTCCCAGTCATCCATGGGCTTCTGTCTCTCTATATTTGTAAATTGTACCAGCTCAAAAAACACCCTGAGACTTCTGTTCTCACTGAATTCTGGTCTGTTGCATATCCTTGATGTCAATTACGTCAAAATTTGGAACTTTGCTCTCCCCAGCTCAGACCTAATGCTGAAATCTCCTATCTAAACTTTTTAATCTCTTTACTCTTATTTCTCTAAGTAATACATTCTTTAAAACCTGTGATGATGGGAACTGCAGATGCTGGAGAATCCAAGATAACAAAGTGTGAAGCTAGATGAACACAGCAGGCCAAGCAGCATCTCAGGAGCACAAAAGCTGACAAAGCTCTCTGATGAAGGATCTAGGCCCGAAACGTCAGCTTTTGTGCTCGCTGAGATGCTGCTTGGCCTGCTGTGTTCATCCAGCTTCACACTTTGTTATCTTGCGTTCTTTAAAACCTGCCGATTTGGTTGTTCAGTGATATCTCCTGAGTGAGTCAGTTTGCTGTGTAAATGTTGAATAGTGTTCCTGGCTTATGGAGGCTGAAGTTCTATCCATGTTACCTTTTAAATATGGCAGCTAGAGGCTGGAGCTGAGAATACAAGGGTGGAATTAAATGTCATCCCTGGCTGCCACTAAAAGGTGGCAATTCACTCCAGCATGAATATGTAATAAGCTGAAAAGAATGCAATCAGACAGGAAAACCAAACACTGAGTGCAAGTCCCTCTGCTTTACAACCCTTCTGTACACGTCATTTTAAAAAATAAAATGCCACGCATAGCCACTGAACTAAAAGCTTCCTTCCTGTGAGGAGATTATTTTGTAACATTTACTTTCTCAGGAAATGGCCAAATGAACAGTAAATCTAATCTCAAGCGCCCGATTGGTTCCCATATGATGTGTCCCACTTGACACAATCAAATCCAGAAGATGAATAAGTGTCTCTTTCCACTCTTGAGATTGGTCATAATCGAGTTTGAATTTTTAAAAAAGGTGTGAGTTCTAAATGCATTGTATACCTGACCATGTCAAAATTACCAAGAAATAAGCCAGTTTTGAATGAACAAATATCGAAGTTAGTTTCATTGTAAAGTTCACTCAAGCAAAATACCGTAAAAATCCAGGGAGGTGGGGTCAGAAAAAGATTAATGTTCATAAGTCGAAAGAATTGTATGTCTTTGTGATAACAATGTGTAGACCTGGATGGACACAGCAGACCAAGCAACATCAGAGGAGCAGGAAGAAGGGTCTAGGCCTGAAACATATCTTTCCTGCTCCTCTGATGCTGCTTGACCTGCTGCGCTCATCCAATTCTATACCTTGTTATATCAGATTCTCCAGCATCTGCAGTTCCTACTACCTTTGAAACAATTTTAATCCCACTGCGAAGCCTCTTCTAAGGATGCCTACCTTGAAGAAGTTACCCTCTGAAGAAGTGTTTAGACCCAAAATGTCAGTATTCCTGCTCCTCTGACGCTGCTTGACCTGCTGTGTTCATTTAGCTCTACACCTTGTTATCTCAGATTCTCCAGCATTTGCAATTCCTACTGTCAATTTGTATGTCTTTGTGGTCCTTCGGTTATCTCGAGGTCCTTGGGTTTTGCAGCCAGTTGTTATTCTGGAGACAGTTGCTTTCAAAATGTCCTTTTCAACCTGTCCTTTTCCAGAGTTGGTGCTGTGTATGGCACATGAAGTTCCTTTCATTCTTACAAATCCTACTCCTGTGATATATTCTGATTTGTAACAGAGATAAAGAGCTGCTGTTACGATTATGTATTGCAGGCATTCATGATTTTACTTCTGATTCTGTTAACATAGAAGCATACAAAGTTAGCTGTAGATAACAAAGTATGGAGCTGGATGAACACAGCAGGCCAAGCAGCATCTCATGAGCACAAAAGCTGACGTTTCGGGCCTAGACCCTTCATCTGTAGGTGGTTTAGTGGTAATGTCCCTCTGTCTGGGCTAGAAGGTCCAACCTGCTAAGAGATATTTCATGACATGGGCAAACAGGTTAATTAAAATATCGATAATGTTAATTCTTCAATCGTGTTTCAATTATGTGATATCAATCGACTGGCATACCATGGGGATAATGTATTTTAAGTAAAGAATCTTGACATTATCAAAGCCATTGAGATATAATTGAAAGAGATAGGGAAGTCTTCAGTACCCTTTTTCACATAATCAATTTTAGTACATATCCTTTGCCTCTGGCATTTTCTGCAGATACGTGATCTGATGCTTATTGTCCTTAGATTATTTTCCCCCAAGAGTTCAAACAATGGCAGGTGTAAAGTTTCTTGGCAGGGGGGTAGTGTGGGGTGGGGAAAAATACGTTCTCTTTACTCAAATACATTCCCTTTCTCTTAGCCAGCTTTGTAGGTTGGGTGAGTTCTGTAGCCATTTTATAACTTAGTGTCCTGGTTCATTTACAGTTTTCCCTTTGAAAACAAAATTTCCAGGTTTTAAATCAGTCAATAGAATAAAACAGTTAATAGTTTGCATATTAAAACTTTGTGAAAAGAAGTCTTTCTCAAACTGCTGATTCAATCTAATCTTAAATAAGAACACAATCTCTATTACAATGAGAATTTAGGAGGTGCCTACTTAGATTTAACTCCATATTTTTATGGAGGAAAGATAAAAAGACTGAAGCACTATCTTATGCGCCCTAGATAACACGGTGAGGAACTAGAGGTACGCAGCAGGCCAGGCAGCATCAAAGGAGTAGGAAAGCTGACATTTCAGGCCGAGACCCTCCTTCACCTCCACACTGTGTTATCTATAACTCCAGCATCGGCAGTTCTTACTATCTCTGAGTGAGTTATGCACCCTCGCTGTGTGATGGGTGGTACTACCTTGGTCAGGGAGCTGAAAGATAACCGTTCTCTAAGCTAAGGATGGTGCAAATACTGGATCAACATATCGATTAGAAGGAAACAAAGAGGTCAAAATATCATAACACAAGGTGTCCTAATACAATCAAACTTTACTTAAACTCACAGTTCTGTTCTCCTTTTGTCTGAGTTTCAACTGTAATTAGTTTTTCCCACCATTATTATCCTGCCTGTCTATTTCTTTCTTTATTGCACATTGTCACCGTAAACTGCTCTTTTCCTAAATTTTGTTTTACTCTTTCTCACAACAATGTTTCATTTTTAATGTTCTTCACTTGATCTTTTCTCTATCTTGGTTTTATTTGACCATTCTTTTTCTCATTTCCACTCTGTTTTTCTGTGTTTCATAATTGGTTCTTATCTCTCTTTTCCATTTCTCATCCATCACAATGTTTCTCTATTTCATTTCTCCCCCATCCATAACCCCTTAGTGTCATTCCTCTGTGTCATTCCGAGCTCTCTTTCCACAGCCTCGTGTCATATTACTGACAGGCACGAGCCTATCTCTGCCAGGATTACAGCTGCTGGCCAGGCTCCTACTGCTGCTGAATATTACTTTATATGGGGTTAAAACGTTTCCCTTTATTTTAAATATTCCAAAAATGACATAAATCCTCCAAAATCAATACCAATGCTCTGGATGTTGAGGGGCTCTATCTGGTGGAAATTGAAATGCTAGGCTCTCAAAACAAAAACTCAGCACAGAACGTAGTATCCTGCTCCCAATTCACAACCATCACAACACCAATTTCCTGACAACATTCACCAGGGCAAACCAGGATCCCAACTATTTCAGCAAAGAAACTGTTGGGCTTTTATATGTTCTTCACCAGTCAGGCCCCTGTCCGCATTCTGAGGAAGGGTTACTCGACTCGAAACATTAACTCTGATTTTCCTCCACAGAAGCTGCCAGACCTGCTCAGCTTTTCCAGCAACTTCTGTTTTTGTCCCTGTGGGCATTAGTTTAGTGCCAATGGTAGCAAGATAAGATATTTAAAAAAGGAGAATTTTTGAAATACTTCATATCTGATGTCAGAGTAGATGTTACTGAGAAATTCTCTGGAAGCTACTTCTTCTGATGAACTCCTCCATGCGCCTCTACATCCAAAGCATCAAGGTTCCTCAGAAATGTCCAAGCGCATGCCTTTGATTTTGTCTGCCTCAGGAATGCCTTCTTGATTGTGACAGACACCGCAAGTTAACACAATGTATGCAAGTACTTCGGAATAGATGGCAGATGTTCTCCAAATGTATAAAGACACTGACAGCAACCCGTTACGATTTCTCTCTGTTACCTCCATTGCAGGAGCTCTTCAGCTGTTGTTTTTCTAAGATACAGAGGAATGGTGATACATGGGTACGGGGGTTACATTCGCCACACCTTCCACCCCTAACCGTCTGCTAACCTCGAAGAGGGAAGGCAAGGGTCCTGAGGAGAGATGTAATTTGGCAATTCCTACGGAATCTCACAATCACACATGCAGATTTATTGTAACTAATCACACTGACCAGTATTTAAGTGTTTCTGAAAACTTTTCGAGACTGGATTAAATGAGCCCTGGCTCTGATTGCATCACCTGCACAGCATTGTAATCTTAAAAGAATTGTTTAATTAAGAAGAGATAGTAAGAACTATTGGAGTTCCGATGCTGGAGTTAGAGAATACACAGTGTGGAGCAGGAGGAGCACAGCAGGCCAGGAAGCATCAGCGGAGCAGGAAAGCCAGGACCACTTGAAATGTCAACTTTCCTGCTCCTCTGATGCAGTTCAATTAAGAAGCTGCTTCCATGGTCACCATTCAGTGAAGGACGGTAAGTGAGTTCCTGAGGTGAGATACCTAACCTGAGAACCCAACACATGCTGGGTGGTCAGCAGCAACCCAGGGATGGGGGCTTGGGGGTTGATGCGGGAGGAGGTAAGTAAGTAAGTGTCCTTGAGGCAGGCAGATTGCAAGGCTGCCTCAAAATGGAGGCACTCTCGGTCAGGATTTCGAAAATAAAATATTCACTTGGGACAGCTACTATTAAGCCTTCCGTGGTAAGACCGCTATGACTGTGATTGTGGCCCTCTGGTCACACTGGCTTCCTGCTGTGTGATTGGAATGGACATGCCAATGGTACTTCAATGTGGCCCATGGGCTGCATCTATTTACCTGCTGGGCATCGGCCTCATTAGGGCACCAAGTGGCCCCCTTGGTGGGTCTAATTGGTCACCGGTTGCTACCGGTTAGGTACCCACTGCAACAATGACCCTGCCTCCATCAAGATTGCTCAGAGGTGGGAATGCATCAGGTAGCCGATACAATAATGCCTAAGTCTCCTCACAGTCCTATGCATGAGGTGGGGGAAGAGTCTGCCAATAAAACAGGGTGCATGTGTCAAGTGGAAGCCTGTTCTGTTTGAAAAAGTGAGAGGGTTTACTACAGGAGATCATACTCTCTTTAAGAGAGAGACTGTTGCACACTAACCTTTGGACAGCAGCAGGCTGGACTGAACTTTGTGGCTCGTTTCCATTTGCTACCTTCCCCCAAGCTCCACCCAATTAAAACAGCCCTGTAGCTAAGATTGAAACTATTTTATCACAAATTGGAAATGATGCCTGGAAACATCCTGATCTGACTGACTCAGTTTAACAGGAGAACTTACAAGAAAGCTCTACTCAGTATATTAATAGCTTCTAGTTGAAGAAAATGTATGATTCATAAAGTCTTTTGCATTATTAGGACTGCTTTGTAAAATGCCCTTTGGAGAAAGTAACAAACAGGGATGTTCCAGGTAATAGTGCTCGACAAAAAAACTTTTCCTCAAATTTTGTCCAATTTCCTCCAATTTTTAGTTCATCTAAAGTTTTGAACATAATGGTAGATTGCTAGCTGTATCTGCATGATATATTACAGTTTAGATAGCATAGTCTCATAAAGTGGCTGGTAGCAAATTTAGCCAAGGATTTTGTGGAACGTAGAGTGATGGGAAAATTGATAACATTTTCTAGTCCATTTGGCAGATAATTCCAGACATAAGTAGTATGTCTTCAACATAACAAAGTGTGAAGCTGGATGAACACAGCAGGCCAAACAGCAGCTCAGGAGCACAAAAGCTGACGTTTCGGGCCTAGACCCTTCATCAGAGAGGGGGATGGGGAGAGGGTTCTGAAATAAGTAGGAAGAGAGGGGGAGGCGGACCGAAGATGGATAGAGGAGAAGATCGGTGGAGAGGAGAGTATAGGTGGGGAGGTAAGGAGGGGATAGGTCAGTCCGGGGAGGACGGACAGTTCAAGGAGGCGGGATGAGGTTAATAGGTAGGAAATGGAGGTGTGGCTTGAGGTGGGAGGAGGGGATAGGTGAGAGGAAGAACAGGTTAGGGAGGCGGGGATGAGCTGGGCTGGTTTTGGGATGCAGTGGGGGGAGGGGACGAGCTGGGCTGGTTTTTGGATGCAGTGGGGGAAGGGGAGATTTTGAAGCTTGTGAAGTCCACATTGATAGCATTGGGCTGCAGGGTTCCCAAGCGGAATATGACATGCTGTTCCTGCAACCTTTGGGTGGCATCATTATGGTGCTGCAGGAGGCCCAGGATGGACATGCTGTCTAAGGAATGGGAGAGGGAGTTAAAATAGTTCGCGACTGGGAGCTGCGTTGTTTGTTGTGAACCGAGCGGAGGTGTTCTGCAAAGCGATCCCCAAGCCTCCGCTTGGTTTCCCCAATGTAGAGGAAGCCACAACGGGTACAGTGGATGCAGTATACCACATTGGCAGATGTGCAGGTGAACATCTGCTTGATATGGAATGTCCTCAACAGTTTTTTTCTCTGATGCCACTGCTGTGCACAAATGTAGATGAGAATATAATAAAAAGAGGACTGACACAATGGAACAGATGGATGCCAAGTGTCTTTACAGGAAAGCTAGCAAGAAATTGGAAGGATGACTGCTAGTTAAAAAAAAGAACCAAGTTGACAGAAACAAAGGAAAATCTGACAGTAAGGGCAGAATTTTACATTGTTTTGGCAAAGTCTGTGTCACACTATGTCTTTTGGAGCATTCATTACAGTAAGACCTGGCATGTTCCCTCATCATATCTTACCAAATGCACTCCATTAATTACCTAGCCCACTCCTATGGTATCACTCATGTCTGATTCAGTCCCAATTACCACACTCTATTCCTGGAATAACTCACCATTCAGTGGATATCTTCCCGAGGACGTTTTAATTTAAGTCTGCACCATCTTTGAAAGGTGCCTGTGGAACTTGCAATCTGCCCTGCTTATTGGCAGAATCTAAATATGTCAGAGGAGGGGAGGATGGCACTACGGTTCTCTGACAGGGACTTGAAAGTGTTGCTAAGGAGGGTGGGGTTGGGCTATTAAGGGAGGGAGTCCTTTTCCTGGAGTGCCAGCAGGGAGGTTGCATGGCATCAGCTTAGTCCGAGGTTGTACCCAGGTCTGTACCATCTTCACACTGTATAGGAATGGCCAATAGTGTCTTAAGGTCATTGACCTTCTCCACTGAGCAAAATGTACCCCAACACAGATTCCTCAGATGTTGCCAGGCCTGCTGAGCTTTTCCAGCAACTTCTGTTTTTATTCCTGATATACAGCATCTGCAGTTCTTTCATTTTTTACAGGTTCCTCAGAAGTGTCCACTCGGGACAATGCAGAGGTGGCTGGTCTCTGCGTCTCCAGCCTGCTTAATCCCCTCGAGCCTTTAGAAGTTCATTCCAGGGTGTGCCGCTGTTGTACAGTGGATACATGCTGCATTCATCATTAAATAGGGCAGCTTCAGAAAACTAGTGCTCAACTCAGTGTACAGTGACCAGGCATGCTAGTATTTTGTTGGATATCCACAGAGTGGTGAGTAGTTCTGGCAACAGTGTCTGGTGAGATTGGGGTAGAATTGAATGTGAGTCTTGTCATGGGCAGGTTAGGTAGTTAATGTCAAATCTAGTCAGAAATCTCACTAAACCTTGCATTAGAAACTGCTTCAAAAAACCCAACACAACTTGTACTTGGCTGTAGAAATTGTAAGACTCAGCTCTTTCTGTTCCCATCAGTGAGGTCGACCTTCCCACTTCTGCAGACAGATTGTAAGTAGGACTATCCTTTGAGAAAGATGTCTCTTGCAGGTCACAGAATAACTGCAACAATTCTCAGTATAGTGAACTATGAATTTTGCTCTTTCAGTTCTCAACAGTTAATAGTGAAAATGCTGCTTGACAAACCTTGATTCTGTTGTTGACAAAGAAAAGACTTCAAGCACATTTTTCAGTGGGTAGGTTTTGTTTAGGCTGGACTTACTAACCAGTAACATTGAGGACATATCAGATTTCTGGCATTTTTCCATGCATATCCCTATTAATGTCTTAGTTCCATGATTAAGACTGCCATTTAGACATGCAGAAATTTAAAAGCACAGAAAGGCCAAGTTTACTTCTGTTCTTATATATTATATCATTAATAAAGCAATACAATTAATGCTTAACTGCTGATCACATCTCTGTGCTGACATTATTGCATGTTGCATATACATAGTTGGTGGATTGAAGACACTAAAATGACTCTGTTACATCGAGTGAGTGGCTGCAGTTGGTGGTGGGTATCAGATGCCAGAATGTCACTGTCATAATGCCATGTAATTGTCCTAAGGGCACAGTGCCTGTGAAGTCTGGAATTGCTGCCATTAGCTAACACTCCAGTTAATTGAAGGAAGAATGAGAACCCTTTTCTGATGATTTGCACGAGGACACAAATTGTGTCTCTCTATTCAGATAACACCTTAGTGCACAGATAGGACAAGGAGATCTAGTCCTGATATAGTTATCACAACTTAGCTGCGTAGTATCACCCTGTAATGTGCTTTCACTTATTACAGATGGCTAAGTATCATTTATCATCAATGTGTGGACATTCTCTGGTGTATCCTCAGCATCGATGTCATGATCCCATGTGATGGGTGTCTGGTGATTTGCAGTTCAGATGCATTGTTTATTTCATCACAGAATTTAGCCGTTGCTCATTACAATGTTATATGACCTCAGCTGGATACAACAACTTAGTACTCTTCCAAGAACCCATGTGCATACTTGAAAACCTGAACTCTGATGCTTTGGCCTGGTTCCAGTTGGGATAGCTGTTAGCTTATTCACTGATCACATTCTTGTACCATTTTCTACCTTTATTGCAAATAATTCATCATGCATCTGTTTTTGGATGGTAAGAATGTGGGGAGGAAGATCTGTGTAAATTTGCCTTCCAAACACGAGAGAAGCTGCAGAGGGTAAACCACAGCCGAGAAAAGTAGCACATAGATTTAACCCGCTATCTGAATATCCTGGCAAGTTGCTTTACGTTCAATAATCATGGATTTTACAACATAAATGGTGCATTCTGAGAGACTGTTTCACTCAGGCTATTGAAGAGAAGAGATAAAATGTTCAATACCCCATTTCCTAAGCACAATTTGCAATAATTTACTGTGGCCTATTGTTAACCAAATTTGTTGAAGTACATCAAACATATTGAATATGACATTAGTATCTCAACAACCGTTGCATTAGTGGAATCTTCAATTTGTCACACAAAAGGGAATTTAGTAAAATAGTCAGTCACCAGAATGTAATCCTATCTGTGTAAGTGTAAAAGATCAGTCACAACCTGCTTAATGGCTCAGAAGGAATCTCATGTGAAATGAAAGTCTCTCTTGATTGTTGCACCTGATGCAATTGACATGGTTCACACAACATGATAAGTTGATTAATTCCCATTGATGCTGACCCACTACATGGTCTTGCATACCAATTTCTTCATTACACATATGTAACCTATATGTTTGGCTGAGCAAGCATTGATGTATACTCTGCATAATTGCAACATCTTCTCCTTTGGATATTACTTTCTTAGATTGCCCCCGCTCATATCTGACAGAACATTCTAGCTCAGGGACCAGTTGGATTCATTCAGACCATCTGTTGAAGATGATCTCTTTCAGTTACTGCATCCATTATACAAATGCATGGAATGTCAGACCCATTCTAAACTACTGGCTTATTATTTGGATTGGTTTCAGAAGTATATCTTACGTTAAATGTGTAAAAAGCTAAGTTTTGCACCAGCATTACTGGTAATTTTGGCATATTATGCACATTGTTCACTTTTTTAAGAGTATATTTTTGAAGAGATGTGATGTTTTCACCTTTTTCCATGTGGTTGTCGCATAAACCACATGTACTGTCTGACTGGAGTTTGCAAGCTGTAACATTGCGGTTTCCCCTCAGACTTTGTTGATATTTTTGCAGTCCATGGATGAACAGAACTTTAGAAGCTTCTTTGGCATTGATCCTTACTTGACTCTTCTTCACATTCTGCTGTGTTGCCTTTCAGTTTCTCTGGCTAATTGGATTTCTCACATATTTAATTAAAATGTTTCCTTGCAGAAACATTATAGCTTGCATATATTATGAAATGCTGGACATTGCCTTGATGGGTGGTACAAAGCACATCTCATACAAGATTTGCATGTTCTACCGACCTTTTTGAATAGTTATACCAGAGTCAAGAACTTGCAGATATTGCTGGCCTGCTACACAATCTGCAAATGTGCATATTTCTTTGGGCAGACTGTCAGTTTTATATTCTTTCTGCGTGTCCAGAAGATATTTTCTGAAGGATTTGATAGGCTTTGAGACCATAAACAGTTCCATAAGCCTTTCAGCTAAATTAGTTCCAGTGAAAGCACATTATGTAGCAGTATGTCAACATCTGCCTTTTAATTGGTAGATCATTTCAGCTGATTGTTGGCAAGATGACATCAGCTCAAGCCTATGTATCCTGAAATTGACTGGAACTTTAAGTTTATCTTCTAATATCTGAAAAAAAAACACTTTCATCAAGATCTTTGTGAGCATAATCAGAAATATCAGGGGATTATATTCTTAAACTTACAACACCCGAAGTGAGAATAAGTTGGACTTTCTTTCATTCTTTGTCAGTTATTTGCTGATGCATGAAGTAAAGACTAATTCTTCACTAAAAGTGAAGCGCTCACAGAATGCCAATGGATTTCGAGTTTATTATTAGATGTTTCTTTTCCATCTTTCTTTTGTGTAACTTTATGGCCTCAGAAAATGCCAGCATATAACATCTCTATTGCAATGTTGTCCTGTTTTCTTGTTTCTCTTTTCCTTTTATTATATGTTGCCATTCCCTTTAAAAGTTGCAATTGCATCTGTTTGTTGCTTGCAAACCTAAAATGAAGCAGTGATGACATTTGCATGCCTTGGTGAAATCAACCGCTTTCTGGGCTGGGATAAAGTCACTCTGGTATTCTTTTTGTCTGTTGTTGTTTCCTTTTCTTTATTTTTCTCTTTTTCTCTTTCTAATAAGGGTCCAGGCTGGAGAATGGGACAAGCTGGTTAGCTCTTCTGGGAGCTGGTACAGATATGATGGGTTAACTGGCCTCCTTCATAGAATCATCAAAGGATCATAGAATCCCCACGGTGTGGAAGCAGGCCCATCGGCCCAACAAGTCCATACTGACCCTCAGAGCATCCCACTCAGACTCATCACCTTATAATCCACCTAATCGATACATCTCTGAACACTATGGGCAATTTAGCATGGCCAATCCACCGAGCCTGCACATCTTTGGACTGTAGGAGGAAACCGAAGCACCCAGAGGAAACCCACGCAGACACTGGGAGAGTGTGCAAACTCCACACAGACAGTCACCCGAGGGTGGAATCGAACCTGGGTACCTGGCGCTGTGAGGCTGCAGTGCTAACCACTGAGCCATGCTGCTTGCACCCCCCCCACCCCCCCACCTTTGATACTGTAAAAGTCTATGATTCTAAATATCCAAGCTAAGGAAAGACAAAGATTCTGGAATTGCTCTGTTTGGAGAAGAGGAAGTGCCCTTGTTTGATTGGAATCATAGCAGCATAATCCTTGACATTGCAGTTGCTGGTTTGATTTTGATGCTTGGGATAAAGAGATGGATATCTGGCCAGGACTCGGAGTTACTGAGGCTTACTTCACCTGGGGTTTGTGTCTTTGATAACCTCCATGAACAACTTTAAACATTTTTATTGCCTTATGAAATAGCTGATCTGAACAGCTGCTCAGCTGTTCTTGGGGTCAGGCTCTGGCCTGTCAGAAGAAGCAAACTATTAATCCTAAATTCAGGAGAAAGGGTGATGCTCTATGTAGTGGAGAAAATGGCCTCTTCCCAAAAAAGTGCCGCTGCAGCTATTCACTTATTAGATTCTATCCAGGACATTTCATGGAAATGATCTGTGTATCTGTGTGTGGTCAACTGGTTGCAGCAGTTAATGAAATGCTGAGAAAGGAAACTAATGTCCTCTTTAAGTGGGGCTTCTTTTTTTAAAAAACGCTCCTGTTCCCTTTGATTTAATCCCACGGTTGTGTAGCCTACTAAAGCAAAGACCGGCACAGACTTGTTTATAATCCTTTCATAAGATGATTTAAAATTGTAAATACAGCTGGTTCTTTGGGCCCTAGATGTAATGATGACTTTAAAGGTAATTTTTTTTATGAAAGAGCACATCTTTAGATGAAATAGGATTATAGTGTTGTTCCTTAGAGTGTTCAGATAAGGAAAGGCTTTATATCAAAGAAAACAAAAATGTAGGAAAATCCCATTAAAGCAAATATTATTCATTTAAAAATACAGCTGTATATAATTTATTAAGACTGCAGGTGCAGATGTACCATCAAAGTAATCATTCCGATTTCACACTTTAATAATCCTTATTAGTCATATCAGTTTGTGAGAAATGTCGAGATAATCATCAGAAGGAAGGAAAGCAGTTTCCAATCAGCAAGGCAAAGCATGAATAAATAGATAAGAAATGTTGATTAGCCTGATACCTGTTTGAGATTGGCTTTACAACTGTGAAATGACATTTATTATTTCTATCGATGATAATTTTTTTCATATTTTAATATCAACTAACTTTTAAAGTACCAGCATTAATGTGGCTTTGACAGATCAATAAGTATGTTGCCCCATTAACAAAATACATCAAAACTGCAGACAATAATCATTAACTGTAGACGGTAATCTTTACATTGATGCTTGGGTGCCCATGGAGACAAAGCATGTGGAGTCCGCAGGCATAGTACAGGCCTTTCCTGAGTCATGGGCCCCACAAAGTCTAGGATGCATCATCATCCCTAAATTGATGTTTTAATTTCAGTTTTAAAGTTTCTGTTGTCCATTTGTAAGTTGTCATTAATACTTGGTCTTATTTGCTATAGTGCCCCAAAGGCAGCTGTCTGAGATGTTATAGTTCAATTACAAAACAAAAAGTAGACTTTAATTAATTTTTTTAAAGGCGTAATTTTTACTGAGTGACTGTAGGAGATAACAGATGTCACCTGTTATGCATCTGTTCTGAAAATGGCAACTAATCCAAAATACCCTACTATTTTTAACCAACTTAGTGCTTTATTAATTTTATTGTATAAGATTATTATGATGTGGATATATTATAATTTGAGTTTTTCAGACAGGTAATTACACCATCTTCAAAGGGACAGGAAGATTCCATGTCAAGTCAGATGGCTTTCCTTGTTTTACACCAAATGGCGTTTGATATCTTTTGATAACTCTTGTGAAAGGAGTTAGAATTCTTTAAGCAAAAGGGTCAGTAGTAATATTGATATTAAAGTGGCTGAATGATAGGAAGTACACAGAAATGGATAGTGGCTTTTGGTTAGTCTGGGAGAAGACCCATTCGTTTCCAGATGTATATTCATGACCTAGACGTTGGATACAGGGGTACAATTTCAAAGTTTGTAGATGATACAAAGCATTATAACCTGCAAGCAGGGTAGTGTAGAAATTCAAAGGGCACAGGCAACTTGATGTAGTGTGCAAATAGGTTGCAGATGAAGTTTAATGTGAGGAAGTGTGAGGTGATACATTTTGGTAGAAAGAATATGGAGACAATTTAAAGTAAAAAAAAGTGCTACTCAAATGGATGTGTAAGACCAGTGAGATCTAGTGTGCACATGTGCATAAGTAATTAAAGGTGGTAGGACAGTTTCTGGACATTATCAACAGGGGTAGAGAGTACAAGAGCAAGCGGGTGATGCTGATTTTGTATAAGACACTAGTTTGACCTCAGCTGAAGCATTGTGTGAGGTTCTAGGTGCCACCCTTTGGGATGAGATAGAAATGTATTAGAGAGAGTGCAGATGAAATTTACAAGAATAGCTTCACAAATGAAAAACTTGAGGATTGAAAAAAAAACTATCCAGAGAGGTTTATTCTGAAGAAGGGTCACTGGACCTGAAACGTTAACTATGATTTCTAACTCCTGAAGAAAGAGTAAGGCACTGAAATTGTGTGTTCTCAAATAAGCCTGCTGGACTATAACCTGATGTGATTTCTGACCTTATCCACCCCAGTCTAACACCGGCACCTCCACATCCTGATTTCTCTCCACAGATGCTGCCAGGCCTGCTGAGTTTTTCCAGCAATTTCTGATTTTGTATCTGATTTCCAGCATATACACCTCTTTGTGTTTTTTTTGGATATGTTGGAATTATTTTCCTTGATTAAAAGATAGCTTAGAAGAGATTTGATAGAAGTTATCAAAATCATGAGGGTCTGGACAGAGTAGATTGGGAAAAACTATTACCAATCATAAAAACATCAAGAAGATGACTGAGCAGATTTGAAGTAATTGCCAAAAGAAGCTATTTTGATGTTAGAAGAAACTTTGATACCCAGCAAATAGTTAGGGTGTGCATTGCCTGCAAGTGTAGCAGAGTTAGGATCCATTAGAACATCTAAGAAGTCACTATATAATAATTTGTATTGAAACAAGGGAAGATGGTCACAAGGTAAAGACAGAAGAATGGTGCTACTTCATAATTCTGAAATCTGGTAAAGGCCCAATGGGCTGAATGGCTTTTCCCTGCATTGTGACAATTTTGTGGTTCAATGAATATACTCAGTGTGATTAATGGCCAAACGGTTTAAGGAAACATTGCCCCAAGTTATGATGAATCAACAATTAATTAACCCTCTCATTACTGATGATCCCTGATAGAAATAGAGACTTCAGCTCATTAGATATGGATCAAGTCAATGTTATCTGTGAAAATTGTCCAACAGAATGACTTGTCAACACATATTGTCAATTTCACTTCTAAAAAATGGTCACTTTAATGGAGTACAGGAGAACTTCATCATTGGTCAGTCATTTTTATTAGTCACATGTATAAGTGTTACGGAAGTAGACGTACAGATTGAGTTGAGACACAGATCTGCCACAATCCAGTTGTATGACAGAGCAGTCACGAGGAGACGTATCACTTTCCCCATTCTTACGCTCCTGTTGTACTGGGATCTTAACAGAAAAACACAGTGCTATATTTTATCTTCAAAACTTTCTTAACAAATTATGCCAATCATATATACTCGACTTCAGTAATTAAAATATTTCTAATAGATTGTGCAGAAACATTATTTACCCATGAATTCAATCTGCAATATATTCTGTCATTAATTACTGCAATTTATCTATCACAAAATTTCATTAATATTGCAATTTCAATCTAATAATAACACAGCTATAACCTCTGCACATTACCACTTCAGTTTTTCTGGAACACTACACATGCTCTAAAAAGTCTGAAATATTCTCCATTAGTAGCGAGTTTTGAGAAGATTTGTAGCTAAGGTTGAGGTTCTGGATGTGAGTTTGCTCGCTGAGCTGGAAGGTTCGTTTTCAGACCATTTCATCACCTTTTTTTTATTTGAAAAAAATATACTTTATTCATAGAATGTACAAAAAAATAAAACATTTACACACCTACCCAGTCATGCAAGCCACTCCGGGTTACCCGGGGGGTACGTACACCAACTAAAGGAAAAAACAAAACAGAGAGAAAAAAAACAAAGCAAAGAAAACACCCCGGCAGTCGTCACCCCGCACAGTCCCAGTTGGCCCCCTGACCAGTTGGGGAAGGCGCCAGCTGGGCCCAGTTACCAGATAGGATTCTTTTCCCTTTTCTGGACGAGGGGGCTCATACGGTGGTCTTTCCCCACCGCGCCTTGGCGGCGGCTGCCCCAAGCTTTAGCGCGTCCCTCAGCACGTAGTCCTGGACCTTGGAGTGCGCCAGTCTGCAACACTCGGTCGGGGTCAGTTCTTTCAGCTGGCAGACCAGCAAGTTGCAGGCAGACCAAAGAGCGTCTTTCACCGCATTGATGGTCCTCCAGGCGCAGTTGATGTTGGTCTCAGTGTGCGTCCCGGGAAACAGCTCGTAAAGCACGGAGTCCTGTGTCACGGAGCTGCTCGGGACGAACCTCGACAAATACCACTGCATCCCCCTTCAGACCTCCTGCGCATAGGCACACTCCAGAAGGAGGTGATCAACAGTCTCGTCCCCCCCCGCAGCCACCTCGAGGGCAGCGTGCAGTGGTGCAGCGATTCTGGGCATGCATAAAGGATCTCACTGGCAGACCCCCTCTCACCGCCAGCCAAGCAATGTCCTTGTGCTTGTTTGAAAGTTCTGGCGATGAGGCATCCTGCCAAACGACTTTGGCAGTCTGCGTGGGGAACCACACGACGGGATCCACCCTCTCCTTTTCCCGAAGGGTCCTGAGGATACTACGTGCTGACCACTGCCTGACGGCCTTGTGGTCAAAGGTGTTTCTTTTCAAAAATTTCTCCACGAAGGACAGGTGGTACGGGACAGTCCAACTACTCGGAGCGTTCCGCGGCAACGAGGCCAGGCCCATCCTTCGCAACACCGGGGACAGGTAGAACCTCAGTAAGTAGTGACACTTGGTGTTTGCGTACTGAGGATCTACGCACAGCTTGATGCAGCCACACACAAAGGTAGCCGTCAGGGCGAGGGTGGCGTTCGGTACGCCCTTTCCCCCATTTCCCAGGTCTTTGTACATGGTGTCTCTGCGGACCCGGTCCATCCTCGACCCCCAAATGAAGTGGAAGATGGCCCGGGTGACCGCAGCGGCGCAGGTCCAGGTAATAGGCCAGGCCTGCACCACATACAACAGTACCGAATGCCCCTCGCACCTGACAACCAGGTTCTTACCCGCGATGGAGAGGGACCGGAGCGTCCACCTGCCCAGCTTCTGCTTAAATTTGGTGATACGCTCCTCCCAAGTCTTAGTGCATGCCCCAGCTCCACCAAACCAAACACCCAGCACCTTCAGGTAGTCTGTCCTGACGGTGAAGGGGATGAAGGAGCGGTCGTCCCAGTTCCCGAAGAACATGACCTCGCTCTTACCCCTATTGACTTTGGCACCCGAGGCCAGTTCAAACTGGCCGCAGATGTCCAACAGCCTACTCACCGACCGACGATCGGTGCAGAAGACGGCGACATCGTCCATGTACAGGGAGGTCTTGGCCTGAAGGCCTCTGCTGCCTGGGATAGTCACGCCCTTCAGGCTCACGTCATTCCTGATGGAGGCGGCGAAGGGCTCCACACAGCACACGAACAAGGCAGGAGAGAGCGGGCAGCCCTGCCTGACTCCAGATCTAACAGGAAAACTGTCTGATTCCCAGCCGTTGATCAAGACTGCGCTAACGATGTTAGCGTAGAGCAGCCGGATCCAATTGCGGATGCCCTCCCCGAACCCCAATTTGGAGAGGACGTCCCTCATGTAAGCATGAGAGACCCTGTCGAAGGCCTTCTCCTGGTCCAGGCTGACGAGGCAGGTGTCCACCCGCCTGTCCTGTACGTAGGCGATCGTATCCCTGATGAGCGCGAGGCTCTCAGCGATCTTCCTGCCCGGCACAGCACAGGTTTGGTCAGGGTGAATCACTGACTCCAGGACAGACCTGACCCGGTTGGCAATGACCTTGGCCAGGATTTTGTAGTCCACGTTCAATAGTGAAATGGGACGCCAATTCTTAATTTCTTCACTCTCCCCCATCCTCTTGTAAATGAGGGTGATGATGCCCTTCCTCATGGACTTGCACATTTCCCCTGCCCGAAGCGCACTATCGTACACCTCCAGCAGGTCCTGGCCGACCAGGCCCCACAGAGCGGAATACAGCTCGACCGGTAAGCTGTCGCTTCCGGGAGTCCTATTCCTCTGCAAGGACTTGAGGGCTCTGGCCAGCTCGTCCAGGGATATCGGCCGGTCCAGCCACTCCCTCGTGCCGTCGTCTAAGACCTCCGTGATAGACGACAGGAACGACTCAGAGATCGTGCTGTCCGTGGGCTTCGTGTCATACAGTCCGGCATAGAAGGATCTGCTGATCCTCAAAACGTCAGGCCGATTCGACGTCACCGAGCCGTCGTCCTCCTTCAGCCGGCTAAGCACAGAGCTCTCTTTGTGCATCCTCTGAAAGAAGAAACGCGAGCATGTCTCGTCCTGCTCCACGGAGCGGACCCTGGACCGGAAGATTATCCTAGAGGCCTCCGCGGCAAAGAGCGAGGCTTGCTGGCCCCTCACCTCGCGGAGGTCCTCCGTGACATCGACCCCCATCAACTGCAGAAGGAGCAGGTTCTGCACCCATTTCTGGAGTCGAGACAGCTTTCCCCGCCTCTCTCTTGCCTTCTGAACACCCTTGAGGACAAAGAACCTCTTGATGTTCTCCTTCACCGTCTCCCACCAGTCGCCTGGAGACTCAAAGAGGGGTTTCACGGTTCTCCAACCGGCGTACTCCCTCTTAAGCTCCTCGACGTTCTCTGGGGTCAACAGAGTCGTGTTGAGCTTCCACGTCCCCTTGCCGGCCGGCTGGTCGTCCTGTAAGTGACAGTCGGCCAACAGGAGGCAGTGGTCAGAGAAGAACACCGGCTCGACACCGGTGGACCTCACCGAGAACGTCTGTGACACAAACAGGAAGTCTATCCTTGAGCGGATAGACCCGTCTGGCCGCGACCAGGTGTACCTCTGCTGCGCTCTGTCTGCAGGGGTGCTGAAGACGTCGAGCAGCTTGTCGTCCTTCACCGTGCCCATCAGGAATCTGGACATGGCGTCCAGTTGAATCCCCCCACCCGCTGTCCCCACGCCGGATCTTCCATCTGCATCAATGATGCAGTTGAAGTCTCCGCCTAGGATGACCGGCCTGGACGTGGCCAGCAGGGGTGGAAGCCGCTGCAGGACGGCCAACCGCTCACTCCGTACCGCTGGGGCGTACACGTTGATCAGCCTCAGGGGAGCATTCCTGTAGGTGATGTCAGCCACTAGGAGGCGCCCCCCCACCACCTCCTGAACTTGAGAGATGGTGAAGTTGCGCCCCCGCAGCAGAATAGCCAGGCCCGAGCAGCGACAGTCGTTACCCCCCGACCAGATCGAAGTCCCACAGGTCCAGGCGCCGGACCATTTCCCGTACCTGCTGAGGTGCTGTATCCCGCACTCCTGCAGAAACAGGAGGTCCGCCTTGATGGTGGTCAGGTAGGCCAACGTGGACACACATCTCGCGGTTGACTTGACGCTGCGCACATTAATGCTCGCAATTCGTACCCCCATTGTGGGCAGTGACCGCAGTACCCTCCCCAAGTCCAAGGTGCAGCCCCTCCATCTGTCCCTTCATGCCCATTGCCCGGGCTAACTGCTGGACGCTCTCCGGGCTCAGGAAACCGTCCGTGCTGCCTTCCGGGTGGCATCCCCCCGTCAGGGGTGCGGAGGCAGGAGTGTCCGGCTCCGGGTCAGGCTGGGGACGCGCTGTTTCCTCCTTCCCGCCTGGAAGTTCCAGGGGGCCCTCCAGTGCTCCAGCGGCACTTGACTGGGTGTCGGAGTGAGGCTCAGGACGCCTCCCGTCACCTGGAAGCGGGGTGCTGCTTTCCTTCCCCCTCGAGACCTTTAACTTCTGCTTCGGGTGGGCCCTCTCCGAATCCTCCTCGTCAGAGGAGCTCTTATAGCCCCGCTGTAGCTGCCTCTTCCCGCCTGGGCCCGTCGACACACCTTCCTCCTCGCTTTCCGGACTGTTGTCCACTCCCCTGGGTCGCCTGTCGCCGCCTCCATTGGCTCCGGGTTGTCGGGGGGGATCGGAGCCTGCAGGGGTGCTTTGCTGGCCTCGGGCCCATCCTGCACGGCCTGGCCCTCCTGCACATTAGTGGGGTCCTTGCTGGGCCCTGGTGCCTTCCTCTCCTCCGGGGGGGCTGGCACCGCATTTCCCCTGCCGGCGACCTAGGCGTAGGTGGCACCCCGCTGCGGGCATGCCCTATAGAAGTGGCCCGCTTCCCCGCAAAGGTTGCAGCTTCTCTCTCATGGGCAATCTTTTGCAAGGTGCCCCTCCTCCCTGCAGTTCCTGCAGATGGTGGCTTTGCAGTCGGCCGCCATGTGACCTGACCTACCACAGGCATGGCAGACTTTAGGTTGCCCTGCATAGGCCAGGTAGCCCCTGCTCCCGCCGATCGCGAAGCTGGACGGTGGATGTGCGACATTCCCGTCTGCGCCCATCCTCAGCGTCACCTTGACCTGCCTCTTACTCGTCCAGATGCCAAAGGGGTCCACGATGTCAGTTACGTCCCCTTCCACCTTCACGTACCTTCCGAGGAAGGTCAGGACAGCAACTGCTGGCACATGCAGGTTGTACATGTGTACAGTCACCATACGGCTCCTCTGCGCTGGCATCACAAACAGCGGGACAGCGGTCAATACAGAGAGGGGGTCCTCACCTCCTTTCTCCTTGAAAACCTCCAGGAAGTGCTCGCAAAGCTTTGCACTCCGGAAGGTCACGTCGTAAAAACCTCCTCCGGGGAAATCCTGCAGGCAGTAAATGTCCGCAGCAGTGAACCCACAACAGTCCAACAGGACCCTCTTCACGAAGAAGGTGCGGTCCACAGGTGCACCTTCATCCACCTTCTTTACGGAAACACGGATGGTGTTCCGGACCCCCTGAGCTGGGGCACGAGCACTTGCCGCAGCCATCGTTGCAGGTTGGCTGCTCCCCTGAACCAGCGTTAGGCCGAAGCCAGCATTAAGATCCACTGGTCGCAAGGGTGCACAGCCAACCCGACGTCCTCCTTTCACCTCCAAGATAGCACTCTCGTCCTCTCGGTCCACAAGAGAGTGGGTCTTTATTGTGTTCGAGATGTAAGCTAGTTCACTGAGCTTGCCGGTTTGTTCCCAGATGTTTTGTCACCATTCTAGGTAACATCATCAGTGAGCCTCCGACGAAGCGCTGGTGTTACGTCCCTCTTTCTATTTATCTGGTTCGGTTTCCTTGGGTTGGTGATGTCATTTCCTGCATTGGTGATGTCATTTCCTGTTCTTTTTCTCAGGGGATGGTAGATTGGCTCCAAATCAATGTGTTTGTTGATGGAGTTCTGGTTGGAATGCCATGCTTCTAGGAATTCTCGTGCATGTCACTGTTTGGCTTGTCCTAGGATGGATGTGTTGTCCCATTCAAAGTGGTGTCCTTCCTTATCTGTATGTAAGGATACGAGTGATAGTGGGTCATGTCGTTTTGTGGCTAGTTGATGTTCATGTATCCTGATGGCTAGCTTTCTGCCAGTTTGTCCACCAGGATACATGAACATCAACTAGCCACAAAACGACATGACCCACTATCACTCGTATCCTTACATACAGATAAGGAAGGACACCACTTTGAATGGGACAACACATCCATCCTAGGACAAGCCAAACAGTGACATGCACGAGAATTCCTAGAAGCATGGCATTCCAACCAGAACTCCATCAACAAACACATTGATTTGGAGCCAATCTACCATCCCCTGAGAAAAAGAACAGGAAATGACATCACCAATGCAGGAAATGACATCACCAACCCAAGGAAACCTAACCAGATAAATAGAAAGAGGGACATAACACCAGCGCTTCGTCGGAGGCTCACTGATGATGTTACCTAGAATGGTGACGAAACATCTGGGAACAAACCAGCAAGCTCAGTGAACCAGCATACGTCCGGAACAAAATAAAGACCCACTCTCTTGTGGACCGAGGGGAGGAGAGCGCTGTGTTGGAGGTGAAAGTAGGACGTCGGGTTGGCTGTGCACCCTTGCAACCAGTGGATCTTAATGCTGGCTTCGGCCTAACGTTGGTTCAGGGGAGCAGCCAACCTGCAACGATGGCTGCGGCAAGTGCTCGTGCCCCAGGTCAGGGGGTCCGGAACACCATCCGTGTTTCCGTAAAGAAGACGGATGAAGGTGCACCTGTGGACCGCACCTTCTTCGACAAGAGGGTCCTGTTGGGCTGTTGCGGGTTCGCTGCTGCGGACATTTTACTGCCTGCAGGATTTCCCCGGAGGAGGTTTTTATGACGTGACCTTCAGGAGTGCCAAGCTTTGCGAGCGCTTCCTGGAGGTTTTCAAGGAGAAAGGAGGTGAGGGCCCCCTCTCTGTATTGACCGCTGTCCCGCTGTTTGTGATGCCAGCGCAGAGGAGCCATATGGTGACTGTACACATGTACAACCCGCATGTGCCAGCAGTTGATGTCCTGACCTTCCTTGGAAGGTACGTGAAGGTGGAAGGGGACCTAACTGACATCATGGTCCCCTTTGGCATCTGGACGAGTAAGAGGCAGGTCAAGGTGACGCTGAGGATTGGCGCGGACGGGAATGTCGTACACCCACCGTCCAGCTTCGCGATCGGCGGGAGCAGGGGCTACCTGACCTATGCAGGGCAACCTAAAGTCTGCCATGCCTGTGGTAGGTCAGGTCACATGGTGGCCGACTGCAAAGCCACCATCTGCAGGAACTGCAGGGAGGAGGGACACCTTGCAAAGGATTGCCCACGAGAGAGAAGCTGCAACCTTTGCGGGGAAGCCGGCCACCTCTATAGGGCATGCCCGCGGCGGGGGACCACCTACGCCCAGGTCGCCGGCAGGGGCAATGCGGGGCCAGCCCCCCCCGGAGGAGAGGAAGGCACCAGGGCCCAGCAAGGACCCCACTAATGTGCAGGAGGGCCAGGCCGTGCAGGAGGGCCCAGCCCCGCAGGATGGGCCCGAGGCCAGCAAAGCACCCCTGCAGGCTCCGATCCCCCCCCGACAACCCGGAGTCGATGGAGGCGGCGACAGGCGACCCAGGGGAGTGGACAACAGTCCGGAAAGCGAGGAGGAAGGTGTGTCGACGGGCCCAGGAACCGCAGCCATCAGGCAGGAAGAGGCAGCTACAGGGGGGCTATAAGAGCTCCTCTGACGAGGGGGATTCGGAGAGGGCCCACCCGAAGCAGAAGTTAAAGATCTCGAGGGGGAAGGAAAGCAGCACCCCGCTTCCCGGTGACGGGAGGCGTCCTGAGGCTCCCTCCGACACCCAGTCAAGTGCCGCTGGAGCACTGGAGGGCCCCCCGGAACATCCAGGCGGGAAGGAGGAAACAGCGCGTCCCCAGCCTGACCCGGAGCCGGACCGTCATGCCTCTGCACCCCTGACGGGGGATGCCACCCGGAAGGCAGCACGGACGGTTTCCTGAGCCCGGAGAGCGTCCAGCAGTTAGCCCGGGCAATGGGCATGCAGGGACAGATGGAGGAGCTGGACCTTGGACTTGGGGAGGGTACTGCGGTCATTGCCCACAATAGGGGTACGAGTTGCGAGCATTAATGTGCGCAGCGTCAAGTCAACCGCAAGATGTGTGTCTACGTTGGCCTACCTGACCACCATCAAGGCGGACCTCCTGTTTCTGCAGGAGTGCGGGATACCGCACCTCGGCAGGTACGGGAAATGGTCCGGTGCCTGGACCTGTGGGCCTTCGATCTGGTCGGGGGTAACGACTGTCGCTCCTCGGGCCTGGCTATTCTGCCGCGGGGGCGCAACTTCACCATCTCTCAAGTTCAGGAGGTGGTGGGGGGGCGCCTCCTAGTGGCTGACATCACCTATAGGAACGCTCCCCTGAGGCTGATCAACGTGTATGCCCCAGCGGTACGGAGTGAGCGGTTGGCCGTCCTGCAGCGGCTTCCACCCCTGCTGGCTACGTCCAGGCCGGTCATCCTAGGCGGAGACTTCAACTGCATCATTGATGCAGATGGAAGATCCGGCGTGGGGACAGCGGGTGGGGGGAGTCAACTGGACGTCACGTCCAGATTCCTGATGGGCACGGTGAAGGACGACAAGCTGCTCGACGTCTTCAGCACCCCTGCAGACGGAGCGCAGCAGAGATACACCTGGTCGCGGCCAGACGGGTCTATTCGCTCAAGGATAGACTTCCTGTTTGTGTCATGGACGTTCTCGGTCAGGTCCACCGGCGTTGAGCCGGTGTTTTTCTCTGACCACTGCCTCCTGCTGGCCGACTGTCACTTACATGACGACCAGCCGGCCGGCAAGGGGACGTGGAAGCTCAACACGACTCTGTTGACCCCAGAGAACGTCGAGGAGCTTAAGAGGGAGTACGCCGGTTGGAGAACCGTGAAATCCCTCTTTGAGTCTCCAGGCGACTGGTGGGAGACGGTGAAGGAGAACATCAAGAGGTTCTTTGTCCTCAAGGGTGTTCAGAAGGCAAGAGAGAGGCGGGGAAAGCTGTCTCGACTCCAGAAAAGGGTGCAGAACCTGCTCCTTCTGCAGTTGATGGGGGTCGATGTCACGGAGGACCTCCGCGAGGTGAGGGGCCAGCAAGCCTCGCTCTTTGCCGCGGAGGCCTCCCGGATAATCTTCCGGTCCAGGGTCCGCTCCGTGGAACAGGACGAGATGTGTTCGCGTTTCTTCTTTCAGAAGGTGCACAAAGAGAGCTCTGTGCTTAGCCAGCTGAAGGAGGATGACGGCTCGGTGACGTCGTCTCAGCCGACATTTTGAGGATCAGCAGATCCTTCTATGCCAGACTGTATGACGTGAAGCCCACGGACAGCACGGCCTCTGAGTCGTTCCTGTCGTCTATCACGGAGGTCTTAGAGGACAGCACGAGGGAGTGGCTGGACCGGCCGATATCCCTGGATGAGCTGACCAGAGCCCTCAAGTCTTTGGAGAGGAATAAGACTCCCGGGAGTGATGGCTTACTGGTCGAGCTGTATTCTGCTCTGTGGGGCCTGGTCGGCCAGGACCTGCTGGAGGTGTACGATATTGCGCTTTGGGCAGGGGAAATGTGCAAGTCCATGAGGAAGGGCATCATCACCCTCATTTACAAGAGGAAGGGGGAGAGTGAAGAAATTAAGAATTGGCGTCCCATTTCACTATTGAACGTGGACTACAAAATCCTGGCCAAGGTCATAGCCAACCCGGTCAAGTCTGTCCTGGAGTCAGTGATTCACCCTGACCAAACCTGTGCTGTGCCGGGCAGGAAGATCGCTGAGAGCCTCGCGCTTATCAGGGATACGATCGCCTACGTACAGGACAGGCGGGTGGACACCTGCCTCGTCAGCCTGGACCAGGAGAAGGCCTTCGACAGGGTCTCTCATGCTTACATGAGGGACGTCCTCTCCAAATTGGGGTTCGGGGAGGGCATCCGCAATTGGATCCGGCTGCTCTACACCAACATCGTTAGCGCAGTCTCGATCAACGGGTGGGAATCAGACAGTTTTCCTGTTAGATCTGGAGTCAGGCAGGGCTGCCCGCTCTCTCCTGCCCTGTTCGTGTGCTGTGGGGAGCCTTCGCCGCCTCCATCAGGAAGGACGTGAGCCTGAAGGGCGTGACTATCCCAGGCAGCAGAGGCCTTCAGGCCAAGACCTCCCTGTACATGGACGATGTCGCCGTCTTCTGCACCGATCGTCGGTCGGTAAGTAGACTATTGGACATCTGCGGCCAGTTTGAACTGGCCTCGGGTGCCAAGGTCAGTCGGGGTAAGAGCGAGGTCATGTTCTTCGGGAACTGGGACGACCGCTCCTTCATCCCCTTCACCGTCAGGACAGACTACCTGAAGGTGCTGGGTGTTTGGTTTGGTGGAGCTGGGGCATGCACTAAGACTTGGGAGGAGCGTATCGCCAAATTGAAGCAGAAGCTGGGCAGGTGGATGCTCCGGTCCCTCTCCATCGCGGGTAAGAACCTGGTTGTCAGGTGCGAGGGGCTTTCAGTACTGTTGTATGTGGCGCAGGCCTGCCCTATTCCCTGGACCTGCGCCGCTGCGGTCACCCGGGCCATCTTCCACTTCATTTGGGGGTCGAGGATGGACTGGGTCCGCAGGGACACCATGTGCAAAGACCTGGAAATTGGGGGAAAGGAAGTACCGAATGCCACCCTCGCCCTGATGGCTACCTTTGTGTGTGGCTGCATCAAACTGTGCGTAGATCCTCAGTACGCAAACACCAAGTGTCACTACTTACTGAGGTTCTACCTGTCCCCGGTGTTGCGAAGGATGGGCCTGGCCTCGTTGCCACGGAACGCTCCGAGAGTTGGACCGTTCTGTACCACCTGTCCTTCGTGGAGAAATTTTTGAAAGGAAACACCTTTGACCACAAGGCCGTCAGGCAGTGGTCAGCACGTAGTATCCTCGAGACCCTTCAGGAAAAGGAGAGGGTGGATCCCGTCGTGTGGTTCCCCACGCAGACTGCCAAAGTCGTTTGGCAGAATGCCTCATCGCCAGAACTTTCAAACAAGCACAAGGACATTGCTTGGCTGGCGGTGAGAGGGGGTCTGCCAGTGAGATCCTTTATGCATGCCCGGAATCGCTGCACCACTGCACGCTGCCCTCGAGGTGGCTGCGGGGGGGACGAGACTGTCAATCACCTCCTTCTGGAATGTGCCTATGCGCAGGAGGTCTGAAGGGGGATGCAGTGGTATTTGTCGAGGTTCGTCCCGAGCAGCTCCGTGACGTGGGACTCCGTGCTCTACGGGCTGTTTCCGGGGACGCACACCGAGACCAACATCAACTGCGCCTGGTGGACCATCAATGTGGTGAAAGACGCTCTTTGGTCTGCCCTCAACTTGCTGGTCTGCCAGCTGAAAGAACTGACCCCGACCGAGTGTTGCAGACTGGCGCACTCCAAGGTCCAGGACTACGTGCTGAGGGACGCGCTAAAGCTTGGGGCAGCCGCTGCCAAGGCGCGGTGGGGAAAGACCACCGTATGAACCCCCTCATCCAGAATAGGAAAAAGGGCCCTATCTGGTAACTGGGCCCAGCTGGCGCCTTCCCCAACTGGTCAGGGGGCCAACTGGGACTGTGTGGGGTGACGACTGCCGGGGTGTTTTCTTTGCTTTGTTTTTTTTCTCTCTGTTTTGTTTTTTCCTTTAGTTGGTGTACGTACCGCCTGGGTAACCCGGAGTGGCTTGCATGACTGGGTAGGTGTATAAATGTTTTATTTTTTGTACATTCTATGAATAAATTATATTTTTTCAAAAAAAGGTGACAAAACATCTGAAAACGAACCTTCCAGCTCAGCGAGCAAACTCACATCCAGATTCTCCATTATTGCACGTCATGGGGCAGGAGATTAGAGAATCTTGCGTGAAATTTCCAGTCCACGGCCTGGTTGACCGATAACATTGTACAATTGTACAGCACAGAAGGTTACCTTTCAATGAGGGTACAAAAAATATTTTCTTTTTCTCAAGTGCCTCTTAAGTGAATGCACTTCTATTGCACTTTTGCTTGCCATGAATAATTTAACGAGGCAATTACTCTACCTTTTACTGCATCTCAGTTTGAATTAAATGGTCAACGTTAACACAGTATTCTCAACGATAGAAAAACTAAATAACTGCAGATGCTGTTGATGCTGCTTCTTTTTCCAGCAAATTTTGTTTTTGTTTGTTGCAGTAGCATCCACTATACTGTTTTCATGTAGTAACTTCTGAATGTATGCAGCCTTAACATAGAGATACCACATTTCTTTGCATTAAGTCATTACCTCAGTGATTTCCAGTTTCCCTCGATAGTAGTTAGTTGTGTTTCTTTGTTGATGGTTTGAAAGTTGGCTTTTTCACTCTGGAGCTTTTCTCTCCCACTCATCCATCCTTCCCTTTTCTATCACATCCTGTACCTTTCCTGTTTCCACACTTACCCGCACCACAACCATCACACTCCCCCACACCTCGCCATCTCCTTGGCTCTCTCCACCTCTCTTTCGGCCTGCCTAATCTCCCTGAGACGCCTTATGTTGCTCACACTATCTTGCAGCCGCTTTTTGCTTGTCCTCAGTGCGTAGATATCTTCCTCAGCAAATGAGCAATCTCCTTCCTAACCTTGACAAAACAGCAATGAAAAAGAGTTTCTGTGCAAGTCACTGAGTGGGATAGCCCTCAGACTTCCATTTGCCCGCAGATGAATTGGGGCATGAGGACCTGCCCTGTTTATTTTGAAAAAACACACAGATCAGACTTGAAAAATGATCTTGTACGTAACTGATGTGCATACCTTTACTATACAAGGGAACAGATTCCAGAAGGTCTTACAAATACAAGACTGGGTTTTCTTTGAGGTCAACCAGGACTTATAGATGTAAGACAAAGTGTAGCATTGCCAATGGCCCAAATCAATAAGGCACCATGTAGCATCACATGATCTTGGTATTAATATTCTTTAAGTCAGATAGTGACAAGAAAATAGCTACAAGTCCAGGATAACAAAGTGTGAAGCTGGATGAACACAGCAGGCTAAGCAGCATCTTAGGAGCACAAAAGCTGACGTTTCGGGCCTAGACCCATCATGTTGGGCTGAAGGGCCTGTTTCCACACTGTAGGGACTCTATGATTCTATGACAATCATACAAACTAGATGAAGGTGACTGTTTTGACTCTTAACAACACAAATTCATATGCATTTTGATTTTAAAAAAATGGTTCTGTTTGTATCTACCTAAATGCTACGCTGTACCATGGGATTTACAACAGATGTGCAGCGATTATTAAAAATAGCTTTTAAGTGTGCGCTATTGAATGAACATCTTGTTAATTATGAATCTTTAAATGTCTAATTACACTTCAAGACAGTAACAGCAGCCTAAATGGGTCATGAAAATCAGATAGGGAAAGCGTACTGAGGCACCACAGGCAGATAGTATTGGGTTACCAGGCAACCTGGAGGGAATGAGGTGAAATTGTGCCATCAAAGTGAAGAAATAACAAAACAAATCAGGGTTTTAACTAAATCCTGTCATGACACAATCATAAATAATTTAATTTTAATTTCGTATATAGGGACTTTCAGATTTGCAATAGTGACTAACAAAGTAAGGGGGGAATATTTTTCTTTGATTTACCTAAATATAAAATCAGCTGCATGTGGAAGCTGAAGATGTTTGGGCCAATGGAATAGTTTACCCTGTAGCGAATCCCTTGATGTTCTCTCCTTCAATTTAAATAGGATAAATAGCAAGCAGGTATCTTAAAAGATGAATACTCTGACATGCCCGATTTTATGGCATTTGTGTATCTTAGAATGTCCAGCTTGTCTTGGGTATAGATTTGGGACTACTGGCCTGGATTTCATGGAGTGCCCGGGACTCTTGCCCCAGCTGCCAAGTCTGCCCACCTGGCAGGTTGCTCCAGTGCTATAATCGTGAGCATAAAGCCTAGGTACCTGAAGTTGAAGTTTGCCACAAATCTTTCTTCCTACGCCAGTCCAGAAGCTTTCTCATAGTGAATGGCGGAGCATGAATAACAAATAAATCTCAATAGAGAGAGTCTTCTCTTAAATAACAAGGTTATGTTTGTTCTATAATACACGTAGTAAGGTTCCATTAACATGGATGAATATTAACCATTGCTAACAGGTAAAGCGAGTACGTCATCATGAGAAGATAGGGCCAAACTCCAAGTGCTGTCTGTCCAAACTGCTCAAGACTCCTTAAGACTGCCCAAAAAATCCATGTGGCTCTGATAGATAACAGACTAAGCAGATCTTCACCTGAGCTCAAATTAACCCTTTCCTACCTATTGTTGTAAAAGAACACCAAGTTACCTAGCAATCATCAGGCAGTTATGTGGTTTAAGACAACTAGACAGCAAGCCTTGGAAGCAGTGGCCACTGCTCGGACTGCATCAAGTGCACAGGGGTGAGAACCATGCTGCTGCAGTTAAAAGCACGTAGAATGGTGGGGGTCTCAAAGATTAGGAAGAGTGGTCTCTGAGGAGATGGGGAAGTAACGGAGAAGATCTTGATGAACCTCCAGTGGACACAAGGAGTCTCTGCAGTGAAAGCTGCCGGGCTGGATATGGCTAACAACCTCTCCTATCACTCAGTAATTCTACTGGTGGAACAATGAGGCCTCTAAGTAGCCATTATTTGAGTTTATTTCATCATAACATTGAACATTCATCTATTGAAGTCATTTAGAGCTACGTTAGTAGCTTTTAGAAGATTACCCTACCGTTTTCAAGAGAATTAGTTCCTTAGGTTGTATCCTGTGACGCATTTAGGATCGGGAAGTGAGGTAGGCGGAGAGTGAGTTGATCAGAAGACAAAACGGCAGCTTCTTGGTTGCAGTGGGAGGTTGTTATGTGATTGGCAATGGATTGAGAGCAGATCATGCTTCCTGATGGCAAAAGGCAAACATCTCTTTTCAACATATTAACATGCCATGCACACTTATTAAAAGACAATGTCACCAGATTAAATTGTAGCTTTCAAATAAAGGATGCAGTAAACAAGAAAAATGTGCCTTCAAATTAATGATAGGTTGAAGATGGAGTGCAGCAAGTAATATGGTCTTCCAGATGGATTTGGACTGAGTAGGAGCTACTTTTTTCACATGGGGAGCTTTGTTGAACTAAGGAAAGGAGACATCAATGCATTGCCACCCTCAATGCTTCCTCCAAGTGTTGTTCAACATTGAGGCGTACTGATTCAGACAAGAAAGGATGGTACAAGGTAATCAGCAGGAAGTTTCCTTGCCCATGTTTAACCCTGAAGTCATGAGACTTCATGGGGTCAAGGATGAATGTTGAATGGCCACTCAACCTAAAATGTTAATTCTGATTTCTCTCCACAGATGCTGCCAAACCTGCTGAGCTTTTCCAGCAACTTCTGTTTTCGTTTCTGATTTATATCATCTGCTGTTCTTTCAGTTTTTAACTCTTAATTGTAGTTAACTGGAATAATAAATATCGATCAGGCAGGCAGATTTTGGTTGGTTAGTGTATTTCTCTAGGGAAAACAGCAGCACAGGCAATCTCCATGATACATTTCTCAATGAACCTAATGGAATGGACAATTTCCTTTTGCCCACATATGTAGCCTCTAAATTGCTCTGGAGCCCAACTGATAATCTTAAATTGGCTTCTGGTAAAATTCTTAGCATAATCAGAATTATTTAACACATGTTGTCCAATACCAGAATGTTGGACATGGGGTTCTGAGGTTTGCAAACATAGGCATTTTGAGAACAATTAGCACTGAATCTCCTGTGAAAGGTCAAAGGGATATGTTTAATACAGTCTGGCATTCATTAGGCATATGTCTTACATAACCGACATCACATCGGCAGGGCTATTCATATATCACATATACTCATTTATATGGTAGCCAGGATATCTTTTTGACTAGATACCAGCATTCTATTAGTTGAGAAAACCACTTGCATGTTTGGTATGAATTAGCAGCATGAGATAGCTAGTTTCTTCAGTTGCTCACATTTTTTGAGATGCTTTCCTCTTCCAGGGTAATCTGTAATAAATTGGCACTGCTCAGTGCCAAATGTTACAGTTATAAGTCCATTCATAAGTTTATGAAATGTATCACAGGTGATGATTCGATCAGGTTAGCCATTATCACACAGGATAGTTTGATTATGCCGTATCTCAGCTTCAAGTTTATACGTTGAGCAGATGGTTAGGGTCCTATTCACAATGTTGCATGCAAGATTGATCTGGTAGTGCATGAAACTGAAGGAGTCACAACACAGATATTGACTGTGAAAATAGGATATCAATGGCTAGTATTTGAGAAACTAATTGAAAATTTCTCAACTAATATATCGAGGAAATTGAACTTGTTTGTTTGCTCCATTTTAATGGCAAATTTTTGCGCAGGATGAAGTTTATTAAGATGTGTAAAACATTCTTTCATGTAACCATAGGCTTAGATATAACAGGTGTATCATTTATGTGCATACACAAAGGTTATGGGGTCGATGGGCATTCTATCAACATATGCTTTTCATGGTAAACCTAATAAAGATGTTTGCAAGGGCTGGGCCCGCATAGGGTCCCAGACAAAAATATTTATTTGGGTATACGTGATGTCATTGACACTGAACTTAAACGCATGAGTTGCTAAGTTCATGAGTTCAACATAGACAGACAGATATCATTGGCACATCTAGATTACCATGACATAGTGAAGCGGTGCTGATATTAATGGTTTCATTGATTGATTGATTTATTGTCACGTGTACATAACTACAGTGAAAAACTTTGTTTATGAGCAGCACAGACAGCTCATAGTGAGGAAGGTCATATAAATCATGGGGTGAAAAGAAACTAGACTGGGGCATACAGATCAAATCGCACAGGGTATGTGCAAGACAAGATAAACATTAGGAAGATCAACATTATTTGAAGTTAGAGAGTCCATTCATCAATAATGGCAGGAAAGAAACTATTCTTGAACCTGCTGATGCATGTGTTCAAGCTTCTGTGTCTTCTGCCTGAAAGGTTATAGGAGAGCATTGCCAGGTGCGATGCATGTTTGATGATGTTGGCAACCTTTCCGTGGCAGAAGGCCATGTAAATAGAGTCCATGGATGGCAGGTTGGCTTCCATGATGGTCTGGGCTGTGCACATGACCTTCTGTAGTTTCTTACGGTTCTGGACAGAAGAGTTGCCAAACTAGGCTGTTACGCACCAACACAGTATGCTTTCAATGGTGCATCTGTAGAAGTTGGTGAGGGACCTTGTGGACATACCAAATTTCCTGAGCCGCCTGAGGAAGAAGAGGTGTTGTTGTGTCTTCTTGACCATCGCATCTGTATGGTAAGCCCAGGGCTAGTTGTCAGTTATCGTCACTCCAAGGCACTTGGCGGTCTCCAACCCTTTCAGCCTCCCAACCATTGATGTAGATAGGGCCATGTTCTCCTCCCTTCTTTCTGAAGTCAATGATCAGTTCTTTGGTTTTGCCAATGTTGAGAGAGAGGCTGTTCTCATTGCACCACATCCCCAAGCCCTCTATCTCATTTCTATATTCTGATTCAGTATTGTTTGATATCTGCTCTACCGTGGTGGTGTCAGCAGCAAATGTGTAGGTGGTGTGCATTCAGAATTTGGCAACACAGTCGTGGATATACAGGCAGTACAGTAAGGGGATGAGAACACCTCCTTGGGGAGCTCCAGTATTGAGCATTATATTGGAAGAAGTGCAGTTGTTTACCTTCACTGGTTATGGTCTGTAGGTCAAAGAGCTGAGGATCCAGTTGCAGGGGGCAAACCCGAGACCTAGGTCTCAGAGTTTTGAAATCAGTCCAAGGGAATAATGATGTTGTAAGCAGAGCTGTAGTTGATGAGCAGGAGTCTGACATAGGTGTCCTTGTTCTCCAGATGTTGTGTGGATGAGTGCAGGGCTAGGGAAATGGTGTCTGCTGTAGACATGTTATGTTGGTGTGCAAATTGTAGAGGACTGAGGTAGTCTGGGAGATTAGAGTTGATGTGGGCCATTACCATACTCTCGAAGGAATGGGCAGTAGTCAATAAGGCACACGCATATTCTGTCTTGGGTACAGGGTTGATGGTGGTCTTCTTGAAGCAGGTGGAAACTTTGCCTTGCAGCGAGATTGATGTCAGTGAATACTTCCACCAGCTGGTCCACACAGGATCTAAATGTTTAGCCAGGAGTTCCATCTAGGCCTGTAGCTTTCCTAGCGTTGAATCCCAGGAAGACTGATCTGACGCCTGCAGTGGTGACAGTGGGCACAGGTGCATTTATAGAATCCATACAGTGTGGAAACAGGCCACTGAGCCCAATGGATCCATAACAACCCTCTGAAAAGCATCACATCCAGACCCATTCCCCCATTCTAACCCTGTAATCGTGCATTTCCCATGGCTAACCCACCTACACCATGGACAATTTAGAATGGCCAATCCACCCAACTTAGACTGGGGGACGAAACTGGATCACCCGACGGAAACCCACACAGACATGGAGAGAATGTGCAAATGCCACACAGACAGTCGCTTGAGGGTGGAATTGAACCCAGGTCCCTCATGCTGTAAGGCAGCAGTGCTAACCACTGTGCCGCCCACTCCATCTGGGCCCATCTGGGTCTGTCGGGGCAGGTGACACCACACTACTGGCATTCTGCTCAAACCGAGCATAGAAAGTAGTACGTTATGTGTAAAAATACAACAAAGGTAGTACATTGGTGAGTAGGCTATTCATGTCAACCAGGACAGGAACATGGTATTGGTCTGAACTTATAGGGCCTGTGCTGTCTTTTTATAAAGTGAAGGAAAACTTTATAGTGTGTATGGAAAACTCATTTACAAAGCTCACTCCACCATTTGGCGAATTCTTGTTGAAGAGTCAGTCAAAGACAAAATGGGGTGGAAAGCATTCTCTTCTCATACTGTATAAATTGGTATTCCCTTTCAAAGTTTGTTTTCTTGCATCCCAGTGAGTGCAGATAATAAACTTCAACTTGGTGTCTCTTTTTATCAATGTTTAGAGTAGGTGTTGTTAAATAAAATAATGTTAATATTACATCTCAGCCCATCTCCACCTAATGTTCTTCATCACCCAAGTTTAACAACAGGAAGGATGTTGTTAAAATTAAGAGAGTACAGAAAAAGTGTATGAGGTTGTTTCTGGGACAGGAGGGTTTGAGTTATTAGGAGTGGCTGAATAGGATGGGGGTTTTTCTCTGTACCATCGGAGTCTGAGGGTGACATTATAGAGGTTTATAAAACCACGAGGGGCTTGGATTGGGTGAATAGCCAACATCTTTTTCCTAAGCTAGGAGAGTCTAAAACTACAGGGAATAGGTTTAAAGAGAGAAGGGAAAGATTTTAAAATGACCTGATGGGTAAATTTTTCACACCGAGGATGGTGAGTATATGGAATGAGCTGCAGAGGAAGTGGTGGAGGCTGGTACAATTACAACATTTAGATTAGATTCCCTACAGTGGGGAAACTGGCCCTTTGACCCAACAAGTCCACAGCGATCTTCAGAGCATCCCACCCAGGCCCATCCCACTATATTCCACACACCGCTGAACACTACGGGCAATTTAGCATGACCATTCCACCTAGCCTACACATCTTTGGACTGTGGGAGGAAACTGGAGCGCCCAGAGGAAACCCACCCAGACACGGGGAGAATGTGCAAACACCACACAGACAGTCGTCCGAGGCTGGAATCAAACCCGGGTCCCTGGCGCCGTGAGGCTGCAGTGCTAACCACTGAGCCACTGTCCTGCCTCAAAGAGATCTGGATGGGTACGTGAATATGAAGGGTTTAGAGGGTTATGGGCCTATGCTGGCAAACGGGAATAGGTCGGATTGGGATGTCTAGTTGGTGTGGATGAGATGGACCAAAGGGTCTGTTACAATGCTGTATAACTCTAATACTCTATAATCGAGAGTTAAGGTGCATTTTACTCAGCGCATTGCATTCCATTTATGGACCTAACAAGTCTGATCAATATTCAGCTATGTAGGATACATTGTAGGAAGGTAATTTAAGAGTTCATATGTGAAACACTAGTCCAACTTGCCAATAAAAATGGTTGAAAACAGTAAAATAATTTTTTCAAAATTCTTCACTTAATTAGCATTAGGATAGAGAGATTTTCCAAATGCAATCTCCTAATTTACAAATAATCTGAAATTCAGCTACGTATTTCAAATATTGGGAACCTAGAGAAGCAGGATTGTGGATACTGGAAATCTAAAACAGAGAGTGCAGGAAAATCTCAGCAGATCTGGCAGCATCTGCAGAAAGAGAAGCAGAGTCAACATTTCAAGTGCAGTGACCCTTTGACAGAACACAGAGTATTAAAATATTGTGTGTTTAGGCGTTTTTTTTAACAGCTAAATCAAATGCGATCATGCGTATGTAATAGGCTACAAAATATGCAGAAATGTAGAATCAAGAAACTGATTTTTGTACAAAGTTTAGCACTGTACTTTGAAATTCTGTGATTTCTAATTGGAAATGTTGTTGGTGCATCTCCACCTAATTAGCGCTTACTCTGAAATTCTCTAATGATTGTACTGTTAAGCATATCAAAGTTGTAGCCAACAAGGATTTGTTTACAATAGGATTATTATGCTGGTTGAGAGCATAAAACTGCTGAAGCAATAAGCAATAGTGAATTTTCCAGCATGACCTATGAATCCCAACATTTTTTTTAAAAGGACTTCATTTTACAGAATCAAGAGCTGGCTGAATCTTTTCGGTAGCAATTAATGATCTGTCTTCACTTCTTGTCCAATGCTCTTTGATGGTGGTGCTGCTTCCTCCTTAGATGAGTTTCATATACTTCCAACAGAAAAGTAGCTGTCATTCAGCCACCTTCAGATTCTGAATGATGAAAGGCATTACATAAACCAGTTGACAATGTACAATGGGACCAAGAGGAAGAAGGAAAACAAGGGACTGCTGTGTTTGAAGAAAGAGGCTTCATTCTGGTCCAAGGATTTCATAAATATGGAATATGAAAAAAGCAAGATGATTGTGCTTTGAGGGAAAAGAAATGGTCACAGGAAAGGGTCTTGGCAAACTGGCAATTAGATTAATTGACTGTAACATAAATATTATAGGACTATAATAAACAAATAGTGAATGGATGTTTGTTTTAAATACATTTACCTTGGAGATATAATCATGTGTTAGATTATATTTGATGATTACATTCAAAATGTGTTTTCACATTATATGTCAGGTATTAAAGTTACTTGTGCACTTCACTAGTTTTTGTATCACCTTTATCCTGGTATTCCAGGGAAGTTCAATTAAACTGTTTATTCCATCACATTGTTTTTATTATTCATCAAATAAAACATAAAATATGTTCATATTTATAAGATTAACAGGCTAAACCATCGTGAGAAGCAAGGTTCAGTGGGCCTACCGCTTCAAGTAACCTGGCAAAGTTTGTGTAAATATTTACTTTAGACCATTTTGTTTGGAATACTTTTACACTTAAAATTTTGTAAGTTTATTTATTGAATTATGATCATTATAAATGGCAGCAGATTTTTCATAGCCTTACTCAGATCAGATCAGATAATATAATGCTCGAACTGGAAGATGGAAGCACTAATGAAGACCAGGTGTCAAACCTTCCTGAAGAACACAGCAAATATGAGGCAAGAGCCTAGAGCACTGGAGATTTCAGAAGGCAGAGGTTAGAGAAAGACAAGCTTGACTAAAAGGTATTTTCAGGCCTACAACCTGCCACATGCCAATCATTCCCCCAGATTCTCACTCACAAGTTCAGAGCTACAGAAATACTTTTGAAAATGAAATATTTGTCTGCAGCCTTCCCTTACCCTGGTCCCAGGCTCCCACTGAAACACCATGTTCATTTGGTGCTGCTCATCATTGTTCCGGTGAGATTTCACCTCAAGTACAACACAAGATCACCAAGGATCTTTCTGACTGGTTGCAAATACAAAACTGGTATTTTTGAGTAACCAATTCCCATTTAAATACATGAAAATGCAGAATTCTGAGATACAGAAGGATTGGTTATATTTGCGCGTGAATTGCAAGATGGCAATATTTCGGTACAGCAAGTGATTAGGAAGCCAAATGGGATATCGTGTCTGTTGCATGGGGAACAGAATACTTTTGACCAGTTGTACAAGTTTTTTAGAGATTTCATCTGCAGCACTAGATGCAATTCTGCTCTCCATATTGAAGAAAGGTTGTAACAATATTAGAAGCAATTTGGAGAAAATTTGTTAATTTTTTCTTGGAATAAGAGGGTTATCTTGTGAAGAATGTTTGGACAGGATGGTCCTGTACCCATTGCAGTTTAGGAGAGGTGAACCGAAACTTCTGAGACAAGATCCTGAGGAGACCTAATGGGATAATACAGGAAAGATGCTTCCCGGTGTGGGTGAGACCAGAACTAGGCAACACAACCTCAACACTGGGAAGGGTCTAGGCCCGAAACGTCAGCTTTTGTGCTCCTGAGATGCTGCTTGGCCTGCTGTGTTCATCCAGCTCCACACTTTGTTATCTTGGATTCTCCAGCATCTGCAGTTTCCATTATTTCTCAACACTGGGGGTTTGCCTTTTTAAGATGGAGATGAGGAGCTTTTATTTTCTGTTAGAGATCTGTTAGAAATTCTCTTTACCACAAAACAATAAATGCTGGATCATTGAATTCATTCAATGCAGAGTTAGATAGATTCTTGATTTAGGAAAAAGAGTCAAGAGTTAAGAGGTTAGGTTAGCCATGGACTAGGCTTTAAGAGCAAAATAACCTTCTCCTGATCCTAAATTTTAGTATAGTATATGAAAGTAAAGACATTCTTTTGTAACTTTGGGGGAAAAAAATCAAAACGACGGCACTCTGAAAAGGAGGAAGACAGACAAAGGTGGTGACAACATGGAAAATGATCCAAATAAAGAAATAAACCTGCACAGCTGTCTGACCCAGCAGTGAATCTATGCAGCTGACTGTTCTACTATTTGATTTCAAGCATATCTGGACATCAGAGTCATCTAAGAAAAATTAACAAACAGTGAAACTCACAGCTGACCTTGGAGAAACCTGTGTGGGACAGTTCTAAGCAGGGGAGCAGCTAAGTGGCTTTTTAAAGTGTAACCTTACTGCCTTTTGTAAATCGACAACAGTGAGTAGTGGGATCTTTTTTTGATTATATGTTTTAAGTGAGACGAGTCTCTTGACTAAACTTTAAAAATATAAAACATAGGAATGACGTTGGCCTGGAGCAGAAAGGCTGTGCGATTTTCTGGGTCTATAGATTGTAAAGGTGCAAAGATGGTTTTTAGTAGAGCCATGTGCTATTCCTGTTGAATACAGAGAGTTTCCACATAACTGTTGATTGTGTCTGCAAAAAGTATGTTTAGCTGCAAATCCTATCAGATTGCTGGAGCAGTTGGAATGGCAGTTAGAGGCAATGAGGAATATACAGGAGCTGGGAATGTGATGGATGGCAGTTGCGGCAAGGGAGATAAACTGAAGATATAATCAGGTAGATGGGTAGCCTCCAGAAAAAATAGGAGAGGGAGGCAGGTCATGTAGGAGTCTCTTGTGGTTATCCTCATCTCAAACAGGTATGCTGTTTTGGAATATGCAGGGAATGATGGACTGTCAAGGGAATGTAGCACTGACAGCCAGGTTTCTGGTCCAGAGACTGGATCTAACATAACAAGGGGTCTGTTATGTTCCAAGTGATCAATTATGATAGGGGACTCTATTCAGAGGCACAGACATAAGTTTCTATGGCTGACAGCAAGACATCAGAATGGTGTGTTGCCTTGCTGGTGCTAGGATCAAGGATATATCAGAGAGGGTGTAGGATATTCTCAAAGAGGAGTGTGACCAGTAGGATGTTTTTGTACACTTCGGAACAAACATAGAAACACAGAAGACAGGATGAGGAGGATGCCATTCGGCCCTTCAAGCCTGCTTCGCCTTTCTTCATGATCGTGGCTGATTGTCCAACTCAATAACCTAATCCTGCTGTATCCCCATAAGCTTTGGTCGCATTCGCCCTTAGTGCTATAAGTAGTTGCCTCTTGAATACGTTCAATGCTTTGGCAACAACTACCTCTTGTAGCAATGAATTCCACAGGCTCACCACTCTTTGGGTGAAGAAATATCTCCTCATCTCCGTCCTAAATTGGATGAGTTTCTGAGGAGAAAATATATGAAGTTAAGCAGGAATTTATAAAGTAAGTCCTCGAGGGTAATAATATCTGGATTACTACCAGAGCCATGAGCTAGTGAGAATAAGAGCATAGAGCAGATGAATACATGGCTAAGGAGCTGGTGCAGGAGTGAAGGATTCACATTTTTGGATCATTGGAATCTCTTCCAGGTGAGAAGTGACCTGCATGAGAAAGCCAGATTGCACCTGAATTGGAAGGAGACTATACTAGTGGGGAGAATTGCTGGACCAGTTTGGGAGGATTTAAACAAGTTGTGGGGGGATGGTGCTTAGGGGATGTGTTAGGACCCAAGGAGATTGTATGGAAAGAGATCAGGCTGAGACTAGTGCAACTGGGATAGGGAGCAAGTCAAACTGTCAGGGCAGGCAGTTAAAAAAATCAGAAAACAAAGTAGGACTGATGAATTAAACTGCATTAATTTCAAGGCAGGAGGCCGAACAGGTAAAGCAGGTGAACTCAGGGCATAGTTGAGAATATGGGACTGGGTTAACATAAAGTTTACAGAGATGTGGCTCAGGGATGGTCTGGGCTGGCAGGTTAATGTTCCAGGTGCAGATGCTATAGGAAGGACAGAAAGGAGGGCAAAAGATAAGGGGAGGTGGGATTTTTGATTAGGGTTTATATTATGGCAATGCTGAGGGAAGGTATTTTTGGGAATACATCCAGGGAAGTTATTTGGGAAGAGCAGAGAAAGAAGAAAGGGATGATCACCTTACTGGGATTATACTCGAGACCCCACAGTAGTCTACGGGAAATTGAACATAAGTTCACTCAAATGATTTACTGAGATAGCACGTATGCTCTAGTTAGTGCTTGATGGCTTTTAGGTGGCTTTCCAATTCATACACAACCTTGTGAAGAAAACCTCAATATCCATTTAAAATTGGGATTCTGTATATCGAAATGCAATAGAGAACAAGGCACCTTCAGTTACAAACAACAAAAAGAACACACTTGAATTATTTATTTTTCATGTCAACCACTTGCAAACCTATCTGAATTTTACTTCCACCAGTCTTTTCAAAGAAAAAAACATCTGTTTTGATTGACTACTCAGATTCTTTAAAAGGAAGGATAGAAGAGGAGGTAAAGTTTTAGCTCTGACTATGCTTACTGACACATCTATCTCTGTTTTGCAAGGCATCCTTTAACGAGTAGAAGGAAATGTCAGGACTGCCAGAGGTGCAGCACAGAGTCAGAAGCTGACACAATTTAATCTGCATCTTAACAACAAGCATCTTTCGTGGGTTATCACTTAACTACTTCTGTTCTAGAGAAGTTTGTATGTTCTTTCTATCATTGTTTTAAACATGGTAAAGAAATAGTTGTACCATCCACACTACCAACATCAAAAAACATGAAAGAAATAGAATAGAAAAGAATGTCCACCATTGCATTGGAATCTTATTCTTATCATAGGATAATTTAGCATGGGTTAATCAATTTACATAGGTTAATGAGGCTCCTGCTTGATATAAGATAAGGACTGGACAATTTCTACAGTAACCAGCATTAAAATGGCCGTAAAATGGAAAATCAATTGCCACAGTTATATATAACTGCTATACTTGCACTGGTTTGAGAGAAAGAAGACTAGAAGTTAGCTTAGGCCCAACACCAAAAACCAGACTGCAATTGGATCTTAAGCCTCCTCTGTGTAATTAGGATGAGCTGCAGATGTCAATCATATATCTAAAAGTAGCTCAGTAGTTGCCTGCCCACAAATTTGGTCAGTTGCAATATTAACAATGGGGCTGGGGCAATACTTTCTGGAGGACAGTGAAGTCATGAGGAGCACTCTTCTTACTCCTAGTTCAACTTTAAGCAGGGTTTTTAAAAAAGGATTAAAGCCATAAGAAACAGGAACAGGAATGAGCTTGCTCTGCTACTCGATAGGATCATGGCTGATCCAACATTCCTCACATTTGCCTTCTTGCTGTTTCCCCATAGTCTTTGATTCACATACTGATCAAGAATCTATCTATCTATTAAATATGCACAGCTGACCCCACGGCTGACTGTGGCAAGGAATTCCAAAGATTCCCAACACCTTGAAAAAAGCAATTCCTCCCCATTTCAGACTTAAATTGGCATCTCTTAATTCTGAGGTTATGTCTTCTGGTCCAAGACTATCCCATGGGGGGAATATCCTCTCAGCATTTATCCTGTCAAGATTAAGAATACTCTATGTTTCAATGTGATCATCTGTCATTTGACTGAACTCCAGTGAGTAGAGTCCCAACTTGTTTAGCTTTTTCTCATGAAACAATCCTCCATATCAGGGATCATCCGCGTGATCCTTCTCTGAAATACTTCTTATGAAATAATACCTTTCCTGAAATAAGGGGAGCAAAGCTTCTAACAATAAACAAACCAATTATTTCTTATTACTGTAATTTTGAAATTGTTGCCTGTGATTTTATTCTGTTCATCCTTCAGTGGCCATATTCCCATTCAGACATCCTGTATCTCAATTCTACAATATGCAGACTTGAGGAACCGCAGAGGTAAAACAAACTGCAGTTGGAATTATATATAGGCCTCCAATAGCAGTCAGGAACTGGGCGCAGGATATATTAGGAGATAGAAAAGGTGTGTAAGAAAGGCAAAGGTATGGTAATCAGGGGGGATTTCAACATGCAGGTGGACTGGGAAAATCAGGTTGGTAGTGGATTACAAGAAAAGGAATTAGGGGAATGTCTACGAGATGGCTTTTGGAGCAACTTGTGGTGGAGCCCACTAGGGAACAGGCAATTCTGGATTTAGCGTTGTGTACTGAGGCAGACTTGATAAGGGATCTTAGGGTGAAGGAACCCTTAGAAGGCAGTGACCATAATATGATTAACTTCACTCTGTAATTTGAGACTGAGAAGATAAGAATCAGAGATCATGGTATTACAGCTGAATAAAGGCAACTACAGAGGCATGAGGGAGGAGTTATGCAGAATTGACTGAAAGAGGAGCCTAGCAGGAAAGACAGTGGAGCAGCAAAATGGCAGGGGTTTCTAGGAGTAATTCAGAAGACACAGCAAACATTCATCCCTACGGAAAAGAAACATGGCACCAGGAGGATGAGGCAACCATGGCTGACCAGGGAAGTCAGAGATAGCATAAAAACAAAAGAGAAAGCATATAAAGTGGCAAACGGCAGTAGGAAACCAGAGGATTGGGAAGCTCACAAAGAAAAAGAGAGGGCAACAAAAAGTAAAATAAGGACTGAGAAGATTAAATGTGAGGGTAAGCCAGTCAGTAATATAAAGGAGGACTGAAAGAGTTTCTTTAGATAGAGAAAGGGCAAAAGAGAGGCAAAAGTAGATTGGACTGCTGGAAAATGATGCTGCAGAGATAGTAGTGGGGAACAAGGAAAAGACTGAGGAACTGAATAATTACTTTGTGTCAGTCTTCGCAGTGGAAGACACAAATAATATCCCAAAGATTCGTGAGAGTTAGGGGGCAGAGCTGAGTATGGTGGCCATCACCAAGGGAAAGATGCTAGAAAAAGTGATTGACCTGAAGATAGATAAGTCACCAGGACCAGATGGACTACACCCCAGAGTTTTTAAGGAGTTAACTGAAGAGATAGTGGAGGCGTTAGTGGTGATCTTTCAGGAATCGTTAGAGTCCCAGGTAGGGTTCCAGAGGACTGGAAAATCTCCAACGTGACACCCCGTTTAAAGAGGGAGCAAGGCAAAAGACTGCATTTTTACAGGCCAATTAGCCTAACTTCAGTTGTGGCTGAGATTTTAGAGCCCATTGTGAAGGATGAGATTTCTAAATATTTGGAAGTGGATAGTAAAACAGAGCAATGTCAGCATGGTTTTATCGGGGGGAGGGGGGTCATGCCTGACAAATCTGATAGGAATCTTTGATGAGGTAATGAGCAGGTTGGACCAAGGAGAGCCAGTGGATATTATTTACTTGGGTTTCAAGGACGCCTTTGATAAAGTGCCGCACAGGAGGCTGCCGAGTAAGATAAGGGTGTTAGAGGCAAGTTGGATTGAAGATTGGCTGTCTGGCAGAAAGCGGAGAGTGAGGATAAAAGGGTCTTTCTCAGGATGGCAGCTCTGCACAAGAGATGTTCCACAAGGGTCAGTGTTGGGGCCACAATATTTCACTTTATACATTAATGATCTAGATGAAGGAACTGTGGGCATTCTGGCTAAGTTTGCAGATAATGCAAAGATACGTGGAGGGACAGGTAATATTGAGGAAGTGGGAAGGCTGAAGAAGGATTTGGACAGGATAGGAGAGTTGGAAAAGAAGTGGCAGATGGAGCACAACATAGGAAAGTGTGAGGTCATGCACTTTGGTAAGAAGAATAAAAGCATGGACGATTTTTTAAGTGGGAAGAAAATTCAGAGATCTGAAGTGCAAAGAGTCTCGGGAGTTTTAGTCCAGGATTCTTTTATAGCAAACTTGCTGTTTGAGTCAATTGTTAGATAGGCAAATGCAACTTTGGCATTTATTTTGAGAGGACTCAAATATAAAAGCAGGGATGTATTTCTGAGCCTCTGTAAGGGTCTGGTCAGGCCCCATTTGGAGTATTGTGCACAGTTTCGGGCCCCATACCTCAGGAAAGATGTACTGGCCATGGAGCAGGTTCAGAGGGGCTTCAAAAGAGAGGTCCCAGGAATGAAAAGCTTAACACATGAGGAATGTTTGAGGACTCTGGGTTCAAACCCGTTGGAGTTTAGAAGGATGAAGGGGATCTAACTGAATCTTTCAGAATGCTGAAAGGTCTGAACAGAGTGGATATCAGGAAGATGTTTTCATTAGTAGAAGACACTAGGACCCGAGGGCACAGCCTTAGAGTAAAAAGAAGAACTTTCAGAGCCAAGATAAGGAGAAACTTCTTCAGCCAGAGAGTGGTGAATCTGTGGAATTCACTGTCACAGAAGACTGTGGAGGCCAGGTCATTGTGTTTATTTAAGGCAGAGGTAGATAGGTTCTTGATTATCAAGGGGATCAAGGCTTATGGGGAGAAAGCAGGAGAAATGGGGTTGAGAAACTTTTCAACCATGATTGAAAGATGGACCAGACTTGATGGGCTGAATGGCCTAATTTCTGCTCCGATGTCTTATGGTTTTATATGCTTCGATAATTTGATTTCATATTTTGGTTATATTCATTTGTTCTGTGTCAATCATGCAGGTCTTTTTACTTTTCATGTTAACTGTACTATAAGGGGACCAAAGTTGCTTACTGTACTCCAGGTGTGGTCTCACTAAGTGCCTTGTACAGTGTGACTTCCCTGTTCTTTTACTCTAAACCCTTTGAAATAACCATCAATATTCCATTAGACCTTCTAAGCTTATGGTTTTGTTGGTAATCTCTAACAGTCATTTTACTTTACTACGTGTAGTTTCACACTGACCAATTTCTGAGAGGAGTCCTTAAACAACCATTAGGCTGCCTATTAGCAAATGCAAATGCAATGTAAACATGAAAAAAGCAGCTATCGGGCAAACTTAAATATTGTCTGTGCCAAAATATTATTTGCAAATTTCAGGAGCTCTTGAGGATCAGGCCACAGCCGTGGAAAACTGGACAAATTATAGCCAGAAAAAGGATTGAGGACATAAAAAGTGATTTCAGGGAGTTAGGATGGAAGCTGCACAGCAGGACAAACAGAGTAGTGTTCTCTAGTTTACTACCGGTGCCACGAGATAGCGAGGCGAGGAACAGGGGTCGGGCGCAGCTTAACACGTGGCTGCGCAGCTGGTGTAAGAGGGAGGGCTTCAGATATGTAGACAATTGGGATGCCTTCTGGAGAAGGTGGGACCTGTACAAGAAGGACGGGTTGCATCTGAACTGGAAGGGGACCAATGTCCTGGGTGGAAGGTATGCTCGAGTAGTTCAAGAGGGTTTAAACTAGTATGGCAGGGGGGTGGGAACCTGAGCTGTATACCGGAGGTGAGAGTTGATGCAGGTGAGGCAGTAGCAAGAGGTAGACCAGCTAGTGGGAAGGATTTTCCTGGGAAGGAACCAAGGGATCGGTTAAAGTGTGTTTGCTTTAACGCAAGGAGTATCAGGAATAAAAGTGATGAACTTAGAGCGTGGATCAGTACCTGGTGCTATGATGTTGTGGCCATAACAGAGACATGGGTTTCTCAGGGGCAGGAATGGTTGCTGGATGTTCCAGGGTTTAGAGCATTTAAAAAGAATAGGGAGGGGGGAGAAAGAGGAGGGGGTGTAGCACTACTAATCAGAGAGGGTATCACAGCTACAGAAGCTTCCATTGTCGAGGAAGATCTGCCTACTGAGTCAGTATGGGTGGAAATTAGGAACAGCAAGGGAGTAGTCACCTCGTTAGGGGTTTACTGCAGGCCCCCCAATAGTAGCAGGGAGATTGAAGAAAGCATAGGTCGGCAGATTTTGGAAAAGTGTGGACGTAGTAGGGTTGTTGTAAGGGTGACTTTAACTTTCCCAATATTGATTGGAACCTCCTTCGAGCAGAAGATTTGAATGGAGCTGTTTTTGTAAGGTGTGTTCAGGAGGGTTTCCTAACGCAGTACGTTGACAGGCCGATGAGGGAACAGGCCATTCTAGACTTGGTGCTCGGAAACGAGCCGGGGCAGGTATCAGATCTTGTGGTGGGAGAGCATTTTGGTGATAGTGACCATAACTGCCTCACATTCTACATAGCTATGGAGAAGGAGAGGATTAGGCAAAATGGGAGGATATTTAATTGGGGAAGAGGAAACTATGACGCGATTAGACATGAGTTAGGAAGCATGGACAGGGAGCAATTGTTCCATGGTAAAGGCACTACAGACATGTGGAGACTGTTTAAGGAGCAGTTGTTGCGAGTGATGAGTAAATATATCCCTCTGAGACAGGCAAGAAGGGGTAAGATAAAGGAACCTTGGATGACGAGCGCGGTGGAGCTTCTCGTCAAAAGGAAGAAGGTAGCTTACATAAGGTGGAGGAAGCTAGGGTCAAGCTCAGCTCTAGAGGATTATAGGCAGGTGAGGAAAGAGCTCAAAAATGGTCTGAGGAGAGCCAGGAGGGGGCACAAGAAAGGCTTGGCAGAACGGATTAGGGAGAACACAAAGGCATTTTACACTTATGTGAGGAATAAGAGAATGCTTAAAGAAAGAGTAGGGCCGATCAGGGATAGCATAGGGAACTTGTGTGTGGAGTCTGAGGAGGTAGGGGAAGCCCTAAATGAGTTTTTTGCTTCTGTCTTTACGAAAGAAACGAACTTTGTAGTGAATGAAACCTTTGAAGAGCAGGTGTGCATGCTGGAATGGATAGAAATAGAGGAAGCTGATGTGCTGAAAATTTTGTCAAGTATTAAGATTGACAAGTCACCAGGCCTGGACCAGATTTGTCCTCGGCTGCTTTGGGAAACGAGAAATGCAATTGCTTTGCCACTTGCGAAGATCTTTGCATCCTTGCTCTCCACTGGATTTGTACCTGAGGACTGGAGAGAGACAAATGTAATTCCTCTCTTCAAGAAAGGAAATAAGGAAATCCCCAGCAATTACAGACCAGTAAGTCTCACGCCTGTCGTCTGCAAGGTGTTAGAAAGGATTCTAAGGGATAGGATTTATGACCATTTGGAAGAGCATGGTTTGATTAAATGCAGTCAACACGGCTTTGTGAGGGGCAGGCCATGCCTCACAAACCTTACTGAGTTCTTTGAGGATGTGACTAGAAAAGTTGATGAGGATCGAGCTGTGGATGTGGTGTATATGGACTTCAGCAAGGCATTTGATAAGGTTCCCCATGGTAGGCTCATTCAGAAGGTTAGGAGGAATGGGATACAGGGGAACTTAGCTGTCTGGATACAGAATTGGCTGGCCAACAGAAGACAGCGAGTGGTAGTAGAAGGAAAATATTCTGCCTGGAAGCCAGTGGTGAGTGGTGTTCCACATGGCTCTATCCTTGGGCCTCTACTGTTTGTAATTTTTATTAATGACTTGGATGAGGGGATTGAAGGATGGGTCACCAAGTTTGCAGGCGACACGAAGGTTGGAGGTGTCATTGACAGTATAGAGGGCTGTTGTAGGCTGCAGTGGGACATTGACAGGATGCAGAGATGGGCTGAGAGGTGGCAGATGGAGTTCAACCTGGATAAATGCGAGGTGATGCATTTTGGAAGGTCGAATTTGAAAGCTGAGTACAGGATTAAGGATAGGATTCTTGGCAGTGTGGAGGAACAGAGGGATCTTGGTGTGCAGATACATAGATCCCTTAAAATGGCCACTCAAGTGGACAGGGTTGTTAAGAAAGCATATGGTGTTTTGGCTTTCATTAACAGGGGGATTGAGTTTAAGAGTCGTGAAATCTTGTGGCAGCTCTATAAAACTTTGGTTAGACCGCACTTGGAATAATGCATCCAGTTCTGGGCGCCCTATTATAGGAAAGATGTGGATGCTTTGGAGAGGGTTCAGAGGAGGTTTACCAGGATGTTGCCTGGACTGGAGGGCTTATCTTATGAAGAGAGGTTGACTGAGCTCGGACTCATTTCATTGGAGAAAAGGAGGAGGAGAGGGGACCTAACTGAGGTATACAAGATAATGAGAGGCATAGATAGAGTTGATAGCCAGAGACTATTTCCCAGGGCAGAAAAGGCTAACACGAGGGGTCATAGTTTTAAGCTGGTTGGAGGAAAGTATAGAGGGGATGTCAGAGGGGGGTTCTTTACACAGAGAGTTGTGAGAGCATGGAATGCGTTGCCAGCAGCAGTTGTGGAAGCAAGGTCATTTGTGACATTTAAGAGACTGCTGGACATGCATATGGTCACAGAAATTTGAGGGTGCATACATGAGGATCAATGGTCGGCACAACATCGTGGGTTGAAGAGCCTGTTCTGTGCTGTACTGTTCTATGTTCTATGTTCTATGTTCTAAATTCATTTCAATTTAGTGCCTAAATAAACAGCCAGAAAATAATCCAGATTGTTCCCCAAAATCTCTCCTGTAGCATTAAGCATCTTTTTGTGAATCAAAACAAAAAAACTAAGTGATTCTTAAGACCTCTCTAGGAAGGCGAGAATTATTTTCATTTCCACTGAAAGGAACTCTTCACCTTCAGTGAATTGAAAAATCTTTATCCTTTCAGTGAAGCTTTGAGACTGAAGTATTCAAGCGTTACTCTCTAAACCACACACATACCCACCGACAGAATGTAATGAATACGAGCAAAGTCAGTCAGTTTTTATGTGACATGAGGATAAGTGACAAACCAAACTCATAACCCAAGGTGACCTGAACTAAACTAATCCCTATGTAAATACCTTTTCAAGAGTGGTGTGGGTTTTGTTAAGTTAATCAGCAATTGTTGTTATTGACTTGCTCAAATCAGTCATACCTATTCAAGGACAGCAATTGCAAGCATTACTTACTCCATCATTTTCAAACTCTGCTGTTATGAGACTGAAAGCTTGTTTCTTTTCTATCATGCCCAGTGCAGTGGCATCAACTTTCAGACAACACTTTTAAAAGTTTGACACAAACATGTTGTTACAATGGTTTACATAAAGCGTGTGTGACCTTTGGAAATATAAGCTACAGGCAGTTTCAAGTCAGAAGTGAGAACTTGAATTCACAGCTGTCTGGGGACTTCATGGATCTTCTTAAGGCTAGGCCCACACAAAAGGACGATGGAGATTCCTGACTACCTGACTCTATGGTTCAGAATGGGCATGAGAAATGATCTGAAACTGAGTGTGTGGTAGATGGAAAGTCATTGCTTTACCACTTACCCTTTCTATCAGGATGGAGCCTTTCCCCATCCAAACGAGACTAAATGGACCACAGAGAGGTTAACCCACAACACAGAATGTGGAGTCATCATGAACACCAGAGGCCACATTTAGAAAGGAACCTGAACTACTAGAAAGCTATTTATTTTACTTGACTATTCAATGACAAGAAACCTCCCAACCTGGGGTGAATCCTTTGTTTTGCTTGATCCTCACTTCAACATTAAATTGTCAAGTCCAATCAAAAGATTGTAGGCTTACCATGTGAAAGATCAGAGATCTTAAATCAGGCATTAAGATAACTCTATTCTCCAAAAACACATTAACTTTTTCCGTATCCCAATTTTGTATGTGTGACTGGGTGAACGAGGCCAAGTCTGCATGATGTTGTGTATAATTTAAGGCAGGTGCATAATATTAACATTTTTTTTCATTTTTTAAACCCACAAAAGCTTCTGCTGACCTATCTAAATGGGTTACATACTCAAAAGGTGATGGATATACAAAAGTGTTGATGTGAAACAAATTTTGTAGTAATGAGAGCGATGCTATTGGACACCATTTGAGAAAATCAGACCGGAACATTTGGCATCTGTAACTAAATCCAGACATCAGGAAGTTTGCTGTGTTATTCATAAACTCTTCCTGTAACTTGGATAAAATAAATCAATCTTCAGGCACAGAAAGTGTCCAAGTTGTGGTACTTACATGTTAGGTTTAGATTAAATTCGTCAGAAAAATTTTGGGTTTGCCCATTCAAATCTAAGAGATTGCTATCAAACACCCTCTCTGACAATAGAAACTTCATTTTAACAGTGTGGAATCTCATTCCTTTAGATTCATTTCCCCCTTATTCCTTCTGTCTCCTTTATTGCTGTCTCTTTCTCCTCATTTCACCTTCCTTCCCTTCCTTTAATGTATAGTCTGTACATGATTTTACACGGAATTACACATTTTTCCACTTGCTGGTTAAGATGCATTGTACTTCATTAAGGATGCTTCAATCTGTTTCATTGAGGAGATATATTACTGTTTGCCTAGCCAACATAAGTTTCAGAGCCCCTGTATAGGGCATCATACTGAAATATATCTCTAATTATTATGATGTTAGTATATTGACGGTCATTAGAAATCTGTGTAAACTCAATGAATAGTAAAACCATGTGCAATTGGCTTCAAAATTTGAACCGCAAATGCAATGAGTGTTGATTCTAATCTGTATAAGAAGTACCTTTATTGCATAGTATAATAAAACGCAGCTTAGCTGGAGATAGTCTTCTGGTTGATTATTTATCAAGGCAAGGAGCCACAAATTCCAAGCATTTACTTTCTACCCGAGGCAAAGGAAAAGACTTGGCTTGAGAATGCATGGAAACACATTTTGAGGTAAAATTTCTATCTTCCTGAAGAGGTGAGTAAAAATTACAGGAATATTTCACCTAAATAAAGAAGCTACTGTATGGATGTAAACCACAGTAAAGACTGGAAAGTCTCTGGATATCCCATACTATCACACAGCACTCTAACTTTCTTCCCACAATTTCCTTTCTCACGAATCAACATTTTCCAGTCATATTCTGATTATTTTTTGACATTCTTTGTACCTGTTTTTAGTCTTTCTGTGATGACTGGGTCAGTCTTCATAAAACCTGCTGCCTGTGAATCTGGATTTTCAAGGTTATTCTCCCTCAACTCACTTGCAGTTGCACTTCTGAGTTTTCAAATACCTCGCTTTTAGCCCTCCAGTTGTCACAATAAATCAAAGGTATTTGAAGTACTCAGCCACTTTCACATTTCATGCCTTTATCCCAAATAATCAATTACATCCTCTCTGTTTTATCATTCTGTTGGTTTTGCCACAATCTTCACTCACTCTGAGGGCAAATTTGAGAAAATCTGGTGCACAAACACTTTTGCTAACTATTACTCAAACAAACTGGGCTAGACTGACTACCATTAGTTTTCCCTTCTCTCTGTTAAAACCATCCATATTTCTTGATCATCCAAGGGAGCACAGGTATTGTTCAGCCAATTGTATCCTTAAAACCCTTCGGTCAACTTCATCCTCAAACACCTCCATAACTGCAAAAAGATTTTATTTCCTGCCACTGAAGTAGAGAGCTGCTTCTGTTGCCTTCTTGTTCTTCTTTCATTAGCTGATCAAGCCACAAACCCCATAAGAATTGCTCCTGTCCTAGTCCTGTATGATATATTTTATTATTTTGTCACCTATTTCTGCTCATTACATCCCTCGGCTCATTCGGTGATGAAACCCGTGACCTCCTCCCTTGAGCACATTTCCACCCATTGCTGAAAACTCAACTTCTCTCCTGGGTCCCTATTCAAATTGGCATTACATATGGTGCTATCTTGACAGTGCATTATCATTAATCATTGGCTCAAAAAAAGTTAGTGGTCCCTATTTCCTTGTTACTTGTCACCTCATCTAAAGGCTTAGCACTCTTCTCCAGTCTTTCAAAGCATTATTGTCCTTCAACTTCACTTTCAATTACATCAATACTCTCAGTGTCCTATCTGACATAAATATTAGGTTATCCAATGTTTTCCTGCCTGTAATGTAATTTGCACCACTTATAAGTCTCACTTATCCACTATTTACACAGGCTCATGTAGTTCATAACCTCCAAATGAAAATTTTTGAAATCAATGTTCAAATCTTTTCACTACATTGACCCTCCTTACTTTATTATGTCAGTTTCCTTTTACATCTCTCTCTATCCCACTCCATCATTGGTGGCTGCTCATCTAGCTGTGTCAGTCTGAACCTCTAGGTGCCAGCTTTTATCCAATTTGTTTCACTTTATGTGAGATCAAGAAACAGCTGAAAGTGCTGGATACTGCAAAGGCTATGGAACCTAACAATATTCTGGCAATAGTACTGGAGACTTGTACTTCAGAACTGGCTGTACCCCTTGCTACACTGTTCTAGTACAATGACAACATATAAGTCATACTAATGTCAGATAATGACCATGTCTAACAAGACTGAATCTAATTATCACCCCTCGGCATTCAATGACATCACCATCACTGAATCCCTCACTATCAATATCTTAGGGATTACAATTGACGGAAAACTGAACTGGGCACATAAATGCAGTGGCTACAAGAGCAGGTCAGAGACTATGAATACTGCAGTGAATAACTCCTGTCTTCCCAATGCCTGTTCATTTACAAGGCATAAATTCCCTTTGTGATGAAATACTCTCCAATTTCTTAGATGCATACATCTTCAATAAAACTCAACAAGTTAAAGCAGCTTGCTGGATTAGCACTCCAGTATCTTTAATATTCATTCCCTTCATCACTGAGGAACACTGGCAACAATCGCCATGTACAAGTTATCCTGCAATAACTCATCAAGCCTTCTTTGACAGCATCTTCCACGACTGCAACCTCTGCCACTTAGAAGAAGGGTTGCAAAACCATAGGAACACCACTAACTACAAACTCTCCTCCATAACTCACATAATCATGCCATGGAATTACTGGGAATGAGAGTTATCCAATTAGGTTTCTGGAGATATTTGCAGTTGGCTGTAAGGTGCACTCCGGTACAAAAACCCAATTCAGAATAGTAAGTTGCACCTCTGAAATCGATCACCGCTGAAAGAAAAGCACTACTTGCTGCCACAGTGTTGACTCCCACAGGGAATGTCCCTATATCAGCAAAACATTGATGATAAACTTCTTAGGGAAATTATACAGATAACTACTTTTAACTACTTTGGGTTCCTGCTATTTATATACCGAGGTTACAGCAGTCAATTGAGACAGCACCAAAGAAAATACCAAAATTATCTTATTATACATTTGTTGAATGTCACCATCCCCTTTTGCCTTTGTCTTGTTGGGTTCATTCTCACAAGCAATTTCTACTTTAACTTGACTCATTGCCCCCAAGCCAAAGGCGTAACAATGAGTACTCACATGGATCCTAGTTACACCAGCCTCTTTGTGGGCTGCGTGGAACATTTCTTGTCCCAGTCCCATTTGGGGCCCCACCTACAATCATTTCCCTGCTCCATCGAGTGCCAAAATTAGCGTAACCATCATCTATCACCTGCAACTGGAAAAATTAATCAGTTTTGCCTTCAAATTTCATCCTTCTTTCTCATCCATCTTTGACTTTTCCCGTTCCTTCCTTGACTTCTCTCCCCAGGGAAGCATGTAGGGAGAGATCCCTGGAGCAGTGTGCATGCAGCGAGTCCTGGAGCAGTATACAGGCAGCAAGGTCTTGGCGGAGACCAGCGCTGGAGAGCTATCCCGAAACTTACCTTGGAACAGCTGAGTGCTGGTACAGAGCTGTGCAGGGCAACTGATGGACGGGGGTCCAGTGCGGGCAGTCAGACCATGTGTGGATGCCCTGAGCTGACTTGAGTGCAATGTCAATTCTTTAACAATGTCTTATTTCTAACTTTTTTAAAACTCTGTAAAGTAATGCAATTTCTTTTTATTCCTCTTTTGTATCCATGATTTGTACTTAGGATGGCACCATAAGAGGTAAATATTGTGAAAGATCTTCACCGTACTTCTACAATGGAGTACAGGTGACATTAAAAAGATATTCTTCAATTCTACCCATTTCTGGGATGTGGTGGCTTGCAATATCTACCCAACTACCAAGTTTACTTTCAGCAGAACTAACCTATTTTCTGCTATTAATAAACACTGTTAACAGCTAAGCTGCATGCTGCTTCAGAGCTGCCTTTTTTTATGGGCATTGTACTTGCACCTTCACCATTCTTCCCAGTTGTTCCTCCTCTCCCTTTGTCAATAGCATAAAAGACACTATTTTCCAAACACATTCAATTCCAAGGAAGTTTCATATTGGACTTTAAACATTAATTCTGTTTTTTGGTCCACAGATGCTGCCAGACTTGCTGAATTTCTTCAACGTTTTCTGTTTTTAATCTGCAATTAAGAATTTGCTTTGACCTGATCCTGTTTGGCTACAGAAACAATGCTTGCTGTTTTCTGCTCACAGGCCAACAAAATTCCTGCAGTAGTTTGGGAGCAGCTCGGAGGCAATTCTCAGACTCTGTTCCAATTTCTAACATGAAAAGCCTTTGCTCCACCAAACACGCTATGTTTTGCATTTTTCACAGCTGGATGAACAAAACATTTACCACTTACATTAGTTTATGCCAAGTTAGGTGCTTAACCAGTGTGGAAGCAGAAGTATTACAGGTGGTTTGCTCAAATATTCACTTTCCTTTCATTCACATCAATAATTTCAGATTAAGGGGATACTTCAGAAACAAAATAACCTGCACCTGGTTAGGAAGTACAAGCTTAAAGGTCATTATGAATTACAAAAATCCAGTGCTTTAATGAGAATTTTAGATTCACGAAATTAGAAACTGTGGCCCAGTAGCTGGTCAACTAACAACAAGCAACTGTCTTGCTTCCTGTTATCAATCTTGTTCTCCATTTTTCTCACTTCTACTTATTATTCCATGAAATATCTTGACAAATTGACATTGTTTAATAAGATGCAATACTGAATTCCTTTAGTGGCTTTCTATTTTATTACATTGTGGTTTCCTTTCATAAGTTGACTTTCTACACTCTGCCATTTTCTCTGTGCTTGCTTCTCTTGTTTCATTTGCCCTACTTGACATAGTTCATTGGAGAAGAGATGCATATTCACATCTTCAAAGAAGTTTGCAATATTTTGAAAGACTTCAGATTCACATTGCTATGAACTACCATAGCAATAAAAAAAATGGCATGAGCTAATAACACATACATTCTTACACAAAAAAGTAATTTCATTCACAAAAACAAAATTATAAGTAAATCTTTGTGCTCCTAAGCGTACTGAAACCACTGTCCCCCAACTTCAGCTGTCTTTTAGTTGTCAGACTGACGATTACAACTTGCTGACATCATTGGCCAGAACAAAAGACTTCCCCAAGTTATGATCTGCACAGTTTAAAAGGGCAAGTTCAGTGCAGTCATCTATCATATAACTGGATTTCTCAGTGACTGAATGCCCGCATTCTGCCATTGAAGGCAGCTGGGTCATTGGTTTTTACATAGCACAGGGGCATTCGCTCACATCAAAAGACTCTTGTCAGCTTTCATCCAGGTCTGCACTGTATAATAGACAGATTTTCAGCAAGCCTTTTTTTCCTGAAGACAAATAAAGCTTTTATCTGCATTCCACTTCTCTGAGACGTAGCTTATGTTAGAATCACTTAACTGTCAGTGCAAGATCATGGATTACCTATATGTGGATCAAATGGCTACAGGAACTTCATGGGTCTGATGTTTCAGCGACTATACTACCTCTGACTTTCCACTGGCTCAAAATAGGCGCAATTATTTTTGATCAAATTTCAAACCGAAACGATTGAGACAGACTTTTATCAGCAAATCACTTCAAATCTAAAATGCAATTCAGAGATACAACCAATGTTTGGTTTTTGTTTCAAATTTATTTAAAACTGTTTGCACAAAATACTTCCAAATTATCGATTCTCTGCTTAGATTATTTTATTGGATTTCCCTCTTCACTATTTTACCTTGCATTTTAATGTGCCCTAACAAATCAAGAATCAGTCTTCTAAATAACCATTGGGTTGAGGACAGAACTCAACTTGTATCATTGAGCTGTTGATTTTAATCTAACATGAGCATTTCAGAATTTGTATTCCTGACCTTTTATTTTCTGGAAAGAATGACCGTTGGCCATTCATGGAAGGACGCAATATTCCTCTGTGTAGCTCAGTAATGGCATTTTCCTCAGTCTTGCAGTTTAACTCCTCATCACAGGCAAGTAAGTATCTGCCATGTGATACTGGGACTACTACAGCAAAGGTATGTGCTGATGTTATTAAATAGAAATTGAGAGCAGAGAGAGCTGTGTGACCTCATGTTCTGATACATCAGCTCTATTCCTGATAGCAAGGATAAGGATGATTTGTGCTGTTAATACACTTCTGCAATCTCATCACACCAGTGTGGACAATGTTTATAATCTCATATTGGATTCTGAAACCTTGTGCTGCTTAACAGTACAATACTTTCACCTGTTCAAAAGAACAAGTTAAGATTCCAGAATTTAAAATTTAAGTTCTCCACACCCATAACTGGTTTACGAATTTAGGCTTAAACATGTGAAATTTAATTATCTTTCCTTCCCAGCACATTTCTAGTTGTTCAAAACTGACCCTCCTCATTATTTATCAAATTTAGATATTGGTTTGTTTAAACTTCAAATACTGGAGATCACACCACAAAAGGTAAATATGAATACTTTTATCATTCGTGCATTCAAATGCTATTGTACATTGTTTTAAATTAATGGTCCAAGTGTGAAATGCTCCATGTTCCCCTTCAGAAAAATTTTGTAGGTTTGTTGGGTTGGTTTTTAATTGAAGGCATTGACAGGTTCATTGTCAAAAGCAAAGCTCCTGCCTTCTGATCCGCCTCACACACAAATGCTCCCCCCATCTTAGTTGCAAGGCAGTGTATTCACTTTAACTAGCAACTAATGTTAGGGCAATAATTTGTGCAGAAAGCACAACTAACATACATTGACTGCAGGTCACCAGATGTGCCCTCTCCCACACCCTTTCCCAGGGCCCCCATGTCCCATTTTACTTCTCAGAGCTTCAACAGCCCTTTTCTACTCATTGTCCCATGTGAAGATTCATTGCATTGAAATTTGCCCCCAAAGTCCTCCCTACCCCTGAATCTCAACATTGCACCTTACTGATGCTCATCCTGTTTCTTTACACTCCATGTCTGGAGGCAATAGTCAAAGCTCTTTACCTCCTCCCATGACTTACCAATTCCTCTGATGCAGTTCTGCATTGTCCCCAGACTCTTCTTCTTTCCCATCTTTATTAGCACCTCTGATTTCCCCGACAGCTTTGACTCCCTGCCTCATTTGACAGTGATCTGCCCAGTTTGTTGACCCACTTTGAAGAGGAGCCATGAGACATAACTGACATCACTGTCTTTGAAGCTTCTGGACTGACAATACGTTATTCTTCTGACTGCTGGTTCTGGCCGTACAGAACTGGCCATTGGTCACTCCCAGGCTATGGACAGACAGATCCTCTGGTGATTGTCCCAATCTAATGTCTGGCCACGGTGAATATCTTAGTCTGTCTGCTGACTGTGACTGTCTGATCAACAACTCCCCACCTTTGACTGGACTGACGAGCAACACCCACTCACTTGCCAACATGGTCATTTTAATAAAGATGCAGTGGTTGGCTGTGCATGCAGCTAGCACATGATACAAATGTTGCATTGACGTCTTGTCCTTTTCCTGCCTTGTCCCATGGACAGACTGCTGCTGACAAGCATAACAGGCACAAGGTAGTTTCTAGGCAAAAGACCACATCAGTGTAGAAGCACTGATTGACATTGGCTCTGGCTAAGGTACCAATTTGCTAACATACATGGAACAGCAAAGCATGGATGCTGTGACCGTGTGGTTAGGTGCTAAGTGAGCCAGATCTAAGAGAGCAGACAAGCAGCAGAGAGGTTGAGCCCAGTTCTGTTGGTGAGCTGGGTGTCTCTTTCCACGCACGATGAGTCCCTGTTCCATCATTTCAATGTTAGTCGCTGTTGCAAAGCAAGTCTGTACTTCCTAAACAGCTTGCAAGTAGATCAGAGAAATACAATGAGGGTTGTAAAGGAAAGGAAAATTTTGAATGCCAATGCACATTGATGAGAGAGCGATGCAAGTAGCTGGAATCCATAGATTGTGGTCTGAGATGCTAATGCTTCTGTGCAACATGAAAGCTCTTTACAGCCAGCAGTGAGCTAATGTCACCAGGTACCTGCCTCTGAATTCCATGTTGCAATTCCTTGACATCACTCAGGGATAGTAAGAACTGACCTGTCAACATCCCACCTACCTTCCCCAGTCTCACGCCTCCTCTCTCTATTTATTTCTGAGCTCTGCTCCCCCTCCCCCACCATTTCTGAAGAAGGATCCTGACCTGAAATGTCAATTTTCTTGCTCCTCTGATGCTGCCTGGCCTGTGGTATTCCTCCAGCTCCACACCGTGTTATCCTTGACATCAAGCTTGTTTGCTGCATTTGAAAAGTCAGGAAACTGAATATTAATGAGGTGGGTTGTGGCATTATCAAGGTGTTTTACAGGCAATAATCCCCTTAACTGGCAACTTGTCACTGCCTCGCAAGAAACTCACCTTGCCACTTGCCAAAAACGTAGAAGATGTAGTGAATTACTCTTTACATCAAGATGGGTATTCTTACCCGATTCTGCCACAAGTCTGACCGTAGCTTAAGATGCACAGACCCCAATGAGATTCTCTCCTTGACTTCACAACAGGATGTGTTACACTGACTTAAGGGTAGATAGATATCTGATCCAAATTATTGGTTTCTGTCAGTGCAGTACTCCCTCAGCATTGCACTGAAAAGTAGGTTTGTAACTGAGGAGACTGAAATAGCCTACCTGCAAAGATCTTAATGATGTGATTCACAGAAAAGATGACCACTATTGCTAAATTCCTGAACCCAACAGCCATGGGAAGTTGTAAGCGATCCACTGAAGAGGGTGAGAAAATAAATCAGTGAGTGGTCTTTTTCCCAGAATCTATCAATGCATTTTCTTTCAAATGTAAATGACATAGAATTACTTTCTTTTCCAGCTTTCATTCCCCATACTTCCCTGGACAGGATGTGGATATGCTAATGTTAGTTATTGCAGGAATGTATGTTGCATCAGCAAGTTACGATCACAATACACTTTCTGAGAAACTTAAGCAGGGGCCAACTTAACCCTCACAGATTGATGGGTTTGTGACATGTAGGAGGTAAGTGTCATTGATTTTAAAAGCAGAAACTCAAACCCAAAGCAGCATTTTTGAAGCCTTTATGAACGTATGTTTGAGAGACAGTTCAGGTATGTCTTTAAACTTTTCATTATTTGAGTGAATAAGAGCTCATATACTGCATCTGCCATCCTGGTTCTCTCTGGATAATGTCTGATGATGAATTTGTGCGTGACTGCAGGTTTTTATAAATGTTGGACACTTTCAAACTAACAAGATCGGGATGAGAGAAACCTTAACTTCCCACGAGAAGAGGTAGGTCATCATTATCATCCATATTAGTTGCTGTGGGATTAGCACATGAACAGGAGCGAGGGCCAGTGGATAGAGGAGCAGAGGAGAAAGAAGCAAAACGGCAGGACTGAGCTTGCAGAAGGCATTACTTATGCATTGGGTTTAGAGAAACAAGGTGTTCTTCCTTGCCTTTATAGAAGAGCAGTGTTCTGCAGTCTGACATTGTCATATCAGCAGGTAGCAGATATCTGCAGACTAGTACAGGAGGACCTGCTCCCTGTTGGATCTTGCATTTAACTAGTGTCTCTGGAAGTGACTAATATCCTCAATTTCATCATCTCCAGATCATTCCAGGGATCTAAGAGCAACACATTCAGATTTTTCAGTTAATAGCATACCTAAGGCAGGGCATTAATGAATTATTTGTCAGGGTCAATGATTTTCCCGAGGAAACATGAATCAGTCTGAATGGACACTTAGATTCACTTGCCTGGACAGATTCCCACAGACAGAGAGTGCCAGATGAGTTGAGCAACTACAGAAGCTAATCATTTCACACCATGTACTGGCAAAGTGAGGGATACTTTTCACTGACAGGGTATTTCCATCAAATGAAAAATGACTTGGGGGATGTGACAGCCTGGCATTGTTATTGCTGAACTTTTGTCTGGAGACTGAGGTAATGTTCTGGGGATCTGGGTTCAATCCCACGACGGCAGATGGTGGAATTTGAATTCAGTTAAAACAAAGTCTGGAATTAAGAGTCTAATGATGTCCATGAATCAATCGTCGTTTGTCAGAAAAACCTGTATGGTTCACTCATGTCATTTAAGGAGGGAAACTGTCATTCTTATTTAGTTTGTCCTACATGTGACTCCAGATCGACAGCAAGTCGATAATTCTTAACCGCCCTCTGGGCAATTAGGGATGGACATTAAATGCTGGTTTAGCCAGTTATACCCTCATCCCAAAAGTTAATTAAAAAATACATCCTGCCGACCATACAAATGAGTAACGTGGCTTTTGAACTTCAGTATTGGTGTGATGCCAAGCATGAAGCAGTGCATTTCAAAGAATGGCCTTTCGATTGCTTGCATATGGCCCTACTTGCAAAACTTGGAACCTCGTGTCTAACATTAAATGTGATTCTGTGATTGGACAGCATTTACAAAACAGTCCTAAGTGTTCTAAGCATTTTATTAACAATCACATAAGAAGAACCTGCAATATGGTTCACTTATGCTTGGTAGAAGTAACACATTTTCATGTACAGGGCCCTTTAAACTGATAGCATTGTGCCTTTTCAATTCAAAAAAAAGCATGCAAGACAAACCTCCCCTGGTACATTCTCCATGGCAATGTGTCAAACAACAAAATCAACCTTCCCAGCTTGAATTCAAAGCCAAAAGAACAATTAAGGATGGGCGATGAATGCAGTACTAGACAGCAGTGCTCACATTTCATGAACGTATCAATAAAACAAAGCTGCTACCTGGTGTATTCTCCTGGACAATACCTTAATGAATCAGAGTCAAACAATCAGCGACCTTTCTTTACTCAGTCTGAATTATTATTCCCTTTAAAATTTGGTATTCTTGCATCTAGTCCTGACAAGTGCAGGAGAGATAGCTTTGATCACATATTTCTTTTTTATGCAATATTCTTTCCAACAGTTGTAGTGTGGTACTGCAACCTCTCTGGGATTTGATCGCAGATGGGCACAGATAATGGAGGGAAGGTAGATATCAGGTTAATTGTTCTCTGCAAACCTGTGGTGTCTTGATCACAGTATGAGTCACTCACTCACTTCACTCATGTGGAAAAGTGTCTTTCGCTCAGTCCTAAATTTGCTTGTTACCTCGTAATTCCTCTGTCCCCTTAACCTGAGTGGTATAAATCGTGCGTTGGATAACCTTTTCTCTTTTATTTGTTACCTTTTACACCTCAACATGTTTGCTGAGATTTGTTCCTTACATGCATGAGCATTTTGAAGTATTAAGGTTTTCTGAAGAAGGGCCTAGGCTCAAAATGTCAGCTTTCCTGCTCCTCTGATGCTGCTTGGCCTGCTGTGTTCATCCAGCTCTGCATCTGTATTCTGAAATATTATGGTTGTTCTTTATGCCTGAAGCCTGTAATACTCAGGATGGTTTTGTGAGCTTACCCTGCAAAAGTTTCAAACTTTTGACATTTCCTTTATCACTCAGTGATCAGTATTAAGAAGGTCAGCCAGATCAGCCAGTATGATACCCCCTCTGAACAGGTAATATAGTTCTAAATAAAAACCGAAAGATCTGCGGATGCTGTAAATCAGGAACAAAAACAACATTGCTGGAAAAGCTCAGCAGGTCTGGCAGCATCTATGAAGGAAAAAACAGAGTTAAATTTCAGGTCTGGTAACCCTTCCTCAGAACAATATAGGCGATATAGTTCTGGTAGGCTGGATTCCAGCATCTGTAGACTTTTTGTCTCTAATATAGTTCAGGGTTTTGTTTAATTTGCTCATTGTTATCCCAAAATGATTTCCCGTCTAAAACATTGAGGCCTTGAGGATGCCAAATGACATCCAGTTTATTTTTTGGTTAGTTCAACACCATTAATGAAAGGTTTTCTGTGATATTTTCCCTCCCATGTACAGTAACAAGAATGAAAATGGACAGATGATTTGGTATCAACCTAGGTATCAGAAATGAAATTAGCAAAACAAGCTCAGTCCTGTCGACCTACAAAGTACTCCTTACTAACATATGGGACTTACGTAAAATTGGGAATTTGTCCCTCAGATAATTCAGCAACAGCCGGATATTGTCACATTCAAGGAGTTGCACCTTTCAAGACAATGGGCTCAACACCACCATCACCATCCCATGGTCTGCCCTGACCCACTGGCAGGACGTTCCACCAGAGTTGGTCAACAGTGATACACAGTTGGGCGTGGTGGTAGGGGGGGTGTTGCACTATGATCCTTAATACTGACTCCTGATTCCATGAAATCTCCTGGCATTCAGTTTAAAAAATGGGCAAGATAAATTCCTACTGATTACTACCTACTACTACCCTTCCTGCACTCATCCCCATCAACTGACAGATCCATTCTCTTCCAAGTTGATCACCACTTGTTAAAAGCAGTGAGAGTGGCAAGGGAACATAATGTACTCCCGTTGAGGAAACTCACTGTCATCACCAATTGCAACTCAGTGGCACCAAGCTGGGCAAGTCCTAACGGGCTCAAATGCAAGTGATGGGTAAGCAACAAAGGGGAAAGAAATTAATTAATTTGTTGGAAGTGGGTATCACTGGATGGAGCCATTTATTACCCATCCCAAGTTACATTTGTGAAGGTGGTGATGAGCTACCTTTTTGAATAAAGAAGCCCAAGTGCTGTAGACCCACATGGTAGGATGGGAATTCCAGGATTTTGACTCAGCGAAGTGAAGGAATAGTGATACAAGTCCAAATTAGGATGGTGAGTGGGAATTGGATGGTAACTAGCTGGTGATGATTTTCCCGTGTACCTGCTGTCCTTGTCCTTCTGATGCACTTTAGTTGCACTCAGACTTGCACTTAAAAATGTACTTAATTTGCCCCTCACTAATCTAACACTGACAGATATCCGTTTGTGGTTGCATCAGAGGGAGTGACCAGTGCACAGTCCTACTGGAAAGTAAGTTCCCCCTTCACATAGAAGGTGCCCTGCAATGTGTGTGTCACACTACTATCATGTTAAAGAAGTCAGATTTCAAACAGATCTCGCAATTCAAGACGATGCATCAATGAGAAGCTGTGGGCCATCTGCAGGATTGCATTGAACTACCAAATATATTCTTTATTCTCAAATCATTATCACCCAGGCAAGTAATCACTCCTCGTTCGCTGAGGAGTTCAGGAAGGCATACCAGAAACAGCACCCTGCTCGCCTGAAACTGAGGCGTAAACCTTGTAAAGCTGCAATACAGGACTCTTTGCATGCAAAACAGTAAATACTTGCTGCCATCAACAGGGCTAAGCAAACGCACAGCTGACCAATCAGAATTAAGCACCGTAGTCCTGTTGCATTCAGCTGAAAAAGATTACACTCTAGAGAGGGAGACTGTAATTGATGGGGGGTAAGGGGGGCAGCAGATCAATCCTGAAGATAAAGATGAAGCAGTAAAATTTTCACTCAGAAGTGCCATTTGGTTTCCGCCTGAGGTTGCCAGCTTTATACCTCATTCAACTTGCATTGATAGCGAGAAATGCCTATAACAACATATTGGATACTATGAAGTCCAGCCAACTGTACTGAAGACATGCGCTGTAGAACTAGACACTTCCGACTTCATAATTATTCTTTTCCAAGGCAGCTAAAACATTGCCATCTACCCAGCAATGTAGAAAATTGTCTGGCTATATCCTGTCCAAAAAAAGGACAAATTCAAACCAGGCAATCATCACCCTATCAGTCTGCTCTTGTTCATCAGAACAGTGTCACTGACAGTGTAATCAAGCAGCACCTACTCAGCAGTAAGGCACTCAATGATGCTCAGCTCATCTTTGTCAGATCCACTTCAGCCCTGACTTCATTACAGACTTGATTCAAAACTGGACAAAAATGTTGAATTCCGGAGGGTGAGATAAGACCAATTGCCCTTGACATCAGACCACATTAGATTGAGTGTGGCAGCAAGGAGGCCCAGATAAACTTGAGTCAATGAGAATTGGGGTAATACTCGCTGCTCACTGGAGCCATATCTGGCACAAAGGAAGATGGCTGCGGTTGTTGGGGGTTCATCATTTCAGCCCCAGGACTTCAGAACAATTATAATTTCTCAGGTCAGTTTCCTAAGCCCAATCATTTTCACATATTTCATTAATGATCTTCCTTCATCAGAAGGTCAGAAGCAGGGATGTGCATTGATAACTGCTTAATGTTCAAAATAATCAATGACTCTTCAAATATGAAGCATGGCTAAATGCAGGGAGGCCTGGACGACATTCACACTTGGGCTGATAAGTAGCAAATGACATTTCCACCATGCAATTGCCAGGCAATGACTATCCCCAGTAAGAAAGGATCTAAACATTTCCCCTGGATTTTCAGTGGAAATACCATTTCTGATTCCCTCAATATTCATCTTCATCCTGTGACCAGAAGTTGAACTGGGCCAGTCATAAATACTGTGATTGGAGGAGCAGGTCACAGGCTGGAAATCCTGCACTGTGTAACTCACCTTCTGACTTGTCAAAGCTTGCTCACTGTCCACAAGGCATAAGTCAGGATATACTCAACTTGTCTGGATAGGTACAGCTCGAACAACACTGGAGAAGCTAAATACCTACCGGGGCAAAGTAGCATACTTGACTGGCATCCTTACTTTCAACATTCAGCCTTTCTATCACAAAATGCACAGTGGCAGCAGTGTATAAATGATAAAATACATTGCAAACAATTCACCACTTCTCTGCTGATAGCATCTTTCAAATCCATGACTTCTGCCTCAGTGCTAGCTTTCTGTATTTGTACACAGATACCCCCAGCCTCTTTGTGTTACAGCTTTTTGCAGATTTCCTATTTAAATGATACCTTTTTTTTGTTCTCCCTTTCAAATGAACAATTTCACATTTTCCCACATTGTGCTCCATTTCAAGGTCCTGTGTGGATATGGGGCGAGGTACCAGCATTGACTGTGTTGGAAGACTGTTGTATTGAACATTTTTTGCCCATTTTATAATTTATTCCTAAAATTTACAATGCTGGACATGTTACTTCTTTTTTTAAGAACTGTAACTGAAGAAGATGTGCCTAGGGATCTTGTACCTAAACTAGCACTGAAAGCAGTGACTCCATGTTACTTCAAATAGCTCAAATAATGTGGCTAAACATGATTCCTTTTCATAAATCCATGTTGCAAAAATGCATTGACTATCTTTGTTAGTCACTTCTTTGCAGAACCTTGGTTGAAATCCAACAGAACTCAAGGATTTGTCAGCTCACATCTCCAACACTTCTGTGCTAATTGTAAATTTTCTGGGTTTTTCCCTCATTTCTTGGATGTTACTTATATTCTCTTATAGAGAATACTTGTATATACTTATAGAGAAAGCCCATCCATACCATTTGTTCAATTGATCTATATTCGTCTTATTTTCCATCATTAATTCCCCAGGCTCACTTTCTGTAGCACAAATGCTTGCTTTGACACTTCTCCTTTTAAATAGCTGCATGATTAGTTTTTTATTTATCTAGCAAACTTTCACCATAATGTTAATTTTCCTTCCTTTAATTTTTAGTCATTTTTTGCAGCTGTTATATTTTCTGTCCAATATCCTGACTTATGACTCATATTTACATAACTACATGCTCTTTATCTTTATGCTGACACAATCTTGATGCTTTTTACATAACCCACTGACAATGGGTCTTCTTCTCAGAATTTTTTCTGTCTCCTTGGAATGTATCTATACTGCATATTATGAAATAGCCCATTAAATATCATTCATTACGCTCTATTGATCACTGTTAAACCTAATTCCCAGTTCACTTTAGCTAACTCTGCTTTCATGCTCTCTAATTGCCCTTCATTAAGTTTAAAATGCAAATCCTGGACAATTCTACTCTCTGGCAAACTGAATATATTATGATCCCTGTTACCTAAATGCACCTTCACTATGAATCCTGACTTGTTGCCCAATACCAAGTTCAGTATAGCTGGCTCTCTGGCTTGGCTGCAGGAGTCCCACTTGAGTGAGATGCGGTGCATCAGTCTAATACTGAAATGGACAGATACCTCACTGAGCAAACTAGGTAGCTATACTTGTTCATAGTTCTATACATATAGTGCAAGTAGTTTTTCAAAGTAAGTTATTGTAATTGTTGTACAACTAGCTAGGAGCCAATTCATATAATTTGTATGCTGCACTGTTGATTTAAAGATTTTAAAATTTGGGAAGACCTGAAAACAGGATATAATAATGAGTGATTAGCCAATGGCCATTGTTTCTAATGAAGACATCGTGCAAACTTCACCTCTCAGGCAGGCAGTTAACTACTTGCAGTTGTGGTTTCTAGCCCTAAAGCAGGATGTCCTGGTGGACCATTGGATCTTTAGTCCCAACAGTGTCACCAGAAGGTAAGAGATAAAAAGGTGTAGAGCTGGATGAACACAGCAGCCCGAGCAGCAGCTTAGGAACAGGAAAGCTGACGTTTCGGGCCTAGACCCTGAAGGGTCGTTATCTTGGATTCTCTAACATCTGCAGTTCCTATTATCTCTCACCAGAAGGTAATTTGGGCAGAAAGAGTGCCTTCTAGTAGGAATGGCCCTCGTCATTGAGTGACAGGGGTGTGAGTTATGTTGAGTGTCGCACAATGTCATAAATTACCTTGATTGGGAGGGGAAAATCTTACCCTGAGCCAGCAGGTAGGCTGGTAAGTTTTACTGAGCAGCCTCTCTAATGGAAAAGTGCCCCCCGCATTGTTCACTTAAATGATTATAGCATGCAGCCAGTACAAAGAATGTATCAAATTGATGTATGCCTGATGAGGAGTGTAAAGCTACCTTGAGCTAAAGGCTCTCTTCACAAATTGAAACTCATCTTACCTTTTAAGGGGGAGGTGTATTTTTGATGACATTGATGGTTAAAGGAATTCCTTTCCGGAAGTTAGCCAGATGGCTAATGTGTGAGTAAGATAACATTGACATCACTGGGTTTGATCCCTATATAGGCTGGACTAGACTCAGGGTCTGCCTCCTTGTATACCATTAACAAAGAAACACCATGTCACTTTGCTTTGAATAATTGCCAAGAAATTGCCTTCAGGCAGAGGAGTTGAAAAGAAGATGCTGCAAGGCATTGTAAAATTCAGTGCGATCTCGAAAAGACATAATATAGTGCGACACACAAGGGAATGGAACTGAGATTTTGTTGTTGCTGGTGGCCTTTGGTGGAGGGTGAGCTAAGGATAAGAAATGCCATTTATCTATTTTGGATGAGAAGGCCCTTGAAATGATCTTTCAGAATGATGTGGGATCTGGCAGATATGGAGCTCAATCTGGTTGCAATGTTGAGAAGTCTCCAAAGTTAGTGAATCCCTCCTCAGATTCCAAACCTCACCAGAGAGTATGGTCCCACTCAAATTGTGCCACAGGAAGCTCAGAAGAGAACGTTGATGGGGCCATGATGAAAAAGCTAGCATTTATGCACACAGAAATGCTTGGTGCATTGGCAGATCTGCCAGAAAGCCTGTGATTATTGGCAAGGAAATGTGGACACATTGGGCACTAACTTGTTACAGGGCTTTGTGTTTTCAGGTTTGAAGGGGTGGGATAGCAGATTTTTCCGAAGCCAGGGTCATGGCAGTCAACACTTCTGAGAGGGGACGCATGCAGTAGCTACAGAGAAACACAGGGCAAACTAGCCATGAGGCTGCCTGAAGCAGCGGCCCTGGAGAATCCTTGCTGTCATCGCCATGATTTTTCTGGACCTGTTTATCATAAGGTGAATCAGACTAATTTTTGAGCGATGCCTTAAACCAAAAAAAGGTCAGTTGCCATAATAGAGCTTTAAATACTTTCAGTAAATTTTGGATATTATGGAAGAATCTAAAACAATAGGACAGGACTTCACAATGAGATAGGATATGTTTCCTGCTATTTGGGACATTCTGTGTTCATTTTCTATCTGTGCAATTGAATTTGTAGGCCATGACTCTAACTGTAAACATAAATCACCAACTGACTCAACACCACTCTTCACCTCAACCAATTTCCTTCCTCTATTTTAACGACCACAACAAATCTATTTATAGCAAGGATATTATTTTATTATCCAGGCTCTACCTTGCTGAGGTTTTGTCGATTGCACTGAATTTCCATTGGCAAAATGGGTTTAAAATTAACCAGTTAAATCATAATTCATTCATTTCAATTAGTGTACATGATAGCATTTTACAGGACATGACACTTCTTGCGACACGGAAAGGTTAAGTAATCAGGTCACACAAAGTTTTCTGTGTGCTTTGTAGCGCTGGGCTACTTTGCTTGTGGTTTACTGAGATAGATATCTTAGGGATCTTAAACACCCCGGAGGCAGAAAAGGCAAACTGAAGAAGCCAGAACAATTAAGAGATTGAACTTACAAATATGCCAAGGATGATATCACACGTCTTTTCTTGTCTGTTATGAATTACATTTGGCTCCAGGCAAGGTGTTAAATGAACTTTATTAACTTAAAAGTGTATTTTCTGAGGCATGTACTTTATCTTTCCTGATTCACACAATACTGCTAAATACCCAGTCAAAGGCAAGCCAGCCACATGAACTTCTCATTTCTTTTTATCACAAATATATCTTTATCCACTAATGTATGAGTAAAGACACCAATAAAATAAAACGTTTATGTCAGAAGCACAAGATTAGCTTCATATCTTATCTCAGGGTACAACAGCATTAATAGGCTTTCTTGTTTAACTTAAATGTAAAGTTTTCAGTATTGAATTAAAATGTTACCATATTATTTTCCATCAAGAGGATCACTAATATGAATGGTATGAGAAGAACACAATCCTAGCAGTGCAATAAAGGAAGGCAATTTTTCCATTCTAAATCCTCGCTGTTGTATCTTTGGTGTCAAAACTGAATTTTGCAATGTTATATGTGCCCTTTTCTTTCAAAAAGAATATTTTCCTTCCTGAAAGCACTTCACCTGCTCTGTAATTCTTTATGTACTGTAGTGCTTTTACTCATGCAGGCAACTTGGTACATTCAGAATTACGAAACAGTCATGTGTGTGCCCTCTCTGCCACCATGAGGTAGTTAATATGAATTACATGCAGTAGGAAGGTGCATGGCCCAGTTTTGGTTTTTACAATGCTATTGGCTTAGAGGATGTGGGTGGCACTGGCACTGCAGTGTTTATTATCCTTCGCTAATTGTCCTGATAAAGTAGTGCCTCTCCTTGTCATGCTGTAGCCAATATGATGTTAGTGAACGCAACGTAAGAACATGGAGAAGGAATAGACAGTTTAGCCATCACAGTTCAACAAGATCATCCCGATCTGATTGTAAACTCCAATTCACATTCCTGCCTACCCTACTAACCCTTCATCCAATTGCTTACCAAGAATCTATCTACTTCTGCCTTAAAAATACTTCCATCACCTTTGCAGGAGGTGAATGTAAAAGACTCACAGCTATCTGAGGAAGAGCAAAAAAAAATGCTCTACTTTAAACAGTGACCTTTTGGTTCATCGCTGTCTCATAAGAGGAAATATTCTATCTGTGTCTGCCCTGACAAGAACCCTCAGGGTCACATTTATATCAATCAACTTACCTTGCACTCTCCTAAACTCTGGCAGATACAAAAGTGTCCTACAATTGTTTATGACAATTACTAATTACTAGAGGCATTTCTGTGGGTCTGCAATCACATGCAAACTAGACCAAGGAAGAATAGCAGATTTCCTTCACTTCAGGGCATTTCGTAGACCAGATGGGTCTTCAGAACAATCAACAGCATTTACATGAGACCATGGGGTGGCACAGTGGCTCAGTGGTTAGCACTGCTGCCTCACAGTGCCAGGGACCCGGGCTTGATCCCACCCTCAGGCACCTGTCTGTGTGGAGTTTGCACATTTTCTCTGTGTCTGAGTGGGCTTCCTCCGGGTGCTCTGGTTTCCTCCCACAGGTCAAAAATGTGCAGGCTACGTTGATTGGCCATACTAAACTGCTCCTGGTGCCCTGATGTGTAGATTAGGTGGGTTATAGAGGGATGTCTAGGTGGGATGCTCTGAGGATCTGTGAGTACTTGTTGGGCCAAAGGGCCTGTTTCCACACCTTAGGAATGCTATGGAATAAAATAAAGGAGCAGAATTTGGCCGTTCAGCCTGTCGAATCTGCTCTGCCATTCAATCTTAGCTGATACATTTCGTAACCCCAGTCTCCTGGCTTCTCCCTGTAACCTTGGATCCCCTTACTAATTAAGAATCTATCTGTCACTGTCTTAAAGGCACTCAGTTGCTTGGCCTCCACAGCACTATTTTTCACAGATTCACTACTCTCTGGGTGAAGAAATTCTTCATTTCAGTTCTGAAGGTTGTCCCTTCACTGTGAGGGTGTGACCTTGGGTCCAAGTTTCTACTATGAGTGGAAATACCTTCTTCATGTCCACTCTATCCAGGTCCTGCAGTATTCTGTAAATTTCAATCAGATTTTCACTGATACCACGCTTCCCCCACCCCCCAACTCACCCTCCTAAATGCCATTGAGTACACATTTAGAATCTTTAAACACTCATTACCCTTCATTCCCAGAACTATTTCTGGGTACCTCCTCGGACACACTCCAAGGCCAGCACATCCTTCCTCAGATATAGGCCCCAAAACTGCTCACAATATTCTGAATGTAGCCTGACTGGGACCTTATACAGCCTCAGTAGCACATCTCTGCTCTTGTATTCTAAGTCAGAAGTCACACAACACCAGGTTGTAGTCCAACAGGTTTATTTGAAATCACAAGCTTTCAGGGCACTGCTTCTTCGTCAGGTAAAGTTCTTGTCCACCCCTGTCCAGCACCGATACCACCACATCATGTCTACCATCAACGCCACAAGCCCCCAGCTAAAAGTGAAGGGGATCTCCAAAAAGATTGCACATATCAACACAGACATCAAGTTTCTGTAGAGATGGAAGAAAGCAGAGGAGGTCCCAACAGGACTACTGATCACCAACCCACTCAAGTCAACCTACGACACAGACTACACTGACAGAATCCACCAACGCACCTCTCACATGCTCCTCAATCATCTCATACTTCAGCTCTACAGCAGGCGCTGCAACATTGAAATTGAAATAGAGACCATATTCTCAGCTTGCACTCAGGATACAGAGGACCAGCTACAAGACACTGCCAAGCAGATGAGGGGATGGAACTATATCACCTACATGCTTTTTAAAAAATGACTTCAACTGACAAAGGAGCATCGCTCTGAAAGCTTATGATTCCAAATAAAACTTTTGGACTATAACCTGGCGTCTTGTGACTTCTGACCTTGTCCACCCCAGTCCAAAACCAGCACCTCCGCTTGTATTCTATGACTGCTAACATTGCATTTGCCTTCCTAACTGCCAACTAAACCTACATATCAATCTTAAGAGAAACATGATCTAGGACTCCTTCACCCCTTTGTACTTCTGAGGCCTTTCCCCATTTAGGAAATAGTCTACACTTCTATTCTGCCTACTGAAGTGCACAACAGCACACTTTCCCACATTTTACTCTATCTGTTACTTTTTTACCCACTCTCTTATCCTGTCCCTATCCTTTCTGCAGCCTCCCCATCTCCTCAATGCTACCTGTCTGTCCACTTTTTTGTGCCATCTGCAAACTTAGCAACAATGCTGTCAATTCTCTCATCCAGATTGTTAATGTACAATGTGAATAGTTGTGGTCCTGTTGTCACCTCTTATGGAACTCTGCTAGTCACTGGTTGCCATCCTGAAATAGATGCTTTTATCCCCACTCTCTGCTTTCTGCCAGTCAGCCAGTCCTTTATCCGTGCTAATACATTACCCATGAAACCATGGACTCTTAATTTATTTAACAGCCTCGTGTGTGGCACCTTATCAAAGATTTTCTGGAATTCCAATTGATTACATCCATTGGCTTCCCGTGTCTAACTTGTCCTTTACCTCCTCCAAAAATTCTTACGGATTTGCCAAACATGACCTCCCATTGATGAATCCATGCTGACTCCATCCTATTTTATCATGCACTTCCAAGCATTCTGCAATCTCAGCCTTATTAATGAACCGTAAAATCTTACCGACAACTGAGGACAGGCTAACGGGTCTATAATTTCCTGATTTCTGTCTCCTAAACGGGAGTTCCATTAGCTATTTTCCAATCCTGTAGGACCATCCCTGACTCCAGTGATCTCTGAAAGATTACAGATTTTATTAAATTTATACTTCATTGACTACCATCGAGATGTTTGAACCCATGTCCCCAGAACTTTAGCCTGGAGTTCTGGACAATTATTTCAGTGGCATTACCAGTATGCTTGTGGCTCTCCTTAGTACAGTATATAATACTTCAGATTCATTCTCATCAGTAACCCGCATAACTGAAGAAAAACCCTTTTTGTTTTGAATTAAATTCCTCTTGCAATAAATAATAACATTCTGTTAACTCTCCTAATTACTTATTGCACCTGCAGACTATAATCTTTTGTGATTCATTCATGAGGACAGCTTAGATGATCCCAATACATCACAGAGATTTCCAATCTCTCATTGTTTAGATAATATATTTGCATATTATTCTTCATGCCAAAATAAATACTGTCACATTTTCCCATGTTTTTCATCAGTTGCCATATCTTTGCTGACTCACCTAACCAGTCTGTATCCTTCTTATATTATCTTTGCAACTTACTTTTGTAGCAATCATTAGCAAACAAAAATAAAGATGTAACTTTAAGCCAATTAGCTTAACATCTGTCTTTGGGAACATGTCAAGCCTCCATTGCAAAGAAATGAGATAGTTGAGCATTTAGAAATGTATATTATGATTAAAGAAGGTCAGCATGGCTTCATAAAGGGGAAATCATGCCTGAAATTTTTATTACAGTTCTTTGAGGATGTTGCAAGCAGGATAAATGACAGGGAACAAGTAAAAATAATGTATTTGGGTTTGTAAAAGGCATTCAATGAAGTATCATATGTAAGGCTACTTAATAGACACAAATCCTTGGTAAACAAATAAAAAACAAAGAATCACTGCAGAAGGTAATCAGAAACAAAATAGCAATTGTTGTACAACTTTAGCAAGTCTGGTAGTATCTGTAGAGAGAAAGAGTAAATAAGCCATTGATGTTTGGATTCTAAGTCAGAAGATTGACTAACTAATAGGAGACAGAGCGATGGGATAAGGGTGGCATTTTCAGGATGGCAAACTGTAACATTTGACCAGGATGACAGAAGTGAACTTACCATCGTCAATTTTGTAGATGACACAAAAATAAATGGTAAGGCAAGTAGTGAAAATGACACAATAAGTCTACAAAAGTTAAGGCAGGTTCAGTGAATGGGTTAAAAAAGAACTTGGCAGATGAAATACATTGTGGAAAAATATGAAGTTATACATTTTGTCAGGAAGAATAAAAGAGCTGAATCTTATCTTAAATATGGAAAGACAGCAGAAAGCTGCAGCATGACCAGTCCCCCTGCAGGAATCACGGCAAGTTCATTGGGTAATAGAGAAGGCAAATAGACTGTTGGCCTTTATTCCAAAGGGAATGGAATGTAAAAACAGGAGGGTCTTGCTAAAATTAAACGAGGCATTAGTCAGACCACTGGTCATATATTTTGGACAATCTTAAATCCCCTTAACAAAGGAAAAATGTACTGGCATTGGAGGCAGTCCCGAAAAGATTCACTAGGTTGGCTCCAGATAGGGGGGAAATTTCTCATGAAGGGAGGTTGAGCGGGTTGAGCTTGCACTCATTGCAGTTATTAAAAATGAAGGGAGACCCTATTGAAACATTCAAGATTCTTAGGGGGTATAACAGAGTAAATATGGAAAAATTGTTTCCTCTTGTGGGATAGTCTAGGATGTGAGGGCATAATATCTACGTGTGGGGTAGCCCATTTAAACAGGGATGAGGTGACTTTTTTTAACAGTAGTGAATTCTTTTATAATTGAGGGCTGTCGAGGCTAGGTCTTTGAGTGTATTCAAGGCTGAGGTGGGCAAATTTTTAATCAATAAGTGAATCAAAAGTTATTGGAAAAAAGCAGGAGGCTGGAGTTGAGGTTTTGGACAGCGCAGTGGCTCAGTGCCTAGCACTGCTCGCCCACAGCACCAGGGATCTGCGTTTGATTCTAGCCTTGGGCAATTGTCTCTGTGGAGTTTGCACATTCTCCTTGTGTCTGTATGGGTTTCCTCCAAGAGCCCCAGTTTCTTCTTTCATCCAAAATGTGCAGCTGAGGTAGCTTGGCCATGTACCATTACCAACAGTGTCCAGGGATCTGTAGGCTAGGTGGATTAACTATGTTAGTGTGTAGTTAGGGTATGGATATGGGTGGGGTGCTCTTTGGAGGATTGATGCAGACTCAAACAGCAAAATGGCCTCTTTCAGCACAGTAGTGCCCATGTGATTATTAAATTAGCCATGATCTCATTGTATGCCAGACCAGACTCGATGGGCCAAATGTTTAATTTTGTTCCTACATCTTCTGATCTCATGTTTGCATTGGTCTCAGTATGTCAGTGTGGGACTAACATTAGCGTACAGATGTACAGGCATCAACCAGCAGTTTGGATACTCTACATTGGGTCTGCCCAGTTTGGTCAGTAAAGCATTTCTCAGTTCAATGAGTGTCAGCCATAGCCTAGCTTTCTGAAAATTTAACTTAGACAAGCAGCCCAAATAGGGCCACAGTTAAGCAGGTGAGTTGCTTTTAGATTCACAGGAGAAATAAGCTTCTATCTGTAACCATTAAAATTAAAGCTTGAAGCTCAATTTTCACGTGAACCTCGAGCTTCACAGGAAGTGCTGTACCTTGCATTGTTTTGGCCTGAAAATGAGCTTTAAGTAGCTTCTGCCTCAAAGTGTATGAAAAGATTGACAGGTTAGAATAAAACAAGACAAAGTTAGCAAGTATCAAGATGGGAAATTATTAGAAATCAAGCCACAGTTTTATTTGCAGTTGTTTGATTTGATTTACAGGAGAGAGCTTGCAAAGAGTTGCCAGGGATTGGTGCCATTTTGAGTACTTGGAATCTGAAGAATGCAATCATGCTTTAAGTCCTACAAATTGGAGTGGACGGCAGTTGTATCTTAAATTTGATGTGCAATAAATTCAGATATTATTAGGGATCTGAAATCGCACAGAGCTACTCTTCAATTTTTCCTATTTAAACATTTTCCAATCCACCTGTTCATCTACTTATTACATACCCCTGGAGCAGGTGGGATTTGAACCCAAGCCTCCAGAGTTAGAGGCATAGACAATACCATTGTATTATAAGAGCCCCTCTCCATTGGTCCAATTTGATTATATCAGTTGAGAGAAAGCACATTGGCATCCTGAAATCTTGCAAGTTCATTTGCATGTGAAAACATAATATAGCAGGTGGGACCTGAACCTAGGCCTACTGGTCCAGAGATAGGAACACTGTCACTGCACCACCAGAGCCCTTACGTTGAATTTGCAGTGCACCAGATATATTTTCAAATATGTGTTTCTAATCCTTGTGAGTTACAAAATGCCCCCTTCAGTTGAAGTTCTTGAAGATTTGGAATGATCTTCCTGTGATGATTCTTTCCTCGTTGAGTACTCCTTGCAGAGTACAAGTGCCCGTATCAGTGGCTAGAGGCTCTGTGCTACTTGTCCTGGGCATTTGTCATAACATGCCTGAGGAGGTTCATTAAAACCCATTTTCAAAGTGGCCCTTTCTGCTGCATCTCAAAGTGTAAGAGTAAATGAACACACGTCACATCACTAGGTTAGGTGATTACCCAGAGGGCACTTTACAGAGTGGAGGTGTGTTGGACATTCCAGTCTCAAGTTACTATCAGGAAATGTACCCTGCTTTGGTTCTGTATTAATGCAAAGATTTAAACAAACATGATTTTTAAGGCAATTCAATTATGATATAACTTGAAATGAAAACTCTTCATATTTGTTCATCAAATTGATGTAGGGAATACTGTGCAGCCTTATTTTGACACGATTTCACTGCGAAATGTCGGTATTGTTAACACCCAATTCCTTATGTATTTTTTGATGCATTTTCCTTTCTTCGCCCTTTCCCTACAATTCTAAACACATTCTTATTGCCAAAAGAGGCAACTACTTTTCAAACAATTTGTGAACCAGCAGTTCCACTCATGCATTAATGTATGATCATCTTCTTATCTGCTCTGTGTGATTGCTTCACCATTTTGTTCAAATAAATTCACCCTTACTGTTCATTCCTCACTGAATAAAGAACAAAAGTAAAGTTGGTTAAGCAGCTCTGTTGTTGTCTAGCTTGCCCATTTGAAACAGCTATTAGGCCCATTCATTTTGGACATTGGTGAACCAATACATATTTCAGGCCCTTTTCTAAAATTGCTTTGCAGGGGGAGGCTTAGCTACTGCTGTTTAGAAATTGACAGTTTATGGTTTCTGAGAGACATCCGACCACTCCTCATACCTCTGTAGTCTTAACAAATTCACATTGGGTTTCAGGAGCCCAGTCAATGTTGCAAATTATAATACAAGAGGCATGGTGGCTCAGTGCTTAGCTGCCTCACAAAGCGAGAGTCTTAGGTTTGATTCTAGCCTCAGTCAACAGTCTGTGTGGAGTTTGTACACTCTCCCCGTGTCTGCATGGGTTTTCCCTGAGTGCTCTGGTTTCCTCCCACAATCCAAAGATATGCAGATTAAATAGATTGCCCATAATTGCCCATAGTGTCCAGGAATGTGCAGGCTGTGTAGATTGGCCATGGGAAATGCAGGGTTACAGGGAGAAGGTTGGGGGGATATTGGAGGTGGACTGGGTGGGGCACTTTCTGGAGGGTCAGTGTGGAATTAATAGGCCAAATAGGCTTCTTTCACACTATGGGATTCCATGGTGATATCGAAATCACGTTCTGGCATATATTCCATTCATGATCCCCCAATCGTTTCTCCTCACCAGCTCACTCTTACAGCATTGTCTAACCAAGACCCATGTTTTAATCTTTCAACCAAACATGCCTTAGTTTACCAATGAATTCCCACAGTTTTGCGCTTAACTAGCATTTCTTTTTTTAATAAAAAAAAAGTGGAACTTAATACTCTTTGGAAGTTGAAGTCCACAGCTTTGTAAGGTTTACCTCAGTATCCTGTATTTCCCTTTCCATAACGACATGATGAATGATGGCTCGGCCACATCCACTGATACATACTGTTGGCTATTATTCCTTTGGATTTGATTTGATTTATTATTATCAATATACTGAGATACCGTATTGTTTTGCATGCTAACCAGAAAGATCATTCCTTACAATGAGTACATCAGGGTAATAGAACAGAATACAGAATATAGAGTTACAGTTACAGAGAAGGTGCAGAGAAAGATCAACTTTAACATGAGAGGCCCATTTGTAATTCTGCTAACAGCAGGGAAGTAGCTGTTCTTAAATCTGTTGGTATTTGTTTTCAAATTTTTGTATCTTCGGCCTGATGGAAGAGGGTGAAAGAGAATATAACCAGGGTTGGAGGGATCTTTCATTATGGTGGCTGCCTTCCAGAGGTAGCAGAAAGTATAGACAGACTCAATGGAAGGAAGGCTATTTTTCGTGATGGAGTGAACTGCACCGCAACTCCTGTAACATCTTGCGGCCTTGTGCAGAGAAGTTGCCATACCATGTTGTGATGCATCCAGATATGATACTTTGTACGGTATATCCATAAAAATTGGTAAGAGTCATTGTGGACACATTGAATTTCCTTAGCCTCTTGAGTAAGTAGAGGAGTTGGTGCATTTTCTTGACTGGAAAGTTGGACCAAGACAGATTGCTGGTGATATTTAATCCTGGGAACTTGAAGCTCTCGACCATCTCCACCTCAGCACAATTGATACAGTCAGGGGTGCATCAACCAATCAGCTTCACGAAGACAATAACCAGCTCCTTCGTGTTTCTGACATTCAGGGAGAAATTGTTGCAACAGAAATTATACAGCATGTCTCAAAAAGCACATACTTGCTTTTAAAACTCTGAAAGGAATCACAATAAAATACCAGAGGAATAGCTTTGTCCCCTACTTTATCTTAAAATCTCCTTGTAACTTTAACAAAGACCTTCGAGCAGGCAAAAGTGTTAGAAACCAATGTTCAAGGCTGTGTGACTTCAAAGCACCAAAATAGTAGAATCAGCAGGGTTTTTTTTTAAATTAATTCACAAATGTAGAAGTCACTGTCAAGGCCAGCTTTTATTATCCACCCTAAGTGTCCTGAGGGCAACTGAGAGTCCATCACATTACTACCACTCTGGAACAACATGTAGGCCACAGCAGGTAAGAATGATAGTTTCCATCCCTCAAGGACATTCATGAACCAGGTGGGTTTTCGCCCTGACAATTGACATTAGTTTCATGGTCATGATTAGCTCTAATGGCAGATTTTTAAGGGAACCAAAATCCATCATCTTCCACAACAGTGTTTGAATGAGGGTGCCCAGGTATCGCTGGTGTCTCTTGATTAACAGTTTAGCAATTATATCACAAGGCCATTGGTTCCCCAATTATTTTCATTGCCTCCCCATTTGCTAGTCAGAGTGAAAGGATTTAGCTATTCAAAACTTTTAAAACTCATTGGAGCATGTACAAACTAGAATGGGACATCATGCCAAAAATGCAGTCACTGTGACCGTCCGTGGATTTGAGTTGTGACCAGATTTGAACTTTGTGGAACCACAGAAGCAACTTCAAGCCTCTGCTCATAACAGGACCTGATGTTCAGACATCAGGTAAATAATAGCAGACATTCACATTTGAACCAAAGCTAGGCCAAATGTTATATTTCTGAGTAACATACATTTCACGATTTCCTGCCTATCATGTGATTTCTCTTCTTGATTTGAAACATGTTGTTTCTTCAAACATAGTTCATTCTACTGATCCGAGTTCACAGCAGTGAAGCATTAGTTTTTGTATGTCCCATTTGTAAGCCGTAATTATCAGTTGTATTCTGAAACAGTGTCAAGCTACCCTAACATTTTCTCCCATGATAATAGATTGTTCTTTTGCCTCTAGCTTACTATTACCTAGAATTACAACCCGGCTGATAAAAGAAAATCATTTTCTGCCTTCAGGCAGTGCTCTGTACTTTGGTGAAAGGTGATAATGATGGCAATCTTGGCATTCCCTGGAATAGATCTGTCAGAGCAATCATCTCAGTGGCACATCAGGTCCAATCTCATCTGATCAAAATAACACATATGATATTGCAGCCGTCAATGTCTAACTGATGTGGGTTTGAACCTTCAGGGCTCACTTTATGTTCCTCTTTATGTTCGGAACTGTTTTATTACTGCAGTTGTCAAATATCTTCAATCTGAACTTTACGCCTGAGAGGGACTGTTGTAGCTGATTAGGTTGTGCTGTTACTGCCCGTGCGTAGAATCTGTAGACTGGCCATTGTTGCAAGTCAACATGTAATAGCATTTGTAAATGATAATATACTCATGTAGGCCTGGATCTTCATCCACTAATCTCTTGCACAGTGTCAGGAGAGTTCCTGGGCCCACACACTAAACTTTAAAAATATGACTGCTTAGACATCACATTTTTGGTTTGGTGTTGGGAAGGGGCAGGTGTGGTGGGGGTGTGGGGTATGTTACTAGTTGGTACGGGTGACCCCGCAGATATGAGATGTGTCAATTGCAGGGGTGGTCTGTGTACAAGGCCTCCGTCAGGCAGGGTACCCAAAAACTTAAATAAAGATACACTCACTGTTCACATCCTCCCACCATTTCCCTACACACACTTCCCCAGCCCATCCATGTCAACATATGCAACCACACACCCTGTAACCCCTGCTTAATGTTTCATACCGTCCATGCCAACGTATGTCCTTTTTACGCACAAAACATGACCTCTCACAACCTCAATGATGACCAATGACTCTCCATATATACCGATAGCCCTCTAAGGTCCTATGCCACTTCGTTTCAACTCAAACCAACACATGGTGCTACTTTTTGCTTTTATGCCTACCGTGTAAACTCAATCAGAATCCCCATCGACAGACCTTAGGCTCTATGCAGAGATGACATAAAGTGAAACACCATAAAGTAAATGTTGTAATTCTATTGTAGACTTTGGTGTATTGGAAAGTATTTTCATTCATATAGACTCATTTATTGTATTTCCATGATTTCAATTACATAAGGCCTTATGAAAATAAATATTTCATTCAAGTACGCAATCACATATAACATTGATTGTTATAATTTATATTGCCATTTCACTATAATCACCTGTAGCTGTCAATTAAACTATGAAATGGCAGGCATCCTACTGTGATAATGGACAGTTTTAAAATCATTCATACAGCAATATCAAAAAATGGAAACCTTAGGTTAATATAAATAAACAAAGTAAATTAACAGTTTAACACCCAAAGGGTTGTTCAAAAATTTAAAGGGCAGAGGTTTTAAATGACTAGGCAACTTGACAGCCCTTTAAAGAATTATTTTTGGCAGGTTCTCTTGCACATGATGGAAAATAACTGATCCTTCCCCATCAGTTCCCTCACTTTTCTCCATTTTAAACTTCTTCATTTCCCACTATTTTTTAAACAATATTTTTGAGACTAGCTCCCTGAAGTTTTGGATTACATTCTCCTGAAGTATGAAGGTGTTCACCTTCCTCCCTGTATCACATTGTCCTCTTCTCATACACTCATTTCTTGAAGTTCCAAACCATGAAATTCCATAACTTGCTCAACCTTTCCCTCCTCTGTGGTATTCCATCTTTTTAAACTTAGGCCTTAATTTTCCAATTGCCAGATAATCACTTCTGAAGCAAAGTTAAGAGTTCGACATGGAGACTCCCCAAAATAATAAATTCTGATGGAATTGCCCTGGAATTGAAAATTCCACCGGACAGTTCCTGGAACCCTCCAAAGGTAAACATTTTGGTCAGAGGATGTGAAGGATTGCAGTGCTGTTAAATTAATACTTCCTGTGGAAAATTTGGACAATTATAAACCTAGTCAAATTCTTGACTAAATATTAAATTGAACCCTAACTTACCCTTTATATATTCCCCCAATTACAGTATCTCTGAATGTCTTACACCTGCTACACCCTAACCTGACATCATTTACTCCCAGACCTGGCACACATTCACCCATGGCCAGAGCTGATATACCCCTTTCCACCTCCACTCGGCCAATAACTCCTGCCCATCCAATACCTGACACCATTCCCCCTTAGCTGGACCAGATCCACCTTGCCCCCATCATTGGAACTAGACTGTCCCTCTCCTGCCAGTGGACCAGATTCCACCCAATGCACAAGGACTCAAAGCCCTTGTGGGAACTTATACCCAGTGCCCCCACTGACCACAACCTATGCTAAACATGCCATCATTTACCCTCTTAACACCTTGTGCTTTGGTAATCGACTTACCTAGCACTCTACCCAACTAGCACCCTCCCCCTACCCACCTGGCACCCTACAACCTGGCAATGTTTTATATAACACCCCGCCATCTATGTTCCCAGCAGCGTAACCATACTTGGAAAAGTGGCTGTCTGTGAAGCTGAAGCTATAACTTACAGAATATAAGAACTGACTGCAACAAAATTGCACACACTGACCCCTCCCCCACCCATGATTACCCTACACTAAGAGGGACCATTCTGAATTAGAGTACAGCTCTGCATTCCTGAAGAAGCCTTGACCAGAATCTCCTGTCAAAACTACAGAGCTCTTTCTGACCATAAAAAAAGGAGCTGAGTATAAATGTGAATATGTTTGCCACTCTTTGGAAATTCTAGTCCATGAAATTGATTTCAGCTAAACAACCTTTGATTTATCTTGGTATATCGCCTTGCAGAATTCATTGTGTGCCTATCCCATTCATTGTGAAAGGCTCAGAGACACTTGTCTTCAAGCTTTATAAATTCAGAAGTAACACGACATGGGGTTATAGTCCAACGGGTTTGTTTGAAATCACAAGCTTTCAGATTGTAGCCCCTTCATTAGGTGAAGTGAGAGGGAACCAAACAGACACAGAGTTTATCGGCAGAGAGAGACCAAGGGCAGAGGCATCAAAAGACCATACAAATGCTGTGAGTGGAGTGTAGAATATTAATTCTCTGCAGGTGATCAAAAGTATCAGATACTGTGAGCTGAATAACAAGCGAAAGGATGACCTACATTTTCAATTAAATGAGGCAGAGAGATAATTACAAAAAAACATTAAAATAAGGTAGAGACAAAATTAATGACTGAAATAGCATGACAGGTTTAAGGGTCACATGCCGAGGGCCTAACCAAAGTCATAAGCAATCTAAAATTGTGAAAACTAATCAAGGTAGAAAGATCACAACAATTTATCAAGATGATGGTGTCAAAACAGGACAGTGTTGAATATTTTACAGATACAGAACAGTGCAGTGAGGCCACGTGTAACGTGGCATGAATTCAAGATCACAGTTGAGGTCATCTTCATGGGTATAAAACTTAGCTATCAGTTGGACTATAACCTTGTGTTGTGTGATTTCTGACTTAGCCTACCCAAGTCCAACACCAGCACCTCCACATCATTCATACTTTATAAATGTAATGAAGTGCCCCACCACAAGATGGAGCATTTCACACAGAAAGCAGAGACAATCCTCAGTGATAAAGTTGGAAACACTTTCTAAATAAAACATATTGATCTATTTTATGACTGCAGTAATGAGTCTTTATGTTGCTCCTGTGCAAACCAACTTATGTTTTAACAAACCCTGCTCTTGTTAATTTTAGCTGATAGCCTATGTGAGTATAGAATGGAGAGCAGCTTTCTGCTTGTACCACTAACGTTAGTGCCTGGATTCCTGGAGTGTAATTTTAGTATGAATGGAGTTCTGTGCATAAGCCCTGAAGAATAAAATTTATTTGGACACTTTTTTCATTTAAAACAGTTAAAGAAAATGTGTGAAAACTGATTGATTGTTTTAGTGACAAGAGAGAAAGTATTAATTTCTCTGGTGTGGTATCTCAGATTAGAAATCTAGTTTCTTAGTGCCGCTATTCTAAGCTAATGGTTTTAAAATAGTGAATGAGCCTATTACTAAAATGAGGGGAAATTATGGATAAAGAAGGAACTTTGTATTTTTATTTCAGTTTTATTCACTCATGGGACGCAGGCCTTAGGGGCTGCCAACATTTCTTGCCCAATCCTAGATGCCCTTGAGAAGGTGGAGTTGAGCTGTTTTCTTGAACTGCTACAATCCATGTGCTGTACCTGGACCCACACAGCCCTTTAGGGAAGGAATTCCACAACTTTGATCTAGCAACATTGAAGAAATAGCAGTATATTTCCAGCCAGGATGGTGACCAACTTGGAGGGGAACTCGTGGTGTTCCCATGTCTCTGCTGTTCTAGTGTTTCTGGATGGTTGTGGTAATGTGTTTGGAAGGTGCTGTTGATGGGGTCTCGGCGAATTTCTGCAGTCCATCTTGTAGATAGGCACACTGCTACTACTGAGCATCGGTGGTGGATTGACTGAATATTTGTGAGTGTAGTTTCAATCAAGTGTGTTGCTTTGTCCAGAATGATGTCATATTTGTTGAGTGTTTTTGGAGCTGCATTCATCCAGGCAAGTGGGGAGTATTCCATCTCACTTGGAGGCCATAAAGACTGAAAATGCTAGAAGCCAGAATCAATAAAAGTGGAGCTGAATAAACACAGCAGGTCAGGTATCATCGGAGGAGCAGGAAAGTCAGTGTTTCAGGCTGAAACCCTACATCAGGCCTGAAATGTTGACTTTCCAGCTCATCTGATGCTGTCTGACCTGCTGTGTTTGTCCAGTTCCATGTTTATTGACTCAGTATTCCATTAAACTCCTGACTTGTGCCTTGCAGATGCAAGACAGGCTCTGGGGAGTCAGGAGGTGAGTTACTTGCTGCAGTATTCCTAGCCTCTGAATTACTCTTGTAGCTGTTGTATTTACATGGTGAGTATAGTTCAGCTTTTGGTCAATGGTGACCTCCAGGATGTTGACAGTGGAGGATCCATTGATGGTAACATGATTGAATGTCAAGGGAGGAGGATGGTTAGATTCTATCTTGTTGGAGATGGCCATTGCTTGGCGCTCTTGTGGTACAAATATTATTTACCATTTGTCAGCCTAAGCCTGGATATTATCCATCTCCCGCTGTAGTTGGACATGGTCAGTATCGGTAGCTGAGGAGCTGCAATGGTGCTGAACATGTGCAATCAACAGGGACTATCTCCACTTCTGGCCTTATGATAGAGGATTGGCCATTGGTGAAGCAGCTGAAGATGGTTGGGCCCAGGATACTACCGTGAGGAACTCCTGTAGAGATGTCCTGAGGCTGTGATAACTGACTTCTGACAACCACAGCTATTTTCCTATTGTAAGGTATGAATCTAACCAGTATAGGGTTTTCCCCTGATTGCTACAGACTCCAGTTTTGTTAGATCTCCTTGTTGTCAAGTAGAGGCCTCAAGGTGAGTACTAGGGTAAAGGTTGGAATGTAGGTTACTGGAAGCCATTGGTCTTGTATGAGGCTTTAGGTGGCATGTGTTGATATGAATGGGCCATTTGGAGTGAAGGGAACTACAGAATGAGAGATGGAGGAATATTTTGTGTTAATTTTTATTTCTAATAATGTTTGACTTCTAAGGTGCCCATCCAAGCATCAAGCACCGTCCTCATAGCTTCTCACTTTCAATAGGATCAACATTCATTTTGTTAACTCTTCTTTATTTAGTAGAAACTTTTACTATCTGTTTTTATAATTCTAGCTTTCTTTCTCTAATACTGTAATTTTTCCATCTTTTTGAGCTATTCTTTGCTTTTTTTAATATTTTGTCTAATTTTCTGCACTGCCAACTGATTTTGCGCAATTGCGTATTTTTTCTTTAACTATCAGCCTATCATTAATATTCAAAGTCAATGTTGGATGGTGGGCCCATCCTTTGGAATCTTTATGCTTTGTAATGTATCAACGCTATGCATTCTGTAATATTACTCTCAATGTCTGCCACAGCATTTGTATTGATCTATCATTTAAACTACTTTGCTAAATCAACTTAGGCAGATCTACTTTCAAGATCTTATCATTGTCCTTGTTCTTATTAAATTTATAAAATATAGTTTTGGCTCCAGTCTTTTTTTCCCTCAAACTGAATGGAAAATTAGACGCTTTCAGAATAAAATCTTTAAGTAATCCTATCTTTTTGCACAATAGCAAGGTCTGGTATGCCCTGCCGTCTGATCAGTTCCGTTCTCAGGAGTGATGAACAGCAGTCAGGGAAAATTAAAGTGAGGGGTTGGTACTTAAATGTACCAAGACTCTCGCCTTTCCTGCTCTGATGAGGTATCTGAATAATTATATCCGTAAATGACATACCACACTTAGTGACTCAGCACTGTGCCACTTCCAGCCTCCCCTGCTTGGTTTTGGAGGCAGGCTTCTTCCTCATGTCTGCTTGGTACAGAGTCTCCCTGTGAGCCCTTACAGTTCTCAGAATGTCATTCAGGGATTCGTTAGAGGATCACGGGAAAGCCTTTCCTCGGAGTGATTTCACCAAACCTGGAGCTGGCTCTTTCCTAATAATTGTAGCATGACCCCATTCTGACCTGAGCTGAATCTCTTTACACAATGAAACTTCAATAGACAGCACTGAAAACTCATCACAGTTACTTAATATAGATCGTTGGTAATTTGTAGCAATTTTCTGATAGCTTACTAAGTTTATTGAGTTCATTAAGAAGCAGCAGTTGGAATATGATGCATCAGCAAATTAGACAAAGAAAGTATATTGTCATGACAGACGTGAATACTTCCCTGAGATAACAAGGTGTGGAGCTGGATAAACACAACAGGCCAAGCAGCATCAGAGGAGCAGGAAGTCTGACATTTCGAGCCAAGATCCTTCTTCAGAAATGGAGAAAATGGTCTAGGCCCAAAACGTCAGCTTTCCTGCTCCTCCGATGCTGTTTGGCCTGCTGTATTTATCCAGCTCTACACTTTGTTATCTAAATTCTCCAGCATCTGCAGTTCCTAATATCTGTGAATACTTCCCTGTTCCCTGAACTGATTTGTAGAATAGACGAGCAGAGGTTTTGAAGTGAATTTCTGAAGAAGGGTCCAGATCAGAAACTCAGCTTTCCTGCTCCTCTGATGCTGCCTGGCCTGCTGTGTTCATCCAGCTCTAGACCTTGCTATCTCGTGTTGTTTTTGTTGGGTTAACAGTCCTTGTTTTCCCTTGGGCTGAAGTAAGGGAACTTTTGATCACTTCCCAGGAAGATAATGACTCATTCCCCGAGATTCTCTTTCTCTCCCTACTTACTCCTATTCTTATGCCTTATTGTGGGTGTTGGCCATTTACTTTGTGTCAATCTCCTGTCTAAATCCTCTCAGCCAATAATCATAGGCCTGCTGCTCATGATGCCAGGGTGAACACTATCTGCTTGCCCACCTCTAGCTGAAGGTCAGTTAGCATTCCTTCTCAGCAGAAAAAAAACTTTGTATATTTCCAAACACTACAATCATACTGGACAGTGAGGTGCCCAATAGATTAGTTGTTGATGCTAGCAGCAGGTTAGTTACTACTGTAGCACCCAATCCGGTGATGCTATGATGATCTGGGTGGGTAAAGACAGAACAGATGTAAATCTCAATGAGGACAAACCTACCAACTCCTCAAGTCTCCTCATAATGTTTGTAGCAATCTTTTTCATACAAATGCAACTTATTGATTTGATTACTATTATGTTTAAACAAAAAGCACTGCACCTTGTTGAATATAAGAATCTTTTCTCCTTAGACTACATGGTGTGACCTAAACAGGGGATGATGATAATAAGTTTGCCTTATCGTGACCAACAATCCAACTAACTCTCATACAATATGATGCCTGCAGTGATCATCTGAAGACTTAACTTAGCCACACAATTGCAATACGATATGTATGTAGTGCAGCATTTGATTTAGCCATACAGAATAAAATCTAGCAAACCCAGAAGAAATTTCTAACTGCAGTTTTAAGAACGACTTGGACAGTCAGTCAGCAGCAGGAGTTGAACAGGCAAGGACCCTGCAGCAGACAAACCATGGCAGGATTCAACAACAGGGAATCCATAGTTGATGCAAAAAGTACTTCAGACCTGGTAAGAGAAGCGCAAAAGAAACTGTGAGCCAGAAGCTACATGGAATAGGTCACATCAGGTACCAATGAATCGTAGGTGCAATCCAAGTTGAATTTCAGCCCCAAATTGAATGGCCATCAGGGTGTGCATGCGTAAAATTAGAAGCCCTAATAGACAATAGGTAATCCTTAAAACATGCTACACAGTTACAGGGTGAGAAACCTAGATATAAACAAAATACATAGATTTTGAGAGATAGTAGGAACTGCAGATGCTGGAGAATCTGAGATAACAAGGTATAGAGCTAGATGAATGCAGCAGGCCAAGCAGCATCAGAGGAGCAGGAAGGCTGATGTTCTGGGCCCAGATCCGAAATGTCAGCTTTCATGCTCCTATGATGCTGCTTGACCTGCTGTGTTCATCCAGCTCTACACCTTGTTACCTTACACAGAGTTTGGTGTGGACATCACTGCCATAACAAGTAGGTAACATGAGGCATGACACAAAAGGTGAGAATAAGGGCTACTTAAGTAATTTAAACCAAGGTCACAGTACAGTGAACCTGTAATGCCACAACTAAAATGACAAAGGAGAAATTTAGAAACCTTAGCAGAGTATAACAGAAGACAAAAATAGGAACGATATTAAGGCTGCAATAAGTGGAGAAAATCCATAACTGATATCATGGTTGACATGGGAAGACTTCATTGTGATTAAAGAAAATGGGATTCATTTGGAAAAGCTGATACAATGAATAGAAATCTTTATTAAAATTGTTAGGCAACAGGCATTATTAGCAATGCTGCAGATAGTGTGAATCATCTAAAGAAAGGATATTAAGCAAACAGGATTAATCTTTAAAGCTGCAGGCAGCAGGGTTTATACAGAAAAGCTGTTTATAGGAAAGGCGCCATTTTTGAGGCCAGAAAGGATGGAAATGCTCCATTCTGATCACAGAAGCTGGGAAAATCCTTCATTGCAGCAGAGTGGACAGCCATCATTCTATAGCACTCTTAACAGCCTTTAGGACATGAGCGAACTACTACTTCAGAACTTGGTTTTTAAAGTGGAGGAAAGTGGATTTTAGTTTTCAGTGCTGTGAAGGTCTGAGTTGTATTTTGTTTAAAGTGAGAAATTCATTTGAACATAGAGTCATAACAGCATTTACAAGAAGTCATGATTTCAATTAAAGGACTGTCAAGTCATTTGGGGAGATGATTGCTATGGGTATTTCCTAACCTGCATTTTTCTGATTCTCAGAAAGAGTGAGAGACTGTAAGAGAGACACAGAGAGAGAGGGACAGAGAGAGAGAGAGAGATATAGAGAGAGAAACATGTTACATTCAGAGGGAACGGGTCTGTAACACAGAGGTGCTCTTATTAATAGTCTCCAAGAGGCTATTAAGAGATACCTGAGATCCCTTAAAGTGGCTTAGACAATAGTGGGGAATAAAAGCTCCAGAAGCAGAATGCTGTGGAGGTATCAGAGAATAAAACATTGTACAAGACCATTAAAGACATGGATTTAGGGAATTCCTGTTAAGTCAAAACAATGAACTAAGTTATCAGTTTGTTGTAAGGATGTTGACTGAATAAAATAGCTTCAAGTGAATGCATAGAAGGTTGCTGAAAGGAATTCAATTTCAACTGAGTCAGCTGAGTGAGAAGGTTTAGTGTGGATCTAGAAATGACTCTTCACCGAGATTTGAGTGTGTAATGTTACTGCTCTGATAAAAGAGGTGAATCTTTTTTTTCTGATACGTGGAACGAGATCATTCCAATAGGTCTTGTATAATGTAGCTTATATCATGTATTTGCTTTTATTAATAAACTTTATATTCTTTGGCTAAAAGTCTATAACAGTTTCTTATGACGATGTTCAGTGCCTGATCACCACATAAACAGAACTAAAAAGTTAAATTTATGGTCTATCAAGACAGTTCCATTTTGGGATTTTACTTGTCCAACTTGGCCCCAGCTGGGGTCATAATGCAGAATAAATTGGCCTGATCGCTAAGATAATAAACCGCATAATATTTAAGATAAGAGCATCTTCTGATTGGGCTATTGGAGGGACTGGTTTTCCTCTACCACTCTAGGAGAACAGGCCTCCTAAATACCAATCTAAAAGAGGGATCATGACAGCAAATCTACGTTTTGGTGACTAATCCAATTAGATTGTACAGCATGATGCTGACAGTGGTTGTCTGAACAGTCAAGTTATCTCAACCATTAAAACAGCAAGGTCATCTCCAATTCGTTGTGTTTTCATTTTTGCCAATAATCTTTTGTCCAGACCCTTGAAGTTCCTTTAGATAACACCCAGACACACTCCACTGTTTACCATCCTAATGACCTCAAAAATACAACTACACTAGCTAGGCATGGCCTTTATTTCAGAACTCCAGGTTGTGTTTGATCTCACGGAGATTCAAATGCTTAGTCACTCTGTGATAAATAAAGATTTCTGATAATACAACAATATACAACATTAGATACACATATCCATGAGTTATTTTCCCCTCTACTTCACATCTTAACTGATTTCATTTTTCAATTGACAGATATAATTCTTTAATTCAGAGACCTTTCAACAATATAACAACATATCTAAAATATTCCTCCTCATTTATTTTACTACCTTAAGAAGAAACCATTATGAATGTTTTGAACATAATTATGTCTGAAACTTATATTAACACCAAAAAGATTTGTCCATTAACTTATTTTTAAACATTCCCTCGTACCGCTACAATGTTGTCTCCTTCTCTACAGTTTCATATATCTATTTGTTTAAGAAGTCCTCCTTACCTTTATTTATCCATTATAGCTTCAAGTAGATTTATTTTTAATGATCTTCTTAATACATTAATAAAATCTTTGAATGTTAACTTTGATATTGTTCTTCATGCACCCTTTTTAAACCTTGCTGTCCTTTGGGGCACTCCCAGGCTGCTGCTTTTTCCCCCTTATCCTTGCATAAAGTGTGGAAAACAAACAGACAGAGATTATGGTTTACACAATCAGAGGAAATGAAGATTAAGCAAAGAATTGTGAATGCTGGATATCTGAAACACGCAAAACCAGAAATTGCTTTAGAAACTCAGCAGGTGTGGTAGCATCTGTGATGAGAAAACGTAATTAATGTTTTGAGTCCATTGTCCAGTCGAGCTCTGAAAAAGGATCACTGAACTTGAAATGTTCACTATGTTTTCTCTCTACAGATGCTGCCAAACCTGCCCAGTTTCTGCTGGAAATCAGCTTTGATTTTAAAAATGTATACAATGGTGCATTGGTCAGCATCAAAATATGTGGGAAGTAATTTATTATCTACAGTAATAAGACTGACTGTATTGCTATGCAATAATGGTTTTGTTACACATGGTGACCAAGGATTTATGAAAAATAAATCATGCATATTGTATAACTTCTATTCTGTAATTTTTCCTTAATTGTTTTATTGTGTTTTCATGTTATCTCATGTTTTCACCTGCAGGTAACTATGAGGTGCCAGTGCCTGAGATTCCAATCATTTCTACGAAGACGCTGTACCAGGCATAATTTATGCTGACAAAACACAGGCAGTCTCTGTTAAGGCTCACATTTATCTTCCTCTGCAAGCATACACAGGTAATTAATCAACTGTTTTCTATTTTGCACCTTACTGCAGTAAGACCATCCATTGGGAGCCACTAGCCACCTTGACCTGACACGTACATCATGAACCCTTTAAGAGATGTTGACGGCACAGGCAGATAGGATTAACTTGACCTGCCAGCAGGCGACTATCAAAACCAGAGAGAAGCGTATTTCTACTACCTCTAATAAATAGAATTACTTGTTTCTTGCTGTCATTTAATTTCAGGAGAGTTTTCATCATTGCTTGAACTATAGGTTAATGCAAGACAGACTGGGAAAGAAAATCTGATTTTTTTTCTAATTGTTCTGATGGATCAGATAAAATCCAAGGATCACTTGGAATTGAAAATGGTAATTAAGCTAATGAATGTGTCAAGGATTGACTGCCACCCTGGGAGCATCCACATTTATAAAGGCATCAAACCACTTTAAGCTGAACTGTTTGCTTATACCCTCATTAATGTCTGAGACTGGGTTTTCCCACAGCTCAGCAACTTTTCCCTTAGTAGCATTGACACTCCATGGTGTATACATTAAGGAAAACTTTTTTTTAAGGTAGAGAAGTTTTTCATCAAGATATATCGCCTAGATTTCCAATCAAAATAGTAGGTAATAGCAATTTTTGAATTGCTGGTATTCATTAAATGTTTTGGGTGAGATGGAGGTAAGCAGAATTGTCAACATTCTTCTTCATTGATCTAGTGATGTGTAGAGAAGTTGCAAAACTATCAATGGTGTGACAAGCTATCCACAATGGAGCTGAAGCAGAAAATCTATGAAACTTGCAAAGGTGTAGCTGTAGTTAGGGATCGAGTAGGCAACAGTAGGTCACTTCTGATCTGTGGATCCAGGAGAAACATTTTGGCTGCTTCTAGACATACTGAAGTAAATCGATGAGTTGCAACATTCTCCAAGCAAACATTCGGAAGAATCAATTGCTTGGTAGTTTGGGTGTTGCTACTGAAGCTTTTCATCTTACAGTCAGCAAGCCAAATTATTACAGGTTGACTGAATTCATACTAACAACTCTTAAATGAGTTTTTTTTTAATGAATGCAATGAAGGATTCCTTCAATTTTATCAATACAGTAGGTGGCCTACATATTGAAAGTGATGTCTTGTTGATGTGGTCATTTGACATTGCAGGCTCATTTATAAATTTCTCAAGGAAGCCAACAAAATTTGCACCATATCACTATGTCACAGCAATGTGGGCATGTCTCTATTTTCTGGATTTGATTTAACTGAACTCGTGAACTTAGTAAGTCATGCAGTCAGGCTAATTGTTAATTACAGTTGGAATGCTCAAGTAGATGGCATAGTCATAGGATTCTCTTCAGGTCTGCTAACAAGTTCATTGGTTTCCACAAGAAATGTGCTTTGATCAGATGAACCCTAGCCTCCTATTCACTGGATATTTCTGATTTGTTGATGATATATTTGCATTCTTTGAATCTGCAGTTGGTGTGGATTTCCCACAATTGACTGCAGCTCATTCTGCAATTCATCTTTGAGGTGAGGGGTCTTCAATGTAGGTGAGTTGTGACAATATAATACCTTTGTTGTCCTGTTTCTCTTGCAGACCAGTTTTGTCACAGTGGTGCTGAGCATACAGTTTGTAAATATCTTTCAGATTCTCCCTGGGTGTTTTAAGAGTGAGATAAAAGAATTATAAGGGTGCAAGGTCAGTCTCACACAGACACAGAAGATTTTGATTTGGCTTTCAGCTATTGTGTTTTTGTTAGGTAGCTGCTGGTGCAGACAGCTAGAGTTGTCTCTGGTGTTAGGTTGATGACTAAGAAAGCTTTTCTCTTTCAAAGGGAGCAGACTGTTTATTTTAGTGTTCGTTTCTACCTTACTGGAAACAGGCAGCATATGAGAATAATAAATGTTTTGCTGCACTGTATTTTGCCAAAGGGTGCGTTTATAAAATGCTGCCTTTGTTGGAACAGTTGGTGATCAGGTGTTAAATGAGGTATTGTTATGTTAAATGTGTCAATAGTGTGAAGTTATACTGATTCTTCAATTTATTGCATTTTAATTGAGGTGTAAGAATAAAATGTATTTTGATTAAAGCTTTGTGGCAGTCCAGTTTAATCATTTCTGGAACACAGCACCTTACACTTGCCTTTAAAATAAAATAAAAGTTGTGGTCTAGGCTATTACTATAATATATTTTGGAGAAGGTTGGTCTGGCCCCTAACATAATTGAGACATTCATCAATGGGTTCTCTATTACTACCTACAGTGAGTTTACCTTTCCTGGACAGTGTATATGCTGGAATTTGTACAGTTCCAAGTTTTCTAAGATTGGTCTCATCAGTAATCCACACATCGGGCTCCAGTCATGAATACACATTGCATTCCTAGAAGGGAAATAGCTATTCCTTCAAAGCTAATCTGTGGGCCAATAGTTATCCTGGTCAGATCATTGTTTGCTATTTAGAGTGGAAACTCACAAATGAGCCATAGGCATCTACTTTCATCCCTGAAAATTGTCCAGTCTACCTAAAATAACTCTGCAAATTCAAAGTATCTCAAACATACAATAGATTAAACAAGCCATTTCATGCTGTTACTACATAATGGGAATGCACAGGTTGCTTTCTACTGACTAGACTTTGCCAGCAGCCCAAAAAGATGTACTGCTTACCCCAAAACTAAGCAACATTGCACATGAACTTCACAGCTCGAATGATGGCAGGTACCTGTGCCTTACGTGTCCAGTATTTGGTTGATCAAATTAAATGCAGATTGTCCCCTTTATCTTGCGTCTGTCATCCCAAAGGTGTCCTGATGATCAGAGATATGAATTTTCAACAAAACAAAATAATGTACTACTTTGGTTGTTCATAATATCGACACAGTAAACCAGCCCATGCTGATAAAACCTAGACCAAGCCCTTTACTGATATGTGATGTACCCCAGTTGGGCAGCACTTGATTTAAAAATCTTGAATGGTTTAACAGCTGCACTAAACCAATTTAAGATTATCAGTCGAGCTTGCAGTATAGCACATTTATGCTTGCTGGTAACAATATTCATTCACAGGCCATTATCTGTAAACAAAAGGAATGTTTTTAAGCTTTGCACCTCTTTTGCAATACTCAGCATCATGAAGCCAATTGTTCTCTGATGTTTTTTCCATGCACTACCCCAGTCAACCCTTCTATGAGAAGAAATCTACAGACAGATGTTAGTATTGGAAGGCGTGCTGATCACAATGATGATTATGAAACTCATCCCCCATGGGAGGCATGATTTAAGTCCAGGACTTTGAACAGATGGAAGATTAGGCAGAGAGGCCCAAAGCAAGGTCTGTCAATTGCGTTAAACACTATGAAGCTATCTGCAATACATCCACTATTTCAGCTGTTTGACAAATATAGGTCTTCAGTAAACATTCTATTCAAGCAGATAGTCATCAACATGGATTGTCACATCATTCTGGGAGCACTAAAACTACTTCATGTTCGACAATGAAATGATTGGAATTTTTGGCATATTTCAGTTTGTGTATATTGGAGAGTGATTGTCAAGACTCCTTTAGCATAACTGAAAGAAAATGGCAGAATGAATCTACATTAGATCCTGTATTTTTCCCTTTTAATACCCTCTTTGAAAATCAGGAAAGTCTTTGATCGTTCCGCCTAATGCCTTTTCTTTCACTAAGATCCGATTTATTTCTGATTATGCTGGAAGGAAACAGCATGGGTGACATTCCTCTTCTATTGAAAGTGAAGAAAATCTGCATCGCCGTCTGTGGGTTCTTACTGTCGGAAAATCAAGCAAAGTTTTGAAAAATTTATTTTTGGGATGTGGGTGGCACTGGCTGGCATTTATTGCCCATCCCTGGTTGCCCCTCAGGAGATGGTTGTCATCTGATATTTGAACCATTCCAATCCATTTTCACTGTGGTTGTTCACCAAAATAATTCATTGGACACAAAATATTCCCCAGAAACTTGATATACATTGGCCTTGCTTTTTTATGGCTGAAGTCAGTGCATTTTTATAGTAATTGTTTTGTTATTGCTTTTACCGGCTCAGAAACTGACTTATTTGCTCACTCTGGGATTTTCTAATGTGGATTTGGAGCACTTGGCAGTAAATAATGCTGCACATGTAAATGTAAAAATCCACAATATTTATTACTGGATGATGTGCCTTTCCAAATCACTTATTTCTTTTGATGAGAGACCAGTACTTTAAAAGCTGAAAAGTAATACACTTTTAATGTGCTAAAGCTCCTTTTGTGTATTTTATAAGATCATAGGCAACTATTCATGCCCTTCAAAACAATTGAAGTGGTGGAATTTATGCCATCATTTAGCTATGATAGAATTTTAAAACTCAGTAAAGTCTTGTCATGATTTTGCAGTCAAAAATCATATTTGGAAATTTTACACAACATACTGTTCATTACATTAGCTTATGGACATTAGACCAAATTACAATGACATCTTATGATATTGGTACAAAATTAACAGCCCCTTGTGTCGTATGAGCATTTCAGTTCACTATGCTACAACAGCTGCAACTCATGATGAAAGTTGCTACACCATTCTCTTTAAGTACAGGGCCTGCATGGCCTAATGCCATAGAGGAAAATGATTCCTTGGCTAACAAGAAGAACATTTTGTAATTAAAAAGACATGGTTTATTGCATGTGAGCAAGTAGTAACAGACTGCATCAATCCTTTTTTTATTCATTCACAGGATGTGTGCATCACAGTCTAGGCCAGCATTTATTGCCCATCCCTCATTACCCAGGGGGCAGTTAAGAGTCAACCATTTGGTGTGTGTGGTAGGCATTGTTTCAGAGACTTTGAACAGGACCTGATATTAGGTCTCACTCCTACGATATTCTAAGCTGTTAGCTCATGGATATAAATGAGATCAACATAGTGTGTGTGATAATGGGAACTGCAGATGCTGGAGAATCCAAGATAATAAAATGTGAGGCTGGATGAACACAGCAGGCCAAGCAGCATCTCAGGAGCACAAAAGCTGACGTTTCGGGCCTAGACCCTTCATCAGAGAGGGGGATGGGGTGAGGGTTCTGGAATAAATAGGGAGAGAGGGGGAGGCGGACCTAAGATGGAGAGAAAAGAAGATAGGTGGAGAGGAGAGTATAGGTAGGGAGGGGATAGGTCAGTCCAGGGAAGACGGACAGGTCAAGGAGGTGGGATGAGGTTAGTAGGTAGGAGATGGAGCTGCGGCTTGGGGTGGGAGGAAGGGATGGGTGAGAGGAAGAACAGGTTCCTCTACATTGGGGAAACCAAGCGGAGGCTTGGGGACCGCTTTGCAGAACACCTCCGCTTGGTTCGCAATAAACAACTGCACCTCCCAGTCGCAAACCATTTCCACTCCCCCTCCCATTCTTTAGATGACATGTCCATCATGGGCCTCCTGCAGTGCCACAATGATGCCACCTGAAGGTTGCAGGAACAGCAACTCATATTCCGCTTGGGAACCCTGCAGCCCAATGGTATCAATGTGGACTTCACCAGCTTCAAAATCTCCCCTCCCCCCACCGCATCCCAAAACCAGCCCAGTTCGTCCCCCTCCCCCCACTGCACCACACAACCAGCCCAGCTCTTCCCCTCCACCCACTGCATCCCAAAACCAGTCCAACCTGTCTCTGCCTCCCTAACCTGTTCTTCCTCTCACCCATCCCTTCCTCCCACCCCAAGCCGCAACCCCATCTCCTACCTACTAACCTCATCCCACCTCCTTGACCTGTCCGTCTTCCCTGGACTGACCTATCCCCTCCCTACCTCCTCACCTATACTCTCCTCTCCACCTATCTTCTTTTCTCTCCATCTTTGGTCCACCTCCCCCTCTCTCCCTATTTATTCCAGAACCCTCACCCCATCCCCCTCTCTGTTGAAGGGTCTAGGCCCGAAACGTCAGCTTTTGTGCTCCTGAGATGCTGCTTGGCCTGCTGTGTTCATCCAGCCTCACATTTTATTATCAACATAGTGTGTGTTGCGTATGGCACTTCTCAGTGTTAACACTTTTGGACCCGTACAAAACAACCTGGACCCATCTTGAATTAATTACGTAAAGTCAGCGTGGCTAATCTTTGAAGCAGAGAACCATACCATACAGAAAAGTTCCATCAGCCCATCGAGTCTGTACCACCAAAAATATATGACTAACTACATTTTGCACCTGCTCTATGTCCATAACCTTGAATATTATGATACTTCAAGTGCTCACACAAGTACTCCAAGTTAGTTAGACATGATTTCCTGCTCAGAAAGCCATGTTGACCATTCCTAGATAACAAGATTTATAGTTGGATGAACACAGCAGGCCAAGCAGCATCAGAGGAGCAGGAAAGCTGATATATCGGGCCTAGACACTTTCTGAAGACTCTAGACCCTCTGATGCTGCTGGCCTGCTGTGTTCATGCAGCTCTACACCCTGTTATCTCAGATTGTCCAGCATCTGCAGTTCCTACTAGCTCTTGACTATTCCTAATCAGTTCTTGGCTACTGGAGCCCTGGGGTGTATCGCTGGCGTAAGGGTGCAGGGCTGCTGGTGCATACTCCTTTGAAGTTGGAATTGCAGGTAGATAGGGTGGTGAAGAAGGCATTTGGCATGCTTGCCTGTATTGGACTTTGCATTGAGTATAGGAGTTGGGAGGTCATGTTGTAGCTGTACAGGACATTGGTTAGGCCACTTTTAGAATACTGTGCTTAATTCTGGTCTTCCTGCTACAGGAAATATGTTGTTAAACTTGAAAGAGTACAGAAAAAAATTACAAAGATGTTGACAGGATTGGAATGTTTAAGCTATAGGGAGAGGCTGAATTGGCTGGGGCATTTTTCTCTGGAATGTGAGAGGCTGAGGAGTGATCTTGTAGAGGTTTATAAAATCATGAGGGACATGGATAGGGTGAATAGCCAAGGTCTTTTTGCCAGGTTATGGGAGTCCAAAACTAGAGGGCATAGGTTTAAGGTGAGATGGGAAAGATTTAAAAAGGACCTGAGGGACAACTCTCCAGAGGGTGGTGCATGTCTGGAATGAGCTGCCAGAGGAAGTGGTGGAGACTGGTACAATGACAGCATTTAAAAGGCATCTAGATGGATATATGAATAGAGAAGACTTTCCACATCAAGCAGATGTTAACCTGCACATCTACTAATGTGGTATTCTGCATCCGCTGTACCTGTTGTGGGCTCCTCTACATCGAGGAAACCAAGAGGCGGCTTGGGGACCGCTTTGCAGAACACCTACTCTCGGTTCACAATAAACAACTGCACCGCCCAGTCGCGAACCATTTCAACTCCTCCTCCCATTCCTCAGACGACATGTCCATCTTGGGCCTCCTGCAGTGCCACAACGATGCCACACGAGGGTTGCAGGAACAGCAACTCATATTCCGCTTGGGAACCCTGCAGCCCAATGGTATCAATGTGGATTTCACAAGATTCAAAATCTCCCCTCCCCCCACCGCATCCCAAAACCAGCCCAGCTTGACCCCGCCTCCCTAACCTGTTCTTCCTCTCACCTATCCCCTCCTCCCACCTCAAGCCCCACCCTCATTTCCTATCTATTAACCTCATCCCGCCCCCTTGACCTGTCCATCCTCCCTGGAATGACTTATCTCCTCCCTACTTCTCCACCTACACTCACCTTCACTGGCTCCATCCCCAACTCTTTGACCTGTCTGTCTCCTCTCCACCTATCCTCTCCTCTATCCATCTTCTATCCGCCTCCCCCTCTCTCCCTATTTATTTCAGAACCCCTTCCCCTCTACCATTTCTGATGAAGGGTCTAGGCCCAAAATGTCAGCTTTCCCGCTCCCAAGATGCTGCTTGGACTGCTGTGTTCATCCAGTTCCACACCTTGCCATCTCGGGTATATGAATAGGAAGCATTTAGAGGAATATAGATTGAATGCTGGGTTAAGATTAATACAGGATATTTGATCTGTTTCTGTGCGGTATAAATTTATGACTCCAAGTACTTATTGTAAAGGTTCTGGGCAGTGCACTCTAGACCCCACCACCTTCTCTAAACCTCCTGCGTTTCACTTCAAGTTTATGGCCCTTGATATTGACCCTTCAGCTAAGGGGAACAGCTGCTTTCTATTCTCACATGCCCCTCTTCATCTTATACATCTCTATCAGGTCACCCATAACCTTCTCTGGTCTAAAGAAAACAACTCGATATAATCCAGGTTCTCTTCATAGCTGAAATGTTCCATCCCAGGCAACATTCTGCTGCATCTCCTCTGCACCCATCCAGTGCAATCACATCTTTCCGATAGTACAGTGAACAGAACTGCACACAGTACTCCAGCTTTGACCTAAGTAAAGTTCTGTACAGATCCAACATGCCCTCTCTGCTCTTATAACCTATGCCAGAACTGATAAAGGCAAATATCCGTACGCCTTTTTAACTACCCTTTAGTCCACACTGCCACTTTCAGGGACCTTGGATAAACACTCCAAGATTATTCTGTTCCTCTGAGCTTCCTCGTGTCCTGCCATTCACTGAGTACTAATTTGTCATGTTCCTTCTTTCAAAGTGCAACACCTCACATTTATCAGACTTAAATTCCTACTGTCACTGATCTGCTCAAGTGACCAATCCATCGATATATTTCTTTAACCTAACACCTTCACTGTCAACCATCTGGCCAATCTTTGTGTCATTTTTAAACTTCCTTATCATTTCTCCATATTCTCATCTACAAGGGACCCAGCGCTGATCATTGCAATATGTGACTGGATATCAGCCTCCTACCACACACACAGTCTTCCACGAACACCCTCTGTCTTCCGTCACTATCCCAATTTTGGATTCAACTTGCCAAATTACCCTGGATCCCATGTGTTTCAGGTTCTTTATCAATTTCCCATTTGGAACCTCGTCAAAGGTCTTGCTGAAGTCCATATAAACTAGATTAGCTTCCCCATCCTCATCCAAACATTTGATCACCTTCTTAAAAAAAATTCCACCAGATTTGTTATACCTGGCCTCCTTCTGACAAAGCCATGCCAACGATCCCTGATCAAATCCTTCCTCCCTAAATAGAGCTTAATTTTATCCCTCACTATCTTCTCAAATAATTTCCATACCACTGATGTTAGACTCACTACTCTGTATTCTCTGGTTTGTCTCCCTTACCCTTCTTGCAAAGTAAAAACACATTAGCTGCCCTCCAGTCCTCTACCACCTCCCCTGTGATCAGAAAGGAATTGAATCTTTGGGTCAGGGCCCCTGTTATTTCCTCACTCAGCTCTGACAGCAGCCTGGATACAACTCATCTATCCCGGGATGTGTCCACTTTTAAAATGCCAAACTTCCACTGTCCCCTCGCTTCTAAAAATCACTCAGCTCAAGAACTTCATGGTTCATTTTCTCAAATTCTGTGCTTGTATCCTCCTTCTCCAGAATAAAGATTTGATGAAAGCAAATGATGTTTAACTAACTTTGTTGAACTTTTTGCATGACGTTTTGAGAAAACAGGCTAAAGATGACAAGGAATTAGAAGGAGCAGTGCTAATTCCAGAATGGTGTTCAGGTGAAAATGCTGACAAGGAACAAGCTCTTGAAATAGTGACAAATAACATCTTGTGGCAGATGTCCCAGGACAGGAAGACAACAGCTCTGAAACAGCTGCAGGGTCATATGTGGAGGGAAGCCTTTCTACATGGAGAATTGAAGGGAGAGTAAGTGATTTAAAATGTGGGCATTATGGAGCAAATTGCATTTGATCCCACAAATAGAAATAGAAGGTGCAATCTTACCATTTTTTAGCTCCGTCCGAGTCATGTGGAGTCTGGTGTGAGTAACATGGCAAAGCGAAGCAAGTGCTTGCACTGTATCTTACCAAACTCGCCGCATTAATTGCCATTTGAACCCTCGCGGTGAGAATCATGCCCTACACCTGTCCCATTTCACAGCTCCCAGTGCAACTTGGTGCCCACTAGAGACCACAGAATTGACTGGCATCCCTGGTGCCAGTGACACCTTTCAAAAGCCATTATGCATCTGGACCAATATTGTCAGTCTAGAGCTGCCCTGCATGGTTCCTGATATTTGCCACAGACATAGCAGACAGGGAAATATCAGCACCCCACTTTATGGTCAGGATCCTGGAGATCCTGCTGGACGGGGCACTGCAGAGGTGGGACATTCTCTTCCTCAGGACCAGCAGTGGAGATCACAACACCAGCTCATACCGATCTGGCTCAAGGTTGCCACCCGGATCGGTGCAGTTTTAACCTTCTGGAGGAATACCCAGCACCGTAGGATGAAGGTCAATGACTTTATCCGCTCGCCAGGGTAAGTGCCACCATCTTCTGTCCGATCCCTTACACTCACTGTATCTCTGCTACTGTACCCACCTCCCGCCAAGTCTCATCCCCTATCACTCTCACTATGGTCTGCAACACCTCCCCACCTCACTTTCACCCACTTCAACCCCTGACACTACTAATATGCCCTCTGTGCTGCCTGCCTACTCACTCGCTCGGGACACCCCCCCAACCCCCGCCAACCTGCAACAACAGTAACAGCTATGCCACCCACTTTGATCTCCCTGAATTCCAGCTGCTGTCTCATTCCAGCAGGAAAGTTTCTGACAGTCAGGTAGGAGGAGTCCAGGCAAGTGGTGGGCTGTCCCTCTTTCAGCTCGTCATGACAAAGAATCCTGACTCTGCCTCGAGTGAAGACTATTCCCTTGACTGACTCTTGTTGATAAATGTGCTTCCTGGCTCTGTATCTGTGCTAAATGACATGACAGTAACTTGTAATATGAGAGATAATGGGAACTGCAGATGCTGGAGATTCCAAGATAATAAAATGTGAGGCTGGATGAACACAGCAGGCCAAGCAGCATCTCAGGAGCACAAAAGCTGACGTTTCGGGCCTAGACCCTTCATCAGAGAGGGGGATGGGGGGAGGTAACTGGAATAAATAGGGAGAGAGGGGGAGGCGGACCGAAGATGGAGAGCAAAGAAGATAGGTGGAGAGGGTGTAGGTGGGGAGGTAGGGAGGGGATAGGTCAGTCCAGGGAAGACGGACAGGTCAAGGAGGTGGGATGAGGTTAGTAGGTAGCTGGGGGTGCGGCTGGGGGTGGGAGGAAGGGATGGGTGAGAGGAAGAACCGGTTAGGGAGGCAGAGACAGGTTGGACTGGTTTTGGGATGCAGTGGGTGGGGGGGAAGAGCTGGGCTGGTTGTGTGGTGCAGTGGGGGGAGGGGATGAACTGGGCTGGTTTAGGGATGCAGTGGGGGAAGGGGAGATTTTGAAACTGGTGAAGTCCACATTGATACCATATGGCTGCAGGGTTCCCAGGCGGAATATGAGTTGCTGTTCCTGCAACCTTCGGGTGGCATCATTGTGGCAGTGCAGGAGGCCCATGATGGACATGTCATCTAGAGAATGGGAGGGGGAGTGGAAATGGTTTGCGACTGGGAGGTGCAGTTGTTTGTTGCGAACTGAGCGGAGGTGTTCTGCAAAGCGGTCCCCAAGCCTCCGCTTGGTTTCCCCAATGTAGAGAAAGCCGCACCGGGTACAGTGGATGCAGTATACCACATTGGCAGATGTGCAGGTGAACCTCTGCTTAATGTGGAATGTCATCTTGGGGCCTGGGATGGGGGTGAGGGAGGAGGTGTGGGGACAAGTGTAGCATTTCCTGCGGTTGCAGGGGAAGGTGCCGGGTGTGGTGGGGTTGGAGGGCAGTGTGGAGCGAACAAGGGAGTCACGGAGAGAGTGGTCTCTCCGGAAAGCAGACAGGGTGGGGATGGAAAAATGTCTTGGGTGGTGGGGTCGGATTGTAAATGGCGGAAGTGTCGGAGGATAATGCGTTGTATCCGGAGGTTGGTAGGGTGGTGTGTGAGAACGAGGGGGATCCTCTTGGGGCGGTTGTGGCGGGGGCGGGGTGTGAGGGATGTGTCGCGGGAAATGCGGGAGACGCGGTCAAGGGCGTTCCCACTTCCTACAGACTAAGGGGGTGGCCATGGGCACCCGCATGGGCCCCAGCTATGCCTGCCTCTTTGTAGGTTACGTGGAACAGTCCATCTTCCGCACCTACACAGGCCCCAAACCCCACCTCTTCCTCCGGTACATTGATGACTGTATCGGCGCCGCCTCTTGCTCCCCAGAGGAGCTCGAACAGTTCATCCACTTCACCAACACCTTCCACCCCAACCTTCAGTTCACCTGGGCCATCTCCAGCACATCCCTCACCTTCCTGGACCTCTCAGTCTCCATCTCAGGCAACCAGCTTGTAACTGATGTCCATTTCAAGCCCACCGACTCCCACAGCTACCTAGAATACACCTCCTCCCACCCACCCTCCTGCAAAAACTCCATCCCCTATTCCCAATTCCTCCGCCTCCGCTGCATCTGCTCCCACGATAAGACATTCCACTCCCGCACATCCCAGATGTCCAAGTTCTTTAAGGACCGCAACTTCCCCCCCACGGTGATTGAGAACGCCCTTGACCGCGTCTCCCGAGGTGTTGCAGACCATAGTGAGAGTGATAGGGGATGAGACTTGGCGGGAGGTGGGTACAGTAGCAGAGATACAGTGAGTGTAAGGGATCGGACAGAAGATGGTGGCACTTACCCTGGCGAGCGGATAAAGTCATTGACCTTCATCCTACGGTGCTGGGTATTCCTCCAGAAGGTTAAAACTGCACCGATCCGGGTGGCAACCTTGAGCCAGATCGGTATGAGCTGGTGTTGTGATCTCCACTGCTGGTCCTGTTATAATTTTATATGTTTCAATCAGGTCCTCTCTCATTGTCCTAAACTGTATTGAACACAGGTCTAGTCAAACCAATCTCTCCCCATATGCCAGTTCTGCCATTCCTGGTATCAGCTGAGTGAACCTTAGCTGCACTCCTTCTGTGACAAGTATATCCTTTCTTACATGGAGAGACCAAGACTGCATGCAGTAATTCCAGGTGTGTTCTCTTCAAGGCCCTGTATAACTGCAGTCATACCCCTCCCACTTCTGAACTCTGATCCTCTTGCAATGAATACCGTTTACCTTTCTGATTGCTTGCTGTGTCTGCATGTCTACTTTCATTGGTGTCCAGGAACACCCAGATTCCTTTATACATCCACATTTCCCAATACACAGTAATTTAAATGGAACTCCATCTTTCTGTTTGTCACACAGAAGTGTATAACCTCATATTTAGCCACATTGAACTGCATCTGCACTCACTGAACTTGTCTGAGTCACCTTGAAGCCCCCTTGCAGTCTTCTCATGACTCACAATCCCACCGAGTTTTGTGATGGCAGCAAAATTGGAAATGTTGCATTTGGTTTCCGTCACTTCTAAATATCGTGAATAGCTGGGGCCCAAGCGCCGATACTTGTGGTACATGATTAGTCACTGCCTGCCTCCCAGAAAAGGACCCATTTATTCCCACTCTTTGTTTTCTATATGTCAATCAATTCTCAATCCATGCCAATATCTTACCCTTTTCCCGTGTGCCTTCATTTTGTCCATTAACCTCTTATGTAGGACTTCATTAAAAGCCTTCTGAAAATCCAAGCATACCACATCCACTGGTTATCCCTTATCTGTTCCTCCAGTTACATCCTCAAAAAACTCCAGCAGATTTATTAAACATGATTTGCATTTCATAAATCTATGCTGGTATGTCCAACCATGTTAATGCTTTCCAAATGTTTTGCTATCACCTCGAGTATAAGGTAGTGGACAGGGACATGTCTGTGGATATTCTTTATAAGGACTTAAGAAGGTATTTGATAAAGGTCCGCCACATTAGGGGCATTTAAAAAGTCCTTGGATAAGCATATGGATGATGATTGTATAGTATAGGGGGAGGGGCTTGGATTAGTTCACAGGTCAGCACAACATCGAGGGCTGAAGGGCCTGTTCTGCGCTGTATTGTTCTATGTTCTATGTAACACAGAATATCAATGAGGGTAATGCATGGTGTAATGATATAGTGTACATGGACTTCCAAAAGCCACTTGATATGTTCCAGATAATTGACTGTCAGTAAGTTTGAAGCCTATGGAAGTTAAAGAACCTGATAGCATGGATATGAAGTGGAACATGACAGGAAGCAGGCAGTGGTGATGGGGAGCTGATTAATAATTGATTCTCACAACCTGGACTCATTATCAAGGGCTTCCTGCCAAAAAACCAATAATGGCATCAAGCATAGCGAAGAGGACACTGCTGGCAAGTTATGCCAAGCTGTCATCCACTGAGGACATAAGAAGGATTTTGCTCTGAACGGTTTTATTGAATTATGCAGATCTACACAGAGTCTGTGCACCATTCAACGTAAAAGATGTCACAAAGTTTGAACATCAAAAAATTGATTCTCTAACAGGTGATGTAATACCTCTATGCTGCATGCTGTTGAATTTCTCTTTAACTTTCTCCAGCAATTGTTGGTTTGTTATTTTCTTCCACTTTGAAATAATATTTTGATGTTTCTTCTGGTAACTGGTTGCTGGGTCTGTATTAAGAAGCTTTCCCTCTACTTAAGAACATCAACAGTCAGGCTGTTAAGTTCCCACATTCTACACTCTAAGGTAAATATACCTCTCTCTGGTACTTACTATTTGCTTTTCTTCAGATGTCACTGTTACAGCATCACACATATCATTATCTCATCACTCTGCAGTACAGAGCTGGTATATAATAGGACTTGACAGGAATCAGTACCAGGAATGTTGCTTTAATGCATTAATAAGCTAGACTTGAATCTACAGAACACAATTTTGAATTTTGCACATGACACAAAACCTAGAAGCATTATGAAACATAAGGGGGATCATGATAGGCTGCAGGAGGGCAGAAACCAATCCTACTTTCGAAAGTGACAATGGGAACTGCAAATGCTGGAGAATCCGAGATAACAAAGTGTGGAGCTAGATGAACACAGCAGGCCAAGCAGCATTGTAGGACACAAAAGCTGACGTTTTGGTCTGGGTCCAAAACATCAGCTTCTGTGCTCCTAAGATGCTGCTCGGCCTGCTGTGTTCATCCAGCTCCACACTTTGCTATCTTAATTTCTACAGTCCTCGGTATTTTTCTTTCCTCTGCTAACTTGGAACATTATCGATTAACATCAGGATCTGAAGAAGAGTCATACTGGAGTTTCTGCAGCATTCTCTGCATTTTTGCCATCAGTTTCTTGACTACTTTTTGATTGTAATTCATTTTGATGGACTTATTCATACTTTTGCTCAAAATTTGTGGCTGACATTTGAAGAAAGTATTCAATCCAGAGGGAACCTCAATACTTTAAATGTAACACAGTTGTATACAAGGCCTGCTGTGTTCATCCAGCTCTACACCTTGTTATCTCCTGTATACAATTGTAGACTGGCGGTTTCCATTACAGATTGAAGAAGTTTTGCATTCACAAAATGCTAGGGACATCACGGCTGGGAAACAAAGATAATGGGTGGAATTTTTTAGTCACCTGCCATTAGATTTGAGGGCAGAGGGGTTTGTAAAAGAAGCGTGTGCTCTGCCTATCTGCCTGTATCTGACTTGCCACTTACCTTACGGGATAGGGGTGTGTGTCTGGGCTGTTAATGAAATGGAAGCATTGGATGGTTCACCCGCCCTTGGGTCTATTGTGGCCATAGGTTGCCAGTAAAATTCCCCATCTCACCAGTGTGACAGGGGGAGGTCTGCACCAAACAATTAGCACAGCAAAGTGTCAATCACATTAATGGGTCTGTTGTGCCCATTGTAAGATTCCTGTCCCAAAGTCAGACCGTTACCCCCTTTAAACCTCTCTCCCAGGCTTCTCAAAAAATGGGTGCACAACTTCTTCACTCCTCTCGCTGCAGCCAGACCATTAATATACTGGGCATACCTTCAGTCCAGTTTCTATTTGCTCATCTTCAGGAATTGTCAGTGGTCTTGCCAGAGTCTAATACCTGGCACTGTCAGGTCTATGACACTGACCAGCGAATTGAATGGTCCAGCAGTACACTCAGTCTTGCCCTTAGCCAAGTAGAAAAAAGAAAAAAAACAAAGTAGAATACAGTGCAGGAACAGGCCCTTCGGCCCTCAAAGCCTGCGCCGACACATTTTGCTCCTCCATATTAAAACTGTCTTCACTTACAGGATCCGTATCCCCCTATTCCCTTCTTTTTCATGTATTTGTTCCGGTGTTTGTTGAAAGCAGCTATTGTGTCTGCTTCCGCCGCCTCCTCTAGCAACGTGTCCCAGGCACTCACCACCCTTTGTGTGAAAAACATGTCTCGCACATCTCTTCTGAACTTCCCCCTTTGCACCTTGAACCTGGGTCCCCTAATAATTGATCCCTCCGCTCTGAAAAATGTCTCATACTTTACCACTCAATCCGTGCCGTTCACAATTTGATAAACTTCTATTAGGTTGACCATCAAATTCTTGCATTTGAGTGAAAACAAACTCAGTCTATCCAACCTTTCTTCATAGTTAAAAATCCCCCATAGCAGGCAACATCCTGGTAAGCCTTTCCTGTACCCTCTTCAAAGCAGTCACATCCTTCTGGGAGTTTGGTGACCAGAACTGTAAGCAATACTTCAAGCGTGGTCTAATTAAAGTTCTGTAAAGATGCAGCATAACTTAATAAAAACCAAAAGAACTGCTGATGCTGTAAATCAGGAACAAAAACAAAGTTGCTGGAAAAGCTCGGCAGGTCAGGGAGAGTCTGTGAAGGAGAAAACAGAGTTAACATTTCAGGTCTGGTGACCCTTGCTCAGAACTGATGCTGGCTGTGAAAATATATGCAGACTATAGAGAGGTGGGTGGGTAGGGAGTAAACGATAGGATAGAGCCCGAAGACCTACACCATCAATGAATCAGCTTAGCTAGTGATTATTGACAGACCCCTCTAGCAATATTCCATAACTTGCTTACTGACACTGAATATTTAGGTTTCACTAGGGCTGCCGACTTTGATTGATGCAAATATGCACAAAAAGAGCTGAATTCTGGATGCGAGGTGAGAGCGTTGGCTCCTGACGCCAAAGCTAAATTGGACAAAGTATGGCTCCAAGGAGGCCTAGTGAAACTGGAGTCAATAGGAATCAGGGGAAAAGCTCTCCACTGATTGGGCTCCCACCTTACACTTAAGAAGATGGTTGTGGTTGTTAGAGTTCAATCATCTCAGCTCCAGGAATTCTCTTCAGGAGTTCCGCAGGATAGTGCCCGAGGCCTAAACATCTTCAGCTGCTTCATCAATGACCTTCATTCCATCATAACGTCAGACAGAGGGATGATCGCTGATTATTGCACAATGTTCAGCACCATCCGAGACTCCTCAAATGGGAAAGCAATCCATGTCCAAATGCAACAAGATGGAGATAATTTCCAGGCTTGGCCTGTTAAGTGGCAAATAACATTTATGCCTCATTCAAATGCCGAGCAATGACTATCTCTAACCAGAAGGGTCTAAGATTTCACTTCTTGACATTGAATGGTATTATCACTGAAACCCTTACTATCAACATCCTGGTGATGGGGGTTACCATTCACAAAAACTGAACTGAACAAGTCAAGTAAATACAGTGGCTGCAAGAGCAGCTCAGAGGCTAGGAATCCTGCAGTGAGTAGCTCACTTCTTGCACCCCCGAAAACCAGCCACCAACTACAAGGCACAATTCAGGAGCATGATGGAAGACCTTCAACGTGCCTAGATGAATACAGAACCAATAATACCCAAGAAGCTTGAAAACATCTGGGACAAAGCAGCTCAATTAATTGACACCACATTCACAAACATTCAGTCACTCTACCACCGATGATCAATAACTTCAGTGTATATCATCTACAAGATGCATTGCAGAAGTTCATTTAGGCTACTTAGACAGCACCTCCCAAACACATGGCTACTTCCATCTAAAAGGACAAGGAAGACAGACAAATGTGAAGATCATTATTCACATATTTCCTTCCAAGCTACTCACCATCCTGACTTGAAAGCATATTGGTGGCCCTTCAGAGTTTTGGGCCAAAAATCTGGAAATCCTTCCTATTGGAACTGTGGGTCTACCTACGTCAAGTGGATGGCAGAGTTTCAATACAGCAGCTCACCAACACCTTCTCAAAACCACTGGAAACATGCTGTAAATTCCCACATTCCATGTGTAAATAAACTAAAACAATGCAGTAAGCGTTTGATGGCATATTAAGCCACCTGGACAACGTGATGATAAATAGAGTCAGAGAGGTATACAGCATGGACAGAGAGCTTTTAGTCCAACTTGTCCATGCCAACCAGATACGCTAAAGTAATCCAGGCCCATTTGTCAGCATTTTTCCCATATCCCTCTAAATCTTCCTATTCAAAACAGAGTTAATGTTTTGGGTCTGGTGACCCTTCCTCAGAACTTTCTTCAGGTAAGAGGGGTTGCCATGGGTACCCACATGGGCCCTAGTTATGCCTGTCTCTTCGTGGTCCTAATCTGGCCCACACCCACAACTCTTTTTTTGATACTTTGATGATATCATCGGTACTGCTTCCCTCTCTCATCAAGAATTGGAAAACTGTGTCAATTTCGCCCTCAATTTCAACCCTCCCCTCACTTTCACTTGGTCTATCTCTGACTCCTCCCTTCCCTTCCTTGACATTTCTGTTTCCATTTCTGGGGATAGACTGGCCTCTAATATCCATTACAATCCCACCAATTCCCACAGCTACCTGGACTATACATCCACACATCGTCACACCCCACTTCCTGTAAAGACTCCACCCCATTCTCTCAGTTCCTCCGTCTCCATCACATATGTTCAGCTGAGGCCAATTTTGACAAGGGAACCTCTGAAATGTCCACATTCTTCCTCAACCGAGGATTCCTCAGCTTCGTTGTCAACAAGGCCCTCAATCAGGTCCAACCCACCTCCCACCCTTCTGCCCTCACCCCTTCTCTTCCCTCCCGCAACAGCGATGTGGTTCCCCTCATCCTCACCTACCATCCCACCAGCATCGACATCCAGAAGTTCACCAGACAGCATTTCCGTCACCTCCAGCAAGATGCCACCACCAGACACATGTTCCCCTCTCCTCCCTTGTCCGTCTTCTGCAGGAACCATTCCCTCTGGGACACCCTCATCCATACTTCCTTTGCCCCCCAACACCTCCCCACAGCCCTATGGCACCTTCCCCTGTAACCAGCGAATGTACAACACCTGTGCATTTACCTCCTCCCTCCCCAGTATCCAAGGGCCCAACCATACCTTCCAGGTGAAGCAACACTTCACCTGCACTTCCCAAAATCTAGTCTACTGCATTTGTTGCTCACAATGTGGTCTCCTATACATTGGGGAAATGAAGCGTAGACTTACCATCTGCTTTGCAGAACGTCTACGTTCTCCTCGCAAAAAAGACCCTGAACTATTTGTTGCCAGCCATTTCAATGCACCACCTTGCTGCCTGGCCGACATCACAGTCTCTGGCTTCCTATAGTATTCCAGTGAAGCCCAGCGCAAGCTGGAGGAATAACACCTTATTTTCTGCTTGGGGACCCTACAGCCCTCCGGACTCAATACTGAGTTCAATAATTTTAGGGCCTATGCTCTCCCATGTCCCAGCCCCCCACCCCACACACCAGGCCTTGTTACCACATACCCTGCTATTACACACCCCCTGTTGTTAGTTACTAACAGTCACCATTACCAACTATTCACCCTCCCAACCTGATCGTTAGCAACTCCTTTGTCTGTCCAACTGTCTTTCTCTCTCTTTGGGATCTGTCCTCTTGTTTACTCCCTACCCCACCCACTTCCCTATTTTCTGCAAAAAAATTTCTGAGGAAGGGTCACCAGACCCAAAACGTTAACTCTGTTTTCTCCTTCACGGCTGCTGCCAGACCTGCTGAGCTTTTCCAGCAGCTTTGTTTTTGTTCTGCAGCATAACGTGTCTCTCCTTATACTCAGTGTTCCTCCCAATGAAGGCAAGCATGCCAAAAGCCTTTTTTTACTACCTCATCTACTTGCGCTACCACCTTTAATGATCTGTGGACCCACACACTCAGATCCCTTTGCAAGTCAATACTCACTCGGTTTTTGCAATTCACTGTACAATTTACACCTGTACTTGACCTTCCAAAATGCATCACCTCGTATTTGTCAAAATTAAACTCCATCTGCCATTTTTCTGCCCACGTCTCCTGCTCCTGCTGTATCCCCCGACAATCCTCCTCACTGTCTGCAACTCTACCAATCTTTGTATCATCCACACACTAATTAGACCAGCCACCTTCTCCTCAAAATCATTTATGTACACCACAGTTAATGCCTCATTGAATGTTAAATGGCAATAGGTCAGCTTGTGTCAGTGAGCATCTATTCCTCACTGACTCTTGAGACTTAGATAATAAACTCTTCTATCTGGAAATCCCTGCTCAATAGGTTGACATATTTTTAACAAAAGAGAATTCACTTGGTTTGAATCATTTTAACTAATTTGAAGGCTGTAAGAAAAAGTGACAGATTGGCATTGATTGATGAGGTCACAGATTATTCCTTTTGAAACACAGAGTAACTAGGAGACAATTTGTAAAAAAAAAAATTCATTCCCTTTTTGATTGCTGGGTGACTGCCCGTCTTGTTCCTCACACCATATTTGCAGCTAATGGGATATTGTTAACGGATGTACTGGATTGTTCGAATTGAGTAAAGGCTTCTTCTTTAGTTGCCCTGTTGAAGACAGGTCTGACCCACAGCACCATGACCTCCACCATGACTAGGGCAGGGGTGCAGGGCTCAAATCCACCCCAGCCATAGAAATAGTCAATGCATTTGTGATTATCTTCCAAATTTCTATAGATTCTGGAATAATTCTTAGCAGATTAGAAGATAGCAAATGTTATCCCACTGTATTAGCAGTGAGAGAGTGAAAGCAGGGGAACACAGCCCATTGGTTTTACATCTGCAGTAAGGCTATTTCTAGAATCTACTCTAAAGGATGGGATAAACAGACTTTTGGTTGACAATAATTTGATTGGCGTAGTCAGCACAGATTAGCAAATGGGAAATTATGTTTGACAAACTTGGAGATTTTTGAAGATGTTACAGTTGATAAAAGAGTGCCGATTGAATAGAATAATGGATTGGTTACAGTGCAGTGAAGTCAGTCAGCTCACTGAGTCATCATTGCAAGGGCAACTTAGCTCTAGCCTTTCTCCAAATGTTTGCACTTTTTCTCTTCAGGTACTTATTGAATCTACTGTTACCAGATGCTCAAGCAGTGATTTAACTCTGTGTTTAAGCATTCTCCTCTGCTCATCATTGGTTCTTTTGTCAATCATTTTAACTCTATGGTACCTTTATCTCTCATCACACATTGTATCCTCCTTTTCAAGTCTGAGGATTTTAAGAAATGAGAATAGCTATAATATGAGTTGCCTCTGCGCCTTCTTTGCAGCTGTAACACTGTATTCTGCAGCCTGTTCTGCTGCCTTGATGCACTTTGTATGGTACAATCACCCAGGCAAGTATCACTCCTCGTTCGCTGAGGAGTTCAGGAAGGCATACCAGAAACAGCACCCTGCTCGCCTGAAACTGAGGCGTTAACCTTGTAAAGCTGCAATACAGGACTCTTTGCATGCAAAACAGTAAATACTTGCTGCCATCAACAGGGCTAAGCAAACGCACAGCTGACCAATCAGAATTAAGCACCGTAGTCCTGTTGCATTCAGCTGAAAAAGATTACACTCTAGAGAGGGAGACTGTAATTGATGGGGGGTAAGGGGCGGGGGGGGGGGGCAGCAGATCAATCCTGAAGATAAAGATGAAGCAGTAAAATTTTCACTCAGAAGTGCCATTTGGTTTCCGCCTGAGGTTGCCAGCTTTATACCTCATTCAACTTGCATTGATAGCAAGAAATGCCTGTAACAACATATTGGATAATATGAAGTCCAGCCAACTGTACTGAAGACATGCGCTGTAGATGAAACAATACTTTTCACAGTAATTCAGTACGTGACAACAATAAATCGAATCCAAACTATCCCCTGCTTTACAGCATGGCACAATTCAAAGCCTGTCCCAGTGAGTGGAATTTTGCAGGATCGATAGTTGCAATCCAAGGATGCAGTTTATGGCTATTGAAATGGTAAAAGTAGTAAAGATAGAAAGTCCAAAAAAAATCTTCATGCACACTCAATTAATTACATAGTAAGGAAAGAAATGTCAGATGTAAAATTTTATATTGAGAATTGCAAAATAGCGTTTATTGATCAAAAACTTTTCAGCACAGGCACGCTGTACAATGATGGAACTGAGTTAACATAGGGAATCTTAGAACAAAACGTTAGACATGTAATTTTTTATGTTTTAGTCATATAAGAAGATAATTACACAGAGATAATGTAGCCAGAAGAGTATAAGGTCTGGATTTTCACAACCAAGTAGAATGACCTGGGTACGTGCATTTGTTTTAAAGGGCTTTATCACAGCCAATGCTTGCTCAGGCTGGGGGATTGGAGAAAGAAGATGGAATCAGGCCTTTGGGGCCCTAAAGCACACAATATGCTGGCATGGGTGTGGGTGGTAGTTAGGCTCTTTGGTTCTTCAGGACTTTCCCAGTTTTCTTTTTAAGAAATGGCCAGTCATCACTCCTCACAGCATTTCAACCTTGACCAGCCTGCGGAACACCTTCCATGCCAACTCAGGTCCCCATACCATCTCATATCATGTTGACCTGTCATGCTAGCTCAATATCACCTCCTAGCTCCATTCTACCTCTGTAGACATTCAAACAATATCCAACACGGGAAGATCTCAGTCTCAGAAGTCTCGTGGTGTTGAAATAAAATTAAACTGCTAGCAATTTAATTGAATTCTCACTCATAGACACTTAATAATGACTAAAACTCCCATTGATGAAACCCATTCAAAGATTTTAATTGTCTTAAAAAGTTTAATCTATTATAAGGACAAACTTCTATTCATAAATTGAAAGCCAGATAACCCTTTAATAGCCACATTAAATAATCATTCAAAATGTGAATGTATCATTGTGCATTCCATTCTTCCATCCTGAGATAGGTGATTTTTTTGTACCTTGCAGCCAAGTATACATTATGATCCCAGCAATAACATAGCTCTTGGAGACTGTGAACCAGACAGGTGAAGTTTTTTCTAGCCTACATTCAATTACCTGTAAGCAAAACAGTCTCGGATGTTTCCCCTTCAACTCTGGCACCTTCAATTTTAAAGCAATTTCACATCATAACACTTAACCAGACCTTAACTATGCTTGACAAGTATATATGTCAACTCCATAAATCTATGATTGCTGGTTAAAACCAGCCAAAAACGGGACTGGTTTTAATTCGACACTAAATTCAAAAGACGCAGCTGAATTTTGGGTTCCTCACATGTATATCCATCCATTCCACGTGCTATCAAAAAAGATATCTTTAGACACCAGTGTTTACATTTCCACATCCGAAACCCACCTGCTATGCAAATTTTCCCCTAATTATACAGACTTTATGTTAATGCCCTGCAATAAAAAAACCTGGAGAGTCATATTGTATTTTACCTCAAGAAAGGCATCCAGGGTTTGGAAAGGTTGTCCAGGATTAAAATTCACGATAATTAAGTTGTAGGAATGAACCAGAAGGGAATGTTGTAGTTTGAAAGATTATTTTTATTCAAAGTACGGTAAATGCTTTGTATAATGCCAGACAAGGCACTAGATAGGGAAGTGTTTCAAATACAGTTAGATGCCTAGAAGCATGAGTTGGGCTATAAGAACAAAGAACAAAGAACAAAGAAACCTACAGCACAGGAACAGGCCCTTCGGCCCTCCAAGCCTGCGCCGGTCAAGATCCTCTGTCTAACCTGTCATCTATTTTCTAAGGATCTGTGTCCATTTGCTCCCTGCCCATCCATGTACCTGTACAAATATATCTTAAAAGACACTAACGTGTCTGCGTCTACCACCTCCGCTGGCAAAGCGTTCCAGGTGCCCACCACCCTCTGTGTAAAGAACTTTCCATGCATATCTCCCTTAAACTTTCCGCCTCTCACTTTGAACTCGTGACCCCTAGTAATTGAGTCCCCCACTTTGGGCAAAAACTTTTTGCTATCCACCATGTCTATACCCCTCATGATTTTGTAGACCTCAATCAGGTCCCCCCTCAATCTCTGTCTTTCTATTGAAAATAATCCTAATCTATTCAACCTCTCTTCATAGCTAGCACCCTCCGTACGAGGCAACATCCTGGTGAACCTCCTCTGCACCCTCTCCAAAGCATCCACATCCTTTTGGTAATGTGGCGACCAGAACTGTACACAGTACTCCAAATGTGGCCGAACTAAAGTCCTATACAACTGCAACATGACCTGCCAACTCTTGTACTCAATACCCTGCCCAATGAAGGAAAGCATGCCATATACCTTCTTGATCACCCTATTGACCTGCGTTGTCACCTTCAGGGAACAATGGACCTGAACACCTAGATCTCTCTGTTCATCAATTTTCCCTAGGACTTTTCCATTTACTGTATAGTTCGCCCTTGAATTAGATCTTCCAAAATGCATCACCTCGCATTTGCCTGGATTGAACTCCATCTTCCATTTATCTGGTCAACTCTCCAGTCTATCTATAGTCTGCTGTAATTTCTGACAGTCCCCTTCACTATCAGCTACTCCACCAATCTTAGTGTCATCAGCAAACTTGCTGATCAGACCACCTACACCTTCCTCCAGATCATTTATATATATCACAAACAACAGTGGTCTCAGCACAGATCCCTGTGGAACACCACTGGTCACAGGTCTCCAATTTGAGAAACTCCCTTCTACTACTACCCTCTGTCTCCTGTTGCCCAGCCAGTTTTTTATCCATCTAGCTAGCACACCCTGGACACCATGTGACTTCACTTTCTCCATTAGCCTGCCATGGGGAACCTTATCAAATGTCATAAGGAAGACGATATGCTTTGATGGGCCAAATGACCTCAAGGTATCCTTCACTTCTTGATTGGCATGAATTCCAATAATTTTTAGGCAAAGAATAAGCGGCTTGACATCTTGTGTTATTAATCATAAAACATCAGCAAACATTAAGAGCCTATGGACATAACAACAGATGAAAATTGATTGCTTATTTGATCGTTTCCTTCAACATCATTCCAAAGTTTCTTGTCTCATCAGGTGAAAAGTTTTGTTCTCCTGTGAGTACTGGCACCAAATATCAGTCATCACGAAGCCAATTCATGAGATTTTGACAGAAGCTAAGTGAATTCTGTTAAAGCAAATTGTATTGCCCTTTTAGTGACTGCTTCTGTCACTTCATGAATGTGGATATGATTTTGACATACTTGATCCAGCCTCTGAGCCAGAAAGTCAATGAACAATGATGGATTTGATCAGTCTGTCAATGCATTGTAGAAGATTTAGTACTGTTCTGGCTTATAAGTGATAGTTGCATGACTGAGCAATGCAATAACTAAAGACAGCAAAAGAGAATAATTCTTTTTGATGGTTTTCATCTTAGTCAAAATCATAATCATAATTCCATTATGTGAATTAGTGCATGAAAATGGCTTATTTTTCAACTTCTTAACTTGGTGATGTTAAAAAAATATTGATTGAAATTCCTGGTTTTGTGAGTTTATATTTTTATGTAGTAGGTGTCAGAAATGGGAAGGAACCCGGATTTGCATCGTTTCCACGCTATTTGAAAACTGGCAGGATATAAGGAGTACTTACACCCCATTAGGTAGATCCATGAAATGATACAATGCTGATGAAATAGTGACATTAATCACAAAATAAATTTCCCTCACCCAAAACACTTAGAAGCTAAGAAGTGATATTGATATAGCCCAGTTAATGGTTGAGCTTCACAAGTACTTTCGTGTTGGTAAATTTACACGTTGCCACGTTGCAAGGAAGCAATTAAATGAATGATAATTCGCTTTACTGCGTTATTGCAGTTTCAAGAGCATACTTAATATTCCACTAATCTTCCTTAAATTGAGTCACACAAGAAGACAAGCAGTGTCTTGATTTAATATCTCATCTGTAAGATTGCACTTCCGACAGTGCAGCACGCCCAAAATACTGCATTGAAATATTATTGTAGATTATGTACTGAAGTCTCCGTAGTGGATCCAACGAACAAATAAAAGAGATAGAGAAGTATGACAAATGGGGAGAGCGTCAGCTGTGAGTGTTGGTGACAAAGTTATTTTTCAGGGCCATCATCAGTGAAATTGTTTTAATGTGCATAGTATCAATTACAACCAGGTCAAATTGAAAATGGCAACTAATAATCCTAAAATATATATTAAATTCCTGAAGTGCATGGTGGCCTTGTGAGCCCAACAGCATGCCATTTCAAAATAGCATTGACAAATTTATCAGTAGCCACAAGGCTACGAGGCTCTTGGCCTCACTTTACTAATGCTACCACTACATTAGTGAAGAAATTGTGAGATGACCCCTAAATCTGAATGATTACTAAATTAGTTTCATGCGGGAGATATTTACTGCAATTACTTTTATTTTTCAGCTATGCTATTCTAGGTGACATAGTCTTTTACCGTAAATAATTACTATAGTTTTTAGGGATATAAGAAATATTCCAAAGTGTCTCATCCATTAGGAGGTTAGGTACACAACCAGATAAATTTCACATTCCTTATAAGTTTCAGTCAACATCTGGTATCTACAAGTCATACTGAGGTGATGGACGAACCTGAGTCAAAGCCATGAAAGATGAGTTGGTCTGTTTCCAGACGGTAACAATGTCTCAGCATTCTCATTGTCGAGGCAACAGTAAAGCACATGGCATAGCTTAACTTAATTGAATGGGTGGAATATTTCTGTCCTGTCTCAACATAGTGACTGGATATGATCTGTTTGCAAACTACTGCTCACATTGAAGACCATGAAATATGTAACTTACTCAGTAGTCAATGCCTTTGTGGGGTATATATCATTTGATATTGAGAGTACACGAACACTTTCCACTTTATAAGTTGCAAATGCAAAGGAGTCAGAATAAATGACTGTCCAGTGCTCCAGAGGTAAATGATTGATTTGATGCCAGTGACACAACATAAGGCTCAAGTTCTTCGTTTTGAGATTAACTCTCACTTAGCCACATCGTGTAGGCATGAACACACAATAATGCTGAAAAGAGAATACCCCATTGATTCTTCCAGCCTACCTTAAGAAAATACAATGTCATGTAATCATAATATATTAAAACTTGCTAATTGAAAATCATATAATTTCCTAGAAAAGGTCAAAAAAACAAGATTAAACTGAAGCTAACTAGGAAAGACAGTCTGGACAATGTGGGTCCCCTATAACAACAGACAATAAAAATTGCTGAGGAGACCAAGCTAAACACTTGACTGGGCTAGTAACACAGTGATATTTTATTGAGCTATTAATCTAGGGGTACAGTGATATTTGGCTTAAAAGTTCAAATTCAACAAGGGTAATGGGTTATTTAACCTAAATTAAATACACCTGCAAATAAGGAGCTTGTAACATCCTTCAGTGTTGCTGGGTCAAAATCCTGGAATTCCCTCCCTAATAGCATTGTGGGGCAACCCACAGCAGGAGGACTGCAGCGGTTCAAGAAGGAAGCTCACCACCACCTTAAGAGCAACTAGAGATGGGCAAGAAATGCTGGCCAGCCAGAGATGCCCACAACCCAAAAATGAATAGTGAAAAAAGATTGGTCTGAGATACATGGGCTATAGGGAAATGTGTGACAGAATTAGGCAACGAGTGTGGCAAGGCATCTCTCAACATCGAGAGGATTTCACAGCAACTTCTATGCTTTTCAGGTTTTATGGCAAGATTCTCATTAGGCAGCAATGAGATGCCAATTGACAAGGATTAGCACTTTAACATTTTGTTGATGACACAACGTGCCATCATTGATATTTCAATAAACTCACTAAATAAGGTAGGCATCAGGAAAACTTGACAAGGAAAGCAGAGTGCATATTTGGTGGATTTGACTTGCTACTTGCTCCAAATGATCCACATGTAGCATACAACTAAAGTATAGGGCAGGGCATGAACCATGGGCACCAGCCTTAGGCACCCTTCTGCACTAAACATTGCCATATCCAGCAACCTGATGACCATCCTGACACCTCACTAATACACTGGCAGTGTGTTTTGGAAGCACAGGCTTACATTGCAGTGCACACCAGCAACAAACATTGAAAGACTGCAGCAGGGACACTGCATGCACAGGCACATACACCCAGATCATAGACTGGACCAGGCTGCATCTCAGGGCTGTTCACTTGCTGTCTTAGCATTCACTCACTTAGCAAACTCACACCGTCCGTTTCTGCTTGCCTTACCATAGCAAGCGGTACACAGTGACAAACAGGCAGCTTGCCTTGTTGTTCAGCAGTCATCAGTTAAGTGGGCATACATATTGCAGTATGGCAGTGTGCCACAGCAATATCACACTTGCATCACATGCCAGCAGCCTACATGGTTACTACAACATGTACAGCAAACAGGTAGCTGTGGCTCTAAGTCTTAGGGGACTAGAGCTTCCTGAAGTCCATGGAGGTAGTCAGTCAGGAATTCCTGGCACAGTAAGTCAAGGGAAGCCTTCTGTAACAGTCCAGGAGATTAGCCATAGTCAAATATCCACACGGGGCTCTATCAGTCAAGGGGACCATGTCTTCACAGTCCCAGCATGGCCCGATGTGATAGCGAACACATTGCCTCTCCCCCCATTCTTTAGCAAAGCCAGCAGGTTGTCGGTGCAGACCCCCACCCACTGAGCCTCGTCTATGGTCGTGAAGTGATGACACATGGTGTAATGATATTTTTTCGGGCTTCAAAAAAAGACCAACGAACATATGCATAGTTAAAACATAAACGTTTATTTACAAGCTGACAGTCACACATAAGCCATTACAACCTGTGTGACCAAAATTGCCCCCAATAAATAACAAAAAAAATGTTGTAAAAACTCAGCAGGACTGGCAGCATCTGTGGAGAGATAGCAGATTTAATGTCTCAGGTCCAGTGAACCTTCTTCAGAACGAAAGTTTTGAAGATAAATCACTTGATGCAAAAGATTAACTGTTTTCGTCTATAGACGCTGTCAATCCTGCTGAGTTCTTTCAGCATTTTTTGCTTTTGTTTTTACTTTCCAGCAGGTGCAGTTCTTTGGTCTTTTTGCTCTCAACATGTGTTTCTTTCTTCCTTTACATCTCACTGAGACTTTGTACACTCCCTTGTTCTGCAGCTGGGTACACAGAACCTGCTAATCCTGAAGGCTTGGATGGGTGACCCTGGAGCACTTGTATCTGGATAGATACACTATAACATGATTACAATCCCAGTTTGGATTAGGACAATTGGAATCCCCCTCCCTCTCATTATCACTTCATTAATTGTGTTGTAAATATCTAACTTCCCTGCAGATTTACCATTTGTTATTTTTCCCATTCACTGAGGTTTTGTAGAATATATGCAATCTTGTAATAGCACCTCTATTGTTTTTATCTCGAATCAAATGCTTTGTTGGAAGGATTATAGAGAATATGCAGCACAGAAACAGAACTAATAGATTGACTGGTTTATGACAAGGTTTTTGCTTTAATTGAACATTCTTCTACATTTGCTCATCCAGTTCTATGAGCATGGTCCTTCCCCTCAGATATTTTTATAACAACAGATTAAACCCCTTTAAATTCTATTTCCTGTGGTGGGAGTTCCACATTCTTACCACTCTCTGGGGAGAAGGAATTTCTCTTGAATTCCTTATTTGATTTCTGGGTAAAGATCTTACATTAAAATACTGTAGCTTTGTTTTTCCCTCAATGTAATATACTTTCCAGAACTATTCAGTTGAAACCCTTCATAATTTGAATCATTTCTGTTCTGTCTCCTGTCAGCCATCTCTTTTAAAGAGGAAATAGACCCAAACATTTTTTATAAGTATGAAATTGTAGTTCTGCTACTTTTCCTTGTGAATGCTTTTTGTAACATCTCCAGTGCCTCTACATCCTTTATATAATGTGATGGCTCTAATCATTTTAATTGTGTCAAAGTGCTGAGTTTGCTTTTGATACACCTCATAATCTGCTTCACAATTTCTAGTGATTTCTCATTTATCCTCCCGGATCTTTTGGACTTCAATGCCATTTAGATTTCTATTTTCCAAAAAATATGTGACATCCCTTTCCTTACAAAAGATCAATAGCTAAGACTTAATCTATGTTGAAAAACATATACCAATCTTGCCTCACAAGTTTAAAATCATCTTGCAATGCATATTGAAAATCCTCAATAATCTTGTGGATCAGTTGTGTTTTATCAAAAGAATACATAATTTTAAATATTGTGATTAATAATGGCCCCAGCACTGATTGTGAAACTCCACTTTCTATCTTCTGTAACTCTAAATAGCTATGGTCTGATTACTGCCCTGCAGCCAGCTAGCTACCCATACACATAGCATGATTTTACTCATTAATCTATCAATTGGCACCTTACAAAATGTTTTTTTAGATCCAATTATCTACAACTATTGGATTACTCTAGTTTACTATAATATTTCTGCAAAGAATTCTATGAGGTTTGTCTAGCAGGATATTTCTCATTTGAAATCCATGCTTAACACTATTTTTTCTATACTTGGCTTTCAGGTGTTTTGCTATTTTCAATCGTAGGAGGATTCCATTTTTTTCCCTGCCACAAATGTTAAGATGGCTGGTGTGCATTATCCTTATTCTTAAATGTAGGCATTATGCCAGTTATACATCAATCTCTGCCACTATGGTTTCCTTACAGAATTTATTGGTATGCACTGAAAATATCTCTGCTACAAGATCATAAGAAATCAGAGCAAGAATAGGTTGCTCCACCATTCAATATGATTATGATTATGATTGATCAAACACTCCTCATATCCACTTTCAAGATAACAAAGTGTGAAGCTGGATGAACACAGCAGGCCAAGCAGCATCTCAGGAGCACAAAAGCTGACGTTTCGGGCCGAGACCCTTCATCAGAGAGCATCAGCTTTTGTGCTCCTGAGATGCTGCTTGGCCTGCTGTGTTCATCCAGCTTCACACTTTGTTATCTTGGATTCTCCAGCATCTGCAGTTCCCATTATCACTGATACAATCATATCCACTTTCATTCCCTTTCCCTATAACTCTCAATTCCATTACTGATCACGGCTCTATCTCAGCCTTAAAATATACACAAGGATTCTGCCCCAACAATTCTCTCTGGAATGGAATTCCAAAGGCAAATATGGAAAGTAGTCAACCTTTAGGAAGAAATTCCTTCCTATCTCAGTCTTAAATTGACATGGCTTGATTCTGACCCAATGTCCTCTGGTCTTAGACTCTCCCCTGAGGGGAAACTTCCTTTTGGTTTTTTTACAGGCTTGACATGGTAAATGCCATCTTTTTTCCTTTTTCATGAGGTCACCTCTCAAGGTTCCAAATTCCACTGAATGGAGCCACCACCAGTTTAGACTAATTCAAAAGATAATCCTTCTGTGGTCAAGTGACCCTGAAGTCCTGGATTGTTACGGAAATATTCACATATTTCATGGGCATGGATTAAAAACTCAGTGTGGAAGCCAAGTTTGAACCTTGCCAAATGTAGAATTGGAACACACAGTATTCATGCTGCAAGGCCTTGGACAATCAACTTTGCATTGATAGCAAATAGGCCTGGAGATGTCTGGCCAGATGCTAATGGTCACATTGTTTTAGAGCAAACCCTGCTTTTTTAGAAGAATGCTATGCAGACTTGGTGGCACCCAGCTCACTGGGATGTCAGAGACATAGCGTGAAAAGAGCAGCACTTGACAATTGAAGGTTCAAAGTCATGTTCTGTGAGTTCCAAATATGGAAAATAGTCACCTCATTCGAACGGTCTATTCTTGCAGTATTGGACGCAAGCCAAATCTTCAAGGAGGGCATAAAGTGGGGGAGAAACGGGCAAACTGGAGCCACCAGCTCACTCTGCTTTTTGTATCTTCCTCAGTGACATTGCTTGAGACACCCCCTTGGTGAGATGACCCAAAGACCAGAACCAGTTTTAGATGAGAGGGGAAGCACAAATTGATGACTGCAGATCCTGAAACAACAGTGAAGAACATCTTGTCCCAATCTTACTGAACTGGTATCACCTGTCCTTTCAGAAAAACTATTCAATTATTGTGGTAGGGACCTACGGGTACGATGTAGTGAATCCTCACAGGAGTATGTCAGAAGTGAATATGTAGTGTAGACGTGAGAGTGTTCCCTGAAGTAGCTTGTGAAGAAATTGATAGAATTTATCTTTGTCTTTTATATTTCTTCAATGATTTAAATCAGGTCGTTCAATATTTAACCTTTATTTCAAGTGTAGCTTTGTCATCTCAAATTCATCTTTGCAGGCCACATGGGACCTTCTACTTGGTAAATGCTTAAGCAAAATAATTAATTATTATGACCACCATTTTGAAGCTGTTGTTGTGATTTTATTCTGTTATTCCTTCAGTGGCCTTATTCCCATTCAAACATCCCATGGTTTAACTCTCTACTTCTAGAATATTTTAGTTTTAGTTTGTTTATGTGTCTTGACAGTTTAATTTCATGATTCTGAGCTTATTTGTTCTGTGTCAATCATACAAATCTGTTTACATTTGATGTTCTCTGTGTTTATTTGGTTAAGCCCTAAGTGCAGAATCAGGAAAAAGAAAGCAGGAAAAAAAAAAGAGTTCAAAGTCAGAACTGACCAGATGAAGCAGATATTTTGTGGCTGCAGAGATATTTTAAGTCCTGTGAATTTACCTTTTACGTACAAGCCAGTGTCATCTGTACAATATATACAAAAGTGACAACATGGATGAAGGAGAAAAAAATTAAATGCATCAACTCCTGCACTGTTTTCTTCAGTGGGGCAATCCACCCATGCTGCAGCAGCTCTATGGGATGACAATCAATGTGGTTTGATGTATATTCTACCATGGGTTATGACTGAACATGCTCCATCTGCTGGCCTTCACCAAAAAGACATGCCAGAGAAATTGACTAAAGAAAAATGAGTTTGAGCAGAGATGATTTGTTAATCTACTCTTGACCTTTTCAACATGGTACAGGAGAAGAAAATAGCTCCAATGATTTGTGCAAAAGCAAAGCCTTGATGTTTGAGAGCAATTATTTGTTAAATCGCTTCGAGATTAAAGGGGCAGTGCAGTGACTCAGTGGTTAGTGCTGCTGCCTCACAATGCCAGGGACCTGTGTTTGATTACACCCTAAGGCCACTGCCTGGGTCAAGTTTACTCATTCACTCCATGTCTGCATGGGCTTCTGCTGGGTGCTCCAATTTCCTCCCACAGTCCCAAGATGCGCGGGTTAGGTGGATCGGCCATGCTAAATTGGCCGTAGTGTCCAGGTGTGTGTAAATTAGGTGGGTTAGCCATGGGAAATGTAAGGTAAGGGTTGGGGAGTTGGTCTGCTCTTCAGAGGGGCAGTGTGGACTTGTTGGGCCAAATGGCCCATTTCCACACTGTTGGGATTCAATGGATTAAGGGTCTACTGCCCTTTTTGCAGTTATAGGATGTAGATAGTGAGTTTGATTGAGGAGCAGGCTGGCAGAGTCTGGTGCTCATTCAGAACAGGCACTAATGAGATGGAGGAGTTTTATTGCCAATGAGACAGGATTGAGGTTTTCCACAGGCTGGAATGCGTCTTCATGGCTCTAGAATCAGAGACTGTGGTTTTTCTCTCCTCTTCCATTATAGTTTTCGCCATCATCACTATCTGAAGACCTTAATGGTTCCTTCATTGCTTTGCATGCCAATTTCACTTCCTTCACAATGCAACATTGCGCATTGTGTAGAAGACAATGACAATCCTGGACATCCCCTCTATTGAACAAATTGCAAAGCTCCATCAGGCCGTCAACCCTCCGGGAGCTCATTTTGCGCAATCCTATCATTTGCTCTATGATTGTCCTTGAGCTGTGTGCTGCATTTAAACTCTCACCTGCTGGGCTATGGGGATAATGTGTTGGTAACATGAGCCATTGCCACTCAGGATCCAACCCTGCAAGTGTGCTGGTCCTCATAGCTCTGACAGTTAGGAGTTATATGAAGTCTAGGAGTTATGAGAACTCCTTGGGAAATGAGCAGAGGGCACAATATCCCAGTTGCAGAGTTAAAATGTTTATGGAGCAAGATACATCACATCCCTTTCACCATAGCTCAGGGTGATTTTTCTCATGCAACCATTTGCTTTTCCCTTCATTAAATTATGTAATTAGTCTCTTAGAGACTCTTCAGGAACTCATGTAACAGGAGAGGTGGAAATACTTCCCAGTGCCAGGGCCTTCTGGTGTTCATGGCATATTTAAAGTCCAGCTGCCCAGTTTTTCAAATGCTGCCTTCCAGGAACTGACCCTCAACCCCACGGTGCTTGACTATTATGGCACATGAAGGAAAGTTCACTCATCACCTTCATGGAGAAGGACCTGGTGGTGCTATTGGACCGAGAAGTGGAGAGGAGGGCAACATCCTCACAGGGGAACATGCCACAAGAACAATCCAGCCAGGATCTAGGTCATGGCCAAGCTGAGAAAGGAGACCCTGCAGTAGAGGAGAAAGTTCAATGATCTGTACTCTGCAAAGCTGCTATTTACTCAGGACCACCACTTTAACTATGAGATAGCACACAACTCTTGGAAACCCTCATGGACTACAACTCAGTATTATATTCATTATGTTAGCTCATCAGTTCTCAGTCACCTGATGCTTCCAAATTACAAACCCTTCTTGCTTTCTTTACTTCCTATTTACTCGCTGATGATCCCTCATCCAGCAGCACCCAAAAAGCACTGTTTTTTCTCAATTAGTTTCTTTGTTACATGGAGCTCAAAGATTCATGCAATCTATAATTTCATTGTTAGCCACAGTTGAGACACTTTTTCTTTTGTGAGCTTTGACTCAAAACAAACGTACAAATGTTACAATGAATGCATTGATTCCTTAAATGTTAAGCACTGCCATGACTTTAATGAAGTTACCCAAGTCTTACACAGTTAACACACATCTCATATACTTGAAGTTTATTTTGTTTAGGGTCAAAGTTTTGGATTAGACTGTTTCACTTCCTATCTGAATGAAAAATTATTTCATGTAATGATAATCTTATGTAAGGACGTCTTACTACAAGGTTTTCAATTAATCCCTGACTGCAATAAAAAACTGGGATAGTCTATCCCCTAAATGATTCTTCAATTTACTACTCTAAAGTATCTTGTATACACACCAGGAATTCATCTGTAAGAGTATTATTGCAAATGTGATCCTCTCAATCTAAAAAGTAGATTAAAAACGCCATTACTGTACATAGTTCTTTAATTTCCTGTTTAATGACTCCCCCTACTTTGCCACTACTGTTTGGAAGCCTATTACAATGCCAACTCATGTTTTTCACTTCTAAGCTCCACCTAGACTGATTTAATATTGAGATTTCCTGTATTAACATTCTCTCACTGTTTCACAACAACATGCCGTCTCCTTTTCCTTTTAGCCTTCCTGAAGGTTGTTTGGATATTCAGTTCCCAGCCTCTGTCACAGCAACCATATCTCCATAATTGCAATCATATTGTACCCAATTACAAAATTTTATGTTATTAATTCTTTTATCTTATTGCAAATGCTCCATCCATTCATCTATATGGTGCTTTATTTATCTTTTTGGCATTTTCACCTTTTTTGTACTTCAGTTCAATGTATTGCTTTTATTCCTCCTACCTTCCATTTCTTTCCTTACACCTTTTCTATCCTTCATTGCCGCCTTTGTTTCCCCCTCCTTAGGTTCCTGTTTGCCTGCCACTTTAACTTATACCCTCACCCATATTTTAATCTACTTTAATCTACTGTAAATGCCCCCATTTGGATACTAACTTATAGACAATTATCTTCCCCAGTATTGCTACTGATGTCTCAAGAATCAAACTCCATTCCTCCAAAACTATAATGCATTCCACTAGTCGATAAGCCCTTACCTGATCTTACTAGGACAGGGAGCAATGCTGAGATTACCACCACTTTTGCTGCTTTTCCATTTATTTCCTTTTTCTATTCAATTACGGGATGTGGGCATCACTGGCTGGGCCAGTATTTCTTGCCCGTCCCTAGTTGCCCTTGAGAAAGTGGTGGTGAGCTGCCTTCTCGAACCACTGCAGTCCTCCTGTTGTGGGTTGATCCACAATGCCATTAGGGAGGGAATTTCAGGATTTTGACCAGTGACAGTGAAGGAATGGCGATATATTTCCAAGTCTGGATGGAGAGTGGCTTGAAAGGGAACTTGAAGGTGGTGATGTTTCTATGTATCTGCTGCCTTTATCCTTTTAGGTGGAAACAGTTGTGGGTTTGGAATGTGCTGTCTGAAGATCTTTGGTGAATTTCAACAGTGCATCTTGTAGATAGTATACACTACTACTGAGCATTGATGGTGGAAGGAGTGGATGCTTGTAGATGCAGTGCCAATCAAACAGGTTGCCTTGTCCTGGACGCTGTTAACATTCTTGAATATTATTGGAGCTGCACCCATTCAGGCAAGTGGGGAGTATTCCATAAGACTCCCACTTGTGTATTGTAGATGTTGGGCAGGCTTTGGGGAATCAGAAGTTAAGTTAATTGCCACAATGTTCCTTGCCTCTGATGTGCTCTTGGAGCCACTGCATTTAGATGGTGAGTCCAGTTAAGTTTCTGGTCCATGGTAACCCCCAGGATGTTGGTAGTGGGGTATTCAGTGACAGTAACACCGTTGAATGGCCAGGGACAGTGGCGAGATTTCCGCTTATTGGTGATGGTGATAGCTCGGAATTTGTGTGGCATGGATGTTACTTGCTCCTTGTCATCCTGAGCCTGTATATTGCCCAGATCTTGTTGAATTTGAACACAGACTGCTTCAGTATCTGAGGCGTCACAAATGTCACCCAACATTGTGCAATCATCAGCAAGCATCCCCATTTCTGACTATATGATAAAGGGAAAGTCATTGATGAGGCAATTGAAGACGGTTGGCCCTAGGACACTACCTTGAGGAACTCCTACAGAGATGTCCTGCAGCTGAATTGACTGACCTCCAACAACTACGACCATCTTTCTGTGTGCCAGGTATGATTCCAACCAGCAGAGCATTTGCCCCATGATTCCCATTGATTCCAGTTTTGGAAGAGCTCCTGAATACCACTCTTACCATTACAGATTTCTGGACAACTAGTCTACTTGCAGCAAGGCGTAGAAAAGGAAGCTGAACATTACTGGCGCAGGATGTGTCGATAATAAGATCTTTAAAAAGCAGCAGTCTCCTTAATCCTCATCATTGGTGGCCCCTCGCAGATGAGGATGACTCTCCCACTCTCAGGGTGAGTCTGTAGGTGGCTGGCCAGACCGATATGGCTACCACAGGCTCTGATACACTTGGGGCAGGTTGTGGTCACAGGAAGGAGTGGGTGGGGCATTGATATGGCAGCGCGTTGCTTTCACTGTTTTCACCTGGCTTCCATTTTGTTGCTGTTGGTAAGTCTCGAGGTGCTTGACACCTTCCTGGATGCTCCTCCTCCACTTTGGACGATTTTGGGCCAGTGACTCCCAGGTGTTTGCAGCACACCATACCGCTGCCTGATGAGAATCTCACTGCAATGGCAACACATTATTTAAAAGATGCAGTGAACTGCTCCCACTGTCAAGATAGATGTCGCTGGAATTCTGACATGATTTTGCCACGTCATTTATGCGCCTGTAAGATCCCGCCCAATAAACCAGCCGGAAGATTCAATTCGCTGAGTCTAGAGATGTCAAAAAGCATGTGTAAGCATTTAAGCTGCATATGGGCTGAAGAATGGACTGAGGGCAATGATGGTACAGATGTGGGAGTACATGATCTTTCAGATAAGAAGGATGAAGGACTGACGATTCAGTTTGAAGTTGAATGGAATATTGCTCAGAGAAGATAGACAGAGCGAGATCAGTAAATAAAGTCTTGAAGTCTTGGGGAACACACCATGGTACAGACAATTAAATTATAATTTACAATATGTGATGCTTTGTTTTTGAAAATAATGCTAAAGGCCTTAAATTAAAACAGACAATGGATACCAAGAGAGGGATAAATGCATCCTTGTAACCCTTCAACTGAATCCTCTGCATGATCTAATTCACTAACTCACTCAACGTGACAGCTTTATTTGGCTGAGCCAATGTGAATGCATATTTTATGAAAGTACACTCTAAATAATTCTCAACTTTAAAGGCAAAAAGAAAGAAGTCAGCTCCTTTGTCTTCTCCTTAATGATCCATTGAATCAACTCTGCCATTTACATGTGTTTTATGTAGGCAATTAAAATGCTCGACTTGCAGATTTTGGTGTCAACAGTTATTAAACTGCCATTTGGTGCTTGAAGCACAATGCAATTTCTCTTTGAGCCAAAACTTGACAGAGCAAAGCAAAAATATAAAACTGGCCCATGTGGGAAGATGTGTTAATGGATTGGGACGTAGGAAGCAATAAAGAGATATTCTTTTATTTTCAAATCTTAAACATTGTTTCAATCTGCAATAGTCTGAAAGATATAAATTTCTGTGTTCTTTTTTGAGATTCTGACAGCATAACTTTACAGAATTGTGCCAATGGTAAGCAAATAATGTCCTGATACATTGTAAAATGTCAGAATTAGCTTGGGTAAAGTAATTAATGAGGGAGTTTCAGTAAATATAAGGTAAAGTACCCTTTCTGTGAATCATAATTGTACGCATTGCACTTGACAAACAATATGTCGAATTTTGCCTGAAATTGGACCTGATTAAACACTCATAAATTTGCATTGCAATTTGTACACACTCTGAAAGATAATTGGTATCTATTTTTAATTAAAAATTGCTGTGCTGTATTGATGTAAGTTTGCAGTGTTAGCATTTCTGCTGCACGTTTCCCGCAGCAGCTGTACAATAATAGCTTCACAAATGGCTTGTGACTTGTGAAAACACAGAAAAATGTACAAACAGTATTTAGTTTTGCTGTTGCAGCAAAGAAGGGATGAAACATTTCAATAAACATTGTTATTGATCGTAATTCAAATGAATTATAACATTAGGTGATATAACGTGTTGCAATTTCATGACTTTAAACCCTCTCTTCATACAATAATTATGAGGACTTATAATTTATCGTGTGTTTCCTATCCTGCTGACTCAGATTGACATCAAATTTGGGAAAACTGTTCATTGTAGGTCCACTGAAAGTAGGCAGGGATGCTACATTTATTCCTTTCTCAATCATAAGAACAGATGTAAGCCCTTTACATTTGCATGACTTTTGTCATTTCATTCCATGATGAATTGTAAATTCTGCATTTATTAATAGTGGAATTATAAGACCATAAGACATAGGAGCAGAAATTAGGCCATTCAGCCCATCAAGTCTGCTCCGCCATTCAATCAAGGCTGATGTTTCTCAATCCCATTCTCCTGCTTTCTCTCTGTAACACTCGATTCCCAGGACAATCAAGAACCTATCTATCTCTGTCTTAAATATACTCAATGACCTAGCCTCCACAGTTCTCTGCGGCAGCGAATACTGGCTGAAGAACCTTCTCCTCATCCCCGTTCTAAACGGTCTTCCCTTTGCTCTGAGGCTGTGCCCTCGGGTCCTAGTCTCTCCTACCAATGGAAACACCTCCCTAACATCCATTCTGACTAGGCCATTCAGTATTCTGTAAGTTTCAATTAGATCCCCCCTCATCCTTCTAAACTCCAACGAATATAGCTCCAGGGTCTTCAAATGTTCCTCATATGTTAAGCTTGCCATTTCTGGGACCATTCTTGTGAATCTCCTCTGAACCTGCAGTAGGGCCAGTATATCCTTCCTGAGATATAGGTCCCGAAATTGCACACAATACTTCAAGTGTGATCTGAACAGAGCACTATAGAGCCTCAGAAGTACGTCGCTGCTTTTATATTCAAGGCCTCTCCAAATAAATGTCAAAGTTGCATTTGCCTTCCTAATGACTGACTTAACCTGCAAGTTTACCTTGAGAGAATACTTGACTGGAACTCCCAAATCTCTTTGCACTTCAGATTTCAAAATTTTCTCTCCATTTAGAAAATAGTACAAGCTTTTATTCTGCTTACCAAATTGCATGACCTCACACTTTCTTACATTGTACTCCATCTGCCATTTCTTTGCCCACTCTCCTAACTTGCCCAAATCCCTCTGCAGCCACCACCTCCTCAATACTACCTGTCCCTCCACCTATCTTTGTATTGTCTGCAAACTTGGCCAGAATGCCCACAGTTCCTTCATCTAGATCATTAATGTATAAAGCGAGAAGTTGTGGTCCCAACACTGACGCTTGTGGAACACCACTTGTCATCGGCTGCCATCCTGAGAAAGACCCCTTTCTCTGCTTTCTGCTGGACAGCCAATCTTCTAGCACCTTGCCTCTAACACCATGGACCTTTATCTTACTCAGCAGCCTCCTGTGCAACACCTTGTCAAAGGCCTCCTTGAAGTCCAGGAATATAACATCCATTGGCTCTCCTTGGTCTACCCTTTTCATTACTTCCTCAAAGAATTCCAGCAGATTTGTCAAGCATGACCTCCCCTTGATGGAATCATGCTGACTTTGCCCTATTTTACCATACACTTCCAAATATTCAGAAATCTCATCCTTTACAATGGGCTCCAAAACCTTACCCACGACCGAGGTTAGGCTAATTGGCCTGTAATATTCATTCTTTTTCCTGACACCCTTTTTAAACAGGGGTGTCATGTTAGCAATTTTTCAATCCTCTGGGACCCTCCCTGACTCCAGCGATTCCTGAAAGATCACCACTAATGCTTCCATTATCTCTTCAGCTATCTCCTTTAGAACTTTGCAGTGTAGTCCATCTGGTCCAGGTTATTTATCCACCAGACTTGATGGGCTGAATGGCCTAATGGAGTCCTATGGAGAAATAAAGTAAACTCACAATGTACTGATATTATTAAAGCGAAACCAATTTAAACTTGGAAATATTTCTCTAAAGAGACAAAAGAAAGCACAATAGCCTAAGGGAGGAACATGCTCACTGACATCGGGAAGAGTGGAGAAAATGCTTGATCTCAATACTCAATGAGATCCAAACCATATCAAGGAGTTCAGCACCACAGAGCATAACCCTGTGAAGTCTGAGAAGTTTGAAAGGAGCCAAGTACTGACATTGTAATTATAATGAGGCCAAAATCTTGGGCTGCGATTGGAAGAATGGAATTCGCATCAGAAGCATTCATAATGAAGACAATCATATTGCAACAATATTAGACATATGTGATTCAGCTGACAGAGTTGGAAGGGTACAACAGCTCTAATCTAAAGTGAACAGAAGATAATGTGTTTATAGATGAAGCTGTAAATGAAAACATTTTGCAGAAAGATCCACTCTTGCAGCAGCTTTACTTTCAAAGCCGAGAAAGACTTTGACCCCCTACACAGAACATCACAGCAGGCAGAAGTCGGAATTTTGCCATGGAAATAGTTCCACACAAAATGAGTCAGGAATTGGTAGTGTGGTCGGGCCTGACTAAATTGAACTGTGGTAATAAAATGTGTGGCTGGATGAACACAGCAGGCCCAGCAGCATCCCAGGAGCACAAAAGCTGACGTTTCCGGCCTAGACCCTTCATCAGAGAGGGGGATGTGGTCTGTGGTGTGCCTCAGTTGTATAGAGACCCTGAAGCAGGAAAGTGCTAAGTGATCACTGTGGTGTCATGAAGAGCATTAAAATTACAATGGCCAAAAGGCTGAAATAATTCAGGAAAGTGACTTCCAGACATGTTTGGTGCAGCTTCAGCTAAAGTTCTAGTGAAGCGTCAGATAAATGGCCATATCAGCGTTTCCATTATTTTACCTTGAATTTCCATGGACCTTCACTAGACCTTACCGTCTCTCATGTTTAACAACAATAGACTTGAAGTTTCTTCTTTGTTTATTTCTTTCATGTGATGTTGGCATGAGTAGCTCATTCATAATTGGCCTTAATCTGAGTTTCTTGTAAGGTCATTTTGGATTGGTCCACTACTAGGCTTTAAGCAAAGCATAGTTTAGTCTTACAGTTAAAATACAAAGAAACAAAAAAATGAATTGGGATAACTTTAACTTAATTGAGCTACTTAACAAAAGAATGTGTTATTTAACTACTAGTAATCCATTGTTCCAATATTGTAACATCACACAAACACACCCTTAGCCAAGGAAAATGCAGCAAAACAGATTTTCTCACATACAATCTCCAGTCCAGGAGAAAGGAATACCAAAAGAAACAAACTAATAGCAAAGAGAGCTCAAGCTCTTTACTGCAGCAGAGAGGGATCTAAATCTATCAGCTTCTACAGCCAAAAATCCCAACTTTAATTGAAAATAAAACTGAAACGCTGGGTCTGTCTGAGCCTGACTTCACCCACTCATGCTTATTTCATCTAATTTTACAAAAAGACTCAGAGAGCTCAAAGCTCTTGGTCACTGCTTCTGGAACACTCATTCCATCTCCTGCGTGATAACACTACTGTGCAAAGGAAACAGCGTAGAAAAAAATTCCTCTTAAAGGCACAGTACCACCACACTTTTCAGAGGATATATGTTGAGAACCTAGTGGTCCTTTACTGCTTCTTGTGTGTCTTCAGTTTGTTCGGTCACTCTTAGTAATATCTGATTTTGAAATCTGAGACAAATATAAACTGCTTTCAATTTTGTGCCCATAATTATTCTTTTGGTAATAACCATTCAGTAGTGGCAAAGATCAGTAACTTCACAATGCAAGACCCATATCTTTATTTTTCTTCAATAAGTTTTTAATGTTTCCCTCCTGACTCTGCTTCCCCATTTATTTGAAGATATTGAGCTGAACTACTAACTTGAATGAAATTATATTCACTTGCAAATCTCTTAAACTACTAATTTCCAAACTGTGGACTATTGACTCATACCACGGTGCCTGGAATTCCCTAAGTTGAGTAGTTTCTCCTGAATAATTTTATTACTTAGTGTGCAGATGGTTGAGTTCAATCCACCTTGAGTAATTGTCCACGGTGACAATGAAAATTGTTTTTTAAATTGAATAAATCTATTCTCAAGCAGTCACACAGCATTGAAGAAAGATAGCAAGGTAATTGTGGTTCTTTTATTTTCTTGGCTGTTTACAACACACAAATGCAGTTAGCAGTTATTTCCCATAGAGAATGAATGGATACCTGGTCAGCAGACTGATTTATCATCGCATTGCAATTCATAATTCCCAAGTTTCCATGATGAATTCTCTGAAAAAATTTCAGGTTTTACAGGTTTTGGTAGCAGCACTCTTTTGTAGAAGATTTACAAGTTGTTTGTGAAAGGGGTGCTCATGTTATTCAAGGTACTGGTGTAGTTTTGGATCATTAAGTACATAAACTGGCCATCATTCTGGATAGTATTCTTCACATCATTCTAGGGCTTCTCATGTCTCCAGCATTTCCTTTCTGTAGCTTATGAGTATCTAGTGACTTCTGACAGTACGTGCTTCAACATGCTCGATGGAGTCTAAATTATCTTATTTTGTTGCACTGAATGGCATCCTTCAAAGTGTGTCTGTGGTTGTTTGGTACTTCTCCTGTACTGAAAGTCATAGAGTTTTTACAGCATGCTCTTGGCCCATTGTGTCCACACCAGACATCAAACATCCTTCTATCATGATCTCATTCTTCAGCACTTGACCCGCCACCTTGGATGCTGTGATTTTTCAAGTGTTCATGTAAACAGTTCTTAAATATCTTAAGAGTTCCTGTTTCTACCACATTTCTAGGTAGTAAATTCCAGATATCCATAATATTCTGGGTGGAAAAATGTTTCTTCAAATCCTTTCCATATTTCCTACTCGTTACCCTAAACCTGCACCCCCTGGTCGTTGACACCTCTACTTAGGGGAGTAGGTTTCTCTCTCTCCACCTACCTAGGTCCCTCAGAACTTTATACACCTCAGTCAGATTCCTCTCCTTCTCTACGCTCCCTCCCCCTCAGCCTTTTCTCCTCGAAGGAAAACAATCCCAGTCTATCTCGTCTGTCTTTGTAGTTGTATCACTCTTGCCCAGGCAACATCCTAGTGAATCTCACCAGTGCTATCTCTTGTGCATATTCAACAACTGAGTCATACCTCAAGAGCCTCAGTCTGAACCATTGAATTCTGCTGATCTCGATGATTTCTTTTGAGCTCAGTAGTAATGATCAATGGTTTATGGTCGATTTTAATTTTCCCTATCACATAATCTGAAGATTTTAATAAACCCATGTGATTGCCAAAACATCTTTCTCAATCATGGTATGATGCTGTTATGTCCCTGTTAGCAAACTAGAGGCATCATAAACTTTTCTAAGCCAACCATCTTTCTGCACTTGAAAAACTAATGCCTCCAAACTTGGTCAAGATGCATCTGCTAATATAGTTGCTACCAACTCTGAAGCGATCAGCAATTGCTTGATTCTACAAAGCATATTTTGGAGATGCACCAGGGCCATTATAGATTGCAGCACAGACCCTGGTTAACCTCCACCAAATTTGATACAAATTGAAACACTTGATCCACAATCTCAAGGAATCTTCGAACTTCTGTAATATTCTGATGTGTTGGAAATTGTCTTATAATTTTTTTATGGATGAACTGTGCTTTTTGTGCTCTAGAAATTTCACCTTAGGTTTTGCAATCTCAAACATCCAAATCAGTATTAGATCTGCATTCTGTAGGACTTTAACAACTGCTTAAACTCAGGTCATATTCCTTCTTGTTCATTCATTACTAGCTGGGCAAGGTTTTATTGTGCATTCCTCATTGTCATTCACAAGGAGGTGGGGGCTGCTTTCTTGAAACACTGCAATCCTTTTTATCGTAGGTAAGTCCACAATGCTGTTAGAAGGAAGTTTGAGGATTTTGATACGGTGACACTGAAGGAATGATGATATATTTCCACGTCAGGATGGCCAGTGGTTTGCATGGAAGATGTAACTGCTGGTGTCCCCTTGTATCCACTGCTTTTGTCCTTCTACATGGTAACATACTGAAAAATACTGTCTAAGAACATTGATGCATTATCCACACTGTATCTGTACACACTGCTGCTACTGAGCATAGGATTTTCTTTTCTGATTCAGTCTGTGGATGTATCTATGAGAAAGTGCAAAACCTGACCGACTCTTGTGAAATAAGGCTGGGCAGGTGCCTGAGGTGTCAGTGGGGAAGCACTTTGAGGCCAGTGACTATAATTCTATTAGTTTCAAAACAGTGATGGAAAAGGACAGACTAGATCTAAAGGTTAAATTTCCAAATTGGAGGAAGTCTAATTTTGACAGTATTCGGCAAGAACTTTTAAAAGTTGGTTGGGGGTGGATGTTTACCGGCAAAGGAATGGCTGGAAAATGGGGAGCCTTCAAAATGAGATAGCAAGAATCCAGAGACAGTATCTTCTTGTTTGGGTGAAGGGCAAGGCTAGTAAGTGTAGGTAATAACAAAGTGTGGAGCTGGACGAACACAGCAGGCCAAGCCACATCTCAGGAGCACAAAAGCTGGCGTTTCGGACCCAGACCCTTCATCAGAAAAGGGGGATGGGGAGAGGGTTCTGAAATAAATAGGGAGAGAGGGGGAGGTGGACCAAAGATGGATAAGGAGAAGATAGATCGACAGGAGAGTATAGGTGGGGAGGTAGGGAGGGGATAGGTCAGTACGGGGAGGACGGGCAGGTCAAAGAGGGGGGATGAGGTTAGTAAGTAGGAAATGGAGGTGTGGCTTGAGGTGGGGGGGGGATAGGTGAGAAGAAGAACAGGTTAGGGAGGTGGGGGCAAGCTGATCTGGGTTTGGGATGCAGTGGGGGGAGGGCAGATTTTGAAGCTGATGAAGTCCACATTGATACCATTGGGCTGCAGGGTTCCCAAGTGGAATATGAGTTGCTGTTCCTGCAGCCTTCGGGTGGCATCATTGTGGCACTGCAGGAGGCCCAGGATTGACAAGTTGTCCAAGGAATGGGAGGGGGAGTTAAAATGGTTGGTGACTGGGAGGTGCAGTTGTTTATTGTGAAACGAGTGGAGGTGTTCTGCAAAGCAGTCCCCAAGCCTCCGCTTGGTTTCCCCGATGTAGAGGAAGCCACACCGTGTATAGCGGATGCAGTATACCACATTGGCGGATGTGCAGGTGAACATTTGCTTGATGTGGAATGTCATCTTGGGGCCTGGGATGGGGGTGAGGGAGGAGGTGTGGGGGCAAATGTAGCACTTCCTGCGGTTGCAGGGGAAGGTGCTGGGTGTGGTGGGGTTGGAGGGCAGTGTGGAGCGAACAAGGCAGTCACGGAGAGAGTGGTCTCTCCGGAAGGCAGACAAGGGTGGGGATGCAAAAATGTCTTGGGTGGTGGGGTCGGATTGTAGATGGCGGAAGAGTCGGAGGAGATGCGTTGTATCCGGAGGTTGGTGGGGTGGTATGTGAGGACGAGGGGTTTTTGGTGGTTATTGTGGTGGCGGGGTGTGAGGGATGAGTTGTGGGAAATGCGGGAGACATGGTTGAGGGCGTTCTCGACCACTGCGGGGGGGGATGTTGCAGTCCTCGAAGAAGAACGTGGACATCTGGGATGTGCGAGAGTGGAATGCCTCATCCTGGGAGCAGATGGGGCGGAGGCGAAGGAATGGGAATAGGAGATGGAATTTTTGCAGGAAGGTGGGTGGGAGGAGATGTATTCTAGGTAGCTGTGGGAGTCGGTGGGCTTGAAATGGACATCAGTTTCTTGGTGATTGCCTGAGATGGAGACAGAGAGGTCCAGGATGGTGAGGGATGTATTGGAGATGGCCCAGGTGAACTGAAAGTTTGGGTGGAAGGTGTTGGTGAAGTGGATGAACTGTTCAAGCTCCTCTTGGGAGCACGTGGCGGCACCGATACAGTCATCAACGGAGGAAGAGGTGGGGTTTAGGGCCAGTGCAGGTGCGGAAGAGGGACTGTTCCACAAAACCTGCAAAGAGGCAGGCACAGCTTGGGCCCATGTGGGTACCCATGGCCACTTCCTTTGTCTGTAGGAAGTGGAAGGAATCAAAAGAAAAGTTGTTGAGGGTGAGGATGGGTTCGGTTAGGCAGATGAGGGTGTCGGTGGAGGGGCACTGGTCAGGTCTGCGGGACAGGAAGAAGCGGAGGGCATTTAGGCCATCTGCATGGGGAATGCAGGTGTATAGGGACTGGATGTCCATGGTGAAAATTAGGTGTTGGGGGCCAGGCAATTGGAAGTTCTGGAGGAGGTGGGGGGGCGTGCATGGTGTTGCGGACTTAGGTAGGAAATTCCTGGACCAAGGGGGAGAAAATGGAGTCCAGATAGATGGACATGAGTTCGGTGGGGCACAAGCAGGCGGAGACAATAGGTCGACCAGGGCAGGAAGGTTTGTGGATTTTGGAAAGGAGATAGATGCGGGCCGTGCGGGTTTGGGGAACAATGAGGTTGGAGGCCATGGGTGGGAGGTTGTGGGTGGTTTGGGAGATGATGGTTTGGTGCTTTGGGGTGGGGTTATGATCCAGGGGGCGGTAGGAGGAAGTGTCGGAGAGTTGCCGTCTGGCCTCAGCAATGTAGAGGTCAGTGCGCCATACTACCACTGTGCCTCCCTTGTCTGCGGGTTTGATGGTGAGATTGGGGTTGGAGCGGAGGGAGCGCAGGGCTGCCCATTCTGCGAGGGAGGGGTTGAAGTGGGTGAGAGGGGTGGAGGGGTTGAGGTGATTGATATCTCGATGGCAGTTGGAGATGAAGAGGTCAAGGAAGGGTAGTAGACCTGGGGGTGGTGTCCAGGAGGAGGATCTGTGTTGGAGGTGGGTGAAGGGGGCTGTGGAGGGAGGGTTAGGCTCCTGGTTAGAGAAGTAAGCATGGAGGCGGAGGCAGCGGAAAAACTGCTCGATGTCCAGATTGGACCGGTATTTGTTGATGTGTGGGTGAAGGGGCACAAAGGTGAGCTCCTTGCTGAGGACTGGCTGTTCGTCTTCCATCAGGGGGAGAGCTGGGAGGGATGGTGAAAATTCGGCAGGGCTCAGTGTGGCTGTCTCCTCTGGGGCTGCTGGCTGTGGAGGCGGTGGGAGGAGCGATGTCGGCTTCGGCTGTGGGTGGGGTTGCGTCGATGGTGGGCAGAATGCTGCTGGCGTCGATCATGGGCAGAGTGCCGTCGGTGGTGAGCGGTGTTCCATCGGCATCATCGGTGGGTGGAGTATCGTCGGCGATGGCGGTGGGAAGAGTTGCGTTGGCGTCGGCTGTGGGCGATGTGGCGTTGGCATTGGCTTAGGTAATGCTGGGTGACTGGAGAAATTGAGGTTTTGGTCAAGAAAAAGAAGGAAGCATATGTCAGGTATAGACAACAGGCAGTCAATGAATCTCTAGACGAGTATAGAGGCAGTAGGAGTAACTTTAGATACAAATCAGGAGGACAAAAAGGGGACATGAAATAGCCTTGGCGAATGGGGTCAAGGAAAATTCACACAGATTTCACAAATACATTAGGGACAAGAGGGTAACGAGGGAGAGAATGGGGCCCCTTAAGGATCAGCAAGGCCACCTATGCACGGAACTGCAGGAGATGGGGGAGATACTGAACGAGTATTTTGCAGCAGTGTTTACTGTGGAGAAGAATATGGAAGATTGAGAACTTGAAGAAATAAATAGCAACATCTTGAAAAATGTCCATATTACAGCGGAGATAGAGATGAACATCTTACAACACATAAAGGTGGATAAGTTCCCAGGACCTGATCAGGTATACCTTAGAACTCTGTGGGAAGTGAGGGGTGATTGCTAGGCCCCTGACTGAGATATTTGTACTATTAATGCCTACAGATGAGGTGCCAAAAGACTGGAGGTTGGCTAACATTTTGCCACTATTTAAGAAAGATGAAAAGGAAAAGCCTGGGAACTATAGACCAGTGAGCCTGACATCAGTGGTGGGCAAGTTGTACGAGGGAATCCTGAGGGACTGGGTTTACATGTATTTGGAAAGGCAAAAACTGATTAGAGATGGCCAGTGTGGCTTTATGCATGGAAAATTGTATCTCACTAACTTAATTGAGTCTTTTGAAGAAGAAATGAAGAAGATTGATGAGGTCAGAGCAGTGAAAGTGACCTATATGGACTTCAGTTATGTGTTTGATAAGGTTCCTCATAGTAGGTTGGTAAGCGAGATTAGATCACACAAAATACAGTGAGAACCAGCTACTTAGATACCGAACCAGCTCAAAGGTAGAAGATAGAGGGTGGTGGTAGAGAGTTGCTATTGAGCCTGGAGGCCTGTAACCAACGGTGCGTCAGAAGGATCGGTCTAGGTCTGAGATAATGGGAACTGCAGATGTTGGAGAATCTAAGATAATAAAATGTGAGGCTGGATGAACACAGCAGGCCAAGCAGCGTCTTAGGAGCACAAAAGCTGACGTTTCGGGCCTAGACCCTTCATCAGAGAGGGGGATGTGGAGAGGGTTCTGAAATAAATAGGGAGAGAGGGGGAGGCAGACCGAAGATGGATAGAAGAGAAGATAGGTGGAGGGGAGAGTATAGGTGGGGAGGGAGGGAGGGAATAGGTCAGTCCGGGGAGGTCGGGCAGGTCAAGGAGGTGGGATGAGGTTAGTAGGTAGGAAATGGAGGTGCGGCTTGAGGTGGGAGGGGGGGATAGGTGAGAGGAAGAACAGGCTAGGGAGGCAGGAACGAGCTGGGCTGGTTTTGGGATGCAGTGGTGTGAGGGGTGATTTTGAAGCTGGTGAAATCCACATTGATACCATTGGGCTGCAGGGTTCCGAAGCGGAATATGAGTTGCTGTTCCTGCAACCTACAGGTGGCATCATTATGACACTGCAGGAGGCCCAGGATGGATATGTCGTCCAAGGAATGGGAGGGGGAGTTAAAATGGTACGCAACTGGGAGGTGCAGTTGTTTCTTGTGAACCGAGAGTAGGTGTTCTGTAAAGCGGTCCCCAAGCCTCCAATTGGTTTTCCTGATGTAGAGGAAGCCACAGTGGGTACAGCGGATGCAGTATACCACATTGGCAGATGTGCAGGTGATCATCTGCTTGATATGGAAAATCAAGGTCTACCGCTTTTCGACACTGATATAAATGATTTGGATGTGAACATAAGGAGGTATGGTAAGTTGGTTTGCAGATGACACAAAAATTGGAGGTGTGGTGCACAGCAAAGAAGGTTACCTTAGAGTACAATGGGGCCTTGATCAGATGGGCCAAAGGACCAAAGAAGAGCAGGTGGAGTTTAAAATAGATAAATGTGAGGTGTTACATTTGGAAAGACAGATCAGGGCAGGACTTATACACTTAATGAGACAGTCCTGAGAAGTGTTGCTGAACAAAGAGAACTTGTAGTGCAGGTTGGCAGTTGCTTGAAGGTGGAGTGGCTGGTAGATAAGATAGCGAAGAAGGTTTTTGGCACGCTTGCCTTTATTTGTCAATGCATTGACTATTGGAACAAAAACAAAGTTGCTGGAAAAGCTCAGCAGGTCTGGCAGCATCTGTGAAGGAGAAAACAGAGTTAACGTTTCGGGTCCAGTGACCCTTCCTGAGAACTGATGGTGGCTGGGAAAACGTCAGTTTATATGCAGAAAATAGGGAGGTGGCTGGGGTAGGGAGTTAACGATAGGATAGAGCCCAAAGAGAGAGAAAGACAGTTGGACAGACAAAGGAGTTGCTAACGATCAGGTTGGGAGGGTGAATAGTTGTTAATGGGCACTGTAAGTGATTAACAACAGGGGGTGTGTAATAGCAGGGTATGTGGTAACAAGGCCTGGTGTGTGGGGTGGGGGGCTGGGACATGGGAGAGTTTAGGGCCTAAAATTATTGAACTCAGTATTGAGTCCAGAGGGCTGTAGGGTCTCCAAGTGGAAAATGAGGTGTTGTTCCTCCAGCTTGCGTTGGGCTTCACTGGAACACTGTAGCAAGCCGGAGACAGAGATATTGGCCAGGGAGCAAGGTGGTGCATTGAAATGACTGGCAACAGGTAGTTCAAGGTCTTTTCTTTGCAAGTAGAACATAGATGCTCTGCAAAGCGGTCGCCAAGTCTACGCTTCATTTCCCCAATGTAGAGGAGATCACATTGTGAGCAACAAATGCAGTAGATTAGATTCTGGGAAGTGCAGGTGAAGTGTTGCTTCACTTTACCAATGGTATCAATGTGAGGCATTACATTTGGAAAGACAAATCAGGTTATGTTTGAGCCCTTGGATACTGGGAAGGGAGGTGGTAAATGCACAAGTGTTGTACCTTCGCCAGTTACATGGGAAGGTGCCATAGGGTTGTAGGAAGGTGTTGGGGTGAAGGAAGTGTGGACCAGGGTGCCCTGGAGGGAACGGTCCCTGCGAAAGGCGGACAAGGGAGGAGAGGGGAATATGTGTCTGATGGTGACATCTCACTGGAGGTGGCAGAAATGCTGTCTGATGATCTTCTGGATGTGGATGCTGGTGTGATGGTAGGTGGGGATAAGGGACACCCTATCGCAGTTGCGGGAGGGAAGAGAAAGGGTGAAGGCAGATGTGCGGGAGATGGGTGGGACCTGGTTGAAGGCCCTGTTGTCAACGGAGCTGGGGAAACCTCGGTTGACGAAGAAGGTGGACATTGCGGAGGCTCCCTTGTTGAAGTTGGCCTCATCTGAACATATGTGATGGAAACATTTTCTCAGTTCTTCCGTCTCCATCGCAGATGTTCAGATGAGGCCAACTTCAACAAGAGAGCCTCCGCAATGTCCACGTTTTTCGTTAGCTGAGGATTCCCCAGCTCCACTGTTGACAGGGCCTTCAACCAGGTCTACACATCTCCTGCACTTCTGCCCTCACCCCTCCTCTTCCCCCCTGCAGCAGCAATAGGGTTCCCCTTATCCCCATCTACCATCCCACCAGCATCCACATCCAGAAGATCATCAGACGCCATTTCCGTCACCTCCAGCAAGATGCCACCATCAGACACATATTCTCCTCCCCTTCCTTGTCTGCCTTCCGCAGGGACCATTCCCTCCGGGACACCCTGGTCCACACTTCCTTCACCCGTAACACCTCCCCACAGCTCTACGGCACCTTCCCTTGTAACCAATGAAGGTGCAACACCTGCCCATTTACCTCCTCCCTCCCCAGTATCCAAGGACCCAAATGTACCTTTCAGGTGAAGCAACACTTCACCTGCACTTTCTAGAATCTAGTCTACTGCATTTGTTGCTCACAATGTGGTCTCCTCTACATTGGGGAAATGAAGTGGAGACTTGGTGACTGCTTTGCAGAACATCTATGTTCTCCTTGCAAAAAAAATCCTGAACTACCCATTGCCTGCCACTTCAATGCACCACCTTGCTCCCTGGCCAGTATGTCTGTCTCTGGCTTGCTACAGTGTTCCAGTAAAGCCCAGCGCACGCTGGAGGAACAATACCTCATTTCCGCTTGGGAACCCTACAGCCCTCTGGACTCAATATTGAGTTCAATAATTTTAGGACCTGAACTCGCCCATGCCCCAGCCCCCCAGACCACACACCAGGCCTTGTTACCACATAGCCTGCCACTACACACCCCTGTTGTTAGTCACAAACAGTCCCCATTAACAAATATTCACCCTCCCAGCCTGATTGTTAGCAACTCTTTTGTGTGTCCAACTGTCTTTTTCTCTGGGCTCTATCCTATCGTTTACTCCCTACCCCATCCACCTCGCTATATTCTGCACATATTTTCGCAGCCAGCATCAGTTCTGAGGAAGGGCCACTGGGCCTGAAATGTTAACTCTGTTTTCTCCTTCACAGATGCTGACAGACCTGCTGAGCTTTTCCAGCAACTTTGTTTTTGTTCCTGATTTACAGCAACCGCAGCTCTTTTGGTTTTCATTGACTATTGGACTTTGGAGGTCAGGTAACAGCTGCATGGGACATTGTTTCGATGGCTTTTGGGATACTGTGGGCAATTCTGGTCTCCCTGCTATAGGAAGGATGTTGTGAAACTAAAAAGCGTTAGAAAAGATTTACAAGGATGCTACCAGGCTTGGAGGTTTTGAGCTACAGGGAGAGGCTGAATAGGCTGGGGCTATTTTCTCTAGAGTGTTGGAAGCTGAGGGCTGACTTTATAGACATTTATAAAATCATGAGGGTATGGATAGGGTGAGGAAGCCCAAAACTAGAGGGCTTAGATTTAAGGTGAGAGGGGAAAGATATAAGAGGGACCTAAGGGACGGCAGGAGGTGGTATGTGTCTGGAATGTGCTGTCAGAAGAAGTGGTGGAGGCTGGTATGATTAAATTATTTAAATGGCATGTGGTGAGTACATGAATAGGAAGATTTAGAGGGATATGGGAAAAATGCTGACAAATGGGCCTGGATTACTTTAGCGTATCTGGTTGGCATGGACAAGTTGGACTAAAAGCTCTCTGTCCATGCTGTATACCTCTCTGACTCTATTTATCAACACTTTGTCCAGGTGGCTTAATATGCCATTAAACGCTTACTGCATTGTTTTAGTTTATTTACACATGGAATGTGGGAATTTACAGCATGTTTCCAATGGTTTTGAGAAGGTGTTGGTGAGCTGCCGTATCGAATCTCTGCCATCCACTTGGCATAGGTAGACCCACAGTTCCAATAGGAAGGATTTCCAGATTTTTGGCCCAAAACTCTGAAGGGCCACCAATATACTTCCAAGTCAGCATGGTGAATAGCTTGGAAGGAAATATGTGGATAATGGTCTTCACATTTGTCTGCTATCCTTGTCCTTTTAGATGGAAGTAGCCATGTGTTTGGAAGGTGCTGTCTAAGTAGCCTAAATGAACTTCTGCAATGCATCTTGTAGATGATACACACTGAAGTTATTGATCATCGGTGGTAGAGTGATCGAATGTTTGTGAATGTGGTGTCAATTAATTGAGCTGCTTTGTCCCAGATGTTTTCAAGCTTCTTGGGTATTATTGGTTCTGTATTCATCTAGGCACGTTGAAGGTCTTCCATCATGCTCCTGAATTGTGCCTTGTAGTTGGTGGCTGGTTTTCGGGGGTGCAAGAAGTGAGTTACTCACTGCAGGATTCCTAGCCTCTGAGCTGCTCTTGCAGCCACTGTATTTACTTGACTTGTTCAGTTCAGTTTTTGTGAATGGTAACCCCCATAACCAACCCACATAACCAGCTCCCAAGACATTGATAGTAAGGATTTCAGTGATAATACCATTCAATGTCAAGAAGTGAAATCTTAGACCCTTCTGGTTAGAGATAGTCATTGCTTGGCACTTGAATGAGGCATAAATGTTATTTGCCACTTAACAGGCCAAGCCTGGAAATTATCTCCATCTTGTTGCAAGATAATAGAATGTGAGGCTGGGTGAACACAGCAGGCCAAGCAGCATCTCAGGAGCACAAAAGCTGACGTTTCGGGCCTAGACCCTTCATCAGAGCTTCCGCATGGAGATGGCCTCAAGGCCCTCCGCTTCTTCCTGTCCCGCAGGCCCGACCAGTCCCCCTCCACTGACACTCTCATCCGCCTAGCTGAACTCGTCCTCACACTCAACAACTTCTCTTTTGACTCCTCCCACTTCCTACAGACTAAGGGGGTGGCCATGGGCACCCGCATGGGCCCCAGCTATGCCTGCCTCTTTGTAGGTTACGTGGAACAGTCCCTCTTCCACACCTACACAGGCCCCAAACCCCACCTCTTCCTCCGGTACATTGATGACTGTATCGGCGCCGCCTCTTGCTCCCCAGAGGAGCTCGAACAGTTCTTTAAGAAAAGCTCTGATGAAGGGTCTAGGCCCGAAACGTCAGCTTTTGTGCTCCTGAGATGCTGCTTGGTCTGCTGTGTTCATCCAGCCTCACATTCTATTATCTTGGAATTCTCCAGCATCTGCAGTTCCCATTATCTCCATCTTGTTGCATTTGGACATGGATTGCTTTCCCATTTGAGGAGTCTTGGATGGTGTTGAACATTATACAATGATCAGCGATCATCCCTCTGTCTGACGTTATGATGGAATGAAGGTCATTGATGAAGCAGCTGAAGATGTTTAGGCCTCGGGCACTATCCTGCAGAACTCCTGAAGAGAATTCCTGGAGCTGAGATGATTGAACTCTAACAACCACAACCATCTTCTTAAGTGTAAGGTGGGACGCCAATCAGTGGAGAGCTTTTCCCCTGATTCCTATTGACTCCAGTTTCACTAGGCCTCCTTGGAGCCATACTTTGTCCAATTCAGCCTTGGCTTCAGGAGCCATCATTCTCACCTTGCCTCCAGATTTAAGCTCTTTTTGTGCATGTTTGAATCAATCAAAGTCTGGAGCCAGGCAGCCATGGTGGAACCTAAATATTCAGTGTCAGTAAGCAAGTTATGGAATATTGCTAGCCGGGACTGTCAATATTCAACAGCTAAGCTGATTCATTGATGGTGTAAGTCAGGCCAGGAATTCTTGTTAATTAATTTCAAATTACTCTGCAATCAAATCCCATAAAGTATCATGTGGTTGGACTGGATAAACAATGAGGAGCACTTAGTGCATTCTGTTGCATAACTCATGCTAACTCATTGTAGCAACCTACACTTTTTAAACTTATGTTAGGTACATGTCAATGGGATAGTGCTTATGTTAGGCGAACACAAATCAAGTTGATTCGAATACAAAAATTTCATCATGAATTTCTGCGAATGTTGGACTCCGAACTAAACAAAAACAAAGCCTTCTTATTAAAAATATTGACAGTGAAGAATGCAGTATAAAAGAGATAAAATAAAGGTCATGAGATCATTGAGTTAAGGATAATCTGATAAAACAAAATGCTTTCATGATTAAAAAGCTTACTTTTACTACATTGGCAATTAATGCAACTTCAGAGTTATTTTATGAGATTCCAGGCAGTTGATGAGATGATAAAAATGATTGTGTACTCATTAATCATTGAATTTTTACACACTTGGGCCTATTTTAACATAATGTGGAAAAAAAATCTTTATTGCTGTTAGCAGTTGTTGACTTCAATGCGGGTAATGAATAAGAATCATTAAAAATATTATAGCTGAACATAAAGTGTGTTTTATGTGTTAAAGATAATTCCCGATCCATCAGAGCTACTCTTCTGCTAACCTTGGCTGTGAGGTAACAGTTTCACCCCATCTGGCACCCACTACAATTGCGATCAGAGGTGGGAGAAAGTTAAAAATAGCCCCACCAGCTGGTGTACCAGTTCCCAGGCTCCATGCTGCCTCCAGGACATTTCTAAGGAATTGATTGGTAGGCCACCCACCCTAAGGCAGCAGGTAGCTGATTTGGCAAACAAGAAGCCGGTTAAGGTCAGCTTAAGGAGTGCTGTTGGGATTTACTTCTCAGTCTCCGAGTTCCCACAAGTGGTGGAGGTCAGTATAGCCTAGAGGCAGCTTCCATATGGCAGGCTGAGCGTGGCCATAGCTCCAGGGAGACCTAGAGGTCTTCCTGCCTGCCTAGTTGCTGTAGCAGTACAAGCAACCACTTGACAAGGGCTTTCTGACACCTCTAGCAATTCCACACCCACCGCCATCCCCTAGCTCAACAATGGTGGCCTGACTGATTAAATGCATTTGGATAATATGGTAGTAGCTCGGGGAGGAGATGGAGGGAGAGGTTCCCTCTCTCTGACTTACCTTGCATTGCAAACTGCTGCTCCTTTTAAGCTGGAGATCTGCAAACAGCCCTCCAACTCAAGAACCTGCCAATGTTTCTTAAATAGATAGAAAACATTGCAGCTTTCAAGTTAAGGCACATTTTCTTTTAAATTCACTTGTGGGGCAAGGGCATCACTGGTTGGCCAGCATTTATTGCCTTTCTGCAGTTATCCTTGTGAAGGTGGTACTGAGCTGCCTTCTTAAATGCTGAAGTCATGCGCTGAAAGTAGACACCCAAAGCTCTTAGAGAGGACATTCCCAATGGCTCTGTGAAAATCACAATCAGTGATATTTCACCCAAGGTGTGGGTTTGGCATCCAGGCTCAACCCCAATCTCTATTTCCACCTTCTCGGGGATAATGCTACCCCAGAACTTGCACACATTACCCGAAGAGCAAGAAGGGTAAAGTGTCAATGAAACAAACATGTTATTATTTGAGTTATGGGCCAGACCGGACACCTCTCAAAATATATTATGGAAATAGCCTCAACCCTAACTTTTATTTACTTTTTAAAAATCAAACGTAAGGCACAACGTTCCAGATGTGATACAATTGGTCCACCACTAAGCTTTAATCAAAACACAATTTATTCTTACAACACAGTGAAAGTACAACAAAAAGAAGAACTAGCATAACCTTATTCTATTGAAATAGTTAACAAGATAACATATTATTTAAACAGAACTTTTCCAATATGGGCAGCATCCCATAAACACACGCTTGGCAAAGACAATTGAGCAACACATTTATGTTTCTCACCCTCTGTCTCTCTCCAGTCCAGTAGAAAGAAACACTGAAAGAAACAATCTGCCCCTTTTGTTTTTTTTTAAGGGAAGAATCTCTAAGACTTCACAGTGAATTCAAGCTTTCAGCTCCAGCAAAAACCAGTAAATAACTGAAAGCAAAACTAAAGTCTTCTTTTGGGTTTGTGTGAGCCTGAACCTGGCCACTCATGATTCTTTCGACTTACATTTTAATAAAAACACACACAGGGAAAACGCAAAACTGTTTACCAACTGCCTTTCTGAAGGAGCCATTTCAGCATCACTGTGACAACACCCGTCTGCAAAAGAAACAAGACACAACACATCTCTTAAAGCACAGTATAGTCACAATAGATACATTAACTTCCTTCAGTTATGTATTAGTTAGATCAAAAGATGGGAACATAAGTAGGCCATTCAGTATATCAGCTTCTCATCCAAATAGATCATGGTTGATTTGTCTCTTAACTTTATTTCCTCAGTTTGGTACGATAACATCCTTAATGTTTTTGCTTTACATCGGTCTTTCAGTCTAAGGTTTTAAATTCTCAATTGACCAAACATTAACCATTGTCTTGAATTGAATGGGATGGCTTTTATATAAGAACATAAGGACATATGAAATAGGAGCTGGAGTCAGCCACCTGGCCCCTTGAGCCTGCTCTGCCATTCAGTCAGATCATGGCTGGTCTTTTCATGGCCTCAGTTCCCCTTACCCACCCTCTCACCATAATCCCTAATTCCTTTGCTGTTCAAAAATCAATCTCTCTTTGCCTTAGAAACATTCAACGAGGTAGCTTTAACTATTCCACTGGGCAGACAGTTCCATAGATTCACAACCTTTTGGGAGAAGTTTCTCCTCAACTCAATCCTAAATCTTCTCCCCCTTATGTTGAGGCTATGCCTCCTAGTTCTAGTTTCACCCGCCAGAGGAAATTATCCCTCTACTTCTATTGTATCTGTTCATTCATAATTTTATATATTTCTATAAGATCCCCGCTCATTCTTCTAAATTCAATCAGTATAATCCCAGCCTAATCAATTTGACCTCAAAACTGAGATGTAAATGCACAGAGATCAAGCTACTGCAATAATGTCTTTGTCTGACTTTATGTTATTGTAAACCACAACCTATATTTTCATTTAGGCATAACTTTTTTATCATGCTATATCAAAATTGCAGTGACAACAAATACCATAAATGACAATAGAAATAAATTTTCTGCTACATCATGTTAAAATAACCCCTGGTGTGTAAAAGCACAATGATTAATAAACATCTTCGTATTTTTTATTATCTTATTAACAACCCAGAATCATGTAAAAGAATGTTTAGGATATATTAATTGGCTGTTCAGAAGAAATAGAATATGCTGATGTATTATTCCACTGTGGTTAAATCAAAATGTTTCCATAATTATCTTCCTTACTGCCAGCTATTTAATAGTCTTTTTATTTGATTATATGAGGAGATACTGAGATAAATTAGCTATATTTAAAAAGCACACAGCTATAAAATATCTTAACCTTATGTACCAAATACTGGATCAAATGCTTATGGTTAATGAGCAAAGATAATTCTCCGTTTCTATAATTAATTTGGCCTTGAGAAATGAATTATAATTACAAAAAGTTAGCTGAGGTGTTAAAAGGCAGTTTTCCCAGCAGTCTCGTCTATTAAAAATCATAAATTTGTAATTACACTCATTCTTCAATCCTTGACTTTTCTATTCAGCGTTGCCCACCTAAACTCACACATTCGTGCAAAATTGCAGGTATACTTTGATACAGAACTTGCAGAAAGAGCGACTTGATTCCTGAGTTCTTTTTTTAAAATCCACATCGTATATTATTTGCCAGTCTATTTGTCAAAGCACTCCACTGAACAGCCTTGCATTGTGGTCATGTCATAAAGCTATAAAGGTGTATGTCTTTAACATCAAGCTTAGATGACAGATGATGCTCAATCACAACAGCCAGATTGGATGCATTGGGGTTTTAAGGTTTGTGATTGGAAATTGTTGTTCAATCTTGTTCAATGCAGTAAAGGCACAGGGTTAATGCAGTGAAAATTTCAAAAACCTGAAGCCTCATGCTGATGTGTCTCTGTACGTAATTGTGTGTCGTTAAGAAATATTGGAATTTCCTTCGTGGCCTAACTCCAAGTTATCTCTTTTGAGCACCCTGAGATCACTTGATATTTCATCAAAGACTTTTCCTTCACTAAAAGGTCAGAACTGAGGATGTCCACTGATGATTACACCAGTGTTCAGCACTGTTCACAACCATCCACGCCATTCTGTAACATGTTTTGGATAACATTTATGCTTGCCTGCTCAGTGACAAGAAACATTCATGCCACTCAAGTGCCAGGCAATAGCAATTTCCAACAAGTGGTATTCTAACCATTTCCTCTTGTCATTTAAGGGCATTACTATTGCTCAATCTTACTCTCAACAACCTGGAGACTAGCGTTGATCAGAAACTGAACTGCAACTATAATATAAATACTGCAGCTATGCAAGCATGTCAGATATTGGGAATTCTGAGGTAGGGAATTCACCACCTAACTCCCCAAGCCTGTCTACCATCTATAATGTGCAACTCAGGAGTGTGAATGTATACTCCCTATGTGCCCAGATAGGTGCACTTCCCATAACATTGAGGAAACAGAACGTCAAACAGAATACTTGATCTGTATCTCATTCACTAACTTAAACATCCACTTTCTCACTTCAATGAACTGTGGCTGCATGATGTGCTATGGATTAGGTACACTGCAAGGAAGTCTTCATGGCTTCTTCATCAACGATTTCCAAACCTCTGAGCTGTGCAACTTAGGAAGACAAGGGTACCAAACATTACCGACAGCAAGATAATTTTCAAGCATGACTTGAAACTCTATTGCTGCCCCTACATTGTTGCTGGATCAAATCGTTTGACATCATTCCTAGCAGCCTTGTGGAAAAACCAGTGATGAAGAACATTGCTTACCATCATCTTTCTAAGGCAATTCAAGATGGGCATCAAATGCTGGCCTTCTAAAAATTGCCAAACTTTGGCCCATTTTTTTAGTGTTACATGGAATGTGAGTGTCAATGAACAGACCTGCGTTTACTGCCTGGAAGCTATAAAAGTGAGGAAAATTTGTAATTGCTTTAAAATACTTGGGATTTAGGGTCTAGGCCCGAAACGTCAGCTTTTGTGCTCCTGAGATGCTGCTTGGCCTGCTGTGTTCATCCAGCCTCACATTTTATTATCTTTGAATTCTCCAGCATCTGCAGTTCCCATTATCTCTGATAACGAAAATGGAGCTGGAGATAGGAGATGGTTCTGGCGGGGTCACATTTCCATGAGTGATGGTTGCTGAAAGTTGAGAATATCCCATTAAAAAATTACACTAGGCAGCATATTTCATGGGTTGAGCTTTGCTTGTATGGCTGCTGCTGTCTGAAGAGATTTAACTGATTCCTTGAAGAAAAGGGACTCGAATGCTGTTTTGAATAACTGTTCAGCTGAAACTGAAATGAAACAGGCAAAGGATTTTCCACTACCTCTACATCTGTGAGATATTATTCAAATATTCCTTAAACAAAATGCATCCTGGATGTCAATCTCACCAGGGACTCAGATAATCAGGGGCTCAATCCTACTCAGGTAGCTTGAGCACCAAGCTTTTTTAGGCCAATGTTTCAAGGAATTATTGAGAGATTTCGGTACTACTGGCCATGTTGTTTCTGGAGCAGACTTTAAATAAAGGTCTGTTTATTGTCTCTAGCTGATGCAAGAGATGTTAAGGCACATTTAAAAGACAAGTGACAGTTCACCTGGTGTCATGGTTAAAATGTAAACAGTCAACTTAAACCCCAAACGCGCCTCATTATTTATTTCAAAACTGTTCATGTTATGTTACTGTAAAAAATTGGCTACTGCATTTTCTGCAATGCAGTCTAGACTACACTGTAATGGGAACTCTAATGCCCTGTTTCATGAATATATCCATTTCCGACAGAAAGCATTACATTGTTTGTGATATAAATCTGTACATAACACTTAATTGACTGTAACTTCAGCATTAAATATTAAGTACTGTTTGTATCCTCAAATTCTCCAGGAATTTCACTGCTAGGTAAATTCACATAATATTAATTATGTTCTCTATTCATTAACCTTGTGTGCCGTCAATAAACTTGCCACAGTTTAATTGGCAATTCAAAACTCATAATCGAATGTGGGATAAAAGACATGTCAGTGGATAAGTTAAATGTTCCACGAAAGTGTCAATTTTTTGCATTTTTGCAATGATTATACTTTCAATGACACAGGCAGTAAAATTGTAATTTGAAATGTAATTTCTCAATTTCAATTAGCATTTAGGCAGCACCATTTGGCAAATTTCTTTTAATTTAAAGTGAATAGAGAAACAGGCACTACATTGCAATTTCTATCAAAAATAAATTTTCAATTTCTGTTCTATTCAAGAGTTTTGCTACCAGCTTCATTAAATTAATTTATAATTTAAATTTATTTTGCTCTGAGCATTAGAATTTATGCTTTGAACAAGGCCAGTGGAAGAGCCAAACATTCCAAAACAACAAAAAAAAAGAGAAGCAGTCAACTCTGGGGCTGAAATACATCTGTTTCTTACATCTCTTGTTAATGATGTGCATGTCTGTGGTTGGACTATTATTTGTACAAAGAATCCAGCCTTGAAAAGCTATGGAACTGATACCACTGTTGAGCTGAGATAACAAGGTGGAGAGCTAAATGAACACAACAGGCCAAGCAGCATCAGAGGAGCAGGCAGCTGACGCTTCAGGCCTAGACCCTTCTTCAGAAATGGGGGAGGCGAAGGGGGTTCTGAAATAAATCGGGAACGAGGGGGAGGTGGATAGAAGATGGATAGAGGAGAAGATAGGTGGAGAGGAGACAGACAGGTCAAAGAGGTGGGGATGGAGCCAGTAAAGGTGAGTGTAGGTGGGGAGGTGGGGAGGAGATAGGTCAGTCGGGGGAGGATGGACACATCAAGGGGGCAGGATAAGGTTAGTAGGTAGGAAATGGAGGTGCGGATTGAGGTAGGAGGATGGGATAGGTGGGAGGAAGGACAGGTTAGGGAGGCAGGGACGAGCTGGACTGGTTTTGGGAAGTGGTAGGAGGAGGGGAGATTTTGAATCTCTATTAAGAGTGAGGGCTGCACATTGCTTCACACTGTGTCCAGTTCTGGTCTCCATGTTAAACGAAGGATATTATTAAGCTGGATAGGGTGCAGAGGAGTTTTTCCAGATGTTGCCTTAAATGGAGGATTTGAGTTGTAAGGAGAGATTGGATAGGTTGGGACTTCTTTCACTGGAAAGTAGGAAGTTGAGAGGTGACTTTAGAAAGGTTTATAAAACCACGAAGAGTACAGGTGAGGTGAATGGCAGGTGTGTTTTCACTGGGATGGTGGAATTCAAGACCAGAGGCATAATTTTAAGGTGAGAGGAGAAAGATTTAAAAAAGACACGAGGGACAATTTTTTTACATAGAGAGTGGTTTGCATGTGGAATGAACTTCCAGAGGAAGTGATGGATGTGGGTACAGTTACAACATTTAAAAGACATTTGGATAAGTACATGAATAAGAAATGTTCAGAGGGATATGGACCAAGCACAGGCAGGCAGGACTAGTTTACTTTGGGATTATTATTGACATGGACGGGTTGGATTGAAGGATCTACTCCCATGTTGTATGACCATATGCCTCTATAATAAATCAGAGATTTAAGCTACTCCGCTTGTGATCTGGTGTGTTGAGCTACAGACAATTTGAATCTAATGAACTACTTCTTCCATGCTGACTAAACTGACACTCTGTACATCTTATCTCTAACCTTGAATCTGCTAGGAGGTGTAATCATTTCCTCGTTTTCTTTGTTTAAATTAAATTGCTCACTTTAAATTCTAAAAACTTTTTAAAAGATACTTAAATTCTGCTGTATTGTCAGCTCTTCTTTAAATTTGAATTGTGATTTCAATTCAATTGATATAATTCTTGGTGAAGAATTCAATACTTTCTTCGAAATAGTAATTAAATTTTAATTTTATGAAAGCAATTTTAAATCTTTTATGGTAAAGATGTTTCTTCAACAAAGCTTTAAATTAATTTTGAAGTGTTTGAGGTCTGCAAATCTTCTTAATTCTTCCCGTGAATGAAAATGTATCTTCCCAATATAAATAGTTGTTTAGCAACATTTTGCCCTTTCTCACACCTTTTCAGCAAGCTAGAGGATTTGCACCATTTTCTTTCTTCCCCAGCGTTTTAAACCTTTTTAACTGGGAGAGTGGCATTTTGTGATTTTCATACTTTTAAGCAATTTCTGTTGTTCTATAAAATTTCTTCATTGCATGACCTATATAAGCTAAGTCTAATGTTATAGAACTATTGGTTCCAAACTTGTTAACCATGTTGCTTGTTTGAAGAAATGTTACATAACAGTCCCGTTTTGAAGATTATTCTGCAGAAAATATTCAGGTTAAATGTGATGAAGTTAATACTCATTTATAAACAATATTTTCCAATTCCTATGTTTTCTCAGTTTCCCAGTGCAGAATTGTGCCATGCAAGCAACTATATACTAATTCTTCTGGATTTCAATTTATCTCTGGAAGCCTGGTTTTGCCTGCTGCTTTGCCAGATCACAACTTTGATCTATCCTTGGAGATAGTAAGAACTGCCGGAGTCTCAGTATGGACTTTACTAGCTTCAAAATCACCCCACCCCTAACCTCATCCCAAGATCAGCCCCCACATCCCCGCCTCCTTGACCTGTCTGTCTACTCTCCCACCTATCCCCCTCCTCTCACCTCACTGGCCAATCCCCACCACCACCTAGCTACGCTTACCTCTACTAGGTACATCCCCACGTCCTTGACCTGTCCATATTCTCTCTCACCGATCCATTCCACTGTCTATCTACTATAACCGCCCCCCTTTCTATTTATTTCAGCACCCGCTTCCCCTCACTCGTTTCTGAAGAAGGGTCCAGGCGCAAAACATTGGCTTTCCTGCTCCTCTAATGCTGCCTGGCCTGCTATCTTTGATCTATCCTTAACTGCTTTAGTGGGACTTGGCTCAGTTCTCATAAGCCCTTCTGCACTTTCCTGTGAGTTTCTGGAGAATTTAGACCTTTGTGGAAAGCATTGTTAGAGTTTTTTCCAGTCTAAACTGATTAAGATGGCTTGTCTTTATTTAAAATAACTGCATTTCCAAAGGGGCAGAGATGAACACAGCAGGCCCAGCAGCATCTCAGGAGCACAAAAGCTGACGTTTCGGGCCTAGACCCTTCATCAGAGAGGGGGATGGGGTGAGGGCTCTGGAATAAATAGGGAGAGAGGGGGAGGCGGACCGAAGATGGAGAGAAAAGAAGATAGGTGGAGAGGAGAGTATAGGTGAGGAGGCAGGGAGGGGATAGGTCAGTCCAGGGAAGACGGACAGGTCAAGGAGGTGGGATGAGGTTAGTAGGTAGGAAATGGAGGTGCGGCTTGGGGTGGGAGGAAGGGATGGGTGAGAGGAAGAACAGGTTAGGGAGGCAGAGACAGGTTGGACTAGTTTTGGGATGCAGTGGGGAGAGGGGAAGAGCTGGGCTGGTTGTGTGGTGCAGTGCGGGGAGGGGACGAACTGGGCTGGTTTTGGGATGCGGTGGGGGAAGGGGAGATTTTGAAGCTGGGTGAAGTCCACATTGATACCATATGGCTGCAGGGTTCCCAGGCGGAATATGAGTTGCTGTTCCTGCAACCTTCGGGTGGCATCATTGTGGCACTGCAGGAGGCCCATGATGGACATGTCATCAAAAGAATGGGAGGGGGAGTGGAAATGGTTTGCGACTGGGAGGTGCAGTTGTTTATTGCGAACCGAGTGGAAGTGTTCTGCAAAGTGGTCCCCAAGACTCCGCTTGGTTTCCCCAATGAAGAAGAAGCCACACCGGGTATAATGGATGCAGTATACCACATTGGCAGATGTGCAGGTGAACCTCTGCTTAATATGGAAACTCATCTTGGGGCCTGGGTGAGGGAGGAGGTGTGGGGGCAAGTGTAACATTTCCTGTGGTTGCAGGGGAAGGTGCCCGGTGTGGTGGGATTGGAGGGCAGTGTGGTGCGAACAAGGGAATCACGGAGAGAGTGGTCTCTCCGGAAAGCAGACAAGGGTGGGGATGAAAAAATGTCTAGGGTGGTGGGGTCAGATTGTAGATGGCGGAAGTGTCGGAGGATGATGCATTGTATCCGGAGGTTGGTGGGGTGGTGTGTGAGAATGAGGGGGGCCCTCTTTGGGCGGTTGTGGCAGGGGCGGGGTGTGAGGGATGTGTTGCGGGAAATGTGGGAGACGCGGTCAAGGGCATTCTCGACCACTGTGGGGGGAAAGTTGCGTTCCTTGAAGAACTTGGACATCTGGGATGTGCGAGAGTGGAATGCCTTATCGTGGAAGCAGATGCGGCGGAGGTGGAGGAATTGGGAATAGTGGATGGAATTTTTGCAGGAGGGTGGGTGGGAGGAGGTGTATTCTAGGTAGCTGTAGGAGTCGGTGGCCTTGAAATGGACATCAGTTACAAGCTGGTTGCCTGAGATGGAGACTGAGAGGTCCAGGAAGGTGAGGGATGTGCTGGAGATGGCCCAGGTGAACTTGAGGTTGGGGTGGAAGGTGCTGGTGAAGTGGATGAACAGTTTGAGCTTCTCTGGGGAGCAAGAGGTGGCGCCGATACAGTCATCAATGTAACGGAGGAAGAGGTGGGGCTTGGGGCCTGAGTAGGTGCGGAAGAAGGACTGTTCCACGTAACCTACAAAGAGGCAGGCATAGCTGGGGCCCACAGATGACTTTCCATATTAAGCAGAGGTTCACCTGCACATCTGCCAATGTGGTATACTGCATCCATTGTACCCGGTGTGGCTTCCTCTACATTGGGGAAACCAAGCGGAGGCTTGGGGACCGCTTTGCAGATCACCTCCACTCGGTTCGCAATAAACAACTGCACCTCCCAGTCGCAAACCATTTCCACTCCCGTCCCATTCTTTAGATGACATGTCCATCATGGGCCTCCTGCAGTGCCACAATGATGCCGCCTGAAGGTTGCAGGAACAGCAACTCATATTCCGCCTGGGAACCCTGCAGCCCAATGGTATCAATGTGGACTTCACCAGCTTCAAAATCTCCCCTTCCCCCACCGCATCCCAAAACCAGCCCAGTTCGTCCCCTCCCCCCACTTCACCACACAACCAGCCCAGCTCTTCCCCTCCACCCAAAGCATCCCAAAACCAGTCCAACCCGTCTCTGCCTCCCTAATCTGTTCTTCCTCTCACCCATCCCTTCCTCCCACCCCAAGCCGCACCTCCATTTCCTACCTACTAACCTCATCCCACCTCCTTGACCTGTCCGTCTTCCCTGGACTGACCTATCCCCTCCCTACCTCTCCACTTATACTCTCTCCACCTATCTTCTTTTCTCTCCATCTTCGGTCCGCCTCCCCTCTCTCCCTATTTATTCCAGAACCCTCACCCCATCCCCCTCTCTGATGAAGGGTCTAGGCCCGAAACGTCAGCTTTTGTGCTCCTGAGATGCTGCTGGGCCTGCTGTGTTCATCCAGTCTCGCATTTTATTATCTTGGATTCTCCAGCATCTGCAGTTCCCATTATTACTTGCCAAAGGGGCAGCTTACTTTCTTTGTGCACAATTTCTTCTCCACTCTTCCCTTCAGATTACCGAGGATTCTTTGCACTGATTGTGTTTTCTTCACCTTATACAGCAATTGGCATCAAGTTGTGATCAGATCTTCTTAGGGAGATTTGCTGCCTCTGTGCCTTCTCATACTACTTAATAGTATTAGGCGGGAAAGGATTAACCATTCATAAGTCTTTAGCAAAAATGGCACATACGTGTGTATCAAAGGAGACATAGTGATATAGTGGTAATATCACCGAAGCAATAATTCAGAATCCCCAGCTAACGTTCTGCGAACATCTGTTCAAATCCTACCATTACAGATGGTCAAATCTGAATTCAATAAATAAAATGAATCTGGAACAAAAAAAGTTATCCATCTTCAATCCGCCTCCCCCTCTCTTCACAATTTATTTCAGAGCCCTCTCCCTCTCCCCCATTTCTGATGAAGGGTCGAGGCCTGAAACGTCAGCTTTTCTGCTCCTAAGATGCTGCTTGGCCCTGCAACCATCGGGTGGCAGCATTGTGGCACTGCAGGAGGCCCATGATGGACATGTCATCTAAAGAATGGGAGGGGGAATTAAAATGGTTCGCGACTCGGAGGTGCAGTTGTTTATTGCGAACCGAGTGGAGGTGTTCTGCATAGCGGTCCCCAAGCCTCCGCTTGGTTTCCCCGATGTAGAAGAAGCCACACCGGGTACAGTGGATGCAGTATACCACATTGGCAGATGTGCAGATGAACCTCTGCTTGATATGGAAAGTCATCTTGGGGCCTGGGATGGGAGTGAGGGAAGAGGTGTGGGGGCAAGTGTAGCACTTCCTGCGGTTGCAGGGGAAGGTGCCGGGTGTGGTGGGGTTGGAGGGGAGTGTGGAGCGAACAAGGGAGCCACGGAGAGAGTGGTCTCTCCGGAAGGCAGACAAGGGTGGGGATGCAAAAATGTCTAGGGTGGTGGGGTCGGATTGTAGATGGCGGAAGTGTCAGAGGATGATGCGTTGTATCCGGAGGTTGGTGGGGTGGTATGTGAGAACGAGGGGGATCCTCTTTGGGCATGTGGCGGGGGCAGGGTGTGAGGGATGTGTTGCGGGAAATGCAGGAGACGCGGTCAAGGGTGTTCTCGACCACTGTGGGGGGAAAGTTGCGTTCCTTGAAGAACTTGGACATCTGGGATGTGCAGGAGTGGAATGCCTCATCCTGGGAGCAGATGTGGCGGAGGCGGAGGAATTAGGAATAGGGGATGGAATTTTTGCAGGAGGATGGGTGGGAGGAGGTGTATTCTAGGTAGCTGTGGGAGTCGGTGGGCTTGAAATGGACATCAGTTACTAGCTGGCTGCCTGAGATGGAGACTGAGAGATCCAGGAAGGTGAGGGATGTGTTGGAGATGGCCCAGGTGAACTTGAGGTTGGGGTGGAAAGTGTTGGTGAAGTGGATGAACTGTTCGAGCTCCTCTGAGGAGCAAGAGGCGGCGCCGATACAGACATGAATGTAACGGAGGAAGAGGTGGGGTTTGGGGCCTGTGTAGGTGCGGAAGAGGGACTGTTCCACGTAACCTACAAAGAGGCAGGCATAGCTGGGGCCCATGCGGGTGCTCGTGGCCACCCCCGTTGTCTGTAGGAAGTGGGAGAAATCGAAATAGAAGTCGTTGAGGGTGAGGACGAGTTCGGCTAGGCGGATGAGAGTGTCGGTTAGAGGGGGACTGGTTGGGCCTGTGGGACAGGAAGAAGCCGAGGGCCTTGAGGCCATCTGCATGTGGAATACAGGTGTATAGGGACTGGAGGTCCATGGTGAAAATGAGATGTTGGGTGTGGCCATGGGCACCCGCATGAGCCCCAACTATGCCTGCCTCTTTGTGGAATCTTTTGTTTTTCTGACGAATAAAAACAGAAATTGCTAGAAAAGCTCTGCAGGCCTAGCATGATCTGTGAAGTGATATCAGAGTTAATGTTTTGGGTCTGGTGACCCTTCCTCTAGTCAATTCTGTGGAAGGGTCACTGGACCCAAAACATTAACTCTGATTTCTCTTTATAGATGCTGCCAGACCTGATGAGCTTTTCGTGTATCTGCAGTTCTTTTGGTTTGTCTGACTAAATATAAGTTGTGTCAAATTTTTTGGAGATCATACTATCATGGAGCCCAGCAAGGCTTCTTGCTGTAATTTACTGAATGTGCCTCATTAATAACCTTCAATGCACCTATAATGGCCATCAGCTCTAATTCCAATGCAGCATTACCACATACAACTCGCCAATCAACAGATATCCACCCAAATATTGTGATAACAAGGTGTAGGGCTGGATGAACACAACAGGCCAAGCAGCATCTTAGGAGCAGGAAAGCTGACATTTCAGGCGTAGACCCTTCTTCAGAAATGGGGGAGGGGAAGGGGGTTCTGAAATAATTAGGGAGAGAGGGGGAGGCGGACAGAAGATGGATAGAGGAGAAGATAGTTGGGGAGGAGACAGACAGGTCAAAGAGGTGGGGGTGGAGCCAGTAGAGGTGAGTGTAGGTGAGGAGTTAGGAAGGGTACAGGCCAGTCCAGGAAAGATGGGCAGGTCAAGGGGGCGGGATGAGGCTAGTAGGTAGGAGATGGGGGTGTGGCTTGAGATGAGAGGAGGGAATAGGTGCGACGAAGGACAGGTTAGCGAGGCGGGGACAAACTGGGCTGGTTTTGGATGTGGTGGGGGAAGGGGAGATTTTGAATCTTGTGAAATCCAATTTGATACCATTGGGCTGCAGGGTCCTCAATGTCCTGAAGCAAACCAAGTACTACAGCCACATTACCTTTCTTAGTATATGTCTACGGAACCGGTCATCCCCAATGGACGACAGTCACATTTAGGCCTTCCCAATTTGGCCTCATCCGTGACAATGTCTACATTCAGAATATTGCGATCCTTCAAAAAAGTTTCTCCCCGCGACTCCTGAAACATGGACTTGCAGCAATGCGCCGAGGGGCAGCACCGTGGCTCAGTGGTTAGCACTGCAGCCTCACAGCGCCAAGGACCCAGGTTCGATTCCAGCCTCGGGTGACTGTCTGGGTGGAGTTTGCACATTCTCCCCCTGTCTGTGTGGGTTTCCTCTGGGTGCTCCGGTTTCCTCCCACCGTCCAAAGATGTGCAGGCTAGGTGGATTGGCCATGCTAAATTGCCTGTAGCATTCAGGGGTGCTTGGGTTATAGGGGTGGGTGAGTGGGATGCTTCAAGGGGCAGTGTGGACTTGCTGGGCTGTAGGGCCTGTTTCCACACTGTAGGGAATCTAACCTAATCTAATCTCCTGGCACTACAATCAAGCCTACCCCACCTCAGATTGTCTCTCTCCCAGACCTGCAAAGGACCTCTCCTTTTTTCATTCTTCGTAGGATCCACAACCTGAACTCACGACTGTCCTCAGCTTTCATGGATACTAAAAACCATAAGTACAGTAAACATACTGGTGCATACCATCGAAAGCAGGTTTTCTCCACCCCCCAATTCCCCAGCCCTACCCAGGACCTTCCCCAAAATGTGCACACCGCCATTGGTCATGTGGCCACTGTCGGAGTACCCACAGATAACATTATATCCTCCGCCGCCAGGTACACCACTTCTGGTACAGCGAACGCCATCGATACCAGTGCAGAGGCCGCTGCCTCCATCTCCAAGGGCAACACCACAGACACTGCTGCTGCTGAACCCGCTCGGCCCTTCGCCGATGTTGCTCCACCCAGCGCCGGCGCCTACCCCACTCCATCCACTGCCGACGCCGAAGTTGCTCCACCCACGGCCAACACCGATGCCACTCCATTCACTGCCGATGCAACTCCACCTACTGCCGATGTAACTCCGCCCAACGCCAAAGCCAACGTCACTCCGCCCACCGCCTCCACAGCCAGCAGCTCCAGAGGAGACAATAGCACCCAGCCATGCTGAGCCTTCACCATCACCCCAGACCTGCCCCTTACTGAGGACGAATGGTCAGTCCTCAGTAAAGGGCTCACCTTTGACCCCTCTACCCACACATTCACGAATACCGCTCAAGCTTGGATGTTGAACAGTTTTTCTGCTGCCTCCGCCTCCATGCTTACTTCTTTAACCGTGAGCTTAACCTTTCCTCTATTGACCCCCTTCTCCCACCTCCACCAGCATCTACAGAGAGAAACAGAGTGAAGTTACATCAGAACACTAATAAAAGGTAGAGATGGTGGAACTGCAGATGCTGTAGAATCTGAGGTCTAGGCCCGAAACGTCAGCTTTCCTGCTCCTCTGATGCTGCTTGGCCTGTTGTGTTCATCCATCTCTGCACTTTGTTATCTCAAATTCTCCAGCATCTGCAGTTCCTTCAATCTCTGGGCCAAAATATTGGCATCCCTTGTGACCATGCCATCTTTAAAAAGCCGCTCTGTACCCGGACGAGCACTGGAATTCTGAAGCTGCCCTCCTCGGTCAAAGATGTTCCAGAAGGAGAAGATGGCACTGTGGTTCACTGATGGGAACCTGGAGTTCTTGGTTGAGGGAGTGTTGCAAAGGTCAGGTGGCCGCTTCCTCGGGTATCCTCACAGGGGACAAGACCATCCGATCCTGTAGCCTGAACTGAAGTCATCACCCAGCTCTGCCCTGTCTCCACCCTCTGGGAGAACAGCCAGCAGTGCTGTAAGGAGGTCAATGAATGATAAGTGCCATACTCTTCACTCTGCTACCCCACACTCACTCTATCTCCGTTGCTGTACCCACCTCCCACCAAGGCTCATGGTTTAACACCCTCACCATTGCCTGCAACAACTTCCCTCACCAATTCTCACCCATCCCAGCATCCCAAACCATTAACAATGCATGGCCTCTGTGCTGCCTCCATATTCACTCGGGACAGCTCAGCACCTTTCCCCCACCTGCACCAGCACTAACAGCGGTGCCACTGACTTCCACTCGCTTCATTTCTCCCTTTCTCTCATTCCAGGAAAAAAACAATAGCCCACAATAACATTACAAAAGGGCCTAAATGGGTGAAGATGTACCCAACATTAGTCTCTCCTCCTGCTGGCTCTCGCAGGAGAAGACCAGGACATGCTTTATGTGGAGATGCCGAAACACCCATGTCCCGTTAATCAAGTCAGTACCACTCTTCATTCCATGGAAACTTCCACAGGAGTCCTTCCACCAGTCTTGCTCATTGCACACCACTACGAACCGTTGATGGTCATGCCAATCTCTTTTGTCTTTCATGTACCACCAGCATGCTCACTACCACTGCAGTGAAACACCCAGCTTCCCGAGAAACAGTCTGCAGGACCCCTCAGAGCAAAAGTACTGAGGCTGCCTCCTATAAACCCTAGCAGCTCAAATGTAAACATCGTGGTGGGAATATCAGGTTCAGTCATTTGGAAGCACAATCTGGGGAGCACTTCGCTGCAATAGCTGTGCAGTTGCTTGAGGAAGAAATGCTAAAGTCTCTGCATCTCAGAGACCAGAGTCCTCCCCAAGCAGGAAAAGGCATTGTAATGTTAGCAATGAGGATTTTAGCCAAATAGACAAGGAGGAGCAGGCAGACTTGTGGGAGCCAATGGTTATCATTGCCAGAAGCTGCAGCAGTGTAGTGAGCCACATGACTGCCTGCCCCCAAGGACAGATTCAAAAACAAAATTCAATAGAGAAACTCAGCAGGTCTGGCTGCATCTCTGGCCAGGAAACAGAGTTAATATTTTGGCTTCAGGGATCTTCCATCAGAAGGATCATTCTGTTGATGGGTCACTTACCTGAAATGTTAACTCTGATTTCTCTCCACGGATGCTGCCAGACCTGCTGAGTTTCTCAAGCAGTTACTGCTTTTGTTTCAAATTAGCAGCATCTGCAGTTCTTATTGCACATAGTCAGGGATGACAGCTGCCATGCAGATCCTCAGCACTGAGGACATGGCCACAGGGAGATGGGTGCCTGGCACATACCCCAGATACCCTTCATCACAAGGAGATGAGACAGTGTCGAGAGGCTCCCAACTGGAGGAGGTACCACACACAGACCCCTCAAGAGTCTCTACTCAGGACCATCCAGATTTACCTTGGCCTGTCACCTCCACCCTCCCTGCCAATCCTTGTAAGTTCATGCTAAGACAGTCAATTTGTCTCTCGGTATGATGGCGCTCAGCATGCGTGGGCTGCCTAGACACAAACAGTTCTGAGATTACCTGGACAGACCTCCACAACCAACAGTTTCCATTGCTGAGCATGTTGCCTCCACCTGAACTGCAGAACCTAGAAATACAGTAGGACACAGTGGGAGGGAGAGGAAGAAGAAGTTTATTGAGGACAATTCAGTGCCATAGTTGAGAGTACACTGTACATTATTTGGTACACCTTTTTTTTACAAATGGCACTCTTTTGACCTTAAAAATGGTTGTTTGTCTCTCTGTGTAGCCCAAATGTAATTGTTCCAGCATTTGACATAACTTCATGTGCGTACAGGATGTGCCATGGATCAGTATCTGTGTAGACAATCAGCTCGGCATCTGGAAGCATGAGGAATGTGATGTGGAGGGGTCAGTGGGACTTACTGACACCTTGTACTACAACATCTCTATTTCTCCCGAGTCACAGTGTCCAAGAGTGTTGGTGTGGATCAACAATGTCTGGGCCAGAGAGATGTAAACCAAAGAATGGGTGATGCATTAAAATGCCCAGGGATCAGGTACCCTGCCTTGCTGTGTGCTGTACAGTACACTCGTCTGTGTGGAAAGTGATTTCCCTTTAAACACTTATGCATTAGTGGGTGCTGCAGCCCTCTCCCTCCCATGGTGAGATACTTATGCTGCCCACTCTGAGTCTGCTTGTGCCCATTTTCTCTGAGGTTACAGCATTCAAAGGTTGTTTAAACGCGCAGTTTGTATATAATGTGGTCCTTTCTCCAGTTGACATGATTTTCCAACTGTTAGCATGAGTTGCAGAGGTGAAAAGCTCTTCTAACACAAGCAGTTAGATGATACATGAAAGACAAAAGAGAGTGGCATGACCATCAACGGTTCCCTTAATATACAGCTCGTCTTGTGAGGAAACGCACTGTGATTTCTGTCCTGTCAAGAGCATCAAAGTTTGTGTGAGATGCTCCCAATGCCGAGATAAGCCTCACTGGGATCCTCATCTGATTCTACCACAAACCCCATCTAACAGCACATGTCATTCAGACCCCTGTGAGATTCTGCTCCTTGTTATCTCCTAAAAAATAGCACTAGATCTGTGCTAACTAACTTGTTAAAAGTGACTAGCTCCTCATAATTCTTTACAGATATTTGTGCGTGGAGCAATTCCAAGCTTCCCTATTCACGTTTACAGGCCAACTGTCTTCTTGAGCATTTCCCAGTGGTCGTAGGGATCCTGGCGAGCAAACCTTGGCAGGCCCTAGCTAGGCTTTGAGGGAGACTTCTATTTTTGACTGTTCCACATGAAAACTGTGCCAATAACATCTACCTCTTCTCCTACTTCCCAAAGTGGCCATTGCTTGCCCTTAGTGGCCACCCTACTCCCTCCCAGTTGCTAGAGCCAGTCTTCTTGCTGCAGCTTCCTCAGAGCACTACTTGCATGTCTTCAAATGGAGCGTTGCCAGCACTTGGCACTGGTGAAGGGCACCAGTCCTCTCAATGGGCTAGCAGCTCACATGCTTTTTGTAGTGGTGGCAGCCCCAGTGATTAGCAGGTAGTTGGCCAACATGTGAAATGTATCTTTTGGCAAGACACCTACTACAATATTTCCTCGCAATGAAACTTTCCTCATCAACTGGATGGGTCTGCAGTGTGATATATTTGTGCCATTGAGCCTATGTTCAGGCAATGTTTGTGTATAAAACAGATCAGTTTAAAGTTATATCAGTGATAATGGGAAATGCAGATGTTGGAGAATCCAAGATAACAAAGTGTGGAGCTGGATGAGCACAGCAGGCCAAGCAGCATCTCAGGAGCAAAAAAGCTGACATTTCTGGCCTAGGCCCTTCATTAGCCTCTCTGATGAAGGGTCTAGGGCTGAAACGTCAGCTTTTGTGCTCCTGAGATGTTGCTTGGCCTGCTGTGTTCATCCAGCTCCACACTTTGTTATCTCAGTTTAAAGTTAAATTAACGTGCAGTTTGCATATAATGTGGTCCTTTCTCCTGTTGACATGATTTTCCAACTGTTAGCATGAGTTGCAGAGGTGAAAAGCTCTTCTAACACAAGCAGTTAGAGCTCAGATCATACTACTAGAACATGTCACCCGTGCTTATAAATTAGTTCAAATTCCCCCAGTCGTGAAGGGAATGCAATAAATCTACCTGTCAGTTGGATCACAAACTCTTGCGGCTTTTTCCTGATGGATCTGTCTACATTTTCCTTATGGCTTTTAACTTTTCTCCTCACTGTTTTCCAAATCCCCTACATCTGCACCAGCTGAACATTTCACAACTTTGTTCCCAATGTCACATTCAAATCAGTTACATACTGAAAACAAAAGTGGATCCAAGCACTAACCCTTGGGGTTTATACCATTAGCAACTTCACTCCACTTTGAACAATAACTTATTTGCCCTAACACAATGTTTCCTGTCCAGCGATTACCTTTATGTTCAACACAACATTTTCTACATTTTTAAAATTTTCTTCAAAGTTACTAGTGCTGCAAACTCTCTGTACCCAGTTTTGAATGGTGGTAGTCAATTAAACAGCTAACGGAAGGAGGAGGCACTATAAATATCCACAATTTCAATGCTGTGGAAATCCAGCATATTACAGGTCACTGCCCACAAAGTGGGTGGTAATTTCCCCCTATCTGCCATGTCCAAGGAACCATGCAGGGAAGTTCCAAAATAATAGTGCTTGTTTGGAAGACAACTGTCCCTTTAAAGGCGGTGTCAGCACCAAGGATGCCTGTCTGTTCTGAAATATCACAACACTGGTTCCAGGAATACCAATTGGATGAAGCGGTACCATAGGGTCAGGTTAAGGTAGACATATAGAGCTGTACAGCATGGAAACAGACTTTTCCCAGCTGGTCCATGCTGACCAGATATCCTAAATTAATCTAGTCCCATTTGCTAGCATTTGGCCCATGTCTGTCTAAACTCTTCCTATTCATGCACCCGTCTAGATGACTTTTAAATGCCTTTTATTGTGCCAGCCTCCACTACTTCCTCTGGCAGCTCATTCCATACATACACCAGCTTTGTAAGAAAAGTTGCCCCCTAGGTCCCTTTTAAATCATATCCCTCTCACCTTTAACTTACGCCCTCTAGTTTTGGACTCTGTTACCCTGGGGAAAAGACCTTGGCTCTTCACCCGATCAATGCCCCTCATAATTTTATAAACTTCTATCAGGTCACCCCTCAGCCTCCGACTGTCTGAACAAAATAACAGAAGTAGACCATTCCGCACCTCGAGCCTGTTGCACCATTCAATGAGTTCATGGCTGATTTACCTGTCCTAGGCCCTTATCCTTTAATACCTCTACTTAACAAAAATTTAATATGTCATATTTAAAATTAACAAAAACTCCAGTATCCATTGCATTTGTGGAGGAGAGCTCCAAATGTCTACCACTCATTGTGTGTGGAAGGCCCTTTGAACACGTCTCTTGAACAATCTGGCCCTAATTCTTACACTGTGCCTCCTGGTTCTTGAATCACAAACCGGTAGAAATAGTTTCTCTCGGAAGTAAATTTGGTAAAATAAGGCAAGAGATTTTGCTCAACCTCACTGCTGGAATTCTCCACAAGACTTAACAAAATGGACACCTAGCTAAAACATGTAACATTTAGCTCAATGTATTATTTCTTGTCTCAAAAATATTTCTCTGTAACTTCTATTTCCAGTGCATGGATAATTTTGTTAGGGGCTTGGCCTTGCTAGAGTTTGCATAGTTACATGCTGTAATTTAAACAATTAAGATCAATACTGAAATCCTGGAAAATGTGGATCATTTTCCATCTCTTGGGAGCCTCCACTCGGTAAAGACAGACATAACTGACGAATTTCATCATTGCTGCTCAACTACAGTCAACTGAAAAAAAAGGAATCCTGGGGAGAAGGATTTCAAACCAATGACTAAGATCATGGTCTAAGTGGCTGCAGTGATCCCCATGCTCCTAAATGTTTCAAATGCTTGGACAAGGTATTAGAGACATTTGGGAGAGGTGGCAACTGTTATATCACTCGTTGCAGAAGGACAGCATGTCCTCAAAGCATCCTTGAAGAAATCAACATCTTCACCAAATCATAGAACATAGAACATAGAAAAGTACAGCACAGTACAGGCCCTTCGGCCCACGATGTTGTACCGTGGAATAATCCTAATCCAAAAATAAAATAACCTAATCTACATTCCCCTCAATTCACTGCTGTCTGTGTGTATGTCCAGCAGTCGCTTAAATGTCACTAATGACTCTGCTTCCACGACTACCACTGGCAAACTATTCCAGGTGCTCACAACTCTCTGGGTGAAGAACCTCCCTCTGACATCTCCTCTATACCTTCCTCCTAACACCTTAAAACTATGACCCCTCGTGGCAGTCAATCCTGCCCTGGAGAAAAGTCTCTGGCTATCGACTCTATTCATGCCTCTCATATCTTGTACACCTTGATCAGGTCACCTCTCTTCCTCCTTATCTCCAGAGAGAAAAGTACGAGCTCAGTCAACCTCTCCTAGTAAGACAAGCCCTCCAGTCCAGGCAGCATCCTGGTAAACCTCCTTTGCACCCTCTCCAAAGCCTCCACATCTTTCCTATAATAGGGCGACCAGAACTGGACACAATATTCCAAGTATGGTCTCACCAGGGTTTTGTAGAGCTGCAGCATAACCTCGTGGCTCTTAAACTTGATCCCCCTGTTAATGAAAGCCAAAACACCATATACTTTCTTAACAACCTTATCCACTTGGGTGGCAACTTTGAGGGAGGTCCCTGATAGAAGTCCCTGGTTCATGAATAGTTGTCAGAAGCTTCATCCAGGAAATTCCATTCCTGGTTATCCAGGAAAGCACCAAACACAGAGACATCATTAGGATCATATGAAAGTGAAGGTGAGATGTTGAATAGAACACACAAAACTGCAAACACTTATCTGCCCAATTCCTCAACCATGTATGGCAGTGTTCGCAGATAACACTTATCAACTATCCCAGAATTCACTAAACCAGAGTGGAAGCAAGCTATTCCCAATTCCATGGGAAATCATCATTTAACTGCCTTTTGGATTTTTACTTTATTCGCTAAGAATATCTGTAGTCTGATTGTCAAAGGAGAAGAATGAAGAATCATATTTATATTAAACCTTTCGAGCCTGAGGACACCCCAAAATGCTTCACAGCAGCAAAGAAATCCGGGAGTTTTTTTTATTGTTACAATGTAGAAGGTTAAACTTGCGATATGAGAAAGTCGGTCTTTCACTCAACAGCCAGTAAATAAGTTCCTTTTTCAACGAAACCACAGCATAAGACCTCCACACTTTCCTCTGAACTACCCCTCCCAACACCTATATGATTAAAGCTGACAATTAGATCCTGGAAAATGTGGATTATTTTCCATATCTTCACAGGCAGGCACAGACAATTATGCCAGCAGCTATTCAATATTTTCCCACAAACAGCCAATGCACATTTTAGTTTCTACAGACAAGTACCCAGTGTGATTACTGCAATCGTACTTTATTAGAAAAAATCTTTAGTAATGCCATAGGGAGAGGACAGATTTTCGGGACTAAATGTATTGCTCAGATCTGCAACCTGCAGCCCCAAAACCACACAAAGCTCATTAAAAGAATGGTGAAGTTTCTGACCTTGATTGATCAACCCATTAAAAGGTAATCAAATGGCCTGTTTCATTTATTTTATAAACTATTCACAATTTCTTGTAAGAAACAAACATTCAATTAACATCTTGTTTGAAAATGTCTTTAACATGTTGCTGAAATGTGTCTCAGTCTTATTTTTCATTATTATTGCCATTTACGTGACTATTACAACTCTAAAGGCATTGTATTTTTGGTGTCTTTTTTTAAATGGCTGTTGTTGTTATTATGGTTATCAATTTCTGTATTAGTTCTTTCAAAAAGCCTGTGCAAACAAAAGAAGAATGGTCTCCTTTCAAGCAACATGTTTCTATGAATTAAATGGTCCATGCATTTGGTTCAAGTCAATTGCGCAGCAAGGTTAAAAAAGCTGGAAATTCACTGGAGGTTGGCCAACAGCTGAAAGAAAAAGTTGGGATTATGTTTCCTTTGGACACTTCATCAGACTTCATTGTAAAAGTGTAATGCTTCAACTGTAACTAACAAAGTGGTAAACACAGAATGCTAAACTTTGGGGCAGCATGGTGGCTCAGTGGTTAGCACTGCAACTTCACAGCACCAGGGACCTGGATTCAATTCCAGCCTCAGGCAACTGTCTGTGTGGAGTTTGCACATTCTCCCCGTGTCTGTGTGGGTTTCCTCTAGGTGCTCTGGTTTCCTCCCACAGTCCAAAGATGTGCAGCCTAGGTGGATTGGCCATGCTAAATTGCCCATAGTGTTCAGGGGTGTGTGGGTTATCGGGGAATGGGTCTGGGTGGGATGCTTCAAGGGCAGTGTGGACTTGTTGGGCCAAAGGGCCTGTTTCCACACTGGAGGGAATCTAATCTAAACTATTTTATTCTGCTTGACTCAGACTGACTTGGTCCCCACTGCTGGCATTTTCCATTACCAAATTGATCACGTACAGTAATGAACCTGTGCGCACACTGAAGGATGTGAACATGCACAGTGCACATAATACAACTTGAACAGTGTTCAGAATAGAATTTCTAAATGTGATGTAGCATAACCATGTGTTAGGAGTTAATAGAAATGATAAAAATCCAATATATTATACAATATAAGATGAAACTAATTTTCTTTTTGTTGAATAAGGATGACATTTAAATTAAATTAAAATGAAAATTTGCCAGTTAGGCTGTCAGCCAGATTTCTCCTGTTTGCAGTTATTGCTGCTCAGGAGCATACAATCAATTATGTCTTAAGCAATGACCTTTCTCAGCTTGCCAAAATTATAGCAATATTTGGACACAGATTGGGAAATCTTTAGCATATATTAAAATCACAAGCTACTTTAATTCGTAGGTTGTAAGATCAATGCGACTTAATTAATCTTCAAAATGTGACATATTTCTTTCCTGACTGAAAAAAAAATCTTTTACATTTCTGCTAAAGATTTCATTGCAGTAATAGAAAAGACAGGCTGATCTGTTCTAAACACGCATTCCAAAGAAGAGGAGTAAAAGGCAGGACTTTAATCTTTGCCTTTGGCCAAATTCTCCTCAGTATCTAGTGAGAAGAAGCCTAAAAAACTTTACGTCTCCTTTGTTGGATATATGTAACTTTACTTTTATTAAGTCATTTAATGAAACAGTCATGCAAGTTCGCTCTTCCTCCACTTATGCTGGAGGAGGAAAAATATGATTCCACTATAATTAGTAATGCCAGGAATTCACGGAGCAGTCTAATACTCAGCCTATATAAGCCTCATCCTTCCAGTTGGCTAATAAGGAAGTTGTTGTCATGTTATGTCCCTCATTGTGAGCTGATTTATTATCAGCCATTTGTATTTGGTTTCAATTTTGATATCTGTAGTCATTCAGGGAGGTGAAGTTTTCAATTCCGTTACTGTGCCCCCATAAGAATGTGCCTAGCTTTTACCTGAACTATTTCCATCTGGAAATTCTTCCATTGCTCATTTGCGGTTTTATCTGCAATTCTTTGGGTGAAAATTTTTCATTTTCAATTAAATGTTTTGATGAGTCAGAATCATGATGCCCTTCCCTTGTTGGCTCGGAACAACTTCCCTCACACAATCTTCTGCTCTTCACCTCATCAAACATGTAACTGGATTGTTGGGCAGCTTTCTCATGGTATTATGCGAACAGAGAGGCTAGACTGCTCGCCACCCCCAGCGCTTTCATGCCACAGGCATCTTACTTAGAGTAGTACTGCACCTGTTCAGATGCTGCAGGCCAGGACCTGCCTTTCACCCCATGTGGTTACTACCCAGTTCATGGCACAAAAGGGAGGAAATCAAACTGATAAAGCATTGATATCGCCGATTATTCATCTTCCCTTTTGTGTTTCTGTCTCTGCAGCCCCATGACATATCAACATTCCTTTTTTTATACCCGTTATATAACTATTAATATTGTTACTTTACCCACAGAGCTTATGAGTTTGGAAATGATCATGCTCTTGTTGGTCCTATACCCTCCACATGTTGAGGTCAGAGAGGCCATGGCTCATCAGAACTCCATAATTCCAGGGATCTCAGTCCCCTCCCAATCTTTGTGATACACAAACCTACTGTCTACAATTGTAGACAAGGGAAGCCATGGCCTACTGGTTTTGTAACAGCACTGTTAATTCACAGACCCGAGTAAAGTTCTGGAGACCTGTGTTCGAATGCTGCCACAGCAGAGGGTGGAATTTGAATTCAATAAAAGGCTGGAATTAAGAATCTGATGATGACTACAAAGCCATCATTGTCGATTGTCAGAAAAACACCCATGTGGTTCAGCAATGTCCTTTAGGGAAGGAAACTGCCATCCTTACCAATGCTGGCCTATGTGTGACTACAGTCATGTGGTTGACTCTTAACATGCCTTCAATTAGGGATGGGCAGTGAATGTTGTTAGACCCAGCCAGTGATGTCCTCATCCCGTGAATGAATAAAAAAAAGTCCTCTATCCTGATTACCATTCATTCAGCAACCCTGTACAATGAAGCCCATCTCCAGACTTGAGTTGCTTGCTTTGCCATGGTCCAATGGAATCATGATAAGCCCCTGAACATTAATGACCGAACGATCCAGAATGATTGTGCTCCAGGCCATGGACTGACTTGGAAGGCCAGCCCTGATTACCCACTGCCCAGCCCCAGACAGCTGTCTCTGCAGCTCCTGACTGGCCTAGCTGTAATCCAGGTTGATGCACTGGCCCTGCAGAACTGACTGTGGCCCAAGCCCCACACAGCAAGGACACTAATTCCTGGTCTATGGTAAGGCCAAGCACTCACTAACTTGGCCAACCTCGCACACCACCACCCGCACCCCGCTCCCCCCCCCCCACCCAACCCCCGGACTGGAATAAGGTAAACCAACTGTGCATCTGCTGGCTAATTGTATTTTTCCCTGTGACCGCACTGAAGACTGCTTCGCTTTAGCATTCACACTTGGCCCTTTGTTTAAAACACATGCTGGGCATTTGCTGCAGGTGTGATATTAATGTAGCATGGAACCACACACCTGACATGTCCATTCCCTTGACTGTTCAGCCCTCTCCACCTTGACAAACCGTATCCCTCTTTATGCTAAAAAACAATGCAAGCCACAAAAACTAGCCACCCGTAACTGAGCACTGAAAATCCTTTGTGCTAAAAAAGCAATGTAACCCATGCAGCCTGTAAATCAGACCTCACCTCGGTAAGTGTGTAAGTGCATAAGAAAGTAACGTGAAGAAGGCAGATGATTGCAGCATTCAGCTAAACAAAAAGTAAGTGGTAAGAAAGCAAGCTAAGAGCCATAGCTCTTCATAAAGCTTTAATTTTGTATGGTCTGATCTACTTGTTTACTTAGTGGGACTTGTGTTACACTATTAATGAGATGTGGATTACCATGAGACATGGTTTATTATCATTGAATTATCACAGTTCTTAAATGCCTATGCCCACACACTAGTTTAAAATCTGCTTTGGGAATGCAAGTTCTTACAAAATGTATATTACCCCGATTACAGCTGGTCAACCTGGAGTTGAGATTATATTTTCTGTTCCCAAGGTTCCTGCTTCTTGGTTCTGATGTTGTCTGGAGTGTTTGTGAGAGCCAACCCTGATTTGAGTGGCTTGTTTTAACTTGGTGTTTGGGTCAATTCCAAGTACAATGGCTTAGCAGTATTTTGATACGACAGTGTAATTAACATGCAAGTAGTTCTTACATGACATCACACTATAGAAAATCATCGTAGAAAGTCATTATACCTGTACAGCAGAAAGCTTGCATTATCCAAACAGCGTCCACTATTCATCATTCGCATTACAGGCAATTTGCATTACTGAAACACGTATCATAGCAGAACTACATGTAATTTAAATTGAGTTTCTATCTCAGGAAGGGTGTTACAAAACACAGTATTGAATATTGCAATTTCCCCTATTGATTGAAACGACCCGAGAAGCCAAGCTGTCTCGGAACCATTGTTTCCAACCAAAACCTTACAGCATTGTATCGTCACCAGGCCATTCAATAGTTAATCAAGATGCATAACTTACATATCTGTCTGGCCTGATTGAATTTGACAGTACCTCCTGCCTTAATATCTCCGTTCTAATGTCTCGTTAACATCTACGCAACATAATCAATAAAGGTAACCCGGTTTGCAGACCTGTCTGTCTCGCCTGATCCAATTCCCAGTGTGCTGTTTAGTTGGCTAGTTTTCCCAGCAAGCCCCCATTCAGTTGGCCAATATTGCTTTCAGTGTCCCAAAAGAGCTGTTGTTTTTTAAAGGGGCATTTTACTACCTACAAAATGTATATGTGTTCCTGCGGGCAATGCAAACTGTTAGAAGCATTGAAATCACATGTGTCAGTGAGCACCAAAATAAATGTTTATGGGATGAACTGGTGGGCAATTTGGTCTGAAGCAAGTGTGATGACATGGTGAAAATGGAAAGAACTGCAGATGCTGTAAATCAGGAACAAAATCAGAAATTGCTGGAAAAGCTCAGCTCTGGCAACATCTGTGAAGAAAAATCAAGAGTTAATGTTTCAGGTCCTGTGACGCTCCCCTCATTCTGAGGAAGGTTCACCGGACCCGAAGCGTTAACTCTGTTCTTTCTTCACAGATGCTGCCAGACCTGCTGAGCTTTTTGTCAGCAACTTCAGGTTTTGTTGTTGATGATGATATGGTGATTTACTGATGCTGACCTGTGTGGACAGAGGGTCAATGAGGATGATGGCTTTTAAACATGTAGACATTGTTGTGACAAAGCAGGTAGGTGATGGCTGGGGTAAGCATTCAGGGAGCTAGAGCTGCCAGGTCCTGGCTCTGATTTACAAGTTGGGAAGTTGTACTATCTAATTTCACAGGGAAGGAGACAAGAGCTGTAAGTGATGTAGAAATAAGGCAAGTTGGATTTTAATGAGATGTATATAATGTAACTGCTGCCTAATGATGACATTCTGAAGTTGCACTTCAAGTCTGATGGTCCAATTGCAAAACAATTTCTCGATATTGAGATTCAAATTGTTTGCATTATCTGCTTATTTTCCTACATTTCTCTCTATTGCCCAGGCCGCTCCCAGAGAGGGAGAAATTCCAGCCGTTATTTCTAATTCAACCTGGGTTGAAACTGTTTGCCGATAAGTACAATTTGATATTTATGTCACCGATTTGTTCTTGTACTTATCCGTAATCACACTAAATTTAGTAATATCGTGATCACTGTTTCCTAAAAGCTCTTAACTATATATATTCCAGTTGCCTCACTTCATTCACCAGAACTTAATCCAGCAGTGGTTCCTTTGTCATTGAACCAAATTTACAACAATCAAGAAAGTTCTTCTGTACATGTTTCATTAATTCCACTATCCATTCCTTGACTTTTACATTCTCTTTTCAACCCCAATTTATTTAAGATAATATATATTGTCGGTTATCACTCAAAGTCACTAATCTATTGTCCTTATAGCGTTTGAAATTTGCCTTAAGATTTGTTCCTTCATCTTCCTTCCAACTAATGCCTGTTTATCCTTGCAACAACCATAAAAGTAGTTGACAATTGTAAAAAGAAAGCTCCAAAAGCAAGTTTAAAATAAGCTTAGAAAATTATACTTAATAATGCTACTGAAGTCTGCTGTGTTCAGCCACGTTGCAAGAAATCATGGAATGTCTCTTGAACAGGATGAAAAATGAAGCAGAAAGGAATGGAAAATATGTAGTATTTCTCTCAGTCATACTCAACTGTCTAAATAAGAAGAATTAAGTTGCAGTGTAAAATTTGAGGATCTGGTATAACAGATATCTGACCAATTTTCTGATCTATCATGCGTGATATACATGTATCAATCAACTATACTTGATCAGAATATTGTGCATACAGTCATGGAAAATCCAAGCCATTGTACTCAGTCTCCCAAAAATATTATTTTCAAACAGGGAGCATGATTCCAAGGTGGATAGTATGAGTACAATTCTTTTGTACTGAGTTCTATTTTTACATCTCTGAAACATAGCAAGCTGAAAGCACAGGAGAGATGAAGCCACAGATGAACAAAGTGAAAAGGGAACTGAAAAGCAGTATGCTTGTATTCATGGCCTTCTGGTGTAGAGACATATAGCAGAGCTCAAGATGAACCTTCATACTATTTCCTGAATTGCAACAACATGTTAGGAGAACAAGTGAAGGGGTGGTTAATCAATTTATCTGTTTTAGAATATAGAACATGGAAAAGTACAGCACAGTACAGGCCCTTTGGCCCACGATGTTGTGCCGTGGAATAATCCTAATCCAAAAATAAAATAACCTAACGTACATTCCCCTCAATTCACTGCTGTCCATGTGCATGTCCAGCAGTCGCTTAAATGTCACTAATGACTCTGCTTCCACGACTACCACTGGCAAACTATTCCATGCGCTCACAACTCTCTGGGTGAAGAACCTCCCTCTGACGTCTCCTCTATACCTTCCTCCTAACACCTTAAAACTATGCCCCCTCGTGGCAGTCAATCCTGCCCTGGAGAAAAGTCTCTGGCTATCGACTCTATCCATGCCTCTCATTACCTTGTACACCTCGATCAGGTCACCTCTCTTCCTCCTTCTCTCCAGAGAGAAAAGTCCGAGCTCAGTCAACCTCTCCTCGTAAGACAAGCCCTCCAGTCCAGGCAGCATCCTGGTAAACCTCCTTTGCACCCTCTCCAAAGCCTCCACATCTTTCCTATAATAGGGTGACCAGATCTGAACACAATATTCCAAGTGTGGTCTCACCAGGGTTTTGTAGAGCTACAGCATAACCTCGTGGCTCTTAAACTCGATCCCCCTGTTAATGAAAGCCAAAACACCATATGCTTTCTTAACAACCTTATCCACTTGTGTGGTAACTTTGAGGGAGCTATGCACTTGAACACCATGATCCCGCTGCTCCTCCACACTGCCAAGAATCCTGCCTTTAATCCTATATTCAGCATTTAAGTTCGACCTTCCAAAATGCATCACCTCGCATTTATCCAGGCTGAACTCCACCTGCCATTTCTCAGCCCTTCTCTGCATACTGTCAATGTCTCGCTGAAACCTGCAATAGCCCTCGATACTATCAACGGCACCTCCAACCTTTGTGTCATCAGCAAACATACTAACCCACCCCTCAACTTCCTCATCCAAGTCATTTATAAAAACTACAAAGAGAAGAGGCCCAAGAACAGAGCCCTGCGGGACACCACTCAGCACTGACCTCCAGGCAGAATACTTACCATCTACAACCGCTCTCTGCCTCCTGTCCAGGCAGCCAAATCACCCTGTATCCCATACCTTCTGACTTTATGAATGAGCCTGCCGTGGGGAACTTTATCAAATGCCTTGCTGAAGTTTTGTTTTCATTTTAATTCATTTCTAGGATGTGGGCATAGCTGACTGGGCAAACATTTATTGCCCATTCCAAATGCCCATTCCTGTTTAGAAAGTAAAGGTGAACTGTGTTCTTGAACCATTGCAGTCCATTTGCTGGAGGTAGACCGTCAATGGCATTAGGAGGAAATTCCAAGATTTTGACCCAGTGATACTGAAGGAAAAGTAATATATTGAAAGTGAATGGCTTTAAGGGGAACTTGCAAATGCATTCATCTCGAAAAGTGAGCAATATTCCTTCACACTCCTAACTTGTACCTTGTACAAGTTAGGCTTTGAGGAGTCAGAAAGTGAATCATCTGCTGCAGGTTTCCTAGTCTCTGATGTGCTTTTGTAGCTAAAATATTTACGTGGCTGGTCTGGTTCTGTTTCAGATAATCTTCCAGGATGTTGACAGTGGGGGACGGTTCAGCAATAACAATGTCGCTGAATGTAAACGGGTGACGTTTAGATTCTTTCTTGTTGGAGATGTTCATTGCCTGGTGCTTGTGTCACATGAATACAAGTTGCGACTTGTTAGCCACTACATAGAAACATCAAAGAGGAGTCTGATTTTTGAATAAATTGAGGTCCCTGATTAGATTTGGGTTGATTTATTATTGTCGCATGTACCAAGATACTGTGAAAAAGTATTGTTTTGCCTGTTGTCCAGACAAATCATACCTTACATAGGTACACTAGGGTAATAGAACAGAATGCAAAATTATAGTGTTACAGCTATGCAGAAGGTGCAGAGAAAGATCAGCTCTAATATATGAAAAGTCTGTTCATAAGTCAGATAACAGTGGGAAAGAAGCTGTTCTTGAATCTGTTGGTACGTTTTCAAACTTGTGTGCCTTCAGCCTGATGGTAACCAGGGTGGGAGTGTCTTTGATCATGTTGGCTGCTTTCCCAAGGCAGCGGGAAGTATAGGCAGAGTCAGTGGATGAAAGGCTGGTTTTTGTGATAGGCTGGCTGTGTTCACAACTCTCTGTAATTTCTTATGGTCTTGAGTAGACCAGTTGTGTACCAAGTTATGAAGCATCTATGATGCACGTAGAAAAGTTACTAAACATCAGTGTGGACATGCCAAATTTCCATAATCTTCCGAGGATGTACAGGATAAACTGCCATCTTGAATTACTAGAAACATTCAGATTTAGAATTTTGATGTTAAAAACAGTGTTGCAAGATCTTAGGAGTCTAATCCTAATGCACAATGAGGAAAATGCCCAGCTAGAAATAAATAAAGCAGCAGATGATTGTAGGTAAAGTTATAGTAATTGATATTATTTTGCAGCCAATTTTAGCTCAGAAAATCTGAGAGACCAGTTGAAGAAATATTTTGAGAATTTTCCTGTGCCATTCTAATAAAGTATACATTGCATAATAATGTACATTGAATGTACCTATAGATGGCAGTGTTACAACAGCTTGCTCTTTATTTCTAATCTTCAAATAATTTGAAAATACACAATAGATATGACAAGCATCCTGAGGCAATAGCAATTTTGGTTCTTCTATGCTAATACCTCTGAGTTCAGTGATCTTTTCTTCCTTGTAGCTTCGTTCTCAATTCCTTGTTTCATGGTTTTGATCCAACTCTCCAGCTGAGCTTTACCATCTTATATTTTTGATGAGTTAATCTTGCCTGGTGTCTCTGTGGGTGTTAGCTCTGACATCAGGAACCCTCCCATTCCCTAAGTCTGATCATCTAACCTTTCTCCACTCCATTCTGCATCCCTTCTCACTTAACGCTTCGGTAACTTAGTCATGTGTCTTTTAAGTTTCTGCGTTGCTGTTTTATGACTCCAATCCAACTATTTCAGTCCAGCCATTCCAGCCTGGTCAACACATCTCCCAATATTGCCACTGGTGAGGCAGGTGAAAGTAACAACTAGTTAAGGAAATTAAGGAAAATTAAGGAAAGAAACATTGTTACCAGCTTTACTTTCAGTTCTACATTTTTAGCCATTTAAAAACATCGCCTTCAGTGGCAGTCATTGTCGTTCTTTTCAAAGCTCGGATATCAAGCCATTAAGAAGGTATAATAACATTGGGAGGCTTCTGCAAATGTCCTGTGATAGAATGTCACATGATTGACCAGCTTCAAGCCAAGGAGAAGCCCACCAAATTCTTTCATTTGGCAAAAGTGCAAGGCTCACTCATGCTATTGCTGGAGTGTCTTGGGAATGTGAAATAATTGCTTGAACAAGTAACCTGTATTTTTTAGATCCTTTTTTTAAAGCCCTCTGTGTCATGCTGAAGTAAGCCCGAAGTGTAAAAGTTAAATGATCTATGACCTTAACACCCGCCGGTCGCAGTGATCCTTGGGAGGGGTTTGCCTGCAGGTCATGTTGCAACATGCAATACAACTCTATCAGAAACTACTTAAGAATCACAGTGTGAGGCCTATCTACCCCAGTACAATCTTAGCTGCCTACCACCTGTCTTTTTCCACTCCTCGAAATAATTAACAGGAGCACAGTATATCATAGTGCTTCTACAAAATGCATCAACTGAAATTGGCAATGTTAGCATCTCTGATTAAAGTAGCACAACTGCCTGAAATAAATAAACTGACAATAGTTATAATATTAAATATGTGAAACTGCCATTAGTCTAAAAAATCCTTAAATTTTGATGTTTAGTCAAAACCAGCAACCCCCAACTCAAAATGTCAAAATATGCAGCCTAGTCAAACTACTTATCTGAAAACATGCTGTGAAGGTGTTATGGACGAGACCAAACCCCCTCAAAATATGTCAGGCCCAGACCCTAACATTTGTTATTTAAAGGCAAGTGCCAGGCATTGTGTTCTGAATGTAATTTGATTGATCAGACCATTAGGCTTGAAGCAAAACATGCTATATTCATACACTGTAGTTAAGAACATAGTACCTAGAATTGTATAGCACAGGAACAGGCCCTTCGGCCCTCGATATTGTGCTAAACATGGCATAAATGAAATTAATCTCTTCTGCCTGCCATTGGTCCATATCCCTCGATTTCCTGCGTATTCATGTGTTTATCTAAAAGTCCCTTAAATGCCCCTGTTGTATCTGCCTCCACCAGTATCCCTAAACACGCATTCTAAACTCCTACCACTCTCTGTCTAAAACATTTGCCCCCCACATCTCCATTGAACCTTCCCCCTCTAACCTTAAATGTATGCCCCCTAGTATTTATACATTTCAACATTGGGGAAAAAATTCTGACCAATCTATGCATCTCATATGTTTAGGCACTTCTATCAAATCTCCTTTCAGCCGGCACCACTCAAGAGAAAGCAACCCGAGTTTTTCTAGCCTTTCCTTATTGTTCATACACTCTAATCCAGAAAGAATCCTGCTGAACCTCTTCTGTACCGCCTCCAAAGCCTCCATATCCTTCCTATCATGTGGTGCCCAGAATTGAATGCAATACTCTAAATGTGGCCTAACCAAAGTCTTATAAAGCTGCGGCATTACAGCCCGACTATTGTACTCAATTCCCCAACAAATAAAGGCAAGCATGCCGTATGCTTTTACATGTGTGGCTACTTGCAGGGAGCTGTGGGCTTGAACTTCAAAATCCTTCTGTACATCAGTGCTGTTCAGAGTCCTGCCATTAACTGTATACTTCTGCATCACATTTTATCTCCCAAAGTGCAGCACTTCACACTTACCCAGATTAAACTTCATCTGCCATTTTTACGCCCATATCTGCAACTGATCTATACCTTGCTGTACCCTTTGACAACCTTCTACACTATCCACAACTCCACCAATCTTTATATTGTCAGCAAACTTACAAACCCATCCATCCACATTTTCATCTAAGCCATTCATATATATATCACAAACAGCAGAGGCTCCAGTCGAGATCCCTGCAGAACTAATTATGGACATGAAGCCTGAAAAACACCCTTCCACCAATACTCTCTTTCTTCCATTGTCAAGCCAATTCCAACTCCACATAGCCAAGTCACCATGAATCCCATGCATCTTAATCTTCTGGATGAGCCTACCATGAAAGACCTTGTTGAACGCCTTCCTAAAATCCATGTAAACAACTTTCACCGCTCTACTTCATCGAAAACTTTTGTCAACTCTTTGAAAAATTCAATCAAGTTAATATGACATAACCTCCATCTTTTCCAAACTTTCAATTCCCCGGCCCCCAATACCTCATCTACACCATAGGTGCATAATCCCTTTAGACCTGTATCCCTCATACAGAGGGCCTAAAAGCCCTCTACTTCTTCCTCTTCCATAGGACCAACCTGTCCTCCTCCACTGACAGTCTAAGTTGCTTGGCAGAACTGGTCTTCGCCCTCAATAATTTCTCCTTTGACTCGTCCCACTTCCTACAAACCAAGGGGGTGGCCATGAGCAGTGTTGCATGGGCCTGAGCTATGCCAGTCTCTTTGTAGGATTTGTGGAATACTCCCTCTTCCAAAAATACAGCGGCACAATCCTTCAGCTCTTTCTCTGATGTACTGATGACTGCATTGTCATGCTCCCGCAAGGAGCTCCAGCAATTCGCCAACTTCTCCAACACCTTCCACCTACTAGAGATCGTAGGAACTGCAGATGCTAAAGAATCTGAGATAACAAGGTGTAGAGCTGGATGAACACAGCAGGCCAAGCAGCATCTTAGGAGCAGGAAGGCTGACATTTCGTGCCTAGACCCTTCTTCAGAAATAGACCCTTTTTCTGAAGAAGGGTCTAGGTCCAAAAAGTCAACTTTCCTGCTCCTCTGATGCTGCTTGGCCTGCTGTGTTCATCCAGCTCTACACCTTGTTACCTTCCACCCACCCTCAAGTTCACCTGGAACATTTCTGACACCTCTCTCCCATTCCTGGACCTCTCTGTCTCCACCTCCAGTAACCAGCTCACCACGGACATCCATTTCAAACACACTGACACCCACACCTACCTCAACTACAACTCCTCTCACCCACCCTCCTGCAGAAATGTCATCCCATACTCTCAGTTCCTCTGTTACATCTGCTCACAGAATAAGAAGTTTTACTCCAAGACATCCCAGATATCCTCCCACTTTAGGGACCAGAATTTCCACTCTTCCTGTAATTAAAGATGCTTTCAACCACATCTCCTCCATTTTCCATGCTTCTGCCCTCAAACCCTCTCCCCACAAAAACAATAAGGATAGAGTCCCCTTAGTCCTCACATACCACTCCAAGAATCTCTGAATACAACACATCATCCTCTGACAATTTCCACCATGATGTACAGTCCCTTTACACTATATCCCCTACACAAAGGGTCTAAAAGTCCTCTGCTTTTTCCTCTCACATAGACCGAGCCAGTCCCCCTCCACTGACAGTCTGATTCACTTGGTAGAACTGGTCCTCGCCCTCAATAATCTGACCCCACCGCCAAAAAGTTATTTCCCTCCCTGTTTGCTTTCCACAGGGACCATTCACTCCATGACTCCCTCGTCAGCTCCAAACTCCTCACCAACTCTGCACCACACCTGGTACCTTTCCCTGCAACGGCATGGGTTGTACACCTGCCCCTACACCACCCCTCACCTCCATCCGAGACCCCAAACAATCCTTCCAAATCCAGCAGAGATTCACCTGCACTTCATCTAACTTCATCTACCGTATCCATTGCTCCTGATGTGGTCTTCTCTATTTCAGGGACACCACACATAGACACGGCGACTGGTTTACGGAGATCTGTACTCTACATGCACCAACCAACCCAACCTTCCAGTTGCCATTCAGTTTAACTGCCTTTCCCTTACACCCCAGTGACATGTCCACCCTTGTCCTCCTCCATTGTCAGAGTGAGGCCAAACGTAATAACATCCCACAAGCACATCTTTGGCAAAGGCAAAGTCAGTAAAATAGATTGTCTCACACGTAATTCAAGCAGTGGGAAGTGAACCCAAGCTTTTAGCTGTAACAGAAAGAGGAAAAAGAGCTTCCACATCTAATTTCAAGACCCCAGCATCTGCTGAAAATTAAACTAAAAGTCACCACACAGTCAAGCTGCTTCTATTGTTCCAGCATTTTAAAACTGCCTAATATCTCACATAATGTGAGCTTTACTAGCTTTGACCAGACTGCTCAGTACCTCTGTCTCAACCTTACTTCAAAAAAAGGGCAAAATACACCTCTTAAAGCCATAGTCCCATCACAGAGGGAATATAATAAATAATTGAAGATCTGCCTACAAGTGAAAGTTTTTCACACCAATGTTCCATTGTGAACTGGCATGTTAGTAGAGCTGCAAAATCAATCTATTTTACTGATTTAACTATGCCACCTAGAATTCCACAAGGATGATTGTCGCATGAATATTTAAGCTTTATTCTGTTTCCTTTCTTGTCTCCCTTGGCAGGGCCTTTAGGATCTTTGATATGCAAAGGGATCTTGGAGTACAACATCACAGCTGCTTGAAAGTGGAAACACTAGTGGATAATGTAGTTAAAAAAAGGTGAATGGCTTGCTTTCACTGGTCAGGGCATTGAGTGGCAGGTCATGTTGTAGCTATATGAAACTGTAGTTAGGCCACATTTGGAATGTTGAGTGTATTTGTGGTCACCAAACTGTATGAAGGATGTGGACGCTTTGGACAAGGTGCGAAAGAGGTTTACCAGAATGTTGTTTGGATTCGAGTATGTTAGCCAAACCGAGAGATTGGATAAATTTGGATTGTTTTTGCTGCAGTGTCAGAGGCTGAGGAATTATCTGATAGAAATATATAAAATTATGAGTGCCATAGTAAGGGTGGATAGTCTTTGCCAGAGTGGAGATGTCAAATATTAGGGGGCACAGGTTTATAGGATATATGGGAGGAAATTTTTTTCACAGAAGGTGGTAGGTGTCTGGAATGTGCTGCCAAGGGAGGTGGTAGAAGCAAGTATGATAGCAATGTTTAAGAGGCATTAAGGCAGACGCATGAACAGGCAGGGAATAGAGGGATGCAAATCATGTGCAAGTAGATGAGTTAGCATCATGGTCAGCACAGAAATGGTGGGCTGAAGGGCCTGTTCCTGTACTGTACTGTCTTATGTTCTATTTTTGAGCAAGATCACCACAGGTCATGTTATGCTGTCCTGGTTACTCTCACTACATCACAACTTACCCTTTTAATATCCTTGATCAAGTGTTGGAAATCGATAATGTATTTTTTAATGATTTATTTAGAATATTAATTTAACTGAGGACCCTCAAGGGAATTTGGTTTGCTGGTATCAAAACAGTGTTAGCTGTAATGTGCAAACCACAACCTTCAGCTTTGCTTTTTTAAGCATTATCATTGCCATTATTTACAAGCTGCAAGTTAGAAATATTTTTCTGCGTTTGTTTGGCACATTTTTGACTGTTTTTGAAAATAAGAACACATGATAGGGGCCACTGAAAGCAGTAGCTTATTCACATTTTTTTCCAATTTTGGCACCTTTGCAGCTAACAACAAAAGACCGTGCCACATACTCAGGAATACTAGAATACAAAAGGATGAAGCAATTATCTTTCAGTTGTGCAGAGCCTTGGTGAATTGATGTCAGTTTTAAGTGCCAAACTCCTGAAAATGTGTATGAACCTTGGAGGGGCTACTAAGTAGACTGACCAAAATAGTACTGAATCTTACATCAGGGAATTTGGTTCGTATTTCCTTGAGTTTAGATGGTTGACAGATGATCTAATCAAGGCATTTAAAATTATAAAAGGATTTGGCAGGTAGATACAGGCAAATTATTTCACCTGATGGAAAATCAAAGCAAAAAGCATAATCTTCAACCTTGGAAGGAAATCAGGAAGCACTTTTTCAAAGTATTGCAGATGCCATGTCGATTGAAACTTTCCAACTCGTAGATTTTTGTCACTTAGCCTATCGAGGGGCAGGTCTTGTGGTGCAGTGTCCCTACCGCTGATCCACAGGACTCGGCTCTAGTCTCAGCTTTTCCAGGGATGTGTAATAACATCCCTGAATCAGTTGATTAGAAAATATCTGAGCCTAGAAAGGGGACACGTATCATAGCCATTCAAGTGGAGTTAAGATGTATATCAACCAGAATCTGGCTGCATGGTGTTTTTTTTATTTCCAGGGCCTGAATAACATACCCCTGCTCCTACATGTTACAGGAGGAAAATAACAGTAGCATTGATAGTCTGGAATTATACTCTGTCATTGCTGCTGAACGAATAAATGGCTGCGAAATTGGACTCAGTAGTTCAGCGAGTGCCTCTGCTAGGTAAACCACAAAAAAGGGATCATGTTGGCTGGAATACTTCCAGAAAACTCTGGCACAGCTCATGCAGTGTACACTGACTGGCAGCTCATGGGCACAAACCTGTCAAGCCTGGGAAGAAGCACACAGAGTATGTCAGATCAGGACAGCAGTCTGGCTCTACAGCTGATTGTAGGCTGTGCAGTGTCCCCCAATCATGTTACTTAAAGGGCTGAACGTCCATTCTCCAGGGAATGGACTGCTGTTCACTCATGGAGTGTTCATGGACAGTCTGCATTATGTTCCTGGGCAGTTGCCCTGACCTTCTGGATTTTCAGAGAAGTGGTGAAGCATACTGACAGGATAGTCGAGGGAGTTTGTTGCCCTTTCAAGAAAAGGTCTGCTCCAGTAATTGAACTAAAGTTGCAGTCCTTCTTAGCCTGCAGATTAATCTGGGAATAGCACTGATGCAGCGAGGAAGGGAGGTCGAAGGCGGTAGGGTCAGAAGGAATGCTCTCAATAGAATATCCAATGTCCTGAGGGTCTCTAGGCAGCACTTCTCCTCCCTCCATACAATGCAGTTTGTGAGAAGCCTGCATTTCAACTTGCAAAAGATCGTTGACAAGTTTCATCTCTGGCAACTTGGCCTGAATTCTCACAATGAGGCAAAAATGGCACTGTTCATGCTGTACTGTTATTATAGTGTACAATTCCTGTGTAAAGGGATAAACCAGGGCATGAGTCATATTTTGCAGTGGCCAGCTATGTTTGATTTGATTTGATTTATTATTGTCACATATACCTAGGTACAGTAGAAGTTTTGCTTTGCATGCAGTATAGGTAGCTCATAGCAAATAAAATGCATAGGACAATTGAACTGAGTGAAAAATACAATGTTACAGCTGCAGAGAAGGTACACAGGGAGAGAGATCAACATTAAACTTAAAATCTGAGAGATCCATTCACAGGTTTCCCGCTGCTGAAATCAAGAAGAGGGTAGGGGTGTAGGTTAGATGGATCTTTGCTTTAGGGGATAAGTTCGGCACAACATTGTGGGCTGAAGGGCCTGTACTGTGCTGTACTGTTCAATGACCTATGCTCTATAAGTCTAATAATGGCAGGGAACGAAGCTGTTCTTGAGTCTATTTGTATGTGGATACAAACTTTTCTCCTTTCTGCCTGAGGGAAGAGGGTAGAAGAGAGTATAAAGGGGTGGGACAGGTCTTTGATTATGTTGGTTGCTTTCCTGAGGCAGTGGGAAGTATAGATGGGATCAGTGGATAGGAGGCTGGTTAGCATGCTGGACTGGGCTGCGTTCACAACTCACTGTAATTTCTTGTGGTCTTGGGAAGAGCAGTTGCTGAGCCATGCTCTGATGCATCCTGATAGGATGCTTCATAGTGAGCCTCATAACCTTACTTTATGAAAGTCTGAGTCAGTCCTGAAGAAGGGTCCTGACCCACAACATCATCTTTTCTGCTCCTCTGATGCTGCCTGACCTGCAGTATTTCTCCAGCTCCACACTGTCTCTATCTCCAGCATCTGCAGTCATTGCTATCTTCCTTGCTTTATGAAAGCAAAGCCGTCATAATATATGATACAGCAGAGAGGATTAGGGAAAGAATGAGGTAGATGATTAAGGGAGGAGGCATCTGAGACTCCCACACCTTTGGCAAGATGTCTCTGAGAGAATAGAAGCTTTCCAGATCCCAGATATCTCAAGCCAGCATGACAATTGTGCCACAAGTCCCCACCTTTCAACCCAGGTGCTACTTTGCATTATCATGTTCTCTTGGCCAAACACTGAAATAATAGCCACTACCAGATAACATTCCAGAGCAATATTATCCAAAATACATTCAATAATACATTCAAAGCAAATATTAGCTATTTGCAATCATGCGTTACTAAAGAAAAATGAAGCAAAGGTATCAAGGAGAAAACACACCAGAGGTTACAATCATATCTAGCAGAAAGGTAGATAGTTGAGGTTAAAAACCAAAAGAACTGCAGATGCTGTAAATCAGGAACAAAAACAAAGTTGCTGGAGAAGCTCAGCAGGTCTGGCAGCACCTGTGGAGGAGAAAACGGAGTTGACGTTTCGGGTCCGGTGACCCTTCCTCAGATAGTTGAGGTTGTTGTTCCAATTCTTGTAAAGACCTGTAATCTTAAATAAAACCTTTCCACTTAACGTATGACCTTAAAAAGAGATTCAAACTTCCAGGTGATAACTGAAAGAATAGCACAACAATATTTTAACTTTTAAAAGTTTAACTGTACTAATTGACACAAAGCAGTGGTGGCTATATGCTAGTTTCATTTTAGGCAACTTACGTCTTAAACTACAGAAGAGAAAATTCCTTTTCATACCTTTCACTGATTATAGTCCTCAGAAGTTATAGTTCTTAAAACAAGCAGTCCACAGTTGTTCCCAAATTCTTGTGAAACTTTTCCACCAACTTATAACTTAGATTGACTATCTCCAGGTACATAGAACTTTCAGAGAGTTTTCAAATCCACCACTGACCGTAAAGGCTGTATGGATGATGCTTCTTCCCATGGTGATACCAAGACATATCTCCCAGAATCCTTAGGTGACTGACTGTGGGATGCATCTCTTGAACGGGGACCATCTCTATCCCACATTCAGTTATTATAACTTGCAAAGCCAAGCCACCTTGTCTCTTTGCTGTTCACTCAGAATGTGCATTCATTCACATTCTCTCTTTTTTCCACTGCCCCAAAGCCTGGAGCTGACAAGCCTATATTACAATACAACTGCTGTTATGGTCCTTTGTGCCATGTGTGAGAATTGTGCATGTTTCAGTAAGTTCCTTGATTTGGGCCTAGTAACCACGGGCATGTTAACCTTCAGTATTGATCACATAACTGTTGTGCTATGCCTCACAGTCAATGTGCCAGCATATCTTCAAGAAATACAGTATGTCAGCCTGGCTTTAAGAGACATGCTTCTGATATCATCACTATCATAACATCTGACCTTAGGATATAAAGGTCTCAGGCTCCAACTCATCCTAGGAATTACTTGAAGTGTGACATCTTACTGAAAGCATGCAGTTCAGTTGAATGTAATACATAATAGCCCAGACACTGACGCTGCCTGAAAATGTAATGCTTGCACCTAATTTAGGGGAGGTGATGACCTAATGATATTATCACTGAACTTTTAATTCATAGACCCAGATAATGTTCTGGGGACCCAGTTTCGCATGCCACCATGGCAGATAGAGGAATTTGAACTAAATGTCTGGGGAATTAAGTGTTTAATGGTGACCGTAAGACAATTGTTGGAGAAAACCCCATCTGGTTCACTAATGTGCTTCAGGGAAGGAAACTGCCATCCAGACCCACAGCAATATGATTGACACTTAACTGCCCTCTGAACAATTAGGGGTGGGCAATAAATGCTGCCTCACCAGCGACGCCCTCATCCCGTAAATGAATAAAAACATCTAATTGTAATGAATTTATTTTGGATTTGTCAACACCATGAGATTCACACCCAGTTTTCTCTGTTGTGAGGGATAACACAAACATTGCCATATCGTGTCAAATATTCTGCAGGAATATCCTGAGGGAAACTCACATCGAAAGGGAGGAGGAGTTCTAAAGAAGGGTCACCCGACCTGAAACGTTAACTCTGATTTCTCTCCACATATGCTACCAGACCTTCTGAGCTTTTCCAGCAATTTCTGTTCTTGTTTCAAAAGGAAATAGACCATTTTAGTTAAATTTGTTGTGACCAACTGAGAAGGAGGATGAATGAAAAAGAGGGACACAGTTTGTCTCTTCTCATTGAGGAGCTGAATAACTGAGGTAGCAAATTATAATAAATTGGGGAACTGGTTGCAATACTCATAAATGTTAAGCATTGTAACATCATTGGAGGCCAGTCACCTCAGACACAGTCATCGTTGCACGAGGTCCTCCAGGTAGAGTCCTAGCTTCAACCATCTTCAGCTGCTACATGAGTGACCTTCCCTCCATCCTAAAGTCAGAAGAGGGCGACTATCACTAAGGATTGCACCATGTGCAGTACCACTCATGACTCTTCAGATTCTGTGGTTGGTCATGTTCCTATATGCCAAGACTGGACAGCTTTCAGATTTGGGCTGATGGTTGCTAGTGACAATTACACATATGTGTCAGCAGTAATTCAACACTTGACCCTCCAAAGACTTTTCAATACATCCAAGACACAGGTCAGGAATGTGATGAAACATTCTGCACTTGTCTGGATTAGTGCAGACCTAACAATGCTATAGAAATAAACATAATTCACAATAAAGCAGCTTATTTGCTTGGTACCACAGCCACTACATTCAATGTTCATTTCATTGAACATATTGCAACACTGTACCTGGTACAGAATGCAGTACAAGAACTTACCAAAGCTCCTTTGGCAGTAACTTCTATACTTGTGACCTCTACTAGTTAGAAGGCAGCAGGCATATGGGAACACCATAACCTGCAGGCTCCCCTCCTAGGCACACATCATACTAATTTGGAATTATATTGCTGTTCCTTCACTATCAAAGGAGCAAAGTCCTGGAATTCCCTTTCTAACAGCATTATATGTTTACCTACACCACAAGAGTTGCAGTGATTCAAGAAGATACCTCAATAACAACTTCTAAGGGGCAGTTGGCCTTGCTAGCCAGATTCACATCCCATAAGTAGATAAGATTAATGAACAATGTCACTTCTGTACCTTTTCACGTCCTTTTGCACTACTTGGTGCTATCACTGTAACGTGGCTAAAAAGTTCTGATCTTCATTTGGAAGACTATAAATGACCTTGTAAGAATGGAATGGAGATTACATTGGCTTTGTATGCCTGGTTTTGATTGTTCCAACTGAAAATGAGTGCCTGTAGTCCAAGTTGGCTGCTTGAGAAGCACCAGCAATGACATTGATAGAGTGGCAGTGCCAGAAGCACAAAATCTATCACCCCTACTGATCCCTGCACCACAGAGCCACTCACATTTACCTGGGACAGTACCGCAGCAATTCCTGCCATTTTTAAACAGGAGGTTGTTTGACTGCTATAAGAACCTGAATGGCCTTTTTGAATCATTCAAAATGGTGAACACCTGTCTGTCAAGTCGCACCATTCTTTAAAGTTAACTGTCTTAATGATGAGGCAGAACAACAACAGGGAATGAAGCAAATCCTGCATTCTTTCGGACTTCCTGCCCCATGTGTCTAATGATGTGCAGATTGAAAATCAGCAGCTCAGTTTCATGATGACACACGGTAAAATCCCAAGATCCTGGGTAGATGTCATTCTTGAATTAAGGCATACCAGCTGCCCTTGTTGATAGAACGATATGGTACCTGCAATAAAATCTTTGCAAGTGTAATCAAAACAGGAAAACAAAGAGAAAGAGAAAGAAAACACTAGATAGACAGCAAACAGTGATGAATTGTTCTCCAAAGTACTTACTAACACTTTTAAATTGATGCAAAATCTTAATACAGTAAGAGTTGTCAGTAACAATAAAAACAAAACTTGCTTTTACTCTTTAATTATTTGATATTCATTGCTCATTCCAGACCTTTCATTTCATCTTTTAAATATTCACCTTTACCTTGAAAATTTAATGAAGCTCTCTTTGTATAATTTTAGGCTTTTATTTCAATTTCCTCACTGAGAAAGAGAGAAGTGGCTTTGTGAATGACCCAAATTCCCTTCCAGAAACAAAAAATGTTGATGTTTTCATGAAAAGTCTGACAGAATGATTGATAATATTGCTTTCATCCCTTCTATTCACTTCACATTACCCTGCAACAAAATTTGTAATTACATTTTACTTAACACCTCATTAAAATAATTACTTTGGCTACCTGCATGTTAATGACTTGTCATTGCTGTCTGCGCCATTCCTTACATCGTGTAAACTTTTGCAGATTTCTATTTGCAATAAAATACATTGTTATTTGTTACTGACCACAGCTAACTTCGAGAACAACCTTTGAAAACATTGCTTTGTGGAAGAAGTGAATGGATGTGTGACAACATGAAGGTTAATCTAAATGAGTAAGCAGAATGTTTCAAATTGCAGCATCATAAATAGGATGTTTCCGATCTACCAGCCTACCTGACTTCCCCTTGCAGTAAAACTTATTGGATAGTTTTAATATTGCGTCACCATATGATAATGTCACCCAATAAACAACTTGATTGATACTTCTTTTCATTGACTTTAATGAAAAGCGTTCAGATTGGCATGCGTAATGGATCATTGCTCTGATCTGATCGTGTGCATATCATTGCTCTGCTAAGGTTGAACAATTTGCCTTTAACTTCCCATTTTGTTTCACTCCCAACCCAGCATATTATTATTAAATGATAGCAATGTATAATACTACAGTAGAGAATGAAGCTGCTTGCCCCACTGTGGCTGTCCCAGATCTTTGGAAGAGATAGCAGCAGCTTCAGCGAACTCATGGCGGTGATGATGTCGGTGGAGGCAAGATGGTGCCAAAGAATGGTGGCACGGTTCCAGTGGTGGCATCGCAGCTCCAGGCCAATGTTGGGCCCGGGTACCTGACGGCAGAGGCAGTGGCATTCCAACAGTGTGTGGGGTCTAAAGGGAGCTGAGTTCTGACAGATAGACGGATGGACTTTGTGGCTTTATTTATCTGGTGGAGAGCACTCACAGTGGAGGTGGGGGGAGTGATCTGGGCATTTCCTTTCTTCTTGGCTGTTTCTTCTATTTCTGCTTCGGTTTTTTAATCCTGTCTTTCAAATATTAAGACAGTGTTGGAGAGTAGTGACTTTGTACACATTTCCCTGTACTCCTGTGTTCCTGTACTCATGTACAAGTGGCAATAAAACCTAAATCTTAAATAAAAAATCTAACATCTAGTTTGTCCCACTCCACATTACATTCTCCACAGCCCAAATCTTTCCTATTCAATGAATACAGTCAACACAGGTATCAAGCAATAAAAAGCAAGCATAATGATTTCTTTATTTGTTCATGGGATATGAGCATCACTGGCTAGGCCAGTATTTATCGGCCAATTCAAAATGCATTTGAGAAGATAGCAGTGAGCTGCGATCCTGAACTTTTGCAGCCCTTGAAATGTAAATACATCGACAACTTGTTAGGGAGAGAGTGCCAGGATTTCTAACACAGGAATTAGATTAGATTAGGTTCCCTACAATGTGGAAACAATGTGATCCAACAAGTCCACACCGCCCCTTGCAGCATCCCACCCAGACCCATCCCCCTATAACACACACACCCCTGAACACTATGGGCAATTTAGCATGGCCAGTCCACCCAGCCTGCACATCTTTGGACTGTGGGAGGAAACCGGAGCACCCGGAGGAAACCCACGTGGTAACATACTTCTCAGTAAGATAGTGAACAGCTTGGAGGGTAGTTTGCATGTTGTGCTGCTTTGATGTATCTGCTGTTTTCGTCCTTCGGGATCTCCTGTTTCTATCTCCCAGTATTGCCAATGCACTGGAAGGTAAAATTCTCTCGGGATTGGAAACACTACAGGATTGAAGGCAGCTTCAGCATTGTAGACCCACAGGTGGAAAAGCTTTTCAATACACTCCACTCCCACCACCACATCCTAGATGTGGAGCAACCCCCGTCCCCCTCCCCGCACTAGATTGGAACTCTTTCGACTGGTGTCGGAGTTTCTCAGGAAAGAAGCCTCCTCTCAGGATAAGTCCATGAGGAATAGGAACAGGAGTAGGCCATTCAGCTCCTCGTGTCTGCTCTGCCAGTCATTAGGATCATGGTTGATCCAATAATCTTCATGTCCACTTCCCTGCCTTTTACCAATAATCCTTGATTCCCCTACTGATAAAGAATCTATCTCAGCCTTAAGGAACACTGACCCCACATCTGTCTGTAGCAAGGAGTTTCAAACACTCACAACTCTTTCAGAGAAGAAATTCCTCATTACTTCAGTCTTAAATTCATGCCCATTTATTCTGAGACTATGCTTTCTGGTCCTAGGGTCTCCCATGAGGGGAAACAGCTTCTCAGCACTTACCCTGTCAAGCCCCTTAAGAATCCTTCATTTTTCAATGAGATCAGCTTTCATTTTTCTTAACTCCAGTGAGGAGAGTTCCAACCTGTTGCTCATAAGACAATCCCTCTACACAAAGGATTTTCCTTGTGAACCTTTTTTGAACTACCTCCAATGAAATAAAATCTTTCCTTAAATAAAGTGATCAAAACTGCCCACAGTACTCCAGATGTGGCCTCATGAGCACCTTGTACAGATGCAGCAGGACTTCCTGACTCTGATACTCCAAACCCCCTTGAAATAAGGGCCAACATTTCATTAGCCTCCCTGATTAGCCGCTGCACATGAGTGCTAGCTTTCTGTGTTTCATCCACAAGATTCCCAAGTCCCTTTGCTTTACAGCTTTCTACAGTTTTTCTCCATTTAAATATTCTGTTCCATTTTTCTCTCTTCCAGAACAACCAAATACATATTTTCTCACGTTATACACATTCATCAACTGTTTGACCACTTTATTTAACCTATCAATATCTCTTGGCAAACTGTTTGTATCTCTTCGCAACTTGCCATTCTGCTGATTTTTGTCCCTCAGGATCAGAGAACCCATTACAAGGATGGGAGCCCTTTCCAGCAACAGAGCTGCCTGTAGGGCAGAGGACCTGTTTGAAAAGTAGATGCTGGAAATGCAGTCAAATTTCCAAAGCTCAACAAGACATGATGATCATCATTCTTCTTCACTTAGAAAACAGAACACAGCCAAGATCGGGACTTTTACTCTTTCACTGTGATTTTAAAAAAATATGCAAGGAATCTCACAGGGGTCTAAGCGAAGTGGGCTATAGCAAAATGTGAGAAACAATCAGATGACAAGTGCACTGAGGCCCATCTCAAGATCAGGAACAATTTACAACATGTCTCCTAACTTTCACAAGCAGTGTGGTGAGATTCTCACTGAGCATTGCCAATTGACAGAGATTATTGCTTGTTAAATGCCTTGGCAGCACAGCTCACTAAATTAGCATTCAGCTCCCATCTTACTGAACTTGCCAAACAAGCTCGACATTGGGACGGCGTGGCAAGGAAACCAGAGACAGCACCTGCCAGATTCAGCTGGCTACTTTCTTTGAATGACCTTCATTTTGGATAATGGATACCAATATCTTGGGGCATACTTCATGCACTCTAGCCACCTACACCCTATGCCCATGGGCACAGGCATTTGACATGTGCCAACCTCTAAGAATGCCTGAGGCAGGTCTCTGGTCTATGTACGGGATGTGCTGGCTCTTTAATGCTGTATTTCAGTCTGCACTGCCATGCTGCAGCAAGGACACTGTGTGCTCAGGGACACACACCCAACTCGGGCACCAGACCTGGCTGTGGCTTCATTTGCTCTCATTGCACTCACTCACCATGAAACTGCCTGGATGTTCACAGCTTCCCTGCCTTGCATTAATCTGCCTTGGATTTGTGTGCTTTGTCACCTCCAGGCTCATGTTACTTCTGCTTGGCCTGCTGTGTTCATCCAGCTCCACACTTTGTTATCTTGGATTTTCCAGCATCTGCAGTTCCCATTATCACTCATATTATTTCTGTGTTGCCTTACCATTTAATGCAGAGGCAATGCCAGGAAACTTTTGTTGGGTGTCAGCAGGTCCCAGACAAGTCAAGGGAATAGGCTTCAGTCTAGGCTTCCTGGCAGAGTAGGTCAAAGGCAGTGTCTGAAACCAGTGAGGCCCTAACTCAGACCAGTCAGAGTCGAGATACTCTCCTTATAAAGAGTGAGGAAGTGAATCATGGATGGTACACCAGCTGCCTTGACTCTTTCTGCCCTATTGTGGAGTGGTTTCATCCTGGAATGAGACAGAGGCAGGTATTATTGGTGGGTAGAACAGCTATAACAGTTTGTGTAGGTGGGGAAATGTCACCCATGAGGCAGCACTGACAGCATACAGCATTAGTGGCATTGGCGCTGCTGTAGGTGACAGTGAGAGAGAGATGCTGTTGCAGGAAATAGTTGCATCAAAGGGAAGACGTTGACACTTATATTGGTTGAGTGGAGAAGGGCATTGATCTTCTTCCTATTCGTTGTGCATTCTTCCAGATGTCTGAGGCTGCTCTAACTCTGATGGCAACTTGGGACTATGGCCTGCTGTTGTGGTCTGTACTGTTGGTCCTGGAGGAAAAGAAAGTCCTAAATTGGCATCACTCTGTCCACCAGTATGACCAATTCCCTTCTCCCAAAGTGAGACTGCGACTTTCCCCCGTCTGCCATGTCTAAAGCAAATGTCAGGAACTGTACAGAGCAGCTCTGGGCTGGCAGTGATTGGCTGGGTGTGACTTTTAAAGATGGTGCAAATGCAAGGGATGCTGGTGAATTCTGGGATGGTCCTGAGTGGTGACTTCTTCTGTGAATGAGAGCGGGCAAGATCAGGCAGAAATCAGATGTAAGATACCATGGGGCATGGTAGATAATTCCTGAGACAAGTTTGGTAAGATTCAGGACGAGAAGTCATTCGGCCTTGCGGCAATGGACCATCCAAAAAAACTTGATGCAGGTTGAGTAACAATTCATTTTAAGCGTTAAAAATTGGTACAAGTGTTGTGCTTGCTTTTCAAATATAACGCATTAATCAATTTAGCACAGGCATTCATCTCCCAGTTAAACTTATCCTGATCTCTGTGCTGGGGTACAGCATAAAATACCCATTAGGCTCATTGCATTTGTTCATTCAGAGGCCTCAGGATTCACCCGTGTTTTTCAAACGTAGTCCTAATGTAGGTTTGTAATGACCTGCCAGGGCAGGTTTAAAATTATTAATTTTGATACGTACATATAAAATATAGAGATGTCTTCACAACCTGGCAATCTCAGCAGGCAATATTGCTCACAGGGTGCATTGCTTGAGAAATTATGATCAAGGGCTCGTGATTTTCCGTCTATTAATTTTACCGGATGGAAAATCACCAGCTGTGTGCTGTAATATCGAGCCAGTGTTTCTTTCCGGATGGAAGTGCCGGGTCAAACAATTAAACTTACATGAAAGACTTAAGATGCAGCCGAGTACTGGGTGAGCCTGGCTAAATGCATCTCATTATTTGCATATTTTCTGTCACATATATATAGTTTATACACATGTACAACTGGAGAAACACATGAAATAATACAGTCACATACACCGTAAATGTGCATGGCCTTCTGCTTGTGGACAGTGGGGACTAGAAAGGTTAGAGTGCTGGCAGGAGCCGGCTATTAATCAATCTCTTCCTAAGGGTAGGCAGTTGTAGTTGCTCTTTTGAAATGTGAGATGTGAACTCACTTTAGATGGGTGCAGCTCCAATAACACTCAAGAAGCTTTACACCATCCAGGTCAAAGTAGCCAACTTGGTTGGCATGATGCCCACAAGACTTCATTCTGTCCGCCTCCGATGCTCAGTGGCAGCAGTGCGTACCTTCTACAAGATGCACTGCCGAAATTCGCCAAGATCCCTTTGACACCAGCTTCCAAACTCACGACCATTACTCCAGTCTAGAGGGACAAGGACAGCAGATACATGGGAACCCCATCAACTGCATGTTACCCTCCAAGCCAGTCACTATCCTGACTTGGAAATATGCTGCTGTTACTTCACTGTTGCTGGGTCAAAATTCTGGAACTCCATTCTAAAGGGCATTACGGGTCTACCTGCATCATGTGGACTGTGGCAGTTCAAGAAGGCAGCTCACTATCACCTTCTCAAGGGCAACTAAGGATGGACAATAAATTCTGGCCAGCCAGCAATACCCGCCTCTATTGAGTGAATCACATAAAGGAAAGGTTAGTCACGTGCATACTGAGAGGGACAGGAGTGTGTGCCCAGGATGGGAAAGGAGGAAACATGCAGAGTGTCTTTACACTAAGTTATTGATCGAGACTGTGCGGTTCTTGGTTTGAGACCCTGGCTTTCAGAGTCTGTTCCATCTCCTTCCAAGCTCTAAGGCTGAAACTCTCACTTCACTTATTGCCCTGGGGGATCTATCGCTCCCATCTTCTTTCCCGTCTGGGTGGGAATCCAATCCTAATACAGAATTACAATGACTCACAAAGCAGGTTTGAGTTTGATCCAGTTTGATATTTATATACATTAATATAATGAGATTACCGGTCTTCTCAAGAAAAGATCAGAGTCTTTTGATGACTGACTCCCTGGTCGTGGTGCCCAGTGAGTATCGCTTTCCTTCAGCTCCCAGGGCTTGTGGCAGGTATGACATGCCAAATTCACAACATCTCCACACTTAGATACTGACGACACTTCTGCCTTGCAGTTCCATGTTAACTCCGCCCACCAACATTTTGTGGCATAAAACAAGCAACAGTGATATGTGACATGTTGCTAACATTGGATTGGAAGAAGCCTCCGGATTTGTCAAGGCAAGCAATCTTGGCTCTCCTATTCATTTGGTGTGCACTCAACGATAATCTCCTGTTAATGTATGAATGTCATTCTAGCAGGAGCATGGAAAGGCCACACAATGCCAAAAGCCAGGCCTTCTATGATTAATGTTGAGCTCCAAGAAGTCATCTTTAGACTTCGTGCCCAAAATCAAACAGTGGAAGAAGCTGATTGTTGTAACGTGAAGGAACCATAACTGATTTCAGATAAACAACTATTTAACCTCTTACTCAAAGACCAGTTGAAGACTAAATGAGCCAGACATCTATGACGCATTGGAATTAGGGGCATCTTGAAATCTAGGCAAATATTTTGTAAGGGTAGTTTTAAATATGATAACTCTGTTTTCTCATCTCAGATGTTGTCAGTTCTGTTGAGTTCCTCCAGCTATTTTTATTTCTGTTTGCTTCTAAAAAAGACACCTCTCTAGTCACCATGTTGATGTGCGTCCTGTATCAAAATATTACAGTTGGACCTCTATTTTCTGGGGTATCCATTGTTTATAAGTAATTATGATAATAAATTATCATTGATTCCAACAGGAGACAAGAACGTATGTACTCATTAGAGTTTAGAAGGTTGAGGGGCGATCTAATAGAAACTTACAAGATAATGTATGGTTTAGAAGGGGTGGACGCTGGGAAGTTGTTTCCGTTTCGTGGGGAGACTAGGACCCGTGGGCACAGCCTTAAAATTAGACGGGGTAAATTTAAAACCGAAATGAGACGACATTTCTTCAGCCAGAGAGTGGTGGGCTTGTGGAATTCATTGCTGCAGAGTGCAGTGGAGGCCGGGATGTTGGATGCCTTCAAGGCAGAATTGACAAATACTTGATCTCAGAAGAAATCAAGGGCTACGGGGAGAGTGCAGAGAAGTGGTGTTGAAATGTCCATCAGCCATGATTTAAATGGCGGAGTGGACTTGATGGGCCGAATGGCCTTACTTCCACTCCTATGTCTTGTGGTCTTATAATTCCATGTAGTATCTTTTACTGCTACCTAATAAACAACTTCTTTAAAAAAAATAGACTACCCAAGGTCATTCATCAAATGTTCATCAAAAGTTCAGCTGAACTATTGTCTCTCTCAATGCAGAAAAAATATTCAGGTGATCATAGCATTTTGCCTCCAAATATAACAATTAATTTAATGAAATGCAAAATATGTTATATAATAGCTTCATGACAGTTCATAATGACTAAAAAAATTAACATAGACCACAAAAATATAATGAGTTCTGTGAAGAGCTTTGTTTAATCGAAGTCTTGGCAAATGAATAAATACTGAAAGTTAAGACAGATTACATTGTTCATTTTAATAACTTATGGAGAATTCTATACATCTTTTGAATGCAAATTAGTAGGCAATTTATATCAAGTTATGCATAGAAGACTGTCAGGAGTAAATTTATGTGAATTCATGTGTAAAGTGGCTTTCATTGAGCAAAACTTATTCCTTTATATTTTGCTGCAAAATGTAGATCGTTTCTCTATGTTCATGCAAGGGAAGTGGGCATTGCTGGCTGGGCCCATGTTTATTGTCAACCCCTAGCTGCCTTTCAGCTGGTGGCAGGTAGCTGCACTCTTGAACTGCTGCTGTCCATGTGCTATAGATAGATCCCAAATGCCACGAAGGAGGGAATTCCAGAATTTAGACCCAATGACACCAAGGAAATATTTCTAACTCAAAATAGTGAGTGGCTTAGAGGGGGACTTGTAGGTTTGTGGTATTCCATGTACCTGCTATCTTTGTCTTTCTAGATAGTAATGTGGATTTGAATGGTGATGACTCAGGAGCTTTTATGAATGTCCGCAATGCATCTCGTGGATGATACACATTGCTGCTATTTAATGTCAGTCATGGAGGGATGTGGATGTGATGCCAATCAAGGGGGTTGCTTTGACCTGGATGGTCTCAAGTTTCTTGAGTGTTGTTGGAGTTGCATCCAAGCTAGTAAGAGTATTCTATGATATTCCTGACTTCTGCCCTGTAAATGGTGGAAAGGCTTTGGGGAGTCAGAAGGTTAGTTACATGGTGCAGGATTACTAGCCTTAGATTTTCTCTAGCAGCCATTCTATTTAACTGGTGAATCTGGTTCAGTTTCAGATCAATGGTAACCTCCACGATGTTGATAGTAAGGGATTCAAGGGATAGCAATTCCATTGAATGTCAAGAGGCAATAATCAGATTGACTGCTTAGCATTTGTATAGCAGGAATGTTACCTCTCACTTTTCAACCCAAGCCTAAATATTGTACATGTCTTGCTGAATTTTGACATGGACTGCTTCAGTCCTGAGGTGTCATGAATGATGCTGAGCATTGTTTGCCACTATCACACATTGTCACTTCTGACCTTATGATGGAGGGAAGGTCATTGATAAAGCAACTGAAGGTGGTTGGACTGAGGACACTACCCTAGGAACTCTTGGAGAGATGTTCTGGAGCTGAGATGACTGATATACAACAATCACTACCATCTGCCTATGAGGATGTATGACTCCAATCAATGGAGAGTGTTCCAATCTGATTCCCTTTGACTCCAGTTTTGTTAGAGCTCCTTGATGCCATATTTTGTCAAATATAACATTGATGTTAAGATGAAAAGGAGTAGGCCCATGGGGCAATAATTGGCCTGATTGGATTTGTCTTGTTTTTCGAGTAGAAAACATGCTTGGGCATAGATACATAGAACAGACTGGGATGTCTGGTCAGCATAGATGAGTTGGACTAGTGTCTGTTTCCATGTTGTATGACTCTACAACTGTATAAAATCAGTTGAGATCATATCAAGCATAAAAGTTTAATGTGGTCTCCTACCTGAAGGGATTTTTAAACTTATTTTCTAGTTAAAGTAGCATGTCCCTTTTAACATTTTGTTCCAAAGACCTACTTTATCAGAATAACACATTTGTAACAACAATATCTCATCCAAAAATGAACAGCTGCTGCTAAATGCAGGGAAAAGAAACACTGGAACTCTTCCAGGAATAAGTCTTTGCAGTTGTGTATGAAGGGGTGGAGAATATGTAGAGCTTTCTCGGAGGAAAGAGTTTAACCAGAGCCAAATAAACTATCTGTACTGGTCAGACACAGGAGGCTCTGGATTATCAGGATTCTTATGAACTGGGAGAGAGGAGGTTTCATCAAGAAATGTCTTGCTAGTGATAATTGTATTGAGGAAAACTCGGGCAGAATTGTCAAAGGACTTTGGATGTTTCGACCTGATGTGGCAGGAGAGGTGAACTTCTGCTAGAGACTAGAGCACAAGATAGGATGTGCATCAAGGCCCAATATCCAGGGCCTGGGGCCCGAGGGGACCCATTGTACTTGGAGCACAGCAGGCCTGCTGTACTCAGATTGGAACTGGGAGTCCACATCTGGAACAAATCTGGGACCCATGGTTTCAGGTCCCACTCCTAGCCAGGAGTACTTTCGGGTCGAATCTTTTAGGGGCTTGAATAATGTGCAATATGCCAAGAAATGTGGAAATATCTCATTGATAGTTCAGCAAAGCCTATCCCGATATCGAATACAACTCGTTGTACCTTTTACCTTAGTTTGAGTGTCATGTTAAGACTCTCACTAATATGAGCATGCTGGTATAAAGGAGGAAGCGGTGTTAGTTGTTTTGAAAAACATGAAGGTAGACAAGTCCCCAGGTGGAATCTATCCCAGAACGCTGAGGGAGGCAAGGGGGGAAATTACTTGGGCCTTGTATAAAATCTTTATGTCCTTTTTAGTCACAGGGGAGGTCCCAGAGGACTGGAGAATAGTCAACGTTGTTCTTTTGTTTAAGAAAGGCAACAGTGATAATCCAGGAAATTACAGGCCAGTGAGCCTGAAGTCAGTAGTAGGGAAATTATTGGAGAAGCTAGTTAGGGACAGGATTTACCTATATTTGGAAAAATATTGTCTTGTTAACAATAGGCCGTATGTCTGCGCAGATAAAGTCATCTCTCACAAACTTGATTGAGTTTTTTGAAGAAGTGAAAAAGTAGATTGTTCAGGGCAGAGTGGCGGATATTGTCCGCCATGAACTTTAGCAAGTTCTTTTGTAAAGGCCTTTATGGCAGACTGATACAGAAAGTGAAGTTACATGGGATCTGCGGTGAGCTGAGAAAATAGATACAAAATTGACTTGGTTATAGAGGACAGAGAGTGTGGTGGAAGGGTATTTATATGACCAATGATGTCCCATAGGGATCACTGCTGGGATTCCTGTTTGATGTAATATGTATAAGTAATTTGATAGAGAAATTTGATGATCTGATTAGTGAGTTTGCAGAAGACACAAAGACTGGGGGAGCTGCAGTTAGTGAGGAGTATTGCCAAAGGATACAGTGTGATATAGACAGACTGGAGACTCAGACAGATTAATTGTAGACGGGGCTTAATCTGTAAAAATGTGAGATGATCTCTTTTGGAAGGTCTAATGGAGGAGGGAAGTATACAATAAATGGTAAAACATTTAAAAGCATTAACATATAAAGGCATCCAAGCTTAAAGGCACAGAGTTCCCTGAAAGAGGCAACAAAAGGAGATAAGATGGCTAAGAAAACATATAACATGCTTGCACTCATCTCTCAGGACACAGAGTATAAAAATTGGCAAGTCATGTCGCAGCTGTATAGAACTGCAGATGCTGGACAATCCAAGATAACAAAGTGTGAAGCTGGATGAACACAGCAGGCCAAGCAGCATCTCAGGAGCACAAAAGCTGACGTTTCGGGCCTAGACCCTTCATCAGAGAGGGGGATGGGGAGAGGGTTCTGGAATAAATAGGGAGAGAGTGGGAGGCGGACCGAAGATGGAGAGAAAAGAAGATAGGTGGAGAGGAGAGTATAGGTGGGGAGGTAGGGAGGGGACAGGTCAGTCCAGGGAAGACAGACAGGTCAAGGAGGCGGCATGAGGTTAGTAGGTAAGAAATGGAGGTGTGGCTTGGGATGGAAGGAAGGGATGGGTGAGAGGAAGAACAGGTTAGGGAGGCGGGGACAGGCTGGGCTGGTTGTGTGGTGCAGTGGGGGGAGGGGACGAACTGGGCTGGTTTTGGGATGCGGTGGGGGAAGAGGAGATTTTGAAGCTGGTGAAGTCCACATTGATTCCATTGGGCTGCAGAGTTCCCAAGCGGAATATGAGTTGCTGTTCCTGCAACCTTCGGATGGCATCATTGTGGCACTGCAGGAGGCCCATGATGGACATGTCATCTGAGGAATGGGAGGGGGAGTTAAAATGGTTTGCGACTGGGAGGTGCAGTTGTTTATTGCGAACCGAGCTGTTCTGCAAAGCGGTCCCCAAGCCTCCGTTTGGTTTCCCCAATGTAGAGGACGCCACACTGGGTACAGTGGATACAGTATACCATGTTGGCAGATGTGCAGGTGAACATCTGCTGAATATGTAAAGTCATTTTGGGGCCTGGGATGGGGGTGAGGGAGGAGGTGTGGGGGCAAGTGCAACACTTCCTGCAGTTGCAAGGGTTAGTGCCCGGTGTGGTGGGGTTGGAGGGGAGTGTGGAGTGGACAAGGGTCCCACCAACCTCCGGATACAACACATCATCCTCCGACACTTCCGCCATCTACAATCCGACCCCACCACCCAAGACATTTTTCCATCCCCACCCTTGTCTGCCTTCCGGAGAGACCACTCTCTCTGTGACTCCCTTGTCCACTCCACGCTCCCCTCCAACCCCACCACATCTGGCACCTTCCCCTGCAACCGCAGGAAGTGCTAAAAGGAAGTCAACGTGGGTACAAAGTGTCTTCATCTTGCCTCTGGCTGTGAAGTGCCTCCAAGCTGGTCAACACACTCCAACATCATAGGTGTATTAAGTCGAGACCCTCATTTGAGGGGTGCACCAGGAATTACTACTGAAAGGATATTGTAAGAACACTTTGTGTGAATGGACAGTCACCCATCTCACAGATTGGGCCAAGCAGTTTCTCAGGTCTAATCACTTGTTCTCGTAACATTCACTTGCTTAGCACCTGCCTGGATACTAACAACATCCCTGCCTTGCCTTGCTTTGCTTATTAGCACAGTTACACATAGTCTAGGGGCTGGGCATCTTGCTGTATGTCAATGTGCTATATTAATCTCACACTGACAGCATGAACTGACAGCAACTTCCGTAGCAAACAGACTAATGTGCAGCAAACAAGTAGCCATGGCGCAAAGTCTGAGGGGAGTAGTCCTCACAGAAGTTCATGGAGACTCCCATCCATCAGGGGGCTCCTGTCACAGTAAATTAAGGACAGATTTTAATCCCAGCCCAAGGGATTGGCCATGTCAGGTGTCCAGTTGAAGTGTTCTCCATCAGGATATCCATGCCTCTGCAGTCCCAGAAGTGGGACATGGTCAGGCCTATGGGTCCATAGTAGCCAGCCTTGGGGAGGGGATGGGGATGGGGATGGGGATGGGGGTGATGGTGTGGTGGTGCAGTTGGAGGGCAGGGTGATTTCAGGCATCAGTCAGGGGCTTTGGCATTGTTCAGCCGGAACTATTCATCTGGGTGACTCAAGGTGCTGGAACACCATCGGCGCATCAGTTCACCCTGAGAAACTGATTGGAAAATGGATTGGGGAGTATAGGTTGTTGAGAGAGGGCAAGAGAAATGACGATTGTGAAAGGGGGCAACTGCATTTGTAAGGGGGTGATATGATAAAATATGGATGGAGAATGGAGTAATGTGGGAAGGTTGTCTGTCCACAGTCAGGAGCACCCTGGCTTAATGAGGGGGACATTGTAAGACCACACCTGGCATGGGCACCTTATATCCCAGTAGCTAGGGGCTGAAGGAGGATTCAAGTACTGGAAGGGTTCCTAGGGAGAGGTGAAGTTTATGGGTTTCACAGGATGGACTATCAGGAAGAAGATTTGGGTGTTTGGGAGTTCACTGATGTGTATAGGCAAAGGCTGGCAACTGCTACATGGAGAACTTTGGCTATCACCTTCCTTTATGCAGGAAATTGAAACTACACATTGGGAAAGAACACAACTATGAAACAATTCCAGAAGTCCTGACTAAACTCTACAACAGAGGAAACATAGAAACCCCTCCAACTATCAGATGCCACTAAGATTTTGAAACAAACATTAATCTTCTAGTTCCCAGAAAATACAACCTCTTGTGCAACTTTTTCCAGTAAATTAAACACGTAAGTCTCAAAATCATTGTAGCATTACGAGCGGCACGGTGGCTCAGTGGTTAGCACTGCAGCCTCACAGCGTCAGGGACCCGGGTTCAATTCCAGGCTTGGGTAACTGTCTGTGTGGAGTTTGCACATTCTCCCTGTGTCTGCGTGGGTTTCCTCCGGGTGCTCCAGTTTCCTCCCACAGTCCAAAGATGTGCAGGCTAGGTGGATTGGCCATGCTAGATTGCCCGTGGTGTTCAGGCGTGTGTGGAATGCTCTGAGGGGGCGGTGTGGACTTGTTGGGCTGAATGGCCTGTTTCCACGCTGTAGGGAATCTAATCTAAATATCTACTTTCAGGCAAGACAACGAACGACAATCTAGCCCAGACGTACATGGCCAGGGTGGATACATTTGGTGAGGTTGAAGACAGCTTTCACACATGTTGGAGTTTCCAAACGTTTTAACACATGAAAGGAGGAAAGAAAAAGAATCAAGAGACTGCAAGACCAATATGAAGGCATAGAACAGCATCAACGGGCACACGGTTCAGTGGCATTTTACTGTGGTCAGTGCTTGATAGTTTGATAACTGGCTGGGCGCATATACGTGAGGTGACTGGGGTGGGGGGGGGAAGAATGTGCCTCATTTGGTATTCTCAGCTATTACCTCCATGAGGTGGCAGTGCACAATACATGGCAGGAAGTGGAGGGCAGACTCAAAGCTGCATAGAGTAACTACAGGAGCTGGAAACACATGCTAAACTGCCATAGGTAGAGAGGCAGGACAAATGTGGTAATGAAAAATGAAGGTGGGGAAAGGAGGATGATACTGGATTGACTGGGGCGGAGTTGGGGGCGCATTTTCTTTCGGCTCAGGAGCAAGATGCAATAGCATGATTTGCTTTATGGCTGGGAAACAGGTCTTTATTGCTTGAGAGTCGGCCAGCAGCCTCCATGGTGCTGTGCAGTTGCTTTGCCTCATCTGTCTGTCTTCAGGTAAACCTATTGCAAAAGGACAGGTGGTACAGCACGAAGCACGATCGCCACCATTTAATCAAATATAGCAAAAGCAATTTGCAGTTAGTAGAGAGGCATAAAAACTCTTTCATATACAAAAAGTCAATAAGAAATAATTTTCTTGGTAATACCAACCTGTCTCTTAACACAGTTAGTGCCTGAATGACATCTGTTGAATTGACAGCCATCATTTAAGGATTGCCTTAGTCCCTAAACTACTCCTAATGCGAGAAGAGGAACTTTGAGCATAGTTATCTGACAGTTATTGCATGCAAGTTTACATCGCTAACATTTCAGTACTTAAATAGTGCACCGTTGTACTGTCTCTCAGGTCAGATGTTAATTAGTGAATCCATCTGTCTCTTCAGCTGGATATTTAAGATTCCAGCAGTATTATTAAAAGAATAGCAGGGCTCTTGGTTTCTGTTCAATGTCCTTGTTCAATATTCTTCTCTTAACTAAGAGAATCAAAACAAATTAACTGGTAATTCTTCTACAACATGAAAGCAATGCACCAGAGATGTTGGAATTAAAAACAGAAAGTCATGAAAATAGCAGCGTCGGTGAAGGCAGAAACAATTAATGTTTTGATCAAGTATAACTTTTCTTTAGAACAGAAGATAGAAACATGATGGATTTTAAACACTATTTAAGTACTGAAAGATCCTTTTACCCCTTTAATGGTCAATAACTTGCAGAAGGATTAACCACAACTGCAATAATCGTCCTCCATTATAAATTTGCTGGAATATCAATAAGACTGCCTGGTTCTCAGCACAGCATAGTTCTACCTTTACTGTGTATTAAAGAGATCTGGCACATGCTGAACACATGTTAAGGAAACCTGTGGTGTTTCTTTAGATCTTTAGTTTCTGGATTTTGCGTCCTGATATGATATCAAAAGCGTTCATCAGAATTAAAGAAATTATTGCCTTGGACAATCCTCAGGAGACATACAAAGAAATCAGCTTTAATGCCAAGAAAAGCAGCAACAGCCTTCTCATGCGCTATGATCTATCACTCTTTGTCCCAGGGACGTCTATGCATTTGACCAGAGGACACAGAAGTGGAGATTTGCCTTGTCTTTGTGCACTTTGCACCCTCAGTCAGAGACACCAACTTCATATCAGTCACAAAGCCAGGAAGGTTATCATAGTTGCCAAAAGATCTCTGACAAATTAAAGGGGATATCCCACCTTAAGTCATGGCAGCCTCCAATACTAGTCCATGGGGTTGGACAAGAGTCAGTGACTTGAACAGTCACAGTCAGGATTCTCACCTCATGAAGAGTGAGGAGCTGAGTGTTAGACAGTCCACCTCCTGTCTTGACTCATTCTGCTCTACTGTTGGCTATTCTTCTAGAAGGAGAGAGAGAGGTGTAGCATTATGGAAGATGAAAGTAGGCAACACAATTATTACTCTTGATGTGGCTGAGAAAATGGCCCAAATGCAGAGGGCATTCAGGGTCAGCACTGTTGGGGATTGGGATGGAGGAAGGTTCACAGGGAAGATGCTGCAGGCAATAGAGAGAGTGGTAGAGTTTCCAAGGGAGGAGGTGAGTACATTAGCAGAGATAGAGTGAGCAAGAAGATGGTGATCCATACAATGGTAGAACAGAGAGGAACATTGACCTTTCTTCCATAGTGCATTCCTCCATCACCTGAGACTGCTTCATCTTGGGTGGCAACCTCAGACCGGGCTGGCTTGGTCTGGTGTCATGGACTCCACAGCTAGCTCTGAGGGAGGATGAAATCCAGAATTAGCACCATTCCATCCAGCAGGTCTTCAATCAAAGTGGGGCACCAACTTACCCATGTCTGCCAAATCCAGGGCAAAAATCAAGAATCATACAAGGCAGTCTGGACTGACCATACCATATCAGGGTGCATAACAGCTTTTAAAGATGGCACCATTGCAAGGGAATCTGGTGAATTCTGAAATACCTGTTACATAGCAAGTTGCTTCTGGAATGGTAAACCATAAGATGGATCAGATATCAAACAAGAGGGGCGCTGTTATGATGGATCTGCCAAACCCCTTTGGTAATTTAACTAAAACACAAGCCCTGATCTATTATAACAGGAGTAAGTGTTCCTCTCCAATAATTACCCACCAAAACATCCAGAGAAGCTCATAATCTATTAACAGAGTGGTTAAAAGAACAGAAATCCCTGATCTCCACTTTACAAGTAACAAGAAATAGTTTATTTTTTAACACAACAATGCACAAATTAACAAAATTACTAACAAACTGACAATTCCCCCTTAGACTACTAACTATTCCCTAACTGGTCTAAATTCAATTAGGATGTTGTTTGTATATAAACAAGTCCCACTAATTAATAAGAAGCAATAACATATAACATTCTTTCCAAGTTCCCACAGACTGTCTTCTGGAAATATTCTGTTGTCTTTGCTCTCTTCACAAACACTTTTATCACATTAATTTTGCTATCAGGGATGTTTTATCTCTATAATTTCTTCAATGACAACTGAACTAAAATACCATGGTACCTTTGGTTAATTAGATGGGCTTTCTCAGAGCTGAATGGTGCTAACAGTGGCAGGTGGCTCTCCCCAGTTTTCCAAATGCCCCCGTCTTATATACCAGTAATGACAATCAAATTCTTATAATTTGATTGGTTTCAGGTTGTCAACACCATCAGATTTAAATTCAATTGGCTGTTTCTAGGTGCTTTGTTTAAATTAATTGACAGAATTCAAACTCGTCAGACCGTCAAAACAAGACCAAGACAACACTGTGGAGCTGGAGGAACACAGCAGGCCAGGCAGCATCAGAGGAGCAGGAAAGCTGACGTTTTGGGCTGGGACTGCTCTTTTTCCTGCCACCTGTAAGGCTTTGATACACTTTTTTTTTCACTTTTTGAGGCTCTCTGCCCTGGTAACTTAAGCTGCTGCTCACTGTCACAGAATTTTTAAAATAAAATTTCTAAGTACAGTCAAAGCACAAATTTCTTAAAGGAATGCCACATTTTAGCTTCCTGCCTTTTACTTCACAAACACTCTACCCAACTCTGTAACAACACCACAGGAGCAGGGTAAGTAAAAAGTGAGGTGAGTTTGGCCAGATATGATGAAAGATCTTGGCTGGTTTTGCTGCGTAAAATGTTCCATAAAAAGAAAACTCAACGCAACTCTGACTTAACATAGAACATAGAGCTGTACAGCACAAGTACAGGCTCTTTAGCCCATCATGTTGTGCCAAACACAATGCCAAATTAAACTAAATCCTTCTGCCTGTCTTTGGTCCATATCCCTCGATTACTTGCATATTCATGTGCTTATCTAAAAGTTCCTTAAACTTCCCTGTCATACCTGCCTCCACCACCATCTCTGGCAACACGTTCCACACTCCCAACATTCTGTGTAAAAATCTTGCCCCTCGCATCTCCTCAGCCTCGTCCGCTCCAGAGAAAATGATGCAAGTTTTTCTAGCCCCTCCTTGTAGATTATACCGTCTAATCCAGGGAGCATCCTGGTGAACCTCTTCTGCACCATTTCCAAAGCCTCCATGTCCTTCCTGTAATGTGATGACCAGAAATGAATGCAATACTGCAAATGTGCCCTAACTAAAGTCTTAAAAGCTGCAATATGACAGCCTGACTCCTGTACTCAATTCTCCAGCCAATAAAGGCAAGCATACCACATGCCTTCTTTATCACTATCTACTTGTGTGGCCACTTTCAGGGAGCCATGGCCTTGAACTCCAAAACCCTTCCAATTGATTATAAAAACATAAGATTCAGCACAATGTCCCCATTTTACTTTGGTTATAATAGTGAAACATATCAGCATTCATCATCCTTAATGTATTGAATCTGGCAGTGAGTTTGAGAGTTCAATCGTGTGTAGGAGAACACAAAAATCCAGTCCGTGAGGCGACCCACCACATGATAACCTCCCTTCCATGAATTGGCTTGATAAGAACCTTCACCCTTAGTGCCATTAACGTTGTTGTAAACACTAACAAAAAAGGTACATTGGTTAAATGGGGTATAACTGTGTTTATAAACAGTGCAATAATTTCATATTGACTGCTAAACATGATTATTGGCCCTGAAACACTGAATTTATGGAATGCCGAATTTATGGAATGCCAAATTTCTCCACAATTCTAAAAATAATTCACCAGATGTTTTAAAAAGGTAAAGTAAACTTTATTTTTAAAAATATGTTTATCTTTATTTCTAGCTTCGAACTCAATATGATTGGATAAATTTTCACTATTTGCAAATTTAAATCTAAATTTTGAATGTTTTTAAGCATTTTTTTTTACTTCTTGATTTGCTCTGTGTGAATCCTTCAAGCTGATTAGTTACTTACCTGCTTGCTGACATCACATCTAGTTCAAACCAAAAAACTATATTGGCTTGGTGCCAGATTTAAATTATCACTGGGAAAGAGGAAATTCTTGCCATAGAGGTCATTATATTTTTATTAGTAATTTTCTTTATGGTCAGTTCTTCACTGCTGACTGCAAAATGTGAGCCAAGAAGAATTAAACTGGATGAAATAATCGATGTAGCATCAAACTAGGTAACTGACACAGTAATGGCACACACTGTCCTTTCAACCCAGCAATATCCTCCTTATGAACATCTGAAGACTGTTGTCAAGTTTGGCTGAGCTGTCGCTCAGGCTAATCAAGCAAGAGCCTGGCAAAGTCACACAAATCATATCTTACAGGCAAAAAATCCCAGACCAGGCCCCTGGTTATGTCTTGTGCCACCAGTAGGCCAGACCTGCCAATGGCATATGGTTTAGAGGAATGACACCTGGTATCCTCAAAATTGACTCCAGATCATATAATACTCCATGACTCCATCTCTCCAACAAATGAACCAGCGCTCTATCTCAACATTACCTGAAAGATGCACTGAAGGGCACAGAATGTACTCTGATTAGGGGACTTCAGTACAAAGTAAAGTCATTACTGGCCTGAAGGACATATCTGCTGGACTGGGCCTCCACCAGGTGATAACAAAACCATCACAAGGGGAAAACCTACATGATCCTCCCTTCCCCCCACCTCAGCAGGTATATTTGTCCATGACAGTATTGGTAGGAGTAATCATCGCACAGTTCTCATGAAGGCAAAGTCTCATACTTTCAATGAGTATCCATTCCATTCTATTCAGTGACATGACCACTATGATAAGTTGATGTATTCAGAGCAAATGGAGCAGCACAAAAGTGGGCGCCCATGGGGACCCTCAGCAGCAGGGAATTAGTATTCAATCACAAAATGTAATGGCGCGGTACAGTAGCTCCCTCACTTTACCATTATCTCAGCAAGGTGGGAGGGGGCGACCCTGGTTCAATGAGGACCTCAAGAGAACATACCAAGAGCAGTACGAGGTCTTTCTCAAAATGACTTGCCCCGCTAACAAATCAACATACTATAGACACAGCTTTGCGCTCAGACAAACAGAATTAATCAAGGCCCTGCAGATGTGCCATATCATTTTACAAATAATGCCACACAGAAATAAATGTCAAACTGGAAAAGGAAGCTTCATGCACATCCCCACCTTTGATGAGAGTGGAGTATATCATGTAAGTACAAAAGACAATACTGAAATACCAGAAATGGAGACCGGTCTTCATCGAATTCTATTTGTTCCACAAGATATAAAGAAATATTTGACTGCACTGGATACAGCGAAGGATTTTGGCCCTGGAAACATCCTTATAGTTGTGCTGACATCTCCAAAACTCAATTCCAGTTCTACTGCAACACTCATCAATCTGATCAAGTGGAACATTTCCAAGATATGTCCTGTTCACAAAACTAGACAAATCCAATCCAGCCAGTTGCTTCCATTAATGAACAAAGTGATTGAAGGTATTGTTCACAGTGCTATTGAGTGGCTGTTACTCACCAGTGTCCTGTTCACCAATGTAAAGTCTTAGTTCAATAGGGCCATTCAGTTCCACTCATCACAGCCTTGATCCTAACACGAAATAAAGTGATCTTTGATGAAATAAGCTATTAAGAGCCTCTTGTAAAATTGAAGTCGATGGGAACTGGGGAGGGGACAAGTTGGGGGTTGAACTCTCCCTAAGTCCTTTTTAATTGTCTGGATGAGAGCAGCTCCAAACACACTCAGAAATTTCACTGCCATCCTGGATCAAACAATGCACTCGTTGACATTCAAAGAACACCATGTAGCATCACTTCTTTCTGAACATGACATGCCGTGACTGCAGTATGTATCAGATACAAGTTACACTGCAGCAAATCACCGAGGGTTCTTCAACACCATGTCTGAAAACTGCAATCGTTCTTAGTTAGAAGGATAAGGGTAAGGTACATGGGAACATCACCACCTACGAGATCCCCTCTAAGAGGCACAACATCCTGACTTTGAAACGTATCCTGGTTCCAAATGTTGCTGCGCCAAAATCCTGGAATCTAACAGCATTATGTAAGTGCCTTCAATACACAGACTACAGCTCATTACCACCTTGTCAAGGGCAATCTGAATGATTTATTTATTGTCACATATATCTGGAAGATACAGTGAAAGTGTTTTGTAGCCACAATCCCATTGCATTTTGAGATACAATAAGAATAAAAAGACAATACTTAAATAAGAGTGAATCTGCTGTTAAAGTTGGGGTCTCAAGTATGCCTTCAGGGCTTCAGCAAGGTCTCTGCAAGGTGTTCTGGTCCTTGAGGACTCCTGCTCCAGAAACAACAACGATGACACCAATGGCCCAGGTGACCCTGGCTCTGTTGCTGCCGTTGCCTTGCCGACACCACCAAGGGAACAAGCTCCAGGTCCTACTGCTGTCAGGAGTCCCCATTTCAGGCACCACCATCACCAAGAATCCAGGCTCTGGGTCTACCAATGCCAGGAGTACCTGTTCTGTGCACCACCATTGCCAGGAGTTCAGACTCTCGGCCTACTGCCACCACCATTAGGAGTCCTGGTCCACACTACTGATGTTGCAATCACTGACCTGCTGACACTGTTCTGGACTCTAAGATGAAGAATAAAGGAAAAAGAAATGAGAAAAGATGAAAAGTACATTGAGTAAATGATGCAGCTGGCCTGGAGCAGATGGTCTCTGATCAGCTGAACACCTCCTACTGTGCTGGAGCCATCTTGGAGCCATTTGTCATGGCCAATAAATGTTAGCCTAGTCGGTGATGCCAACATCCCACAAATAGATGATAATTTTAGAAAGAATGACCACAAAAGATTCTTTTTTGGCTTGGTGAGATGTTTTCAACTATAAAATAAATAATTAATGATATGATTGAAAGAAAAAAAGTATTTTGGGCCTAAAATTTGACTTTTCAGAGGAGTGTTATTTACAACAATGTCTACACTTCAAAAGTGCAGAGGAATGTGCAGAGATTAAGAAAGGTGATGTCGAAATGCAAGTGGTTTCTTCTTTAGCACTTGTAACAAATGTTACTGCAATATACTCTACATGCGACGATATTATTGGTGGAAAGTTTCAAAATAATCATCTTTTTGTAAAAATATTCATGGCCATTTTCTGAGAAGTACAACTACTGAACAATTAAGTGCTTACCTATCTTCAACAAAATGCTATTGCTTTGACAGTGGAAATTGCTAATAAGCAGTTGTGGATTACTTTCATCAGCAAGTATGTAATGGAGATTGTTCTCCTTTGTTCAATTAATGCAGATGGTGTGCTGAAAGGTAGCAAGGTACAGGACAGTAATATACAATGCAGCAAATTTTGCAGTACTATTTATATTAAAACACCCCTCACACAGCTTCGAGAATCATTTCAGTGATCACTGATGGTAAAAGCATCTACCTAGTCACGGTAATGATGATTAAAATTAATGCACAGCACCATTATTGAAGACAGTGGTTTCATATAATCGACAATGTCAAAAATAGAATGCTGCTTCCTCACCACCGCTCTTTCATACTATAACAGTTTGCCAGCAATTCTTAAAATTTGGCTAGAAGCTGGATCCTAACAGAATAGAAATGCAGTTTGTAATAAACTTCCCGCATTCTGAAGGATTAAAATATGAGAGCCTACGCTGATTAATCTCCCAATTTCAGAATCCTTTCTGGGATTTTTAAAGACAAATTATACAGAAGATGGTCCATTGCATTGCCTACATCTTTAAAAATGTCTAATGCTTGAATTTAAAATAATTCACAGTTTGCAAGTTACATTATTTGGCACCTCTGCAATTTGAATGAGCAATAAGTTCTGCGCTCCAAAAGTGTGATAACCAGAAAAGGATATGAATATTCAGCTTTTGGAGCACTTTTAGAGTACGTGATTGTTTTTGTTTCACTCTCAATTAAAATCAATCTAGCTCTTATAGAAGAATCGTTTGATTGTTATGAGGTATTTTCAAAGGCTTTTGAGAGGTAAACATACTGATTATTTTTGTTAGGGTGGAAATAAACACCTCTTTGTATTTGAATTAACAATCATAAATAAGCTTTTTGGCTCTGAGCCCACATCCCATAATCTCCATACTCCTTTCTTGAAGATGCTGATTTATTTTCATGTCTGATTTTATCGGCATCAAGCCAAGGTTATTTCTGACCTACGACCTATCCAGGCAGATATCTGCTTGAATCGGATAAGGTTATTTGGCTGTAAGGATCTTCACAGCCAATAACTGTAACAGGCAATTTCCAAAATCAAAATACTATCTGTTTTCACACTTTCCTTTAACTCAGACGCAGTATTGTGGTACAAGTATTATTTTTTCATTGCAAAAATACACATTGCTCATTAAAAAGAAATTCAGTAAGTACACACAAAAAGTTCTCAATCTGCTCTTTGTAAGGAGGAAAAAAAATATAAATGACACATTGGAATACGGCATCCCACAAAGCTACTGTGTAGTTGCAAAAACAAAGGTACTTGTAACTCACGCAGGAAAAAAAAATTTACATACATTTTGGTATTTGTGAACTGAATGGACCCCTATTAAATTTCAGCAGAAAGACCAAAGACCGCAGTTTTTCCCGACTGTGCCTTGGCAGCAACTTCCCCAAGCTTTAGTACATCTGTCAGCACTTAGTCCTTGACGTTGGAATGTGCCATTCTGCAACATGTGGTCGAAGTCAACTCTTTGCACTAGAAGGCCAAAAAGATTCAGGCAAGCCAATCAGCATCTTTCAGTGAGTTAATGATCCTCCAGGTGCAGTGAATATTTTTGTCTTGCTGTGTGTCCTGGGGAACAGAACATAGAATACAGAGTCTTGCGTCATGGAACTGCTCAGGACGAACCTTGACAAAAAACATTGCATCTCTCTCAAGACTTTCTTTGCAAAGAAGGAGACGTGTGACAGCCTCTTCCCTCCACCCCTGGCTGCTTCGATGGAGGAGACATTCCAGGCATAAATGAAGGATTCAATAGGCAGTGCCAGTCTCAACACCAGCCAAATGATGCCTCGGTGCTTGTTGAAAAGCTCTAGTGATAACATGTTCTCCCAAATGACTGCTCCGGGACCCTCGCAAAAGCAATGCAACTGTCACTGTTTCTTTTCATTCAGACACTTCAATATTCGCCATGTGCCTGTGTGTTGAGTTGCAAACAGAGTCAGGAAGGTAGCATCATGAATTAATGAACGTGACAGTGACATTATTTTCTAACTTCTTTAAAGAAAAATGAAATGGCAGGGAAAACATCTAGTCTTAGAAACTTATATTTCAGGAAGACAAAATGGTGCCTGGTGGTTAGTTGGATCATTTGAAGAGGGGTGCTAAGTTTTACATTTGAGGCAAATCCCAAGTCTGAAAGCCCAATTGGAAGCTGCAGGTAAGATGTCAGCACGTTGAAGGGGTCTAGTACTGAGCCATCTATAAATGGGAGAATGGTACCTCGATTGCAATGATTAGGACATTCAGCTTCAAACTCCCAATCTGAGATAGCAAGAAGGAGTGTCATATAGATGAAGCAGGCTGAGCAAATTGCTTTTAACTAATTGCACAATTTACAAATAAATGAATGATTTAGGCTGACAGTAAGTAGTTGGTATTGTTGTGAATGCAGAAATTTTCCTTTCTCAATAGCCTTGTTATATCTCTGTTATATTTTCTTTCTCAAGCCCATATAATTTCTCTTGTAAAACATATTATTATGACCACTATTATTTCTGGAATGACATTTTATGTTTTAAAAGGAGGCTGCATAAAGATTATTCCAGCTTCTTGCCTTAATCTTTTGGTAATTATTTTTCCATCTAGTAACTGATTCACTACAGAATTGAACCATAGAAATGACTGACCCCTATTTGCCTTATCAAAAGCACTCATGATTTAGAACAGCTTATATTGTATCCCCTCTTGATCTTTCATTAATTTTATCCTCTTAACCAACCCACAGTTCTTTTTATTATTTTCTTTAAAAATCTCTCCTGTACCCGCTCCATGGTGCTAAAAGACCATAAAACATAGGAGCAGAAGCAGGCCACTTGACACGTCTGTATCGACTCTGTCTTTCAATAAGAGTATGGCTTGTCTGATAAGACACAACTTCACTATCATGCCTTATCCCCATAACCTCCAGCTCCTTTTGTGATTTACAATCTGCCTAACTCAGTCTTGGCTGTAGTTAATGACCCAGCCTCAACAGCTGTCTGTGGTAAAGAATTCCACAGATTCCCTCTAAGAGGATTCCCTCTTCCTTATCTTTGTCCTGACTGGGCAACTCCTTAGTCTTCCTGAAACTCTCCCCGAAACAATCTCTCCAGCACCTTTCTGTCATGCCTTTAGAAATCTTATGCTTCAATGAGGTAATTTCTCATTCTTCTAAATTCCAGTGAATACAGCCTTATCTTCTCAACCTCTCCTCATAAGACAGCCTGTCCATACTTGCTCTCAATCTAGTGAACTCATAACAACGCTGCTGCTCCTGAATCATTTCAAAGTACTTCAAGTTAAAGACCATCTACTGGCCAGAAATGTTAAATGATCTGATCCAAGATCTCTACAGCACATCCATATACTGCCTGGGCCTCCCTTCTTTGTACAGTTATCCATAATTATGGCAGAAGATCTAAAACACTTTGCTAATTCTTATTTTCAATGTCATGATATTCCATAATTAATTTTGTAATGATCAAAAGGTGCATCAATTCCTTCCTGTTCCCACTCCTCAATTGTTCAAAGTACATTTTGAATTTGATCAGAGTGGTGATATTGCCAATTATATGGTTTTGAAGCTGTACCTAGTTTACAATTAAAAAAAATTAAATTAGGTTTCTTCTGTCAACAAATAATAACACATTTATTATACATGAAATTTAAAGCAAACATACAAAGGTACATACCACAATAAAATGACTTAGGTTATATCTTTGCACAGCCTATCTTTTGACATCCAAATCCCAACATAAGGCAAAAATGAAAAACAAGTGATGGTTGAACACCCTAGAGATCACTGCAGATTCAATCAGACAGATTCCATGGATTTTTCAGCAATCTCCCACAACGTTGTTGATGTTGTAGTTCACCAAATCACATTAGAAATTCTCGAAAGACTAGATTCTTTGCTTTTGATGACATGGTCTCGAAACTCCTACATAGGCCACTCCAGCATGGACTATTCATGTTCTGGTGATGGAACTGTCCTGCGTTATTAGAAACTATACTGCAGTGCTTACCATTGGCCAAAATCCAACTTTTCATTATCAATTAGCTTCACCAAGCCAGTATAGTCCAAGATGTATTCCTAAGATCTAACCTGGCTCAGTCGTACAAAGCAAAAATGGAAATTTCAATTAGGACTCATACGTATTTTGGAAAACAACAGGGACAAGTGATGGCTGAAAACATCTCCAAGAATTGTAAAAACTCTAGTGGAATATTGAGACCAGAAGGATTTTTTTTCTTCGGAATAATTGATCTAAGTTAACATTTCATGTTGATGTCAAATATTTGCTATTTTCTCCAAAATAGTAAATGTGAAATGCCTCAAAGAACTTGACTATTTTGAGGGGGCAGAGGTTGTGATGTGACAAGCAGAAGTATCAGCAACTTGCTGCTGAGATTGAGACTACTTATTGGCTGAGGAAAGGATCTTGATAGGTTTACTGGAATTCTCATAGCTCTTCTTCAAAGAGTGCCAGGAAATCTTTAGCAAATTCCTAGAGGACTGAAGTAGGCAGAAAGCACCTCCATTTAACTCATCATCCATAACAGAATGCAGCAATTTAGAAGTACTGAATATAAGTAAGAGCTTAGACAAATACTTTGATAGGAATGTCAGATTCATAACCTGGTAAACCCAAGATTACCAATCATCAATTTTCACCAAGCAACAAAGAAGCAACAAAACTTTCTATTGCCTAGAAATAACTGTTGCTGGTATAAGACAATAAACAATTAACCAGCTAGTATGCTGTTCCTACAGAGGTGAACCTTAATTTGTTTTTGGCTAATTGTCAGTTTCAGTAAGATTCTTAGAAGATTTCTAGCTGTGAGCGGGTAAATTGTACAGCTCCAGACAGGACGACACCAGACCCATGACTGATGTCTTTATATCTCTCCAACTGAGTTAGCCTGGGACTGTCTGCTGTGGACATTACTGTGGCAGGACCTCCTGATTGATTGGTGCGTCCATGGATTTCACTGAGGACAACTCCCCTAACGCTTTGAGACATGGCTGCTTGCTTGTTGCACATGTGTTTTCCTCATAAGCTGCTGGCACATGATGCAGGTGGAGCAATCACATAGCCCACTGCCTTACAGCAAGATGTGTGCACTCTTAACTGAAGACTGCTGATTAACACTGCAAACGGTCTAGATTTGTGGCTATGGTAATAACCTTAGCAAAGTAAGATCAGGATGCTGTGAGCAACCAGGTGGGCACGAAGAGAGGAAGCAGTCAGAGAGCACATGAACTGCCTGTAATGCAAGCTGGTCCAATCTACAAGGTGGCTCCCCTTCTCCATGCAATGTTCTTGCAGCAGCCTGTTGTTGCTATAACCTTCAATGGAGACCTGTGCCTCCTAAAAATCCTGCAAGTGGCTTGGAAATGTGCCATTGGGATTCTAAGTGCCTGGAAAATATCAGATGTCAATGTCCAAAGAGTAAAGGCATGTGTGCCTGATGCCCATTGATTGTCTCCTGAGGTGTTGTCACAAGGAAAGGAGCATGGAGACTCTCAGTAGCTAATGTAAAGCCAGGTTGTCAGGTAACCACTCTGATTGCCATGCTGAGAATTCTCAGTGCCACGTTGGCTCACTGTGAGGTTGGAAGCTGCATATAAATGAAGGGGAATCTGCATTTAATATATTCATTAACAAGCAATAATCCCTCTAAATCTTTCATGGACTCCCAGAACCTTGTCAGAATACACAGCAAGTCACTCCTGATGTTGAGACAGGCTTTTCTGGATTTCATTTACGATTTTGTGCCATTTTTCACTATGGTAAATAGCATTTCAGCCCAATTAGGACTCTGTCGCTAGTTTCTAACTTAGTAGAAATATTTCCTAATTTATTTTAAATGGGATAAAATATAGTTAGAATGAATGTCTGATTAACCAGCTCAAGAGTACTTCTGTTTTTATTACTCTCATTCATTTCTCAGCTTATCTCAAAGTTCAACTATATTTATTTATTGTTCATCAATAATTCTATATTACCAATTCAAAATCCTGGCTATGCTGATCAGACAATGAATGTTACCATCATTAATATATGTATTTTCATTTCATATTTGTTCAAACCAATGCAGCACAATGCATCTGCTAAGTGATCTTTAAAATTGGCTCAAATGTCATATATTTAAAAACAAAGCATATATCAAGATATTGACTATTTTACAGTAGTATTTTCAACTACACTCATTTCCTTGAAAGTATGTAAATGCAGTTAACACATAATCCCAACACAATCTTTTACCATCAAGAAATAAAATGTACCACTGCATTTTCGATAGCAGGTTATCTGAATGTTTTAGAACCCTAATCTAAATACAGTTTTAGATAAAAGGGAAAAAAGTCAGTGATGAACGGAATGAATGTTGAAAGTAGTAGTTGGGGTGTCAATCAATTAGGCTTCTTTGTCCTCGGTGGCGTCAAGCTTTTTGAGTGGCCTTCGAGTTGCTCCCACCCAGGCAAGTGGAGAATACTCCTTCACTCCTGACTTGTGCTTTGTAGATGGGGAACAGGCTGTGGGGTGTCTTGAGGTGAGTTGTTAATTGAAGAATTCCCATCTCTGACCTGCTCTTGTAGCTATCTTATTTGTATGGCCCTTGTTCAGTTTGGGCTCTGGTAACGGCCAGGCTGTTGAATAGCTGAATTGTACGCTATCATAATGCCAATAAATGTGAAGCAGCATGGTTAAATTTTATCTTTTTGGAGATAGTCAATGTGTGGCACTATGTGGCACAAATATTATTAGCCACTTATCGGCCCAAGCCTAAAGGCGTCCAGGTCTCGTTTCATATGGACATGGACTGCTTCAATATCTGAAGAGTCATGAATGGTGCTGAACATAGTAAGTTATCAGTGAACTTCCCCATGACCAACCAAATGATAGAGGGAGGGTCATTGATCAAACCACTGAAGATGGTTAAGCCTAGGACACTACACTGTGAAACTCCTGCAGAGATGTATTTAAGCTGAAATAACTAACACCCTACAATCACAGCGACCTTCCAATGTGCCAGGAATGACTTCAACCAATGGAGAGTTCGCTCCCTGATACCCACTCATTTCAGTTTTGCTACACCTACTTGGTCAAATGCAGCCTTGATGTTAAGGGCTGTCACTGTCACTTCACCTCTTGCGTCCAGGTCTTTTTGTCCATGTTTGAATGAAGGGTGCATTCAGGTCAGCAGTTCAATGTCTCTGGCAGAACCCAAACTGGCATCAATGAGCAGGTAATTTGTTTGCAAGTGCCACTCGATAGTACCATTGACCACCCTTTACATCACTTTGTTGATCAAGAATGGATGGATAAAGTGATCTGTAGATTTATTGAAGAAACTTGTCATTGACAATTTTATTATTGATTATCTTTCCATGAGCTAGTAAGTATATTTGAAAGCAGCAAAACGTATACATTGTTTATAGTCTTCCAGAACTATACATTAACATTATACATTAACATCCACCAGAACTTAAACAAGCTTGAAAGGTATTATGAATGCTTCAAGTAGTTAAAGGTCAATTGAGACAATGTGTTGCCCTAGAGATTAGGAGGGGAGGCAAGGATGGGGAGTGAAGGGAGCAACAAGAAACGTTCTGTCAGGTGTCATTATCTCAGATATTCCAAAGTCTTTTGCAATCAATGAAAACTTTTTTGAAAAGTATTCACAAATGTAATGGAGGAAGCATGGCAGCCGATTTGCACACAGTTAACTTCCACAAACGTCAATGCAATAATGACCAAATAAACTGCATTTTAATGATGTTGTTTAAAGATAAACAGCTGCCTGGCCAGACGTTGTAAACTGTCAGACACGTCTTTTTGCAACAGTGCAAATAGGAAGCTGCTGGCAGGTAATTTGCACAGAAATCACAGAAGCAGCAGAGACAAAGAAGAATATGAACAAAAAGGGTCATATTTAGTGAGTGACAGTGTTGGATTACTCTACACTGGCATTTTTAAGCAGTATAAGTGCAATGGTGTTAAATAACATATATGTAATGCAACTTATGTTACTAATGATGCCTTACTGTCAACACTGTATCAACACATAAATAAAAGCAAAATACAGTGGATGCTGAAAACTTGAAATAAAAACAGAAAATGTTGGAGAAACTCAGTAGGTCTGACAGCATCTGTGGTGAATGAATTAGAGTGAATGTTTTGAGTAAAAAGAAGAGCAATTTTGGACTCACAGTGTTGATGCCGTTTCTCTCTTCACAGATGCTACCAGATCTATTGAGCTTCTGCAACATTTTCGCTTTTTACACCACCCACATATTTTGGGATTTCCTTTACAGTGTAAATCCTTTGCATGGCTGCAATAAAGAAAAATTATGATTCTCATTACTCAGAACAGCAGATTACACAAACAGATCAATGTTTATGGAATTCTCTTTCCAAAACCAAACCCCAGTGGTTTTGCCTTCCATGGCTATCACCCTTTTTGGTGCATTATTCAAATAATATTGTTACATATGAAGGGGAATAGGACCAAGAATCAGGGGCTATCCACTCGGAAAAGACTTGAGGAGAAATGGGGAAATTAGCGAAAGATGCTGATGAGTGTACTGGTGAGTGCAGTGGATTCATCAAAAGAGGTTTGATCAGGAGGAATAGGAAAGAAAGTGGCAGAGACTAGTGAATAAATGGTTTTGTCCATGAACTCCAATTCCTTATTGTTAGATGTGAAAGTGAAAGAATCCTTAGGAAACAGTTTAAGAAGTTTATTGATCACATAGATAAGAAGCCATGGATTATTCAAGCAATCCAGGAGGATTGTGAAGTACTGAAGAGCATTGGCGAAGGAAAGTAGGACATAATAGTGCGTTATTTGTCTAGACAGACCTAGAGATGAAGACTAAACCGACTGTACGCCATAAGCAATCAAGTCTGCCCCCCTTCGTCTTCAAAGCAATGGGATCTAGGAAGAAGAATATCCAGGTAAAATACAATTTTTTTTAAATTGGAGCTAAGAAAATAAGGGTGGACATGTTAGTATGGTTCAGTAGATAGGTAGCTGTAGAAATGCCATGACGAGCTGAGGACAAAAGGTTAGACAGTTCGTATGTTGAAATTGCAGTTGGAAGTGAATCAGGCAATGTTTCTTTTTCCCCAAGTACAGATTGCAGGAGGCAAAGTTGGGGCATGGAACAAAAATATGGGTAGACAGTGTGATGAAAAGAGGTGTTGTCAACGATTGATACAATAGAGTAAGGAATCTCACTGAAAATATTTAGCTAATGCAATCTCTAAAACAGCCTGTTTCCGAAGCTACTGTTTAATAATCTTCTTTGCATTTTCTTATATTCCTAAATTACAGAACAATATTTTCCATTTTCACCCATGAGAGAAATCAGTTGCTCCAGAAAACCACCAGGAAAGCAATATGTGATGTATCACTGAAACTGAATGGTTTCATTTTCTCTAGAATTCTAGAGAATTGGAACATAAGCAAATATCTCTCTAAGTTTATTTGACACCTTCAATCATTTTGTTGCTAATCGAGAGTAGATTGATAAGGCAGTAATTAGTAAGGACAGATCTGACTCCTTTAATTGGACAGGTCATCTCTGACCAATTTTCTGTATTCTCAGGTAGAAGCCAGGGTTGTAGCTGCATTGAAACAAATTGATGAGGGGCATGACTCATTCTACAGCGCACGCCTTCAACCATCCTGCCAGGATATTGTCAGTGTCCATGCCCGCTGCTGTATCCAATGTGTTCAGTTGTTTCTCAAGGTCATGCAGAGTGAGTTGAGTTGTTGAGGACTGACAGAAATGATGTTGGGCACAACTGATAAAGGCCAAAGTTAATCACTCACTCGTTAATTCTGGCTGTAAATGTTATAAATGTTTCATCCTGGTCATTTTTCACTGATGTACTGGGAACCCATCATTGAGCTTGGGGATTTTGTGAAACTTCTTCCTCCACTGAGTTGTTTAATTGTTTAGTTCAGGCAAAACAGGGCTTGGTTGCAGGGCTTTGATAAATTGACGTTGAGATTACTTAACTCTCTCTATAGAATGCTCGTTCTAATGCTTTGTAATCATGTAGCCCTATTTGAAGTTTCACAAGCTTGAAGGTGGATGGTAATCAGTGAGAGGGTTCCTCGCCATGTTTCACCAGATGCTGTGAGATTTCATGGAATCTGGTGTCAATATGAGGATACCCAGGGCCTTTCTCTCCTAATTGTATCCCACAGTGTCATCACTGCCAGCGGGACAAGGCAGGCCCAAGGATGGATTCTGGGGCATTGTTTATAAGATAAGATTTTGGGAGTACGGCTGTGTTTCTTGATGAGCGTGTGGACAGTTCACCCAACTTTTGGCACAAGCCCCAGAGGTTAATAAGGAGAACACGGCTGGAGTACTGCATTCAGTTCTGGGCACCAGAAAAGCCGGGTTCACACTAGAAAAGGTACAGAAGAAGTTTATGAAGATGTGGTTAGGCCTGGGAAAATCCAGCTAGAAGGAACATTTGGGTAGATTGCAGGTTGCCTTCTTCTGAACAGACTAGGTTAAAGGGATATTCAGCTGAGTGGTAAAATATCATGCCGGTCCAAGTTAGAGTGTTTTGGAAAGGTGTATTTCTTTCAGCAGAGAAGTCAATTAGGGGGACACACAAATTTGATGAAATCGGTGGGAGGATTAGAGGGGAGTTAAGAATCTTTGTCATCTGGAAGTTTGGGGGTGGTGTATCTGGAACTTGCTGTCTAAAAGGGAAGAAGATGCAGAAACATTCATCCTATTTCTTCTTCTAAGGCAGTCCCTCAGGATCGAGGATGACTTGCCTCCCCTCCAATCTGATGTTTCCGAGTTGGCTGGCTAAGTCACACACGGGGCACATGGTTCTTGAAAGTTGAGTTGTTTAGAAGTTTACGCGCTCTCTTCGACATCTCATCTTCACCTCTGGATGCGTATAGACCAGGAACTACTGCAAGTTGGGAAAAATGTTTGACCACTTCAGGAATGCCTTGGAGGATGTTCCTAAAGTATTTCCATTGTTCTCCTGAGAGCTGATACCATGGCTGAACTCCAAGTGGGCCAGTTAATTTCGGAATCTGGTATCAAGCAGGTGTCTTGCCCAATAGAGACAATGGGAACTACAGATGCTGGGGAATCCAAGATAACAAAGTGTGGAGCTGTATGAACACAGCAGGCCAAGCAGCATCTCAGGAGCACAAAAGCTGACGTTTCAGGTCTAGACCCTTCATCAGCGAGGGAGATGGGGAGAGGGTTCTGAAATAAATAGGGCGAGAGGGGGATGCGGACTGAAGATGGATGGAGGAGAAGATAAGCGGAGAGGAGAGTATAGGTGGGGAGGTAGGGAGGGGATAGGTCAGTCCTGGGAGGACAGACAGGTCAAGGAGGTGGGATGAGGTTAGTAGGTGGGAAATGGAGGTGCGGCTTGAGGTGGGAGGAGGGGATAGGTGAGAGGAAGAACAGGTTAGGGAGGTGGGGATGAGCTGGACTAGTTTTGGGATGTAGGGAATTGGAAGTTCTGGAGGAGGTGGAGGGCCTAGGTGGTGTCACGGTCATAGGTAGGGAGTTCCTGGACCAAGTGGAAGAAAATGGAGTCTAGATAGGTGGAGATGAGTTCGGTGGGGCAGGAGCAGGTGGAGACAATGGGTCAACCAGGGCAGGCGGGTTTGTGGATTTTAGGAAGGAGATAGAAACCGGCCGTGCGGGGTTGGGGAACAATAAGGTTGACCTACCCCCTCCCTACCTCTCCACCTATCTTCTCCTCTATCCCTATTTATTTCAGAACTCTCTCCCCATCCCCCTTTTCTGATGAAGCGTCTAGGCCCGAAACATCAGCTTTTGTGCTCCTGAGATGCTGCTTGGCCTGCTGTGTTCATCCGGCTCCATACTTTGTTACTTTGCCCAATAGAGCTGGTTTTAAGTGTTTGGCATCTTGATTCTGGGCATGTTAGCTTGGAAGAGGGTTTCACAAAGATACCATAAATATTTTAGTGTTTTGAGTTGCCTGCAGTCAGTTGTCCAAATTGCACCAGAACGTGGCAATCACATGTTTTAAAACGTTATTCACAGGCGTGCATCTTATCACCTAGGCCAACATTTATTGCGCTCTCCTAATTACCCAGAGAGCAGTTAAGCATCAACCACATTGCTGTGGGTCTGGAGTTGCATGTTGGCCAACCAGGTAATGGTGCAAGCTATCTTTCCCAATGGAAGAATATTAGCAAACCAGTGTTTTGCTCCTGACAATTGTTTCATGGGGCATTGTAAAACATTTAATTCTAGATTTTAAAAATTTAATTCAAATTCCATCATCTGCCACAGTAGGATTTGAACATCGGCCCCTGGAACATTACCTGGGTCACTGGGCTCCTAGTATAAGTTATAATACCATTGGGCCATTACCTCCTGCTCAATAAGCCATGTTTCAATTTTAATTCTGAGATCCTGATACTCAATTACTTGAACCAGCCAACAGTTAAGCAGAGGTTTTCAAAATCGTGAGATGTTTGACAGAATGGATAGGAAATAAAAAGAAAGTTCCCGCTGGTGGAAAGATTGAGAGCAAGAGGACGGAGAAAAGAAGCAATGAAGACATGATGAGAAACATTTTCATGTTTTGAGTGATGAAGATCTAGCATTGTCTGCCTTCTGCCTGAAAGTGCGGTAGAGGCAGGTTCAATCAAAGTATTAGATATGGAATTAGATTATTAGCTGATTAGAAGAGAGTTGCAGTGAAGGCAGGACAATGGACTAAATGAATTGTTCATTCAATAAGCCAGTAGCTGAATGGTCTCTTTCTGTGTTGTAACAAGTCAGTCATTCTATCACTGAATTTGGAATTTTCCAAAGGCCAGCTTTGCTTTGAATTGATTTAATTTGTTATTGTTACATGTACCTCACCATTAAGCTAATGTTTTATTCCCATGTTTGTATTGAATTCAAATTTCACCACCTGCCACAATGGAATTTGAACCCATGCCCACAGAACATTAGTCTGAAACTGTCCAATAATCCTGAGACATTACCGTTACACCTCCACTTCCCCTAAATGGTGTGAATATTTTTCTATTGATTGCCTTAAATGCTCAAGGAAGTACAGCAACACCTCTACTTCCCGAGGCGGCTAAGGAAATTCAACAAGTGAAAAGCTTTGGTTTGTGTGCAGTACAAGCAGCTCATACCATTCAAAGTGCATTGGGATAATAGAACAGAGTGAAGGATACAATCTTCCAGCTGCAGAGAAGGTGCACAGAGAGTGAGATCAACACTAAATTTAAAACTTGTGAGGTCCATTCAGAGCTCTAATAACAGCAGAGAAGAAGCTATTCTTAAATCAATTCATACTTGTGTACAAACTTCTTTATCTTCTGTTCGACAGAAGAGGGTGGAAGAGAATATGACCAGGGTGGGAGGGGTCTTTGATTATGTTGGTTGTTTTCTCAAGAGGGAATTAAAAATGGACTCAATGGATGGGAGGCTAGTTCGCGTGATGGACTGGGCTGCATTTACAACTCTCTGTAGTTTCTTGCCGTATTATGCCGTGATGCATCCAGATAGAATGCTTTCTATGATGCATCTGTAAAAATTAGTAAGAGCCCTTGTTGAATTTCCTTAGCCGCCTCGGGAAGTAGAGGTGTTGCTGTACTTCCTTGAGCATTTAAGGCAATCAATAGAAAAATATTCACACCATTTAGGGGAAGTGGAGGTGTAACGGTAATGTCTCAGGATTATTGGACAGTTTCAGACTAATGTTCTGTGGGCATGGGTTCAAATTCCATTGTGGCAGGTGGTGAAATTTGAATTCAATATAAAGTTGGGAATAAAACATTAACTTAATGGTGACATCCCCATGTGATTTCAGACACCAGCAACGTAGTTAACTCTAAATTAGGGATGGATAATAAATGTTGGCCGAGCCCAGAATGCCCATCTGCCATAAATTAACTTTAGAAAAGTCAGATGACTATGTCAAGCTGTTAGGATCGGCAGCTGTGAGAGGCATAACCTGCATGGATAGGATGGACATCTTTTTGGCCCTGCTACCAAGGTAATGTCTTCTTACTTAGTCAACACTGGTTGATATCCCTGGACACTCTCAGTCCAGAATGACCAGTGGGAAGTTTCCTGTGCTGAAGAAGCAGAAAATAACGCACAGAAGCAGCTTTTTGAGGCTGCAGTTGCCAGTTAAAGGGATGTTGATGCTGCATATGAAAGCAATGATTGTAGGAAGGAGTAGATCAGCTCCATTCTTAGATGCATAGTTGGAAATCTTCTTGGAATTACAGCAAAAAGATTTTGCTGTTTTCAGCACCCTCTTCTCAGTCTTTTATGTAGCAACTGTCTGGCAGAATTTGGCTCTCGGGGTATAACATCACAGAATTATAAAGTGCATAAGGAGGTCATTCACCACTGTGTGCCATTTAGAAAAGCTATCCAATTAGCCCCACTCCTCTGCGTGTTATATGCAGGAACATTGGTGCAGGAGTAGATCATTCAACCCCTCGAGCTTATTCCACAATTCGATTAAATCATAGACAACGTGCATTTTAGATCCATCTACCTGCTTTCAATCTAACTCAAATAAGTTCCTTTTTGAATGTTATCTTTGAATTTTCTTCCACTGCACTTTCAGACAATGCATTCCCGATATAACAACTAGCTGCATAAAAATATTTTTATCTCATCCCTACTCCCTCTGGTCCTACTGCCAATTATCTTAAAAAATTGCAGCATCTAGATGACCTCTAGACATCTGAACAGAAGATTATTAGCCTCAAAAAGTCTGTGAGGACAAAGCTATTCAACATTTCACTCTAAAGTAAGTAAACGGGTAAATTATGCAGCCTATTAGTAGTTATCCATGATCCTATTGGGCCCTCACCGATGTTAAGGGTTCACAAAATGCTGTGCTAGCGTTTTAATTTCCACACTGTAATTTGAACCACAAGTGGTGTTACTTGACCTTTTGGAAAATTAACTTACTAAGTAACATGATCATGCAACTTACCCACTTCATGCACATTCATTTGCATATTTAGGTACTAAATAGGAAAGCAGAAAAAAAAGCTGGGAATATTTGAGTGCGAGCAGCAGCGGAGGCAAGACAGACCCGGAAGACTGCAGCTAAGGTAAAGCAGTTTATTTTTAAAATTACTTACCGGTAGCGGGCAGCGGTATCTTTTTTTTCCTCTTTCAGAGAAGGAGCGGGAGCACCGGAGGAAGTGACGAGGACCAGAGGGGCAGCCGGGAAGGAAAGCAGTGAGTAAAATACTCACCCTTCGACGCCAATTGAGAGGAGTTATCGGGAGTTGGTCACTCCTAAGGCTCAGGACGAGGATAGATGGGTTACAGTTAGGGGGAGGAAAGGGGACAGACAGACAGTGCAGAGATCCCCTGTGGGCATTCCCCTCAGCAATAAGTATACCGTTTTGAATACTGCTGGGGGGGATGACCTACCAGAGGAAAGCCATAGTAGTCAGTTTTCTGGCACTGAGCCTGACACTGTGGCAAAGAAGGGAAGGGGGCAGAATAGAAAAGTACTCGTGGTAGGGGACTCGATAGTCAGGGGAATCGACAGGAGATTTTGTGGGCAAGATCGGGATTCCCGGAAGGTATGTTGCCTCCCTGGTGCCAGGGTCCGGGACGTCTCCGATCAGGTGTATAAAGTTCTAAAAGGGGAGGGCGAACAGCCAGAAATCGTGTTACATATTGGCACAAATGATATAGCCAGAAACAGGTTTGAGGATATAAAAAGTGATTTCAGGGAGTTAGGATGGAAGCTGCAGAGCAGGACGAACAGAGTAGCGTTCTCTGGTTTACTACCGGTGCCACGAGAAAGCGAGGTGAGGAACAGGGAGCGGGCGCAGCTGAACATGTGGCTACGCAGCTGGTGTAGGAGGGAGGGCTTCAGATATGTTGATAATTGGGATGCCTTCTGGGGAAGGTGGGACCTGTACAAGAAGGACGGGTTGCATCTGAACTGGAAGGGGACCAATGTCCTGGGTGGAAGGTTTGCTCGAGTAGTTCGAGAGGGTTTAAACTAGTATGGCAGGGGGGTGGGAACCTGAGCTGTATACCAGAGGTGAGAGTTGATGCAGGTGAGGCAGTAGCAAGAGGTAGACCAGCTAGTGGGAAGGATTTTCCTGGGAAGGAACCAAGGGATCGGTTAAAGTGTGTTTGCTTTAATGCAAGGAGTATCAGGAATAAAAGTGATGAACTTAGAGCATGGATCAGTACCTGGTGCTATGATGTTGTGGCCATAACAGAGACATGGGTTTCTCATGGGCAGGAATGGTTGCTGGATCTTCCAGGGTTTAGAACATTTAAAAAGAATAGGGAGGGGGGAAAAAGAGGAGGGGGTGTAGCACTACTAATCAGAGAGGGTATCACAGCTACAGAAGCTTCCTTTGTCGAGAAGATCTGCCTACTGAGTCAGTATGGGTGGAAATTAGGAACAGCAAGGGAGTAGTCACCTCGTTAGGGGTTTACTACAGGCCCCCCAATAGCAGCAGGGAGATTGAAGAAAGCATAGGTCGACAGATTTTGGAAAAGTGTGCACGCAGTAGGGTTGTTGTAATGGGTGACTTTAACTTTCCTAATATTGATTGGAACCTCCTTCGAGCAGAAGATTCGAATGGAGCTGTTTTTGTAAGGTGTGTTCAGGAGGGTTTCCTAACGCAGTACGTTGACAGGCCGACGAGGGGAGAGGCCATTCTAGACTTGGTGCTCGGAAACGAGCCGGGGCAGGTATCAGATCTTGTGGTGGGAGAGCATTTTGGTGATAGTGACCATAACTGCCTCACATTCTACATAGCTATGGAGAAGGAGAGGATTAGGCAAAATGGGAGGATATTTAATTGGGGAAGAGGAAACTATGATGCGATTAGACATGAGTTAGGAAGCATGGACTGGGAGCAGTTGTTACATGGTAAGGGAACTATAGACATGTGGAGACGGTTTAAGGAACAGTTGTTGGGAGTGATGAGTAAATATGTCCCTCTGAGACAGGCAAGAAGGGGTAAGATTAAGGAACCTTGGATGACGAGAGCGGTGGAGCTTCTTGTGAAAAGGAAGAAGGTAGCTTACATAAGGTGGAGGAAGCTAGGGTCAAGTTCAGCTAGAGAGGATTACATGCAGGCAAGGAAGGAGCTCAAAAATGGTCTGAGGAGAGCCAGGAGGGGGCATGAGAAAGGCTTGGCAGAAGGAATCCGGGAAAACACAAAGGCATTTTACACTTACGTGAGGAATAAGAGAATGGTCAAAGAAAGAGTAGGGCCGATCAGGGATAGCATAGGGAACTTGTGTGTGGAGCCTGAGGAGGTAGGGGAAGCCCTAAATGAGTTTTTTGCTTCTGTCTTTACGAAAGAAACGAACTTTGTAGTGAATGAAACCTTTGAAGAGCAGGTGTGCATGCTGGAATGGATAGAGATAGACGAAGCTGATGTGCTGAAAATTTTGTCAAACATTAAGATTGACAAGTCGCCAGGCCCGGATCAGATTTGTCCTCGGCTGCTTTGGGAAGCGAGAAATGCAATTGCTTCGCCACTTGCAAAGATCTTTGCATCCTCGCTCTCCACTGGAGTCGTACCTGAGGACTGGAGAGAGGCAAATGTAATTCCTCTCTTCAAGAAAGGAAATAGGGAAATCCCCGGCAATTATAGACCGGTAAGTCTCACGTCTGTCGTCTGCAAGGTGTTAGAAAGGATTCTGAGGGATAAGATTTATGACCATCTGGAAGAGCATGGCTTGATCAAATACAGTCAACACGGCTTTGTGAGGGGTAGGCCGTGCCTTACAAACCTTATCGAGTTTTTTGAGGATGTGACTAGAAAGGTTGATGAGGGTCGAGCTGTGGATGTGGTGTATATGGACTTCAGTAAGGCATTTGATAAGGTTCCCCATGGTAGGCTCATTCAGAAGGTCAGGAGGAATGGGATACAGGGGAACTTAGCTGCTTGGATACAGAATTGGCTGGCCAACAGAAGACAGCGAGTGGTAGTAGAAGGAAAATATTCTGCCTGGAAGTCAGTGGTGAGTGGAGTTCCACAGGGCTCTGTCCTTGGGCCTCTACTGTTTGTAATTTTTATTAATGACTTGGACGAGGGAATTGAAGGATGGGTCAGCAAGTTTGCAGACGACACAAAGGTCGGAGGTGTCGTTGACAGTGTAGAGGGCTGTTGTAGGCTGCAGCGGGACATTGACAGGATGCAGAGATGGGCTGAGAGGTGGCAGATGGAGTTCAACCTGGATAAATGCGAGGTGATGCATTTTGGAAGGTCGAATTTGAAAGCTGAGTACAGGATTAAGGATAGGATTCTTGGCAGCGTGGAGGAACAGAGGGATCTTGGTGTGCAGATACATAGATCCCTTAAAATGGCCACCCAAGTGGACAGGGTTGTTAAGAAAGCATATGGTGTTTTGGCTTTCATTAACAGGGGGATTGAGTTTAAGAGTCGTGAGATCTTGTTGCAGCTCTATAAAACTTTGGTTAGACCGCACTTGGAATACTGCGTCCAGTTCTGGGCGCCCTATTATAGGAAAGATGTGGATGCTTTGGAGAGGGTTCAGAGGAGGTTTACCAGGATGCTGCCTGGACTGGAGGGTTTATCTTATGAAGAGAGGTTGACTGAGCTCGGTCTCTTTTCATTGGAGAAAAGGAGGAGGAGAGGGGACCTAATTGAGGTATACAAGATAATGAGGCGCATAGATAGAGTTGATAGCCAGAGACTATTTCCCAGGGCAGAAATGGCTAGCACGAGGGGTCATAGTTTTAAGCTGGTTGGTGGAAAGTATAGAGGGGATGTCAGAGGCAGGTTCTTTACGCAGAGAGTTGTGAGAGCATGGAATGCGTTGCCAGCAGCAGTTGTGGAAGCAAGGTCATTGGGGTCATTTAAGAGACTGCTGGACATGTATATGGTCACAGAAATTTGAGGGTGCATACATGAGGATCAATGGTCGGCACAACATTGTGGGCTGAAGGGCCTGTTCTGTGCTGTACTGTTCTATGTTCTATGCTTTTAGAAAACTTAAATGGTCTTTGTCATTCATGCTTTTGTTTCTTTATTTACTTCCAAAGTTCTAGGAAAATTTAAATAGTTATTGTTGTTAAAAAAATTGTCACTTCTAAGATCAGTGGCTTGAAAAAAGGTCGTTGGCTGAGTATTCTTCAACCATATTCTTTATCAGTTTCATTAATCTGTTTTTAAACTTATTTTAACTTCTTTGCCTGGTGGTGCATAAGCATTGTTTTGCAGATTTTGCTTGGCACAAGCTTCTTTTATAACTCAGGACGAAACTGCTGGAGAAGAGATGTGGGCCATCTGGAAGAATGGTTTGATTCAATCTACAATATGTCACTTGTTCCAGCTCCCAGGCCAATATTCACCCTCAGCCAGCAAGTCTGATAGTAAGGGTATAAAGCATGATCAAGAAACCATGTAAAATTGAGTCACTACCAGGACCCCAAGGAGAAGGCTTCCAATATGAGGAACAGGTCCAAGCAGGTCACAGTCATGATTCTGTGAAAGAGAGTCTTCTGAGCACAGCAGCCAGCTGTCTGGTTAGAATGGATTTTATTCTAAAGTGTCAGCAAGATGGCTGACCGCAGGGAGCGTGCCTCATTATAGAGATCACATGACGAGAGCAGATGAGTAAATTTGTACATGATTGCATTTCAATCTTAACTATTTGAGTCACACAAAATATACATTATTGTTCCCATACATACTGTAGTGATTGGAATCAGGTCAGCCGCTTGAACCTATATGAATTCCCTGGCTTGGGCTGTTAATCTGGCCCAATTAGGGAGAACTGGTTGATATACAGAAAGGGGAGTGTCAGAGATGCTGACATTTTGTAGCTGACTCTGAATGAGGCAGTACGAAAGTCAAGGACTGCTCATAAAGTGTAACTTGGTGATGGATCCTGGCCTCTGTGGAGTTATTTCACATACACAGTTCAATACTTTCATTAGTCTCTAAATATACATTGCATATATGATCTTTAAGTTGTGCCATTTGTGTTGTCAATGTTCATTTACAGAAAGATGTCCCTTTATCAGAGATGTGGCTCCCATGTCATTTGTTTATTGCCATGGTACATTTTATTGTTCCACTTCAGCTGTGGTCCTCTGGGTCTGACGTTTGACCTGTAGACTGTGCAGACAATGAGATTGTGTCTTCTTGATCATCTACTTGCAGTTGAGAGAATAATTTCTCCAGCTGGGCACATGTGTCTGCAATTGCAAGGCAGTCATACAATTCCATCATGTATGATCCGAGATGGCAGCTCTTCCATGCGGATTCTACATTCCCACTTAGGCTGAAAATTTTGAGCACCTTGAAAATTTGTACAACAACTAGCACTCCAAAGCTCACCTTTGGCGATGGTTTATCCAGTCTTGTCAAAACTAAACTTGTATTTCTGCTATTTTTCCTTTTACACCTGATATTACATTTGGTTTCTTGCTTTTGGAAGAATAGCTTGTGTCTGCATGACATTACACTTTGTACGGAACAAGTTACCGAGCATTTAGTAGGTCTGTTTCTCCAATCAAGGATTGCTTTATACACAGATGAGGTGGATTTGCTTGATTCCTTTATAATTCTTTTGATAATTTTCACTGTAATATTTCCATTTGATAGGAGATACTGTGGAGGAGGTATTAAATTTTCCAATGCTTTATGAAGTAGCTGAATTCTTCATTTGTATACAGAGGGCCACTGTTGTTCATGCCAATGTCAGGAATGCTGTAATGTGCTTTTAGCCACTCAACAGTGTTACATAGTTACGTGGAGTGCATAGTTCTTTGAAGAGATGAAGTGCTTTTCTAAGCTTAGAGATTTATACAGGAAAAAATGTATCTGCATGTAGCTAACGATGTACACCTAGTACTAAAATTGAAATGTATCAATTGGCTGTGTGACTAGAAACCTTTTTTTCTGATGAACAGTCTAGGCCCGAAATATCAGCTTTCCTGCTCCTCTCTGTAATGGTCTTCAGAACAGAGGACATGGAGTTCAGAGCCTTGGAGCCATTCAAGGAGCAGATGGATATTGTAATGATGTAATATGAATGAATTTGACAGCCTGTATTTAATCTGTATTCAATGTGTTTGTAACTTTATGTGTCCAATCATATATGGACTTAGATTCAGAATTGAATTAATTGTACACTTTAAAGTAAATGATGGAACACTCAGTTTCCACATTTACTTGTGCTTTACTCTTAGATTAACCTTACAGTTGAATATTTTAACATCTTGCTGTGATGTTCTTCTGAATGAGATCTTGTAGAAGAGACAAGGGGCCTTCCTGACCAGCCTTAGAGCTGATGAAAGAGCCATGTTGCTTTCTTTCAAGATGACTTGCTGAACAACAAACTGAGCAGGAAGTGGCAGGCCTTTCACTACGCTCAGGACCTGTAAAGCACAGGATCCAACTACTTTCTTTATATTCACTTTTGTGGGATGTGGGCGTCACTGGCTGGGCCAGTATTTATTGCCCGCCCCTAGTTGCCCTTGACAAGGTGGTGGTGAGCTGCCTTCTCGAACTGCTGCAGCCCATGTGCTGTGGGTTGACCCACAGTTCCACTGGGGAGGGAATTCCAGGATTTTTACCTTGAGGGAACTTGAGGGTGGTGATTTTCCCACATATCTGCAGCACTTGCCCTTCTAAAGTGGTTTGGATGGTGCTATCTGAGGAGCTTTTGTGAGTTTCTGCAGTGCCTCATGTAGGTAACACGCACGGCCACTGCTGAGCTTCGGTGGTGGAGGGAGTGAATGCTTGTAGATGCAGCGCCAATCAAGTGGTCTGCTTTGCCTTGGATGGTGTCAAGCTTCGTGATTGTTATTGGGGCACTCATCCAGGCAAGTGGGGTGTATTCCATCACACTCTGTGTCTTGTAGATGGCAGACAGGCTTTGTGGGAGGTGGGGGGGGGGGGCAGTCAGGGGATGAGTTATTTGCTGCAGTATTCCCAGCCTCTGACCTGCTTTCATTTTCATTCGACACCATTGAATGTCAAGGGGTGGGTAGTTAGGTTATTGATGCCGATCATTGCCTGGCATTTGTGTGGTCTGAATGTTACTTGCCACTTGTCAGCCCAAGCCCAGATAGCGTCCAGATCTTGTTTGCTGTTGGACATGGATTGCTTCAATATCTGAGGAATCACAAACTGTGCTGAACATTGTACAATCATCAGCGAACATCCTCACTTCTGACCTTATGACAGAGGAAACATCGTTGATGAAGCAGCTGAAGATGGTTGACCCCAGGACACTGCCCTGAGGAACTCCTGCAGAGATAACCTGGACTGAGATGATTGATCTCCAATGACCACGACCATCTTCCTATGTGCCAGGTATAACTCCAAAGAGAGGAGAGTTTGCTCCCTGATGCTCTTTGATTCCAGTTTTGCCAGGGCTCCTGGTTGAATGTAGTCTTGATGTCAAGAGCTATCAATCTCACCTCGCTTCCGGAATTCAGCTACTTTGTCTATGTTTGAACCAAGACTGTAATGAGGTCAAGAGTTGAATGGCCGTGGGGGAACCCAAACTGAGTGAGTAAGTTATTGTTGACCAGGTGCTGCTCAATAGCACTTTTGATGACACCTTCCATCATATTGCTAATGATTGAGAGTAGACTGATGGGATGGTAATTGACCAGGTTGGATTTGTCCTGCTTTTAACGTGCGGGACATAACTGGGAAATTTTCCACATAATTGTGTAGATGCCAATGTTATAACTGTATTAGAACACCTTGGCCAGTATAACTGCAAGTTCTGGAGTACAAGTCTTAAGTACGATTGCCGGAATGTCATCGCGGTCCATAGCCTTTGCAGTATCCAATGCCTCCAACTGTTTGTTGACATCATGTGGAGTGAATCGGATCTGTAATGCTGGGGACCACTGCAGGAGTTCAAGATGTTTCACCCACTGGGCACTTCTGGCCAAAGATTGCTGTGAAATCTTCAGCCTTATCTTTGCACTGATGTGCTGGGCTCTTCCATCATCGAGGGTAGGGATATTTGTGGAGCCTCCTCTTACAGTGAATTGTTTAATTGTCCACCACCATTCATGACTGGATGTGGCAGGGCAGGACTGCAGAGCTTAGATCTGATCCATTGGTTGTGGGATTGCTTAGCTCTGTCTATCACTTGCTGCTTATGCTGTTTGGCGTGCAAATAGTCCTGCTTGGTGGCTTCACCAGGTTGACACCTCACCTTCAGGTATGCCTGGTGCGGTTCCTGGCATACCCTCATGCATTCTCCAATAAACCAGGGTTGATCACTTGATTAGATGGTAATGGTTGATTAGGGTATATGCTGGGCCATGAGATTGCAGGTTGTTTTGGAATATGATTCTGCTGCTGTTGATGGCCCACAACACCTCAAGGATGTCCAGTCTTGAATTGCTAGATCTGTTTGAAGTCTGTCTCATTTAGCACAGCAATAGTGTCATACAACACAATAGAGGTTATTCTCAAAGTGAAGTTAGGACTTCGTCTCCACAAGGCCTGGACGGTTGTCACTTTCACTGATACTGTCATGGACCATGATGCATCAACCAGTGGATTAATAAGGATGAGGTTAAATATGTTTTTCCCTCTTGTTGGTTCCCTCACCACCTGCTGCAGACCCAGTCCAGCAGCTGTGTCCTCTAGGGCTCAACCAGCTTGATCAGCAGTACTGTTGCCGAGCCAATCTTGGTGGTGTACATTGAAATCCACCACCCAGAGAACATTTTGTGTTCTTGCCATCCTCAGCCCTTCCTCCAAGTGTTGCTTAACATGGAAGAGTATTGATTTATCAGCCAAGGGAGAATGGTACATGGTAATCAGTAGGAGGTTTCCTTGACCGTGTTAAAGCTGAAGACATCAGACTTCATGGGGTCCAGAGTCATTTATGAGGACTCCTAGAGCAACTCCCTCTCGAATGTATACAAACGTGCCACCGGAACAGGGCATATCCAGGGATGGACATGGCAGTGTCTTGGGCATTGTCTGTGAGGTATGATTCTGTACATATGGCTATATCAGGCTATTGCTTGACTAGTCTGTGAGGCAGCTCTCTCAGTTTTGGCACTAGCCCTTAGATGTTAAGGGGAACTTTGTAGAGTCAACAGTGTTGTTTCTGCCATTTGTCTTTTTTGGCACCTAGGTCGATGCCAAGTGATCTGTGTTGTTTTATTTCTTTGAGACTTCATAGTGATTGAGTAGCGTGCAAGGCCATTTCAGAGGGCAATTGAGAGTCAACTACATTGCTGTGGTCCTAGAGTCACACATAGCCCCTGCCAGGTGAGATGGCACATTTCCTCCCCTGAAAACATGAGTGAACCTGCACATGGAATTAGTGAACCCTGAAATTTTTACACTCAGGTTTCATCATAGCTTCCCATGTCAGTGGATGCATTTTATTTTTGCAGGACACTGTGTCAAACCTGGCCAGTAATGAATAGTCACCATTTTTTGGAGGACAGATTATTTAGATTTTTGAAAAAAATCAGGTCATATTGATATTAATATCTTTTGATATGAATATCTTTTCATGAGATTGACATTGTGAGGTATGCATGATATCCCTCCAGAGGCATATAAATGACGTGATTGACAAACTGGTGTACACAATGGGACAATGAGTGAAGAATGCAAACTGCACATTATCAATCTCATGAAAAACTATTAATATTGTCACACAACCTGAATTGTGTGCAAAAAACTGAATTATCTGTCTGGCAAGAATTGGTGATTATTCATTATTGGCTAAGATTGACACAGTGCCCTGCAAATAAAAGTCCATTGACATGGGAAGCCATGATGAGACCTATGAATGTAAAACTTCAGGTCACAATGGCTCACTAATTCCACGTGCAGGTTCTGTAGTTCCAAAGAGTAAATGCTATCAATCCACATCCCCTTCATGGATGTTCTACATTGTAGACATTGTTAAAACCAACAGCTTTAGGTCTACCAGTTGTGACCAAAGAAGGATCAAAATCTATGGTGTCAGTCAGCCACCAGGCAATAAGTCAAGCTCAGAAACATCACCCACAATTTTATTTCATGACTTTACATCAAGATATCCAGAATGGTTTGATAAAGTTGGTGGTTTCAAGTGATCTGTGATTAAGAAGAATGCTAGCACCTCTTTTGCCATGCTAAAAAAACAAACTGAGGATTTAGCTGGCTGTCAAAGTGGATCAGAATTATATTAATAGGAGTACTAGAACACACAGACTGGTGCAGCACAACAAAGCATCTTAAAGAAGGATAGACCTTGTGAGAGCATGTTTGATCCACCAACAGCTTTGAAACTATACCCTGAAAAAAATACTGACTTTAGAGGAGCTCGATCTGAGATTTGCAGGTCTGAAATTCTTATTGAAGCTTTATGCCATGCATGGTTTCTGGTCAGTTCATCTTACTGAGAAGTCAACAGAGTTCACCACATTCTGCATCACATTCAGTTAAGACTGCATTCAATGATTCCACTTTAGCTAAGCGTTAGCCAGGATTTTTTAAAGCTCACATTGACTGCATTAGATACATCCATACCTCAAAAAAGTTCATCTCTAAGAGATTGCTTGATGTGCCTTTCATATGGCATGAGGACAACTGGTGTCTCTTTGATACACTAAAACAGTCATTACCTGAAACATGAAATATGGAATTTTATATTGCTAGCGGGATAACTATCCTGGAGATGCGGTGCTCACAAGAAGATCTATGAGCTTATACAAGAGCAAAAGAACAAAGAAAATTGCAACACAGGAACAGGTCCTTTGGCCCTCCAAGCCTGCGCCAGTCGAGATCCTCCGTCTAAGCCTATCATCTATTTTCTAAGGGTCTGTATCCCTTTGCTCCCTGCCCATCCATATACCTGTCCAGGTACATCTTAAAAGACACTATCATGTTTGCGTCTACCACCTCCGCTGGCAATGCATTCCAGGCACCTACCACCCTCTGTGTAAAGAACTTTCCACACATATCTCCCTTAAACTTTCCGCCTCTCACTTTGAACTCATGACCCCTAGTAATTGAGTCCCCCACTCTGGGAAAAAGCTTCTTGCTACCCACCCTGTCTATACCCCTCATGCTTTTGTAGACCTCAAACAGGTTCCCCCCTTCAATCTCCATCTTTCTAATGAAAATAATCCTAATCTACTCAACCTTTCTTCATAGTTAGTACCCTCCATACCAGGCAACATCCTGGTGAACCTCATCTGCACCGTCTCCAAAGCATCCATATCCTTTTGGTAATGTGGCGGCCAGAACTGTACACAGTACTCTAAATGTGGCCGAGCCAAAGTCTTATACAACTGTAACATGACTTGCCAACTCTTGTACTCAATATCCCGTCCGATGAAGGAAAGCATGCCGTATGCCTTCTTGACCACCTTATTGACCTGCGTTGCCACCTTCAGGAAATAGTGGACCTGAACACCCAGATCTCTCTGTACATCAATTTTCTCCAGGACTTTTCCACTTACTGTATAGTTCGCTTTTGAATTAGATCTTCCAAAATGCATCACCTCGCATTTGCCCGGATTGAACTCCATCTGCCATTTATCTGCTCAACTCTCCAGTCTATCTATATTCTGCTGTAATCTCTGACAGTCCCCTTCACTATCTACTACTCCACCAATCTTAGTGCCATCTGCAAACTTGCTAATCAGAGCACATATACCTTCCTCCAGATCATTTACGTATATCACAAACAACAGTGGTCTCAGCACACATCCCTGTGGAACACCACTGGTCACAGGTCTCCAATTTGAGAAATCCCTTTCCACTACTACTCTCTGTCTCCTGTTGCCTCGCCAGTTTTTTATACATCTAGCTAGCACACCCTGGACTGCTTGCGACTTCACTTTCTCCATCAGCCTACCATGGGAAACCTTATCAAACGCCTAACTGAAGTCCATGTATATGACATCTTCAGCCTTTCCCTCATCAGTCAACTTTGTCACGTCCTCAAAGAATTCTATTTAGTTGGTAAGACATGACCTTCCCTGCACAAAACCATGTTGCTATCACTGAATAGTCCATCTTCCAAAAGGGAATAGATCCTATGCCTCAGTATCTTCCCCAGCAGCTTCCGCACCACTGATGTCAGGCTCAAGCTTATATACTACAAAAGATAAGCCCATTTCATTTGCTTTCAAAGCTACATCTGTAGTGTAGCCCGACTACTCAAACATTGAACAGGAAATATTGGCCATCATTTAAAAAGCATATATTCTGAATGTGATATAATGGCTTCCACTTGTCTGGATGGATACAGATCGAACATAATTCAAGAAGCTTGACTTCATCCAGAACAAAGCATCTGGCCTGATTCGTATCCTATCCACTGCCTTTAACATTCACTCCCTCCAACAAAGTAACATTAGTGTGCACTGTTTACAAGCTGCACTGTAATAACACGGCTCCTTGGACAACACCTTCCGACCTACAATGTCAACCACTTAGAAGGACAAGGGCAGTTAATTATATGGTCAGCTTCCACCTTCATATTATAGTTATTGGAGAACACAACCTATAAACTGCTCTCTAATCTACTCACCATCCTGACTTGGAAATATAGAACATAGAACATTACAGCACAGTACAGGCCCTTTGGCCCTCGATGTTGTGCCGACCTGTCACACTGATCTCAAGCCCATCTAACCTACACTATTCCATGTACGTCCATATGCTTATCCATGTATTGCTGTTCCTCACAGTTGCTGGGTCAAAATCCTGGAACTCCCTATATCCCATAGAATGCTGCAGCTCAAAAAGTTAGTTGACCAACGTGTTCTCTAGTACAATTAGGAATGGTCAATGAATGCTAGTCTAGACCACATACAGTCATTGAGTCATAGAGTCATACAGCATGGAAACAGACCTTGGGTCCAATCAGTTCATGCTGAACATAATCACAAACTAAACTAGTCCCAACTGCCAATACTTGGCAGATGTGCCTCCAAACCTTACTCATTTATAAAATATTATTGAAGTGTCTTTTAAATGTTGTAACTGCACCTGCATCCAGCACTTTCTCTGGTAGTTCATTCCACACATGAACTACTCTCTGTGTAAAGTTGTTGCCCCTCATGTCTTTTTTAAATCTTTCTCCTCTCAGCTTAAAAATGTGTGCCTTAGTTTTGAACTCCCCCACCCGAGAGAAAAGAGCCTTGTCATTCAGCTTATCTATGCCCCTCATGATTTAAAAAAAACCTCAATAAGATCACTCCTCAGCCTCTAATGTTCCAGGGAAAAAAGTCCCAGCATTTCCATTTCAAACCCTCCATTCCCGGCAAGATCCTGGTAAATCTTATCTGAGCCCTCTCCAGTTTATCCAATGAGCAAACGTAAACAAAATTCGAAACACAAATAAGAATGACAGACAATGAGGGAAATCAGCTGTACCTTCAGACAATATCATCACTTTGGCACTGTGCACAATGGCAAATAACCTGCCAGTTATAGAAACCCTGGGCTTAAATATTTTGATAAAATTATATTTCATTCTTATAAACTCCAATGGATATTGTCTTAACTTGTTGAACATTTCTTCATCAGATAAACCCTGGATGAAGCAAGTGAGCCTTTTCTGAACTGCTTCGAAAACAATTTTACTTTTCAAATGAGGAGACAAATATTGCAAACAGTCCTTTAGACCTGGCATTGACAATACTCTGCTCAGCTGCAGTAAAACTTCTCCACTTTTGCAGTCCACTCCACTTGCAATAAGTGACAACATTCCAATTGCCTTCCTAGCCTCTAGCTGTACATGCATACTAATGTTCTATGATTCATGTATCTGGACACCCAGGTTTATTTGTACATCAGTGCTCGTCAATGGTTTGTAAGTGGTAGGACAGACACTTTTGTAGATACACTGGGGAAATTCTTTGTGAAATGGGCCTAAAAGTGGGGTGCAACAGTTGAGCTGAGAAGTGACTGGAAGCAAATTTATTCAAATTATTGCCCAAGTTATTCAGAAATCCAAATAAATAATTTAAAACAAATCTTCTATATTAAAATCTTAATTAAGCTGTAAAATGTCCCAGAATGCCCCCAGAAAGGATTATGTACCACCTAGACAGTTTTACTGCAGTGAAAATGTTGTTTTTTCATGGTTAAACGATGGTGCAAGTGTCTCATCTGCCCCAATGTGTGGGAAAGAAAAACAAAAAGTGAACTCTTAGTGAGACATAAACATGTCACATCTCATCATATTGTGTGAACCTCTTAATGGATGAGCTGGGAACAGAGACATCGATCTCCCCTGCCTAAATAAAACCAAAGGGCTGGTACAATTCACAGAAATCCCATTTATCAAGACAGGCAATTCTCTTCAGATATATGTATCAAACTGATTGGTGGGTGATTAAGTGCAGAGAGAGTTTGCACCTTCCAGAAATAGTTCACTGATTGTTAATAGTCAGAACTCAACAGTACTTGTCTAGAGACTAGTAGATGAACAAAGGTATCTTCTCTCCATTAAATTCGTTTTGGAAAAAAAAATACATTAAATGTGATATCTTATTGAAGTTTGAAGGGCAGTACCTTTCCTCCTCCTCTAAGGTTTTTTCCAGATGCTGTGTGTGTGCTTTTGCAAGTAGAAGCATATATAGTCAGAAAGTGAGGCGAGCAAAGCCAATTAGGTGCCTATGCCAGCCAGGTACGTACTGGCAGAAAAGTGTCTGGGATCAAGGAAGGTGACAGAGAAACCAGCTCAGATACTGTCATTCATAAGTAAATTGGATTCCATTGGAACTAAAAATTGGAATGGCGAGGAGATTATCTATTCCAAAGTATTAGAAACTGTCATCTGTGAGCAAAGGAAGCTAACAGATTGACTGCTTGCTGCCCAAAAGGGCACGGGTGTATAAGCTCCACGACATTGTTAATGATAGTCATAGAGCCTAAGCTGTCCAACACATTGTCCAAAGCTGTTAACTTGTCAGCTATATGAAGATGCGGCCTAAATTAAACACATGTTGTAGATTCTGACTCCTGCTGTAGTGAGTACTGAACATCCATTAACGTTGATTTGCAATAATACGGTGAGTAAAATCAATAATTTATTTTACTATTTTGTTTCACTGTGACCGTCACAAAATCTGTGCTTACTTATACACATGTACGTATTTTCTTTCCATCTCTGCTAAATGCATTGTTACATTTTGTTATGTTAAATATAAATGCAATATCTTGCTTCAATATTGTAAGATAAACTAAGCAACTCTTCATCTTATTTAAATGATATAAATCAAAACCTACTTGCTGCAATTAGCTATCTGCTTTTCCAGAAATATATTTATAATTTTGACATATGCAACAAATGAAAATATCCTCCATGATACCTCTGAAACAAATGAGAGAAACATATATAACTTACAGTCAACCTTATCAGAAACTAAGGTAGTATTCTCCCAGACCCTGATTGACAGGGGCAATAGAGAATCAGTTGGAAAAATGTTCATCATGGATTCTTGATGAAAGAAAAAGTGAGATTCTTGATGTTGAGAAAAAGAAGTCTGATGTTGCATCTAAATTTTGAACAGTGAGCACAGAATTCACTGATGAGTATTGGCAAGGAATCTTCACCTGCTTTCCTGGCTTTGCATCTACTTTGATTCGCACAACATCTTTGCCTTGCCTTGCATTTTAATACTTTACTGTCTCATTCAGAACTTAAAGAATCACGGCACTTCTGTCTTGAATTTTAATACAGACATCAAGCCGGCAATCCGTCTTGGTTGATTGAGCAATGATTAGTGGAGGGAGTAAACACATTTCTGTACGAAACCATGCTACATCAATGTCATATCTACAACATTTGCTAGAGGTTAGGTGGCAAACACAACACGTGCGCTTCAAGCAACTGGACACACTTCAAAGTCTAAAGGGAGTAGTCCTCAATCACATTAAAGGGGCCTGTTGTCAGTTCTGGGGTCCCACCACATTCAGTCAAAGGCAGCATCTGAACTCAGGGCGGGGGCTTGGACATGGCCAGTCAGCTGCTTAGGGCTGCCATCGACAGAGGCTCCATGTGACTACAGTTTAGGGAGTAGGTCACAGTTCGTCCTGCAGGTCCAGGACAAATAATCAAGGGAATAACAGTTAGATAGTCAAAGGGCTGCACAGAGATCATTTAGGTGTCTAGCCACTCATCAGTTAGGGAAATCCTACATTGGTCAGTAGGGGATGGGTCACAGTTAATGCCAGGGTTCTTTTCAAAGAAAGTCAGGGAAAGTTATCAGGTGCCATTGCTCTGGTAAGGAAACGGTTAAAGTCAGTTGTGGGATTGGCGGCAACATGTTGCAATGTAGAGAGCATAATAATTAAAATTCAACATACGAGAATGGAAAATAATAGTGCAATCGAGGACATGGGTTATACCGTGACAGAAGAGGTCATCAATAGCTTCGGGGCCACTGTGCATCATAATTGTTGGCATGGCTAAACTGCAGGCCTGGGGTTCAGGGGATAATTTTAGGAGATGAATGTTTAAATAAAATATTTAAGTGGGGAACATGTGGAAGCTCACAACTGATGGGGTCAATAGATAGTGTAGAAGGAAGGAAAAGAGGTTTTGGCAGTCTCTTAGATAACCAGGCTGAGCCTGTGACTCCGTGAAGTACAAGCTGTGTTCCCTTCCATCCTCATCCGAATCACTAACACACAATGGCAATGAAAAATGGCTGCCACCATGTCCAAGTGGGCTAAGTAAGTGATATGTTGCAATCTCAGCACACAGGCTTTATATGTGACCAATGTGAGGCCCTCAATGGTCATTTACATTAATCAGGCACTTATACCATACAGGATAAAGATTTCTGGAATCATAGAAACCTGCATGTAAAATACACCCAATAGCTGACTGTGTAGAATAGGTTACAAGCAATCTTGACTTTTGCCATCGATCATTACAACCTGATTATAATCGCTGTGGAACAGACACAATCACAACACTCACAACATCTATGTCTTGCATTGTGTTTCTTTGACATTTTGCAATTTTTCCTTCAGCCACAGCTATCAGTCTGATATTATTTTTTGTCTTGCCTTGCTATTTGATGTCGACGCCAAGCCAGGAAGATTACCATGATTGTCAGCAGTTCTCAGTCAGGCCATGAATCTCAGCCATGCTAGTTGGTCCTGGAACAGTCAGTCAAGGACAGTCTCTGACACCAGTCTAGGAACTTAGAGATTGTCAGTCAGTCACTTGGGGCCATGAGAGCTTGGATACCCTCCTCATAAGTGGTGAGAGGCCAAAAGTCAGGCACACCACTCCCCCCCACCACCTCCCACCACCCCCAACTCATCTGGACTCTTTTTGCCCTGTTATGAAGGTATATTTCCTCTGGAATGAAATAGAAGCAGGTATTATGGGGTAAATTTGAGCAACCATGCAGAAGGGCTCAGGAAGGTTGGCGCAGACTCGATAGATCAGATAACCTCTATCTGCAATGAGGGATTCTATGATTTTGTGATACTAAATTGTTCGAAGAACAGCATGCAGTAAACTGGACTTGCATCAGACAAGATGCTGTTGAGGTCGGGCAGGTAGTTAATGAGGCAAGTTTCGTGAGATCTGGTAAGAAAGTTCATTACACCATAAGGAGAAAAAAAAAGTCCAGAAAGCGGAATGAAATTGGCACTTAGCCAAAAAGATGTAAAATTCAGTCCAATAATTTTTTGTTAGTCTGTGTCTGTCTATATATGTGTTTAAGGGTTTTAACAAGAGATTTTTTTAGCAGAGCCAAACGGTGATAAAACACAACTGTTTACCTGTGATTAGAATTAACTTATTTGTACTAAACTATAGCTCTTACTGAGCCCTGACTCTGACAGACAGGTAAATTATGGAATTTGCCTGCTTTGAATCGATCATAAACTTTTGTGGTGATCCCAAGAGTAGTTGGAGTTAATTAATTAATAGCACACTTTCCCAAATAGGTTTTAATATTGGTGAGAAAACGACAACGTGAGTGTGAAGCCACAGAGGCATGGTGTATGTGTAATGACTTGTGTGAACTACTCATTTGAGCTCACAGAGAAAACCAACATGAAATTGGCAAAGAGATAACAAGGTGTAGAGCTGAATGAACACAGTAGGTCAAGTAGCATCAGAGGAGCAGGAAGGCTGATGTTTCAGGCTTAGACCCTTCTTCAGAAAAAAAAAATGAAGATGTGGCTAGGCCCGAAACATCAGCCTTCCTCTCCTCTGATGTTGCTTGGCCTGCTGTGTTCATCCAGCTCAACACCTTGTTATCTCAGATTCTCCAACATCTGCAGTTCCTGCTATCTATGAAATTGCCCAAAGTTGGCACAAAGCAATTTTTGATAAAATACAGTTCCTAGTTTCAGTCCTGTGGCCAGAGTGTATCTTTCCATTGCTCTAAAAGATATGGCTAAACCAACTAAAAATCGATTTTGGAGTTCAGGAGTCAGTAACAATTTGGGAAACCAGTATTTTAGCTCATTGTAGAGGCGCAGCCAATAATTACAGTATGCATTTTTAAAAGTTCTCAAAGATATATCCAAAAAGGTCAGTTACATTTTGATGACCTTGTCAAGACTTCTACAGGCATGAAGATTAGTTTAGGATTCTTACAGTTCCAAGTGTCTTGCCAGGGGAGGGAAAGGTCACCTAACCTTTCGACTCATTTAATTTTATACGAAGTGTCCATTTCGGGTTTATATATCCTGAGTTCATATTCCTGGTGCATAAATTTGTATTATGTGAGCTCTGCATGAAGGCTCAATGCTTTAGAACATAGAACATAGAACAGTACAGCACAGCACAGAACAGGCCCTTCAGCCCACAATGTTGTGCCGACCATTGATCCTCATGTATGCACCCTCAAATTTCTGTGACCATATACATGTCCAGCAGTCTCTTAAATGACCCCAATGACCTTGCTTCCACAACTGCAGCTGGCAACGCATTCCATGCTCTCACAACTCTCTGCGTAAAGAACCTGCCTCTGACATCCCCTCTATACTTTCCACCAACCAGCTTAAAACTATGACCCCTCGTGCTAGCCATTTCTGCCCTGGGAAATAGTCTCTGGCTATCAACTCTATCTATACCTCTCATTATCTTGTATACCTCAATTAGGTCCCCTCTCCTCCTCCTTTTCTCCAATGAAAAGAGACCGAGCTCAGTCAACCTCTCTTCATAAGATAAGCCCTCCAGTCCAGGCAGCATCCTGGTAAACCTCCTCTGAACCCTCTCCAAAGCATCCACATCTTTCCTATAATAGGGCGCCCAGAACTGGACGCAGTATTCCAAGTGCGGTCTAACCAAAGTTTTATAGAGCTGCAACAAGATCTCACGACTCTTAAACTCAATCCCCCTGTTAATGAAAGCCAAAACACCATATGCTTTCTTAACAACCCTGTCCACTTGGGTGGCCATTTTAAGGGATCTATGTATCTGCACACCAAGATCCCTCTGTTCCTCCACGCTGCCAAGAATCCTATCCTTAATCCTGTACTCAGCTTTCAAATTCGACCTTCCAAAATGCATCACCTCGCATTTATCCAGGTTGAACTCCATCTGCCACCTCTCAGCCCATCTCTGCATCCTGTCAATGTCCCGCTGCAGCCTACAACAGCCCTCTACACTGTCAACGACACCTCCGACCTTTGTGTCGTCTGCAAACTTGCTGACCCATCCTTCAATTCCCTCGTCCAAGTCATTAATAAAAATTACAAACAGTAGAGGCCCAAGGACAGAGCCCTGTGGAACTCCACTCACCACTGACTTCCAGGCAGAATATTTTCCTTCTACTACCACTCGCTGTCTTCTGTTGGCCTGCCAATTCTGTATCCAAGCAGCTAAGTTCCCCTGTATCCCATTCCTCCTGACCTTCTGAATGAGCCTACCATGGGGAACCTTATCAAATGCCTTACTGAAGTCCATATACACCACATCCACAGCTCGACCCTCATCAACTTTTCTAGTCACATCCTCAAAAAACTCGATAAGGTTTGTAAGGCATGACCTACCCCTTTCTGCTTTCTGCATTCTAACCTGAGCTCCTTTCTTTCCTTGGCTAATTTTGTCATTGTTAGTTGTGAAGAATTGAATCACAGCTGAATGTGAGCTGAACTTGTACAGTTGGGTTTATTCTAATTAATGCAGTATTCATCTCGCCAACTAACTGTCCTCCTTCCCCTCCCCACACCCACATATGTATTTAACTTATTTTAAAAAAGCCTATGTGCATAGAAACACAGAATGAGAAATTTGCATGCAAAACTTAAGTGTTAAACAGTTAGGACATAGTCTGTTGATCCATAATTGAGAGACCATTCTCAGCCCATATAATTTGAATTATGTTCCACCTCACAATGTAGAAAAAAAATTTGTTATTTTCAAAACAAAGAAACAATTTTGTGGCCATGATATTCAAACTGAAAACATGACACTAACATTAAAATTACTATTATGATAGGAATATACTTTTTATGTGATATGCTGTTCATTTGTCCTATCATCAAAGAAAAGGTAATTTAACACTTGAATATTATGGAGGAGATGGTCTCTTAATTCACTGATCAATGGAACAACAATTCCTAGTCAGCACATTTCTTCTACAAAAGTGAAAGTTGCCGACTGTTACTGCTATGAACTACATTTTAATCATCTACCTGCAACCCAAATAGATTTTTGTGTTAGTTTTGCACAAACATGAAATTGGAACTTCTAGCCTAAGAACATCTTTGATACTGCCAACCCATGGAATACAGTTAAGTGTGGGTCTATCGCATGGAAAATAATTCCTTTTATGAGTTCAAAGGTTAGCATCTTTGCAATGTTTTCCAATTAAAATTTGCAATTTCACCATTCCATAGGGAATAACCAGTGCAAACTCATCGAGATGTCAATGGGTTATTATCAAAATTTTGCTTCACCTAAGTTAACAATTTATTCACACAATTCTTTAAGAGTGTCTGGCTCTCAGTCACACATTTATAATGAGGCTTGGCTAAGAGCCCAGGCTCCTGTAAAAATGTTAATTTTGTTGACATGGATACAGTAAAGGAACATCTTTGCTTCATTGACAGCTTTGCGGTGCCATGATAAGATGTATTTCTCTGTTTTTCATCAATCGCTCAATGTTGATTTGTACAAGATGAAGAAACGTTAAGGGTGTATAGCTTTTTTTGCAGATTTTTAATCATCTGGTTGATTGACTATTTGGTTATAACAATAGGACATTTCCAAAAAAATTTGGATGTTTTTCATATGGAGATCCACACATGCCACTGTAACTTCAGAGTCCTTTGATTCTATACAATGCATATACTGAATGATTGGGCATAGGAGTATCAAGGTTTGGCATGGATGATTTGAGAGCCAATTAGAGGTGGGCATGGGCTGGTGTGGAAGATGGTGCGGAGACATGGCTAAAGCCTTTAACCCTCATCTTTCAGATGTTTCCAAATCCAAATTATGGTCCACCAGTCCTCTGAGAGGTCATGAAACACAATCCATGAAGAAAGTAGTCCTACTCCATGAAAAATGCAAGGGGCTAGGACATTCTTAACTACAGCTAGGTCAAGAATACAAAGTTAAGGTTTGCCACCTATGTCAGCACTGAGGATAAGGATGGGAATTGGCATCAAGACACCATTTCTCAATGGCTTTAGACCAAAACTAGATAAAACAATTTCAGATTATGTCAGGCTTTAAGCAAGTATGGAGCTCAGGAAAGAGAGAAGGGAGAAAAGAAATAAAGAAGGGTTGATGATGTCTGAAAGGAGACATTAAATGATAAAAAGTCGAAGATGGATGATAAAGAGACGTAAAAAGATGTCTGCAGGTGGTGTGGTTGGGAAAATGCAGAGTAGTTACCAACATCAACAAAGTGGAAAACAAAACAAAATTGGACTCACGTTATGATTCGAAAGTGTTGAACTTAACGTTAAGACCAAAAAGCTATAGAGTGCCTTTTTAACTAATGAGTTGTTGCTCCTTAAGCCAATGAATCCCTACAGTGTGGAAACAGGCCTCTCGGCCCAACAAAACCACACCAACCCCTAGAGAGCCCCACCCGGATCCATTCTCCAAACCCACCTAATCTACACATCCCTGAACACTATGGGCAATTTAGCATGGCCAATCCATCTAGACTTCACATCTTTGGACTGTGGAAGGAAGCCGGAGCACCCAAAGCAAACCCATGCAGATAGTTGCCCAAGTAGGAGTCAAACCCAGGCTCCTGGCTCAGTGAGGCAGCAGTGCTAAGCACTGAGCCACCATACCATCCTTGGCGTGTAGTAATCTTCATTAGAATTCTATTAGAGACCAAGGACTCAGAGGGCAGTGTGGGAGGGGAGGAGGGAATGAAAATGTTAGACAAATCAGAAATTTAAGGTCCCACTTACAAACTAAATACAGATGTTCTGCAAAGTGGATATTCAATCTACTTCAGTCTCCCCACTGTAAAGCACACCACTTTGACTGCAGGGTCAGTTTAGTAAATTGTAATAATTGCACATAAATCACGAGGCTGAATGTTCCCAGTTTTTGATGAAGTGTTTTCCTGTCTGTGATTCATGATGGCCAGTGCTCCAGGGCCCATGATCAGTTGTTTTTGCAAAGTTTTCTCATTCTTCAGTTTAATGATCTAAAGCCTTTCACTGCCTCTGCTTGTGTAATATGTCGAGGTCATTACCCTAAAATGTTAAGTCTGTTTCTGTCTTCACAGATGTTATCTGACCTGCTGAGTGTTTTCAGTGTTTCTGTTTATTTTTCTGTTTTCAAGCATCTGCAGTATTTTGCCTTTTGTAACAGAACAAGATATGCTTGTCACACATAGACAAAAAAAGGCATGATTTGATCCAATTCTCACCAGAACCAGTCAATAAAAATTGTTGCACAGTCTGAGCACATTTCTCATTCACTGCTTCTCAATTCTGATTCGACATCATCTCATACTGTGAACAGACTCCTTTGCAACTCACTATGAGCAATGTCGGAGGAGACCTGACAATTTGAGCAATCTTAGCTTCAGATTTTAAAAGAAGCATTGTAAATAATCATAATGTGATGCAAATGACACCAGTTATGGTGTTTTGGCTGTTGTACAACTTTTTCTGTATGCTAGCACACTATCCATATTTCCATCAGATTTTTGGATAGGGTTATTTAAAACTGTTTGAAAATTATTCATGGAGAAGCAGTTTGAAACCATAACCTGATAATATTTGACTTTTCTGGCAACTGTTGCTATTTTATGATTTGGACACACACATTTTTTGCTCAACAGGATTCTGCATTCTTCAACTTTTGGTAGAAATGAGCCCACGATACTAAGACTGTTCAAAAACCAGTAATGGTTAGTACTGACATCTTCACCTCATTTAGTGTTGCCACAAGGAAGCCAGAAATGAAGATATCACACTTAAGTAATAGACAGCACTTGTTTGAGTTTCAGGGTTCAAAAAAAAATCGACAATGTGCATTAACCATTCCCAGTTTGGATATGTTCATTTGAACATTGGGCACCGAATTGAAAGGTGCTCTCTATCATTGATACAGCAATAGCTAGCAATGCAAAATTTACAAATGATTTGATAAAGTGATTTATTTTGTAGATTATATATTATAGATTTTGTAATCTATGTTTAAAAAATAAATAGACTGGTGTGAAGGATCCTGAAATCCTTTACAACTTGTGATAGTAAAGCTTAAACAGTTTATTGTTATCTCTTGAATGTCAAGTTTACTTTACAACCTTGGAACTGCCCCATGGGATCTGTTATGTTTATGTTTTATGTGGAGACTTTATTCCACTTCAGTGATTGCAGCAGCTGTTTGTGCAGAAGGTAACTGTCAATGCACTCCATGGCCTTAATGACTGATGGCAATCACATAAGGATAAGATTTGTGAACACATTACTGCAGAAACAATCTTGAAATTGATTACTGAGAAAGAACAGTTGGATATTAATTTACAAACAAATTCAACAATCCTTAACAGATCATAAAAATTAAAGCAAGAATTTTGGGGTTTTATACATTCTGCCTTAGTGTGAAACAAGGCTGCAACATTTCTTTTGATTACCAGCCTCAACTACATTATCAGGGGAAGACATTAACCATCATAGAAAGGAGATAACTAAAAGGGGAGACATTCAATTTGCATGGTAAATTGTTTGTCCTTCACTACTTCAGAAGTCTGACTGCTTATGTTGAACTGGAAAATGGAATAAGACTCAAAGATACGAACAGCCTTAAGTTTAAAACAAAAAGTACCAAAATATTAAATTGCAATCAATCTCAGAAAATTGCCATTAGAAATGTCATTGTAATAAATTTGTTACAACGAACTAACTCACTACAAAGAGGAAAAAAACGTATTTTGGTTTACCTGTTGAGAACCATTCTGTTCCATTTGCAGAATTTTTAAAGATAAAAGTGAACTCTGGCTTATATTCACTAGTTTACTTAATAATCAGGAATTCCAGAATTAATAATTATGTGCATAAAATTGTTCAGGTACATTTTCATCTGGGAACCAGAGCAGCTTGCTGTTTATTGGCAGAGTTTCTGATCACTGTATGATTAACCTGCTCCCTTGAATGAACAGTTATGCGCAAGAAGTTGTTTCTTTGCTGATTGAGCAAATCAAATCAAATCTATTTTTCCAATATGTTTAATTCACATATCTTTAAAGTGCTAAACCACAGTAATTCTTTTCCATTGAGCATTTATCTACAAGAATTTTACTCTGTATGATATGCCACTTGGAACAAAATTGCAAAAAAGAACTGATTACCATCTGGTAATGCCTGGCATTCAGAAAAAGAAATCTTTCCTTCATCATTTCAAAGAAAAAAATACCTTTCAGTGAAGTGCATGCAGTTTAATTGTATTAGCACTGAAGGTGAATCACCAAGACTTGCTTCATTCCACAATCAAAAAATAACCTTACTCAGTGATTGAAGAGCTTCACCAATATCTAATATCCAATGAGTAACACAATGAGAAAAGCAGGTGTGTGTCAATAGGAACAGCCCAGGAACAAACCCTTTGGCTGTCTTCCTGCAGAGGTGAAAATTAAAGCACTCAGATTTTGTTCACAAAGTGTCAGTTATAGCACAATTGATTTGCACTTGCATAGCATGAACATGATTTTTTTTCTGTGTATGTGCAATAATTTGAACATTATTCTGATCACACTCTTCTATATTGCTCATTCTTAGGAAATAATACCTGAAAATGCTTCAGGGTTATCTTGCTTTGTGTGACTGGAATGAGGCTAGTAACTCTATTTCAGTGTGAAAAGAATGGCCCATGGCTTGAAGGAGAGAGAAAGGAATTCTGGAGCTGAATTTTAAGATGAGGAGCTTCTACCTTGATACAAGAAACCAGCAGAATCCATTTGCTCTTAAAGTTCAGAAACATTAAACACAATGATAGGCCAGTACAAAGAATATGCCAGACAGCAGCTACTTTGAATCAAAGACATTGCTTTGGAGCAGCAAAACCTCACAGGCACAATTAGTGCCCAGCTATGAAAATGAAATACTTCATCTGTAAAGCAATAGATAATTTCTAACAGATGTATAAAGGTTCGGCATAGAAAGAAGTCAAGTAGCTATCCATACATGGGAGCTAAATAGATAGAGCAGGCAAGAACAAAATAAAAAGCAAACATATTCCTCAAACTAAGAAATTTGTTAATGAACGTCTTATAATTTTTAACCTTGATGGAGATGGAAGTGTTATTGTGTTATCAACAGTGGAAATTTTGTAATCCTAAATATATTACTCATGTAAATGAATACATAATTCATAATAATGAAACAAATATCTTGGAGGGGTGGGATCTGTTGTCTGAGGTCCCAGGTTCTGAAAGGGTTAATGCTCAGGACTGCATTAAGCCCCATCCAACATGATTATGTAAAATGGACTTGGCCAAGTGATAGGTCTTTCATCTAGGTCTCCCTCATTGCACCAAGGACCACATCTGTCATTCCAAGATAATGTTTACTTGATTGCTACCATGCAATCTACACCTTGTTTCAGACAATCTTTTTCAGGCTAGACTATCTGTTAGTTTTTCTCAATCACATTCGACCAAGCAGACTCCACAGATCGCAACCTAAACTGAGGATAGAAGTAGCATATCTATCTTATGGTGACAAAGAACATAACTAGCTGATGCAAAATGATGAGTAGGAGAAAGGATTTATCTTACAACATTGTTTGGCTCTGACCTCTCTCAAACAAGCTGTTGGAGTAGATTTTCCACACTTCCCTTTATTTAAAATCAGACATTGCAACACGAATAAAGTTATTATTTGCTTATTACATAAAATTAGTGTCTTCTAAACAACAATTGACACTAGTTTATTAGAACTTTTGTCATGAGACAAATTTATTCAGTGTCAGAATCTACATCAGTCATTTGATTGTAAATACTATTTTTATGCAAATAATTAGTTTTACTGTAGTAAATACGACACTAAAGTGTGAGATATTTTAATGCTGAACTTTATATTTTTTCAAAAAATCTCTATAAGCAGTTTGCTGTCAAATGCTGTGATAACTATCACAGATCGAGAGTTCAAATTTTAATGCTGTCTCTGGATATGGCATTAGATCATTTCATATATTTGCTTGAAAAGACTCCGGTTCACCTTGAGGCATAATAACTGCTGCAGCAGCTTCCAAATCTATGACCACTGCCACCTAGGAGGACAGGGTCAACAAATACATGAAAACACTACCATCTGTAAGATCCCCTCTAAGCTACTCACCATCCTGGCTTGGAAATACATCACCATGCCTTCACTGTCACTGCAGCAAAATCCTGGAACTCCCTTTTTAACAACACAGTGGGATTACTAACACCAGATGGACTAAAGTGGTTGAAAACAATGGCTCATGTTTAGATCCTCAAGGGCAGTGAGGATTGGCAACATCTGCTGACCTCGCCAGTCATGCCCACATCCCATGAAAGAATGAAAAAAAAACTGCATCTGCAGAAAGTTTCAGTTTAATAAAATCTTCCATTTTCAAAAGTTTCAATGTCTGCTTGCGAATGTGGTTCTGCTGTACTTGAGCCAACTGCCTTTATAAGTTTAATGGAGGGCATCGGATTAGAAAGAAAGAAGTAATACTTGCGTTTATATGGCACTTTTCACGGCCGCCAGATGTCTCAAAGTGCTTCACAGTAAATGAATGATTTTTGGATGTGGAATCACTGTTGTAATGCAGAAAACAGATAATTTACAGCACGAAAAACTCTCACAAACAGTAATTTGATATGAACATAAGAATATGTGCTCGCTGCCTTTGTCTGATCTCCCCCTTTTTAAAATGCCATTGTTTTGATCTGTGTTTTTCCAAAGTTCCAAAACAATGCAACAGCTTATTAAATGGAAATTACTGCTCCTAGAATTCGAGGAAATCATCTCCAACACTGAAAATATCTTAAAAATGGAGCAGCTCTTACAGCCACAATTTTTCCCATCCTCCATCTTGGATTACCCAGAATGCTTGACAGATGGTTCCTTGAAAGTGCAGTCGCAGGTAGGCAGGATAGTGAAGAAAGCATTTAGTACGTTTGCCTTTGGTCAGTGCATTGAGTATAAGAGGTGGGCGATCATGCTGTGGCTGTACAGGACATTGATTCTGTCACTTTTGGAGTAGTGTGTGCAATTTTGGTCTCCCTGCTACAGGAAGGATGTTGTGAACTTGATAGTGTTCAGAAAAGATTTACAAGAATGTTGCCAGTGTTAAAGGGTTTGAGCTATAGGGAGAGCTTGAATAGGCTGGGGCTATTTTCCCCAGAACGCCAGAAGCTGAGGGGTTACCTTATAGAGGTTTATAAGATCACAAGGGGCATGGATAGGGTAAATAGACAAGGTCTTTCACCCAGGGTGGGGGAGTCCAAAACTAGAGGGCAAAGGTTTAAGGTGAGAGGGGAAACATTTAAAAGAGACATAAGGAGTAACTTTTTGCACAGAGGCTAGTGCATGTGTGGAATAAGCTGCCAGAGGAAGTGATGGAGGCTGGTACAATTACAGCATTTAAAAGGCATCTCAATGAGTGTATGAATAGAAAGGGTTTAGAGGGATATGGGCCAAATGTTAGAAAATGGGATTCAATTAATATCGGACGTTTGGTGGGCACGGACAAGTTGGAACAAAGGGATGTGGAGGAGAGGATTGGCAAAACGATTCTGGGCAGGAGTGAAAGGAACAGGGTGGTCATTATGGGAGACTCTAACCTCCCTAACGTTGACTGGAAATGCTATAACTCTAGTATGTCAGTTGGATCTGTTTTTGTCCAATGTGTGCAGGATGGTTTCCTGACACAGAATGTCAAAGGGCTGACAAGAGGGGAGGCTACACTGGATCTGGTACTTGGTAATGAACCAGGTCAGGTGCTTGATTTAGTGGTAGGTGAGCACTTTGGAGAGAGTGACCATAATTCAGTTATGTTTACTTTAGCGATGGAAAGGGACAGGAACATGCCACAGGGCAAGAGTTATAGATGGGGGAGGGGCAATTATAATTAGATTAGGCAAGACTTAGGAGGCATAAAATGGGGCAGCAAAATGCAGGGGATGGGGACAATTGAAATGTGGAGCTGGTGTAAGGAACAGATATTGCGTGTCCTTGATAGGTATGTCCCTGTCAGGCAGGGAGGAAGTGATAATGTAAGGGAACCGTGGTTTATGAAAGAAATTGTGTCTCTTGTTAAGTGGAAGAGGGAGGCTTATGCGTCGATAAAACGAGATGGTTCAGATGAGGCGATGGAGAGTTACAGATTAGTTAGGAAGAATTTAAAGGGAGAGTTAAGAAGAGCAAGGAGGGGACATGAGCAGACATTAGTAGGTAGCATGAAGGAGAGCCCTAAAGCTTTCTATAGGTATGTGAGGAATAACAGGAAAACTAGGGTAGGAATAGGGCCAGTCAAAGACAGAAGTAGGAAGTTGTGTGTGGACCCTGTGGAGATCGGAGAGGTACTAAACAAATATTTCTCATCTGTTTTCTCTCAGGAAAAAGAGAATATTGTAGAGGAGAAGACTGAGTTACGGGCTACTAGAATTGAAGGGATTGAAGTTAGCAAGGAGGAGGTGTTATCAATTCTAGAAGGTTTGAAGGTAGATAAATCCCCTGGGCGAGATGGGATTTTTCCGAGGATTCTCTGGGAAGCTAGGGAGGAGGTGGCAGAGCCTTTGGCCATGATCTTTGAGTCCTCATTGTCTACAGGTTTAGTACCAGAGGACTGGAGGATTGCAAATATTGTGCCCTTGTTCAAGAAGGGCAGTAGGGATGACCCAGGTAGTTATAGACCTGTGAGCCTTACGTCTGTTGGAGGAAAAGTTTTGGAAAGGATTATAAGAGATAGGATTTATAATCATCCAGCAAGCAACAATTTTATTGGAGATAGTCAACATGGATTTGGAGTGGTGGACAGTGTGGAAGAATGTTGCAGGTTGCAGGGAGACTTGGATAAACTGCAGAATTGGGCGGAATGGTGAAAAATGGACTTCAATGCAGATAAACGTGAGGTGATTCACTTTGGGAAGAATAATAGGAAGGCAGAATACTGGGTCAATGGAAAGATTCTTGGTAGTGTGGATGAGCAGAGGGGTCTTGGTGTCCATGCATGTAGATCCCTGAAAGTTGCCACCCAGGTTGATAGTGCTGTTAAGAAGGCTTACAGTGTGTTAGGTTTTATTAGTAGTGAGATTGAGTTCTGGAGATGTGATGTCATGCTGCAACTGTACAAAACGCTAGTGCAGCCTCATTTGGAATATTGTGTGCAGTTCTGGTCGCCCCATTACAGGAGGGATGTGGAAGCATTGGAAAAGGTGCAGAGGAGATTTACCAGGATGTTGCCTGGTCTGGAGCAAAGGCCTTATGAAGAAAGGCTGAGGGACTTGGGTCTGTTCTCATTGGAGAGAAGGAGGCTAAGAGGGGATTTAATAGAGACATACAAGACGATCAGAGAATTAGATAGGGTGGACAGTGAGAGTCTTTTTCTGAGGATGGTGACGTCAGTTTGTACAAGGGGGCATAGCTACAAATTGAGGGGTGATAGATTTAAGACAGATGTCAGAGGCAGGTTGTTTGCTCAGAGAGTGTTAAGGGCGTGGTACGCCCTGCCTGCCAATGTGGTTAACTCAGCCACATTAGGGGCATTTAAACAGTCCTTAGATAAGCATATGGATGATGATGGAATAGTATATGGGAATGGCCTTAGGTTAGTTCACAGGTCAGTGCAACATCGAGGGCCGAAGGGCCTGTTCTACGCTGTAATGTTCTATGTTCTCTGTTCGACGCTCTATGTGTTTCTGTGCTGTAAAATTCTCTGACTCTATGGCTGTAACATCAGGACTAGAAGCAGGGGTAGGGAATTCAGCAACTCAAGTCTGCTCCAACATTTCATACAATCAAGGCGGATCTCAGTTTGGGCTCAACTCCACTTTCTTGTCCACTCTCCATAATCCTTCAACCCATTCCTGGTTAAAATTATGCCTATCTCCTTAAATTTACTCAATGTCTGAGCATCCACCACACTCTGGGTTTGTGAATACTACAGATTCACGACCCTTTAAGAAAATAAATTCTTCTCATCGCTGTTTTAAATCTGCAGCCCTTATTCTAAAATTAATGGCTGGTAATCAGGTCTGTGTGACACTGATTGATTGATAAAAAATGGCTGAGGCAATGGATATAGCTGTCCTCTCTTTCCTCAAAATGTCAAGTGTTTTTTTTTCACATCAGCTCAGACAGACAAATTAGGAATCAGTTTAACGTCTAATCTGAAAGGTGTCATCTCTGACAATGCAGTGCCCTCTCAGTACCATACTATTGTGTTTGCCTCGATTTTTGGGCTTAAAGCCTGGAGAGGGATTTGAACTTAGAATCTTATTGTACCAATTTAGCCACAGTTCGCATAAAATATGGAAGGGATTAAGTTGCTGTGGGGATGGTGCACAGGTGGGGTTGGCATTAAATCTTTGTATCTATTGCCTACAACAAGTGAAGACTATAAATTCGTACAGTGAGCTGTAAGATTCCATGGCAGATCTGTATCTGTGGTACTGCTGCCAGGATATTGGCAGAGATGTTGGTGAAAACAAATAGGATTTGGTCCCTGGCAATTGCAAACCATTGGTTTTGATTAGGTCGTCTAGCAGAAACTGATCAATGATTCACTGGAACTTGCAGCTCAAAATACTTTTATTTATTCTCACACCGCACTGCCCAATTAATAGCCTTTAATGAGATCTCATGAGGCTGCCAAACAAAATGCTCCATGCTATTCAAAGTTATCAGCTACTACAGTTCTGAAGAAATGTCATATTCTATTCAAAGCATTAATTCACGCTACAGATGATCAAGAACCTGCTGAGTATATCCATGATATTTAGTTTTTATCAAGATTTTCTGCATCTGCAGTATTCTGATTTAAATCATTATCATAAAGTTCTTCTTCTTTATTTTCTGTTTAGCCACACACAAGTAGCAGCTTTCCCTTTCTTCCCAGCTGCTGTTATGTTTGGGTCCAGTAATATCTATCACTTAAGGGCCCATTCTCTCATCTGCCTCTCTTCCTCTGAAATCATCTTTGTGACATATGGGAAAAACAGGTCACTATTTTTCTTTCAGCTGTGTTTTTTACATGCAAGCTCACTGACTTTTAAATGGCAAAGTTAACAGAAATTGCTGCGTGAATCAAAATAGCTGGCAATTTACACTCTTCAGCGGGCCAGCTCCCAAATTGTTATATTCCATGCCTGCGGCTTACCTCTAAATTTAAAATTAATGCTGAACTTAGAACTTTGTGCTGAAACAGCTCACTTCAGTTGGGTAGATGTGAATTGAGTTATATGTATGGTTGAATGAACAATCTTCATTTTTAATTGGTCCTGTGCATTTTAATTAACTGATTAATGCATGCAGCAAGAAAATTGGTATCTAAATAAATAATATTGCTCTCAGTTAACAGAAAGTGGGGAGTGAAAAATATCTTGGTTTAAAAGAACTAAATTGAGAAGCTTTGACAAAAAAACATTGGCTTAAGTCTTTTGATCAGGGTCAGTACAGTTGTGCCCAGTGCTAAAAGCAAAACACATTGGTGCTGGAGATCTAAAATAAGGACAGAAAGTGCTGTAGGAACTCAGCAGGTCTGACAGTACTTGTGGAGAGAGAAACAAAGTTAGCATTTCAAGTTCAAAGACTCTTGTTTGGAACTGAAGGAGGGTGGAAAACCGTGTTTTTTTTATGATTTTAATAATTTTGCCAGAATTCTTTGACTTTACAGGTCCAGCCTAAGACAATTTCAGGAGAACCTCAGTAGTTCTGACAGCATCTGTAGAGATTTCAAGTGACTCTTGGATAGGCACATCGAGGATAGTAAAATGTAGAGTATGCAGGGCAGATTGATCTTTGTAGGATAATAGGTCGGCACAACATTGTGGGCCGAAGGGTCTGTACTGTGCTGTACTGTTCTATGTTCTATGTTAAAAATAGTCAACAATCTTGAATCCAGTTATCCTGCATCAGAAGTATATAGAGTAATTAGGTCTTGTCGGGTTAAAGGGTTAATTGGATTGCGTAGCGAGGGCATTCTGGTAGGTAGTCAAGGATGTCAGTCAGAAGAGTAGGGGCTTAGTTTTGTTGTTGAGAGTACTTCCATGGGTGGATGGTCAGAGTGTATTCAGATCGTGGGGAAGATGGACAGGTCAGGTCAGGGTGGTAGTTGTGTGTTTGAGGGAGTAGTTGGGTGGCTGGGATATTAGTCAGAGGATTGGGGATGGTGACTGCACATCATTGACTAATTATCCAGGAGTAAAGCATGTTTTTTTTTGGTCTAAAATTTCCTGGACACTGTCCAGGCAAATATCATGGTTCAAAGTCTCTGATTGTAAATTGCAGTCAGTATCATTACCAAAAGATCCTAGGGAACAGGGGATTACTAATAAACAGGAAATGGAAAATTCCTGGGCATTGGAGCCAGTGGATATGATCTATTTGGATTTCCAGAAGACTTTTGATAAGGTGCAGCACAGAAGGCTGCTAAATATGATAAGAGAGCATGGTGTTGAGGAAAAGGTACTCGCATGGATAGAGGATTGGCTGACTGGCAGAAGGTACAGAGTATGGATAAAGCGATCTTTTTCAGGATGGCAGTCGGTGACGAGTGGAGTTCTGCAGGAGCCAGTGTTGTAACCACAGCTATTCGCATTATATATTAATGATTTGGAAGAAGGAACTGACGGCATTGTTGCAATGTTTGCAGATGACATGCAGATGGGTGGAGGAACAGGTAGTGTTGAGGAAATGAAGAGGATTCAGAAGGACTTGGACATACTGTGGGGAATTGGGGTGGGAGTGGGAAAAGAAGTAGCAGACGAAATACAATGTGGGAAAGTGTGAGGTTACGCACTTCAGTAGAAAGAATAGAGGCATAGACTTATTTCTAAACAGGGAGAGGTTCCAGACATTTGAAACATAAAGGAACTTGGGCGTCCTATTTCAGCATTCTCTTAAGGTTAACATCCAGGTCCAGTTCACAGTTAGGAAGGCAGATGCAATGTTAGCATACATTTTTCATGAGGACCAGGACACAAGATTAGGGATGTCCTGCTGGTGCTGTATAAAGCTTTGGTCAGACAGCATTTCATATATTGTGAACAGTTTTGGTCCCCATGTCTGAGGAAGGATGTGTTGGCATTGGAGGGGGCCCAGAGGAGGTTCATGAGCATGATCCCAAGGATGAAGGAGTTGTCATATGAGGAGGACTTTGGATCTGCACTTGATGGATTTTTAAAGGATAAGGGTAGATCTCATTGAAACTTACAGAATACTGTGAGGCCTGGATTGAGCAGGTGTGCAGAAGATATTTCCACTAGTCAGAGAGACTAGGACCCAAGATCCAACCTCAGAATGAACAGATACTGTTTGGAATTGAAAGGAGGAATTTCTTCAGCTAGACACGGGTGACTCTGCAAAGTTGTTGCTGCTGAAAGCTGTGGATGCCAAGTCACTGAGAGTATTTAAGACAACGATAGTTAGGTTGATTAGTAAGGGGATCAAGGGTTACAGGTAGAAGAGAGGAGAATAGTTTGAGAAACATACCAGCCATGGATGAACAGCCAAGCAGACTCAGTGGGCCAAATGATTCAATTCTGCTCCTCTCTCTTATTTTGTTTGTTTATTGATTTATTATTTGATATTGTCACATGTGCTTAGTTACAGTGAAAACTTTTGTTTTGCATACAGTAGAGGCAGATCATGCATACAAAGATCATAGGGTGAATTGATAGAGTGAGGAATGCAAAGCTACAACTGCAGAGAAAATGTACAAAAAGCAAGATCAACATTAGATTTTAAATTTGAGAGGTCCGTTCAGAAGTCTAATAACAGGGAGTAAGGAACTGTTCTTGAACCTGTCGGCACGTTTTTAAGCTTTTGTATCTTCTGCCTGACCTTTTGATCTTATATTTCAGGTAAATGTAACCTTGAATAGCAGTCTGAAACTATATAATTTCATCCTTCATTGTGTGTGAATAAATCAACTCTCACAGATTTCCACGATCTGAGTAGTACTTCAGTAGCTCTCGTATCCTCATTCAGCTGTGACTTATTATCCTTGTAGCATGTAAATACCATTCACCTAGTGTCTTTGTAGTAACCTGTGTAATACATGGCTGGTCTGCTTGTGAGTTTATATTTATCTATTCCCATGTAGACTTCATGCATCTTGCAGAAAAGTTCATCCTGGTAAGATTTAGATGTGATTATTCTGGATCCAGCTAGCAGAGCATCATCCGATTGAGTTATGTTCTCTGTAAGAATCTTATTGCCAAATAAAGTATCTTAACAGACCATCCCTGGATCACTTGCTGAGCAATCGCTTCTAATACTTTATCTTCACTGGTTTCAACTCTAATTTGATTCAGTTTTGATGGTGTTATATTCACTGGGCAATGGGTTTTTACATTTGATTTTTTTTATCTCACAGCTTATTGACAACAGCTGCAGCTTTTTGCATTTGTTCAACTCCAGGAAAGCAGCTCCATCTGTTTCGGTAATGTGGAATATTTAGCTAACATCTTTCTTTGTGTGTCACTTCTGATTTGGGTTGTTCCTATTTGTCAATTCTCCTGAACAGCATTAACATGATTTTGCTTGGATTCATTCATAGAATCTTTACAGTGTGGAAGCAGGCCATTGGCCCATCGACCCTTGGAAGAGTATCCCACCCAGACTGAACCCCCTACCCTATCCCTATAACCCTGTATTTCCCATCCTTAATCCTCCTAGCTTGCACATCCTTGAACACTATGGGCAATTTAATGCCAATCCACCGAACCTGCACCTCTTTGGACTGTGGGAGGAAACCACAGTGCTTGGACAAAACACAACCAGACATGGGCAGAACATGCAAACTCCACACACACAGTCAGGTCCCCAGTGCTGGGAGGCAGCAGTGCTGAACACTGAGCCACCACATTGCCCCACTGGATAAACGTATTCTTTCAAATGTTTAGGAAGGCTCTTCTGGAGAATGTTACTCTGTCCTCCGGTATGAAGCCTTAGCTATTTATGATTATGGAAAGATCTTCATTCTGATTGGAATGGCTGAGTGAAATTCTTTTCTTTGAGAAATATCATATTCAGCCATTTCATGCAGTTGTTTTGTTTTCTTTTTTCATTCACAGGATGAGGGCATCCCTGGCAATTCCCATCAGAGTCAACCACATTGCTGTGGGTCCGGAGTCACATGTAGGCCAGACCAGGTAAGGATGGCAGTTTCCTTCCCTGTAGGACATTAATGAACCAGATGGGTTATTCTGACAATTGACAATGATTCGTGGTCATCATTAGATTCTTAATTCCAAATATTTTTATTGAATTCAAGTCCCACTATCTGTCGTGGCTGTATTCAAATCTGGGTACATAGAACGTTATCGGAGTCGATGGATTAACAGTCTAGCGATAATACCGCTAAATCCTATGTCTATTGTGTTCCCAATCTCATTGTCATCGATCTGAGTTTGGATGCTTTGGTTTCTTTCCTTCTTACTTACCCTGTTGCTCCAAGTCTGATCATTTGTTTTCCATCATTTTTCTTCAGTCTGCGCATCTTTTCCCAATGATTCAACTTTCCACAAGCTCTGCTGGTTTATCCATGTACAAGATATTTCCTTCTGTCTGTAAACTCAGGTGGTTATCCATACCTCTTGTACATCTTTCTCTCTGTCTGGTGTACAAGGTCTTTTTGCTGTTTCATGAAGCCCATCCTGCTGCTTTTCTCTTAACTGAAAGCTAGCTGGTATCCAGCATGTTTAGCTTCATGTGCTCTGGCAGTGTCCACAACCTGCATTATTATGAACTTGTCCTTTCAAATCCATTCTTTTTGTAGCTCACCACGTGCAAAGCAGATAAGCTGCCAACACATCAGGCAATTATGGTTTCAAGCCAAGAACTATGTGAAAGGTATCTTTAAATGATTGTTGTCAGCTTTGTATACCACACTGAAATGCTGAATCATGTATTTTGAATAGATAATGATGCGGTAGCTTTATTTTGTAAGGATAATTAACCATTAAATAACATGTTGTTCAGGCTGTTACGTCTGACATATGGCATGTGGTCAAAGCAATAAACAATAGTATGGAAGTAAATAACACATCATGGAGTGTGTTATCCATTGGATTGAGGGCTATCTTGCATTGACCAAGTCTAAAATCAAGGGATTAAATGTCCTGAAGCTCAGCTCAGGTATCTGTTTGGTGTTTCAAAGCTTTTACAACTATTTGAGCTTCTCAAGGGGGACATAACCCACAATGGGCAGAAAGAGTCAAGGTGGGCAGTCAACTGTCTAAAGTCTGGCTCGTCATTTCTTGTGAGGAGAACATCTTGTCTCTGACTGTCCTAAATGACTGACTGACTGTTTCCAAGCCCCTGGATGTGTATTGGAGGCTTCCATTAACATACTGTATTGTGACTTCTGAGTGAAGGCTATTCCCCCTCAACCTACCTGAGGCCTGCTGACAACCATTACAAGCTTCCCCCCATTACGTCAGCACTAAGTGGCATGGCAAGAGATCAGTAATATGAGCCCAGTAGCTTCCGGGCTGCAACAAGGCAAGGCAATACAGGGATGCTGTGAACATTCAGGTAAATTCAGAGTGAGTGAGTGCTATGACAGTGAGTGAAGAGCACAGAGATGGAACCTGGTCCAGCCCACGAGCAGGGTGTTTGTGTCTGTGAGCACACAGTTTCATTGTTGCAGCATGGCAATGATCAGTACCAGTGTTGCCCGAGGTGCAGCATCGAAGTGCAGAAGCGTCCTGTCTGTAAATCAAAGATGTGCTATGACGGCTCTTAGAGGTTGGCACAGATCATAAATCAATGCCTGTGGCCATAGAATGAGCATGGCCAGTGCCCTAGAAGTGTGCCCTGAAATGTTGGCACCCAGTTTTCCACATGGAAGTTCTTCAGAACAAGCAGTAAGTGGATCTGCAAGGAGTCCAGTCCAGTTTCCACATCAAGCTTTTCTACCGTCAAGTTTCGTTGGCACATTTTGTAAGAGTGAACACTGAATATTAATGAGGGTGAGTTGGGCTGACAAGATGTCAAACAAGCTTTATGTGCTGGCTGTTGGCAATGCCCGCTGCCCATCTCCAGTGCAGCTCTGCCTGAGGTCACAGGTTTTCCTTCCTGAATTGTACAGTAGAGGCAAGGCCAGCAGGGGACCAGTGGCTGGCATGGAGATCGATCTGGCAGGCGTGAACTAATAGTAAGGGGCAATGTGCAGTGGAGTTGGAGACAAGATGATTGGTAGATGGATCCAACTGAAGGCAGAGAGTAGGGGCGGGGCATCAAGGACTGAGGAGACATTTAAGGCAGGATAGTGTTGAGGACAGGGAGGTGTGAAGTGGAAAGAACCTCATATTTGGGCTGGGAGAGTGGGCATCAATAAATCTAAGCAAATGGTGTTCTGAGGGTGGTGTCAGCCCTGTTCGCATGTGACTGCATTTCAGGCTTTTGGCTGGTAGCGTCCTTTCAGGGTTTCAAATTCAGTGACAATATTTCAATTATTCAATGAGTGTGATCTCAAACAATGTCCCTGAGCAATGCATTATAAGCCTGCAAGCTTGGCCATGTCCCATTGTGATGAGTACAACAATGAATACTACCAAGAACATTCAATAAAAAGGGAACACAAAAACACAGCGTCTTTTCTTCAATAATAGAGAAATGCCGCTAACTCCCCTGCAACCAGGAATACGTGCCAGTACGTTTATTTCTCTGCCTAAGCAAGTCCCAACAATAACAGTAATGCACGCAGGAATAAAGTGAAACCAAAGTAATGTGGAATGCTTACAAGTGAAATGCAAATTTGAAAGCATCTGTTCCACCTTTATACTCCCAATACGTCTTAGATTAGTCCCAATGGAGGTGGACAGGAAAGTTGTGGTTATGATGTAGAACCTCCTGTTTGTTCAGGGCTTTACTTCACAACTCACCTCTACTTGCTGCATTGCCAGCTGATGATGGGTTTCACCCCTGAATAGACTCCTCTGTCATATAATCATGTGCATCTCCCAGCACGCCACCATTGCTTTACTAGGAATTAGATGGGAACCAACAAAAACTAAGGGAGTCCAAATCCCACCTACTTCCTGCTCATTGCCTGAAATGTGCATCTCATTTAAAATTCTACTTCAAAGACTCCAACCAGATGTGTTCTGGCATCCAAACAATACGTGAATTTGCACCAGAAAGACACTCTTAGATTAATGAAAAATATTCTGACCACTTCTTGCCTTCAAGTATAAAATAATTGAAACTAGACTCTGGATATGTAGCTGTTATAAAATGTGATGTTTCAATTTGTAGAAATTATAGTGATATATGTACATTGTTGTGAGACAATAGCAAAACATAATAATTACAAAAATGTATTACACGAGTGTATTTAATAAGTACACAAGTAGTAACTTAATGGAAATAGGCTGCCAAAAATACAACTGAAAATGAATTATTAGTTGCAATAGAAATGGAAATCTGAAAGAACAACTCCAGCAATGTCTTTGTGTTCAGTAGTTTTCACTTGACAGTTCATATCATGCAAAGTTAAAATAGGTTTCTGCAGGTCATGTTACTGTTCAGCCAAATATTTCATTGTGTTTATTCAAGCAAAAACTTTTGGAGGAGCTTTTCATTGGCAGATGTAATTAAGTGAATAAAAAAGATTGGTCCAGAGAGTAGGAGCAAGTAATGAAATTCTTTGCACTCTCAAACTCGACATTTGTAATGCTCTGGACTGCACTCTGCTGATTACGTCCTCTCTCCCATTGCTGTGATCATGGCCCCTCTTTCTAGTTCTAGTGGTCTCATCATTAAGTCCTGATCAGGGTGGCATCCTATCAAGCCCCAATGGTGAATTTGTCTCCCTTGACCTCATTGCAGCTCCTCCTCGCTGTCTACTGCAAACTCCCAAGAGATGAAAATGTTGACATTCACTGATTACTCGGTTAGGGTTCATTACCCATGCTGAAAATCTGTAGTCATTTCTCAGGTGGAAAATAAAAAGAAAAATGAAGGGTCAACAGAATGCTGCTGTTGAATTTGTCAGTTTGGCATTTGGCAGCTCTCACATCCCCTCCAACCAGAGTTCAGGGATCCTTCAGGTGTTTGCAATCTCTCCTAAACCCTTCAAATAATTATCGATGACTCTGTTTGTATTAACAATTAGAAGGAGGTTATTATGTTCTGACCAATTAGCAAACATTTCTCATCCCATATATTCACATTTATACAAAAAAAGCATTTCTTATGTATTCTTTCTGCAGCAAATCTTATTTTTGACAATGTGGTTGCAGATAAAAAGCATTTTATATTTGCAATTTCACAGAGCACAACAGTAGCTGCACAATAGAAGAATGGCTCAAGGTTATTTTGGGATTATGGTCTGTCTTTGCAAAGATAAACCTTGGTTATAGAAATATAATGTTTTACGAAACCACCCAAACACCTGAGCATAATGTCATGCATCATGTTTGGTAATGCAACCATCACTGTAAATATGAAAATACGCCAACAAACATATCTAGAGCACTCAAGTCTACCCTATTAAGGTGAGAGTTGAATCCACAATTGCCCAGAAGGGGAAATTACGTTAAATTTCCAGAATAAGCTCATTTGCATGCATGTTGGTGTAGAATGGTGGGAGCAAGTACAGGATTTCCCTGAAACTTGGATGCACCATGGCTTTGTGGTTAAAGTGCATCTCTAATAAGCAAGAGATCCCTGAGTTCAAATCTTAGTGGTGCCTTGCTTCCAAAGCAAAAGCTGACATATGTGTAAGTTTTTCTTTCAGATCAGCCATAATCTCACTTAACGGTGAGACAGACCATAATGCCAACTCATAGTCTTTCAAAAGTATGGCTCAGAGCCACTCTGGCAACAGGCAGGTCAGCCATTAACTGAGATAACAAGGTATAGAGCTGGATGAACACAGCAGGCCAAGCAGCATCAGGGGAGCAGGAAAGCTGACGTTTCAAGCCTAGACCCTTCTTCTGAAAAAAAAATCTGCAAATCTGCATCTGCAGGTTCTAACATCGCAGCCATAGCAGTCTTTTGTTTTCCTAGCTTTGCCTTTTTGTTATTTCCTCACTCAAATGCCTTCACTACACAACACTACAGCAGATTTTCAGGGATTCTTATCACTCAGAATGAGTGCCTGCTCCAACTCTATGAAAATGTTGTCCAACATAATCCCGCATCCCAGGCTTCTCCCCAAAACATTACAAGTTAGTTCTCTTCAAGTTCATGTACAAATGCATTTTGAAATTTTCTAATGATTCTGCTTCCATCACCCTTCTGAGACTGTGTTCCAGAACTTATCAAATTGCTGTGTGGAAAATGTTTCCAAATTTTCCCAGGCTAGGGGAGTCCAAAACTAGAGGGCATTGTTTTGAGAGGGGAAAGATTTAACAGGGAACTGAGGGGCAACATTTTCACTTAGAGGGTGGAATGTGCATGGAATGGAGTTTCAGAGGAAGTGGTGGAGGCTGGTACAATTATAACATATAAAAGGCATCTGGATGCATACGTGAAGAGGAAGGGTTTAAGGGGATATGGGCTAAATGCTGGAAAATGGGACTACATTAATTTAGGATATTTGATTGGCATGGATGAGTTGGACCAAAGGGTCTGTTTCCATGCGATACAACTCTATGACTCTATGGCTATGCTTTTGAGGTCTTTTGTTAATTCTGTTAAATCTTGTCAGTGAGCTAGTTAGCAAAGGAAAAGGTTTTTCTCCACTTAATTTATCAGAGCAGCTCATAATTTGGAATAACTCTCATAGGTCTTCTCTCCAACTTCTCTGCTCTAAGGAGAACAATTTTAACTTCCCCAATCTCTCCATACAACCAAACGCTCTCATTTCACATTGTTGGGACCACATTGATAAACCACCCCTTTACCATGTTCAACATTTTGAACCCTTCCTAAAACATATGTCTAGAATTGTACATAATACTCTAGCTGAGGCTTGACCAGTGATTTCCAGTGGTTTATGGATCAGTGGGACTTCCTTATTTCTGTATCCAATGTTTTTATTTATACAGCTGAGTAGCCAGGATTAAGTGATGCTACAGAGAACAGAGATCCACAGTCCTGACACATCCGGGCATTAATAATGGTGAACCATTATTATAAGGGTTACCATTGACCAGATGAGATTGAACTAGCCTCTAATTACTGTGTGTGCAAGAGTAAATCAGAGGTTTGGAATCCTGTGGCAAATAATTCACTATGTGACTCTCCATAGCCAGCCACCATCTACAAGGCACAAGTCAATATGTGGTGAAATACTCTCCACTTGCTTGGATGAGTACAGCTTCAATAAGGATCTGGAAGCTTAACATCATGCAGACAAAGCAGTCTACTCGATTAGCTCCTTACCCACCATTGCGATCATTTAGTGCCTCTATCATCAAGCACAACGGTAAAGTTTTGTACCATCTACAAAAGACACTGTGATAGCACCTTCCAAACCTGTCTCTTCTACCTTCTAGAAGGACAAAATCAGCAGATGCAAGGGAACACCGTCGCCCATAGGTTCCCCTTCAAGTCTCACACCATCCTGACTTTGAAAATATATTGCCACTCCTTCACTGCTACCAGGTCAAAATCCTGGACCTCCATTCTTCTTAGGTCTGCAGATCTATCTATCCCACATGGATCTATCTATCCCAAATTGGTAGGAGAGAGTAGAACCCAAGGGTACAGCCTGAGAATAAAGGGAAGACCTTTTAGAGCGAGATAAGGAGAAACTTCTTCAGCCAGAGAATGGTGAATCTATGGAATTCACTGCCACAGAAGGCTGTGGAGACAAGGTCATTGAGTATATTTAAGACAGAGATAGGTTCTTGATTGTCAAGGGGATCAAGGGTTATGGGGAGAAAGCAGGAGAATGAGGTTGAGAAACTTATCAGCCGTGATTGAATGGCAGAGTCGACTTGATAGGCTGAATTGCCTCATTTATGCTCCAAAGTCTTATGGTATTATGGTCCTAAGTGGTCTCATCAATGTCCTGTACAGCTGCAACATGACATCTCAACTCTTCTACTCAATGTTCTAACCAATGAAAGCAAACATGTCAAATGCCTTCTTCACCACTCTATCTACCTGCAACTCCATTTTCAAGGAACTATGCACCTGCAACTTTAGGTCTTTTTGTTCAGCAGCACTCCTCAGGGCCCTGCCATTAAGTGTATAAGTCCTGCCCTGGTTTGCCCGACCAAAATGCCACACCTCAGATTTATCTAAATTAAACTCCATCTGCCATTCCTCAGCCCATTGCCCTGTCTGATCAAGATCTATTTGCAGTCTGAGGCAACCTTCTTCACTCTCCGCTACACTACCTATTTTGGTGTCACCTGCAAACTGATTCACCAAACCTCCTATATTCACTTCTAAATCATTTACATAAATGACAAGAAGCAGTTGACCCAGCACCAATCCCTGTGGCATACCACTAATTACAGGACTTCAGTCTGACAAACAACCCTTTACCACTGCCCTCTGAAGCAGCAAAGTAGATAGTACGAATTACACCAAATAAGTGCAGTTAAGCATCTGGTGTCAAGCAGTTCAGAGAATTCAGGGTGGGATTTAGGAGATGAGGGAAGACCTGAGCATCATCAGAGAGTCTGATTTTGAGAAGCCCAATGTTCCATCTGTGATGTATAATGCAACAGGATACAGTTTTGCAGCACTTCACTGGTGAATGTAATCTTCTGAAATGAATCTCTTGAGCAAAGTCCTGGCAGGATTGCTGAGGGAAAGCTGTAAATTCTTATTGCTTCCCTAGTGAAGTGGTGTTGGTCACATTGTGTTCCTGGCAGTGTCTTATGTAATGTATAGTGCCCTTTTATCCTTAACCTCTGGATTTTGTTTTACCTTCATTAATAGAACACAAGATTGAAAACCCCATTAAATATTTCTTAGTGCCTTTTTTCTAGTTAGGCCAAAGCAACAATCTACCCTAGGGATCACACAGAGGCAGATTCAGGCCATTTCACCAACCCTCCTGTCCCCAGTGGGTGTCCACCCTGCACCCATCACCCTCTGACCCACCCTACCACACGCTCCCGAATGATAAATATTCAGCTTTTTTAAGAAAACAATTTCTTGGATGCCACTCAAAAATATTCACCTAAATCCCTTCGCCTTAAACTATAGCTGCAGTTGCTAATAAACAGTTTATGCAATGTACCCACTGCCATTGGCCATGAGGCCAACGCCGGGTACACCACTTCTGGGACAGCGAAGACCATCGCTGCTGAAGCCATGGCCTCCATTTCAGAGGCCAACACCACAGACACTACCATCACCGCTGCTGCCGCCCCCCACCCCACTCTACCCACGGCCGACGCCGCTCCACCCATCACGGATGCCAACACAACTCCGTCCACTCCCGATGCAACTCCGCCCACCACTGATGCCGACGCAACTCTGCCCACAGCCAATACTGACATAGCTTCGCCCACAGCCTCCACAGCCAGCAGCTCCAGAGGAGAAGCCAACACTGAGCTCTGCCGAGTCTTCACCATCATCCCCAGACCTTCCACTTGCTGAGGGCAAATGGTCAGTCCTCAGTAAAGGGCTCACTTTTGTCTCCCTCTACCCACACATCAACGAATACCTGTCATGTTCGGATATTGAGCAGTTATTCCGCTGCCTCCATGCTTACTTCTTTAACCCTTCCTTGACTGACCCCTTCTCCCACATCCAACACAAGACCTCCTCCTGGGTACCACTCCAAGGCCTCCTACCCTCTCTCAACATCTTCATCTCCAACTGCTGTCGTGACATCAATAGCCTCAACCTCTCCACCCCTCTCACCCACTCCAACCTCTGCCCCACAGAACATGCAGCCCTCCGCTCCCTCCGCTCCAATCCCAACCTCACCATCAAATCCGCAGACAAGGGAGGCACAGTTGTAGTATGGCGCACTGACTTCTACATTTCTAAGGCCAGGCACCAACTCTCCAACACCTCTTCCTACCGCCCCCTGGATCATGACCCCACCCCCGAGTACCAAACCATCATTTCCCAAACCATTCACAACCTCACCACCTCAGGTGACCTCCCACGCACAGCCTCCAACCTCATTGTTCCCCAACTCCGCACCGCCCGCTTCTATCTCGTTCCCAAAATCTACAAAACTGGCTGCCCTGGTTGACCCATTGTCTCCACCTGCTCCTGCCCCACCGAACTCATCTTCACCTATCCCAACTCCATTTTCTCCCCCTTGGTCCAGGAACTCCCAACCTACGTCCGTGACACCACCCACCCCCTTCAACTCCTCCAGAACCTCCAATTTCCCGGTCCCCAATGCCTCATTTTTACTTTGGACATCCAGTCCCTATACATCTGCATGCCTCAGGCAGATGGTCTTAAGGCCCTCCGCTTCTTCCTGTCCCACAGGCCCGACCAGTCCCCCTCCACCGACACCCTCATCCGCCCAGCCGAACTCGTCCTCACCATCATCAACTTCTCTTTCATTTCCTCCCACTTTCTACAGACAAAGGGGGGAGGCCTTGGGTACCCGCATGGGCCCAAGCTATGCCTGCCTCTTTGTAGGTTACGTGGAACAATCCCTCTTCTGTACCTACAATGGCCCTAATCCCCACCTCTTCCTCCATTACATTGATGACTGTGTCGGCGCTGCCTCATGCTCCAACGAGGAACTTGAGCAGTTCATCCATTTCGCCAACACCTTCCACCCCAAACTTACGTTCACCTGGTCCAAGTCTGATACCTCTCTCTCCTTCCTGGACCTCTCTGTCTCCATCTCGGGCAACCACCCAGAAACAGATATCCATTTCAAGCCCACTGACCCCCACAGCTACCTAGAATACACCTCCTCCCACCCACCTTCCTGTAAAAATGCCGTACCCTATTCCCAGTTCCTTCGTCTCTGCCGCATCTGCTCCCAGAATGAGGCAATCCACTCCCGTATATCTCAGATGTCCTCATTTTTCAATGGCCACAACATCCCCCCTGCAGTGGTCAAGAACGCCTTCGACCATGTCTCCCGCATTTCCTGCAACTCACCGTTCACACCCTGTCCCTGCAATAACCGCCAAAAAAGAATCCGCTTATCCTCACATACCACCCCACCAACCTTCGGATCCAACGCATCATCCTCCGACACTTCCGCCATCTACAATCCGACCCCACCACCAAAGACATTTTCCCATCCCCACCCTTGTCTGCCTTCTGGAGAGACCACTCTCTCCGTGACTCCCTTGTCCGCTCCACAATCCCCTCTCGCCCCACCACACCCGGCACTTTTCTCTGCAACTACAGGGAGTGTTACACCTGCCCCACACCTCCCCCTCAACCCCATCCAAGCCCCAAGAAGACTTTTCACGTCAAGATGTTTACCTGCGCATCTGCCAATGTGGTATACTGCATCCACTGTACCTGTTGTGGCTCCTCTACATTGGGGGAACCAAGCGAAGGCTTGGGGACCACTTTGCAGAACACCTCCGCTCGGTTCACAATAAACAACTGCACCTCCCAGTCGCGAACCATTTCAACTCCCCCTCCCATTCCTCAGACGACATGTCTATCCCGGGCCTCCTGCAGTGTCACAATGATGCCATCCGAAGGTTGTCGGAACAGCAACTCATATTCCGGTTAGGAACCCTGCAGACCAATGGTATCAATGTGGATTTCACAAGCTTCAAAATCTCCCCTCCTCCTACCACTTCCCAAAATGAGCCCAGCTTGTCCCCGCCTTCCTAACCTGTTCTTCCTCTCACCTATCCCCTCCTCCCACCTCAAGCCTCACCCCCATTTCCTACCTACTAACATCATCCTGCCCCCTTGACCTGCCCATCCTCCCTGAACTGACCTATCCCCTCCCTCCCTCCCCACTTACACTCACCTTTACTGGCTCCATCCCCGTCTCTTTAACTTGTCTGCCTCCTCTCCACCTATCTTCTCCTCTTTCCATCTTCGGTCCGTCTCCCCTCTCTCCCTATTTATTTCAGAACGTGCTTCCCCTCCCCCATTTCTGATGAAGGGCCAATGCCCGGAACATCAGCTTTCCTGCTCCGAAGATGCTGCTTGGCCTGCTGTGTTCATCGAGCACTACACCTTGTTATACAGCTGGGAGCTGAGTTCAGAACAGATCTGGCAGAAAGAAGATTGTTAACACATTGTATAATTTCCAGGTAGCCAGAACTGGAGGACTCAGTCTGCTTTCACTTCCAGCCACGATTTTGGCAAATCACCGGATTTTTCTGTCCGAGTCTAGGCAGTATCATTTAGCACTAACAGGATGGATATGTTCGGGTTTGAGGTCAGGGGCCATCATCATCATTGACAAGCTGGTACTATGTGGGGAACAGATTCTTGACAGTGAGTAACCTTGAACTGGTTACCTGGTGGCCAGGGGACAGGCTCACCATTCAATTTAAGAAAGGAAAAGGAATCCAGTGCACTCTGGTCATGGCATATTTGGCAGAACATGTGGGCACAAGTCCCACCTACTAAAAAGCTGTCTCATAACATGCCCAAATGCTTTTATTTTAAAATTCTCTTTTTCAATTAAGGATTGTGGCTAAGCTTTTGAAGATGGAGGGATAATATGATGCTGTCTAACTGAAAGGAAGCAGTAGCCTGCTTAAGGTTACTATGTTTCCATCTTGGGGGGCCTTCCCTCCATCTTTTTAATCTTTTCCAATAAAAATCTGTTACCACAATCATGGAGTCCCCTTCCACAGGACAGCTTGCATCTCTAGCTATGACCACAAAAGTGGGGAAGGACACAAAAACATAAAAATAGGATATGAAGTAGATAGATCAATCCTCCTCAGGTATATACTGCCTCTCAATATGATCAACATTTCATCCTCAACTTCATTTTACTTCCTGCTCCCCATCCCATGTATGAAGGCCTGCCTGCAGAGCTGATTCCCCATCTGTCACCAGGACACTGCCTCCAAGCAGTAAGCTTAGATCTCAATGCCTCCACTGGGAAGATATTTGACTGGAACATATATTTAACCTTTTAGGCCTTAGTAGATCTTTAACATCCCTGAAATAGTTTCTAGCCATTTGTGGGTGGGTCACCGTCCTGACCCTTAGGCTGCTCTGGGCATATGGGTCATTCTCTTAGCAGGGCAAAAGTCCTGCTCCTTATTCCATTTCCTTATGAACATTTTTCTTTTGAAAACATGACAGTTTGCAGTAAAGATATATTGTAGTGTACTGAAAAGATACAGGATGCTAGAAAGATTTTGCACAATACAAGACCCATGTCACAGCTCGGGTGCTATTTAATATCTATATCTATATCTAGCAACTTATTTCACTTCAGTAAGAATCATATGATGGAAACAAAATCACTTCTGCAATATATCATTTAAATAATGTCCAATAGTCCTATTAAATGAGCTTCCTGCTAAATTGCCACAAGAAGCAGTTGAGCAGCTGGGTGTATTACTGTGTGTTGAAGGATGAGCAGTGAAAATCAAATTGATCTGATTGATTTTCAACAGAATGGGAACTGTTAATATGCGAAGAACACAATTCAGCTGTTTAAACATTGTCACATAAACTAAGAACGTGCTGGAAATAAGTAGGCAATGCCTGTGGAGAGAGAGAGAGTTTGTGTGAAAAATGTTCATCTTTCATCAGATTTGCAGGACGTTGGTGAAACATCTCATGTGCTGTACCACAATGTTGTACAAATCAGTAGGAACACTGAATTTTGTTGGAAGGAACAACTAAGAGCTAGCTGTCAGATTTGAAGTTAAGGATAGACATATTTGTATGATCAAGGGTTAGAAAAACTATGCTTTACGTACTAAAAATTTAAATGATTTGCTTCAAGATTTTGCACCAACATAATTATATCCAGACCTGACTGAACATTGAAATGCTGCAACGGGAAGTTGCGTGCAAGCCATTCCTGAAGTTGTCACATTCCTGATGATAGACTGCAGTGTTTTGATTCCATGCACAGTGCAGATGAGGCTAATGGATTCTTCCACAATTTGTCATTTTATTTTTGTTCAAAGTGTTTGGCAGTACATCCGACAATTGTGTCTTATAAATCATCCTTCTCCCAACTACAGTCTTTTAAGTAAAAACCGAAAGAACTGCGGATGCTGTAAATCAGGAACAAAAACCAAAATCACTAAGAAAGCTCAGGGCAGGTCTGGCAGCATCTGTGAAGAAAAGTCAGAGTTAATGTTATGGGACTCGTGACCTTTCCTCAGATCCAAAACATTAACGCTGAATTTTCTTCACAGGTGCTGCCAGACCTGCTGGGATTTTTCAGCAATTTCTGATTTGTACACGTTGTTTAAGGTCTTGATCTATATACCTAATGAACAAGGATGCAAACAGCTTTTTGGAAAAATCAATTTGATTGATGCTTGTGACAGCTGGTATGTTGTAACCAGCTGGAAACAACACCTGAACTCTATCAACCAACTTGTTTCTGTAAATGTTCATATCCTTGTACCAAAACAAACTATTGATCTATGTTTTCACATTTTCAGTTGAACTAACCTCGCTAGTGTTTTTTACAGCCAGTTTCAGATTTCCCCTACATGAAAGAAGGGGTTCTAAAATCAAACTTAATGGCCTTTCTGTAATTTTAAGATTTCAGCTTTTTGCTCTAAGCCACCATCATGAGACAAAGTTTCTATTCCATTATTCTGGCAACTCTTAAGCACCTTAACTGGATCATTCCTTAATCTTCCATGTTCAAGGATTTACAAAACTAATATATGAAATCTCCTCTCCACCTATCTTCTCCTTTATCCATCTTCTATCCGTCTCCCCCATCTCCCTATTTATTTCAGAATACCCTCCCCTCCCCCATTTCTGAAGAAGTGTCTAGGCCCGAAACGTCAGCTTTCCTGCTCCTCTGGTGCTGCTTGGCCTGCTGTGTTCGTTCATCCACCTCCACACATTCTTATCTCAATATATGAAGTCTGTCCTCTTCGATTAAACCTTTAGCCAATGACTGCTGTGCCCACTGCGTAGAACAGCAGACGTTTGTGTTGGCAGAGGAAGCTTAAGTTGTCATTATCCAGCAAAACATGTGGGTGAAACCTGGAAGTGAATCTAATGTTTATTAGCTTCAGCTAATGGAACGGGAGAGAGAGATATCTACAATGGATCCATTGATACTGAATGTCGCCTAGGGATTTTGAGTGAATTCATTCAGTTATTCCACTGGTAGATAACAAATTAGTTGTGTGAGTGGCTGCCTAAGGTAGGGCTTTTTTTTATTTATTCATTTTTGAGGGATGCGGATGTTACTGGCTGTCCAGCATTTATTGCCCGTCCTTAGTTGCCTTTGAGAAGGTGGTGGTGAGCTGGCTTCTTGAACACTGCAGTCCTCCTGCTGTGGATTGATCCACAATGCCATTAGGGAGGGAATTCCAGGATTTTGAGCCAGCAACAGTGAATGAACACTAATACATTTTCAAGATAGAATGGTGAGTGGATTGGAGGGGGACTTGAAGATGGTGGTGTTCCCATATATCTGCTGTCCTTGTCATGGGTGGAAGTGGTCATGGGTTTGGAAGGTGTTGTCTGAGGAACTTCGGTGAATTTTTGCAGTGCATGTTGTAGATGGTACACACTGCTGCTACTGGTGGAGGGAATGGATGGTTGTGGATAGAGTGCCAATCAAGCGGGCTACTTTAGCCTGGGTGGTATCAAGCTTCCTGAGTGTTGTCGGGGCTGCACTCATACAGACAAGTGGGGAGTATTCCATCACACTCCTGACTTGTATCTTGTAGATGCTGAATAGGCTTTTGGGGGGTCAGGATGTGAGTTACTCATTGCAGTATTCCTGACCAGTGATAGTAATACCACTTAATGTCAAGTGGTAGTGGTTAGATTGTCTTTTATTAGTGATGGCCATAGCCTGGCATTTGTGTGGCATGAATGTTACTTGCCACTTGTCAGTCCATGCCCAGATATTGTCCAGGTTTCATTGCATTTGGACATGTAACTGCTTTTGTATCTGAGGAGTGATGAATGGTGCTGAATATTGTGCAATCATCGACACACATCCCCAGTTCTTGCCTTATGATGGAGGCAAGGTCATTGATGAAGCAGCTGAAGATGGTTGGGCCTAGGACACCACCCTGAGGAACTCCTGCAAATATATCCTGGAGCTGAAATGACTGACCTCCGACAACCATGGCCATCTTCCTACTCATCTACGAATCTAACCACTCAAGAGAGTTTGTCCCCCCACCCCCCGCTTCCACCAGATTCCCATTGGTTCCAGTTTTGCTACCTTGATACCACACTGGGTTGGATTCAGCCTTGATGTCAAGGGCTGTCACTCTCACCCCACCTCTGCAATTCAGCTCTTTTGTCCATGTTTGACCAAGGCTGTAATGAGGTGAGGAGCTGAGCGGCCCTGGCAGAACCCAAACTGGGCGTCACTGAGCAGGTTATTGCTGAACAGGTGCTGCTTGATAGCACTGCTGATGACATCTTCCATCGCTTTACTGATGATTGAGGGGAGACTGATGGAGCGGTAACTGGCCAGTTTGGATTTGTCCTATTTTTTGAGTATAGAAAATACTTGGGCTATTTTCCACATTGTTGGGTAGATCCCAATATTGTAACTGAGCTGAAACAGCTTGGCTAGAGGAGTGGCTGGAGAAGCTTGACTTGACTGGAAAAGGCTGAGTCAATATGAAGGAGGGAGACACCTACTCACTCACTCACTCGCTCACTTATGCTTGAGGTCTGGGAAGGCTTTAGGTTGATTTCCCTTTTAAGAACTCTCAGTGGTTGTGTAAGAAACCCCTCTACTAAATGTTTATGTGGAATCAGTTTCATCAGGGCTTGGTAAAAATTTACATCTTGGAAGTGGTTTGAAACCAATTGAGGAAAGGAAATTAAGTTAAATGTCATAACTTATTCCTCTTTCTTTGAAACGCTGTACTGTGTGTTGTTTGTAGCTTAAAGAAAGCGTCCTGGGTAAATTCCTCTGTGACTGAATTATTATGTTTGGGATTTCATTTTATGTCCAGAACTAATTTCCAAATATTATTTAACATGTGTGTGAATCTTTAATTCCAGAGAACAAGATTTGCTTATCTTAAATGTTTGTTGGTGTGAATTGGTGGTCTGAGAAATGAGGAGCACTGGAATTTTGGAAAAGTAATTCACTCTGCTAAAATCTGAGATAACCAAAGTTAAAATCTTAGTGGAAAGTAAAATCAACAAAGAAGGTAGACTATTCCTTTGTTCAAACAGAAAATATAACTCATGGCCCATTTTGCTGTCCAGGAGGAAGAGGAGGGTATTGCTGTAATTATTTCCAAGAGTTTTCACCTTCCGCTTTCGGATCAGCAGTAAGCTGTATGTATCAGATTGGAGAATTTATATATTCAACATATATAACCTTTATTGAACAGAGATAGTTGGACTGGTTAGCCCATTCTGCTTGAAGTGGGATGGGTGGTAAACTGTTTTGCTTTTCAGATAATTGCAGGTATAGAAAGTTTCTTTCTCCTAATAGTTTTGGATTTCTGAATTTGTCTCAAGCGTTACAGTTGTGCAAGTTGGTCGTTGATATGGGGGGCTGAAGGTAAGATGGATTTCTCCCTTGATATGCCAAAAATTCAAATCATGCCTGACAGCAATCTGTGGACAAATAGGACCTTGAATAGTTATCTTGTGAGTCAAAGCAAGTAACCTTGAGAATGGAGTTGACAGCATTTCCCCAACTGTTCCGTCTCTCACAGAGTGGCAATGTTAGTCAGGAACTAAAAAAGGGCGGGCAAAGGAGCAGGACATGAAGAAATAAACAAATCCCTTTCCTCCAGTGAAGTTCAAGAAGCTTTCTGTGAAAACTGGTTGTATCGACAGAGTGTTTCCATGCAAGTTACAATGAAAGCATTCCTTACATTTGACTGAAATCAATAGTCCTAAAGTATCATAGGTTCAAAAATTTGAAATCTTACGTCTTCAGAAAGTTTGAAGAGTATGTTTGTTTTGAAACTCCGAGAAAAAGCGCAGTAAAAAGAAAGGTCTAGCATGTTCTCAAAACATAGAAAAATATTTTTGAAGCTATCCAAGTTGAACTCAGAATTTGGAATGAGAAGTGTTTTATCCGTATAATTGTGGTGCTGCTTTTGAAGGTGGTCTTAAAAAAAGGTCTGGAAAATGCCTTCTTTAAGAAAATAGAGATTTAAAATGCCAGTTTGAGATTATCAAAAGATTTTTTGACAGTTTTTGAACTGAGTACATGAAAGTACAACATAACTTCACCTAGTGACTTGGGATCTGCACCTTCTCAAAGTTAACTCTTCTGAGAGTTTTACATCTTCTCACACAGCTTCTGTGTGGTGAGATGTATCGTGTGGATATCATTAGCCCACTGGACTTCTTTCAGAGCCACAGTGGATATTACTTTTTTTGAACAGGTTTTAAGAACACAGTGAGGGAGCTGGAAGCTTTGAGAAGATAAAGTCTTTGAAATCAGGAGAACTCTGAACTGACTGAAAGCACTTACAAGAACATTACTTAAAACCAGCAAACTTGGATATAATTGTTTCCAAAATTGGGATTGATAAAACTATTTGATACAGGTTGCTAGTTCAAACATGCAATGAGAAATTCAATTGAAGTTGGAACAGTTAAAAATTTAATTCTTTAAATTTAATTTAAAACAAGAGCCAATGGAAACAGCCGAGGTGTTTATTTAATTTGTGGGGAAAAAGTGGAAAGATTGTTTAGGAAGCAATTAATTGACACTTATGAAACCTATTAGCCCAATTAACACTGTGTTGAGCTGGATGAACACAACAGGACAAGCAGCATCTTAGGACCACAAAGGCTGATGTTTCGGGCAGAGACCCTTCAACAGACCCTTTTCTGATGAAGGGTCTAGGCCAGAAACGTCAGCTTTTGTGCTCCTCAGATGCTGCTTGGCCTGCTGTGTTCATCCTGCTCCACACTTTGTTATCTCGGATTCTCCAGCATCTGCAGCTCCCATTATCTCTGAGCTCAATAACACTGCTGTAGCTATACACAACAGAAATCTATTGTTGTCATGTCATTTGAGAATTTGGAATAATTTTGAAAAACAAAAGTCACATATGAGCTAGCAAGTTATATTTGCGAAAATCATACGCATACTTTCAAAAGAAAGATGAAACAAGCAAAATTTGGTCATGTCTGAAGACATATAGTAATAATGTTTGTTTGTCTCTTTAAAATCGATTGTGAAAAACATCAGTTTTTGTTCATTCTGGATTTAAGTTTTCCCCAGAGTTCCTAAATCAGTTGTGATGATAATTAAAGGGGGCCACACTCAGAATAAAAGAGTGGAGATAGGGAAAACTGCATCAAATGGAAATGCGAATGACTCACCTTGGCTGTAGTTAAATGGAATATCTACAATGAAATTAACGTGCAGATAGACGTGGAAAATTAACAGTTTTCTCTTCCAGATATGTACGCCATTCCTTGTCAGTTTTTTTCAAAGGCAACTGATTTGGTCTCTACCCCAGGACACTGGACCAGGTCAGGAGGATACATGGGCTCTCCCTCCAGTGACTTCTGATCTCTTGAGAGATTGGCTGAAAATCAAGAATGCATGGGATACCAATGTGAGTGTGCGGAAGTGATTGTTACATCTGAAGTAACAAACAATGGGAATACATGGTGTAAATGCACTGAAGAACAGTTCTCAGACATGTACACTGATGTGACAATGGGTTACTGTGGCCTGGAAGAGCACAAAAACATAGTTTAAATGTTAAGGAATGGATGCATAATCCATGAAGAAACAGACTTTAAAACAATAAAGTGGCTTTAGTCAAAAAGAAATAAAAATTGAAATGAGATGATATACAGTTATCTCATCTTCAGCTGCTGTACGATATAATTGCCCCAGTGGTGAAACCAGTAGGTGAAACTGTAAGATAATAAAATGTGAGGCTGGATGAACACAGCAGGCCAAGCAGCATCTCAGGAGCACAAAAGCTGACGTTTCGGGCCTAGACCCTTCATCAGAGAGCTGATGAAGGGTCTAGGCCCGAAACGTCAGCTTTTGTGCTCCTGAGATGCTGCTTGGCCTGCTGTGTTCATCCAGCCTCACATTTTATTATCTTGGAATCTCCAGCATCTGCAGTTCCCATTATCGGTGAAACTGTAATGTTGTCAGACAACTAGTGTATGTGGAAGAAGGCAGAGCTAAGAATCAGGCAGTGCAGGAAAATGGAGTAAGGGAACCCAGCCACAAAGTCAGGAAACATAAGTAGAATGTAACATAAAATGAAATGTTTGCTGCCTCACTAAAAGCAGGAATAAGTGTGATAAATTCCATCAAGATTCAGACTCTATAAAATAAAATTGCTAAGGTTTGGCAGCTAACTAGGGAAGCTATTAAGTTTTCTGCTGTATGGACCAAGCTACTAGCACATCGAGATTTAGCGAATTGGCTTGTGACCAACATGGTTTGGAAGTTTGCTAATTTGTTACAGTGATATTGTTTGACATAAAGGCATGAGCTAACTACTTCATTGCACTTGGGACACCTGTGTTCTATGGCAAATGACTGGATGACGACAACCAAACACACCAAGGAGGTGATTGTGAGCAATGGTCGGAAGGCCTACTACTCCCTTTTCATACCGCTAACTCCGAACCACGTAAACTCAGCCTAGCGGGGCACTTGTATATGGAGGAAGCTAGCAGTCAGTGACACAATCATTAATAAAATCAATCCTAACCACACACGTGTGTAATTAGTACTCATACTGTCTTTCTTAATGATAACAGAGAGGAACTACCCACCAACTACTGTAGGAAAAAGATAGTATGTTATCTATGGTGCAACGAGGCATAAACTCTACATAATCAAAGAATGGGAGGCAACAATCGAGTATCGTATCACAAATCAATTAAGTAGGGTTTCCATGCATGTGACATTTCACATATTACAGGCCTTCCTTGCACAGTATCTCATATAGCAATAGGACACCATGGCTTCTTAAGGCAAGAAGCTGCCATGACTTATAGCCATGATCAATTGATTTGAATAATGCACAATTTACATACCCTTACTGTGCAACATTTATTGGGCATGTATAAAGGATGATTATATTATGCTTCAGCAGTACTCTCACTTTTCTAGCATTTATTTGTTATATTCTTGTTTACTGTTTGTTTCTTGTTTTCATGTCCTTGTGTGATGGCCTGTAAATTGTATCACATGGATAACTAACATACAACTTATCAGAACAAAGAAGGGCCACTAGACCTGAAACAGTAACTCTGATTTCTCTCCAACATTTGTTGCCAGACCTGCTGAGTTTTCCCAGCAACTTCTTTTTGAACTGCTTAAGAATAGAGTTGTTATGATCTGGAATCCAACATCTAAAATGGTGTCGGAAGCAGTTTCAGGAGTAACTTCCAAAGAGAATTATGCAAATTCTTGCAGAAGTAAGTCATAAGGTTGTGAGTAAAGAGAGCGGAATGGAGTTAACTGGTTAACTCTACAGAGATGGCTTGTGGCGTCCTGTATGATATAATTCAGAGAAATGGTAGAGGACAAGATTAAAACAATTAATTTATGAAGCTAAACAGTTTCACCTTAAATCATAATTAAGGATTTGTAGTTCCCAGCAAATGCAAAACTCTATGTGCCAGATTTTCAAGCCACTCATTATGTTTGACGTTTTTGATAATTTAAATGTACTTGCATTTATACATCAAACTGACGTATTCAGTCTGGTAGACAACCCATTGATCAAACTGAAGGCCACGAACTTACAGCTAAGTGGATTGACTGACACCGGAAAGCCCAGTAGACATTGTGCAAAGCATTGCTGCAGTGATCTATTGTTAAAAAGGAAAGTGTAACACAATGTTGCTTTAAATTAGGTTTACAATTTGGGGTTTTTACATAAGTATCCTCTGTCTATATGGCTTAACAGCAGTTACCACTTGTGAAATTTGAATTGTTTGAACATTTATAAATTCAGCTCTCACAGGAATACACATTGAGAAATTAACAACTGTTTTACATCTTCCTTCCTGGCCTTTATATGGTCTCCCAAAAGCAAAAATGTGACTGCATATTTTAAGAGTTTACACTCCAAGGTACTTAACGTATTTATTAATAAACAAAGCATAAAAGTTTAGCAAACTAAATGTTATAATATTTGGGAGTTATTTCAAATACCACTCTGGTGATAAGTCTTGCCTACTGGAATTGATAATTAGCAATCTGAGCATACACTGTCCTGTCACAGACTCAAGCCCTTAAACCTCTAGGCCTCAAGAATAATGCTACTGTTAGCTTCCTTTGAAGTAGAATTTCCCAAATACATTTGACAATGCTTCACACATATCAAAGGTACATCACAGTTAGTTTAATCTGATTGAAATCTGCTTTAACTGTTTGATCAAAATGGTACAGTTAAAACACCTCAGACGTCATGGCAATCTGTAAAGTGCAATTGTAAGATTTAGTCAGGGAATCAGAGATTACCCAAAAATGGATTAAAGCACTAGGCGGTTTTGATGCCTTTTATTAAGAGTCAACGAATGGTAGACAATGCATAAGCTAAAAGGCAGAAAAGACAGACGGCCCATAACAGATGAGAATGGTTCATCCTTCCCACCAGCCAAACTGACAGATGAAACAGTGATGCTTACCTTCAAGGCTGGCAGCAGCAGTCCCTGCTCTTGATCCTTTTGAGCAAATGAGGGTGTTATTCTAGATCCAGCATGAATCTTCCTTGAAAATCTTCCAATTGTCCAAAATCTTCTTGAGCCGATCGAGGTATTGGAATAGGGCCAGCATTGGTGCACCTTGAAAAATTCTTCCCAATCTAAATATTTCTTTCTTCCTGAAGGTTTGGACACTTATTTCTAGAAGGCTGGAAGGCTTCTCATGTCAGTCTGTTATTCAGTACTCTAAAGGTATAGATACTCAAGACAGATCCCTCCAATTCTGTCCACCAGTCCATGAAATCTTCCCATGGCTTGAATGCTCTGTTGACCATGTCCAGACTATATTTAAACATGGGATCTGTGATCCTCTATCTAGTCATGCTCATGAACGTCATCTACCAGGGCCTGTGCTAGTATCATCTCCTTGGCAGATATAACAGACCTATGCTGCATGTGTCATTATCAGCTCTGCTATAGAAACTTCATGGAAAAAGATGGAGTGCTATGATTACAATGTTACATTACTTTCTTAAGATGTTACATGGCAATGAGACAGCCATTTCTTATATAAAGCAAAAGAATCAAACATCAATTTTTAACATATTTTTTAATTTTTTAATGCCAATTTCAGAAACAGATTCTGTACCCTCTCAGTATCATGTTTTGGAAGCTATACAAAACTGATAAGTATATAGTTCATTTGTGTAATAAAACAATCAATTAGAGTACTCTATCTCCAAGAATTAATATTACATGACAGAATGGATTCCAATCACCTCGCTGTACATGTTACGAGTTTTTCGTTTTTTATGGAACTAAACTAGTTACTACTGATGTTTTTTTGACCCAAGGTAATTGTCTAAAGTCTGACTAGTTCCTTCTACACTGGATTTTATACCAGTGAAGCATGGACAGTTTAGAACTACTGTGAAAAGAAGCTCAATGACTTCCATTTTCAGCATTGTTGCAAACCTTCAGTGTCTCATGGAATGGCAAATTTGCAAATGTGAAAGCTTTGTCAAAGGTAAATCTTCCAATTAGGTAAGCGATCAGCCACAGTCCACAAAAAGACCTGAGGTGCCTCTTCCAATTAGACAGTAAGGTAAGTGAGGCAACTGGTCAAGGTGAGAAGACACGTCTCTGTGAGCTACCATTAGTGATAGACTAGCCTTCAAAGTTAGCTTGAGTGTATTTACAGGATTGATGCATTCCCAAGAATATTCTGCTGGGGCAATGTACCTGGAGTCAGAATTTCCTCTTCAAGGCTGCTTGCAAGCATCACATTTTTACAGTGTATATTCATATATATTTTTTCTCCTTTATGAAAATAATGCAGAAATTGTGAAAAGGTTGCTAGGCTAATTATCAGTCTGCTGAAATCAGCTGGGAACTTTATTACCATGGCTGCAAGTCCTGAATGAAGTCTTGAATCCAGAGGTGGCAAGATTATTTAAGAATGACATGAGAGTAATAAACATTCAATTTCAAACTTGGGAAACATGAGCCAATCACAGGGAGAAATGTTGACATTAACCATGGGCTTTTGGGCTCTGGTGCAATCATGTAGATTTAAGATTTAATGGATATGACATGGGCTTCTGAGATGTGCTGTGGAGTAGCTGTGACTCCAGTAGAAACATAAGATGTTATTTTTACATGTAATTTTTATGTCTGGGTGGCATGGTGGCTCAGTGGGTAGCACTGCTACCTCACAGCATCAGGGACCTGGGTTCAATTCTAGCCTGGGGTCACTGTTTGTGTAGAGTTTGCTCGTTTTCCCTGTGTCTGCGTGGGTTTCCTCCGGGTGCTCTGGTTTCCTCCCACAGTCCAAAGATGTGCAGGTTAGGTGGATTGGCCATGCTAAATTGCCCATAGTGTTCAGGGATGTTTGGATTAGGTGGGTTAGACAAGGGAAATACAGGGTTAGGGGGATGGGTCTGGGTGGGATGCTCTTCAGAGGGATGGTGTGGACTTGTTGGGCCAAATGGCTTGCTTCCACATTGTAGGAATTCTATGATAAGAGTTACCTGTTGGTAAATACTGGGCTGGAATTTCTGAGGAGTGACAATCTCCCCTTTTCACAGCAGTCAGCGACCATATTTTGAAATATAAGGATCTAGATCATAGGCACTTTAATAGCTGCTGCCAAATGGTATTTACATTTTGTAAAGTTTAATTGTATGTTAGAGTGCTAAGCAAGTGGGGGCAGTGAGTCAGGAGGATAGGGAGCCAAGAGGGCTGGTATAAGATGCCAGGTGGGTGGAGGATAGGATGTTGGGTGAACTGTTGCTAAATGAGCAGGGGGTAGTTCACCAGTGGGTAGGGTGCCATGTGAATAGTGTGCCAAGTTGCAAGGTGCATTGGTGTCATACAAGTGAATGAGTGTTTAGGGTAAATCAAGGATGGTGGGAGCTATCTGACTGAGTAGGGGACAGGGAAGGGTGGATGTTGGGTCCAAGAGGGTTTGGATCCAGCAGTGGAGGAGGATGTGTTTTAGTTTTTGGAGAGAGGAAAGCGGATTTCATAGGGAGATGAGGTTGAGAATGGTGATAAAGGGTAAGGTGCGGGGCATACCCAGAGTAGAAAGGAGGGAAAATGTACGCAGAACAGAATGGGGAGGGGCAGGGGAGTGTAAACCCACTTAACCTTGACACTGTGATACCGAAGCAATTCAAGTGGGGGATTTAAACTAAAATGTGGCGGTGGTAGGAGACAGTATAGACAAGGAGATAGACACCACTCTCTGCATCGAAGTGGATGTCTTTGGAAGGCTGTGTTCCCTACATAGTGCCAGGATTTGAGATATCAGCTCGGGGCTGGAGAGGAACTTAGGAGTGTGAGGCAGTAGATGCAGTAGTCATGCTCCATGTTGTTGTCAATAGCAGAGATAGGATGAGAAAAAGGTTGCACTTCAGATTACGAGCAGCTTTGGGGGTAAATTAAAAAGTAGCACTCAAAGGCAATGGCTTCTGTATTCATCACTGACCCTTAGGCACATGGTAATTAAGATTAGAGAACTGAATGAGTAGCTCAAAGACTGATATTGGGAAAATGGATGTCAACTAATGGGACACTGACACTGGTACTAGTGAGAGCTGGGGTTGTACTGTTTGACACCTTCCACCTGAATAGTGCTGGGACCAGTTTCTGGGGAGTCATATAACTGAAGCAGTTAGGGATTTTGAACTAAAAGGTGGGAGAAATTACGGGATGTACAGTAAATTATAAAAACAAAGCTACAGACTAAGGTGGTAGCAACATGAGTAATGATAAGCAGGGTAACAGAGTGAAGCTGGGTGAACACAGCAGGCCAAGCAGCATCTCAGGAGCACAAAAGCTGACGTTTCGGGCCTAGACCCTTCATCAGAGAGGGGGATGGGGAGAGGGAACTGGAATAAATAGGGAGAGAGGGGGAGGCGGACCGAAGATGGAGAGAAAAGAAGATAGGTGGAGAGAGTATAGGTGGGGAGGTAGGGAGGGGATAGGTCAGTCCAGGGAAGATGGACAGGTCAAGGAGGTGGGATGAGGTTAGTAGGTAGGAAATGGAGGTGCGGCCTGAGGTGGGAGGAAGGAATGGGTGAGAGGAAGAACAGGTTAGGGAGGCAGAGACAGGCTGGGCTGGTTTTGGGATGCAGTCGGGGGAGGGGAAGAGCTGGGCTGGTTGTGTGATGCAGTTGGGGGAGGGGACGAACTGGGCTGGCACTGGGACATGGTGGGGGAAGGGGAGATCTTGAAGCTTGTGAAGTCCACATTGATACCATTAGGCTGCAGGGTTCCCAGGCGGAATATGAGTTGCTGTTCCTGCAGCCTTCGGGTGGCATCATTGTGGCACTGCAGGAGGCCCATGAAGGACATGTCATCTAAAGAATGGGAGGGGGAGTTAAAATGGTTCGCGGCTGGGAGGTGCAGTTGTTTATCACAAACCGAGCGGAGGTGTTCTGCAAAGTGGTCCCCAAGCCTCCGCTTGGTTTCCCCGATGTAGAGGAAGCCACACCGGGTACATTGGATACAGTATACCACATTGGCAGATGTGCAGGTGAACCTCTGCTTAATGTGGAAAGTCATCTTAGTGCCTGGGATAGGGGTGAGGGAGGAGGTGTGGGGGCAAGTGTAGCATTTCCTGCGGTTGCAGGGGAAGGTGCCGGGTGTGGTGGGGTTGGAGGGGAGTGTGGAGCGAACAAGGGAGTCACGGAGAGAGTGGTCTCTACAGAAGGCAGACAAGGGTGGGGATTGAAAAATGTCGGGTGGTGGGTCGGATTGTAGATGGCGGAAGTGTCGGAGGATGATGCATTGTATCCGGAGGTTGGTGGGGTGGTGTGTGAGAACGAGGGGGATCCTCTTTGGGCGGTTGTGGCGGGGGCGGGGCGTGAGAGATGTGTTGCGGGAAATGCGGGAGACACGGTCAAGGGCGTTCTCGACCACTGTGGGGGGAATGTTGTGGTCCTTGAAGAACTTGGACATCTGGGATGTGCGGGAGCGGAATGCCTCATCCTGGGAGCAGATGTGGCAGAATTGGGAATAGGGGATGGAATTTTTGCAGGAGGGTGGGTGGGAGGAGGTGTATTCTAGGTAGCTGTGGGAGTCGGTGGGCTTGAAATAGACATCAGTTACAAGCTGGTTACCTGAGATGGAGACTGAGAGGTCCAGGAAGGTGAGGGATTTGCTGGAGATGGCCCAGGTGAACTTGAGGTTGGGGTGGAAAGTGTCGGTGAAGTGGATGAACTGTTCGAGCTCCTCTGGGGAGTAAGAGGCGGCGCCGATACAGTCATCAATGTAACGGAGGAAGAGGTGGGGTTTGGGGCCTGTGTAGGTGCGGAAGAGGGACTGTTCCACGTAACCTACAAAGAGGCAGGCATAGCTGGGACCCATGCGGGTGCCCATGGCCACCCCCTTTGTCTGTAGGAAGTGGGAGGAATCGAAAGAGAAGTTGTTGAGGGTGAGGACAAGTTTGGCTAGGTGGATGAGGGTGTCGGTGGAGGGGGACTGGTCGGGCCTGCGGGACAGGAAGCAGCGGAGGGCCTTGAGGCCATCTGCATGAGTACGAGGCCCGAAACGTCAGCTTTTGTGCTCCTGAGATGCTGCTGGGCCTGCTGTGTTCATCCAGCCTCACATTTTATTATCTTGGATTCTCCAGCATCTGCAGTTCCCATTATCACTGATACATTATTAATGATAAGCAGGGTGTGGCTAGAAGGGTCAGAGCCACAACAACAAGTGCTCCAGCAAATAAGACCACAGATTGCAAGAATGCTTAAAGAAAAAAACAGAATTTTAAGTTCTGTAGCTGAGTGTACACAACATCCAAAAAAAATCAAGAAATAATGGAGACTTGCGAGTAAAGTGTGATAACTTTTAGATGATCTTAATCCTCATATAAATTGGCCAAAGTAGACAATTACACATTTTCTCACATTATAGTCCATTTTCCAATTTTTTTAATCCAATCACTGCCTCTGTCTAAAACCCTTTGTGGACTCTTCAGGGCTTTTGATAGCTTTCCTTCCTAGCTATTATAAAGCAGCTACCATACATTTGGTGCAACCATCCAAGTCATTGAAATGGATCGTGAGTAATTGAGGCCCAGGTGTTGATTCTTGTGGCTGATCAACTCGTAACAGCCTACCAACCTGAAAGTGAGCCTTTCATCCTTACCCTCTGCTTCCAGTTCACTAACCAATTTCACATCAATGTTAACATCAGGTTTTTTATTTTGTAGAGAGTCTAAAATCGGGGGACACAGATTAAAAATGAGGGAGATTTCCATTTTAAGACTCCGTTAATGAGATTTTGCTTTTCTCTGTCGCTCATTAATGTACAGAATTCACCTTGTCAAGAGGCAGACTGCGATATTGAGTGTATTCAAGGTTGATTTAGATAATTGTTTTGACTGATAAGAAATCACTATGAACTTTGGTCAAGAGAATAAAGGTGAGGCCACAATCGGATTACATATTATCATACAGGGTTCTGCAGCAGGCTGTATGGATTGATAACCCTACACCTGCTCCTAATTGTTCTATCCATGAGTAGTGGAAGAAAGGAAAGTGATTTACAAACCCAATTCCAGAACCCTCCATCCACATCTGTTTTCCTTTCCACATGTTTTCTTTTAGATGGGGTTCAGCATTTAAATTTGATTGCCACCAATGCCAGCTCATGGTGAGTTGTATGAAATCATACTCGGACGGTGACAATTGTTGCCCAGTCTGTTTGGTGGAGCAGCGTGGGGCTGAGGATGGGGCTCCTCTTCCTCTCCAGGGGATCTAAGGTAAAGCTGAAGGGCTGCTGTTATGCTTGTTGGAAAGGGTGCCAGCAGGAAAGTACAGATCAAGGCAAACAGCCGAAATTACCTCCAAATTGACAGAAATTATCTCCAACTCAGAGAAAACACACATTCCAGAACAGGTCCAGTGAGTGGCTTACAATAGTCATAGAAACATACACCAAAGTCACAGACCCTTTGGTCCAACTCATCCACACTGACTAAATATCCTAAATTAATCTAGTCCCATTTCTCAGTATTTGGCCCATATCCCTCGCAACCCTTCCTATTTTTTCAAATATCCAGCTGCCTTTTAAATGTTGTAATTGTGCCAGCCTCCACCACTTCCTCTGGCAATCCGTACCATACATGCACCACCCTCTGCATGAAAAAGTTGCCCCTTAAGTCCCTTTTAAATCTTTCTCCTCGCACCTTAAACCTATGCCCTCTTGTTTTGGACTCCCCTATGCTAAGAAAAGACTTTGTCTCTTCAGCCTATCCATGCCCCACATGATTTTATAAACGTCTTTAAGTTCACCCCTCAGCCTCTGATGCTCCAAGGGTAATAGTCCCAGCCTGTCAGTCTCTCCCTGTAGCTCAAACCATCCAACCCTGGCAACATGCTTATAAATCTTTTTCTGAACCCTTTCACGTTTAACAACGTCTTTCCTGTAGCAAGTTGCTTTCAATAAACAGACATTGATGATTGTAACTACACATTCAGAGTATGGGTTGCAACCTGTCATTCATCTCCCATCCAATCCACCATGCTATGGTACAACCAAACAAGGATAGACATCGGCAGAGGTGGTGACATAGTGGCCATGTTGCTGAGTTTAGTAATTCAGAGCCCATACTCAAGCTATATAGTAAGCTGTAGGCTGAGTCATCATGGTCCTCATTGCTTGTTGCAAAAACCCATTTCGTTCATGTGTGACCTTTAGGTAAGGAAATCTGCCATCATTGCCTGATCTGGATGACAGGTGACGCCCCATCTAAATCAGGTTGTGATCACCCTGAAGTGGTCTAGCACATCATTCAGTTTAAGAGAAATTTTGGACGGGCAACAAAACATCTCATTAAAGATTTTTTTACAAACATCAGTCCCACCTTTGTAATGCAAATGAAATGGGGAAATTTATGGAAATCAAAAACAGAAACCCAGTTTTAATGCATCCATTCTCCGTAGAGGTGGACCTGTGAGCTTAACTTTTAAAAAAGGCTTAATACCTCAGATTTTGGGTCAAATTTAGATTTGACATTGGATAGCCTTTTTTTTGATGGGGGGGGGGAACAAAATGGTTACAGGGAAACAAGAACTGGAGCATTAAATGTTAATAGATTAAGAGGAACAGGAATGTTTCATTTACCCTTTCCAGTAATCTGCTTGATTTTCTTCCCAAAAAGTGACCTTTGGAAATCTTGTCCTCATCCTCTCTGGGTGTCATCTTCCGCCATATATCATTGACGTCACTTTGCCCTAATTGCCCCAGGTCCTTCCTGAGCAACTCTCAGGTTCGATCCTATACGTTTCCTCCACAGCCTCTTAACTGGACTGGCTGCCAGGAGGGGAGTGAGAGCAGAGTTACTGAAATTGCAATAGGTAGGGCATTTTGAGGTTCCCCATTGTAACCCCACCTCATTTCTGTAAATATTGGAGACAAGCTGTCAGCAACCAAATTTTTAAAAACCCACCTTTTAGTAATATTCATAAAATATTTAAATACATATATAATATGTATTCAACCAATTAATACTCATATAAGTACGCTGCTTTACTTGCAACTAATTGTTTTGCTGTAATTAGTGAATGGAAGAAAATAAATGTTTATAATTTGTTAATTGAGGCAAACAACATTGATCTCTGGAGCTCTGAATCCATTCTTCATTAGGAGCAGCCTTAGGAGTTGATTATTTAGGCCACAAAGTAACTGAATCTCTATGAAACATAAACAGCAATATATTTGCTAAGTGAGCGGGACATGCAGTCAGAAGCAATAAGAGATGATGCTGTGGTCCTGATGATTACTGCTTAGTTGCTTCACTGAATGTGTAATGATATTATCTTAGATTCAGCATGTTCACATTAATTTACATTATGCCATGATTTTTACATTACAAATAATTTTCGAATTGTGAACTAATTTTGCAACTTTTTGTGCCAAAAATGGATAGCTGTTGATATAGTAGGCCAGGCAAAAGTGCATTCAGTTGTCAACCTGACATATACTTTGGTCAGTTCATTTGAATAATTAGCATACATCCTCAATGGATGTTCGGTCTTGCACTGAGAGCCAGACTAAAGGGGGGATGCTGGAAATATAACTAACAGCTCAAATTTCAGCACATATGCATGCTTAATTCATATTATATGGAAGCAAAGTTCCTATAATGGCTCCAAATGAATTTTATGTTTTACCAAGGATGAAATACCAGGCAAAAATGAAATGCAAGAATACACAATGAATAATCACAAAATAAAGGTCACAGCCCTAAAACATTGATACTCTTTCTCCACAGATATTACCAAAGCTGCTGATTTTTATTTTTATTTCAGATTTCCCACAATCAGATGGATCAGGAAAATTAAAGAGTGTACTTCTTCCTCAAATAGAGGCTCAACCAGTTTCCATCCATGAATTCCTTTCATTCGCCTTCACGTGCACCATTTCTGACTCTTCCTTTCCCTTCTGTCTCCATTTCTAGGAGTAGTCTATGAATCAATATTAATTATCAGTAAATTGATGCCCATAGTTACGTTAACATTATTTCCTCACATTCTCCTAGCTGTAAGAATTCCAGTTGATTCCCGCAGTTTCTTCATCTCTATCTTTGTTCAGATGATGCACTCTTCTGCACTTGCGTTTCTGATACATTGTCCAATTTCATAAATGAGGAGTCTTCCCTTAATGTGGTTAGCAAGACCCTTGACCCTGTCCATTTACTTTTGCTTTCACCCTTTCAACTCCCTCACGGAATCATAATTGGATCACTCTTGTCCTCACCTTCTACCCCCATCATATTTAATGAATCATTCCCCACCACTTCCCGCATAATGCCACCACCAAACAAGGAAGGAACTATTCGTTCCTGGCAACATTTCCTTAAATCTTCATGTGCGGCCGCTTCAGGGTTCTTCACATAGTGAGTGACGTGCAAAATGGAGATGAGGAGGGAACTTGACTAGTGGTGGCATGAAGATTTGCTTCCTTTTATTTCCTTCTCTAACACCACCGCACCTTACCATATATAGATATTTATCTTTCTGTTTAGCACACTGTAATTGCTGCTCTCAATTTGTCTCTTCTACATCCTGGAGACCGAATGCAAACTGACTACTTTCAGAAATATATATCAGAGATAATAGGAACTGCAGATGCTGGAGAATCTGAGATAACAAAGTGTAGAGCTGGAAGAACACAGCAGGCCAAGCAGCATCTTAGGAGCACATGATGCTGCTTGGCCTGCTGTGTTCATCCAGCTCTACACTTTGTTATCTCTACTTTCAGAAATGTCTCTGGTCAGTCTGCAAGCATGACACTAAGCTTTTGACCAGTTCTTCACCTCATATCCACTTTGATCGTTTGATATTTGGGCTACTACAGTTTTCCAATCAAGACCAACACAAGCTTGAGGAACATCACCTTATCGCTTTGACTCAGCACTCTCCAACCTTCTGGACTTCAAAATTTAATTGAATAATTTTAGATCACAAATCCCATTTTATTTATTGCTTTTTTTTCTCTCTCTCTCTCTCTCTCACTCCTCTTTCTTATTTCCTTTTTTATTTCTTTTGGACTGTAGCTATCAGGCTTCTATCATACATACCCCTTCTAAACATACCTGTTCTTTCTTTACTTGTTTCATTACCACTTTGTTTGCCTTTGCACCACAAACATCACTTAACCTCTCCTCCTCTCACCCCATCAGACACTTTCCCATACGTTTTTTTTCTTCACCTTCTCCCTTACCCTCAAAACTCTTTACATTGTTCAGAGAGGTCTTGTTGCACAGAAGTAGCTTCCTCTATCTGAGTGAGAAACTCTGATTTCTAGTCCATCTCAGAATAGCTTGTGGCTGACGACAATAATTCTCCAGCGTCAGGTGGTATCTACAAATCTTACAAGTGGCTTTCCATCAATATTAGTGAAAGGAGAGTGCACAGAGTATACAAGTATGTTCAAAAATGGCCTATAACACTGCTTGCTTCAAGGAAATTAAGGAAGATGGAAAGCACGCTATGAAGTAGCATTCTGTGAAAAGAAAACTCCTCGTATTTTTCCCACATGAGGTCTCCAACTCTGTTACCAGCCTCATCTCAAAATTGGGCACTCATTGAGAAAATTTTGAAGCCTAATATTTTGGCCTGATTTCTACTCTCTCAAGCCATTCTCCCATCTCCAGGTCTATCTGAAGCATTTTAAGCTTCTCCTGCTGCTCAGTTAACATTGGAACAAGGGAGATATTTCATCTTAAGTGGCCAAAAATGGCAGCCTGGTTTAGAATCATCGTATAATTCCTACAGTTGCAGGAAGAAGCCATTGGCCCATTGAAACTGCATCAACTGTCTGAAGAGCACCCCGCCCTATAATCTACCATTTCCCTATGGCTACTCCACCTAGCCTGCACATCCCTGGGTACTACAGGACAAATTAGCATGGTCAAACCACCTAACTTGGACTGTGGGAAGAAACAGGAGCACGCAAAGGACAGCAACATAGATGCAGGAAAATATACAATCTCCACACAGACAGGCAACCAAGGCTGGGGTGCAAACCCAGGTCTCTGTTGCTGTGAGGTAGTAGTGCTAGCCACTGAGCCACTATGCCACACCATCAAGGCAAAGGCTATTGCAGGGAAGACTGAAGCTTTGTTTTCAGTTCTTGCTCCAAACTCTATTCCATAGCTACTAACTCCATCACTCTCTCTGACAATAGCCTGAGATTAAACCAGTCCATTCATAAATTCACTGTCACAAGAGTTTGCGATCGAAGGAGAGACAAGGTAAATGTTTAAGACCAGGCTTGATCATTAACTTTAGGAATGGGTGTTAATGTTTCAGCACAATGCAAATAAGAGGATTTTGGGTCTAAAGGCTAGACATAAATTTGTTCAGACAAATGGTCTGTTTCTATGTTGTAAGGTCTACATAATTCAGTGCAAGGAAGTTATTTCATGTTTTATATCCCTTAGAGCTAGCAGACAGATGAGATTGCAAAAAATGACCTTTTCCAATGAAATTTCCACTAGAAGTCAGTGCTTGTGTGAAAGATGAACACAAATATGAATTGATTGGGGTAAATGACCTGTCTCCATGTCGTACATTATATGTAATACAATGTAAAATCATTTATTTTGTGTTTCATACCCTATGGCTAGCAGACAGATAAGATTTTACAAGTGAATTTTCCAATGAAATATTTGCAAAGAGCTTCCCTTGGGCTTTTCCGGCTCACCTGTTGCAACTTTAGGAGAAGTTTGTTAGAAGACCTCGGTTGCATTTGCATGCAGGATTGCATGGGTACACATGGCCAAAGGACAATTCACTGCACATTGAAGAAAACCTTTAAGATGTAGTTAAAGAAAATGTACAAATCTGCAGTTAGCATACTTTAGCAGAGTCCATAACAAAGAAACATATCCATGAAATAAATAATTTTACATTTACCCTGTTGTCTTATGTCAATAAGTAAATTGACCTGGGAAGCTACCTCTCATCTAAGGCTGACGCTGATGTGGAGATTCAACATTGCATCCAAGCTGTGAGTGCCACCGTTGGACAGCTAAGGATGAGCGCCTCTGATGACTGTGATATCTGTGATGATGAGGTTGTTGACTTGCTCACTGAGCTGGCTTGTTTTTATTCAGAAGTTTCGTCGCTTTGCTATGTGACCTCATCAGTGGGCCCTCCGATGAAACAATGTTATTCTACTCCGCTTGGAATTTATACTGTCCGGTCTATTGTGGTAAGTATTATCATTTCTAGTTTTGATTTGATACAAACCCATACAGGCACACAATAAGAGAAGGAAAAAGGAAGTGTTCCACATATTCCATCAAAGTATCCCTCAAGGAATGCGACACAAGTGTCAGCGAATGGGAGATGCTCTTCAGAAGAAAAGCAACTTGGAGAAAACCTCTGTGTGAAGGGAAACAAGTCTTTAAGAAGTCACAGCAGCAAGGGAAAGGAAGCGGAAAATAAACTGTCAACAATCTTGAAGCTAAGGACAAATACCACTTCCCAGAAACATCTGCCAAATGTGTTGATGGAGATGTGGTTCTAAGATCAGGCTCATCAGCCACACAAGAACCTGTAGGACCCATTACCAGTGACATGAAATTTCCTAGGTGGACAATCATACTTGTCAGCAAATGATTGCGGACGATGGCAGCTTTAGTAAATGTGCATTTGATTGAAAACTTGTAATCAATCAAAATTCAACAAATAAAAATATTTGTTACATCAATGACAATATATAGCAGAAACATTTAGACCAGCACACACAAATGAACTATTTTGTTTGTCGTAAGATAATCATTCTTATCTATTTCGGAATTGAACTCAGCATCACTCTGCAGCATAAACCAACCATCCAGCCAACTGAGCTAACCATACATACAAAAGTAAACCAAAAGAAGTAATTCTCTTGTCAATTAGGAGAAAGAGAAACAGAGGGTCAGGAGATGTAATGACTGAAATGTTCACTGCCAATACAATGGATATCATCTTCTTTCTTTGGTCCATAGGGGAAATTGATTGGTGTTTGAGAAGAAAAATGTTGATGGCTGATCAAATGAATCGGGTTTGATTACAGCGCTAGTTTAATTCCTTGTGAATTTAATCTTTACAGTTTGACATTGAATTCTCACTTGCATTTCTATACGGTGAAGCTTAGCATCCCACTGCTTATAGCTGCTCTCCTTTTTCTGGATCTTGGCAGGCTGCCATTGCCTATGAATTTCCAAGGAAATCTTAGGCCGTTCCCTTCTTAAAACCCATACCTGCGTCAAAAAAGATGGGGTTTGAATTCAGGTAGAAACACTGGTCAGCTGTCCTTGAGACACAAACGATATTTTATTCAGGAAATAAATGAATAGTTTAATGCCCACCTTTTTACAACTTTGACATTCTCCGCACATTTCCGAGATTTCGGATACTCTTAGAATGGAACATTCTGCTTTCTCTGATTGCACATTTAGAGACAGGGAGGGTATTTAATCAGACAGGAGGGTGATAGGTGAACACTCCTTCCTCCACCCTGATGGGATCCAGTGTGGGACAGCCTTGTATCAGCTTTTGTACCTCACTGTAAATTGATGCCCTTATGTTGACAATTAACAAACACTTATAGACCTCAGCCCATTGCTGCTAGTACCAACCTGTCTGTAGGTGAGCCTGTCACTATGCAGTGAACATGATTGTTAAACCTGTGTAGGTTGTTTGTCACTGTTTAGTGGGTCTTCCTCCTTCAATCACACTCAGTGCTTGACTCACAGTCCCATCATCAAGAAGAGGCAATCCCCCTGCCACATCTCACTGTGTGACTCTGAACCCAGGTAACCCCTCCTGCCACATCTCACTGTGTGACTCTGAACCCAGATAACCCCTCCTGCCATTGTTTGCCTTGAGTTAAGTTGCTCCTTGATCCTGGGCCTCAGTTGATTATTTTTCCAGCATCATCCATCACTTCCCCAATAATATTACTGAGCAAAAACAGCTGTCACTCTCTTATCGCCTAGCAACTTGCAGAAGGTGATACCTCTGCCCAGGTTTCTGATCCTGGGGAAGACCTCCCTGTGACCACTCAACTACCAGATTGGCATGTGGCTAACTGGGTCTGCCCCAAAGGAAGTGACATGGGTCTTTTGCCAGCTCTAATGCCATCACCTCCATGAGATTATACTCCAAGCACTGTTCACACACAAGTTGCTGCCATCGCTTCTGAATTCAAATACATTGTGCTTTCTTTCCAGTAAAACAATCTCCCACCTCCCCTTTACCTCTGGCAATATTAATACAAAAAAACCAGTGAGTATAAAAAAGTGTTTGGGTGTTCAGAAGGCTTTTGACCAAGTTCCCAAATAAGAGGTCAATCAACAAGATTACAGCACATGGGATTGGGACAACATTTCGGTTTGTATCGAGAATTGGATAACAGATGGAAGGTAGAGTCGAGAATAAACAGCTCATCTTAGGGTATCAGGTTGTTACTAGTAGTGTCTCAAGAATCCATGCTGTGGCCACAACTGTTCACAATCAGTACAAATGTTTTGGATGTGGGACCAAATGTAACATTTCCAAATTCACTAATGACCCAAACTAGATGGGAACGTAAATTGTGAGGATGATGCAAGGAATCTTCAAGTGGCCTTGGGCAGGCTAAGCAAATGAGCAAGAACTTGACAGATGGAATTTTGGGCAGATTTTTACCATGTTTTGGCTAAGTGTGAGTCACATCAAGTTTGCGGGACTGAATTTTTGTAAGGCTAAGCGAGTTTTCACACCATATCTTACAAGGTTTGAATCATTGTTTAAGGTCTTAGAGCAGGAACAGCAGCCTATTTCCATCCCATCTTAGCAAATGCCATTCCCGAAGCAACTCACCACTTACTGGAGATCCCGGGATTGACTGGCATCACAAGCACTTGTGTTATCTTTAAAAGGCTGTGTGGAACCAGATAAACACCGTGTGTCTGGAGCTGCTCAGCATAGTTCCTTACGTTTGCCCTTGACATGGCAGACAGGAAGAGATCCACATCTCACTTGCAGATATGGTCCTGGGACTCCGGCTGAACGGGGTGCAGAACCGGTGGGATTCTCTCTTTCTCCAGGGGTAGCAGTGAAAACCGTGACACCAGACCATAGCAGCTTTGTCCAAGGTTGTCACTGTCTCAGCCATCTGAAGGAATGACCAGCGCTGTCTGTAGGAAGAATGTTCACCGTCCCACCAGCATAGGAGTCACAGTCTCTCCCTGAGATCTTTCTGCTATTATATCAACTTCCCAAAGTTCATGCTCTAAACTGTCATATTACCTGCAGCATCTCCACCTATCCTCACCTGCCCCAAACTACAGCACCGCTAACTCTGTGCTGTCTTCTCACTCACTCGGGATGTGCCACCCACATTCATCCCCCTATAATACCTTCATCTTTCATTCCAGTAGCAAATCGTCCCACAATAGGCCCGGAAAGAGTCCAGGCAGTTGGTCCTGCCATTCAGTTCCTCACCTCTTACAGCAAACTCTTACTTTGACCGTTTCAAGCAAGGTCTGGACAGCTATGGGAGACTGCACTTGACTTACTGTGTCAAAGCCCTCTGAGCCAAGGTTATTCCCCCTTGAATAGACTGAGGCCATGATAAAGCTTCCTTCTTTTGTGTTGGTGCTAAATTGCATAGCAAGAAAGTAGTAATATGACCCTTGCCTCTTTGGTTAAAGGCAAAGTGCAAGACAGCAAAGTAATGCAAAGCAGGGATGCAGTGAGATTCAGGTTAGGCTCAAATGTGTCAAGAGATTGGAGATGCAGCCTGGTCTAGTCCAGAAGCTCAATTGGGCATGTTGATGAGCACAGACTGTCCTTGTTGCAGCATTATAATGATAGTTGAAGCATTGAAGTTCAGAAGTTTCCTGAAAGTGGGTCTGAGGTTGATAGAAGCTGGCAACTGTCAGATGCTATATTCTTGGACATGGGGTGAGTGCAATCAGTGCTCATGAAGCATGCTGAGATGTTGATGTCCAGACTCTAACAAGGAGGTCTTTAAACCTGCCAAGAAGCTACACTGGTTTCCATGTCCAGTTTTCCCAGTTTGCATGATGCATTTGGTCAGATTGCAACCCATGATGAGTTGACCTATTAGCAAGCTGTTTAACAAGCAAGAAAACAAAGTCAAATGGAAATTAATTGCACTTTGATGAGAATCTTGCCACATTACTTAAGCAAAGTGCGGAATGCAGTGAGCTGATCTGCATGATAAAACAACCATCTGATCTAATTCTAACATTCTTCACACTATAGGCCACATCAGTCAAAAACTGATAAGGTGCTTCCCTTAATATCAATAAGTGTAAAGCCATGACCTTTGATTGAAAAAAAACAGAAGACAATCTGTTTCTTATATAATGAGAAGCTGGGATTAATTCATATTCAACAGGACTGGTATCCTAGTTCATAAGTCACTGAAAGCTGGAATACAGCAACAGCAAGCAATTAGAAAGTTTTTTTTTATCACAGCGTTATTTGAGTGCAACAGTAAACTTGCTGCAGTTTTAGAGCACCTTGATGAGACCTTACCTGAAGCATTGTGTACAGTTTTGGAATCTTTATCTAAGGAAGAAAAGACTTACAATAGAAAAAATACAATATGGGTTTCCTAAACTAATAAATAGAATGATGGGTTTTCTTGTGAGGAGCGATTGAGGACTCCGAGCCTGCATTCGATAGAGCTTCGAAGACTGAGAGATGATCTCATTGAAACATTACAAAATTATTACAATATGGACACAAATACAATGTTTTCTCAAGCGGTTGAGTCTAGAACCCAAGAATGTAAGCTAAGTATAAGGAGCAGACCATTTAAAAATGAACTGAGGAGAATTGTGTTCACTCAGAGGCTGTTAATCTTTGAAATGCTATGAACCAGATGTTTGGGGCAGTATGTTTGAGATTGTTTGAGGTTAAAGACAATGATCAATCGATTAATTACATCAAAAGCTCTGGAGATAGAGTAAAAAAGTGGCACTGTGGCAAATTATTAGCCATGATCTAAATGAATGGTGGAGCAGGGTCATCAGGCTGAATGGCTATTTCTGCTCTTGCATTCCAATGTTTCTAAATAAGCCCCTCAGTCATAGTCCCAAAGCATGACAATCTTATAAACCTCATCAAAGTGACAATTGGCTGAGTCCATGGTTACATTCATGCCTGGCTGTTCTTGGAGAGGGAGCAAATGCTGTAAATGCCTTAAAAGAGAAGGTGGGCAGCATGGCAGATAATAGTGTTTTATTTCTTCCTGCAACTCCATTTTAATTTGGCTGCTTCTCTCTCTCTCTCTATCCCGCGCCTTCCTCACTGTCAATGGTTTGCATTGGCTACACAAGTGATTAGTGGAGGTGGTTGGTAGTTTTAAAAAAAAGTCATTGTAATTTGGTGGTGGGAAAATTGCTCGGTTATGTGAGATAGCACTTCTGAATATAAATTAAACAAAATCAATTGATTGAGCTTTTGTTCAAGGTGGAAATGGAGAGGCATCAAACAGTAATAGTGCAGTGGGATGAGCGGGGAAGGTGTACAGTAATTGGGTGGCCCTGCTGAACAGGAAATGGCCAGGGCAGTTGACTGGAAACTACTAACATGAAGCAGGGTATTTCAAAAGTCAAGGATGTAAGTGCAAAAAGACTGAAGAAGGGAAGAAAACAGTGTTGTGACAGAATTAAATTAGTTCAGTGGGATAACAGCAGGTTGAAATGATGGCTCCACCAGGTCAGTCCTGTTTTAGATCTCAGGAAGGAAATGGATTATGCAAGGAAGGTTGCCAGAGAGTAAGAGGTCAGTGACAGTCATGGAGATAATGGATTGATGCTAAATTGTTGAACAACGTTCCAGTGGGAGGTCAGAGGAAGTGTTGGCTTTCAGTTTCACCATCTTTCAGTGCAATGTTGCATGCGCACTGTCTTACTAATAGCCTCAGAAATGTACATAGTGGGGAAACATCAGCCGCAGCTATCAGAGTTTGCTTCACCACAAAGAATTGGCTTCAGCTTCACAGACATAAGAACCACTCTATCCCAAGAGATTCACACTGTAATGAAGCAGCCAAGAGCTGTCGTCATCGAGGAACAGTTCAGAGTCTATGGTGGTAGGAACTGTTTATGTTGACTAAAGAATTGTTGTGATTCTTGACTGGTGGGGAAAATCTTGAGGGAAATACATATTTCTAAACTTACAGCAATTGTTATCGGGCAATTGAGACAAATATCAGCTATAATTGATTCGATGTGTGTTGAAACAAGAGACCTAAAAGCCAGGATGATGTAGCCAATGATACAACTGAAGGTGTCCCTAATGAAATATGCCCACAATTATGTGGCATCTTGTAAAAGTTTGTGTTGTGCATATTTTCTCTGGAGTAAACGATTGACTGCCAGCTTTCCTTGCTGGCTTTGGTTCCCTTTCTCTATATTCTCCTCATAAAAGGCACAGGGAAATGCCTTAAGGGAAAGTTACAGCCTCCTGTGGACAAAGGGCAGCAAGAGATAAAAAATGAACAGGCATTAGCAGCAAAAAGGTTTTGTATATTCAATAATTCCTGGCTATCTATTAGCTTTTAATTAACACAATTTCTGCCAGCTTCCTGCCACTTATGATTCAATGACATTTATTTCACATATTCAGTTTTTGAGTCCATAGAGCAGGGTAAACTTTTATTAATGCATTCACAGGATGAGGGTATTGCTGGCAGGGTCAACACTTATTGCCTATTGCTAATTGCCTTTGAGGATCCGAGGAGTTTATTTCATTTAGATTTACATGTGGCTTCTGGGATTATGGCAGACATTGTAGGTTGTTCGTTGTCAATTGAACATGTTAGATGTTAAAAGCTAACAATCAACTTGAACTCCATAAATAATAATTGGTTAATGGGTCAACAGACTGTTGAGGCATAAGAGAGAGAGAGAGAGAAAGAGAATTGTAGGTTACTGCCTGTAAGTAAACAGAAATAAATTACCTTCAATTCCAGGAGTATTTTTAGCAGCTGCAAGGGGATAACTGTGGAAAAAAATATGTAACTCTAGTATGGGTGATTAATGTGTAACTTTAGGGATTTGTGTAACAAATATAAACAGAGGAATAGTATAGAATGGATGCCTGTTACAATTTGATTAAGCAGACTGTAACTGAGAAGCTTTGGGACAGTTAAACCAGATTCTTACAGTGGTTAAACATGAAGGAGTTGAAGGAGTTAGAAACTGAAAGGTGATGTTCCTTTGAAGCTTAATAAGAGAGGATTCCAGAGAGAGTGTACAAAGAAATCTAATGCTATCCGTTTACTGTATCATTTGATTGCTTAAGCTAGATAGACATTGTATTTGGTATAGTCAACTGGCTTATGCCTTCTCAAAGCAAGAACCACTGAGGGAAGGAAGTAGTCACAACATTCACATGGAAAATTGTAAACCGACCATTCCAGGCTGACATTCAATTGATCATCAGTCAATTCACTGTGCGTAGATGCCTGAAACAAATCACAGGTTATTTGTTTACGACATAAAACCTGCTTATTCATTTTCTCCATTGACAATGGACAGCAGCATGATATGATTAGATTAGATTAGATTCCCTACAGTGTGGAAACAGGCCATTCGGCCCAACAAGTCCACACCACCCCTTGAAGCATCCCACCCAGACCCATCCCCCTATAACCCACACACCTCTGAACACTACGGGCAATTTAGCATGGTCGATTCACCGAGCCTGCACATCTTTGGACTGTGGGAGGAAACCGGAGCACCCGGAGGAAACCCACGCAGACACGGGGAGAATGTGCAAACTCCACACAGACAGTCACCTGAGGCTGGAGTCGAACCTGGGTCCCTGGCACTGTGAGGCTGCAGTGCTAACCACTGAGCCACCGTGCTATGATAAAGCAAGTTGACAAAATGGAAGGACTGGTTGAGGTTGAAGAGGTCACATCCTTACCAGCAATACATACTCACTGAATCAATGCCATCACCTGTGTCAACTGGAAGGAATTCCAAAGCATAGAAATATCTGGAGAAACTCAGCAGGTTTGCCCGTATCTGTGGAGAGAGAAAAAGGGTTAACACATTGTGTCCTTCAGAACCGAAACGTGTTGGAAGATGGTTTATTTTTTATACCTTTGACAGAGGCAGAGGAAAAGATAGAGAACAGACAGGGTAGAGGACAAATGTAAAAGACAAAGGGGTTGTTAAGACCAAAGAAAGAGGAAAGAATGTACAATGAGTATATACAAGGCATGAATGACAGAATTCACCTCGAGCTCAAAGGGCAAAGTAAACAAAACACAAAAATGACGCAGCTGCTGAGGTGATGTGGGGGATGGAAAATGTAAAGAAAATCTGGAGAACAGGTAATTTTTAAAGTTATTTAATCTGAGGTTACAAAGTGCCTAAGTGGTAAATGAAGTGCTCCTCGAACTTGCATTGCGCTTTGTTAGAATACTGTAAACAAAGCCCGTGTTAACATTACAGCAAGATAGTTTATTGAAATGCCAAGTAACTGGAAGATCATTTGCACGCAACAGAGTGTTCTGTAAAATAGTCATTCAGAGTATGTTCAGTCTCACAGTGTGAAGGAGACCACATTGTGAGCAGTGAATGCAGAGTAGATTGAAAGAAATACAAGTGAAACGTCATTTCACCTGGAAGGTGTGTCGAGGGCCTTTGACAGTGAAGAGGTAGTGGATGAATGGGCAAGTGTTCCACTTTCTTTAATTGCATGGAAAGATACCATAGTCAAGTGCAGAAGTATTAAGACATAAGGAGGAGTGGACTAGGGTATCATAGTGGGAACTTCCCTGTGGAATACTGACAATGGAGGGAAGGGGAAGATGGTGATGGCATCCAGCCAGAGTTGATGGAAATTGTGATCCTTTGAATGTAGAGACTAATGGGATGGAAAGTAAGGACAAAGGGCACCCTATCATTGTTTGGGGAGGTAGGAGAAGGGGTTAAGGACAGAATTGTGGAAGATAGCTCAGACATTGCAGAAAGGTCTGTCAGCACACTGAATGGGAATCCTTGGTTGAATGAAAAGACGGTCATGTCAGAGACATTATAGTGGAGGGTGACTTCACCAGAACAGATGTGACGGAGATAGAGAAAGAGGGAGAATGAAACGCAAGCCTTGTAAGAACAAGGTGTGAGGAGGTGTTGTCAAGTTAACTGCAGGAGTTGGTAGATTTTTAGTAGATATTGGCGGACAGCCTTTCCCCAGAAATTGAAACAGTGAAGTTAAGGAAGAGAAGGGAAGAGTCAAAGATGGACCACTTGAAGGTCAGAGAAGGATAGAAATTAGAAGCAAAACTGATTAAATTTTCTAATTCCGGACAAGAGCAGGAAGCAGGGCTGAAGACACAATTGATATATTGGAGGAAATTTGTGGATGATGACTCAAGTACTAAAAGAAGGAATGTTCCACATACACCACCAGGAAACTGGAATAGCTGAGACCCATGCAGGTATCCATGGCCATACCTTTGACTTGGTAGAAATAGGGTGAGTTAAAGGAGAAGTTATTCAAAGTGCAAGCAAGCTCAGCTGGAGGAGAGAGTAGTAGTGGGTGGAAACTGTTCAGGCCTCTTTTCAAGGAAAAAGCAGAAAAGTCTTCAAACTATGCTGATGGGGAATGGATGTGCACAGGGATTACACATTCATGGTGAAGAGGAGGTGACTAGGACTAGAAAAATGTAAATTATGGAACAATCTGTAAACATCAGAAGAATCATGAATGTAAGTGGGAAGAAACTGAACACAGTGTAAAATAGAGTCAAAAATGGGAAGAAAAAGGTTCAGTGGAACACAAACAGGCTGAAACCATGGACAAAATTACACTTTTCCAAATGTCTATGATATTTGTTACCAGCCACACAGCATTGTCAGAGTCATTGAATCATACATCATGGAAACAGACACTTCAGTCCATTTAGTCCACACCAACCATGCTCCCAAACTAAAATAGTCCTATTTGCCTGCATGTGGCCCATTTCCTGCTCAATCTTTCCTATTCATGTACTTATCCTAATGTCGTTTTAAATGTTGTAACTGCATCTCCATCCACCACTTTCTCTGGTGTTCATTCCACACTCTAATCATTCTGCAGAAAAAAACATTTGTTCCTTGAGTCCTATTTAAAACTTTCTCCTCACTTTTAAATTTTATGCCCTCTAGTTTTAAAGCCTTCCGGTCCAGGGAAAACACCCTTGCTGTTCATTTCATTTATGCCGCTCATGATTTTAGAGACCTCTATAAGATCACCAATCAACCGCTGAGGCTCCAGTGAAAATAATTCTAGTCTATCCAGCCTCTGCTGATAACTCAGACCCTCCAGTCCTGGCAACATCTTGGTAAATCTTTTCTGAACCATTGTGTAAGTGTATGCTTGCTTTCCTAGCAGCTGCCGCAATATCTTAAAACAGCCTATATCCTACAAAGATAATAAAGTGTGGAGCTGGATGAACACAGCAGGCCAAGCAGCATCTCAGGAGCACAAAAGCTGACGTTTCGGGCCCAGACCCTTCATCAGAGAGGGGGATTGGGAGAGGGTTCTGGAATAAATAGGGAGAGAGGGGGAGGCGGACTGAAGATGGAGAGAAAAGAAGATAGGTAGAGAGGAGAGCATAGGTGGGGAGGTAGGGAGGGGATAGGTCAGTCCGCCCCCTCGATAATGACCCCACCCCTGAGCACCAAACCATCATCTCCAATACTATGCATGACCTCATCACCTCAGGGGACCTCCCACCTACTGCCTCCAAACTCATTATTCCCCAAAAACGCACGGCCCGTTTCTATCTCCTTCCCAAAATCCACAAACCTGCCTGCCCTGGTCGACCCATTGTCTCAGCCTGTTCCTGCCCCACCAAACTCATCTCCACCTATCTGGACTTCATTTTCTCCCCTTTGGTCCAGGAAGTCCCCACATACGTCCGTGACACCACCCACGCCCTCCACCTCCTCCAGAACTTCCAATTCCCTGGACCCCAACATCTCATTTTCACCATGGACGTCCAGTCCCTATACGCCTGTATTCCTCATGCAGATGGCCTCAAGGCCCTCCGCTTCTTCCTGTCCCGCAGGTCCGACCAGTCCCCCTCCACCAACACCCTCATCCGCCTAGCCGAACTTGTCCTCACCCTCAACAACTTTTCTTTTGATTCCTCCCACTTCCTACAGACAAAGGGGATGGCCATGGGCACCCGCATGGGCCCAAGCTATGCCTGCCTCTTTGTAGGTTACGTGGAACAGTCCCTCTTCAGCACCTACACAGGCCCCAAATGCCACCTCTTCCTCTGTTACATTGATGACTGTATCGGCGCCACCTCTTGCTCCCCAGAGGAGCTCGAGCAGTTCATTCACTTCACCAACAACTTCCACCCCAACCTCAAGTTCACCTGGGCCATCTCCAACACATCTCTCACCTTCCTGGACCTCTCAGTCTCCATCTCAGGTAACCAGCTAGAAACTGATGTCCATTTCAAGCCCACCGACTCCCACAGCTACCTAGAATACACCTCCTCCCACCCATCCTCCTGCAAAAATTCCATCCCCTATTCCCAATTCCTCCGCCTCCACCACATCTGCTCCCAGGATGAGGCATTCCACTCCCGCACATCCCAAAAGTTCTTCAAGGACCGCAACTTTCCCCCCGCAGTGGTCGAGAACGCCCTTGACCACGTCTCCCACATTTCCTGCAACACATCCCTCACACCCCGCCCCCGCCACAACCGCAAAAAGAGGATCCCCCTCGTTCTCACACACCACCCCACCAACCTCCGGATACAACGCATCATCCTCCGACACTTCCACCATCTACAATCCGACCCACCACCCAAGACATTTTTCCATCCCCACCCTTGCCTGCCTTCCGGAGAGACCACTCTCTCCGTGACTCCCTTGTTTGCTCCACAATCCCCTCCAACCCCACCACACCCGGCACCTTCCCCTGCAACCACAGGAAGTGCTACACTTGCCCCCACACCTTCTCCCTCACCCCCATCCCAGGACCCAAGATGACTTTCCACATTAAGGAGAGGTTCACCTGCACATCTGCCAATGTGGTATACTGTATCCATTGTACCCAGTGTGGCTTCCTCTACATTGGGGAAACCAAGCGGAGGCTTGGGGGCCGCTTTGCAGAACACCTCCGCTCGGTTCGCAATAAACAACTGCACCTCCCAGTCGCAAACCATTTTAACTCCCCCTCCCATTCTTTTGACGACATGTCCGTCATGGGCCTCCTGCAGTGCCACAAGGATGCCACCCGAAGGTTGCAGGAACAGCAACTCATATTCCGCTTGGGAACCCTGCAGCCCAATGGTATCAATGTGGACTTCACCAGCTTCAAAATCTCCCCTTCCCCCATCGCATCCAAAAACCAGCCCAGTTCGTCCCCTCCTCCCACTGCATCCCAAAACCAGCCCAGCCTGTCTCTGCCTCCCTAACCTGTTCTTCCTCTCACCCATCCCTTCCTCCCACCTCAAGCCGCACCTCCATTTCCTACCTACTAACCTCATCCCACCTCCTTGACCTGTCCGTCTTCCCTGGACTGACCTATCCCCTCCCTAACTCCCCACCTATACTCTCCTCTCCACCTATCTTCTTTTCTCTCCATCTTCAGACTGCCTCCCTCTCTCTCCCTATTTATTCCAGAACCCTCTCCCCGTCCCCCTCTCTGATGAAGGGTCAAGGCCCGAAACGTCAGCTTTTGTGGTCCTGAGATGCTGCTTGGCCTGCTGTGTTCATCCAGCTCCACACTTTATTATCTTGGATTCTCCAGCATCTGCAGTTCCCATTCTCTCTATGTCCTACAAACGTGAGTTCACTTAAGAGAGGCAAGCCGTGGTGAGTAAGGCGATCTTCCAAAGTTATAAATGCCTATGCGAGTCCTCAGAGCATTAGTGATGGGCGTACTAATATGATAAGATCATTTTAATAGATGATATTTACTAAAGTCTATCACTCTTGGAAAACGTTTTGATAAAATTGGTCAGGTGCTGCAAGCTTTCACTGAGTACCAATATTTCTCGCTGGAAGAAATTCGTAGCAGTGGTATTGAAAAAGTGTTCGTGGGAAATTTGTGATCAGACAAATGAAACACATCGGATTAAACAATTGTAAGAAATTTAACACCCCAGAATTAGCACTTTGTAAGGATTTATCGTTAGCCAGATGAAGCAGTGGCATTGCACGGGGCATTTGCGGGCTTGTCCTGTCCTTCCCATGCTGTCCTTCAGATGCCGCTATGGAGACGGGAGAATGTATTGCGCTTGGTCCCACAGTGGGGCACCCGTGGCGTCTCTCGGAGCTGGTGTGAGAGGCTGAACTCCACTCTCAATGCCGCTCTGATCTCGCCTCCGAAACTGGAGGCTGGCCGATGAACTACAAAGCCCAAAGTGCAACGTGGGCGCAGGCGCTACAAAGCCTGGAGAGGGCGAACCTTTCCCGAGTGAGGGATTTACCGGTTGGATCATATGGTGCTGTGCCAATAATGTGATTCAATGTTTCGCCCTAGAGCGAAGGAATGAAATCTTGTCGCTGTATTTTATAAATTGGACTGTCAAGGATTTAATGACCCACTGAACAAACTAGAGTTTTTTTTAAATTTGTGACGCCACGTGTGGAAGATACCTTTTTTAAAGAGTTGATTGGCAAATATAATTTGAGAAGGAGACGTAAATATTGCGGAGTATCAATCTTGGCACGGTTGGACAAAAATGAGCGTATCTGCCGCTAGGTAGGCCGGGTGTTACCATGTTAAAAAAAGGCGTGGTGTGGTGATGAAAATGAACTTGTCAGAATTTGTTACTGTATAACACTGTTGCGGAACACCCTCTTACTGCCGGCTTATCCCGTAAGAGCTGAGGAACTCGCTTCTCGCAGGTGATTAGAGGGCTCAGGTAAGGTTTTTTTGTTTTGTTATGCTCAATTACTATGAACTTCAATCATTATTGAGGAGGCGTCCCAAGTAATAAACAGCTACATTTGTTAGCCATTACTTGTTTTAAGCTATTTAGAAAAAAAACAAGAATTGTAACATGTTACCTACGTGGAGATAATACAAAAAGAACTGATCTTTTTGTATACTGTCATGGAATTAAAAAGACCATCTGTAGATGCAAAACTTCAATTATATTTAAATAACTTTTAATAGCCAGAGGCCTCGAACAATTACAAAACAGTAGCCTTGCAGTTTTATATAATCGTGAGAAATTTGAACATAACCACACCCGAATCCCAGAGCGACTCTAACTTCTAAAGAAACGATTTAAACATGAGGATAATTGTTTTTAGAGACAAGATTTACTTCCCAAGTGTTGGGCAATATAGATATCTTTGAAAAGAACTAACTCCCGTGTGTTGCCTGCACTCCCTTCGTGGCAAGTTTAGAAACGCCAGCGCCTGGCTAATCAACGCTGCTGCTGAAGGAAACTGCATTCGTACAGAGACTGTAATGTCGTTTTGTTATCTCTGTTCATTTTTAACGCCGAACAGTATTTAGAGTCTCATCCATTCTCCATGCAACCCTGCCTGTACAGAATGTAGAGGGTGGGTGGGGGCAGGCAGATTGAATCCAACCAGAATCCCAGATGGAGTATTGTAATATTGCAAAACTAAAATCTCCCATTACCCAGGGGGTTGCATAACAGATGTATTCAGAAACGACTGCTTTTTGCTCAGTTTACCGTGTGATGTGTTCGACCGTTGTTAATCCCAACAGACAAAGTTGAAGAGCAATCTGCTGCTGTGTCCGATTAGCCTGATGACTAAATATGCGGGACTGAACATTGTGAAATAACGGGAAAGTGCCAGCCGTGTGTTGCTGAATGATTCTCACGCACCACGACCCAAGTCAGGCTCTCCGTCAAATGTGATTTTTGCATTTGCAACAATCACAATGTCACACTTTGTAAAACTCAGCCACGATATTCACTGGTGCCGCGCTAGTTACCTCTGATAATCATTAACGGTATATTGACATCCCTTAATAAATTATTTTTAAAAACTCAGCTTGCTGTACGTTTTGGCTGTGCTACGTGTGTTAACTTTGGGTTAAAAATTAAAAGCTACTTTGTGCCTATTCGTGAATGAGAGAAATACCTTCGGTGATATGGGACTTATAACACGAGCCTGCGGGAAGGCTCCAGCTCCCTTTGAAAACCGTGTCCTGAAGACAGACCCAGGAAATAAGCTTTTTTTAACCCTTGAGGAAGCGCCGCTCCTTTGAATGGTTTGCTGCTTCTAAATTATAACTGTTTCTGGACCAGTGTTCTTCAACTTAAGACAAGTGACAGAGTTGCTAGTTTCTATCAATACTAACCGATTCTGCCGTTCTATAGAATACCTGTGCCGTTGCTGGCTGCCGGTGAGTTTTCAGTGCTGAGCCTGACTCTCTCCCCCTTACCGGATCTTTGAAGGTGCTGTATGCGAGCTGGCACCTTGTTGAGGAGTCGATCATCCTAAAGCGGCCAGAGGGTTTAAGTAAGCGAGGCGTCCCCGGCACTAAATGGGGTTGTTTGAAAAAGAAAATCCAGAGGTTTGCCACTGAGTCTTTGAAGAAGCCTGCCAGAAACCGATCGTGATCCCACGCTGTAGGTTTCCTCTTTGTGTTTAACATTTTACTCTAAACTCGGAAATTGGAAACTGTTTGAAGTGGCACACGGACTCTACCCAACCAACGAGAGAGGAACTTTTCCGCATTCATGCCACTAGCTGGATCAGAGTCATAGGATGATCACAGGACGGAAGGAGGGCTTTCGGCCCTACGTGCCCGCACTGCCTCTGCAAGACCTTCTCACCCACTACCGTGCCTTTCTCCTGCAAGCGTTTCCTCTTCAGTTCATGATGAAAAAGGCATCACTGACCCTGCTCGCATTAAACTCACAGGCAGCAGCTTATTTTACACCCTAACCGTTCATTGCAAACTAAAAGCACGATTAGCTAAATATTGTCCAATAGACATAAACTCAGAAATGTTCATCCATTTCAATTTGAAAACGACTGATATTTCCTCTCCATGTTTATGCTGTGCCTTAAACGGATACTTTATTCTCCCTGAATTCCTCCAGATTTATTGTCAGCTCCGAGCAACTGCTTTCTTTTGCAGCCTGGTAATTAAGTAATTTCTTCAGCTTCCAATAGATCCCATAAACTCCACCTTTTCAGTCTGTACACAAACTCCTACCTTGTTCTGATTCAGGCACAGAAATAACTGCCTGTATTTCCTGCTCTCTTTTTCACTCAGATTCTTACAGAGTCACTTAGATTTGTGAGGTTCAGTGATGTCTGAAAAAAGTGCTGTAAACTGACAGTACAGTGGATTGGTATGGATTCTTCCCAAAGCCCAAGCCATTGTCAATGTGAATTGCATAACTCTTGTATCCAGACACAAATACCAATTAGCTATTCCCTAGACCCCCATCTTTATTCTACCCTTGGAATTAAATGTGTGCTTCAAAGTACAACCATTTACAAAAGATGACAATATCTCCCTGTGAAGCTTGAAACCTACCCACCGTCATCACAAACACATTTACTGTTATTCACAAGTGTGAATATCTGACACCTTTTCAACAAGTCATTCAGTTTTAGATCCTTCTTGTCCCCATTACACCCAAGCCACCCAGACTTCTTCAAAAAAATGAAAAGAATTGTGCATGCTGTAAATCAGGAACAAAAACACAGTTGCTGGAGAAGCTCAGCAGGTCTGGCAGCATCTGTGAAGGAAAAAACAGCGTTAACGTTTCGGGTCCAGTGACCCTTCTGAGCAAACATTAACTCTTTTTTTCCCTCACAGATATTGCCAAACCCAATGAGCTCTTCCAATAACTTTGTTTTTATCACCCAGACTTCTTGCTGGATGGACTTCTTGCTAGTCATGTAAACCCCTTTTATTCCTTCACTTTACTTAAATTAACGAGAAGGTCTCAAGACATAATCTTATAAATTCTATATTTGTAACAGGTACTTTGTCAAAAAATTCAAACAAGTTAATAAACATGGTTTGCCACTAAAAATAATCTGTGCCAGCTCCCCTTAAGTAACACACATTTGTCCAAATTACAATCAATATTGCTCTGAATTGTAATTGCTAAAAGCTGTGGCCGCCCCCCCCCCCCCCCGACCTGCCCCCAAAGTTCAACTGACTATTAACCTGTACTGCATTTACGATCAGTGTGGGACTGCAGAGTGAGATAAAACTTACTGACTATTGTTGGAAATTAGGTACAAATTGGAATTTGAACTGGTATATTCTTTCCCCTGGTCCAGTTTTTAGTGTTAACATCAGAATGGGACAATAGTCTTTAAGTAAATTAAGTAGCTTAGTTAACAGAGGCAGCTACCTAATTTGTGCTGACAGCATTCCAGAACTAGGATTCCTTTTGTCAAAATGAGGTATGGATTAGTGTAGCTAAAATAGATCTTTGCAAGAAAGAAAAGCCATCACAACATGGTTAGTAAGGAGCACAGAGATAATGGGAACTGCAGATGCTGGAGAATCCGAGCAACAAAGTGTGGAGCTGAATGAACACAGCAGGCCAAGCAGCATCTTAGGAGCACAAAAGCTTTTGTGCTCCATAGATGCTGCTTGGCCTGCTGTGTTCATCCAGCTCCACACTTTTTTTATCTAGTAAGGAGCACAGTCAGCATGGGACTGCAGGAGTTTGAGATGAATGCTGAACGAGTTGCTGACTGTTGTAGGAATTTCATTCAAAGTGGATGTTCATTACAAGGGGATAGAGGTGCTTTAACATGGGTTCATTGCAAGAAGAAACTGTGTCCAGTTCTGGTCACCCAGTTATGGGAAGGATACTATTAAGCAGGAGAGAGTTCAGAAGAGATTTACCAGGATGTTGCTGGGTATAGAAGGTTTGACTGATAAAGAAAAGCTGAATAGGCTGGCACTTCTTTCACTGGAGGACAGGAGACTGAGATACAACCGGATAGAAGTTTACACAATAATAAGAGATATAGGTAGATTGAATGACAATTGGCTTTTTCCCTGGGATGGGGGATTTCAAGACTAGAGGGCACATTTTTAAGGTGAGAAGAGAAAGATTTTAAAAAAAGACTCCAGGAGCAAATCTTTTGCACAGTGTGGTTTGCATGTGGAATGAACTTCCAGAGAAAGTGGTGGATGTAGGTACATATACAATGTTTAAAAGAGATTTAGATAAGTAGATGAATAGGGCAAGTTTGGAGAGATATGGACCAGGAGCAGGCAGGTGGGACTAGTTTAGTTTGGGATTATGTTCAGCATGGACTGGTTGGACCGAAGGGTCTCTCTGTGTGCTGTATGACTCTATGACTATAAGTAAACTCTTCAGAGCAAAAGATAAATAGGAGAAATGAAAAGGTGTGGATCGAGAAGATGACCTACATGAAACTAATGGAGTGGCATCACACACCATAATGAGATGTAAACGCAGGGAAAGAAGATGATTGGTGATTATTTCTAGTCTTTAGCATAAAAGTGAGATCTTTAGTTTATGTTTAGATCTCCAGTATTTTAATTCTCCTATTTCTTAAAAATAACCGTTTAAGTATTATCTTGATACTGGTGATTTTAGTTTTCTCTTTAGTTTATAAAAACAGTATACTAGTACAGTGAAGTGCAGAAAGTAAGGAATCTAGAGTAATTAATACAGTGAAGTGCAGAAAGTAAGGAATCTAGAGTAATTAATACAGTGAAGTGCAGAAAGTAAGGAATCTAGAGTAATTAATACAGTGAAGTGCAAAAAGTAAGGAATCTAGAGTAATTAATTTATAATTTAAATCAAACATGATAATGGCCACAGGATGAGTGATGTGTTGTTACTGCAACATGTGGAGGCTGCTGGACACTAGAATGAACACATCTGCAGTAAGTGTTTGCAGTTTGAAGAAGCTGGAGTCTGAGCTGCTGATGTTGTGCCACATCGGGGAAGGGGAAAGTTACCAGGACACTTTGTTCCTGAGGATGATCACAGATTAAGAAATTTAAAATTTATCTGTGATCAGGGACAGAGGTGTGTTACTGCAGGTGCGGCAGTATGAGGATGTGGGGTTATGATTGACAAGCCTCCACCCCTAGAATTGTCTAGTAGTTCTAAGATTCTTGCATGCTGTGTAGATGAGAGTGGGGACTACAAGGAGGATAAGCAAATTGACCACAGCATGTTGGTACATGGAGGCATTCAAGGGCGGAGGAAACAGGAATGTAGTTATGGTAGGGGACAGTATAATTAGGGGGATAGATACTGTTCTCTCCAGCCATGAGTGTGTCCCAAAGGCTGTGATGCATGCCTGGTGCCAATGTTAAAGATATCTCCTCAGGGATGTGGAAGGAAGGGAGGGATCCTGGTACATTCTCCATGTACCAACAACATTGGTAGGACTAGAAGGGAAGTTTTGTGAAAGGTTTTTAACAGTTAGGAGCAAATTGAACCTCCAAGGTAACAATCTCTGGATTACTACCCTAGCCAGCTCAGGCAAACTGGCATAGGATAAGGAAAGTCAAGGAGTTACATACATGCTGAATGGCCAATGTCAGCAGAATGGGTTTCACTTCATGGGGCACTGGCACCTGTACTAGTGTGTACTGGTGGGATAGGCTTCACTTAAACCATGTTGAGATCAGTGTCCTGGCAAATTAAATAACCAGGGACTGTAGAGAGAGCTTTAAGCTAAATAGAGGTGAGGAGGGTTTCAGCAGAGGAGAAATGTAGGCTTATAAAACAAGAGAGAATGGCAGCATTACAGGCCAGCAATTTACATAATAATACCCAGAGTGGGACAGGAATAGACAGAATATCCGTGGAAAAATTTTGGAAAACAGCAGTAAATAGGGTTAAAGACAGGGAAGGAATGATATAAAGGTAAATGTAATAGTTCTTTACTTGAATGCTGTTTGTATTCAGCAGAAAATAAATGAATTAATGGCACATATAGAGGTTAACAGGTATGATCTTATAGTAACTGTGGATATGTGGTTAAATGGAGATCAAAGCTGGGAGTGAAATATTCGGGTCAGTCAGGGAGAAAAGAGTAGTGGGGCAGCATTGTTGGTAGAGGATAGAGTAAGCACAATAGCAGGACATGATCTTGAAATCAGAAAATGTAGAAACCATATGGATAGAGGGAGAAATGAAAACAAGGGAAAGAAGACCCTGGTAGGAGTAGCCTGAAGGCTCCCTACCGGTAGCTGTATATGGGACAGAGAATAAATCAGGAAATCATGTTGGCATGGGACAAAGGCAGTATGTTAATCATGGCTGAATTTAATCTTTATGTGTATTGGGATAGTCAGATTAGCTGATGGGAAAAAAAAATCACAGATGGTATTAAAGACAGTTTCCCAGAACAATATATTGAGGAGCGAACCATGGATCAGACCTTTTTTGAATCTAGTGATGTGTGATAAGGCAGGTTTAATGAATGGTGTCAGAATAAAATATCCCCCCAGAAACAGTGACCATAACATGATAGAATTTAACACTCAGTTTACGAGGGAGAAACCTGGATCAGGGGAGAGAGAGGAAGCAGTAGATGTGTTTAGACTTCCAGAAAGGCATTGAACACAAAGTATCTCACCAGGGTTAAGTCATAACGTAAGAGCCCGTGGTGTCGGATGTAGTGTATTGACAAGAATAGAGAATTGGCTCACGGACAGGAAATAGTGAGTGGGGATAAGGGATTCTTTTTCAGGTTAACAACACATGACCAGTGGTGTTCCATAGGGCTGTGTGTTGGGACTGCAACTCTTTAACAATAGGTATTAATAACATGGAGGAAGGAAGTGAATGTACTGTAATCAAATTTGTAGACAACTCAAAAGTAGATGGAAAGGTTGTGAGAGGGATACAAACAGTTACAGAGAAAAAGAATCATAGAATCCCCACAGTGTGGAAACAGGCCCTTCAGCCCAACAAGTCCACACCGACCCTTGGAGCATCCCACCCAGACCCATCCCCTTGTAACCCACCTAATCTACAGACCCCCGAACACTACGGGCAATTTTAGCATAACCAATCCACCTAACCTGCACATCTTTGGACGGTGGGAGGAAACCGGAGCACCTGAAGGAAATCCACGCAGACACGGGGAGAATGTGCAAACTCCACACAGGCAGTTGCCCGAGGCTGGAATTGAACCCCGGGTCCCTGGTGCTGTGAGGCAGCAGTGCTAACCACTGAGCCACCGTGCTGCCCTTAAGTGGGCAAAAAGTTGGCAAACGAAGTATAATGTGGGGAAATATGAAATTGTTCATTTTAGAAAAGAGAACAATAAAACAAAATATTATTTAAATTGAGAAAAACTGCAGAAAATTTCAACACAAATGGACTTTGACACAGGTACAACAGGTAATCAGGAAGGGTAATGGAATGTTGGTCCTTATTACAAGGGGATTGGAGAATAAGAGTGGGGAAATCTTACTGCAACTGTGCAACGTGCTGGTGAGACCACATCTGGAATGCTGTGAGCAGTTTTGGCCCACTTGTTTCAGGAAAGGTATAATTTCAGTCAGAGACAGCTCATTAGGAAGATTCCTGGTATGGAGGGATTGTCTTCAGAGCAAAGATTAAGCAGGCTGTGACTACTCACTGGAACTTAGAAGAATGAGGGGTGATCTCATTGAAACATGTAGGATTTTTAAGGGACTTGCCAGGGTAAATGCTAAGATGATATTTTCCCTCATGAGAATAGTCTCAGAATAAAGTGGTGCCAATTTAAAACGGAGATGAGGAGGAATTTCTTTCTCAGAGGGATGGAACTCCTTGCCACAGAGAGCTGTTGGGGGCAGAGTCTCTGTGTATGTATATGGCTGAGATAGATTATTGATCGGGAGGGGAATCAAGGTTTATGTGGAAAGGGCAGGAGAGTGGATGTACAAAATATTGGATAGCCATGATCCTACCGAATGGAAGAGCAGGCTTATGGGGCCAGACAGCTTCTTCCGGTTCCTGTTTCTTATAGTCTTATGGTCTACAGATGTTCTTCCCTGTTCCACATCTTTCCACTCCAATCACAAAGAGAAAGCATACCAATTCTCCTCATTCCAATCACACACTCACTTTCTGCTGAAGCCCTCAAGCACAAACAATGTACTGCTTTTTTCTGGGGAACAATTCGAAAGCATTCACTTGGCACAAGCTAGCCTCCCATTTCAAGGGAAGTACTATCCCGCACATTATTATCTTGCTGCTTCTCCCTGTCAGCATGTATTCTATATGAAGCTTCTTCACATCGCTGCACTATTTTAAATTTATGCCATGCCTAGGGAAGGGCTAACCTCTGTATAGCCCTCACTTAAGAATACGAGAGCAAGCCTTGAAGATATTTGGATGCAGCTGGAGAAGACAGCCGAACAAGTACACAGGATGTCTCTCTACTTTCATATATTTTCTCATTCCTCATGCAATTCTGTTTCCAACCATTGTGGCTGTATGGTTCTACCATTTATTTCCTGGTGTCTAACCATTTATAACTTTGTCAGTTTCTGTTCTCCTGTCACATTGATCTAACAGCTTAGGTTCTGCCCTGTAAGAAAGAGGTACCATTGACATTTAGTTGTATAAAGATAGATACGTGGCAGGTCAGAAAGTTGGACAGAATACAAAAGAAAAGCAAAGAATTACGAGGAGATTGATGCAGAGGGGAACAAAATAGATTACAAGAGAAAGGACGCCAAAAATATAAAAACATATAGGAAAAGCTTCACCAGATATTTGAAGAAGAAAACTGTTAACAAAGTAAATATTGGTCCTACAGAAAACAAAGGTTTGAGGAATTAGTAGTGGAGTATAAAGATATGGCAGATGAATTGAACAGGTGTTTTTGTGTCAGTCTTCACTAGAGAGGATGCAAGTAGCAGGAACTGAAAGGGAGGGAGCACCTCACTTATTTGGAGTATTGTATACAGTTTTAGTCACCCTGCTAGGAAAGACATCATTAAACTGGAAAGTGTGCAAAGACAATTTACAAGGATGTTGCCAGTACCAGTATGCCTGAGTTATAGGGAGAGATTGGCCAGGATAGGACTTTATTCCTTGGAAAGTAGGAGAATGAGGGGTGATCTTCCTGAAGTGCATAAAATCATGAGGACCATAGATAGGATGAATTCATATAGTATTTTTTCCCAGGGATGGGAATTGAAAACTAGAGGGCATAAGTTTAAGGTGACAGAGAATAGACTGAAGAAGGACCTGAAAGGTAACTTCTTCGTGCAGAGAGAGGCATGTATATGGAATGGGCTGCTAGAGAAAGTGGTTGAGGTAGGTACAATAGCAACATTTAAACAAAAAATTGGTTGGTACATGGATGGGAAGGGTTTAGAGGGATATGAACCAAATACAGGCAATTGCAACTAGCTGAGTAGGTACCATTTGTCAACATGGACCAGTTTAGGCCGAAAGGCCTGTTTCCATGCTTTATTACTCAATGTCTCAAGAAAATTACAATTTACTTCATACTTATTCTCTGGTAATTGTTGGAACTATGAATTGACGAGTCCCACATCCTGACAGATTTTATCTAGGGTCTTAAAAGAAGTAGCCAGTGACATAGTTGATACATTTGTTTTAATTTCCCAAGACTCATTAGATTCAGGAATGTTCCTTCAGGTTGGAAAATAGCTAATGTAACTCCTTTATTCAAAAAAGGAAGGCAGAAATCAAGGACCTACAGGGTAGTTAACATCTGTCATAGACAAAATATCAGAAACTATTTTTATAGATTTTATAATAGGGCATATGAATACCTTCAAAGTAATCAGGCAGAGCAAACATGGTTTGTCAAAGGAAAATCTAATTTAGTTTAACTAATTTATTGGAGTTTTTTGAAGAAATAACTTGAGCAGTTGATAAAGGGAAACCAGCGAATGTATTGTATTTGAATATGTTCAGAATAAAAGGTCAAAGGCATGGAAGCTAAATTTGCTGATGACACAGAGGCAGGTAGGAAAGTGAGTTGTGATGACAACATAAGGCATTAAAAAATAGAAAGTGCTAAAAAAGCTAAAAGGTCTAAAAATTGATAAATCTCCTGGCCTCAATGGGCTACATACTAGAGTTCTGAGGGAGGTGGCTGAGGAAATAGCAGAGGCTTTGGTTGTGATCTTTCAAAAGTCACTGGAGTCTGGGAAAGTCCCAGATGATTGGAAAATTTCTGTTGTAATGCCCTTGTTTAAGAAAGGATCAAGGCAAAAGATGGAAAATTATAGGCCAATTAGCCTAACCTCGGTTGTTGCTAAAATTCTAGAATCCATTGTAAAGGATAAGATTTCTAAATTCTTAGAAGTGCAGGGTCGGGTTAGAACAAGTCTTCATGGATTTAGTAAGGGCAGGTCGTGCCTGACAAACCTGTTAGAATTCTTTGAAGAGGTAACAATTAGGTTAGACCAGGGAAACTCAGTGGATGTTATCTATCTAGACTTCCAAAAGGCCTTTGATAAGGTGCCTCACGGGAGGCTGCTGAGTAAGGTGAGGGCCTATGGTGTTCGAGGTGAGCTACTGGCTTGGATTGAGGATTGGCTGTCTGACAGAAGGCAGAGAGTTGGGATTAAAGGCTCTTTCTCGGAATGGTAACCAGTGATGAGTGGTGTCCCACAGGATTCAGTGTTGGGACCGCACCTGTTCACTTCATATATTAATGATCTGGATGAAGGGACTGGGGGCATTCTGGCGAAGTTTGCAGATGATACGAAGATAGGTGGACAGGCAGGTAGTACTGAAGAGGTGGGGAGGCTGCAGAAAGATTTAGACAATTTAGGAGAGTGGTCCAGGAAATGGCTGATGAAATTCAATGTGAGCAAATGAGAGGTTTTGCACTTTGGAAAAAAAGAATACAGGCATGGGCTATTTTCTGAACGGTGAGAAAATCCATAAAGCAGAAGTACAACAGGATCTAGGAGTGTTGGTCCAGGATTCTCTAAAGGTTAACTTGCAGGTAGAGTCCTTGATTAAAAAGGCGAATGTAATGTTGTCGTTTATCTCAAGAGGGTTGGAACATAAAAGCAGCGATGTGCTTCTGAGACTTTATAAAGCCCTAGTTAGGCCCCATTTAGAATACTGTGCCCAATTTTTGGCCCCACACCTCAGGAAGGACATAGTGGTGCTGGAGCGTGTCCAGCAGAGATTCACACAGATGATCCCAGGAATGGTAGGTTTAACGTACAGTGAACAGCTAAGGGTCCTGGGATTGTATTCGTTAGAGTTTAGAAGCTTGAGGGGAGATCTAATAGAAACTTACAAGATAATGTACGGCTTAGAAAGGGTGGACACTGGGAAGTTGTTTCCGTTAGGCGGGGAGACTAGGACCCGTGGGCACTGCCTTAGAATTAGACGGGGTAAATTTAAAACGGAAATGAGGAGACATTTCTTCAGCCAGAGAGTGGTGGGCTTGTGGAATTCATTGCCATGGAGCGCAGTGGAGGCCAGGACGTTAAACGTCTTCAAGGCAGAGATTGATAAATTCTTGATCTCACAAGGAATCGTAGGAGGTAATTTAGGTGAAATAGAAAAGATCCAGACGGAACTTGACTGGGTAGATGTTGAAAGGCTGTTTCCTCCTGTGGGAGAATCTACATCCAGGGATTATGATGCAAAAACAGACATGAGGACTTTCTTTTTCTCTCAGAGGTTTGTGAGTCTTTGGAATTCCCTTCCTCAAAGGGTAGTAGATGCAGAATGTTTTCTTGATTACCAAGGAGATAAAGACGACTGGGGATGTAAAGGAATATAGAGGTCAGGTTAAAATCAAATCATGATCTTATTGAATGGTGATGCAGACTTGAAAGGTTGAGTGGTCCTCTCCAAAAATTGGACATATGCTCGTAAATACCTTACAGGACCCCTACAGAACTTGACAAATCTAGATTAAGACCCTCACTGTAGGCAATAATGAATCAGATCAGGATGATATATTCTGGTGAAACACAGTAACCTTTTTGTCACCCACTCATTTTATTGGCAATCGAGAAATGTTCTCATACAAGCCATTTGAATTCGCCTTTGTGTTCGTCACTCCACCACCATCCCTACTCTTCTGGTCTTCCAGTGAGTAACTGGTATACTAAATTTCTAAAACATCCTCCTTTTATTTGATATTCCTGCTTTTTTGTAGCTTCTCCTTATTTATTGTTAAAAAGAAGCTTTTCCCCAAAGACTTGATTGTCCTCATGGCCAGTTCATTTTGAGTGCTATTGTTTAGGCTTATGGAATAACATCAATCCTTTCTTTCTTTTGGTGCAGTTCATCTAACAGAGCACTCCTTATCTTGATCTCTGTTATCCTAGTCTGTAGCATGTTTTTGACTTTTCCCAGCTCATGTTGACCCTTTAGGTTGGGTTTAAGGTTGTATTGTTGCAAATAAGCAAGGCAAGTTTCCTGTGAACACATTCATGTTTGAACAAGCAGCAATTGAAATTTTAGTTACAGGTGATTTGGAGCTGAAATGCTGCTGTGATGCAGCTTTGGCTGATAACAAAAAGTTGATTGGTCTATGGACTAGAGACCAGTGATTGATGACAAATACCTTCTCTTTTCCAACAACTATCTGATTAATTCTCAGGTAACTATGTAGCTTAGAACTGGGAAAAAGTTGCAGAGAGGAAGAAGTGTTCCATCCTTCCTCGATTCAAGAGGGTTTCTCAGTGCTCTGCCATCAAACTCACTGTTTACCTGAGGAAAACCAGTTTCTCTTACCTGAAACGGTTGTTGTAAAGCATTTCACAAGCTTTCAATAGAAAGAATAAACAGATTCAGACAGTTTAGGAGCGTGGTCCAGGAAATGGCTGATGAAATTCAATGTGAGTAAATGTGAGGTTTTGCACTTTGGAAAAAAGAATACAGGCATGGACTATTTTCTAAACTGTGAGAAAATTCGCAAATCAGAGGTGCAAAGGAATCTGGGAGTGTTGGTCCAGGATTCTGTAAAGGTTAACTTGCAGGTAGTGTCTGTAATTAAGAAAGCGAATGTAATGTTGTTGTTTATCTCAAAAGGGTTGGAATATAAAAGCAGCGATGTGCTTCTGAGGCTTTATAAGGCTGTAGTTAGGTCCCATTTAGAATACTGTGTCCAATTTTTGGCCCCACACCTCAGGAAGGACATACTAGCCCTGGAGCGTGTCCAGCGGAGATTCACACGGATGATCCCTGGAATGGTAGGTTTAACGTATGATGAACGGCTAAGGATCCTGGGATTGTACTCATTAGAGTTTAGAAGGTTGAGGGGAGATCCAATAGAGACTTACAAGATAATGTATGGTTTAGAAGGGGTGGACGCTAAGAAGTTGTTTCCGTTAGGCGGGGAGACTAGGACCCGTGGGCACAGCCTTAAAATTAGACGGGGTAAATTTAAAACTGAAATAAGACAACATTTCTTCAGCCAGAGAGTGGTGGGCTTGTGGAATTCATTGCTGCAGAGTGCAGTGGAGGCCGGGACGTTAGATGCCTTCAAGGCAGAGATCGACAAATTCTTGATCTCACAAGGAATCAAGGGCTACGGGGAGAGTGCAGGGAAGTGGTATTGAAATGCCCATCAGCCATGATTTAAACGGCGGAGTGAACTTGATGGGCCAAATGGCCTTACTTCCACTCCTATGTCTTATGGTCTTATAATTTCAAAAATGTGTCACAATGTTCTTGGGTTAAAATTTAATCTGGTCTGAGGATTATGCAGCAAACTCTTCTTGCTGTTAAGCATCTGATAGGGCAGATATGGACAGGTTTCCTGTGCACGGTGAGTCTAGAACCAGGAGACACAGCATCAGAATAAAGGCAGGTTATTTAAGAGTGGGATGAGGTGGAATTTCATTGCTGTAAGGGTGGTGAATCTTTGTAATTCTCTACCTCACAAAGCTGCTGAACCTCAATTATTGAACACGTTCAAAGTTGAAATCGATATATTTCTGGATACCAAGGACTTGAACAGATATAGGGATCATGGAGGAAAATGGCATTGAAGTAAATGATTAGCCATGCTCTATTTGAATGGCAGAGCAAGCTGGATGGGCAGATAGCCTACTCCTGCTCCTGAACAGATTGTAAATTTTATGCTAGTGCCCAAGCTGAGTTGCAGCACAAAGTATTTTCAAACTTCACATTAATTAGTACTAATTCAGTAATTTTCTTTAAAAAGCCAAAAACATAGATCATGACAAATGTAAATTTCAAATCAGAAAGGCAAAGAGTGAACTTTTAGATGAGAAGCACATTATAAGAGTGTAAAGTAAGAGTTGTACATTTCAGCTAACCTGTTTTCTGTTTAGCTTGAGAGTTACTGCTGTGTCTTTGGTTCTAAAGTGTCAAGATTTTCAATTGTCTACTTACATTTTCATTGCTAAATACGTAAATGTGAAGGAAATGCACTTTACAATGTGAAAACATATCTTTGCATCAAGAAAATCGTCATTAAGTTATTGAGGTGGAAAATGGTTTCGATGCACAATAAACAAATAAGGCTAACTATATGATTTAAAGATCTTATTCAGATTTCTTTCTAACACTTCTGAATAATTCAGGTTCACACAAAGAAATAATATTACATTCGCATTGAATATTTCAGAAATATTCAGATGCCTGAAGAAATTTGTTTAAAAATTCAGTTTGACTGCTATTAATATTTTAAACATTTTCCCTATTGGTGTGTGAGTACATGTTTTGAAAAATAATTATGTTTCTGTCAAAGATGAAATGAAAATATTGTGTCAGAATTTGCTGTCAATTTAATGGCAAGGCAAATAATCACCCCTATTACTTATGGCTGAAGGGTACAACAATTTCAGTATGGGAGCAGATATGTGAAGAAATGTAAGCACCCAAAAGTTGCTTTCTGAACTGCACCAGATCATTGTTCACTGATAGCTTTGCAAAGAAACTATCTGCTGTTTTTAGGCATTTGCAGAAAGTTAAATCTTGAGACCAGTCAATGCAACCTTTTTACAATATGGAAAGAGTTAGTGAATGACAATGAACAGTAATTTCTATTTACATGTTACCTTTAACGTAATAAAGTGTCTTGAAGTACATCGCAGGAACACTGTCAGACAAAATTTGGTACTTAACATGAAGGATATTATTAAATTGGAGAGAGTGCATCAGAGATTTACAAGGATGTTGCTAGGACTGGTGTGTTTGAGTCATAAGGAGAGGGTTGATAAGCTGGGACTTTTTTCATTGGAGCAGAGGAGGTTGAGGGATGACCTCATAGAGTTTTATAAAATCATGAGGAGCATAGATAAGGTGAATAGCAAAGGGCCTTTTCCAAGGGTTTGGGAATTCAAACTAGAGGGTATAATTTTAAGGTAAGAGGAGAAAGATTTAAAAGAAGCAACTTTTTCACACAGAGAATTTGTAGAAAGTCTACAAGATGTGTTTTTGGAGCAGATTGTGGCGGAGCCCGCTAGGGAACAGACAATTCTGGATTTAGTGATGTGCAATGACGAAGATTTGATAAGGAAGCACAAAAATGAGGAAACCTTAGGAGGCCCTGACCATAATATGATAGAATTTACTCTGCAATTTGAGAGGGAGAAGCTGGAATCAAATAACAATATTACAGTTGAATAAAGGAGACTACAGAGGCATGAGGGAGGAGCTGACCAGAATCGACTGGAAGAGGAGCCATGCAGGAAAGACAGTGGAACAGCAATGGCAAGAGTCTCTGGGAATAATTCAGGGAACACAACAAGAATTCATCCCAATGAGAAATAAGCACATTAAAGAGAAGATGAGGCTACCATGGCTGACAGAGGAAGCCAGGAACAGCATAAAAGCAAAAGAGAAAGCATGTAATGCAGCGATGGGCTGTGGGAAGCCAGAGGATTGAGGAGCCTACAATGACCAAAAGAGGACAATGAAAAAAGAAATGAGGGTGAAAATTAAATAATATAAAAGAAGATTGTAAGAGTTTCTTTAGATACACACGAAGAGAGGCAATAGAGAGGCAAAAATAGGCATTGGGCTGCTGGAAAATGATGCTGAGAAATAGTAACGGGAAATAAAGCAATGGCTAAGGACCTGAATAAGCACTTTGCGTCAATCTTCACAGTGGAAGATACAGGTAATGTCCCAAAAGTTCAAGAAAGTTGGGGGAAAGAGGTGCTAGAGAACCTGAAAGGTCTCAAGGTGGATAAATGACGTAGACCAGAATGACTATACCTGAGAGTTCTGAAGGAGATAGCTGAAGAAATAACGGAAGCAGTAGTGGTGATCTTTTAGGAATCACTGAAGTCAGAGCATTCTGAAATTTAGGGATTCAGAATATATTTTCTGCTTCTACATACATACTTCTTAACTGATATGATTTGAACTGTTTTTATAACACATCTTTGTTTTGCCATTGTTATTAGGAACTGTGGCAAACAGCTTCAGGAGCTTGTCTATGGAAGTAGCTGTTGTGTAGATAAAGGTGGTGCATGATGTTGATATTTGTCTTACTTCTAGTTTCTGCAGCCAATAAAGTTTTCGACAATGATTACTTTCCACAGCATGACATTGCCTTTGCTGTAGAGTTGACAATCAAGTGACAAATGCAATTTATGTTGTTTCTAGGAATGAAAAAAGAAACAAAAGCAGAATAGTATTCTTCCAGGACTTATAATTTCTATAATAAGGAAATCCAGTGGCTAAGAGCATGAAATATAGTAATTAAACCTGAAGAGAATGCTAACCACTAGCCTAGACATGCTTAAATAAGCACACCACTAAGCCAGGAGAAATTTGCAATGAGTTGCATCTGTCAAAATCAGCCAAAAGGCACAAAATCTCTGCCAATGAAAAGTACATACATTATATATTTTCTGCCTGGCATATGTGTTCTCCATAAGTACTTTCGACAGAAAAGATCCTAAGTCTATCATTAATTTTAAAAATCTGCATTAAAAATAAGTAGCGTACAGTATCCTGTTCTTCATGAACCCCTACTCCATCTTAAAGATTATCACTTTTTTATGGGTTAAAGCAATTTAGATATGAGATTTGTTGAAAGTTGGTATGAACCAATGGAATCCAATAAACAGAAAATTATCCAGAGTTATGGACTATTCTTGGAAAAGCAATTATGGTTTTAAAAATGGCAGTGGTATTTAAAACGTTGCTTTTTAATTTTCAATCTCTGAACTGAGTAATCTACTCATGTGCAGCAGGGCAAAATGCAAAGAGTTGAACTGCTAATTATGTAAGTCTGAGTAATAAAAACTCCATTAATTTTTCCAACAGGACAAGTTGAGTTAAAACATATTATTCATTTCATTTACAAATATTAACCAATCAAACACTGATACTTCCTTTGAAGCTTCCAACAAATTCACCAGTTTTTTGACAATTTTTGATCATTGCACTTAGAATATTCAAAAAATTTCCTAAAACACATAGTTCTTCATTTGCAAAACCTGTTTAGGGAAGGAAAGAAATCTGTTAAAGATTATAATTTGATGCAGAGATACACTTCATTTTAATCTGAGTATGATTCTGACATCGCTATCTTGATTTTCTTGACTATTTTATGGAAATCCTTATTCATGGAGAGGATTTTTATGTTTATAATTGTTACTTAATTTTTATTCTTTCACTTTTGTGAAAGTAAAGGTGGAATCTTCCAATCCCAGAAGAGTCAAGGAGAATGTGGGTGGTGGAACTTAATTGGGCAAGAATCAACAATTCAAAGCCCAATTTTCTGTTCCCAGAGGAGGTGAGAGGAATGGCGGGTGTGAGAAATTATTTAGCTGAGATTCCAAATTTCAGATTTAAGCTTTCGAGATAAACTGTAGTAAATAAATTATCCCTCCTCTGAAGGTAAGGTGACCTTCTCACCATTGGGCATCAAGAACCTGATCTACACGCATTTGCACCTCATTAATTACACAACCGACTGGAATTTATTATTTCGCCCCAATTAACTTTTACGTTCAGTTTTGATATTCAGTGCTTCAGATACTCAGCCACATACTCAAGCATCTACCTAGAAATTTGGTCTTCAGCCTCCAATCTAGCCAAGTGTATGCATTTTATTCTTCTAGCAAAATGTTGCAAATGCTTGAGGTAACAAAGTGTGGAGCTGGATGAACACAGCAGGCCAAGCAGCATCTCAGGAGCACAAAAGCTGACGTTTCAGGCCTAGACCCTTCATCTCTCCGGAAGGCCTTGTGGAGAGACCACTCTCTCCGCAACTCCCTTGTCCGCTCCACACTCCCCTCCAACCCCACCACACCCGGCACCATCCCCTGCAACCGCAGGAAGTGCTACATTTGCCCCCACACCTCCTCCCTCACCCCTATCCCAGGCCCCAAGATGACCTTCCATATCAAGCAGATGTTCACCTGCACATCTGCCAATGTGGTATATTGTATCCATTGTACCCGGTGTGGCTTCCTCTACATTGGGGAAACCAAGCGCAGGCTTGGTGACTGCTTTGCAGAACACCTCCGCTCGGTTCGCACCAAACAACTGCACCTCCCAGTCGTGAACCATTTCAACTCCCCCTCCCATTCCTCAGACGACATGTCCATCATGGGCCTCCTGCAGTGCCACAATGATGCCACCCGAAGGTTGCAAGAACAGCAAATCATATTCCGCTTGGGAACCCTGCAGCCCAATGGTATCAATGTGAACTTCACCAGCTTCAAAATCTCCCCCCGCCCCACTGCATCACAAAACCAGCCCAGTTCTTCCCCTCCCCCCACTGCATCACAAAACCAGCTCAGCTCTTCCCCTCCCCCCACTGCATCCCAAAACCAGCCCAGCCTGTCTCTGCTTCCCTAACCTGTTCTTCCTCTCACTCATCCCTTCCTCCCACCTCAAACCGCACCTCCATTTCCTACCTACCACCCTATCCCGCCTCCTTGACCTGTCCATCTTCCCTGGACTGACCTATCCCCTCCCTACCTCCTCACCTATACTCTCCTCTCTACCTATCTTCTTTTCTCTCCATCTTCGGTCCGCCTCCCCCTCTCTCCCTATTTATTCAAGTTCCCTCTCCCCATCCCCCTCTCTGATGAAGGGTCTAGGCCCGAAACGTCAGCTTCAGAGATGCTGCTTGGCCTGCTGTGTTCTTCCAGCTCCACACTTTGTTATCTTGGATTCTCCAGCATCTGCAGTTCCCAATATCACTGATACAAATGTTTGACGTCTTCACTTTTGCTGTGAACTCTGTGCCTTTGATAGACTCTCCAAAGGGATCAAGGTCGAATGTGTCCCTGGGCTATCACAGAACTCAACGGAAGAACAGCATCGCAGCAAGGGTTTATCTGAAGCGCATGGTACTGCATCCTTTACCAGAGGTGGTGCATGTGCCTGTAGCACAAGCGACAAAAACAACACATGTACAATGGGGAGCATGGAGCTATTTGAATGGGAAATGGGGCATAGTTAGTGGGGTGAAGGTGAATGCCTATCAGTCAGGAGTACAGCCACAGTCAGGTCAGGGATTGGTCCATTTCTAGCCTGGGGTGATAACCATGTTCTTGACATGTGACTAATGTGGGCTGCTCATAACTGGGAATGGGCCTGTTTGTATTAGTTAGTTGAGGGAATGATTACAGTCACGTGGTAAAATTATTTGGAATAGGGTGGGATCTGGGTTGGTCTCAAAGGAGGGGTTATGGAAAATCAGGGTGACTCTAGTCTTGATCTAGCGAGGGTACAGGGCCAACGTGGAAATTGGCATCTTGATTGTGAGGGTCTCAAGGAACAATGGAGATACTGATTGTAATAAGGAGGAATTCAACCAAAACAGAGGGAGATTGAAGGACCATTGCGGAAATATGGATCATATAATAGAGGTGTTGAATGAGGGGGAGTGTATAGAGGTGGATTGCATAACATAGGTCATGAAAGAGACTGCATCTCAGCAATAGACACAAATTCTGAAGCTCACAGCCTTGATCTGAAAGGCATTGTACAGTGTATTTTTGATTTCAAGAATGCTGCACCCAAAGTGGCTGGAGTAAGTAATGTTTTCTCTATAAGCGGGCAGAGTTGAAACTGGAATGTGCAGCCAAGTAAGGTCCTCTCAAGTAATCAAGTTACAGTGATAATTCACTATTCAGGTCCTGTCTGCATCTCTCACTTAAGAACACACCAACATATCACTTCACATTCAATTTTGCCCTGATCACTTGAGACACTGAGTGAAAAGATACTGTGGCCAGATTGACATCCTCTAATGTCTCAGGTCTACAAAAGTCAATGGAGCAGGGGTCATTCAGTCAATACCTTATATTTCTCATTGGTGATTGCATACTTTCATAAAGACTGCACATTAGCACATTGCAACTGCCATGTCCTTACATAAAAGATGAAGGGTGGTGGAAAAAGTCTGGTAAGGTAAGGTTGAAGGTTTTTGGAGATAGGATGTTTCTTGGTAACCACTTCATGCCAAGACCATCCAGCCACTTTGAGGGTAAATAAATGAGATCAGGTTGAGTATTATGCATGAAAAGGGGTCTTACCAGCAGCAAATACCTCTGAGAACCTATGATGTTGGTGGCAAGGAGTGATCTCTTCAGCCACGGAGCAACATAGAATCACATGGAGCAGGTGCTGGTTAAAGTTTTCCCTGGAGAGAGAATAATCTCTGAGCGCACCATCTAGAAGGCTGTCAGGGATAAAATATCTTTTAATAGGACTGTGTGCTTCCCCTGACTATTCTCAAGGATCTCCCACAAGGAAAAGGAACATGACATAGGTCAACCCAACAGTCTTGTTTCGCTCCTACAATTCAGAAGGAGTGCCTGTCAAAGTCTCCCATGAGAACAGCAACAGCAAAAACTGTCTTTCCTGGCTGTCACACAGCCTGAAGAGAAAGAAGCAGCAGGATAAAAGTCACCATACTGTGGGAGAGCTCTCTTGTAAAATAGGATCCAAGATCTTTGACTCATCTCCAGATGGGTTAGGCACTTCAGAATGTTCTCAGGGTAGTGTCAAGGTTCAACAATCTTTAAATAAATACAGAAATTGCTGGAGAAACTCAGCAGGTTTGGCAGCATCTGTGGAGAGAAAGCAAAGTCAGCATTTCAAATCCAGTGACCTTTCCGCAGAACATCTTAAGCTGCTTCACCCAATGACCTTCGCTCCCCATAAGGTAGGAACTGGGGATGTTTACTGATGATTGCATAATGTTCAGCACCATTTGCAAACACCTCAGATACTGAACCAGTCTGTGTGTGAAGTAAAACCCAGACTTTATCCAGGCTTAAGTTGACAAATGATAAGTAACATTCACACCACAAAAATGTCCGGCAATAACCATCTCTAACAAAGGAGAATTTAACCATCACTTTTGACATTCACTGGCATTACCATCACTGAATCTCCAATCATCAACATGCTGGAGGTCACCCATTGACTACAAACTGAACTGGACTGTGGATATAAGAGCAGATCAGAGACTAGAAGCCCGACAGTAAATAACTCAATCCCCGACTCCCTAAAGTGTGTGTACTGTCTACAAGGTGCAAACGGGAGTGTGAATGAATACTTCATTACATCGTTTACCTGGATGAGTGCATCTCCAACAACATGCAAGAAGTTTAACACCATCCAGAACAAAAGAGTCTGCTTGATAGGCACCACAGCCACAAACATTCAATCACCACTATCAATGCTCAGTCACAGTAATACGTACCATCTACAAGATGCACTGAAGCAATTCGTCAAGGCTTCTTGGCCAGCACCTTCCAGACTCACAACCACGAGCATCGAGAATGACAAGGGCAGCAAATACATGGGATCATTGTCACCTGCATGTACCTTTCTAAGCCATTCACCATTCTGACTCGGAAATATATTATTGTTCCTTGAGTGTCGCTAGCTCAAAAGCCTGGAACTCCCTCCCAAAGTGAATTGTGAATCTACCTACTGCAAATGGATTTTTAAAAGAATTAATTCAATGATGAGGATGTTGCTGGTTGGTGCAATATTTATCACCCAACCCTAATTGTCCATGGGGCAGCTAAAAGTCAGCCACATTGCTAGAGTTCGAGAGTGACATGTAGGCCAAACCAGATAAGGATGGCAGTTTCTTTTCCTAAAGGGCATTAATGAACCAGATTTTTTTTTGCAATAATCGACAACGGTATCATGGTCATCATTAGATTTTTAATCCCACTTATTTTAATTGTATTCAAATTCCATCATCTAGCATGACAAGATTCACACTGGGTATCCAGAACATTTTCTGGGCCTCTGTATTAATAGTCTAGCAGTAATACCACTAGGCCATCATGTCCCGAGTGGTGGCATGGTTTTAAGGGACAACTCACTGTCACCTTTTGAGGGGCAACTAGGGATGGGCAACAAATGCTGACCCAGCCCCTATCCCGTGCGTAAAATAAAAATAAATGATTTCATGTCAAGAAAGGACTAGCAATCGCATAGACTATTTGGAAATCCTATTTCATTAGTCCTAAAGGTCCAAAAGGAGAGAAGCCCAACTTCTCTCAATTTCTATCCTGGTAGGGTATTTAAGGGAGCCATTGGGGATCTTTGTGACATTTCAATGGCATCGACTCATACATGCATCAGATAACTCTGTTCACACAAACCCAACAATACATCTCTTTTCCCCCTTAACATGGAGTTGGTCTTAGGGACTGTGGGGGAGTGGTGGTGAGGGTAGGCATTAGGCTCTTCTACCATCATTTCCAGAGGTTCAAGGTGCAATTGACAACAATCAAATGATGTTTCAAGCTGGTGAACTTACAAAACAGGATGATTCACATGCCAAACAGCCGAAGAAGCATGCAAGGGACAGCGACGACATGGTATAACCAGTGGTTAAGATCTAAGCTTTGCAGTCTTACAACATCTAGTAACAAATGGTGTTGGACAATTAAAGAACTCAGAAGTGGAGGCTCTCCTAATATCTCCACCACCAATGATAAAAGAGCCCCAGAACGCCAAAGGGCATGGAATGCCCTGCCTGCAACAGTAGTAGACTCACCAACTTTAAGGGCATTTAAATGGTCATTGGATAAACATATGGATGGTAATGGAATAATGTAGGTTAGATGGGCTTCAGATTGGTTTCACACATGGCGCAACATCGAGGGCCGAAGGGCCCGTACTGCGCTGATATGTTCTATGTTCGAGAACAACAGTGCAAAAGACAAAGTCAAAGCATTTGAATCTATCTTCAGCCAAAAGTTTTTTTTTGCTTTATTCATTAACAGGATGAGGTCATCACTGGATAGGCAGCATTTATTGTCAATCCCTAATTGCCCAGAGGCCAATTCAGAGTGAAACACATTGCTGTGGGTCTGGAGTCACATGTAGACCATACCAGGTAAGGATGGCAGTGTCCTTTTGTAAAAGACAGTAGTGAACCTGGTGGGATTTTCCTGACAATCGATTCATGATCGTCAATTTCAGATATTTTATTGAATTCAAATTCTACTCTCTGCCATGGTGGGATTCCAACCTGGGTCCCCAGAATATTATCCGGGTTTCTGGATTAACAGTTCAGCGATAATACCACTAGCCATTGCCTCCTCTTGTGTTGAATGGAAGATCCATCTCAGTGTCTGTGTGATGCTCCCAGTATCACAGATACCAGTCATAAATTAGTTTGATTCACTCCACCTGATATCAAGAATTGATAGGCACTGGGTTCTCCAAAATCTATGGGGTTCTGACAACATTCTGGCAATAGTACTGAAGTGTGGTATTCCAGAACTAGTCATACTCCAAACCAAGCTGTTTCAACAGTGCAACAACAGTAAAAACTTTCCTGTACACAAAAAGCATGACAAATCCAACTCTGCTGTTTACTGCCCTGTCTCTCTACTCTCAATCATCAGCAAAGTAATGGAAAGGGTCATTGGCATTGCTATGAAGTGGCACTTGTAACGAAATAACTTGCCTACTGACACAGAATTGGGATTCTGCCAGGAGCACTAAGCACCTGACCTCATTTTGGCCTTGGTCCAAGGATGGATAAAAGATCTGAACAGCAGAGGTGAGCCATAAGTGACTGCCCTTGACATCATAGCATCATTTGACAGTATATAACATTGAGAAGGCCTCGCAAAAACTCATATCACTGTGAATGAGGGACAAGACTCTGCCAATTAGAATGTAGATGCAATAGGTTTATAAATACTTTGCGTCTTTTTCAAACAAAGAGTCATGGAAACTGCAAAAATCTATTGCATCCCCATGGCAATGCCCTACCTAAGGAGAACCTACCTGCCTAATCTGAAAAGTTAAGATTGCCAGTTAACTGTTCTTGTTGTAACTCCATGCCAGATACGGTGCAATCAACACCCTTTCTCATTCTGTACAAAATGATGCCTTCTTTCATTCCCCAAGTCTGCTTCCTTTATCCGAATTCCCACAAGAACTAGATAAAAAGCTTCAACTTCTAGTCTCCTTTTAGCAACATTTAAGTTTGGATTAGCAACCCAGGAGGCCTTGCAGTTGAGTGCACCCTGGCATGAACTAGTCTAAAATCATAGTTGTTACAAAGGCTGACTGAGTTTCATATTTATTTCCCTTCACCAAAACATACTAACACCTATATAGTACTAGTTTGAAATCTAAACTTGGGAAAGAGAAACTTTGTATGTAAATCACACACCTTTCATCACAGAAGTTGTAACTCAAGTGAACTGATTTTTAAAATACATTTGAATTAACTAAAACTTGCAGTTTATAACCATGCCTTTTTGTCTCCTGCTTTATTAAGTGCTGTGTACAAGCATGGAGTAGTAAGGAATAATAAATTCAATTCAACAGAATTAAGGAGCATATTACTGCAGATGCTGGAATTTGTACTGAAAACAAAAATTGCTGAAATTATGTGCTTGCTCCCAATTAAGTTCTGTCCAGTTGAGAAATTCATCCTTTCAGATACTTGACTGCATAAAGCAATGTTGTAGTTCATGCCATCTCTGGCAACCCTCCGTTCATCCTGGAATTCAGTGCAAACACTTCCTGCTTTGTCATTGTAAAGATACAGCTTGCATTAAGTTACAGTGTAAGGCCTGCAATCGCAGTTGAAACAGGATGGCTGTGTCTGTGGAGCAGGCTGGAGTGGAAGTGGCTATCGATAGCAGGGTGGCTGTTACTATGAGCAAGATCAATGGAAATGGTTAAGGGAGGAAGAGTCAACAGAGTTAAATAGGCTACTGACCATTCAGTGGTTGAAAGCAGTTTCTGCCCTGTCTTTGAAAGATTCTTGATTAGTCAGGGCATCAAGGGTTAATGGCAGAAGTTAGGAGAATGGAGTTGAGAAATATACCAGCCAGATCAAATGACAGAGCAGATCCAATGGCCAGATGGCTAGTTCTGCTTCTAAGTCTTATGGTCTTGGGGCATTTGGGTTGATGACTGGCAGGGGAGAATCACAAAGAGCTGGGTGCCCAGGATGTGGCCCTTGCTGTGAGAAGCTTTCGCTCCAGCAATAACCCAGTCAGTGATGCCCAGTTTGGGTTCTGCCAGGACCACACAGCTCCTGACCTCATTAGTTTGGAGGACAGCTACGGTGGAAGTTGGGGAGTCATAGTCTGGGATTGTGCAGTTTCATGGAAGGTTATTGAAGGCAATGATTTGAGTGGCATTGATGATAATGGGGTAGAGATTCAGGAAGGGTAATAGGAGTTGGTTGATTAGGATCTTACGGGGAAATGTAGGGAAGTTCACACAAACATGGATAGGCCGGGCAAGAAATGGGGAGTTGCCAGAGTGACAATGGTGACAAGCATTCCAACGCAGTTTGGGATGTAAGGAATGGTGGAACTTAGGAGCGGTGCAGAGGATCGGTTGAGCATATTAATTTAAGAACATATGTAAATCAAACAATTATGAAATTGTTATCTAAAGTTTATTTCAGTTTTCTGAAGGCTAAATCCAATGTGGGAAGGGATTTATTTTCTTTTGGGGGAGGTGAGGGTGAAATTTAAGCTTATAATTTTTGGCTGTCTGAATGGTCATGGTCGGAATGGTGCGTCAATGGATGTAGAATCATGATCAGCTTGACTCCATTCCTAGTTATCTAGTACAGCTCGAGAGTACATGGCATCACATCCCAATCAGATCCCACAAAATTATGGAGCAACAGCACGTTGTGGCCTGATAAGGTGTCCAATGGCAAAGAGTAACTATTTACAGCACTGGAAGGTCTTAATTCCCAGGTGGAAGCTCATGCCAGTCAAGGAAAAGGGTAGAAGAGAGATGAAGTTAGTGTTGCAGGTCTATAATCTTTGGTTGTATATTGCCTGAAGGAATTTCTCCTCACATCTATATGACTTCTTCTAATCTTGAAAAAAGAACTACATTCCAGGATACACAATGTGTCAATAGTAATAATAGGTTCTATTGACAGTATCGGAGAGACACGGAAAAACTGCAAAAATAACAAAAATATGGAAGTGAATCAATCAGCAGTAGAAGCTGGTGTTAATGAGCAATAATGACCCCTGTTTGTATCAGAACTATAGAAGTACCTGAGAAAACAAGGTGTAGAGCTGGTTGAGCACAGCAGGCCAAGCAGCATCAGAGGAGCAGGAAGGCTGACATTTCGGGTCTGGACTCTTCTTCAGAAGATATAGAAGTATCTGTCCTTGTCTTGAGCTGCAGTTCATCCTGTGCAATAGCCTGGTACAATTTATTGGGCTATCCATTATCATGCAAATATTTTTGAGGCAGCAATGCCAATGAGCCATACATTGTTGTGAAAGTAACTGTAATACAGTCAGCATTTATTGCTTTTTATGTACAAGTTGGATAACAGCTACTGAAAGCTGCAGATATACAGTTAACACAAATACACACATCAGTTGTTGTCCGAGATGAAATGTTCTCCCATTGCTATCTAACCATCGGATGCCTAATTTAATTATATTGAATGGTGTAGGATTCCTGTATTTATTTCATTAATATAGATTCAACTCTTCAAAACACCATGGGGTGGGTTTGTCCATTCCAGTTTCCCATCAACAACTGCAGCCCTATATATACATACATACACACACACGCACACGTGTGTGTGTGTGTGTGTGTGTGTGTGTGTGTGTGTGTGTGTGTGCGTATGACTGTGTGTCCCCACTAGGACATCAAGATCAGTAAAGCTATCAAACCAAACTTAGTGGCGGATATTGAATATGTTCTGTGCCTTTGCTATCCTCAGTCCTCCTTCCAGTTGGTGCTCAACATTGAGGAGCACCGGACTAATATCTAAGGAAAAGTGTCAGATGCAAACAACATGAGATGATCTTTTTCTGATTTTTGAATACACTCGATAATTTATGGGATTGAAACCAATGTTGAGAACTCTCAGGGCCACTCCCTCCGTCTTGGTTGTGTATTACTATGCTTCAGCCCAGAAGGTAGCCACTGAGATTGTTGTTTCCATGCTGACTCCCTGCAAGATCACCCACATAGTTCCACTCATTTGCCTTTTTCCTGCAACCATGTAAATATGTTCTCTTAATATAATGATATAATCTGTTTAAAATACCATGATTGTATCTGCCTCCACCATGTCGTCAGGGAGTGTCTTCTGGATTGTAACCACTCAGTGCTTAAGATGTTCTAGAGCAAGCTCTGTCATCTGGTTCTCAAGCTTTCAGCAAATGGGAACAGCTTTTATTTATCCATTCTAGAGTTGGGTTTGATGATTTTGGGCATCTCTTTCAAATTCCCACTCATTCCCCTCAAAGAGGTGCAGTCTCAATTTCTCTAAGTTAATGCTCATGAATCTTTAATGCAGCCTGCAAGGGAGCAGGACATGCCCGTAGTGTTATGTCTCACAGCTAGAGTGTTGGTAAACCTTTAGATGCATGTCCATAATAACATCACAGTATCATAACACGACCAGATGGTATAAAGGTCTTAGATTACACCTTAATTCAGCCACGTGAAACATAACATGCTGATGAACACATCCTGCTCTTTGTGACCAAATAGTCTACCACTAGCCCAGACACCTACATGTCAGTGAATATAGTGGTTGTATATAACATTGAGCTGTATTACCATGCTCCTCGTGTCTTAAGTTCTCATGTTACAAGTGCTAACGTAAGCATTGCTGCATCAAGTACAAATACCCTGCTTAAGGTAAATTGCTTTTCATACCCAAGGATGATGTTGGAGGAGTCTAGGATATTGGATTTAAGGTATGATTCACACATATGACTATGTCACTTAAGTAAAACTTCAGTCTTTTATCCAATTATTAATACAGATGTTAGTGGGGAGGGCATTGTAAGATAAATTTTGTCAACGATGAGTGGTCTGCCTGGTTTTTATCTTGTTTGACATTTCTATAGGAATTTGATGCAATTAAAGGGCTTGATAGGCCAATTGAAAGCATAATTAGATACATTATGATGGGTCTGAAGACAACAAAGTTATTTTCTTAAAGGGTGTGAGTGAACTAGAAGGGCTTATCCAACAATTCAATAGTTTTATGCTCATTGCTACTAGACTGATTAAAAGATTGAACTTTAAACTTACGCGTGCTCTTCTTCGAGTTACATTTTGAGCCCATGTCCCTGGAGTATCAATCTGCTCTCTGTTTCACTAGTCAGCAACATTGCCACTATTCTACTATTCCTTCAGTTTCCTTTGCCTGCCTGGAGCCAAACTGAATTTTGTCTTCAGGTAAAAAGATCCATAGGATGGAAGCTCATTAGATGACAGCTATTCTTAATTTTATAAATTGCTATGTCCACATTTTAAACAAAATCTATCAAAAAAAATGTCTCCACCTGCAGATAAGTTATAATCACAGTATGGAAAGTTAATATAGGCCAGTTTCCTTTATATATGTATAAAATATATAATATATAAAAATGCATACATACATATAAATATAGACATTTATAATTGACAGCATTGACACAAGTTATACTCAGGTGTCAGATTTTAATGGATTATAGGTTTGCCACACTGTACGTTTGAACACTTTCTAACTTTGAAGGATTTGGGTAACCATCAATTTACAATCCACGCCATGTGAGGAAAGCAGCTTGAAGCTGAATCTTATTTCCTTGAGTCGCTGAATAAAGAGGCAACGATATGTCCATGTGCCCAGGCAGCTGTCCACTGGGGCTGATATAAATTCAGGATCAGTGGAGAGATCCAATTCCACCCCATCAGTTTTGGTTATAATCAAGCACCATGCACAGTGTTAAAAGAGTGTTGTATTAATACCCTCTGTTACATAATCCAATGAAAAATTCCTTAGTGGATACTTTCAGGAGGCAGAAGGGGCAGCCTGGGGCTGAAGACACCAGATTGCTATTTAACTGATATTGAAACTAAGGAGCAGACACACATTAAGGAAATCCTTTTGGTTGGTGCACCTGTCCACTCTGTGGTTAACAGAATCAATGATTGCAGAGTTTCAAGTAAGAAGTGCTTGGTTTAATTGCTCAAGTAATTGTTTATTAATCAAAACATCAAGGATTGGTAGAGACAAATACAAACCTTTTATCGTTATTACCTCTAGAGTCAACCCTTATTAGCTGAGAGGACAGGATTTCTATTTCTTGATCAGCTATAAACTACAGGGATTTTGCATCAGTCGAACTACATGCTTCTGGTCAACATCCATTATTAACCTATGGTAGTTTGACATCAAATTCAATTGTCTAGCAATTTCTTCCTGTATTGTTGTTTCCCATGATTGCAAGATATATTCCCTGCAAACCTATTGGGGAAGTAATGAGAAAGCACAAAGGTGAAGATAATTTTCCTATTCAAATGATAAATAAATGTTAAATTCTAGCACTTTTTTGGTTAGAATATAATTTTATCTTACATCTCGCTTAAAAATATCACCTGATAACACTGCTTTTGGCAACGAGAGACCAGGATGACATGAATTCTGATTATGGATATAACTACAATTTTGGCTAAGAACGTACTTTACAATCAATATTAGCTTTGCTAAAATGTTGTTTGAATTGAGTCTTACATCAGTTGTCATGTCCTGCATAAATTTCACAGTTTTATTTACAGGGAAATCAAAGTACAGAAATGTTTGAAAAGAACTTAAGTATAAAGTATAGCAAAAGCTTCAAATGATAAGCTATCCACACTTGACAGAATTAACGAAGCAGAACACATTCACGGTTGTGACAAAATGATGTATTTTTCTTAACGTCAGATTATTTATTGGATTTTCTCTTGCTGAATATGGCACACACAGGATTAAAATGAACAGCCTCTAGCCATTTTAGCAAGTTGAAGTCTGAATAATTTTCATACTTCTGGAAAAATGCAGAATCATAGATATTTCACATTGTCTTTAGTCTGTATGGTTGATTTCTGCTGTATAATAGGATCTTTATAATTTAGCAGAGGTAAATGCATTAAGTTACCTAATTCAGTACAAGCAGTCACACTTTATCAACCTACTGAGGCCACTTTAGGCTGACAGTATTAATTAATTAACAATTACGCCTGTGGTGAAGACATAAATTGGGGTCTGAGAGGACCATAGTCAAAGATTCTTTGGGCTGCTTTAATGAACAGTTCTGTGGCCTTGAGGTTGCAGTTGTAAGTTTATGTTTGGTTATTTTCCCTTCATTAACCAGTATGTAGGGCAACAGTTTTGCAGGATTTATCAGAGGTCTGTAGTAATATCTTTTGATATAAACAGTGAGTGATTGTGATTCAATATTCAATGTTATGTTGAAAGCAAGCACAATCAAATTATCTTCATTAGTTTAACATTCTAAGAATATTTGTAAAACATGTCACTGAATATACAAGCAAGAGAAGTCTATTCAGTCCTTCGAGCCTGTTCTGCTGTTCCAAATGATCATGGCCGCTTATCCAAATCAGTGCCCTGTTCTTGCTTTTTCCATACATTCTTTGAGACCTATATCTTCATCTTTTTTCAAAAACTTCAGTATTTTAGCCTCAATGTATTTTCTCTAGCAGAGAATTTCACAGGCTCACTATTCTCTGTGTGAAGAAATTCCTCCTTACCTCCATCCTGAAAGGCCTACCCCTCATCCTTAGACTCTGACCCCTAGATCTGGATCCCCGGGTCATCGGGAGCTTCTTTCCTGCCGTTACCCTGCTTAGTCCTGTTAGAATTGTGTAAGTTCCCATGAGATCACCCTCATTCTTCTGAACTCCATGTAAATATAACCCTGACTAACCCAGACTCTCCCTGTATGTCAGTGCTGCCATCCCAGGAATTGTCTGGTAAACCTTTTTTATGGTCTGTCAATAACCAGAACATCCCTCCTCAGATAAGTAGACCAAAAAGGTACCTAATACTCCTGGTGTGGTCACAAGACATCCTTGCTCCTGTGCTTGAATCCTCTCACTATGAAGGCCAACATGCTCCTTTCAGATGCCTGAATTAGTGTCTTCACCGGCCACAGCACCTGCATGCTTACTTTTAGCAACTTGTTTATAAGGACACTCGGGCCTTGAAGCACTTTCTCCTTCTTCAATCTATCACCATCCAGATAATATGCCTTCCTGTTTTTGCTACCAAAGTGGATAACCTCATATTTATCCTCATTATACTGCATCTGCCATGTATTTGCCCCCTTACTCAACTTGCCTAAAGCACGTTGAAGCATCTCTGTATTTTCCTCACAGCATACCCTCCATCCCAGCTTTGTATTGTCTGCAAATTTGAAAATACGACACAAAGCTTCCTCATCAAAATCATTAATATATATTATGAATAGCTCAATAGATCCAAGTACTGATCCCTGCGGTACCCCATTAGTCACTGCGGGCAAAGATCTGAAAAAGACCTGTTTATTTCAATATAACTCTCTTCTAAATATTGAACAGTTTTTCCGTCGCCTCCACCTCAGTGCTTATTTATTTAATTGTGAGACTAACCCTTCCTCTACTGATCCCTTCTCCCACCTCCAACGGACCCCCACCTCCTGGACACCACCCCAAGGCTTCCTACCCTCCCTCGACCTCTTCATCTCTAATTGTCGTTGTGACATCAATCGCCTGAACCTCTCCACACCTCCCACCCGCTCCAACCTCTCCCCTGCAGAATGTGCAGCCCTCTGCTCCCTCCGCTCTAATACCGACCTCATCATTAAATCCACGGACAAGGGAGGTGCAGCTGTAGTATGGCACACTGACTTCTACATTACTGAGGCCGGACGCCAACACTCCAACACCACCTCCTACCACCCCCTGGATCATGACCCCACCCCCGAGCACCAAACCGTTATCTCCCAAACCATCCATGACCTCATCACCTCAGGTGACCTCCCACTCATAGCCTCTAACCTCATCAATCCCCAACCCCACACTGCCAGCTTCTATCACCTTCCCAAAATCCACAAACCTGACTGCCCTGGTCAACCTATTGTTTCCACCTGCTCCTGCCCCACCGAACTTATCTCCACCTATCTGGATTCCATTTTCTCCCCTTTGGTCCAGGAACTCCCTACCTAAGTCCGTGACACCACACATGCTCTCCACCTCCTCCAGAACTTCCAATTCCCCGTTTCCCCAACACCTCATTTTCACCCTGGACATCCAATCCCTATACACCTGCATTCCCCATGCAGATGGCCTAAAAACACTCTGCTTCTTCCTGTCCTGCAGACCCGACCAGTCCCCCTCCACTGACACCCTCATCCACTTGTCCGAACTCGTCCTCACCGTCAACAAATTCTCCTTTAATTCCTTCCACTTTCTACAGACAAAGGGGGTGGCCAAGGGTACCCGCATGGGCCCAAGCTATGCCTGCCTCTTTGTAGGGTACGTAGAACAATCCCTCTTCCAAAGGTACATTGGCCCTCTCCCCCATCTCTCCCTCTGTTACATTGATGTCTGTTTCAGCACTGAACAGTTCATCCTCTTCACTAACACCTTCCACCCCAACCTTAAGTTTACTTGGGCATCTCTGACACCTCTCTCTCCTTCCTGGATCCATCGTCTATCCACCTCCCCCTGTCTCCCTATTCATTTCAGAATCCACTTCCCCTCCCCTATTTCTGAAGAAGGGTCCTGACCCGAAACATCAAGCTTACCTGCTCCTCTGATACTGCTTGGCCTGCTGTGTTCATCCAGCTTCACACTATGTTATCCCTGATTCTCCAGCATCGGCAGTTCCTACTGTCTCTGCTTATTTCTACTCTTTGTTTCCTGTACGTCAGGTAGTTCTCCATCCATTTCAATACATGGCTTCCAAACTCATCCACTTTAATTTTGCTTGCTAATTTCTTCTGTGGCACCTAATTGAAAGACTTCTGAAAATCCAAGTAAACCATGCTCATGCCGTCTCCCCCTTATCCACTCTACTCACTGCATTCTCAAAACATTCTGGCAGATTTGTCAAGCACCCTCCCCATTGTGAATTTATGCTGACTCTGTTCGACCCTGTCATTATCTTCCAAGTGCTCTGGTATTCCCGCTACCAAGGCCAGTCTAACCAGTATTTAATTCTCTGTTTTCTCTCTGCCTCGCTTCTTACATAGCGGAGTTACACCTGTTACCCTCCAATGGGTACAAACTGTTCCGGAGTTGACAGAATTTTAGAAGGTGACCATTAACTTATCGTCTGTTTCTAGATCTAATTCCTTAAGTCCTCTGGGATAAGGTTTGTCAGGCCCTGGGGATTTTTCTGCCTTTAATCCCATTAGTTTTCCCAACACAGTTTCCCTACTAATATTAATTTATTTCAATCCCTTTGGTCCTTGTGATCCCCCATAATTTTGGGATGTTCTTTGTGTCTTCATTTGTGATGTCAGAACTAATGTACATATTTAATTGGTCTGTCATCTCTTTGTTCCCTGCTATAAATTCCCCATTTGTGACTGCATAGGACCTGTAGTCATCATTACTAATCTTTTTCTCTTCACGTATCTATAGAAGCTTTTACGATTGGAGACTTTTACTACTGCTTACTGTCATATTCTATTTTCCCTCTCAATCAGTCTCTTTGTCTCCCTTTACCAGCATCTAAAGTGTTCCCAATCCTCAGGCCAATTAGTATGCCTCTTCCTTAGATTTAATACTATCCACAATTTCACTTGTTAGCTGTCCCTGATCATATTTCCCATTTTATTTTTATGCCAGGCCAGGATCATTGACGTTTGCAGTTCATCCATGCAATTTAAATTCAGGTTTATATTTCAAATAAAGTTATATTTAAATATTTGTCGTTGTCTATCTCCGTTATCCCTTTAAATAATGATCCCCAATTAAGCATAGCTATCTCTTACCTGCTACCTTTGTAATTTATTTTATTTAAATTCAAGACCGTAGTCTCAGGGGAAAAAAACCTTACTTCATTCTCCATCGTCTTGTAGCGTTGCAGGCCCACATACAACTAGACTGTCACTTATTCCATCCTCATTACATAATATTCAGTCAAAAGATGGCCTTCTCTCTAGTAGTTTTCTTAATGTGTTGATTCAAAAAAAGACCGTCTCAAATACACTCTAAGAATCTATTGTATTACTACAGATTTGATTTTCTCAATCTACATTTGCTCACTCTACATCTATAAAGTAATAGTCATAGAGTTATACAGTCATACAGCATGGAAACAGACCCTTCGGTTCAATCAGTCCATACTGACCATAATCCCAAACTAAACAAGTCCCACCTGCTTGTGCTTGGCCCATTTCCCTCCAAACCTTTCTTATTCATGTACTTATCCAAACGTCTTTTAAGCATTGTAACTGTACCTGCATCCACCACTTCCTCTGAAATTTCATTCCACACACAAACCACTGTGTGTAAAAAAAATTCACCGTATCGTTTTTAAACCTTTCTCCTCTCACCTTAAAAATATGCCATCTTGTCTTGAAATTCCCCACCCTAGGGAGAAAGACATGTGCCATTCACCTGAGATAACAAGATGTAGAGCTGGATGAACACCGCAGGCCAAGCAGCATCATAGGAGCAGGAAGGTTGACCTTTTGGGCCTAGACCCTTCTTCAGTAATGGGGAGGGGAATGGGGTTCTGAAATAAATAGGGAGAGATGGGGAGGCGGTGAGAAAATGGATAGAGGAGAAGATACATGGAGAGGAGTCAGACAGGTCAAAGAGCCAGGGATGGAGCCAGTAAAGGTGAGTGCAGGTGGGGTGTTAGGGAGGATGGACGGGTCAAGGGGGCGGGATGAGGCTAGTAGGTAGGAGATGGGGGTGGGGCTTGAGGTGGGAGGACGCGATAGGTGGGAGGAAGGACAGGTTAGGGAGGCGGGCACAAACTGGGCTGGTTTTGGTATGCATTGGGGGGAGGGGAGATTTTGAAGCTGGTGAAGTCCACATTGATACCATTGGGCTACAGGGTTCCCAAGTGGAATATGAGATGCTGTTACTGCAACCTTCAGGTGGCATCGTTGTGGTACTGCAGGAGGCCCAGGATGGACATGTTGCCTGAGGAATGGGAGGGGGAGTTGAAATGGTTGGCAACTGGGAGCTGCAGTTGTTTATTGCGAACCGAGCAGAGGTGTTCTGCAAAGCAGTCCCTAAGCCTCCGCTTGGTTTCCCCAATGTAGAGGAAGCCACACCGGGTACAGTGGATGCTGTATACCACATTGGCAGATGTGCAGGTGAACATCTGCTTGATGTGGAAAGTCTTCTTGGGGCCTGGAATGGGGGGAGTTGTGGGGGCAGGCATAGCACTTCCTGCGATTGCAGGGAAAAGTGTCAGGTATAGTGGGGCTGGAGGGGAGTGTGGAGCAGACAAGGGAGTCACGAAGAGAGTAGTCCCTCTGGAAAGCAGATAAGGGTGGGGAGAGAAAAATGTCTTTAGTAGTGGGGTCGCATTGCAGATGATGGAAGTGTTGGAGGATGATGCATTGGATCCGGAGGTCAGTGGGGTGGTACGTGAGGACAAGGGGGATTCTCTTTTGGTGGTTATTGCAGGGATGGGGTGTGAGGCATGAGTTGAGGGAAATATGGGAGACACAGTCGAGGGCGTTCTCAACCACTGAGGGGGGGAATTTGCAGTCCTTGAAAAACGACGACATCTGAGACGTACGGGAGTGGAATGCCTCATCCTGGGAGCAGATGCAGTGGAGGCAAAGGAATTGGGAATAGGGAAAGGCATTTTTGCAGGAAGGTGAGTGGGAGGAGATGTATTCTAGGTAGCTGTGGGAGTCAGTGGGCTTGAAATGGATGTCCCTTTCTAGGTGGTTACCAGAGATGGTGACAGAGAGGTCCAGGAAGGAGAGAGAGGTTTCGAGATGTGCCAGGTGAACTTATGGTTGGGGTGAAAGATGTTGGTGAAGTTGATGAACTGTTTGAGCTCCTCGTGGGAGCATGAGGCGGCGCCAATACAGTCATCAATGTAACAGAGGAAGATGTGGGGGAATAGGGCCAGTGTAGGTACAGAAGAGGGACCACTTTGCAGAACATCTACGCTCAGATTGCACTAAACAACTGCACCTCCCAGTTGTGAACCATTGCAACTCCCCCTCCCATCCTCATACAACATATCCGTCCTGGGCATTCTGCAGTACCACAACGATGCCACCCAAAGGTTGCAGTAACAGCAGTCTCCAGCATCTGCAGTTACTACTATCTCTGCCATTCACCTTATCTGCACTCTTAATGATTTTACAAACTTCTGTATTGTCACCGCTCAACCTTCTGTTCTCCAGTGAAAAGAGCCTTAGTCTATCCAGTCTCTCCTTGTAACTCTCACCCTCCATTCCAGGCAATACCTTGGTAAATCTTTTCTCAACCCTTTCCAGCTTAGTAATATCCTTCCTATAACAGGGTGATTAGAACCAGACCCAACACTCCAGAAAAGGCCTCACCAATATTCTGCACAACCACAATATGTGTAATTGCAATCATAATTACAGGCCAACCTTTATTATTTGCAACTCTAATTTCCTTTTTAATGCCTCCTCAAACGTTATTACCGTAGTTTGGGGGAACTACATAGAATCCCTACTATTGTTTTCCGTTCCTTGGTGTTTCTAAGCTCAACCCATGTAGGTTCTGAGGAAAAGTCATTGGACCCAAAACATTAACTCTGATTTTTCTCCATAGATGCTGCCAGACCTGCTGAGCTTTTCCAGTAATTTCTGTTTTTGTTTCTAATTGACAGTATCTGCAGTACTTTCAGATTTGTACAGGTTCTACTTCACCAGAGCTTGCATCCTTCCTCACAATCCTAATGATTTCCTTTTCAATTGGTCATACTATCCCACCTCCTTTTCCTTTTGGTTTCTCCTCTCTGTACTCCTGGATATTCAGTTCCCATTCCTGGTCACCCTTCAGCCACATCTCTGTAATCACCACTATATCTGTTTGCACTAATCTATATGATTAATCCATTTCTTTGTAAATGCTCCACACACTAAGGTACGAGGCCTTAGGACTTGTCTTTTAGTGTTCTTAGTCCTATTCAGTGTGGCTCTGCTTGATTCTAGCTCTTGAATTTACTGATTATCACCTTTCTTATTTTATATTGTCTTTTTTCCCTTTCATCTGTCTCCATATATATATTTCCACCCCTTACCATCTTAGTTTAAACCATCCCCAACAGCACTCACAAATTTATTCCCTGGGGCGACATCGGTGCCAGTCCTGCCAAGGTGCAACCTGCCAGCTTGTACTGATGTACCTCTCCTCAGACCTATCCCCATGCCCCAGGAATCTGAAACCCTCTCCCTTTGCATCATTTCTGCAGCCACATTTTTATCTGATATATGTTGCTATTTCTCCTCTGACAAGCATGTAGCACTGCTAGCAATCCCGAGATCTGTACTTTTGAGGTTTTTTTAATAACTTGCTTCCTAACTCCCTGTATTGTGCCATCACTTTCAATATGCTGTTTGTGTTAAATATTCTTAATTACCAGTTTATTGTTAAATATCTTGTTTGTTGGTATGCAACTTGATACATCATCAGTTTGAGCCCATTTTACTGTCAGACATAACAGTAAATGCTATGTGCCAGTGACCCTGGGATTTTCACCTTTACCTAGATGTTGACCAAGCATTGCAAAGTTGGGTACTGTACTTGTGTATTGGGAGGCAGGAAGTTAGAAATTGGTGTTTGTAAAATTCCAAGGCGGAAAGCATTATGTAGTCCCTTTAAAAAGATCAGGTGCTTTTTCTGTGCTTAGAGATTTAAAGCACCAGCTTGAAAAAAACACAAGTACACAGAGAGCACCCGAATTGAAACACTTGTATTAAAAGGTTGTACAGTTAGCAGGCCAAGCAGCAGTTTTTACTAAGCATTAACAAGCTTTTGAATTTAGCCAATCAATTTGAACCAGGCATTTAGAAAGCAAACACCTATTAGATTTAAACCTGATGGTTTCTACAGTATAGGACTAATCCTGTTGTAAGAAATATTAATATGACATCCAGGGTATAAAAGGAAGGGGGCAGTTTGACAACGACCTAGATCTAACAGCCATCCACCCAATCCAGCATCCCTCAGCTCTCAAGAGAGAATTATTGGTTCTCACAGTCTCCTCTATGTCTTAGAGAAAGCTCCATCTAAATAATAACAGTACCAATGGCGCACTTTGCTAATATTCCTGACATAAGAATTGTTAGAGAAGGCATGGAACATTCCAGAAAACACATAACTTGGCTGTAATTTTGAGAGACTAAATTTTTTTAATGTAAGTGGGACTTTTGTATTTATTGGAATAGCATGCCATTAGAATCTTGTTTTATTTGGGAATAGTTAGTAGTTAGAAGGGATTTATTTGGTTAATTAGTGAATTTGTTCACTGTTAGAATTACACAAATAAATTGTTATTTGTTGATTTTGTGATGAGTGTCAGGGCTTTATTTAGTTTAACCACTAGAAGTTGCTGAAAGGCAGATTACACCACTTTTCAGGTTCCTTTTACAGATTATAGGGGGAGGTGGTCCTCTTTGTATGTTTTGGTTTTTGTTCTTGGGGGAGTGGTCAATCTCTGCTTTATAACACAAGCAAAGGCTCAAAACAGACTGCAGGAATTGCTTCTTAGAGTTGCTGAGGGACCCAAGATACCTACGTGGCAAATAAGCTCAAAAATGCAATACTTACTGTCCAATGGTGACAAGTTTATTGGTGCAATGTTAAGTTCTGTTTGTTCTCAGAATTGACAAATCTCAAATGTACAAAGCAATACAATGAGCAATTGAAAACACACCTCTGGTTCTCTGCTGACTCTGTCACAACTTATTTGTCGCAAAGCTTTCGCTCAAACAAAAATACAATGGAGGAAACTGAGGGTTTTCTCAGATATGATCTGCCTGTTTGAGAATATGAATTTGGAAGACAGTGTACAAATAATTTTAGCCTATTGTGCACACTGGAACCTGATGAGATCAGATTGCCTGCCTGTTTTTATATCGTAACTAATTTTACTCACTAATGAAGCTAATGCAATGGAAATTCAGGCTAGTATAAACCAGATGCCATATCTGATTCTATTAGCTTCCTTCAGAGGTGGGTTAGGCTAAAATGACTTCCAATATCCAACTGTTTAAACTGCTCCCAAATTTGAAAGAGTTCATTCTAAAGACTCAAATACATTTTGAAATCACTGTGATTGTTAAGTTGCGTAGATCACACTTTCATTGGGGATTTTAACTTGTAAACCGAGAGCATGATTTATTTCTGGATTTTGTAAGTTGCCTTGTCTGTACATTATTATGCAGTTAGATGGCAGACTTCACAGTGGATTTGGAGAGCATTAAGAAAGGTAAATTTTACAAATACAAGCTCTAGCACAAATTTTCTTGCTTTCCCAATTGAAAGTTTGTGCACAAAGGTCAGCAGACTTTACAGGATTTTCCATCTACTGAAATCACTGTTCACAAAATCCTATGGGTCTTCTGTACCTCGGTGACTAAACTCAATATGTATTTCTGGAATGCAGAGCACAGTGCTGAAACATCAAATATGAGACATGCACTCCATACTGCACTGAAATAAGAGTTGATTGTCATTTTGCAAGTCTTGTGACATAGTACTATGTCATCATAATTACCCAAGATAGAAAAGAACAGTTTGGTAGCTGCAATATCAGAGATTTATTGTCTGTTACGGTCATTGTTCTCTGGCTTAAGAGTATTTAGTTTCCTGTTTCAAATGTGATTGAGAGTCACGTATCAGTTCTGACTCAATGCTTACACTCTCAATTTACTTCTCCACAAAGCAAAACAGCTGAATTATAATGTTAAATACTTCTTAAATATATAAATTCTGTTATAAACTGGGCATTGTCCTTGATTAAAAAAGATGTTCCAATTTTCTTTCCTCATGCAGTTCAGGTTGTACCAAACCATAGGTCTGTTTTTAATGTCTGTCAGTCTTACTTTTCTGGTTTTTCTGAATTTCTAATCATATTCAGAACTGATAGACATATCTATTATTCGTTTCTGTTTGTTTGGCAGAAAAGTTATCTTAAGAGTTACCTTGATTTAATGTTATCCAGATTTGAGATGGTAGGCTAAGTAAGGCAGAGAAAACTTGTGGCCCTCAGAGTACTTCATATTTGTTGACACTGAATTCCTAATTCAAAAGAGAACTTCTGAGATCTCCTGAGAACTTCCAGCATCAACGTGTCTAATTGCATTCAATGATCAAAACACTATAGTGACTAGTGCTGTTTTCATTTAGGCTGTAATAAGACTGAATCTCTGCAGTTTTTGTTATATCTTTTAACAAGCATGTTTGGTCAGGTATTTTCCTTAATGCTTGAAACTGCCCACGTTAATGAATAGAAGACGTTGCAAGTGACGTTCTGCTTCTGATTTTCACAATATTGATATCAAAAATACTTAATTGATTAATTAATTCTAATTAGGCTGCACTGCCTGAACTATAAACTTGTATAATAATCTTAAATCCGTTAATTGAAAATGACTAATTATCCTATTGTAAAAATTACATTTCTCATGAAGACATATTATCAGAAATGTTAATTGAGAATACAATTATTGGATCTTTTTCTATATATTGAGCTTTTTGGGAATTACAATTTTAAAGGCAAACAGTGAAATATGTGATATTTGCAAAAACACACTCAAGCTGCTTAACTGGAGTCACAGAGCTCACAAAACTTTTAAAGAGAAGTCACATACCTGGTTTATGGGTGCAACAAAGGAATTGGACGAGAACACAGACAGTAAAGACCAGACCAGGTCAGTTCCTTAAAACTAGCAACTGAGGAACAGTCACTGATAGCTGTGACCTGGAGACTGGCTGCTTGGAAGGGCATTGGAGGAAGTGTGCCGTCATGAAAGTCTGAGCTGGCTGACAAGTCAACCCAGAGAGATCAGAGACCAGCAAATCATACACTTTCTCAGCCCATTGCAACAAATCTGCAGCAAATTTGCCCGAGCCCAGCAATGCTTAATACAGAGTGGAGCGGGCAAGTGCAGCATAAACCTTTGTCTTACAAGCTCCTACTAATTATGAGGTCACTCCTCAAAATTCTATTTTCGGATGAAAATGAACCCTTCCTGTCAACCCTTCTTTATGTGTATGCTTACACATTTCAGGTGTCAGCTTCGTAAATCTTCACAGCAACCTCTCCAGCATCTCTCGATGTAATATGGTAACCACAACTGTGTACAGTGGTGGTTTAATCAAGGGTTAAAATTTGGCTTAATTGCAAATGTGAATGCCACAATGACATGAGGGACTGATGGCTGTCTCAGATCATGCCCTCTCCTGTAAAACTGTATAAGGGCTGTTGTGGCTGGGAGCGGGACAGTGGCAGGAGGCACCTCAGTAATTTTTTACAAGCTCACTCACCTGCATGCCCACAGACAGGGGCCTGTACAATTTGGCACTATGTAGCTACAAATATTCCACACCCCTGTTTTCCCTCTCTATCTTTTCTAAGTATGTTAAACTGTGCAATGTCTAAGTCCAGGTCCTGATTTATCCACAGCCATGTGCCAGAAATTTATACTGTGTCTTATTCCTCCCAAAATTTGTTTGCAACCAGTTTCCCACCCTCGTCCCCCGATTTTATTTCACTGTGTGTGTTACTGTCTGGACTTTTACAGTAATTTTAATGGAATTTCCTTTTGATACAACTGGTTTGCAGATGAGGTTCCCCCAATTTGTTTTGGTTCCAGATGGAATAACCCAAATTATTAAAGTGCCAGGAGAGGAGGGCTGAATTGGCTCCCCTTGGTTATTCAGATACTTTATTGGCTGGTTCCAACAAGGTGAATTTAAAACAGCTCCCTTCTCTTGTGGTTATATTTCTTCCAAACCCGAATGCACTTCTGTTATGAAAGGCAACCATTTAACTCAACTTTCTTGAATGAACAAAAATGAGCTGTTGAGGAAGAATGGATATGAAGATGGTGCAGCCATTTTTGAATGGTACCTGTAGCGTTGACATTGGCAGTTGAGCCCCCAGTCTTAAGAGTCTTCGTGTTGTAGATCGATTCCTGATTCCTTATGAACTCACTGGCAGGACTCAGAGTGAGGAGAATCTTTCCATTGTTTTTATCTGCAGAACAGGAATGTTTAAACTGACCTATCAAAACTCTGCCTCTCATAGCGCACTGATCCACACACAAGGAAGCTTCGCCAATAGTAGCCATTGAGTTGTGTTGCAGTCAGTTTTTAACTTTCTTTTCTTACATATTCTTGGAGAATAAATCAAACACATCTGCAAAATGCATTCTACTGAGAAGGAGAATAATTAACCTGTTAGTTATCTCCTTGTGAAGTTACTCAGTGTTTGAAGTTTCTTTGTGGTGTGCTATTGTTTTAGCTTCACACAAGACTTTGCTTGTCACAAAATGTCCATTTATGGTTTTTCTCTTCCAGCAGCAGTTCTGTTTTTTTTAAATAAAAGCATCTTTTGGAATTGAAAAGGAAAAACAAATATTTTTGGCTTTCTGATCTTTCATTTTCAGTTTTTATCTTATCTTTAATCATCTTTTTACATTCCATTTATTCTGTTTATGTTTCTATAATTCTGTTTATTCTCTTGCCAACAATATTGATTTATTTCATATGCTTTCCAACGCTGGTTTGCCTACAGTTAAGCTGTTCACTTTCTTTGGAGATCCCTACACCCATCTTGCTAACTAAAAACCTTTTTCACCCCTCATTGCCTACTTCCAATTCAAGTGGAAGCCCCCTGCCCCATTGACACAGCTCCTTCTTTCCCAGAATGGTGCTAGATGCCATGTAAAGACATCAAGCACAAAATTAAAATCAGTCTGAATCCGAAAGAAAATCCTTCATTGCTTGGAGTCACACATTGTAGAAAGGAAGATGACTGAAGGTTTGGAAGCCAAAAGGCTAATGTTCCAGGACATTGCAACATCCTGTGTTGTTGGTCTAACAATTTTAAACTGCTTCATCAATGACCTTCCTTCCATCCTTTGAACAGAAGTGGGGATAGTCGCTGATGACTGCATAAAATTCAGCACTAGACATAACTCCTCAGTTACTGAGGCAGTCTGTGTTCAAATGCATCAAGATGTAAGTAACAGAGATAATGATTTCAGAAAACAGAGATGACTTCACCAGCTTCAAAATCTCCCCTTCCCCCACCGCATCCCAAAACCAGCCCAGCTCATCCCCTCCCCCAACTGCATCCCAAAACCAGCCCAGCCTGTCCCCGCCTCCCTAACCTGTTCTTCCTCTCACCCATCCCTTCCTCCCACCCCCAAGCTGCACCTCCATTTCCTACCTACTAACTTCATCCTACCTCCTTGACCTGTCTGTCTTCCCTGGACTGACCTATCCCCTCCCTACCTCCCCACCTATACTCTCCTCTCCACCTATCTTCTTTTCTCTCCATCTTCGGTCCGCCTCCCCCTCTCTCCCTATTTATTCCAGAACCCTCACCCCATCCCCCTCTCTGATGAAGGGTCTAGGCCCGAAACGTCAGCTTTTGTGCTCCTGAGATGCTGCTTGGCCTGCTGTGTTCATCCAGCTTTACACTTTGTTATCTAAGATGTAAGTAACATCCAGGTTTGGACAGAAAGGTGACATTCAAGTGTCAGACAATGGGCATCTCCAAAAGAAAGGGAACCAATAATTGCCCTTGACATTCAATAGCATTACCATCACTGAATAGCCCAGTTTCAACATCCTGGGGATTACCACGAACCAGAAACTGAATTGACCAGTCACATAAATAAGACAGTAGGAAACAAATGGAAGAAGGCTGCTCAGCAGCTCGAGCTTGGTCCATCATTCAATATGATTGTAGCTGATCTGACATTTGTCCTGTCCACTTTCCTGCCTTTCCTATCAACCTTTGATTCCCTATTGGTTATGAAACAATCTACCTCAGCCTTAATATAGACAAGGACTCTGCCCCCACAGTTGTCTATTAGTTTGGAATTCCAAAGATTCACAATCCTCTGAGAGAAGAAATTGCTCCTTATCTTAGCCTTAAATTGGCACTCCTTTATTCTGAGACTATGCTGTCTGGTCTTAGACATTCCTATTAAGGGAAACAGTCTCTCAGCATTTGCCCTGTCATGCCTCTTGGGAATCCTGTATGTTTTATGAGATCACCTCTCATTTTTCTAGACACCCAACACTGTTTAGCTTTTGTTCATAAGACAGTCTGTCTATACCAGGCATCATTCTTGTGGATCTTCTCTGAATTGCCTCTGATAAAATAGTACCTTTCCTTACATAAGTGTCCCAAAGCTGCTCATAATATAATGTCTCACCAGCACCTTGTACAAATGTAGTGACACTTAGCTACTGTGGTGACAAGTGTAGGTCAGAAACTGGAAGTTCTCTGCCAGGTAAGTTATCTCCTGACTTTTCAAAGTTTGTTCATCATCTATAAGACATCAGTCAAGAATGTGATGGAATTCTGCCCACTTGCCTGCAAGAGTATGGTACAAATAACTCACAAGAAGATTGACACAACGAAAGACAAAGAATCCTGCTTGATTGGTATCCATCGCCTCAACATCCATCACTGGTGCGCAGTGGCAGCAGTATATACCATCCGCAAGATGTACTGCAGCATCTCACTAAGCACATTTTGACATCACATTCCAAACCTGTCACCTCCACCACAGGTAGGACAAAGATTATTGGAAGCACCTCCCACCAGTTCCCCACATCATTTACATATAACTGTTCTTTCATAGATGCTAAGCCAAAATTGAGGAACATCACCAAAAATCCCCTGTGGTTGAAACCACAAGGACGGCAGCTGTTTAAAAAGGCAACTCATCGTCTTTGAAAGGGTAATCGAAAATGGATAAAAGACTAGTCTTTCCAGCAAGCCCATGTCATTTAAGGAAACAAAAACTTCTGAGACTGTAGAATCAGAACTTAAGTCATGGGGAATTTTTAAAGCGATGAGTTCAATCTGAAATGCTGTTTGTAAATCAAAGAGAAAGGCTTTCCCAATGACCTCAGCCTACAGGATTCAGAACCTGTGGCTTAGACTTGGATGTTGATTATTGTTTTGTTTTAAAGTGAAGGAAGCTGGGTCATTGCTAGTGATTTCCACTCATTGCTCTGATTGCGAGTTTTTACTTAATGACCATAGTAACAGAGGACCTGTGTGAAGGCTCTCACACTTAGAAATTGCCTGCAATGTATTAAGTATACCTTCTCCAACTTTTCAACCTTTAATAAAGTGCCTGACTGAATCCACAATGGGACAGGATTTATTTCTTGTGAAAACTGGGGAGGAGATGATCTCCAGTGAAAACTGCGAGAAGTAACATAAACTGTATTTCTATAGTCAGACTGCATATATATAATCTGGGCTGGGAAGTAGATCCAAATAGCAGCAGAGTGAGTAAATTAGTGGCTAAGGCACACTGGACTGAATTTCAAGGGTAAAATAATGAAATCTTGCTATTTATTACCTAGGAAGATTGACTATTTGTCGAATCTAACCTTTTGCAGCCGTCTATATCTGCACTGTTTGAAGAAACAGTAGTGGGGAAAGACATGTTAAGTACAATTCAACTTTGGGATTACACTGCAGTCATTAACCAAGTATGTATTTGACCCCCGCTAAATTTCAGGCAATTATTCCATTGGTCAGTTGGTCAGTCAATCTTCAAGCTAACGTGTGCTGGGTAAGTACAGTTTCCCAAACTGGTTCTACAACAAGTGTTGGAGTAGTTACAGCACTAACTTAAGTATTGTAATATTTTTAAAATTCATGTTTCATGTCCTGGAACCTACAAGCAGGCAATTTTACATGCAGTTGACTTTATAGATCATTATGTTTCCTTGGCCATTTTGTAATTTTGATATTTAAGTTGAATGGTAGTATTCTTGCACATGGAAGAGTTATAGATTTGACCCCCTACTCCATGACATTAATTTAAAAGCTTTGTATTGTGATTCTATAATCAAAAGTCACAATGTCTCAAGAATGTCTGCTATTTTCCTAGTCAAACATAATGCTTACCATTTTCTACACTCCTTATTATGCATTAAATTAATATCCTAGCAATGGAAACTGACTGCACACACAAAACAAATGACCATTGTCTCATTCCCAAAGCACAGGGACAATGAATGAGAATTCATAACATGGCAAGGTCATTGTGGTCTGTCAGCAAGGTCATCTTAGCTAAAGACAAAGAACATAGAATCTTCTTAAAATGTTTTAGGATATGGTTTTGATGGTGTGTACAAGAAGGTACAAAGCTCTGTTTTATGGTAGTGAAAGTTTTGGACAGCACATGAGTCTATTTGAAGGACTTTGGATTGGTTCTTTAATTCCTGTTATGATCTTAGAAGATGATAAAATGATGAATGATGTCATCCTAATATTTTTACAGTCCTATCAGCTACTTCAGTTTAGAAATTGGGCTGCGCCATTTTTAGAACAGGTCGCAATTTGGAACTAGTCTGCACCTATTGTCATGGACTTAGCAACAATGAAGGTGATACCATGCCATCATTGAAGTGATGGTATTATTGGCCTGTACAAAGCCCTTGCTGTTGACTGACTGAACATTCAGCAGGGTCTGAGCAGTGTTGCGATAGTAAATGGCGCCAACAGATAGTTCCATTTGGAAACAGTTTACCTCTCTTTAAGGAAAGTTATAATGAATCACAATAGGCTACTGCTAAATATCAATGATGCAATTTTAAACAAGGACCAACAGAATGCCGTGGCAGGAAGAAAGCTTCAATATGGCAATGCTAGGAGCTTTATTCATGGCGATGGACAGAAGGAGGAGTGAGGTTGGGGTAAGTGAATGCACTTTCTCATGACATTTTCTACCCACCACATCAACTATCTCACACTGTACTTCCACCACCCATTCAATACAAACCCTGGGAATTCAGGACATATACTCACCATAGGGATACTTCAGTTCTCCTTACACATATTCCAGCGATGTCAATATCACACCCAGTTCCTACTGTTTCCATATATGTCCAACTATTTAGTTGCGGCAGTTACATTACCAAAACACAGTGCTGAATATTTGTTGACACTCTATTCTTCCTCTTCCTGGTCAAGGTGATACATAACATTGATTAAAATTAAGCAGCATTTTTGGGGGACACAGAATCCGCATCTGCATCTCTTGAGCACTATGAGGAAATCAAAGAGCATCCTTGATGCAGTGAACTAAGTTGATAGCACATTCAGAGAGGTGCTGACACCACAGGTTAGGGATAAGTAAGCACTTAGGAAATGTGTCACTGCCAGGCAATCCAACAGAAACAGGAAGGTACTGCAGGATTCCAAGAGCTCCCATGTGTGAACTAGGTTTCCATTTTGGACATTGGTGAGTTTGATGGGTCCTTGAGGTTGTGCAACTAGAGCCAAGTCTATGGATTTTATGGGTGACTTTTGAGGAAGATTGGAAGGGTGGCATTAACAGGGGATTTTTTTGTTTCTAATTCTTTTCAGTTTCTTTTGCTAGAATATTGATTTAACGCATAATAAGGAGTGTAGAAAATGGTAAGCATTATGTTTGACTCGGAAAATAGCAGACATTCTTGAGACATTATAACTTTTGATTATAGAATTACAATACAAGACTTTTAAATTCATCTCTTGGAGTGGGGTCAAACCCCTAACTTTTCCAGGTGCAAGAATACTACCATTCAACTTAAATATCAAAATTACTAAAAGCAGACAGGAATTTCTGTGGCAGTCGACTTGACTCTGGGTTGGTGAGTTGTCTCCTTGGTGTCAGGGTCACAGATATCACAGAATGGTAGATAGGTTTTCATGTGGGAATGATCAGCTGAAGGTTATGGTCCACATTGGTCCCCTTGTCCCTGATAGGAAGCAGGATATGGTCCCGCAGTCACAATTTAAGGAACTGGGCAGAAAATTACAAGCAGGGCCTCTAAAGTCATAATCTCTGTCTTCTTCCGTATGCCACATGGAAGTACATACAGAAAGAAGAAGGTACGGCAGAAGAGTGTGTGGCTGGAAAAATAGTGCAGGAGGGAAGGCTTTAGATTCCTAGGACATTAGAACTGGCTCAAGGGGAGATGGAGTTTGTTCATATCGGATGGTTTGTACCTGAACAGTTTCAGTTCCTTGTGGGATATTTTGCACACCACTTTCAGTGACAAGTGACCACGTGAAATAGACCTGTGAGGTCCTAGTTTGCAAATAGAGCATCAAAACACTCAGTCGATCTGTTATGATGCCAGCTGATAGTGATACTGGACAAGTCAGATTCCAGAGTTAAACTTGACTTGGTAAATGATAATATTATATTTAATGTGGTGGTCTTGTCACTGAACATATTCACGTGATCGTTCCAATGTTCTTTAAAGAAAATAAGTTAAGTTTATTACACAAAAAGCATATATAGAAAGATCTTAGCATAAACAGCAAAAGAAAAACTTTAACCCTTTTTTTTCCAGCAATATACTTTATAAACAACTCAACCTCAGTGAAGTATCACTCTTAGCTCTTTTATTTTTTACTGAACAAACAAGGTCACTTGCCTTCCCTTTCAGCGACTTTGTGTTCATTCACCAAATGTGTTCCACTCTGTTCCTGTCTTTCCCCCAAGACACACAGGCAGGTTAATTCATTACATTTTCCTAACTACTCATATAGAAAAGTCATCTCATCTACTTAAAATGCTAAAACAGTTTTAAGACTTTGTCCTTGCTCTGAACGCCTGTACTGTTACAAACTAAACTAGCCTGCTATAATCAATGATATGAAACTGTTCATATCAACAGAAACCTGATTGCGGCCCCTGGTCTGTCTTTCAACATATTATTAATTTTCAAATTTGGAAACATTTCATCAATAACATCCGAAGTAATTTATCTGCTCACTTAGCTTAAGTCACAGTGTTCCTTGAAAACATTTATTTGAACCCACTGTTCAAAGATTACTTTCTGACCTTTTATAACAAAAAGTCCCCTTCACAGAATTAAAATCAACAAGCCATTTGCATCTAATGTTAATTCTAAACTAGTAAATGCTAATAATATATCATAAACTTTTGTCACAACTAATTGAAGTCAATTCAGAGGCTTTCAACACACGGGGTATCCTTCCCAGCACTGGACTCCACACAGACCAAGCCAGAAGAAACTCAAGGCATAGTGCATTCAACCTGAAGGCCTTCAAACTTACCCTGTGCTGTGTGTAGCAGTGCTGTTGATCCAAACTTTATGTTTTTGGTTATCGCCTCATTTCACTTTCATCAAATTGTATCCTGTTCAGTTCATTTCCTGTGACTTTGACTAATGGCCATGGATTTTTGTCTCTTTCCAGTGACAATATTCCAGGCCCTGATGAAGTCTGCTGCTATCCTTCTCGGTTCTGCTGGAGTTTTTTAAAAAATGTATTTTACAATAAAAGTACCTGTCACAGAAAGCACTTCATTAAACAGAAGTTGACACTGAGCCAAAGTAGGAGCCATTAGGATAGGGTGATTAGAAGTTTTGTCAAATTCATTGATTATAAGGAGTGCCTTAAAAGAGAAGATTTCAGATAGAGAGAGAGAGAGGGGGGGGATTGAAGAAGGGGATTCCAGAGCATTTGGGCTTGAGCAAGCTGAAAGTAATATCTGCTAATGGTGCAGCAAAGGAAGTGAGGATATCACTGAGATTATGGCTGAGCAAACACATTATTCCTGGTGGGTTATTGGACCAGAAAAAATTACATAGATAGGAATGGGTGAAACTTGATGGCACAATTCAATTTGGTATTGTTTTTAAATGCAAGGGACAGAATTTTAAAAGATTATGGTTAAAAACTGTTTATTTTGAGCAGATCATTTTTACTGCAATGTATAAGTGAACAGTTTTTGTAATGTGTTCTCCGAGGAAACATGTATCCTAATGACATGTGATTACAAAAAAGAAGTCTTTTGATTCAAATTAGAATTTCTGTTATTCTTCCCAAGAACTCTCGAGGATATTGAATGAGAAATTGGTCAAAAATCAGTTTAAGAATTTTCATGAATTTTCCTGAAACAGCTTGAAAATAAGCTGGTTTTGTTCCCTGCAATTGTATGCTTCTCAAAAAGTTTGCGTAGGTTGCAACAGTCACGACATTTGACCATTCGAGATATGGTTGTTTGAGGCCTTTCTTCTGTTTTGATTTGACATTTAAACTTGAGCATGGTCCTGACATTCGGTTGGATTCTACTACAGGAAGGACCATATAAATATCCCAGAGAATTGAATTGTTAGATGTAAGAGCAGATTAATTTAAAAATTAAAAACATTACTTAAAAATCCAACTAGCGAGATAATCTTCAAAGAGGTGAAGAAGGAGCAATAATGACTACAGTTGTCAGAGTGGGAACTTGACATTGCCATGAGTTATACTCTCCGCCTCGTATTCATACATTTAATGGGGCTGAATTTCAAGTAGGGCCTGTAACGGTGATCAATACACTATTTCTAGTTTAGCGTTGCCTCAAAGACTTTTGGTATTGTCTGACAGATACCGCAGGTTGGCAACACAAGTTTGAAGTATGGCTTTCTTAATCCAAACACCTTCAGTTTCACAAACCCAGTGTGAACATTCTTCAATTGGTACATTGATATATATTACAGTTTAGAAGTTGGATTACACTGTAACCATTTACAGTGGAAATCAGGCAGCTAAAGGTTCACCATTGCACACAATGCACATGAATTATGTAAAAGTTGGGTGAACACTGCTCACCAGATAGTTAAGGGCTCTTCCTTGTAAGAGTTTACACCTGGAATAGTCAGTAAACTCTCAATATACATAAATACAGCGCCTCTTTTACAGCCTTTACAACATACTTACTCACTGTCAACAACATCCATTCATGGATTCTGCTAATGCATTCAGGTGATATCTGAGTTGTCCCACTTCACTACAACCCAAACCCAAACCATTATCTCTGGGCTAGCAGCTCACTTGTAAACAAATAATACCAGTGAACCAATTTACTGTGGTCCTGCCACAGTGTTCATTCAAAATTTCCAAACGTGGTGTTTTAATCTCTCCTGTGCACTCACTGCTCAAAGATTCAAATATTCAAAGCAGTAAATGAAGTTCTTTTATCTTCATTAATACACAGTTTTCCCAAATAGCAATGTATGGTATTGCAGGGAAGATCTTTGGGATTGTTAATGCGTAATTGTAGATAGCATAGAAAAAAAACTAAGGTTATAAATTGCTGTGAAATGTGTACATTTTAGAATGTAATTTAGAAATTTTTATTTTGAAGGACCATATGCGTAGCAGATGCTTAGGCATGTCCAAGAAACTAAATTACCAAATTAAACTGTATTTATGAAGCACAGAGGATTCTGTAAGCTCTAAGCCCATTCATTGAGTGGCTCAGTCATTAATTTTAATGAAAGTTTTGTTGAATAAATGCGATGGTTAATTGTCTATGTGGCATGATGAACCAAAATAAATTATGAGAAACAATTTAAACATACTGTCACTTTGACTCCTGTTGTGTCTAAAGTGCAGTGCAGTGCAGTGTTACTTTGTTTCAGATAAAGATATTATTCCGACAGTGACAAGGATGTGTATCCCTTTCCATAGATTTCACATGGTGTTAGATACACAGTCCCATCTCTTCTAGGACTGGGGATTGATCCAAAGGGTGATCTTATAGAGGTTCATTAAAACATGAGCAGTGTAGATAAGGTGAATGGCAGGCATTTTATTTCCCTAAGGTGGGAGATTTCAAGACTAGGGGATATATTTTGAGGTGAGATGAGAATGATTTAAGAAAGACATAAGAGGCAATTTTTTTTACACAGAGACAATGTGGAATGTGTGTTTCCTATGTGGAACAAACTTCCAGAGGAATTAGATGTGGGTACAGTTACAACATTTTAAAAGACGTTCGGAAAAGTACATGAATAATAAATGTTTGGAGGGATATGGGTCAAGTGTAGGTATGTGGAACTAGTTTACTTTGGGATTATGATTGGTATGGACCCATTGGACCAAAGGGTCTGTTTCCGTGCTGTATGACTCTATGACTGTATAAATGACCTTCCATTTAAATGCTGTTTACAGCTGTCATAATATGATAAATTAAGGAGGAAGCAACAATACGAAAGTTTGGTTAACTGACTAGTTATTCAAATTAAATCATTGCTCGCTGATATTAGCATTTTGGAAATCATTGGTTTGAATTGTCAGATGAACTATTCAATAATAACAGGAAGTTAGCACCCTGGAAAATCATACAGAAGGTTTCTCTGCATCTTTTCCATAATTATGACAATCCTTCCTTGTGTCTGCTGCTGGATAATGGAGTACTCCCTTGAGTTAAGTGGTCTAGGCCTGTTTAGAATGTAGATAATGGTGGAAGAAGATTTGATCTGATTGCCATTCAAGGAGAGTAATGCATTGAACATCTTTTAAGCAGAGGTTCTCTGCAATCAGCCAGTTGCCAAGGGAAAGAGTATCCTACAAATATATCAATATTTAATATAGGGGCTGGATGTGCTGGAGCAACAATGCTGCTGTTCTGGATGACACAAAAATACTATCAGCAGTATCTTACAGTTTTTTTGCTTAAGTGCGAGTTGTATCAGGTTTGATAGAATAATTCTTGTAGAGCATGCTTTCTTGTCTTGCCTTGCCAAACTTTAAAAATTCATTGTCAACCCCATAAGAAGTATCATGTTGTGTCACCATCTCATATTACCATGCACTGTACCCAGAAGAACTCACCACTCGTCAGACATCCACCAGAAGACCAGCATCCTTTGCAGCTGTGCCATCTTCGAGAGCCCAGAGTGCACCTGGAGGAGCACTGACATCTGCCATATGTGCTGCTCATGACTTGTCACTGGATAAAGAGAGCTGACGAGGGTAAATTGGCACTGTGGCTATCCAACAGGATTGTGGAAGTGCTGGTTGACAGGGTGGTACACAGAAGCAGGAGGAGAGACAGAGGAATATTTTTCTGTGCAATATTTTCCTCATCAGAGATTGCCACCCAGGTCAGTGCCCTGTCATGGGCAGCAGTGCCTACAGAAGGTCAATAGCCTTCTCCATTCTGCTAGGCTGAGTGCATACTCTGCTCTGTGTTGCCTCACACACTATCTCTGTCATTGCACTCAGCTCCCAGACAAGTGTCTACTCTGACAGTCCCTGTGTTACAAGCAATGTCTACCTATGCTGGGTCCCATCACTGTCCACCGCATATCCTCCCCAACCACTCACCATGTGTCACTTACTCACTGACTCCTCACTCCCTCGGAAAACTTCAACAGCTTTTGTCTGCACTCGTTGGCACCAACAGTTGAGTCTTGTGTCGTGTGTGTGTGTACGCATGCTTGTACGTGTGTGTGTGTGTGTGTGTGTGTGTGTGTGTGCGTGTGTGTGTGTGTACGTGTGAGTGTGTGTGCGTGTATGTGCTTGTGTGTACATATGTGCTTGTGTGTACGTGTGTGTGTGTGTGTGTGTGTGTGTGTGTGTGCGTGTGTGTATTCCCTACACAGCCTCCCTTATGTGGAGTGGACTGTTGTCCTGGCTGGAGAGGGTTGGGACGGGTCCTGCTGGGCTGCAGAGATGTCCCTGCCCTGTTCAGTATGTTCAGTAACACTCAAGCCCTGACACTCCGTGGGCACTCACGAAGCTGCATCAGGCACTGCCTCTCATCACTGACCACAACTCCTTCTTCTGCCTTTTGTGTTTTCCAGCTGCAACCAGTGTGCTGAGTACATCAGCCGAGAGGCAGCTATCTCCCATCGAGGAGATGTTCCTCATTGTCAGAAGAAGTGACTGTTCAGGGTGTGAAATCTGCCCACTGAATCCAAACTCCCCCACCCCACCCCCAACAGCGGAGACCCTAACATGTCAATGGTCTCAATCAGCGAAGGGAGTGTGGGCTGGGAGGTTGTTGAGGACGTTGTACCCACATTGGCAGGTGGATGAGGGAGAAAATGGTCACATCACTGGCACTCTGATGGGTGCCTGATGAGCCTATGGAAGGAGAGGACCCCGCTGTTCAGGGGATGAGGGGCTTAATGGACATATTCAGAGAGGAGTGAGATCAGCAGGTAGTCATTTGGGATGATGCAACTCTGTCTCTCTAAGAAGCTGAATTGATGCAGTCAGTCCATTGACCTTGCATCAGTCTCTATTGATAGGCTGGGCGCTGCCATGCAGACAGAGGCCCAGTATCCTCGGTCTGCTGGAGTTCTGGATGTGAGTTTGCTCGTTGAGCTGGAAGGTTAGTTTTCAGACATTTTGTCGCCATTCTAGGTAACATCAACAGTGAGCCTCCGACGAAGCGCTGGTGTTATGTCCCGCTTTCTATTTATCTGGTTAGGTTTCCTTGGGTTGGTGATGTCATTTCCTGCATTGGTGATGTCATTTCCTGTTCTTTTTCTCAGGGGATGGTAGATTGGCTCCAAATCAATGCGTTTGTTGATGGAGTTCCGGTTGAAATGCCACGCTTCTAGGAATTCTCGTGCATGTCTCTGTTTGGCTTGTCATAGGATGGATGTGTTGTCCCAATCAAAGTGGTGTCCTTCCTTATCTGTATGTAAGGATACGAGTGATAGTGGGTCACGTCATTTTGTGGCTAGTTGACGTTCATGTATCCTGGTGGCTAGCTTTCTGCCAGTTTGTCTAATGTAGTGTTTGTCACAGTTCTTGCAAGGTATCTTGTAGATGACGTTTGTTTTATTTGTTGTCTGTATAGGGTCTTTTAAGTTCATTAGCTGCTGTTTTAGTGTGTTGGTGGGTTTGTGGGCTACCCTGATGCCAAGGGGTCCGAGTAGTCTGGCAGTCATTTCGGAAATGTCTTTGATGTAGGGGAGAGTGGTTATGGTTTCTGAGCCCGTTTTGTCTGCCTTGCAAGAACTGTGACAAACACTACATTGGACAAACTGGCAGGAAGCTAGCCACCAGGATACATGAACATCAAGTAGCCACAAAACGACATGACCCACTATCACTCGTATCCTTACACACAGATAAGGAAGGACACCACTTTGATTGGGACAACACATCCATCCTAGGACAAGCCAAACAGAGACATGCACGAGAATTCCTAGAAGCGTGGCATTCCAACCGGAACTCCATCAACAAACACATTGATTTGGAGCCAATCTACCATCCCCTGAGAAAAAGAACAGGAAATGACATCACCAACGCAGGAAATGACATCACCAACCCAAGGAAACCTAACCAGATAAACAGAAAGCGGGACATAACACCAGCGCTTTGTCGGACGCTCACTGATGATGTTACCTAGAATGGTGACAAAACGTCTGAAAACTAACCTTCCAGCTCAGCGAGCAAACTCCCATCTAGAACCTCAACCTGAGCTACAAATCTTCTCAAAACTCTGCTGGAGTGTCACGCACATCTTCTGTCCGTCGTCTCAGGCATTGTCGTTGAGCCCGAGAACAATGCCTTAGCCACAGTCCAGGTGCTCCATCCTCTCAAAGAGACATGGCAGTGCCATGGAGCACCCACAGGAGGAGCCACATACAAGCCCCTTGGCAATATGTGCTCAGGAGAGTGAGTCTTCCACCTGTTGGCTGACTGCCTCACTCCGATCCTTGGAAGGTCTGACTGGGAATAGTCACCCTGCCTGAGGCTAAAAGACTTTCAGATTGTCCAGACAAAATGCTCCTGATATTGCCCTTTCAAATCCAATGGATTCCACTCCAGGCTGCCACTGTCCTCCCAACACAATATGGGATCCCAGTGAGCTACAGCAGGAGGGAAAGGTAAAGACCCACAGCTGGCATGTATATACATAGTCTGAGTTTGTGGTAAAGATTTGCTTTTCGCTGTTCGTGTGGTTGTCCTTGTTACTGTCAAGGGCTTAGATGATTCATTACATCCTATGGCTTCACTCCTTGGTCCCTAAGAATATTCTGTGGTTGGGGGTATACACCAAGCACAAATGACATCATGTGAGAGCAGGGTTAGACAATAGACAATAGGTGCAGGAGTAGGCCATTCGGCCCTTCAAGCCAGCACCACTATTCATTATGATCATGGCTGATCATCCACAATCAGTATCCTGTTCCTGCCTTATCCCCATAACCCTTGATTCCCCTATCTTTAAGAGCTCTATCCATCTCTTTCTTGAAAGTATCCAGAGACTTGGCCTCCACTGCCTTCTGGGGCAGAGCATTCCATATATCCCCCACTCTCTGGGTGAAGAGGTTTCCCCTCAACTCTGTTCCAAATGGCCTACCCCTTATTTTTGAACTGTGTCCTCTGGTTCTGCCAGCCCCACCAGTCCGGGAATTGACCTCGTGAACCTACACTGCATTCCCTCAATAGCAAGAATGTCCTTCCTCAACTTTGGAGACCAAAACTGTACACAATACTCCAGGTGCGGTCTCACCAGAGCCCTGTACAGCTGCAGAAGGACCTCTTTGCTCTTATACTCAATTCCTCTTGTTATGAAGGCCAGCATGCTATTAGCTTTCTTCACTGCCTACTGTACCTGCCTGCTTGCTTTCATTGACTGATGTTCAAGAACACCCAGATCTCGTTGTGCTTCCCCTTTACCAAACTTGACTCCATTGAGATAGTAATCTACCTTCCTGTTCTTTCCACCAAAGTGTATAACCACACATTTATCCACATTAAACTGCATCTGCCATGCATCCATCCACTCACCTAGCCTGTCCAAGTCACCCTGTATTCTCATAACATCTTCCTCACATTTCACACTGCCACCCAGCTTTGTGTCATCAGCAAATTTACTAATATTACTTTTAATGCCTTCGTCTATATCATTAATATTTATCGTAAACAGCTGCGGTCCCAGCACCGAACCTTGTGGTACCCCACTGGTCACTGCCTGCCATTCCGAAAGGGACCCGTTTATCACTACTCTTTGCTTCCTGTCAGCCAGCCAATTTTCAATCCAAGCCAGTACCATGTGCCCTAATTTTGCTCACTAATCTCCTGTGTGGGACTTTATCAAAGGCTTTCTGAAAGTCCAGGTATACTACATCCACTGGCTCTTCCTTGTCCATCTTCATAGTTACATCCTCAAAAAATTCCAGAAGATTAGTCAAGCATGATTTCCCCATCGTAAATCCATGCTGACTCTGACCTATCCTGTTACTGCTATCCAAATGATTCGTAATTTCATCTTTTATTATTGACTCCAGCATCTTTCCCACCACTGACGTCAGGCTAACAGGTCTATAATTCCCTGTTTTCTCTCTCTCTCCTTTCTTGAAAAGTGGAACAACACTAGCCACCCTCCAATCCGCAGGAACTGATCCTGAATCTATAGAACATTGGAAAATAATTACCAATGCGTCCACGATTTCTAGAGCCACCTCCTTAAGTACCCTGGGATGCAAACCATCAAGTCCCGGGGACTTATCAGCCTTCAGACCTAACAATCTATCCAACATCATTTCTTGCCTAATATAAATTCCCTTCAGTTCATCCATCACCCTAGGTCCTTCGGTCACTATAACATCTGAGAGATTGCTTGTGTCTTCCCTAGTGAAGACAGATCCAAAGTACCTATTCAACTCTTCTGTCATTTCCTTGTTCCCCATAATAAATTCACCCGTTTCTGTCTTCAAGGGCCCAATTTTAGTCTTAACTTTTTTTTTTCTTTTCACATACCTAAAAAAGCTTTTTCTATCCGCTTTTGTATTTTTGGCAAAATACCTGGTTAGCAAACCAGATACATGGCATCAGCTTACTGCAACACCCAACCTTCACTACTGCCCACTGTCCAGTTGGCTATGTGTGCAGGAGTGTCTGTCTCAGACAGGTCCCCAGCAGTAACAGTAGAAAACTCAACACATAGTCAGGGTCAATTCTACATGATGGCCAGGGAGTACGCAATCTGCATGTCTGTGTCATCAACATCTTGTGTACAATTGCCAATGTGAATATTTCTGTGAATGTCCAGTGATCAGTTGTAGCTGCAGCCCCCTCCCTCACTCTGTGGCTCACTTATCCTCTCTATGTTCATTGCCACCCTCCTGGGGATTAGGAACACCCATGTGCTTCACGATAAAATGGTCCTGTTGGCATTAGCTTTCAGCCTTAGCATCAATATGTGGCTGAAGCCCCAACATCACTTTCTCCCTAGTAGATGCCCATTCTGTCAACTCCACAGGGCTCAGGCTGTAAAGGCCATCAGCCCCAGCCAGGGAAAGATGTCTATACCTGCCACACTTCGCAGTGGCGATAGCCCTCTGAAAGTCAGCTGCAGGTGCCTGTGGTGTAAGGATGGACATGGCTGCTGCTGTGCTCTGCAGTTTGATCATGGCTAATATAGAAGTTATTAGGAGCAAGCAGTGAGCTGAACCTGCCAAGTAGCCGCTCTGATTTTCGGTCCAAGTTTTTAGGCTAGTTTGTGTGGCACATCTGGTAAGACTGCAAGACATGGTGAGCTCGGCTGTTAAACAGGTTCACCCTAAAGACAGTTAATTGGGAACTAACTGCTTCGTTTGTGAGAATCTTGCCGCAGCACTTGAGCAAAGCGGGCGAGTTGCTGCCGCATGATCGCTATGACCATCTCACTCGATTCTGCTGCACACATTGCTACAGTACACATCAGTCAGTTGCTTATACATTTCTGCTCCGTGGGTTATCAGTACTTGCGCTTCATTTCTTCAAATTCATGGCACCCTCTATTCTCATGACATGCCTAAAGGTATTGCTGGTCTCCCAGGCAGCAGATTTGCCTGTGACCCAACATGCCTTCAGGTTCCTATCAAAAAGTTATATTTCACTGCTCACGGCCTCAGATAAGTAATCACTTGTGGCGGATTGTTCATATTAGTGGTAATTCCTTTGAAATAATTACAGCAACTCATAATTTCTTCAGTGATTTGAAAATGATTGTATACATTCACACAAATGAATACATCACTGATTGAACAAAACATAAGGTTTCTATCTGACTAAAGTTTCGATTTTTCACAGTGTGTTTATAGTAAAGATTTATGCCAAATGGGTATATTTAATTCCCTACCTATTGCTCAGTTGGTTAACCACAGTTCTGCTATACATGTGGTTCACACATTTGCGATAACTTTGACTCTTTATAATTGACTAATATCTTATTCTCAGAAAACATTTTAGAATCTACGAGTCTGTTTCCTTCAACTGTGTTCATATGAGCTCTCTGCCTGAAGGCAGGTGGTTATCTCATGGCCAGTTAATGCTTTATCCTTGGTTGATAAATTGTGGAGGTGGAGAAGCAGGGCATATCAGGTAGCATCGGAGGAACAGGAAAGTCGATGTTTTGGGTCTGGGCCTTTCATCAAGACCCAATGAATAGTCCAGACCTGAAACGTCAACTGTCCTATTCCTCCAATGCTGTATGACATGTTGAGCTTATCCACCTCCACATTTTATCAATTCTGACTTCCAGCATGTGCAGTCCTTACTGTCTCCTCATGCTTTATCCTGAACTGTTTTGTTGACAGTTCTTACAAGTGATGGTCTGCCATTGCATACCACACTCAGCAGCAAGGGGTCAGGGAGGTCCTAAGTCTATCTCATTAGGAGCAGGAATTGAACCATGCTGTTGATGTTTTTTCTAAACCACATACTCGGCACCTGGCTAACACTCCTCACTGTTCTATCCAGCCACACGTATCCTAATGTTCATAATTATATAATAGAATTGAATTAAAAGGACAGTAACAGATATAAATGAAAATTATGCACTTTACGGCCTAGTTATTTGTTACAGAAAGTCATTGAAATGAGTTAAACATTGCCATTCGAGTTTGGGGTTGTGAGTCATTCATCTAAAATTGATCTTGACTCTATTTCTCAGCTGCAAATTTTGATGTAAAGCTATGTGAGTGATAGATGCATACATTTAACTCAAGGTAATTTGAATAGTAATGTGCAAAACCTGATCCCATGCAATACTCCTTTCAAAATTCATCTTTCAAATATGTGTTTAGCTGGCAATGCTGAAATTTATTGTCCATTACTAATTGCTCTGGGAACTTAGTGAAGGACCTTTATTCAAACTGCTAAAAATCTTATGATGAAATTGCTCTCACAATTGTGTTGTATTATGAACTCCAAGGTTTTGGCTTTGTTGTTGCTGTGTACCCAATGACAAGCTGCCTTCGATATGCAGATTAAATGACCTTTACCCCACATATCTCAGGAGGAGAAGCAGCAGAGCGATCACTGAGTAATGTCTGACATTACATCACTGAGAATTTTCAGCATGACTGGAAGATCCAGCTTCTAAAGATTATCCGGCTATCTAGCACCTAAGATCATTCAAACCCGTTCAGTCCCCTGCACATCAATGGCATTGTAACAGATTGATGGAGATTATAAGACATGATGGAAACTCCCAATGTAGTCAGTTCTTAGTATATTTCATTCCCAGCCTGTCTCTCTAATCAGTCTGTGATATTCTGTAACAGGTCAGCTGTGAATGAAAGTAATTGGCATCAAGGCTACATTTGACAGAATGTGGCATTAAGGAACCCAAGCAAAACTGGTATCAATGAGAATCAGTCAGAAAACACTCCACTGGTTGAAGTCATACCAGGCACATAAGATGATTGTATCAGCGATAAAGGGAACTGCAGATGCTGGAGAATCCAAGATAACAAAGTGTGGAGCTGGATGAACACAGCAGGCCAAGCAGCATCTCAGGAGCTCTCTGATGAAGGGTCTAAGCCCGAAACATCAGCTTTTGTGCTCCTGAGATGCTGCTTGGCCTGCTGTATTCATCTAGCTTCACACTTTGTTATCTTACATAAGATGATTGTGGTTGTTGGAGGTCAATCATCTCAGCTCCAGGACAGCTCTGCAGGAGTTCCCCAGGGTAGTGTCCTCAGCCCAGTTATCTTCAGCTGCTTCATGAATGACCTTCCCTCCATCATTAGCTCAGAAGAAAAGATGTTTGCCAATGTTTGCACAATTTTCAGCACCATTTGCAACTCCTCAGATACTGATGCAGTCCATGTCTAAGTATAACACGAACCAGAAATGATCAAGGCTCTAGGCTGAAAAATGACAAATAACATTCACACCACACAAATGCTAGGCAATGATGATCTCCAATAGAGCCATTGTAACCATCACCACTCAACATTCTGTCATATTACCATCACTTTATTCCCCCGTTATCGACATCCTGAGGGTTCCATTGGCCAGAAACTGAACTGGACTCACCATTTAAATACAACGGCTACAAGAGTGGGACAAAGGCGAGGATTCCTGCAGTAACTCAGCCCCTGACTCCCTAAAGCATTGTCCACAAACATTTAGTCATTCTACCACTGATGCTCAGACATAGCAGTGTGTACTACCTACAGTGAGCACTGCAGAAATTTAGCAGAGACCCTTAAACAGCACCTTCCAAACCCATGACAACTTCCATTTCCAGATTCAAGGACTGCAGATATGGGGACACCATTACTGCAAATTACAGTCCAAACCACTCACATCCTCACATGGAAATGTGGTGCCATTCCTTCACTGTTGTTGATTCAGAATCCTGGAATTCCCTCCCTAATGACATTGTGGGTCTACCTACAAACTGCACGGTTCAAGAAGAGATCTCAACACTATCTTCTCAAGGACAACTAGCGACAGACTAGCGATAAATGCTGACCAAACTAGTAATGCTATGTCCCATGAATGAATTTTTAAAAACTCACTAGTTTCAGTAGGAGTGCACCAAAAAGACTATAATATATACCATTTAGTTTCAGGGTAGCTTAGATTCAGAGAGACACCAGATTCCTAAGAATAATGCATATAATGCAAAAGGCTCAGTGGTTAGCACTGCTATCTGACAGAGCCAGGGACCCAGGTTCGATTCCACTCTCGAATGACTGTTTGTGTAGAGTTCGCCTGTTCTCCCCATGTCTGTGTGAATTTCCACTGGATACGCTGGTTTCCTCCCACAGTCCAAAGATATGAAGGCTATTTGGATTGGCCATGCTGAATTTCCCATTGTGTTCAGACATATGTAAATTAGGTGTGGTAGCCATGCGAAATGCAAGGTTACAGGGAAAGGGTAGGGGAACAGGTCTGGGTGGGATGGTCTTCAGAGGGTCGGTGTAGACTTGTTGGCTTGTTTCCACTGATTCACTGCGGGTGATTTGAGGCACCTCCTTTGTCTAGTATTATCTGCTTCGTTTCTCCTCTTGGCAATTATAAAACTAACGTGGGACTGCAATTTTTTTCAGATTATTTTTCTGCCGCACTTGTTTGCTGAATCTATTTGTCAAAGTTTGATTGATGTTCTCTTGGCATTTTCTATCGTCCTGAATGGTGCCCATTGCGTTCTTGGCAAGTACTGTGGCGATCTTGATAACTCGACTGCAGGATGCTATGAATGATCAAACATTTCTGTATTTGATTCTGTCCATCGTCAATGTTAATGCATTTTCATGTCTCTGTGCTTCAGCTGCAAGAGAACTCTTGAAAGTGTGAGGCTTGAAATCTGCAGAAGATCTGTCAGTTTCCTGCTTTAATTTCAATGAATGAACCATTGACAATCCGACTCTTCAAAATATATAAGAAAAGGCCTGATTGTTCTGAGTCTCTGTCATTTTTAGTTTTTCATTGAACTCTGTTTCACCTCACAGAATTGGAGTGAAACCTTAGTTTGACTCCTTCAAAGAAAATGTTGAAATGGAGAAGGGTGAAGTTAGTTTACAGAGTTGTTTTTTCTAGATCCTTGAACTTGATGCAGTCATGATCTGGTAGATCGCTGGCTAGTCATGACTGAGATATGCCGATCTCCAACTGAAAGTGGGCCATGCCACTGGGGCACAGGTCGTGGATCTACCATGGGACAGGCTGTTTATAAAAAACACCTTTACACATGAATGACCCTTAGGCATTGATGTGGGCCAAATCGTTCTCACATCAGTAGGCAGCCACCAGGTCAGCTATGCCCATAATCCCCATTCAATTTCAATTGTCCAAACAATAACCCCTATTTTCACGATAAGCACTGGGGCATAGTGGCCACAATCTTGACATATGTACTAATTCCTGCAGAATTCCAGGGATAATGGTTTATATTGTTAGACAAACTGATAGTTCTGATCTAATGACGACTTTTGACTCTTTCCTGTTAATGCTGTTTATGTGAACTCTATTTCAGAATCAATTAAGTCAGTTGAATGTCATCGGCATCATTGAAGCTTGCATGCTTGCGACTCATTTTAAATTCACCTGAATCTTTTGCTGATGAGAATGTTAAGAAACTAGCAAAACATGTCAGCTAGTGATAGTTATTCTTTCAGTAAATAAAAGGTGTTGGCAGATGTAACGAGGTACTTTATTTACATTAAACTGAACCATCCGTAAGTTGCAAGTGATGGAAGCCCATCTGAATTGCACGGTGGCTCACTGGTTAGCACTGCGGCCTCACAGCAAAAGGGATCCAGATTTGATCCCAGCCTCAGGCGACTGTCAGTGTGGAGTTTACACATTTAATTTGTGCCTGCATGGGTTTTGTCCGACAGTCCAAAGATATGCAGGTTAGGTGGATTGGCCATGTTAAACTGCCTGTCATGTTCAAGGATGTGCAGGCTAGTTGGGTTAGCCATGGAAAATGCAGGGTTATAGGGATAGGATAGGTCTGGGTAGGATGCTTTTGGGAGGGTCAGTGTGGACTTGATGAGCTGAATGGCCTGCTTTCACAGTTTAGGGACTGTATGAACTTTGATCGTTCTCTTGCCTACATTTAGTTTTCAGTCACTCATAGCTTATGGATATCATTGGACAGCACCCCAGCAATTCACAACCACTTTATTCATTATACCGGTGTGTGAGTACAAGTAGAAGCCAAATTATTCAGACAAGAGGCACCTTGAATTTTCTCTTCCATGTTCAATTTGCCTTCATTAGATGCACTCAATTTGAAGAGACCAAGCTGTTTTCCCATTCCCTGCCCTCCTGTTGTGAGACTTTGAACCAGCCACAGCAACCTGGGATCATATGATTGCATATTTTGTTCAGCAAAAGCAGTTAATCTCTTTAGTGTCTCAACTGAACTCAGAAACAGCGGATGGAATGACATTATATCACTCACGTTTTATTTTAAGAGGTCAACACATTCAAAATTAAGGTATCAGAGGACTGGAAATCAATGGACGAATTTCCCAAGTTCTTTGCAGGACCACTTCGGAAAGAAACTAATGGAAGTAATACAGTGTTAAATGTATTTCTTGCCAGTCTGTAAGTAAAGATGACGAATGGGAAGAGTTCGCAACCCAGACTGTCACATTTAAAGAATGGCAAAAGGAATGTAGCTGTAGATAATGGGTGGAGATCTATCGGAATGAATGTTGTAACTAAAAATAAATGTATTCAGAAAAGAGCCTTCCCGTTGTCAATTGCCAAGCGTTATTTTACACATGAATTATTTTTTGATCTTCACATATGGCAACTGCTTACTCTTGCATGCTGACATTGCCAAGAATGATCAGAGCATAGATTTTTTTTTGTAAATTCTGATGAAGATTGTAAAATGTGAAGTTGAAAGATCAGAACATTTTTCTTATAAATTATTTTAAAACAATACAAAGCCATGGCTGAGAGACACATCTGAGTGTTTTTCATTCCCCTGTGGTATCCTTTCAAATTTCTTGCCAAGTTTGAAGAAAGTCATTAGTGGGTATAAAAGTTTATTAGGAAGAGAAATGACAGGTCTTCTAAAAATAGGCTGTTAAATTAATATTGCCTGTTGAACCTTATGATCTATGCTAGTGCTTATTGAAGCTTTGATGCTGTAATCATGATTATGGTATTGATGAAGTGTAATTTTTCAAGTCTTAATGCTTTCAGAATCTGAAAAATGTCATAACGTGAGGCTGCCACTTCAGTGAAAATTAATTAGCAGCAGCATTTTGCATTAATCGAACAACAGCAGAAAAGGCTGAATATATCCAATCTACTAACTGACCTTGTTTGGCATTGCTGATGTTGATTTGGAATGCATTCTACTTTACAATGTAATATATAATCTTAACAGATCTCCCATTGCATTACTCAGAGAAAAGGAAAAGTGGAAGTAATGTCTCTCTGTAACTGCGGGCTGCATTTTAATGTGGAAGATCTCATGGGCTTGTGTATGGTTAGGGTTGCACTGGTGCTAAAACCAATGAGTCTGATGGCATCTCAGGAAACAACCTCTGAGCTGTAAAGTGAATTGCATATGATTCTATGCATACAGTGCACTCAGGAGAGGTGCACTGTCAACTTCCATATGCTAATCACCCAATTAGAGCCACATTACCACTTTGTTTTCAGATTAGTGTCTTAGCCTTTCCTGAACCTTGCCAGTGAAACCAAGTACGCAAAGGGATTGAAAGGGTGAAACAATCTCAATCAAATATGCAATAATTGCTGAGAAATTCACAGCAGCTCTTTTACTTGCTGGTGGGAAGGATTTCTTTTCAGTACTCATTTGCGGGATTTAGACTCTACTAGCTGGGCCAGCATCTATTGTTCATCCCTAATTGCCCAGGGAAAAACTGCAGGCGATCTGCCATCTTGACAGGGTGGATAGCAAGAAGCTTTTTTCCCAGAGTGGGGTATGCAATTACTAGGGGTCATGAGTTCAAAGTGAGAGGAGGAAAGTTTATGGGAGATTTGCGTGGAAAGTTCTTTACACAGAGGGTGGTGGGTGCCTGGAACGTGTTGCCAGCAGAGGTGGTAGATGCAGACACGTTAGTGTCTTTTAAGATATATCTGGACAGGTACGTGGATGGGCAGCGAGCAAATGGACACAGACCCTTAGAAAATAGATGACAGGTTAGACAGAGGATCTCGATTGGCGCAGGCTTGGAGGGCCAAAGGGCCTGTTCCTGTGCTGTGATTTTCTTTGTTCTTTGTTCTTTGAACCATTGCAGTCCAGTTTGTGGAAGCACACCCACAGTATTGTGGATAGGGAGTTCAAGGGGTTTGACCCAGCAACACTGAAGGGATGCCGATATGGTTTCAAGTCTGGAGGGTGAGTGGCTTTGAGGGGAACTTCCACAGGATGGCGTTCCCGTGTATCTGCTGCTCTTGTACTTTGAGATGGTAGTTATCGTGGATTCAGAAGGCGCATCTTTCAGCAGTGAATTTCTGCAGTGCATTTTTTAGGTTGTAAAGTCTGCTACTGAGCATAAATGATGAGGTGAATGTTTGTGGATATGGTGCCAGTTGAGCAGTCTTCTTTGTGCTGGATGATGTTACGCTTCTTGAGTTGTAGCTGCACTCATTTGGGCAAATAAAAAGGTTTACATCTTAGAGATAGCGAACAGGTTTTTGAGAGTCATGGAAAGAGTTGCTTTTTGTAAGATTTCTGGTCTCTGTAGCCACAGTATTTATGTGGTTAGTGCAGATCAGTTTCTCGTCAATGGTATCTCGTCAATCCCCAGGATGTTGATAGGAGGGGACTCAGTGGAGGTAATGCCATTGTTTGTCAAGGGATGGTTTTAGATTCCCTACTTGTTGGAGGTGGCCACTGCCTAGCACTTGTGAGTTGCAAAGTTACTTGCTGTTTGTCAGCCCACGCCTGGATATTGTTCAAATTTTGCTGCATTTTATCACAGACTGCTTCAGTATCCGAAAAGTCACAAATGATGCAGTTATCAGGGAATATCCCTACATCTGATCTTCTGTGGAGGGATAGCCATGTATGAAGCAGCTGAAGAAGGTTGAGTAACTCCTGAGTAATCTGAGTATCTGAGGAACTCCTGCAAAGATGTCCTGGAGCTGAGATCACTGACCTTCAACAACTCCACAACAACCTTCCTTTGAGCCAGGTGACTCCAGCTAATGGATGTTTTCCTACCAATTCCCATTGACACTAATTTGGTAAGGGCTCCTTGATTCCACACTGAGTACTTGAAGCTTTGCAATCAAGGGCAGTCACTCTCACCTCCAAATTCAGCTCTTTTCTTCATGTTTGCACCAACGCTATAATGAGGTCAGGAACTGAGTGACCCTGACAGAAGTCAAGCTGAGCTTCAGTGAGCAGATTATTGCTAAGCAAGTGCTGTTTTGCAGCACTGTTGATGACAACTGCCATCACTTTACTGGTGATCACCAGTGACTGATACAGTGGTAATTTGTTGTTTTTTTCTGTACAGGACATAGCTGGGCCAATTTTCCACGTTATCAGGTAATTGCTGGTATTATAACTGCATAGGGACAGTTGGCTTGGGTTGTGGTAAGTCCTGAAGGACAGATTTTCTGAATTATTGCAGGAATGTTGTCTGGGCCCATAGGCTTTATAGTATCCAGTCCTGTCAGGTGATCCTTGATATCAAAGCAGTGAATTGAGTTGCCTGAAGATTAGCATCCATCATACCGGGCACCTCCAGGGAAGGCTGACATGAACCATCCATTTGATACTTCTGGTCGAAGATTGTTGTGAAAGGTATAGCCTCACCTTTTGCACTGATATAGTGGGCTAACCATTATTGAGGGATAGGGGTACTTATGGAGTCTCTTCCTGCAGTGAGTGCATGATTCTCCATTTTTGTTCATGACTGGATATGGCAGGTCAGCAGAACTTAGATCTGACCCATTGGTTGTGAAATCACTTTGCCCTGACCATTACCACTGCATAATATCAAAGGACATAGATTTAAGATAAGAGGTAGAAGACTGAGAGCAGAGTTGAGGAGATTTTTTTTCATTCGGAGTCAGAAATTTTCATAACATTTAAGCAGTTTTAGATATGGGCTATGGGCCAAAGGTTGAAAAGTTCAGATCAGTTTAGTAAAATCTCTGCTGCCCAGCATGAATGTAATGGGCCAAAAGGCCTCCTTATGTGCGATAAATGTCTACAAAGTTTTGATCGTTTGCTGTTAATGGCATGCCAGTAGGTCAGTTTTGTAGCTTCATCAGGTTGACACCTTATTTTTAGGTGTATCTGATGCTACTTCTGGCACCCTTCCTGTATGCTGCATTAAATCTGAGTTGATCCCACAGCTTGATGGCATTGGTAGAATGAGGGATATATCAGTCCATGAAGTTGGAGATTGTGTTGGAGAGTGATTCTGCTGCTGCTGATGACCCACTGTGCCTCATTGATCCCCAGTCTAGAGTTATTAAATCTGGTTAAAACCTATCCCATTTGTTCGTAATATAATTTGTATAACATGATGGAGGGTATTCTCTATGTGAAAATGGGACTTTGTCTCCACAAAGATTGTATGGTGAATGCGCATATCTAACCTGACGTGAACAGATGCATTTGCTTGACAGATTGCTGGGGATGAGGTCAAGTACGTTTTTCACCTCTTATTGCTTCTCTCACCACTTGTTGCATACTGTGTCTAGTAGCAATGTCCTTTAGGACTCGACCTGCTCAATCAGTGGTGGTGTCACCAAATCACTCATTGGGATCAAATTTGAAGTCCCCCACTCATACATCATTCTGCATTCTTGCCACACTCAGTGCTCCCTCCAAGTGGTGTTCAGTGCGTTGAAGTGTTGGCTCAATAGCTCAGGGTGGGCAGTACATGATAATTAGCAGGCAGTTTCCTTACCCACATTTGATCTAGTGCCATAAGACTTCATGGGGTCTTGAATCAATGTTGAGGACTCCCAGGGCAACTTCTTCTGGCTGTGTACCACTGTGCTGCCACCTACTGGCCTACAGGTGGGAGAGGACATATCCAGGAATAGTGTTGTCTAGGACATCAGCTGTAAGGTATGATTCCATGAATGTGACTATATCAGGCTATTGTTTGACAAATGTGTGAGTGCTTCCATTGATGGCATTAGCCCCCAGTTGTTAGTAAGGAGGAACAAAATGGAAATTGCTGGAAAACGTCAGCAAGTCCAGCTGCATCTGTGGAGACAAAGGAGTGTTAATGATTTGGGTCCAGTGACCTTCTTTCTCTCCAGCATGCTGCCAGAGCCTGCTGAGTCTTTCCAGCAGTTTCTGACGTTGTTTCTCATTTCCCACAGCTTGATGGCATTGGTAGAGTGAGGGATACATCCACAGTTCTTTGGGTATCTTTTTGTCTTGCAAGAAGGACTTTGCATGTTGACAGGCTAAGTTTGTCATTGTTATTTCCAGCGGCTCCGTTGATGTCAGGATGCTGCCATTGTTGTTCAGTCTTTTCAATGGTCAGATAGTGCTGGTAGCTTGGCAGACCATTGCATCGGCCAACTATAATCAACCATGTAATTGTTGATCTGGAGTTACATGTAGGCCAGGCTGAGTGAAGACAGCAGATTTGCTTCCATAAGAGATATTAGTGAACTGAATGGGGTTTTTTTATGACAATTGACAATATTTTTCACATCCTTGTTAGATGGATTTTTTTGTATTCAAACTTCACTTTACAGGCTGCTGTTGAAATCGCACTTAGAGTACAGTATACTGTTTTGGTCCCCATATTCAAAGAAGCGTACACTGGCATTGGAGGCATATTGCAATGAAGGGGTTGACATATCAAGGACGCCTGAATAGGTTAGGCTTGCATTCATTAGAGTTTAGGAGAATGAGGGGTGACTTTATTAAAACATACAAGATCCTGGAGGGTTTGGAGACAGGGTAGGTGTACTCCATTAACGGAGTAATCTCAAACTAGGGGACAGAGTAACAGAATATAAAGACACACATTTAAAAGTGAATTGTGAGTGAATTTTTTTCTCCCAGAGGTTTGTGAATGTCTGAAATTCTCTACTCCAGAGAGTTGTGAAAGCTAGATCACTGATAGGATATTAGATAAGATATAATATATAAACAAATGCTAGAAAGATTTTTGAGATATTGAGGAATTGCGGGTTACAAGGAGCTGGCATGAAATAAGAGTTGAGAACTGGGGCATATCAGCCATGGCTTTATTGAATCCTGGAATTGGCTTGAAGGGCTAATTCCTGCTTTTTACGTTCTTATCTGATGTGTTGGGATTTGATTCTGTGTTCCCAGAGCATTAGCTGGCTGTCTGCAGAACAGTCATACTGGACTCAAAATATTAACTATTTCTCTTCCCTCAAGTGATACCAGACCTGCTGTGTATCTTGAACATTCTCTCTGTTTGTCTCTGGATTATTGGTCTAGATCTATTAGCACTATGGCAATACATCCACTTGGAGAGTTTGTATATTTGTGCTGTGAAATTACTTTGCATAAATCGTCAGTTGCTTTTACACTTCAGATGTTTGTATTTTCATAGCAGGATAGATGCTCTTTATTCTGTTTTAGGCTAGATATCATAAGAAGACCAAAGCAACCAACAACAATCTGCCATTTATAGGCTTATAGCTGCATTGCAGAGAGCATGGTGGGTCTGGGGGTCAGTCCCCAGGAGGTATTATCCAACCAACAGTGGCGACAGGTCCACAGACAGGTCCATCAGTTTTTTTGATACGTCTAAACACCAGACTTCATGTGGCTTCAGGATATTAGATTAGCTGACGAAAGGCAACTTCAGCCTCCTAGAAAGAAACTTACTGCCTGCTGGACCTCATTTTCCATGCAATATCAATAGCTGTCAAAGTCACCACTACCCTGAAATATGTTGCCTCCTGAGTTTTTCAGGGGTTCTGCCAGAGAACAATCCAGAGTCTCCTGTTCACTTGCCTACTAGTCCATGATAAAGGTGACTGAGGAGCCAATACTTAATCAACTTTGCTGGTAGTGGTGCCAGTCAGTCAAAATGAGTGAGTGGCTTTTGTGGTGCAAGCTGACTTCCTGGATGTGCAGGGCATGGCAATTGGAGCATGCAGAAGTATTGATCAACTGCAATATCTTCAACACCTTGAATGTGTAGCTGCTGTGCAATGCCTAATTTTTTTCCAGAGATTTGCACATTATTCTCCAGCAACTGCCAACACGCTTTCATCCTGCAGCTTTGCAAATTCCCTAATCTCTTTGAACCTGGAATCTGACTTGCTCATCTCTCTGGGAACCTGAAGAGTAGTGATCTATTGTTTGGAGTGGCATAACTGGGTCTCAGTGGTTGACTTTATGGTGAGTGTCATCAGCTATGTTTGCAGTGAATATAGTTCAGTTTATTAAGGGCCCAGTTACAAATGATTTTTCAAGTCTGCCAGTATTTTGCCAGTGACAGAAAGATGCTGAGCCTGATATCTTCATGGAGCTGGCTTGCTATTAACTTCTTGCAACGGCCAGCAGAGATTCAATCCCCATAAGAGGGGCCACAGCAGAGAAAGCCAGCCTCATTGTGCCAACAACACTATTTGGAGTTGAGTTGGAGAGTTACTACCAGTTGGAGCAGCCTGGCCGTTTGACTCCTGAATTTTTATTTTAAATAATCTCTGTGAAGGTACCGGTATGTTGGGGCACTGTCTTGATTCTCCAAGTGCCTGAGGAGTGCCTCACCAATTCCTGGTGGGACTGCTGAGGTGTCACTGCTGCCAGGGGTCCTACCCAACCTTCTTCATTAGAAACTGATTCAGAGGTGATCACTCCAACTAACTCTCCCAAAGCCTCATTTGATCAAGTGAAATTTGTAAATGTATCTTGGCTAAGAGTATTCATCTTTAAGGGCATCATGTGTTGTGTGTATACAATATTGCAATTCAACCTGACCATCAGACATCTGTAGGTCTGCAAACCACGCACACACGCGCACACACATGCACACACACACATGCGCACACACACACGTGCACACACGCACACACCCACACACACACGTGCACACACACATGCACACACGAACACATGCACACATACACACATGCCCACATGCACTTGCATGCACACACATGCATGCACGCACACACAGAAATGAACTGGTCTACAGTGATCTCAGCTTCATGATTATTGTGTTTTACCATATTGAATAAACTAACATACAGAGTTAATCAATCCCTGAAGATCATTTGGTTATCCATCACTTATTGGTAAAATAACAGTGTAGATATAGGGCACCCATTTGATCCTGACAATACAATCCCAAAGCCTGTGTTAAATTCAGCCCAGTACAGCAAAAATGCATGATAAATCTTCACAAAACATTTGTTTGGACATCATTGGAGTCTTGCTTCCAAGTCTGTGCACTGTACCTTAGAAAGGATGTGAAGGCTTTAGAGAACGTGCATACTTCCTCATCCCCTAAAGACTTTTTTTTCCTTCTGAGCCATCACTCCAAATTTTAACAAAAACAGCGGCACGGTGGCTCAGTGATAGCACTGCAGCCTCCCAGCTCCAGGGACACAGGTTCGATTCCAGCCTTGGGTGACTGTCTGTGTGGAGTTTGCAAGTCCTCCCCATGTCTGTGTGGGTTTCCTCCTACAGTCCAAAGATGTGCAGGCTAGGTGGATTGGCTGTGCTAAATTGCCCATAGTGTTCAGGGGTGTGTGGGTTATAGGGGGATGGGTTTGGGTGGGATGCTGCAAGGGGCAGTGTGGATTTGTTGGGCCAAGGGGCCTGTTTCCACACTGTAGGGAACCTAATCTAATCAGAAGTTGCTGGAAAGGCTCAGCAGGTGTGGCAGCATCTGTGAAGAAAAAGTCAGAGTTAATATTTCGGGTCTGGTGACCCTTCCTTGGAACTTTTGTTTTTGTTCCTGATTTACAGCATCCGCAGTTCTTTCAGTTTTTACTCCAAATCTTAGTTGCTTTCGAAGTTCTAGAAACCCTTCCTGAGTTTTTCTAACGGCACAGAGCCATCCACCTGCTCTTGACTCCTTCCCTGCAGGACAACAAAACATGAGCACTGCCAGCATGGAGTTTGCTGTCTGTCTGTCTAACAACCTCTGTCCACAGATCTGCTTTTCAATGATATCCAAGCTGTCCTGAATAACCTATTAGACAAACTCACATTTTTGCAGCACAGAATGTTGCTAACTACTCTGGGAACTCATTCTACCCTTGAATGTCACCATTTTCACAAAATGCTGGCTTTCTGTACAAAGATTGTTCACCAAAAGATGGAATCACCACAAACTGCACCAGATCCATTACTTGTATCACTCAGGCATTTTCCTCCTACTTCCCAGTCATTACCCTTCATTCTTTCCTTTTGGATACTATGCAATGCTCCTACCCCACTCCATTTCAACCCCTACGTCTCTACCTTCCTACTCTCCTACCACCTTCCAAGGCTTGAGACCCTTGAATATGCTTACATTTATCCTCCGTGTCTCGCTTGGCTTTCTACCAAAGTCGCATCAAGAATCTCAAGGCCGCCTCTTTGCACACATTAATTATTCCTTTTCCCTCTCGTGGTGAACTTCTTGCCCAGATTACTTCCTTAACACTGCGCCATTCCCATTTCACTCGCTTTCTTCCCATTTCATTTACTCCTACCCTTCATTTAGTCTACCAATAACTGCTGCAAATCATAGAGGAACTGGAATCAAAACTATGAGTGCAGATACTGTACTGGAAGCCAAAGACTCCCAATATTTAGCTGAAGAAAAGCAGAACTTAACAAAGATTGGATGATGGACCACAATTTGAAAACATGAAAGCAGTTGAGGGTGAAAGAGGTGTTCAAGAGGTAGATATTCTGAAGAGTACACATGGAAGTTACTGCAGTTTACAAATAGTGTTGTGAAGTAAGTAAATTATCAAAGAAGAAGGGAGCAGAAGGATGAATCATTGTGTTCAGAGAAACAGAGTGGCACCCTTTATTGTCTGTTCTTAAAGATCTAACTGAAGTTCCAATCTTAGAGGGTCAGCTAATGTGAATTCTAGATTAAAGTTATTGCCATGTTCTTTTCTTGCCTCTATCAAAAATTAGCTGAAGCAGCACAGTAGAACAAATAAACCAGTGGTAAAGTCTGCATAACTGGGCTTTTGCCAGTCCTACTATCACTCGAAGGTTCATGTATGTAAATATCATGTCAATCAATTGCCTTCTTCTCCTTACATGTTTTATTTCTTTTTTTTAAAAGATGAATAACCAAGATATTTTGAGTTTTGAGTAAAGCATTCCTGGATATTGTTTGGCCAACCATTGCAAAACAATGAATTCTGAAGCACTGTCACAGTAAATCACTTCATTAATTCCCTATATGATTCAACATTTTGTAAATCTAAAATCTTTCAAAAGTTAATAACTAAAAAGCGAAATGTTAGCTTTTTCATGCAATTTATGCATATATATGGATGTTGAATGAATTGTAATTGTGCGATTTTAGACTGATTGAATCCTCTTTCCATCCATAATTACAGTAGGTGAATTTCAAGAGGAATTGGGATTTCAAATCTGTTTCAATTGAATATGGCATAATATAATTTTAATACAAGGGTTGACCCTAGAAATATGCACAAAATTTGATTTTGTAACATTTTTTGCTTTCAGTTTCATTTTGCATTCACAAAAATAATTTGATGATTTATTGAGATTGCAATATTAAGGTGTTATTTATTTTACTATTGTTAATTCAATCTGCTAGGCACAATCTTGCCTTCACTAGATAATAAAGTGGGTTAGGTGTTTGGTAGACAGTGAGCCTGATGTCCTCAATTTCCTGTATGGGGTGATTGGGTCAAAATGGCCTTCTTGATGTCTTGTCTGGTTGCTCATGCGTAATCTGTAGTTTGTGAATTCCACTGTGTTACTGCTTGAAGATTCTGTTTCACTTCTGGAAGCGCCTACACCCAACTCTCATGCCTGACATTGATGCTGGTAGCAGCCCCTTATATTGTTCTTAGAGTCCTAAATAATGAGAAAGAAAACTGATAGACATTCAAAGAGGAAAGTTAACCAATGTTCAATTTAAGCATTGCAGTCTCAGCCTGGAATTATAATTACATGTAGCCAAGCTCAAATCTTGTGAGATGGACAACTGGAAGGGTTTGTCTTTCACTTGGCTTTAATGTTTCCTCAAATCAAATGAAATATTAACTGGAACAACAAGGTGCAGAGCTGGATGAACACAACAGGCCAAGCAGCATCAAAGGAGCAAGAAAGCCAATGTTTCGGGTCTGGACACTTCAGAAATGGGGGAGGGGAAGGGGATTCTGAAATAATTAGGGAGAGGGGGGAGGCAGATGGAAGATGGATAAAGGAGAAGATAAGTGGAGAGGAGACAGACAGGTAACCAGGTATCCAGCTCTACACTTTGTTATCTCAGATTCTCCAGCATTGGCAGTTTCCACTATCTCGGAAACGTTAACTGGAGTTACTTTAGATCTTTTCTTGAAACTGTTCTGCATTAATATGCAAGTGAATCTTATATTCATTATTCTCATTTAACTGTTGTTGTTTCTGTTGCCAATATCCATACATGTGCTCCAAACGTATCGCCTATTTCTCGTCACCCTCAGATGGCCGTGATGGTCCTACTTCCTAAAACACTGCAGATCACCCATGTTGTTTCAATGTTTAAACTGTGGCATAAACATTGAGTGCCAATGTTTGAGTGCCATTGATGCCAATGAGTATCACTTCCATGGTCACAGGCAGAACTGGGCACATTGCCTTCAGCTTACAACAGTGACTACACTTTGAAAACTCTTCCTTGGCTACAAGGCGCTTTGAGACACACAGTTGTCATATAAAGTTCCTACATAAATGTAAGTCTTCCTTCCTTCTGGCAGTTGTAACAACTGTCCTCATATAATAGCTGAGGCAGCGCTGCTAGGAGTGGAGTGCAGTTTCCAGAACAGATTCCTTACTGAAGTAGTAAGATTTCTAGGGCCGCACAATGTTTAGAATGTGATATTATGTACTGCATTGTCTTCTGAAATGCTGCTCTGCTCTCCTGTGTGCACTCTTTCTCCTGCTTTCGTCCTCGACTATAATTGCATGTCCATGGCAAATCCTGTAGTTGGCACTCAATCTCTCACTGTGGTGGCAGGGATGAAATTTTGGCAGGCCGTCCGGTGTCAAATCCAGCTGCATGACAACAGCTATAACTTTAAAAGCTCTTCGGTAACCCAATTTAAAAATATTTCCAGATTTCACATCTCCAAAGTGAACCACATCCACCTATATCAGCTAAGACTTGCTACAGATATGCCTGTCAGATTTAATTCACAGCAATTGTTTGTGCAAAAGGATTACAAATTATGAAACCACTATCTTTGCTGCTTAATTTGATATAGTTCATGTCTAAATCCCTCACAAAAGCATTGAAACGCCTACTGCTGGAGCTCCTTTCCGAATAGCACTTTGGGTCTATCTACACCCAGAGGTGGCAGCAGATCAACTCACCACCACTTTCTCTTGGGCAGTTAGGGATGAGCAGAAACTGCTGCTGGCCTGGCTAATGACACCCACATTCCATGAATACATTCAGAAAATAAATACATTGGAGACAGATTGGGCTGGGAAAATCAACACCTAGCGAGTTTTGAGAAGATTTGTAGCTCAGGTTGAGGTTCTGGATGTGAGATTGCTCGCTGAGGTGGAAGGTTAGTTTTCAGACGTTTCGTCACCTTTTTTTTAAATTTGAAAAAATATACTTTATTCATAAAATGTACAAAAAAAAATTTATACACCTACCCAGTCATGCAAGCCGCTCTGGATTACCCAGGGGGTACATACACCAACTACAGGAATAAAAACAAACAAGGAAGAAAAAAAAACAAAGCAAAAAAAATACCCTGGCAGTTGTCTCCCCGCACAGTCCCAGTTGGCCCCCTGACCAGTTGGGGAAGGCACCAGCTGGGCCCAGTTACCAGATAGGGCCCTTTTTTCTATTCTGGACAAGGGGTTTCATACGGTGGTCTTTCCCCACCGCGCCTTGGCGGCAGCTGCCCCAAGCTTTAGCGCGTCCCTCAACACGTAGTCCTGGACCTTGGAATGTGCCAGTCTGCAACATTCGGTCGGGGTCAGTTCTTTCAGCTGGCAGACCAGCAAGTTGCGGGCAGACCAAAGAGCGTCTTTCACCGCATTGATGGTCCTCCAGGCGCAGATGATGTTGGTCTCGGGATGCGTCCCGGGAAACAGCCCGTAGAGCACGGAGTCCCGCATCACGGAGCTGCTCGGGACGAACCTCGACAAATACCACTGCATCCCCCTCCAGACCTCCTGCGCATAGGCACGCTCCAGAAGGAGGTGATCAACAGTCTCGTCCCCCCCGCAGCCACCTCGAGGGCAGCGTGCAGTGGCGCAGAGATTCCGGGCATGTATAAAGTATCTCACTGGCAGAGCCCCTCTCACCGCCAGCCAAGCAATGTCCTTGTGCTTGTTTGAAAGTTCTGGCGATGAAGCATTCTGCCAAACGACTTTGGCAGTCTGCGTGGGGAAACACACGACAGGATCCACCCTCTCCTTTTCACGAAGGGTCTCAAGGATTCTACGTGCTGACCATTGCCTGACGGCCTTGTGGTCAAAGGTGCTTCCCTTCAAACATTTCTCCACGAAGGACAGGTGGTACGGAACGGCCCAATTACTCGAAGCGTTCTGCGCAACAAGGCCAGGCCCATCCTTCGCAACACCGGGGACAGGTAGAACCTCAGTAAGTAGTGACACTTGGTGTTTGCGTACTGAGGATCTACACACAGCTTGATGCAGCCGCACACAAAGGTAGCCGTCAGGGTGAGGGTGGCGTTTGGTACGCCCTTTCCCCCATTTTCCAGGTCTTTGTACATGGTGTCCCTGCGGACCCAGTCCATCCTCGACCCCCCAAATGAAGTGGAAGATGGCCCAGGTGACCGCAGCGGCGCAGGTCCAGGGAATAGGCCAGGCCTGCGCCACATACAACAGTACCGAAAGCCCCTCGCACCTGACAACCAGGTTCTTACCCGCGATGGAGAGGGACCGGAGCGTCCACCTGCCCAGCTTCTGCTTCAATTTGGCGATACGCTCCTCCCAAGTCTTAGTGCACGCCCCAGGTCCACCGAACGAAACACCCAGCACCTTCAGGTAGTCTGTCCTGACGGTGAAGGGGATGAAGGAGCGGTCGTCCCAGTTCCCGAAGAACATGACCTCGCTCTTACCCCTATTGACTTTGGCACCCGAGGCCAGTTCAAACTGGCCGCAGATGTCCAACAGCCTACTCACCGACCAACGACCGGTGCAGAAGACGGCGACGTCGTCCATGTACAGGGACGTCTTGACCTGCAGGCCTCCGCTGCCTGGGATAGTCACGCCCTTCAGGCTTACGTCCTTCCTGATGGATGCGGCGAAGGCCTCCACACAGCACACGGACAAAGCAGGAGAGCGCGGGCAGCCCTGCCTGACTCCAGATCTGACGGGAAAACTGTCCGATTCCCACCCGTTGATCGAGACTGCGCTAACGATGTTGGTGTAGAGCAGCCGGATCCAATTGCGGATGCCCTCCCCAAACCCCAATTTGGAGAGGATGTCCCTCATGTAAGCATGAGAGACCCTGTCGAAGGCCTTCTCCTGGTCCAGGCTGACGAGGCAGGTGTCCACCCGCCTGTCCTGTACGTAGGCGATCGTATCCCTGATAAGCGCGAGGCTCTCAGCGATCTTCCTGCCCGGCACAGCACAGGTTTGGTCAGGGTGAATCACCGACTCCAGGACAGACCTGACCCGGTTGGCTATGACCTTGGCCAGGATTTTGTAGTCCACGTTCAATAGTGAAATGGGACGCCAATTCTTAATTTCATCCCTCTCCCCCTTCCTCTTGTAAATGAGGGTGATGATGCCCTTCCTCATGGACTTGCACATTTCCCCTGCCCGAAGCGCACTATTGTACACCTCCAGCAGGTCCTGGCTGACCAGGTCCCACAGAGCGGAATACAGCTCGACCGGTAAGCCGTTGCTCCCAGGAGTCTTATTCCTCTCCAAGGACTTGAGGGCTCTGGTCGGCTCATCCAGGGATATCGGCCGGTCCAGCCACTCCCTCGTGCCGTCCTCTAAGACCTCAGTGATAGACGACAGGAATGACTCAGAGGCCGTGCTGTCCATGGGCTTCGCGTCGTACAGTCTGGCATAGAAGGATCTGCTGATCCTCAAAATGTCGGCCGAGACGACGTCACTGAGCCGTCGACCTCCTTCAGCTGGCTAAGCACAGAGCTCTCTTTGTGCACCTTCTGAAAGAAGAAACGCGAGCACGTCTCGTCCTGCTCCACGGAGCGGACCCTGGACCGGAAGATTATCCTGGAGGCCTCTGCGGCGAAGAGCGATGCTTGCTGGCCCCTCACCTCGCGGAGATACTCCGTGACATCAACCCCCAGCAACTGCAGAAGGAGCAGGTTCTACACCCTTTTCTGGAGTCGCGACAGCTCTCCCCGCCTCTCTCTCGCCTTCCGAACACACTTGAGGACAAAGAACCTCTTGATGTTCTCCTTCACTGTCTCCCACCAGTCGCCCGGAGACTCAAAGAGGGGTTTCACGGTTCTCCAACAGGCGTACTCCCTCTAAAGCTCCTCGACGTTCTCTGGGGTCAACAGAGTCGTGTTGAGCTTCCACGTCCCCTTGCCGGCCGGCTGGTCGTCCTGTAAGTGACAGTCAGCCAGCAGGAGGCAGTGGTCAGAGAAGAACACCGGCTCGACGCCGGTGGACCTGACCGAGAACGCCCGTGACACAAACAGGATGTCTATCCTTGAGCGGATAGACCCGTCTGGCCGCGACCAGGTGTATCTCCGTTGCGCTCCGTCTGCAGGGGTGCTGAAGACGTCGAGCAGCTTGGCGTCCTTCACCGTGCCCATCAGGAATCTGGACGTGACGTCCAGTTGACTCCCCCCACCCGCTGTCCCCACGCCGGATCTTTCATCTGCATCGATGAAGCAGTTGAAGGCTCCACCTAGGATGACCGGCCTGGACGTAGCCAGCAGGGGTGGAAGCCGCTGCAGGACGGCCAGCCGCTCCCTCCGTACCGATGGGGTGTACACGTTTATCAGCCGCAGGGGAGCGTTCCTGTAGGTGACATCAGCCACTAGGAGACGCCCCCCCACCACTGAACTTGAGAGGTGGTGAAGTCGCGCCCCCGCAGCAGAATAGCCAGGCCGAGGAGCGACAGTCGTTACCCCCCCGACCAGATCGAAGGCCCACAGGTCCAGGCGCCAGACCATTTCCCGTACCTGCTGAGGTGCGGTATCCTGCACTCCTGCAGAAACAGGAGGTCCGCCTTGACGGTGGTCAGGTAGGCCAACGTAGACACACATCTTGCGGTGGACTTGACACCGCGCACATTAATGCTCGCAACTCGTAACCACATTGTGGGCAGTGACTGCAGTACCCTCCCCAAGTCCAAGGTCCAGCCCCTCCATCTGTCCCTTCATGCCCATTGCCCGGGCTAACTGCTGGATGCTCTCCGGACTCGGGAAACCATCCGTGCTGCCTTCTGGGTGGCATCCCCCCGTCGGGGGAATGGAGGCAGGAGAGTCTGGCTCTGCGTCAGGCTGGGGACGCGCTGTTTCCTCCTTCCCGCCTGGAAGTTCCGGGGGGCCTTCCAGGGCGGCATGTGGCTGGGTGTCGGAGGGAGCCTCAGGACGCCTCCCGTCACCTGGAAGCAGGGTGTTGCTTTCCTTCTCCCTTGAGATCTGTAGCTTCTGCTTTGGGTGGGCCTCCTCTGAATCTCCCTCGTCAGAGGAGCTCTTATAGCCCCCCTGTAGCTGCCTCTTCCCACCTGATGGTTGCGGTGCCTGGGCCCGCCGGCACACCTTCCTCCTCGCTTTCTGGACCGTCGTCCACTCCCCTGGGTCGCCTGTCGCCGCCTCCATCGACTCCGGGTTGTCGGGGGGGGAGCGGAGCCTGCAGGGGCGCTTTGCTGGCCTCGGGTCCAACCAGCGGGGCTGGGCCCTCCTGCACGGCCTGGCCCTCCTGCACATTGGGGTGGCCTTGCAGGGCCCTGGTGCCTTCCTCTCCTCTGGGGGGGCTTGCCCCGCATTGCCCCTGCCAGCGACCTGGACGTAGATGGTCCCCCGCCGCAGGCATGCCCTATAGAATTGGCCCGCTTCCCCGCAAAGGTTGCAGCTTTTTTCTTGTGGGCAATCCTTTGCAAGGTGTCCCTCCTCCCTGCAGATGGTGGCTTTGCAGTCGGCCACCACGTGACCTGACCTACCACAGGCATGGCAGACTTTAGGTTGCCCTGCGTAGGTCAGGTAGCCCTTGCTCCCACCGATCGCAAAGCTGGACGGTAGGTGTACAATGTTCCCGTCCGCGCCCATCCTTAGCGTCACCTTGACCTGCCTGTTATTGGTCCAGATGCCGAAGGGGTCCATGATGTTGGTTAGGTCCCCTTCCACCTTCACGTACCTTCCAAGGAACGTCAGGACATCAACTGCTGGCACATGAGGGTTGTACATATGTATGGTCACCATACAGCTCCTCTGCACTGGCATCATGAGCAGCGGGACAGCGGTCAATACAGAGAGGGGGCCCTCACCTTCTTTTTCCTTGAAAACCTCCAGGAAGCACTCGCAAACCTTGGCACTCCTGAAGGTTACATCATAAAAACCTCCTCCGGGGAAATCCTGCGGGCAGTAAATGTCCGCAGCAGTGAACCCACAACAGTCCAACAGGACCCTCTTCACGAAGAAGGTGCGGTCCACAGGTGCACCTTCATCCACCTTCTTCACGGAAACGCGGATGGTGTTCCGGACTCACTGACCTGGGGCATGAGCACTCGCTGCAGCCATCGTTGCAGCTTGGCTGCTCCCCTGAACCAGCGTTAGGTCGAAGCCAGCAATAAGATCCACCGGTTGCAAGGATGCACAGCCAACCTGACGTCTTCCTTCCAGCTCCAACACAGTCGTGCGCTCCTCTTCTCGGTCCACAAAAGAGTGGGTCTTTATTGTGTTCCGGATGTAAGCTGGTTCACTAAGTGGGAAGGTTAGTTTTCAGACATTTTGTCACCATTCTAGGTAACATCATCAGTGAGCCTCCGGTGAAGCGCTGGTGTTATGTCCCGCTTTCTATTTATCTGGTTAGGTTTCCTTGGGTTGGCGATGTCATTTCCTGCATTGGTGATGTCATTTCCTGTTCTTTTTCTCAGGGGATGGTAGATTGGCTCCAAATCAGTGTTTGCTGGAATGCCATGCTTCTAGGAATTCTCGTGCGTGTCTCTGTTTGGCTTGTCCTAGGGTGGATGCGTTGTATCCTTACATACAGATGAGGAAGGACACCACTTTGATTGGGACAACACATCCATCCTAGGACAAGCCAAACAGAGACACGCACGAGAATTCCTAGAAGCATGGCATTCCAACAAACACATTGATTTGGAGCCAATCTACCATCCCCTGAGAAAAAGAACAGGAAATGACATCACCAATGCAGGAACTGACATCACCAACCCAAGGAAACCTAACCAGATAAATAGAAAGCGGGACATAACACCAGTGCTTTGTCGGAGGCTCACTGATGATGTTACCTAGAATGGTGACGAAACGTCTGAAAACTAACCTTCCAGCTCAGCAAGCAATCTGACATCCAGAACTCAACACCTCTATTCCACAGCAGAAATCTAATGGAAACACATGCCACAAGAAACCAGCCACAAAATTGTGCATCTGCTGATTTACCATTGGACGCTTAACCAAAAACAACAAGAAAACCTGAGACCAGTATTACAGAACCTGCAGTGTGACTCCCTGAAATTACAGAACCTGCAGTGTGACCCCCTGAAATTACAGAACCTGCAGTGTGACTCCCTGAAATTACAGAACCTGCAGTGTGACTCCCTGAAATTACAGAACCTGCAGTGTGACCCCCTGAAATTACAGAACCTGCAGTGTGACTCCCTGAAATTACAGAACCTGCAGTGTGACCCCCTGAAATTACAGAACCTGCAGTGTGACTCTCTGAAATTACAGAACCTGCAGTGTGACTCTCTGAAATTACAGAACCTGCAGTGTGACTCTCTGAAATTACAGAACCTGCAGTGTGACTCCCTGAAATTACAGAACCTGCAGTGTGACTCTCTGATTCTGCTGTTTGGTTTACAAATTATTGAAATGACCCTGGTGTAGCAGTTGTCTTGTGTTTAATTAATAATGAATGACGTATTTACCACTAACAAACAGTGTCTGGCACGGATATTCCCTTGGGCTTCTGAACTCTGTATATGGAGCTCTGAGCTCTCACTTCTGAGGAGCTGGAGTGGTGAATGAAGCTTTTCAGAGCCTGTCTCCTAATTGGTTGCATCTGCACTCACAATCCTGTTATGGAAGGATGGTCTCGCATCAATCAGACCCCTCACAGAGTCATACTGAGAGATGGATGCTGCTATGAGGACCTGGACTAGGGGGTCCCAGGTTGAGATTGGGGTGAGTGATGGGGCTGGGAGCGCGAGCCAGAAGCAGCTTTCCCCTGTGCAGCCTTACACTGGTGATACAATCCTCAATTTTAAATGAATCCCAGATCTGCCACAGGGAGGTTGTTTCCAGTGAATTCATTTTCTCCACGTAGGGTGGAGGGCATGTCTCCCCATGGCATAGTTTCAACAATTTTGCTAAATTACTGGTAATTAATTGCCCTAATTGGCATGGTCAGCCATTCCTGTTCCGTGCCTGATATTGAGAAAGTTCCCAATGGTGGAAATGCATTGGAGGGGCAAAATACAGGCCTGATTTGGTTGTAAAATGTGTGTCAAGGATGTAAGGTTTTAGTATGATTGAGTACAGCTGTGTTTACTCATCCTAAGCTCAAAAATACTGTTAATGCTTAGAATATGCATGCAGCCTTGAGAGGGGCTAAATGGCTACTCAGAGTTGCAATAACTACAGCTTGTCTTGAAAGCAGATTTTATAGTTTTGCCAACAGATAAAGTGAAGAAGTGCATCTTCAATTCTTTAGTGACAAAGCGATGGAAAATTATTCTGGGGGATGAAAGATGATAGACACATTGAAAAAAAAATTGTATATATTTTCACAGCTGAAGCCACACGTTATACATCAGAAGAGGTGAGTAATCAAGGGCAGCTGATAAGGGTTTGGAACTTTAGATAATTAACACCAACAGAGAAAATATAAGTGAAACATAAGTGACCAAAATCTGACAAGTCTCCAGGACCTAATAGTCTGTATCTTAGGGTTGTAAACAAAATATTTGAAGAGATAGTGAATGCACTGATTACAGTTTCCAAAATACTCTGGATTCTAGAACAATCCCAGTAAATTATAATGTAACAAATGAAAACTGTTATTCAAGACAGGAGAGGGAAATTAGGGATCGCAGGCCAGTTAGCATATCAGCAGCCATCAGGGAAATGCTGGAAATTACTACTTAAAAAGAAGTCTTAACAATGCAGTTAGAAACTCATAGAATGTTCAGAAAATATCAACACATTGTGCATCTTTGGAATCGTCTGCTCCAGGCGTTGTAAATACTACTAAATATATTTAAGATTGAGATAGATAGACTTTTGGCTTCACACAGGGAGTAAAGGGATACAGGGAGTGGACAGCAGAGTGGAGTTGAGGCTATTGATCCACTATGACCCTACTGAATGATGAAGCAGGCTCGAGACGCCATATGGTTGACTCTTGGTCCCATTTCTTTATCCTCTAAGGAAATGAATGCCTTCAAGTCAAGAGAGGAAACAGTGAACAGAAAAAAAAAGTAGATGACAATAGATTGGATATTCATCTTCCCACATCCGCTCCCGTCAACACATACATAGATGAACTTGGAAATAGTATTAAGCCATTTAACCTCTTGGGTCCCACAAGAAAGGAAGTGGTGGGGAGATTAAAATTTTAAAATTATGAAGTGTGATCCTAGCATATTGCGGGCAAATCTGCCATCATTTTCACAGTAGGAGGGCTGAAGGGCCTGTTCCTGTGCTGTATTTTTCTTTGTTTGTTCTTTGTAGAATATGTAATGTGCCTGTGTCCCATCTTAAAGAGACATGGCACCTCATTAGAACGTTCAATACTTGCATCAATACTATAGTTGCAAATTTAGTAATGTTTGTTAGGATTTGGAAAAGAGAGCCCGAAGCAGCTGGCTGCTGGCATAAAGTAGATTCAGAATACTCCTTTTGACCTAACAGGAGCAAAAATGCTACTGATAATCCCCTGCTTATTCCTTGCTCAGCTGTCTCAAGCACACCTTCTGCTGATGGCAGTAACTTCTCACTGCACTAATCAGCTAACTCCCCCACCAAACTCTCAAACTCAGACTCCTCCACAAATCCATCTTCAATTCCTTGTCTCGAGGCATCTGCCCAGCTTTTGGCAAAGCCCCCTCTACCACTAGCTTTTTTACACAGCAGCCTGCTAACCTGTGAATCTTCCCACTTGTCAGGCAAAAAAAGTGTTAAGGACTGTTAAGAGAGATACACTGAAACCCGCAGTTGTCTTCCTTCAGGTCATGGTGACATAGACATCTACAGCACAGAAAAAGGCCCTCCAGCTGATTGAGTCTGTGTGAGTCAAAAGCAATCACCTAACTTTGCTAAACCTATTTTCCAGCACTTGACTCATCACCTTGGTGATCACAAGTGTAAAGCTATATACTTACAATCAGAGAGTCATAGAGCTCTACAGCATGGAAGCAGACTCTTCCAGCCAACTCGTCCCTGCCGACCAGATATCCTAATTGACCCCATCCCATTTGCCAACATTTAGCCCATATCCTTGCTAATCCTTCCTATTCATTTACCCTTCCAGATGTCTTTTACCTGTTGTATTTGTACCAGCCCCCACCACTCCATCTGGAAGCTCATTCCATACATGCACCACCCTCTGCATGAAAAGTTGCCCCTTAGGTCCCTTTAAAATCTTTCCCCTCTCACCTTAAAACTATCCTCTTTGGTTTTGGATTTCCCTACCCGGAGGAAAGACCTTGTCTATTTACCCTATCCATGCCCCTCATGTTTTTATAAACCTCTATAAGGTCAGCCTTCAGCCTCCAATGCTCGATGGAAAATAGCCCCAGCCTATTCGGTCTCTCCCTATAGCTGAAACCCTCCAACCCTGGCAACATCCTTGTGAATCCTTTTGAACCATTCCAAGATTCACAACATCCTTCCTATAGCAGGGAGACTACAATTGCGCCCAATATTCCAAAAGTAGCCTAACCAATGTCCTGTACAGCTGCAACATGATGTTCCAATTCCTATACTCAATGCACTGACAAATAAGAGCAAATTTATTGAACACATTCTTCACTAACTTACCTACCTGTCATTCCATTTTCAAGAAAAATATGAACTGCACTCCAAGGTTTCTTAGTTCAGCAGCAGTCCCCAGGACCTTATCATTAAGTGTATAAGTCCTGCCCTGATTGGCCTTTCCAAATTGCAGCACTTCACATTTATCGAAGTTAAACTCAGTCTGCCAATCCTCAGCTCATTGGCCCATCTGATCAATATCTTGTTGTACTCTGAGGCAAATTTCTTCTCTGGCCACGACACCTCCAATTTTGTCGTCATCTGCAAACTTACGAACCATACCTCCTATGTTCACATCTCAATCATTTATATAAATGATGAAAAAAATTATAATTGTTTCGCTCTGTGCCCACCCTAATAGGCAGTGAGTTCCAGATTCCTGCCACCCTCTGGGTGAAATAACAAATTCTTCATTTCCCATTTAAGCTTTATTCCCTTTACTTTAAATCTATGTTGCCTGGTCAGTGATCCTTCAACCAAAGAGACAAGTTCCTTCCTATCTTTTATGTCTATGCCCCTCATAATTTTATGCATCTCAATCATGTCTCCTCTGCTCCAAGGAAAACAACCCCAGGCTGTCCAATTTCTCTCCATAACAAAATTCTCCAGCCCAGCCAACATCCTGGTAAATCTCCTCTGCATCCTCTCCAGTGCAATCACATCCAACCTATGAAGAGTGTTTCTGAGTTGCACACAGCATTCTAGCTTTGGCCGAGCTAAATTTTTATATGGTTCCAATATAAGCGCCCAGCCCCTAAACTTTATTCCTCAGCTAATAAAGGCAAATATCCCATGTGCCTTCTTTATCTACTTCTCCGTGTATCTCTCTGAGTTTACTAATGTTGTATAGGAAAGGAAAATCCACCATCTCCATCTGGTCATGGCTTACATATGACTCCAGTCACACAGCGATGTGTTTGATTTTTAAGTGCTTTATGAAAAGGCCGAGCAAGCAGCTCAGATGTACATTACTGCTATAAGGCCTAAAGAAAGAAGCAAAGCTGGACAGACCACCTGACATCGACCAAAGCAACAGAAACAACAACAGTGTGCAGTCTTGTCAACCCTGTAAAGTCTTCTTACGAATAATCAACACATGCCTAAACTGGGAGAGCTGTCTCAAAGACTGTTCAGGCAACAACCTGATATAGTCATACTCATAGACAATGTCCCAGACACCACCATCACCATCCTAGAATCTATTCCCTAATGTTGAAAACCATTTGGGCTACACTTTGAGGGTGACAAGGCAACAGAATGTACTCTAAGTGGGACACTTCAATGTCTATTATCAAGGGTGATTCAGTAGCCCCACTACTGATCAAGCTGGCTCGGTCAAAAAGGACAAAGCTACTAAACTGGACCTAAAGCAGATAGTGAAGGGAGCAGCAGGAGAGAAAAGTGTTCTCAGCAATCTTCCTGTAGAAGATACATCTATCCATGACAGTATTGGTAACAGTCCCCCAAAGACTGTGGAGTGGTCACTAAATCTGGCTTTCACATTGACAGTGTCCTGCATCATGCTGCATCGTATTATCACCAATGCAAGCTAGGTTAAATTTTGCGTGGATCTTGAATACAATCTGCAACCCCACATGGCCATTAGTAACCTACCATTACCACCAATCCAGGGGATCAACCACGGTTCACTTAAGAGTACAGGCAGGCATGCCAGGAGCAGCTCTAGGCATACCTGAAAATAAAGTGTTAACCTGGTGAATATTACTGTGGCACCACCTGCATGCCAAATAGCATAAACAGGAATGCAAGAGACAGAACGAAGTGAACCCAGAACAAAAGGAATCCATCTAAGCTCTGCACATTTGTTACACTGAATCACAAATGGTGGTAGACACCAGAATAACTCACAGAGGAGGAGGATCTACAAGTACCTTGATACTCAATGTTGGGGCAGCCTAGCACATCAGCGCAGAAGACTTTGCATTTGTAACAATCTTCAGCCAGAAGTGCCAAGTTGATGATCCATTTTGATCTCCTCTGGAAAACCCAGTATCATAGATGCCAGATTACAGACAATTCAATTCACACCACCTATGGCAAGAAATGGTTGGAAGCACTAGAAATGCAAAGACTATAGGCCCTGAAAACATTCCATCAATGGTCCTGAAGACCTGTGCTTTGAACTTGCTATGACCCTTGGCCATCTATTCCGATACAGTTACAAGACCAGTTTCTACGTGGCAATGTGGAAAATTGCCTAAGTATACTCTGTTCAGAAAAAAAAGGACTATTCCACCTTGAAATATTATCACCCCATCAGTCTATACACAGTCATGAACAATGAAACAAAAACAGAAGTTGCTGGAAAAGCTCAGCAGATCTGGCAGCATCTGTGAAAATAAATTAGAGCTAACATTTCAGGTCCGGTGACCCTTCCTCAGGATCCCCTTTGGACTGCCTTTGTTTTTCATATGAGGGGCCCAAAACTGTTCGCAGTACTCCAGCTGTGGTCTGACAACTGTCTTGTGTAGTTTTAGCTAAGCCTTCCTACTTTATATTCCTTTTCCTGTAAAATAAATGGTAACAGAGACAACAATGTGTGGAGCTGGATGAACACAGCAGGCCAAGCAGTATCTCAGGAGCACAAAAGAAACGTCAGCTTTTGTGGTCCTAAGATGCTGCTCGGCCTGCTGTGTTCATCCATCTCCGCACTTTGTTGTCTCGGATTTTCCAGCATCTGCAGTTCCCATTATCTCAAATAACGGGTAACAGTGTGTTTTTCTTCACTGTTACTCACTGAACTTGCATGCAAGCTTTTCTTGATTCATAGATGAGGTTCCCCAAATCCCTCTGATCCATAGTTTTCTTCCCCCACTTAAATAATGCGGCTCCACAGTTCACATTGTATTCCATTTTTCACATACGACAAGAATTCCATCTCACTGCAAGAAAAGATTGCATTGGAAAAAGAAATAGCAGAGACTACCTCCAGAGAAAGGAAGTAATGCTTGTCCCCAAGTACTATGAATGAATAATATATAACGGGGTACATGAAGTCACTTTTCACTGCCTGTTCATTCCCAACTCTCACCTTCACCTTCAAGTTTCTTTAGCTTTTGCCTCTAGAAGACTGAAATTTACATTTCCTTCCTCATCATTTTTGTAAAGTTACAAATGTGTGTAGAAATCATCTGAAGTTCATATAGTCAACTCATGTTTACTTCTAAAATAAAATTTATCAGAAGGTATCTCCAAATCAATACACCACATCTGCATTTATATCTCAACACAGCATCTGTATGTTTTGCATCAAGCAGCTAAATTGCTGTAGATGCCAATCTACTATTCCTACTAAAGCCTTCCTGGAGCCCTAGAGACGTGTATTGTCTGTTCTCTGAATGAAGCAGTATTCCCAGAGGGCAGAATATCCAACATTTTTGCACTTACAGCATGAAGGGGATGAATTCATGAATTTTCTCACCACATGCAGTGTTTTAGATATGAAGGAAGTGTGTGCATTGGAACTCCCTGAAAAGGGAGAAACATCTGCAAAGACTCCTTCAAACCTATTCGTGGAGGATGCAGACTTGAGGGATTGCTTAGTGAGTTAATGAAAGATATAACTATCTTGACAAAATCTTGAGAGCCCTCTCATATTGTATTATTCAAGCCAAACTTTGCATCATTTATCGGAAGAGTGGGAGGTGCCCTAAGAGACACCAATGTGTTGTACCTCCTTCTGTGTTTCATTACTGCAGAAATCTTCTGAACCGTCACCCTCCCTTCAGTTGTGAGAAGCCTTGGAATACATTGTGGTTGTGTGCAAACAAACTGCTTCTTGTAATCCATTGGAATGCAAACCATTTCCATGAACCAGAGTTCACATAGGAGATTGGTAATCCCAAATCATTGCTTTATTTTCCTAAAAATACTCCTGTAACTACTCGCCATATGACTTAAACACTCCTTCATGAACCTTCAGTTCTGGAAGAATGTTCTTTGTGATCTCTGGCTTCACCAATGAGACAATACAATGGCATTAAGATGTGTATTTTGTCCTGGTTTATTTATGAAGAGAGAATGAGAAAGATGTGACAAAGGGTCAGTTCCAAGCCAATAAAGTAAACAGTTTATGAGGCTTTGGGCTTTTTTGAAAATTGGTACAAGAAGTGCAGCCTGAAGGAGTGGGGTCAAGCTCTGATAGAACATAGAACATAGAACATTATAGCACAGTACAGGGCCTTCGGCCCTCGATGTTGTGCCGACCTGTCATACCGATCTCAAGCCCATCTAACCTACACTATTCCGTGTGCTTGTCCAATGACGACTTAAATGTACCCAAAGTTGGTGAATCTACTACCGTTGCAGGCAAAGCGTTCCATTCCCTTACTACTCTCTGAGTAAAGAAACTACCTCTGACATCTGTCCTATATCTTTCACCCCTCAATTTAAAGCTATGCCCCCCGTGATCGCCGTCACCATCCTAGGAAAAAGGCACTCCCTATCCACCCTATCTAACCCACTGATTATTTTATATGTTTCAATTAAGTCACCTCTCAACCTTCTTCTCTCTAATGAAAACAGCCTCAAGTCCCTCAGCCTTTCCTCGTAAGACCTTCCCTCCATACCAGGCAACTAGGATTTTAGTTTAACTTTCACTAGCTGTTGGAGTTTGGAAGCTACTGTCCGTCTGTTTCTGCTTTGGAAAACACTAGAGTTGTTTCTCTCTCTTTTCTTTTGATATTCTTTCTTCCTGGACTTGAGAATTGTGTGTGAGTCAATCTGTTTTACTGAATATACCTTTGCTGGGGTGTGTTTATGAGATATTACTGTATTGGAACAGTTGCTGTTTAGTACTTAAATAATCTATCATTCAGTTATATTTTTGAATGGAGTTGTTATTCCAATTCTTTTTTCTTTTGTTAGTAAAAAATAAAGTGGGTTTTACTTCAAGCCCAGCAGTCTAACTAATTGAATTCATCCAGAACATAATGCCTTAAACTTACCTTTTAAAATAAGAAAAAGTTGGGATCTAGGCTATTTCCGTAATAAATTGAGTGTGTTTGATCTGGTCTATAACACCAGTATACAATCCATGGATGTATCTTGGACCCCTTTCTAGTGATTAATGTTCCTGAGACTGTTGCTATTTAAGACAATCTTCCAATTGTAGACATTGCCAAAAAAAATGTTTCCCTGCCGTATGTTAGACACTGCAGTAGCATTTAAGTTCCCTTCTTCCACTGTCTTTTGCTATCCATTTTAGTGTCCTAACTCAACTCCAGCATGTTTCTGTCTGCCCTATTTCCAAACCAATTTCAATGGCAACTATAATTGCGAGTCTTTTCTAGATGTCTGGAAAATGATGAAGCAAATTATTGCAGAATCTGTAATCTGTACTGAAAACAGCAAATGGTGGCGATCCCAGCAGGTCATACAGCATCCATGGAGAACGGCTAGCTAATGTTTCAAGTCTTCATTTGTGTTTTCAGCCTGGAAAATGATGATGAGCTTCAGTTAGGCAGGAATGTGCTATCACAATTCTTTCAACATACCCACATCCCACATGCCAACTGAGGCAGACAATAAATATTGCCACTTTTATTCTGAGTCATTTTCCTGAGAAATGATAGCCTGGAAATCCTTAAGGATTTCACAATAATCCTCAGTAGAGGTTTCATAGAAACCTAGAGCTGTGCATAAAACATTATTTTCAGCTAGGCATTCCAATTGCCCGTCACACGACTAGAGGTGGGAGAGTGGGAATATGTTGTTAATTTTGCAAATTACCACTAAAGGGCAAAGAAAACATTGAGAAAAACTTAAAAGATGTTTCAGCTTTCATTTATGGTGTTTGCATCAAAAGTGTATTTTTAAAAAATACCTTCAAGAAAATCTCTTTGTCTGATAATTATTTTACGTTATGAAGAATATGCTAGTTATCAAATTGCAGAGTTAGAGCTGTACAACATGGAAACAAACCCTTCAGACCAACTCATCTATGCTGACCAGCTCTCCTAAACTGAACTAGTCCCATTTGCCAGCATTTGGCCCATATCCCTTTAAACCTTTCCTGTTCATGTACCTGTCCAAATGTCTTTTACACTCACGACCATCCGTATGAAAGTTTGCCCCTCAGGTCCCATTTAATTCATGCCCCTCTCACCTTAAACCTATGTCTTCCAGTTTTGGACTCCCCTACCTTGGAAAAAGACCTCAGCTATTCACTTTATCTATATCCTTCATGATTTTTCAAACTTCTATAAGGTCACTCCTGAGCCTCCAACGGTCCAGGGAAAAAAAGATCCCTGCCTATTTAGCCTCTGCTTAAAACTCAAACCCTCCAGTCCCAGCAACTCCCTTGTAAATGTTTTTCTGTACCCTTGCTAATTTAACAACGTCTTTCCTATAGCTGGGTGACCAGGATTATATGCAGTATTCTAAAAGTGGCCTCACCAATGTCTTGTACAGCCACAACCTCATCATATACTCAGTGTTCTGACTGATGAAGGCAAGCATGCCAAATGTCTTTTTCTCCAATCTGTCTACCTGTGATGCCACTTTCAAGGAATTATGTATCTGAACCCTTAGATCCCTCAGTTCAACAACACGCCCAGGGCCATACTACTAACTGTGTAAAACCTGCCCTGGTCTGCCTCACCAGAATGTAACACCTCACACTGATCTAAATTAAACTCTATCTGCCACTTCTCAGTCCATTGACGAATCTGATCAAGATCATGTTATACTTTTGGATAACCTTTTTCACAGTACTCTGCACCACTAGTTTTAGTGTTATCACAAATGCAATGTAACCAATTTCAGGAAGACTTTTATTTATTCTTCTAGACGACTGGTGCACAAGGCTTCCAATAAACAGACTTGCACTTAGATAGCACTTTTAACAACTACAGGGTATCCAAAATGCCTTACAGCAAATGCAGCACGTTTGAAGCATCATCACTGTTGTAATGTAAGTAGAGAAATTATTGCATATATGCAAGGCAAACTCCCACAAACAGTAACACAACAGATAATCTGTTTTGTAATTTTGAATGAGGGGTTGATATTATCCATGATGTTGCAAATTGGTCTGCAGCACATCATAATGTTATGGGATTAGTTGCACTAAGCTGAGAGGACAGAAAGGGCTTCAGTTAACATCTCATCTGAAAGATGGCTTCTTTAGTATTGCAGCACTCACTGAGGACCGCGCTGTAATGGCAGCCTTGCTTTTCTTGTTGATAACTCCACAGTATCTGGATTCAGAGCCAAGATTGTCAACAAATGAGCGAAGGCTGTCACTCCTATAAGATCTTACGTAGATGTAAGCATTTGCACATCACTGTATCATAGAATTCATTGTTCCAGAAACTAACAAATTGAGACAGTTATCAATCACTTGCTATAGCTTAACCACTTTCTGCTTTTCTGGGAAGGGACTCAATTTTGTCCGACAGCTGTTTGCTCCACTATGCATAGTGTTATGTGAGGCGATGTTTGTCGTGACACAACACAATTTATTAACTCTGACCATGGTGGATGTCACTTGTGGCCAAGGACAGAGATGCTGCAGTCAGAGCAGCACTGCTTACTTCCTGCAGAATGGTAATGGTATTTTTTTTTCTCTGTTAATTAGCAAGTTATGGCTCACCCCAAGCAGAATGAAAATTTTTACTTGCTAGCTAAGCATACGTAAGGATGCAACATCAGAGACAGCTGAAGAATAAGCCTGCCTCATTGCAATGCTGTGAAGACCTCTTTACCCATCAATTAATCATTGCTTAAGCTGCTGTGGCTGCTGTGATGTTTGTGGAAGGAAAGGTGATGCAGATTTTAAAAAAAACAGATTCCTTGTGGACTACCTATTGTGGAACTGACTAATAGAGGAACCAAGTATAGACTGATTTGTGCCGGGGTCACGGCAGAAACATATCAAGCAACAATTTTTCTTCCAAACATCACCTCAGAAATCCCTCAAAGACATTTCTTTTGCCTTTGGGGCATTTAGTGACTTGTGGTCAGATTGCATATATATGCTGATGCCTGATTTACACTTCACGCTCAATTCAACCCCACTATTGCTTTGTACAATCAAGTTGGGTGTTTAAAATATAGTTTTTGAAAATTTACTCCACCGAAACACTGGGGAGGTCAAAGCCATTGTCCATGGCCCTATTATAATCTTCAACCCCCTCCTTCCTGCTCCAGGAGATTACAGCAACTATTTGACTCTGAGCTGAAATGCCAACCCTCCACATTCTTTGCATCATAAAGATGGTCTGCTTCTATCAGTGTAAGGCTACTGACCTCTATCAAAATCTCCATCATCCATTGAAAAGCAGAATAGGCAGCTGGCCTCTCATCATCCAACTTTCAAATGTTCATTTCAGCCTTCCCAAAATTATTCTGCTCCTCACCTATCTGATATTGAACAGGCATAACTGCAGAAGATGGAATTCAAATAAAAAGTATCTAGTTTGCCAGCTTGGAACTAAGAAGGAAAGATCAGAAGTTTTTGTTTTGAAAGCTAGGAATTGTAGTACGGTAGTGAAATTTAAGGGTCCGTGTACAAAAATTACTTAATATTAGTGGACAAGAGGAAAAGAAATCATTGAAAAGGCTCATGGAATGATGGTCTTTGCCTCAGGTTAAAAAAGGTGAAATTTGAACTACTGTTGAATTAAGCTCTTGTTAAATCAATTTTGCAATACTGTGCTCACAGTACAATGCAATTCAGGTTTTTAGATTGAATGCAGCATGCACTATCAGAAAGGGTTAAATTGTGAGGACAAGTGATACTAACTAAGGGCAGTATTTAATCCAGGCAATGGAGATTTCACCCACTGTTTGAAGAGCTGATGAGATCTCTGCATTGCTTCCTTTGATGAAGACTTACCAAATTAAGTACCTCTTAGGCACTCATATGGCCACTGGTAGGCTTTGTCCATGATAAAGGACACTAAGGAAAAAAATTCCACCTCCTGAGAGTAGCTGGCTATGTGGAAACTGGCAGCTGTCCATTGTGAGCAGTGCTAGCAGTCAGTTCTATACCTAGGGAGAGGGCTAAGATCACTGAGGGGCTGAGACACAGGACCGTGAGGGTGGGAATGGATCTCAGTGGGCCCTCCCCTTTGTGATGCTGAGTCCTTTGAACTAATACTGTGTCCCCGACCTGAGTGCCTCCCAGGAGTCAAGGCCAGTAAAGCTGGAAAATGAGGCAGTTACTGGTCAAATCATACAATTCAAAATGGATGTCCCATACAACCAATGTGTTCTTTTCCAAGAATTATTTGTTTTTTTTTAAACTGGTCTTTCCCTGTGGATGAAGCAAACATGACTTGGTGAGTATTCTGCGTGCTGTTTGATGAATACCCACGGTGGAGGAAAGGGGCCCTCACTGGACATTAATTACTCTTTTAAAGGCACCACAGGGTGGAAAGACCAGACTTACTCGTGGCAGAGACAGGAAGGTTGTTGATCCCCATCCACCTAAATTAGGGATGCCCTCTCCACCTTCAAACTTGGCCCAGGCATGTATTCCCTTGGGTTTCAAAGATGAAGGGGAAATATTGTGATGTTGAAAATGACTCAAAGATTTGATAGGGTAGATAAGCAGGAAGCATTTCCTCTGGTGACGAGTCCAGAATAAAGGAACAGAACTTTAAAGTTTGAGCTATATCCTTGATTCTTGTCCGGAAAGGTTGTAGAAAATCAAATCTAGCTACTAGAACCTGTTGAGGCTTGGTCAATTGAAATATTGTAAAGTGAGTTTTTATAGATATTTTGTTGGACCAGAGTCTATAACCTCATTTTTAACCCTCGGTTGCTAACCAGCTATGTGTTCGTAACTCTATCTGTGAGACACCTGTCCCACGAGGTATGACTGGGGCCTGGGAGTTAAAATGGCTCAGACCTCAAATTAATGACATGGGGTCAGTTTCACACTTAGGCCACCCCCTTCTGGATGAGTCATGTACGAATTCAGCTAAAGAAAAAACCCTGAGAAACACTGTCAACACAGTTTTTGGAAGTGTGTGGTAACTCAGTAGAATAAAATAAACAAATTTGATCCCAGAGAAGAGGGGCTGAAATAGAAAAGCACAAAAAGGGCTTCAGTTAGAAGAAATCACTCTTGATCATATTAACTTACAAACATTTAATATGGCCTTATGTCCAATGAGCTCTATTTTAAGGGAAGCATTAAATTATTTAAATTGAAAGATTAATATTTCTATGAGAAAAAGCAGAAGAACGTTTTAAGAACCCGTTGCGTGTCTGGACACAAAGTGATTTCAGGAATGGAAAGTATTGGAAGCCTGTTAAGACTGTATTTTGCTCACAGCCAGTATTTGTCTATGTCAATATCTTTGATTCTGCAGGTTTAAGTGCTATTCCCATTCTCCTTAATTCATTTCATTTCATTTTATTATTAAAATGAAATAAATTACTAACATTTCATCTTTGCAAAGACATCTTATTCAGTCTCAGTGCTTGCACATTATCACCTTGTGGAATGTCTTTTCTTTTTAGAAGATAGACTTTGATTAATTTGAAACAGCTTTATCTTAAGCCTAACATGTTGATGTACCTTAATTGAGTTTTCATTGATGATTGCCTTTTCTATATACAAAGTTCAGGTGACATGAATCAGGAATATATTCTGTAGGTTCATTATCACTTAAATTGGAGATTGTGAAATAGTTACTCAGTGTGACAATAACAAATACTCCCACTCAGGCTGTTCATAGATGGGATGCAGTTTCCAATCAAAAACGTTGCAAAACATGATCAAAATAAAGCAGGTTATTGCTTGCTAACTTCTACTGATCTTTTTTGTCCGCACTCTGATTGTACCTGTGTCAAATTGAATTGCTGTCACCAAGTTATAACTCACAATATATTTAGTCTTAAATCAAGGAGTAGATATTCAACATTGGAAATTGATAGATCATTTCAAGTCTTCACCCAAGTTGCTCCATTGTCACAAAGGCAGACAGCGGGATGCTGATGCCTGGCCAGTTAGAATAGGGAGCTTCTTGAGGTTGACTATGATGAAAATGGATCATACGCAAGGGTGGCAGATTTGGTGCTTGCACAGAAACTACATGGCCCAAAATATTGGTGTAAAATATTTACCTGGGTCACATGGTAAAACTAACAATGATGTGCAGGACCCTTGGCATGTTCCTTAAGGTGTCATTAATTGGCAACAGCTACAGTTCCCAAACTCTTTCAGGGAAGCCCTGGATCCGGAGAGGATCAGCTGGACCTCAGTTTTGAAGACCTGTTCACCCCTGGTCCTAAATCTTGAAAAATCTTACCCAGCTGTTTGTATCTGTATATTTATTTTATTTTCAAATGGAAAGTACTCATGTGTGAAAAAGGATTCCTCTTCATTGTTATTTAAAAGAAAAGTTTGCATTATGAAATAATGACTGGAAACATTTGTAACTGTAGCCCAGGGTAGATTAAAATTCAGATTTATCCCTTGGGTTTGGCTCCCTTCAGAGCTCATCTGGCATCCTGAATTAGTGGCTTTAGCACTAAAAAAAATTGCAATTAGTCTCTAATGGATAATGTAATCAAATATTCCAACATTTCTTTTGTTTTCACTTTTTACTTCAAAAGAAGAGATATACTTCAAAATTAGTTAGTATCTGAAAGAGTTGTTTATTGAATTGAAGTTTTCTTCAGATTTTCATTTTAAAGTGTCACCCAAAGGATAAACCCATTTTAACAGACTTTCTCTTCTCTTGAATTTTTCTGAGAATCAGAGAGGAATTGTTGTAAAAACAATGTTGTGCTTGTCTTTGGCAACCTTGGAAAAAAAAGTAGTTGAGCAGATGTTAGATCTTGGCGTGCTGTGCATAGGCCCCTGAAGGTAGCAGTGTAAGGAGATAAGGTTGTAAAGGCGGCATATGGAATGCTATCCTTCATTGGCAGAGGTATAGGATACAGAAGTATGGGTATAATGATGAAACACTGTAGGATTATTATGTGCAGTTCTGGCCACCAAGTTCGAGGAAGGACATAGTTGATCTAGGGAGAAGGCAGGAGCCTAGAACAAGCCAAACGGGAGATGAGCACTGGAATTTCTAGAGCATGGGAATTTCATCAGTGGCTGCCATGATGATGCTACCCAGCAGGATAATGAAACATCTGCAAACTAATGGACCAGCTCAGTGAGCAAACCAAGCAAGCATTCATAACCTGAGCTACAATAGCTACCCTAGCTACTCAAGAACCTTAGAAGGCAGAGAAGATTTACTAGCATGTCTTCAAGGCTGCAGAATTGTAGCTCTGAGAAGAGATTGGAGACATTGGGGTTGTTTTCCTTGGAACAGCGAAGGCTGAGGAGTAACATGATTGAAGTATACAAAATTGTGAGGGAGAGAGACAGGGAACCTACTTCCCTTGACAGAGTTAAAAATAAACAGAGGTCATAGATTCAAGCCAAGTGGCAGAAGGATTAGAGGGGATGTGAGGAAAACCTTTTTTTACGCAGAGGGTAGTGGGTGTCTGGAATTTGCTGAATGAGTTGGTGGCGGAGGCAGAGAACCTAAACTCTTTCAAAAAGTTTAAATGTTTTAGAAAAGATCTGTAGCTCAGGTTGTGGATGAAGTTGTTGACTTGCTTGCTGAGCTGGCTTGTTCTCATTCAGATGTTTCGTCACGACGCTAGGTGACATCATCAGTGAGGCCGCCAACGAAGTGATGTTATTCTACTCTGCTTGGGATTTATACTGTCCCAGCCATTCTGGTGAGTACTAACATTTCTGGTTTTGTTCTGTATGGGTTTGTAATGGGGCCCAATTCCACATGTTTGTTGATTGCATTATGGGTGGAGAACCATGCCTCTAGGAATTCCCGTGAAGGCCATCAGTTTAACTGGGACAAGGTAACCATAGTAGCCAAAGCCAAACAGTTACGCACAGGAATTCCCAGAGGGATGGTTCTCCATCCATACTTCAATCAACAAACATGTAGAATTGGACCTTATTGCAAACCCATACAGATGAAAACCAGAAAAGACAGTACTCGCCCTAACGGACCAGGCAGTATAAATCCCAAACAGTAGAATAACACCACTTTATCAGTGGCCTCACTGATGATGTAATCTAGCATGGTGATGAAACGTCTGAGCAAAAATAAGCCAGCTCCGTGAGCAAGTCAACAACCTCTTTCAAAAAGCACTTAGATCTGCACTTTAAGTGCTATAAGCTGTGGGGTTATGGGCAGAGTGCAGGAAGATGGGATAAGAAAGGTCATCTGGATATCTTTGGGTCAGCATAGACAACATGGGCCGATTCACCCCCCCCACCCAGTGTGCTGTATGATTTTAATGGTTCTATGTTTGCATTCTTTATGATCTTGCTGCAAAATGCTAAGATTTAAAATAAATTATTGATTTATTTAGGTTTGGAATACTGAGGACATTTAATCTTTCTGCTGATTAAGGAGAAGGTAGAAAATGCCCACCACGTTGATAGACTCATTTTGAAGAAGATCAAAGAAGGTGAGTAGTCCCATCTTCCTCTTATACTTTCCAAAAATCAAATGCCTCTGTAGTGGCCATGATGTTTGGCAGTCAGCCCTCCAGGGGTGATCTATTATTTAAATGGATTATTGCTCTTCAGTTTTTACTCAGGAAGAAGGTGGTCAAAAATTCATCAGAAAGGAAAACGGTTTCACTTGTGTCGTTTATGTGTTGTCTTCCTCATGGAGCTGTGCATTGAGAACCCTGAAGGAGAATGGCTCTGTATTGATATGTATTTAACCCATGCCACCCCAAGCCCATTGGTGATGGAACAGAGAGCAGGAGGCACAGCAGCATGGTGGGGTAAAGCTCTGGTTTGTGAGCCTACAGTTTACCCATTGCCATGACATATTGTCAGAGCAACCATTCATGTGGGGGCCAATTACAAGCCACTTCTATCGCCCACTGGTATTTTGCTGGCATTGCCAGGGCTCACCGCATCACAGGGCCACATGCGAAGACGATCATGTAAGAGCTAGCTGTCTCCAAGTTGGTTCATGGTAATTCATAATTGGTGCTCCATTTACAATGGAGTGGTCCCTCATATGAACAGCACTGCCAGTCCCCCACTCCCAGCGTTCAGATCAACATACCCTTCTTTAAAAAAGGTGCTGCAGCATTGTGGCATTCTCTTCCTCTGCAGATGCAGCCCTAGTTATGCCACTGCAATCAGTGGCAAGCCCTGTGGAGCTGTTATCCATCAGGCTGGGCTGGCAGATTTGGGAGCAGAGACCAGCCTTCTTAGTTGGCCAATGGTAGGATGTCACAGTCATGCATTTGCTGGCATGGGGTCAATGTCACCTTTTAGCCCTGATGGGAATTCAGGTCCAGTATACTAACAATTGATAGCAAGGGCAAAGTTCCCTGAATTTGAGAAGAATAATCCTTCTCCAGGATTCTCATGGTGCATACTGGGAATGATATAAAAGACCATAAGAAATAGGGACAGGAATAGGCCATTCAGCTCCTTGAGCCACAAGGAGCTCGAACAGTTCATCCACTTCACCAACACCTCCACCCCAAACTTAAGTTCACCTGGACCATCACTGATACCTCTCTCTCCTTCCTGGACCTCTTTTCATCTCTGGCAACCACCTGGAAACTAATATCCATTGAGCCCACTGACCCCCACAGCTACCTAGAATACACCTCCTCCCACCCACCTTCCTGCAAAAATACCATCCCCTATTCCCATTTGCTCCGCCTCTGCTGCATTTGCCACTCCCATACATCTCAGATGTCCTCGTTTTTCAAAGGACCACAACCCCCCCGCCTCAGTGGTTGATAACGCCCTCAACAGTGTCTCCCGCATTTCCTGCAGCTCATCCCTCATACCCCCTATCCACAATAACAAAAACAGAATCCCCCTCGTACTCTCATACTACCCCACCAACCTCTGGATCCAATGTATCATCCTCCGACACTTCCACCATCTGCAATCCGACCCCACCACCAAAGACATTTTCCCATCCCCACCCTTGTCTGCTTTCCAGAGGGACCACACTGACTCCCTTGTCCACTCCACACTCCCCTCCAGCCCCACCACACCTAGCACTTTCCCCCACAACCACAGGAAGTGCTACACCTGCCCCTACACCTTCCTCCTCATCCCCATCCCAGGTCCCAAGACCTTCCACATCAAGCAGATGTTCACCTGCACATCTGCTAATGTAGTATACTGTATCCCCTGTTCCCATTGTGGCCTCCTCTACATCAAGGAAACCAAGCAGAGGCTTGGGGACCGCTTTGCAGAACACCTATGCTCAGTTCGCACTAAACAACTGCACCTCCCAGTTGCGAACCATTTCAACTCCCCTCCCATTCCTTTGGCGACATGTTCATCCTGGGCCTCCTGTATTGCCACAACAATGCCACCCGAAGGTTGCAGGACCAACACCTCATTTTGCTTTGCAACCTTGCACCCCAATGGTATTAATGTTAATGTCACAAGTTTCAAAATCTCCCCTCCCGCTACTGCATCCCAAAACCAGTCCAGCTTGTCCCTGCCTCCCTAACCTGTCTTTCCTCCCACCTCAAGCCCCACCCCCATCTCCTCCCTGTGAGCCTCATCCTGCCTCATTGATCTGTCTGTCCTCCTCCCTGGACTGACCTATCCCCTTCATACCTCCCCACCTACATTCACCTTTACTGGCTCCATCCCAGCCTCTTTGACCTGTCTGTCTCCTCTCCACCTATCTTCTCTTCTATCCACCTCCCCCTCTCTCCCTATTTATTTCAGAACCCCCTTCCCCTCCCCTATTTCTGATTAAGGCTCTCGACCCAAAATGTCAGCTTTCCTGCTCGGCCTGCTGTGTTCATCCGGGTCTACACCTGGTTATTCCATTCGCCATCCTGATTACCTACTGCAACTGCATGCTAACACTATTCTGTAATTCACTTAAAATTTAACCAACATTTTGCTAAATATGGCATGCGGAGTTTTGGTAAAATCATAAAGGAATTGCAGGTGAAAGCCATTCACCCACTGCTACACCCAATTGACTTTTTTTAAAAAAGTGGACCTCAATATGATTGTGGTATGTGCCTTGACTACCCAGTCTGTAATGAAGTTTATTCATATATTAAAGTTATTCCGTCTTTGATTGACCTCATCATGTGAACTCACTTCTTTAAGCTTCTCTCGCTTTACTTTGAGTCTGTAAAGTTATATTTGGATGACCCTTCTCAAATGTTCAACTAGTTGGTACACTTCTGTAAGATCACATTTCGTGTGCTTGCTTTCAACCAGGAAAACTCAAGCTCCATCTACATTAACAGGTTTCTCAGTATGAAACCTGTTAATGCAGGCCCTTTGACTGTTTGGTTCAGTATTCTGCTTGCCTTGGAGGTCCTGTCCTGTATCTGTTAAGGAAGAGCTCATGGAATTTCTTGACAAGTTCCCTCAAGTGGCCAATGCAACTTTGTTGGTAGATTATCAGGAATCTACCTACAAGTCTATCAAGGGCTTTGCTGATCTTCCATTAAATTTACAGGAGGAACTGCAACATTCATGGTACATGAACATTAAGTTCACTGATAAAACCCAGCTAGGGGCTTTACTGAAACTACCAGCTTCCATTCAACATCCTTAGCTGTTTCATCATCTCTAAAGGAGCACAGTCTCCCTATATACAAGGCATGTATTGTTTGTTCATCCAAATGAGCAGAAGCTCCAAGTTGAAATTAGTTTAACTTCTGGTCAAAGTTTAGGCACAGACTATTGTTCTCATTTCAAAGTTACCCAATCTGAATTCTGTTTATTTGAATCACTTTCAAGCAAGGGAAAACTAGGTTAGATTCATTTAAATCATGTCAAGCAAAGTTTCCACAACAAACTCTAAGAGTATTCCAATGCACCTTCATTTCTGAAGGCGGCTCCAGACCGGAAACGTCAGCTTTCCTACTCTGATGCTGCTTGGTCTGCTGTGTTCATCCAGCTCTACACCTTGTTATCTCAAGGAGATGGGGGCTGGATTTTAAGGGATATCATTAGCCATGGGAATGAAGACAATAAGTCAACCAGGGAAAGAGCAGCTAGCTGACATTAATGGCCAATGGGCTGCTAATATCCTGGAGATGAGATTCCTGCACCTCAAGAACAAGAAGTCATGTCTGAGAGTGCTGCTTGTCCTTTAAGTGGCCAGCAATTCTGTGGTCCTTGCTGCACAAGGCAGGGACAGGGACTGCTGTTGGGAATACAGACAGATTCCAACAAAGACTGTCACTGTGCTGGACATCAAGGTAAACAGGGGAGATTTCACTCTGGCTCGATTGGCAGGGCCTATTAGGAAGCTTAGATTAGATTAGATTCCCTACAGTGTGGAGACAGGCCCTTCGGCCCAACAAGTCCACACCGCCCCTTGCAGCATCCCACCCAGACCCATCCCCCTATAACCCACACACCCCTGAACACTACAGGCAATTTGGCATGGCCAATACACCCAGCCTGCATATTGTTGGCTAGTAGGATTGGGAGGGCAAGGGAGGATTACAGAGGATGTGAGATCCTCACTGGCGGTGGATCCAGTGGGAACAGGGGCTTCACAAAATCCCTGCCCCCTCCCTGACATCAGCCCATGCAGTTAAAGCATTCAGGTTTTCCAGATGTTGTGGTGTCCCTGTGCTGTAATATAGCAACCAGAGCCCAAAGACAGGTGGGACACCTAAACCTGCACCACTCACTGCAAAGTTTCATCCAAGTTGGGCGCAGGCAGATAGCAGGAATGCCTGAATTCTAAAAGGCTCCTCAGTGCCTTCAAGCATGCTGACAGGGGAGCATCCAATCCAGCCCATGGTCTAAAGATTAATGCAACCTTTAAGAAGTGCAGTTATAAACCACTATTGCACACAAAGCCTGGTGGTAATTTCAAACTCTTTTCCACAAACAGCAGTTAATGTCATGTGAGTTATCGGCTTTAAATCTGGGGTTGATGCATTTTTATTGTCCTAAATTATTAGGGCATAAAGGGCAAAGACAGGTTCACAGAATCAGGTTGCAGATGACTCATTGAATGATGGAATAGGTGTGAGGCAAAATGACCTCTTCCTGTCCCTATAAATAGCTCACACCGAAAGCCTTTTTCACTGTTGTAGCATTCACCTCTAAAAATGCTAACAAAGTTACATTTAACAACTAAATCTTCATGGTGTTCAGGTTGAATGTATTAACTCATCTACCCATTACTGTTTAGCATATTAATAACATTTTAACTGTGTAATTACACAGTTGAAACAATGTAGTTACTGTGCAGTTAAACTTTCATTAAAGTGTAGTTAGATTTGGTTTATGGCCTCGGAGAACCATGTAAAAACTCTTTAATAAACCTTTGCCAAAATAAAATCTTATTAACATATGATGTGATTAACTGATTTTCTGACATTTTGAATCATTAACAATGATGCTGAATGATGCTTTATCATTTAGCTGCAATTCAAACTTACCTAATAACAGCTTAGCTAAATGAAAAAATGTTAATGAACTTCAAATTATCAACATTTCCACAAAATGCAAACAGGACAATGCAGGATTTAGTTTAAGTCCCTCCTCAATGAAATTTAAAACAAATAAAAAAGGAGGAAAGTAGGACTGTCAGTACAAAATTAATGTGAACTCTTTTTTAAATTGCCCCATCCCATTAATTTTATCATGTTTAGGTCCTACCTCCTCCTCTTCATGTCATGGAGAAATGAATGTGAAAAGTTATTGCCTTCAGCCTGTTTATCAATGCACTGGCTGCTGGAAAGATACAGGGTCCTTCAGTTATGAGACACATTAACTAAGAAGCAAAAAGCAAATAAGAGCTTGAATATTACCCATCAGGAGAAAACATGGATCCATATGGGACTTTTGTCACAATATAACAGTGTCAAAACTCCCCAATGACCCCGAGACTACACATGTTGTTTCCTACCCTACTTACTCACCTTGTGGAATCTGAGGTCATTGTGAGGGGAACTCAATTCAGAATTTTTTTTTAAAAAAATCTGCTGGTTCACAGTTGGTGATTTTTCTGCAGGCTTTGAGGGCCAGGTTTTCTTCCTCAAGGAGAACATTTGATTTCTGTTTTGTTATGTCCTGCAATCCAGGCAGAGTCTGAGAATGCACCTTGATGGGAATTGTTCATGGACATTCAAGCTATGCCATTCTGCAGCATTGGTACATCAGCTTGCCATTTCAGTAACTTGGAAATGTGTTTTTAACTTCCATTTAAGCTTTGTTCAGGTGGATATTGAACACCTACAGTATCTGTTTCAAGAAAACACTTTCAACTCAGAAGATTATGTTTCAACGACATTATATATATCACACAAAAGTCTCCTTAAGATGTTTGCACTAGTGAGTTTAAAGGTTCCTTTTGACAGAGACAGCTGATGTACTTTTGATTGATAAAGGTATGGCCACAGAAATATCTCCACAGAGACCGGTATCTCATCACCAAGTCACCCTTTGTTTACACATAGTACTTGACACTGAATCAGCTTCCTCAGAACGAGCTCTCAGAGTGAACAGAACCTCTGACAATCCTGTTTATATCTGTTGGCCAGGGCTGCCTGATTGGGACTGGTAATCTGGTCCAATCAGGGAACACATTCTTTGAGGACAACCTGGCTGACCTCGCCCTGCAAGTCCAAGAACATAGGCCTGTTGTTTTCTTGCAGCCTGTTCTGGGGCCCATTTTCACACCAGGTCCAGTTCCTCTGGCTCAGCCTTGGATATGGGTGGCATATACTGGACCATAGCCTGCATATTGCACACATCTCAGAAAAAATTCATCTTCTTCAGATGGTAAAGGTGCCGAGGCTGCAACACGTGTCCATCTTAGATTCCAAGGTTTCCTTAATGCCAGATGGAGGGGGAAGAACCCATGGATTCCGACAGCTTTTCCAGCTGCTCGGAGGGGCTGGGAATGTTTTGCTCCTGCCCTGTTTGTGTATTTGTAGCTTTCGTTTGGTCCACATGCTTGTTCAGGACTGTCATCTACCTGAACTTTATACATCACGGGAGCTAACCTGGCATTGACCAAGCCTCTTACCCATACAGGGCCATTCCCTTGGTTGCAGCAGCAAACTTCATCCCCTGAAGTAAACTGTCTCTCACTAAGAGGATTCTTCCATCTGACATTGGCATCCCTGATGCCATTTCACCCTCCACCTCACATCCAGGAAGACCAGATTTAACCTGATAGAGAGTTTTCTCTCCATTAACAACACCTCTGGAGCTATCCCTAGAGTTGCATAAGGAGTGACATAGTGGCTTAGCAGTTAACACCACTGTCTCACAACGTCAGGGACCCAGGTTCAATCCCAACCTCAGGTGACAGGTGACGTTTTCCCCAGGTCTGCGTGGGTTTCCTCTGGGTGCTCTGGTTTCCTCCCACAATCCCAAAGTGTGCAGTTTAGGTGGATTAGCCATGGGAAATACAGGATTATAGTGATAGGGTGAGTCTTGGTAGAATGCTGTTTGTCAAGGTGCCCTTTAGAAGTCACTATAGTATCTGCTTTCACTACCTCCCCTGACAGCGAGTTTCAGGCACCCACCACCCTGTGTAAAAATACAGGCCTTGTACATCACCTTTAAACCTTGCCCCCTGCACCTTAGACCCATAACCCCTGGTAACTGGCTCTTCCAACCTGGGAAAAAAACTTCTGACTGTCTAATCTGCCCAAATCCTTCATAATCTTTTTGACATCTATCAGCTTGCCCCTCAACCTCCATCAGTCCAGTGAGAACAACCCAAGTTTCTCCAACTCTCCTCATAGCTAATGCCCTCCATACCAGGCAACATCTTAGTAAATCTTTTCTTCAGGAGTGTATTTTTTTTTTCTATCATCACCACTGAAATAACACCACAGAGGCCAGCATCCCATCACCGAGTCCCCCTTTATTTACAAGGGCAAAGTGCCTGACACTGGTCCAACTTCATCAGAGCCAGCTATCAGAATGAACAGAATCTCTGACAAGATAATAAAGTGTGAAGCTGGATGAACACAGCAGGCCAAGCAGCATCTCAGAAGCACAAAAGCTGACGTTTAAGGCCTAGACCCTTCAGAGAAGGGGATGGGGTGAGGGTTCTGGAATAAATAGGGAGAGAGGGGGAGGCAGATCAAAGACGGAGAGAAAAGAAGATAGGTGGGGAGGTAGGGAGGGGATAGGTCAGTCCAGGGAAGACGGACAGGTCAAGGAGGTGGGATGAGGTTAGTAGGTAGGAAATGGAGGTGCGGCTTGAGGTGGGAGGAAGGGATAGGTAAGAGGAAGAACAGGTTAGGGAGGCCGAGACAGGCTGGGCCAGTTTTGGGATGCAGTGATGGGGGGGGGGGGGGGGGGGGGGGGGGAGGCGAACTGGGCTGGTTTTGGGATGCGGTGGGGGAAGGGGAGATTTTGAAGCTGGTGAAGTCCATATTGATGCCATTGGGCTGCAGGGTTCCCAAGCGGAATATGAGTTGCTGTTCCTGCAACCTTCGGGTGGCATCATTGTGGCACTGCAGGAGGCCCATGATGGCCATGTCATCTGAAGAATGGGAGGGAGAGTTAAAAATGGTTCACGACTGGGAGGTGCAGTTGTTTGTTGCAAACCGAGCGGAGGTGGTGTTCTGCAAAGCGGTCCTCAAGCCTCCGCTTGGTTTCCCCAATGTAGAGGGAGCCACACCAGGTACAATGGATACAGTATACCACATTGGCAGATGTGCAGGTGAACCTCTGCTTAATGTGGAAAGTCATCTTGGGGCCTGGGATAGGGTGAGGGAGGTGTGGGGGCAAGTGTAGCACTTCCTGCAGTTGCAGGGGAAGGTGCCGGGTGTGGTGGGGTTGGAGGGCAGTGTGGAGCGAACAAGGGAGTCACGGAGAGAGTGGTCTCTCCGGAAGGCAGACAAGGGTGGGGATGGAAAAAAATGTCTTGGGTGGTGGGGTCGGATTGTAGTTGGCGGAAGTGTCGGAGGATGATGCGTTGTATCTGGAGGTTGGTGGGGTGGTGTGAGAACGAGGGGGATCCTCTTTGGGCAGTTGTGGTGGGGGCAGGGTGTGAGGGATGTGTTGTGGGAAATGCGGGAGACAGGGTCAAGGGCGTACTCGACCACTGCGGGGGGAAAGTTGCGGTCCTTGAAGAACTTGGACATCTAGGATGTGCGGGAGTGGAATGCCTCATCTTGGGAGCTGACGTGGCGGAAGCGGAGGAATTGGGAACAGGGGATGGAAATTTTGCAGGAGGGTGGGTGGGAGGCGGTGTATTCTAGGTAGCTGTGGGAGTCGGTGGGCTTGAAATGGACATCAGTTACAAGCTGGGTGCCTGAGAGGTCCAGGAAGGTGAGGGATGTGTTGGAGATGGCCCAGGTGAACTGAAGGTTGTAGTGGAAGGTGTTGAAGTGGATGAACTGTTCGAGCTCCTCTGGGGAGCAGGAGGCGATGCCGATACAGTCAATGTAATGGAGGAACAGGTGGGGTTTGGGGCCAGTGTAGGTGTGGAAGAGGGACTGTTCCATGTAACCTACAAAGAGGCAGGCATAGCTGGGGCCCATGGCCACCCCCTTTGTCTGTAGGGGGTGGTAGGAATCGAAAGAGAAGTTGTTGAGGGTGAGGGCGAGGACGAGTTCGGCTAGGCAGATGAGGGTGTCGTTGGAGGGGACTGGTCGGGCGTGCGGGACAGGAAGAAGCGGAGGGCCTTGAGGCCATCTGCATGCGGAATACAGGTGCATAGGGACTGGACGTCCATGGTGAAAATGAGGTGTTGGGGGCCAGGGAATTGGAAGTTCTGAGGGAGGTGGAGGGCGTGGGTGGTGTCATGGACGTAGGTAGGGAGTTCCTGGACCAAAGGGGAGAACATGGAGTCCAGATAGGTGGAGATGAGTTTGGTGGAGCAGGAACAGGCCGAGATAATGGGTCGACCAGGGCAGGCAGGTTTGTGGATTTTGGGAAGGAGATAGAAACGGGCCGTGCGGGGTTGGGGAATAATGAGGTTGGAGGCTGTGGGTGGGAGGTCATGAATGGTGTTGGAGATGATGGTTTGGTGCTCAGGGGTGGGGTCATCTCTGACAATCCCATTTATATCTGTCAGCCAGGGCTCCCTGATTGGACTAAGCCCCAATCAGGGAACTCATATTCTATGACTGACTATCCACCTGACTAACCTTGTTCCAACCACTCCAGCTTCATTATTCACCACATTTCTTAGAGTTCACTGTTGAGACGGTGAAAAGAATGTAACATCGAAAAGTCACAGCAGAGCTAAATTTGATGATATAACCACTTTAACTAAAAGCTTCAATGTGAAGCCAAGAACTAAAGTGAGCATTTTCTGAAGTTGTTTCACTTATTGAAAAACAATTTGTAGAACATGAATGTGTTGAGAAGTTTAGGACAGACCAATGAACCAGTGACCTGGTGCTTTCAGGAACTCAAAGAATTCACATCGATATGTCTTAATTAGATAGCTACACCATGGTTATTGGTTTCTACTCACTTACTGGTAACTCTTGATTGGTTTGTTCTTGCTGATCAGCCATGCATGGTTTCTGTCATCCCGGCTGCTATAAATTCTAATGCTTTACACCCATCCTGTTAAACTCGTCAAGGTCCTTTGCTGGACTCCATTAAACTTCAATCTAAGCCTTGGCTTTTCACCAGACCTGCTCCATCTGCATTCTGTTATGCATTCTGGATTTTTGACTTTGAGACGTAGCTGTGTATTTCTGTACCTTCCTCAGAATGTGGTGACCCATTGCGCTAGCGACTATTTGATATATCACCTCAGTGGCTATGCATCTTGTATCAAACTAGTCAGCAAATTGAGATTCTGATAAGCCATAAGGATCATTGCCATAACAATATCCAAATTGTGAGCGATCAATTGTTTTGACCCTGAATTTTTTTGCTCTTTTCTAGAATTGAAGTCTCATGATTTAGTGATGATGTTTTGGCAAGAATTTATGTTTAATATAGTTAGGATTCATTTGGGTGCTGAAGTGTGTAAGGAGTCATTTGCTTTGTGAATATTCAATCCATGGCTCAAAGTACAGAGAGTGGCACAATGGTTAGCACTGCTGCCTCACGATGCCAGGGACCCAGGTTCACTTTCACCATTGCATGACTGTGTGTGGAGTTTGCATATTCTCCCTGTGTCTGCTCGACTTTCTGCTAGGTGCTTTGGTTTCCTTCCACCATCATAGAGCAATACAGCATGGAAACAGACCCTTTGGTTCAACTTGTCCATACCAAACAAGGTTGCCAAACTAAACTAGCCCCACTTGCCTGTGTTTGGCCAAAACATTCCTCTAAACCTTTCCTGTTTCCATACCTGTCTAAATATCTTTTAAATGTTGTAACTACCTGCATCTATCACTTCCTCTGGCAATTCATTCCACATATGAATCACTGTGAAAAGGTTGCCCCTCATTGCCTCTAAATTTATGCCCTGTTTCTTGCACTGGGTTCAGGGATGTGTAGATTTGGTGGATTAGCCATGGTAAATGGAGGATTACAGGGATAGCATCAGGTGTTGTGTCTGAGTCAGATGTTCTTTGGGGAGGATCAGTGCATAGTTGATGGGCTAAATGGCCTCTTTTTGCAGAGTGGGGTTTCTATGCCATTTTAGTTAGAGTGGCCAGTACCCATCAAGAGTGATCTCTGACTCGGGCATTATACTGAGTATGTAAATCAAGAAGTTGTTTAAGTTCAGTTCCCAAATTGGTCCCTGTGACTGAAACACGAGCCTTCCATTTCCTCAGTTTTTGCAGATGCACAACAGCCAAATTGTTGTCTGGAAGGATAGTGGTGGAGGTTGTCAGCAAAATGTTAGTACTTACACAAACGACAGAGGGATCAGAGTAACCGTTGATCTGTTGGTAGCCACTGTAATCCTCCTCCACCTTTACTCCACACTTCCCCAACAATTTTCTCTCCGGACTTACCCGAGTATTATCCATTCTCTGTGATAAATTCATTCACCACCAGCAACAAATCAACTGCCTTTAAGGCCAAAAATGGCACCAGAAACCTGTCATGCAAATAAGGGAAACTCCCACTGATTGTTTTGTTTTAGCTAGTTTTATTTATCTTAGTTTTAGGATAGCCATTGATTTTGCTTTAATTCAATATATTTAATGAATTTCAGATAGTTCAAATTACACTACAAAGAAATTAGAGAATTATTTCAAATAATGGCATGAAGCATAAATGGGGAAGTGATGATCCTCTGGAGGAATAGACAACAGCTTTTCCCAACAATACAGAGCCCAGAGAATTCTATATTTCTATCTACTCCACAGATAATACCAGATCAATTTGGTTAAAAATTGAAACTTTTATCTTTTTAATCCAGAAAAACCAACACAATTTCCATTTTACTTCTGAATTTTTTTTTAAATCTAGTCTGTTGTTTCTTTGCTTTATGCCGTTATGGAGCAGGGAAATTGGATTGCTTTGCTCTGAGCTCATTCTTTAGTGAAGTTACAACAGCTTGAAACTTGGCATTCACCTCTATTCGTCCATTTGGAAACTGCTGCATCCCACTGTTTTGTTTGTGATTTTGTGGTGTGAGGAGGGGGAGAGCTGAAAGAAAGTGGGAAATTTCAGCCCCTCTTTGAAGAGATGTTTGGTTATTTCTGAGCAGAAGGCTGTACAAGGAAAAAAACTAATGCAGATGAGTGTGATGTGGCTGGGTGTTGGGGTCTCAGGAGCGATTCAAGCGGCTAGTGAAAGAAAGTGAAAGTGAGTGAGGGCAAGATAGGTTTGACCCATTGTTTTCTCATTTTTAAGCAGAGAGCAGAAGAATAGATATAATCAACCGATCCGCAGCATCCAGGAAGTGGTGAGCATTATAAATATTTATAGGTTGGAAGCCTTGGCTTGAATCTGCTTTGCCAATTTTAACTGACCTGCTCTGTTGGCTACACCTCAGAAACCAAGAAGTTGCAGCAAAGTGAGGGTAGGTTCAGGAAGTGCTCCTCATGGGCTGGAAGGAGCAGTGCCTCCTCCTGTTGTCAGTTTAACCTCAAAGGGTTCTAGAATATCTCCATCCAGTGACACATAAGTGATTGTTTCTGGGGGCAGCTAATAATTCTAAGTTAGGTGGTTCATTTTGAATCGATTGTAGACTGTGGAACTGACAATCATGTAACATAGACCTGAGGTTGAATCCTAACAGGGACTAGTTAAGATTGTGATCAGAGGTAATGGGAACTGCAGTTGCTGGAGAATCCGAGATGACAAAGCATGGAGCTGGATGAACACAGCAGGCCAAGCAGCATCTTAGGAGCACATTATCTCTGATCACAATTTTAACCTCACTGCAAAGCCTCTTCCAGGATGCCTAACTTGAAGAAGTTACTTTTCTCCCTCTGGAATCTCCCCCACCGCAACTCTCCACCTATCTATGGTCTGCCTCCCCTCTCTCCCTACTTATTTCAGAATCCTCTCCCCATCCCCCTTTTCTGATGAAGGGTCTAGGCCTGAAACGTCAGCCTTTGTGCTACTAAGATGCTACTTGGCCTGCTGCGTTCATCCAGCTCCACACTTGGTTATTAGGGACTAGTCAAGTCTCATTTTCAGCATGGTTTGTGGAGAGTTTCTCTGCACAGCTTCTCACACAATCTTCCCAAACACACCTCATTACCAATGCACCATACCTGTTTGCTTGTCCTACCCTCCCATTGCTTATATGCAGAAGTTCTTCCTACTGGCAGGATCCTCAGATCCCTGACACCAGCTGCATTTTTGAATGTCAGCTGTGCACCCAATCAAGTGCTGACTGTCAGATTTGCCCTACACCACATCGTGGCAGAGCAACTACAAACAAACACTTCTCTGAAGGATTAAACCACACAGCCTACCCATCCTAAGCCAAACCTCATCTTCCCTCCCACAACACATAGGATTCCACTCCCTTCAGTCTTCACTTTCCATCCCACCAGCAGCTACAACCTGAGGATCATTGGCTGCCATTCCCACTACCTCCAGTGGGATGCCACCACCAGACATATTCGCCTCCCCTTTGTCAACATTTTTCAGGGACTGTTCCCTCTGAGACACCAAGGTCCACTCCTCCTCCACGCCCAACACCTCCCCAAATGATGTAACACTCCCCCTTCCTCACTCTCCATGGCCCCAGACACTTTCCACATGAAGCATCAATTTACCTGCCCTTCACTCAATGTGGCCTCCTGTATTCACTGCTGACAACATGGTCTCCCCTACACTGGGGAGACAAAATGCAGACTAAGTGGTTGCTTTGTGGGATACCTGTGTTCTGTCTGTGAAAATGATGCTGAGCTTCCAGTTGCCTGCCACTTCAGCAGACCACCCTGTTCCCTGGCCAACATCTGTCTCAGGTTTGCTGTTGTGCTCCAGCAAAGCTCAGCACAAGCTGGAAGAACAGCATCTCATTTTATGTTTGGGAATATTGCGGCCTTCAGGAGCCAATATTGAGTTCAACAATTTTAGAACATAAATGCCTTCCTCTGTCTATTACCTACCCCCACACCTCAGGCCTTGTCATGACAGTTTCCAGCATAGCCAATACATTCACATGTACTTCTGGTCCCCAATATCAGCTGTCCTTTCTCACTGGCATACTATAATCAAACCTTTGTCTGTCCAACTGTCACTCTGTCTGGGTTCCATCTCTACCTATCAACTCAGCTTTTCATCCCTTATCAGCCCTGCTGAGTTTCTCCAGCACTTGTTTTTGTCTGTTCCTGTTGCCCAGTGCAACCCAGCATCTTATCAGTGAAACCATGACATATTAGAAATCCTTCAAATGCTTCACAGCGTTTACTCATAGCAACAACAAATCAAACAGAAAAACAGAAGCTTCAACAAAAGCAGAAGCTGCACATGTCACTCAGAATAGGAGCTGACTGCTTGCTTTTTAAGCACTAACAAGTTTGCTGACAGCCATGACAGCCTGCATGTCTTTGTGCCTGTGCCAAGCAGACTGAAGTACTGTGCGCCTTTAAGCCCTGGCTGAGTGGCAAAGCACCAAATGGCAAGCTAAGGCATGGATGCCATTATCAAAGTCAGCACAAAGCAAGTGAGCAAGGAGGCCTGAGAATCAGCGGTAAATCAATGTGTCCTTGCAGCATTTTTCTAATGAAAGGCGCCGGTGAGCTTGGAAGCATAGCAGTGAAGTGCAGGACTGTGCTGTCAGTACACCATAGATATACTATGGTGGTGTGATGAGACTGGTAGCTGTTTGAAGCCAATGCCCATGGATGGGGAGGTGTGTGCAGTTACTGCCCATGGAGTGTGCCCTAATTTGTTAGCCTCTGGTAGGAGAATGGGAAATTGCATAATAATGAAGTGAACTTTGGTGACAATGATAACGTGAATGTATATTAGCAAATGCAAATAAGCCTCCTGCTGCTCACTGACAAGAATTTGTCTCACTGTTCATCGCTTGGTTAGAAAGTGAGACTTTTGCTCTTGACACAGAAGCTCCTCATTGGCCATCTCATGCGATTTTCCAACTTTCTTGCCATTGACCCTATTGTTCGGGGCAGGGAAGATTCTACTCCTAGGTACTTTTTTTAACATAACTCAGTCACATAATACTAATTTTAATGTAGTTCATCAATATTCAACTAATGTAACCCGTCATTTCACCATAATATAAACTACTTCTTGATTCCAGTGCATACCTCTTCTGCTGAAGATGTCATTGCTTAATCCATCAGCAAGTAACAGCAGTGGCCAATGGAGTACAAGCAGGGTTGGTAAAAGCACATCTATCCAAAGAATGGCACAAGGAAAAGTGTGATCTGCAGGCATCTCTTATAGCCTTGAATCTCTATCCTTAATCACCCATGCAAACCCACCCTAGAATCAGACAATTATTCCTCCATTCCCCCTCCCTAGGTGTAGCATCAAACCCATGCCATCCCAGGACTGGATTCGCCCTGAAATCAGAATCCCCTCAGGAGTTAAGGTTTGAATCCTCTTTGGGGAAGGATTAGCAAACCTCATCAACTTGGGGTGACCAATTGGACCCCAAACTAGATTGATTCTGGTTTCCTCCTTTACTGGGGTTAATACTACTGTGACTGGTGACTCAAAACCCACTAATCCCACTTACCACTGCCTCCTGTCCTAGTTGAGGATGTGCACTTCTTGACCCTTCGCCTTGGTTTCCTGGAAACCAAACTTTGCATCAAGCTTTACAAGGGAACTTGTCAGTGATATAAGACACACTTCAAAACATAGTAGCCCAAGCCAAACATAGACATGCATGGGAATTCCTAGAGGCATGGTTCTCAACCCATAATGCAAATCAACAAATATATAGAATGGGACCCCATATACAAACCCTTACAGAACAAATCTGGAAGTGACACTACTCACCATAACAGACCAGACAGTACAAATTCCAAGTGGAGTAGAACAACATCACTATCTCCAGGAATGCCTCAGGAACCAAGTACTGCCCTGCAGTGTGAAGTAAAAACCTCTACTCAACAACACAGACATACAAAATAGCTGAACAGAACAAATTCAGAATGCTATGAGCAATGATTAATGATGCCCATAACCAACTCTACAAGTACAAAACAGGAAATTTTGTGCCAAAATCACAGTCCCTAAACACTACGGACCAGCAATGGACTGCAACCCTACAGCAGGCCATCGCCAATCACAGGACCAAAACAAAGAGGAGACAAGTTACAGGAGAAACTGACCAAACAGATCCACCACAGAAAAGCTCAACAACAAACCAGACAGATAGATAAGAAACCCATCCAGCAAACAACTCTCAAACTGAGAAAGCTGTCCTATTATACAGACTTAACTATGGCCACAATGATACAAACAAGAGAGACTTCATGGCTGCTCTGGAAAAGATATTAAAAGAGAACAGACTCATGGATGAAACAACAAGAAATCCAACAGACTACAACCCTCATTATGCTGAAAGAATGAATGGGACACCCTGAACTCAAAGTGAAAAGTACTTGAGAAACTCAAGACAGACAAGAACATTATAATCCTACCAGCAGGCAAAGGGCACATGGCCATCATTATAAACAAACCAGATGTTGAGAAAGCATAGGAACTGCTTGCAGATACAAACACTTGCCAACAGGTGGCAATAGATCCAACACTACAGCTAGGTAATAGGATCACCCAGACATTGAAGGGACTAAACAATACAGGACAGCTCGCCAAGGCAGGCTACACAAGAATGAAATCAGAAGGCATGAACCCTCCCTATTCTAAAGGAATTCCTAAAGTACACAAACCTCATCTCCTTCAAACCCATTGTCTCCATACCTGGCACACCTTCACACAAACTGGCCAAGGATCTACAACAGAGACTGAAACATCTAGTCAATGGATCATCCCATTCCATCCACTAAACCCAAGAATTCCTCAATACCCTGAACAGAAAAAAAACCCAATCAGGAACGATGAGATTATGGTATCTTTTGACATAACATTCACATCAACTGACACCCCACTAGCCAAAGAAACACTGGCCACATTACTAGAGAAATCAGGACGCAGACCAGCAGTTCCATCAGCATTGACAACATACCCAAACTACAGACGTGTCACCAGACACTTTGTCATTAATGATCAAGTATACAAACAGATCAGTGGCACATCCATGGGGGTCGCCCATCTCAGGGCTCATCACTGAGACAGTCATGCAAAGACTAGAACACACTCCCCCTCATTCAACCTAAACTGTGGATCTGGAACGTGGACGACACATTTGTCAATGCACCAAACTGCAAGAGACCCACCACCTCATCAACGTATCCACAGGGATTAAATCCCTGAGAGAAGAAGAAAACAACAATCAGCTTCTATTTGTGGTCGTCAGTTGAACATATGACCAACAGGGAGTTCCAAACCTCAGTATACAGGAAAACAACCCACACTGACCAAATCCTCAACTTCTACAACAACCACTCCAATGTCCACAAACAAAGCTGTGTTAGGACACTATTTAAACAGGCCACTACTCACTGCAACATGCCAGAACTACACAGGAAAGAGGAAGAGCACCTATACAAAACCTTTGCTGTGAACCAATATCCCCACAACTTCATCCGCAGTGCCTACTAAACAAACAGGAAGACATGGTACACCCTAAAACACTGGCCACACTGCCCTACATCAAGAACATTTTGGAGCTGACAATGAGACTCCCAAGACCACTAGGAATCATGGTGGCCCACAAGCCCACAGCCACTCTATGACAAACACTCAAGGAGTAAAGACCCCATTTCCACAACATGCAGAACCAACATAGTCTAAAAAAATACTATACAACGTCTGCAACAAGCATTACATCAGACAGACAGGTAGGAAAGTAGCCATCAGAATACATGAACATCAGCTAGCAGCAAAACAACATGACAACTTTCCTTAATATCAGTACACTCGAACAATGAAGGCCATCAGTTTAACTGAGACAATGTAGCCATAGTAACTCAAGCCAAACAAAGTCACAGATGGGAATTAGTAGAGGCATGGTTCTCAATCCATAATATAATCGAACAAATGGAATTGGACCCGACATACAAACCCATACAGAACAAAACCAGAAGTGACTACTCACCATAATGGACCGGACAGTATAAATTCCAAGCAGAGAAGAGCAACATGGCTTCATTGGAGTCCTCACTAGTGATGTTACCTAGCATGGTAAAAGCTAAATGAAAACAAGCCAGCTCAACAAGCAAGTCAGCAACCTCACACGTTAAAACCTAGACTTCACATTTACCCCATGGAGGGTACTACCAAGTCTGATTGTTTTTGTTGCCAATTAGGGTGCGCAGAGTAAAGAAAATTCCTGACTCCCCAAATCTGACTGATAGGAAATTTCTCCAAATTGTGAAAATAAAAAGTTTATCCGATGCATTTAAATTCCCTTGCATGCTTAATATCATATGAAAACAAAATTCATTCCAAAGACAGTTAATTCCTTTATAACGACTTTGAGCTGTCAAGCAAATTGAGCACTTTTAGGTCTCTTCAACTTCAAAAGTAAAAAGGTTGAGGAGAATAAGTCAAGCAGCACTAATTTATTATGATAGCCCTCAGGATCTTGTCAAACATACATTGAAATTCCTAGCGATGACTTTCAATAACTTACTGTTTCAAAATTTCAAGAGCTGTGGTTTTAAATGACTTGACAATTTGACAGGTCAACAGTCCTTATCCAGCTTTTATACAGATTAATTCCTGCTGTTAACAATTCCCCAGGGACACTGGGATGTCTCCAGAGGATAAGCAACCTTTAAGGAACACTGGGAAGATTTAGGCTTTTCTTCCAATCCATAAACAGGATGAGGTGTTTTGGAAATCCCAGTAACAACAGCTCTGAAGAAGAATCATATTGTACAGTGTCAAATCTGTTTCTCTCTAAACAAATGCTGAGTTTCTCCAGGTTTCTTTGTAATAAAAGTAGCTCCTGGTTGAAGGCAGCTGGAACTTAGTGAAGTACCTCCTGTTCCCATTGTCCTAAACCATGGCAAAATATGTGGGCACTTGGTATAAAAGGTCACATTTGCAGAATCAGGCCTCCAGGGCCACGTTAGCCAAGGCATAGTCTTTTCAGCTTTGTGAAAATTCGTGCCAAAATTAAAATACAATCCCGAGTGTCTGGGCATTGAAGCAAAACACCTTTAGTTCTCGATGCTTGTTTAGGGCTGTTTCTGCAATCCAGAGAAAGTTTTGGATACAAGTACAGTTACAATGTTGAAAGGGCATTTGGATAAGTTCATGAATATGATAGTTTGGAGTGCTATGAGCCAAACAGGCAGGTGCAACTATAGTTTGGGATCATGGTTGGCGTGAACTGATTGGACCAAAGAGTCTATTTCTGTGCTGTATAATTCTATGACTCTAAAGTATCAGAGGGGGGAACGTCCTATTCTGAAGAACGTACATTTTTGAGGTACAAATTGGTGGAAAGACTGTCATGTGGCTAAAAGATTAATGGAGTTAGATGCAGAATTGAACTGAATAGCCTCAGAATATTTGCACAGGTAAAAGGACCCTCAATTCCTTATTTGTGAATGTCAAAATATGCATGATACAGGAGTTCACTTTCACTCTGTTCACCCACAACAGAGGCTGAATAATGAGATAAATGGGAACTGCAGATGCTGGAGAATCCACGATAACAAAGTGTGGAGCTGGATGAACACAACAGGCCAAGCAGCATCAGAGGAGCAATGATGCTGCTTGGCCTGCCGTGTTCATCCAGCTCCACACTTTGGTCGTCTTAGAGGCTGAATAATGAATTCCTCCAAATAAACATTTCCCATTCCTCATATACCTGCTCATTCCAGTGCATAATAAATTCCACTTAGGTCACTTGCTGCATTACCCTTTGAGAGCCCACAAAACTGCATGACAATACAATGTATTCATTTACTGTCAAAACGGTCAACTTTTCAACACCACTCTGCTTCCAGGATTAGACAAAGCACGACAAGAGAGAAAATTTGAATGAAAGGAAAGCCAAGTATTTTAGGTCACTGGATCATTTTAACTGCCTACTCAACACCAGCAAAAAACTGGAGACCTCCCTGCTGCTTTGGATTAATTTTACCATTTTTCTGTTCTACTCACTTTCACCTGCTTATATTGTGGTACTTCAGAATGACGCACTATTAATTATGTAAGCTTCATTTGAAGATGGGTCTTCTAGCCAATATTCCATCCACTTTTACTGTGGGGAATCTAAGAATCAGTGGTGTCCATGAATCCAAAACTATGCATCATTAACTCCATGTAAGTGATTAACACAGCTTTATTTACCCAAGAGGATATAATTAATTTGAGAAAAGTCAACAGGTGATGTATTAAACAAGAATGAACAAATGATAGTGGTGAAGGAAGAGAAGGAATTTGATTGTTTGCGTTTCAATTTGCATTCATCCTCAGTTGCAGCAGACATTACATTTATCTCTAGGTTTGCATCCTAAAGCAAGACGCTACTCCTGCAACATCTTGCCGTCAATGGGACCTTACCTCTGACAAGATATAATGTCAACTGGTTCCTTTTATGCAGTTGAGAGAATGCTTGGCAAAACCATACTCCATCATAAACATGGATCAGTGGAAAGTGGAGTTTGAGCCTTTGGACTTTGGGAAATCCTGCAATATGGCTAATTCCAAGGCCCTCCAATCCTACTGATGGACCTCTGGGGTGAAAATAATGAAGTCGGTTCCTCTGAAGAATGTGTCACAAACTGGAATTTTTTTATTGCACCAGTTAAATTTATCTTCTTTTAAATGTTGACATCCTGTCAGTCCAGAGCCATGCTGTCATACTTCAACAATGATCACAACTCATATGCACGCCTTTAGGCATAAATTCTTCTGCATTGTCCTGAATTTGTAAAATGATTTTATGTAAATTATCTCCTGGCTATGGGAGACTTGTTCATGTGGTATCACCAACCTTTATCATCCAAACATATGCTGCTGTATTTTCTAAAAAGGAAACAAAGCTTATCTGAGCATGTTGGCATGTTGTCAGTGTAAGTGAATCCTGCTTTAAAAATTATGTAGTGTTATGTTTCATTAACACTGATTGATCCCCCTATCTTAACCACTTAGTTCAAAGCCACCGAATTGTTGCCTTGAAATAGAAATGTCAGGATTGCAGAATTTCAACTCAAAAATAGAAATTACTCAAAAGACTCAGTAAACCTGGCAGCGTCTGTAGAGAGAAAGCAAAGTTAATGTTTTGGGCACAGTGACCCTTCAGAAGGATCTGGTTTTCATTCTGATTTCCAGCATTCACAGTTCCTTAGTTACTTTTTGCAGAATTTCAACCTGCAAGGCAATTAAAACTTTAAGGGAGATTTTTTTCTTAGTTACCCATTGTAAACTGTTTGTCCTAAATATGAAAGGACCAATGTAAATGCAAATCCCCAAAATAACAGAAAAATGTCAAAAACTACCCATAAAAATATATAATTATTCTGTTGCTACACATCAGTTGTCCTGCATATCCATTGTTGATGGATAATGAGTGCAGAACCATTTCAAATTTTCATCTGAACTGAACGTTCCTGGTTACATTCAATCTGGTTTCTGCCTTTCAAACTTTGCCTGCATTTGGAGAAGTTCTTGTTATAAATACTTCATATATGTCAAAGAAAAGTACAGAAAGGCATTCTGTAATAAACACCTGCAAAGTATGCATGTTGATGGTCAAAGATTTTCCGTGTAATGGCTTGCAAAATAATGAGAAACATTTGCACCTATTGGTCACATTTTCAGTCTCATTCAAGAATGATAAAAACATTATATTCAATTTTCACTAGTATAATCATGAGCTAAAATAAAACACAGCTAGTGCAACTATCTTGAAAATAAAGCTGTCATTGTGTGAAATCTTATTCTCAGCTTAAGTATCATAGGGGCGCCCATTGGTAATAGTTGTTTTTCCAATAAATTCAATAATGTTGCAAATTTATGAAAGGTAGTTTGAACTGTAAAGAGACTACAGTGCTTACCAATATGCAAGTCTGCACAAAATACCTTGGAAGACATTTTAATTAAGACTTTTGTTTCAAAATGTAATGATTTCAGATAGAGTAATACAAAGATTAAGGACAAGTAACATTGTAATGGGATATAATTAATAAGAAACAATTCCAGGATATGTTATAGACATTTAACAGAGCTGATTTGCACTCAAATTATAATGCTGTACACTTTGTTTTTAATGTAGTCTCTTGCAATTTTTTTCAAAAATATTAAGGTACACAGACTAAGACTTCTGTCAAAGTAGTAGGCAAGTGAATAATGTATTTCTCAGAAAGACATGAGTAATCAAAGAATATTTTAATCTGTAGTCCAACTGCTAAAGTATGATCAGCAAACATAGCCTAGATGGAGTTCATAGAATGTTACAGGAAGTTTCTTAGAACAGCATGTACTTGATCCAAGCAGCAAGCAGGCTATTCTTGAGTTTGTGATTTGCTCTGAGATAGGATTAGTTGAAGGTTGCATTGTAAAGGTGCCTTGAGGTAGCAGTGACCATAGTATGATAGGAATGTATGAGCAAAGATTATGTATAGATCACGCTGTCCTTTGAGCCTGGTCCACCATTCAATAAGATCATGGCTGACCTGATTTTAAACTCAGCTCTACATTCCTGCATACCCCTGACAATCTTTCGTTCCCTTAGTAATCAACAGCCTTAACAGTCTTTAAGGATTCTGCACCCACTGTTTTGAGGAAGGGAAATTGAAAGACTCAACCCTCCGAGAACATTTCTTTCCCTCATCTTTGTCTTAAAACCACGTACCCTTATGTTTAAACTGTGACCTCTAGTTCTAGATTTTCCCACAAGAGGAAACATCCTCTCTCATCTGCCCAGGCCTCGTGTTTCAATTAAGTCACCTGATTCTTCTAAAACAGGCCCAACTTGCAACAGGTCAGAAGATTGTACAGAATATGAAAAATCATTAAAGAATGACTAAAAATGGTGAAAATTAAAGTGGAAGACATAGCTAGCCAGAAATATAAAGACAAACAGTAATACTTTCCGTAGATATTTAAAGAATTACCAAAGTGAACAGAGTCAAAGGTTTTGAGAAAGAGAAATTGTTTGACCAATCTATTGGAGCTCTTTGAGAAGGTAAAAAACTTGCTTGGAGAATTGGAAGTAATCGATGCATTGTGTTTACATTTCCAAAAGGAATTTGATAAAGTGACAGATCAGGAGTCATTGCAGAAAATAAACGCTTATGGTGTAGGGAGTAGCATATTGGCATGGTTAGAAGTTTGGCTGGCAAAACAGAAAGCAGAGAGCAGATGCAATTGGAGTTTTTCCAGGTTGGCAAGATGCTGTGCCACTGGTTTTGGTGCTGACGCCTCAACTGTTTATAGTTTATACAAATGCCTTAGTAGAGCTGCCAAATTTGCTGAAAACACAAGTTGTGAAGAGGACATGAAAAGGTAACAAAAAGATATTGATAGGTTAACTGAGTGGGCAAAAATCTTGCATGTGAAATACAATGAGAGAAAATATAAAATATTCAATTTTGGCTAGTATATAAAAGAAGCACATTATCTAAATGTAGAGATTGCAGAGGTCTGAACTGCAGTGGGATCTTTTACCTTGTAAAAGATTAGTACACATTTCTAGCAACTAATTAGGAATGTTGCTAGAATGTTATCATTTATTACTAGAGGAATTGAATCCAATATTAGGCAGGTTACGCGTCATTTATACTGTACACTGATAAGATTATACCTGGAGTGTTGTGCACCGTATTAGTCACTTTATCTAATCAACCTTAGCAACAAAGGAATCCCTGAGGGGCTTTTATTTGCTGCTGGAATGAAAGGAGAAAAAGGAAAGAAAAATGTTTGAAAATGGCTTAGAACATAGAACACTACAGAGCAGTACAGGCCCTTCGGTCCTCAATATTGCGTCAACCTGTGAAACCAATCTGAAGCCCATCTAACTACACTATTCCATTATCATCCATATGTTTATGGAATGACTATTTAAGTGCCCTTAAACTTGACGAGTCTACTACTGTTGCAGGCAGGGCATTCCATGCTCTTACTTCTGAGTAAAGAACCTACCTCTGACATCTGTCCTATATCTATTACCCCTCAATTTAAAGAGGTGTTCCTCGTGTTTGCCATCTCCATCCACCCTATCCAGGCTCTGTCCACCCTATCCAATCTTCTGTTCATCTTATGTCTCTAGTAGGTCACCTCAACCTTCTAAGGAAAACAGCCTCAAGTCCCTGAACCTTTCCTCAGAACCTTCCCTCCATACCAGGCAACATCCTGGTAAGTCTCCTCTGCACCCTTTCCAATGCTTCCACATCCTTCCTATAAATGCGGCGACCAGAACTGTACACAATACTCCAAGTGCAGCCGCACCAGAGTTTTCTACTGCTGGAACATGACCTCATGGCTCTGAAACCCAATCCCTCTACTAATAAACCTAAAAGACTTGTAAAATCGTAAAAGATTTGGGATTATCTTTGCATTCCAAGATGATCTTAAAGATGCTAAATAGATTGGGACAAGTCTGGTGTATTAAAGATCACTGCAGCATAAACTTGTTGCCACATGTTTATGGGTGCTATTGTAACAGTCAATCTGCAACTCAATATTCAACCTGGGCCTGATTTTTATGATATGCAGAACAAATACTTCCATCACCTCCTCCAAAAGCTGACTGCATCATGACTGTGGTTTTCTCAAAGTCCATACAAGATGTTTTCCAATCTGGCTCTGCTCAAGCTACTGCTGTATTCATCCTTGACAAGATTTGTACCCTATCAGTGTGTGATTATGTCATTACATCTGGTGAGATCATTGGCTCTTTCTTTTGGCACTGCATCCTGATTCTTGGATAAACAAGATGTGTAGTGACTTGGGTTTTAATTTCCTGCCAAGTTTTTCTTAAATAACTACACAATGTGCATCCATTCACAACAAAACAATAGCCCTCCTTTTCTGAGCACATTGGCAAAGTGTGGATGATATGTATTACAACAGAGAATATCAGGAAATTCTGGACAAGGCATTCTGGCTGGAATTCACAGCAAACTTGAAGTTATTGAATGTTCCAGCAGAAAATTGTGCTCAATACAACCCTGAGAGGGTTTAAGTAATGGGGCTTTGAATCCCAATTTAACAGAATGTTTGTAGGTGTTATTGCAGTAGGATCCAGCCTATTACTGGCTATATACTGTTTTGAACAGCCCTCAAAACAGGACGATCAGAATAATCCTCACTAATACAAATGATTAATAACATTCTAAAATTTCCCCACAGAACCTCTGATGATAGCATGAAAATTTTGGTCATGTAAGATCTGTTCAGAGAATTATAGATATAAGAATAGTTCAGTCTGTGACTTTGATAGCTGTAATACGCAGTATTTACTGGAATTGACAGGGATCACATTTTCACCACCACATCCCACACAGTACCTTCTGATCAGTCAGGGAGAGGTCCAGAGACACAGGCCATATAGGGTGTGATGGGTAGGAGCCCACAAACAGACCTGACAGGATCTTTTCAGATTTCATGCATGCCTGCTGCCTCAATTACTATTGGCCAAATGCCAGTTCTGTTGTAAAATAATTGCACAGGTAGGACCAGCCCATGATCCTTTTGCTCCTGATGTAACTGTAGCAGGGGCAGGATGGTGGCGATATTCCTACCCATTGCCTTCCTACCTGATCAAAAGCTCCAAATCAGGCAGGTTCACCTTAAATTTCACCTAGTACGTGGATTCAACTTTGTTCCATTCCCAATCCTTTACCATTCAAATTATCAGTAATTCACACTCCTGGATCTGAACAGTACTTTAACTGGTTTCAGTGTCTTAATTTTCTCTCATTTCCATCTGTTCAACGACAACAAAACAACATCTCAGCCCTGAGCTGTGTCATGACTTTTTTCTTAGCTAGGTTTGCTAGATATTCCAGCAGGTGTCATGAGCCTCGTGTTAGGCCTATTTGAATGACTAGGCCCACCCATTCCAGCACCCATGTTGGCCATTTGATGGAGGGTGGATCCTCAATGCTGTCATAAGCTTAGGGCCTGTGGAATGTGTCAGGCTGGCAGCCCCTCTCAGAGAGATCAGCAGTACCGACACTGGTAGAGGAGCATAAGGCTACTTCAGTACAGTGGTCTCTCTTCAGCAGCCTGCATAAAAATGATAACTCTAAAAGTCACAAAGCCGAGTGAGCCATCGATCAAAGGAACACCCTCCATACTGCTATTCCTGCATGAGGTCATAGCCTTTCCTCCTTGTGGCCTGTGATTAAGTTTCTGGTCATCAATCCCAGTGGCAGCGACAGTCCAGTTCTGATGGTCACCCAACAAAGGTCAGGCAGGACAGTCTGATGTCAGGTAAAATAATGCCACCAGTGCATGATGGTCTGAATCATGGAGTCTTAATTGCATTAATTAGTTGCCTAGCTCTGAGAAACAGATAACAGACTCGCCAGAACATAGAACATAACAGCACAGTACAGGCCCTTGGGCCCTCGATGTTGTGCTGACCTGTCATACCGATCTCAAGCCCATCTAAGCTACACTATTCCATGTATGTCCATATGCTTATCCAATGACGCCTTAAATGTACTCAAAGTTGGCGAATCTACTACTGTTGCAGGCAAAGCATTCCATTCCCTTACTACTGAGTAAAGAAACTACTTGACATCTGTCCTGTATCTTTCATCCCTCAATTTAAAGCTATGCCCCCTCGTGCTCGCCGTCACCATCCTAGGAGAAAGGCTCTCCCTATCCACCCCTCTGATTATTTCATATGTTTCAATTAAGTCACCTCTTAACCTTCTTCTCTAATGAAAAACAGCCTCAAGCCCCTCAGCCTTTCCTCTTAAGACCTTCCCTCCATACCAGGCAACATCCAGAGTAAACCTCCGCTGCACCTTTCCAAAGCTTCCACATTCTTCTTATAATGCGGTGACCAGAACTGTACACAATACTCCAAGTGCGGCCACACCAGTTTTGTACAGCTTCACCATAACCTCTTGGTTCCGGAACTCAATCCCTCTTAATAAAAGCTAAAGCACTGTATCCCTTCTTAACAGCCCTGTCAACCTAGGTGGCAACTTTCAAGGATCTGTGTACATGGACACCAAGTTTCCAGTTTCCAGTCCACCCGAGAAAACACAATAGAGAGAGGATTGTCTCACTGTACTTCTTTCTAGACACCTTCCAGCTCCAACCCTTTGTCCATAGGGCTAGGGAAGTTCAGCCCATCATAGGAGTTTCCAGCTAGGTGCCTTGAACATTGACTGTCCCTTTCCTCTAGATGTCTGGTTTGCTGTTCTTCCAGCCTCCTGTTTGTCTACCTGGGATTACAGCATCTACAGTTTTTCTTTTTATCTCTCCCACTCATTGTGCTGGGTTAAGATTCCTGTGTAATTCTAATGTTTGCTTTGTCCATTTGGAGATACTTGAAGAATTTCCAATCAACTGCAGTAATTCATCTCATCTTCAGTTTCTGCCATTCATGTGTCCTGATTTCTGATCTCAAGTCTAGACTCCAGAGGCTAGATTTTGTTGCCCGATACAGGTCTTGCCCACTAGTTGGAGAACTGCTGGGAAATCAGTATAGCTGTTATGGCCATGAACCAACTGAATAAAGTGCCTGTCCCTGACTAGTTTTGGTCTTTTCCCAGGATTTAAAACAAACAGGTCACCAAATCTGCTGCTGAGACCTGCCAGCCAGTCCCATACCAGCCTGTTAATAGTAATTCTCCATTACAGATAATTGTATTGAGTGATGGCTGCAGCTAGTCAGACACCTTGACCAGAGATTATGGGATCCTTGAACAGAAGGAAATGAACAAGATTTGGTGTCATGGGGAGTGTTGAGTGCCTGAAGTCAAAAATAATGACCAGAACTAGCCAGTCTACATATTTGCCACATTAGCCCATTCCCACCGTTGACTCAATGGGGGCTGGGTGGGTGTGTGGAGGAGATGGGCAGGGTCTCATTTTGCCTGCTGGAAGGAATGAGCCACCTGACCTCCCATATGGTTATGCAGGCTCTCTTGTCGCTTTCTATTAAGTCCAGCCCATGTTCAGAACTCCTCCAACATCCAAAGCACTGTTCAGACTAGCAACTGTTGGGAAGAAATTTAACTTTGCTGCAAATGAATTCCAAACCTGTGGACTTGAAGAATTTCCTCCTTGGAATTCAAAGTGTCACCAGATTCATGAAACATTATGACTTATGTTAAATCAATGGATAACCGATTTATTATAAAATCATCATAGTGGTCAGCCCCAGATAATGATGACAATGCATACAAAACAAACCCCTTTTATCAAAGCTTTTTACCTGACATTCATCAGGATAATTCATAAGAATACCAATGGAAGAGGGAGCAACCATGTTATATTGTATGAGGAGAGCATACTGATCTATTGGCATGCGGACTCTGAATGGTAGGGATTTTGCTTTGGAAAATGCACCAGTTAGATGATAGCTGGCAGCCTGGCCGTTCCACATTTCTAATATGCAATAGAACCCAGATGGTATTTGCTCCTCATAAGAGCTAGGAGCAGGAGTAGGCCATTCGGCCCTTCAAGCCTGTTCCACCATTCAATAAGATCATGCTTGTGGACTCAGATCCACTTACCCACATTCTCAGTATCCCTTAATTCCTTTATTGTTCAAAACAAAAAATCTACCTTAGCTTTAAAAACGTTTACTGAAGTAGAATGCTCAACTTCTGTACTAACAAGCAACTGCAAATAGAACAAGTAATTATCATTATTTATAACATGGTTACAGACAGTTAAAATAAAAAAGTGCAAAATAATAAAAAGATTTACATAATTATGAACATTTCATCATATAAACAATTACAAAATGTTGCAAAAATCAGGACTGCTTAATGTATAGAAATTACACTGATAACTGGGAAGAACTCAATGCTGTCAGTTTCAGCTGTGCAATTTCATGTTTTAAGTTTGAAAATCTGCAATAATGATCTGCACACTAAATATGAATGAGTGGGCAGTCAGATGTGATGCAAGAGACAAGCTTGCACCAAACAGAAACCTGACCTTGAAAATAGATGACCAGAAACTTAATCATAGGAGTAGGTCTTAAATGGTGTCTGAGAAGAGGAGAGGGTGATAGAGAAAGGAAAGGTTTGTGGTGGGAATTCCAGAAACTTGAGTACAATCAATTAAAATCAAAGATATATGAAAGGTCAGAACAGAACAATATCTTGGAAGATTGTGCAGAGGACATTACATAGATGGAGGATCCTGCCATCCAGGGTTTTCAAATCACATGGGGAAAATTTTAAAATTCAGCTTTGCCAGATCAGGAGCCAGGATAGGTCAGTGAGCACAGGATGATTGTGAATGAGACTGAGCTTACGTAGGATGGAAAATTTGGAAACTGGCTAGAAGTGCATTGGAACCATTAAGCCAAGAGAGAATAGAAGCTTAGATGTGGTTTGCAGCAGCCGATGAACTGAGTATAGCTGAGCGATGCAGCAAAGATGGAAGTAAATGGTTTTTGCCATTGAATGAAATGGGTGGTTGGAATCTCATCTTGTAGCCAAATGTGTAAACAGCCTTGTTTAGTCTACATTGCCAAAGACAGGGATAGCAATGAGGCTGCCATATCCTCTGAGACACTCTGGTGAAGTTGAATTTTGCTTACCTTTTCCCAGCATTTCTCACACTCCACTTGAAAGGATCTTCACTTCTTTTTATGCAGCATTTTCGATTCAAGGACCAGTGATTTTTCTCATTGTTAATACCTATTATGCTATGTTTAAGGCCAGATTTGAAGTCTGACTGCTTCAAGTAAGGTAGCACCAGGGTTTTTAGAACTCATTTTTCTTCATTCTCCTGAACTCAGTATTCCCCATACCCCAGCACTCCAATTGTTTCCACAACTCAGCTCTGTTCCACCTTAACTTTAATATGCAGTCATGCCTGACAAATCTGGTAGAATACTTTAAGATAATGAGCAAGTCAGGTTGCGGAGATGGGTGTGTTGCAGTAGACATGCTATATTTGGATTTCTAGGAGGCCTTTGACAGGGTTCCATGCCAGAAGGTGCTAATTAAGCTAAGAGTCCATGGCATTAGGGGCAAGGCACTGGCACAGATAGAGGATTGGCTAGCTGGCAGAAAGCAGAGAGTGGGGATAAACAGACCTTTTTCAGGATGGCATCCAGTGCCAATAGAAAACTGCAGGGGTCAGTGTTGGGACCTCAACTATTCACGTAATGCATTAAGGAATTAGTGATTTAACATCACGCATATCTAGGTAGATACAAAGAAGAGTGTCCTGCCACCACAATCCAGTGCCATTTTGAGATACAAAAGAATAACAGAGTACCTAAGAAAGAACAAAAACAGAAGTTGCTGGAAAAGCTCAGTAGGTCTGGCAGCATCTGTGAAGAGAAATCAGAGTTAACATTTCAGGTCCGGTGACCCTTCGTGAGGATTGATGGTAGCTGGGAAAATTCAAAAAATGTCCACACTTTGGGCCTATGAAGTCAGGAGTTCCCAAATCTGCTATCACTGCAGCCTCCCCACAATGCTGGGAAGAAAAAAGAAAAAGACAAGAAGACAAAGAGGATAAAGGTAAAAGAATTCAGCCAGCCTGGAGTGGACAGGTTTGTACCGAACAATACCTGCTAAGCCAGTGCCGCCATCTTGAGAGAGGAAACAATTTAGACAAAAGGACTAGGGCATTGTTGCTTAATTTGCAGATGACAGAAAGAGGGGTGGAGTGGCAGGTACTATTGAGGATATAGGGATGCTGCAGAGTGTGATTTAGGCTAGGAGAGTGGGCAAAGAAGTAACGGATATAATACAATGTAGGAAAGTAACCAATCACCATGTAAAACAGATGAGAAGAAATTTTTGTCCCTCAGACAATCGAGTGTATTTGGAACAGTTTCTGAAAAAAGGAGGAAGCAGAGCCTTTGAATGTTAAGGCAGAGGAGAATGGCTATGCACTTTAGTAGAAAGAATAAAGGCACGGACTATTTTCTAAATGGGGAAAGGCTTTGGAAATCTCAAGCACAAAGGAACCAGAGAATCCTTGGTCACAATTCTCAGGGTTAACATACAGGTTCAGTTGGCTGTTCAGAAGGCAAGTGCAATGTTAGCATTTGTTTCAAGAGGGTGACAGTGCAAGAGCAGAAATATACTTCTGAGATTATATACGACTTTGGTCAGAATATGTTTGGAATATTGAGTAGTTTGGACACTATGTAAGGAAGGATGTGCTGGAGTGGAAGGAGGCCCAGGGAAGGTTGACCAGAATAACCTGGTGATAAAGGGCTTGCCATACACTGAGTAGTTGAGGACTTTGGATGTGCAGTTGATGGCGTTTAGAAGGATGAGGGGCGATCTGTTTGAAACTTGCAGAATACCATATTATCTGGATAGAGAGGATATGGATAAGGTATCTCCACTTGTAGGAGAGATTAGGATTCAAGGGCACAGCCTCACATGAAGGGATGAGCCTTTCGATCTGAAATGAGGTAGAATTTCTTCAGCCAGGGCGTGGTGACTGTCGAACACATTGTTTCAGAAGGCTATGGAGGCCAAATCATTGAGTATATTTAAGACTCAGATGGCTCTTGATTGGTAAGGGGATCAAGGGATACTGGGAGAAAGCATGAGAATAGGGTTGAGAAACAGTTCAGTAGCGATCAAATGATGGAGCAGACTCAATGGGCCAAATGGCCTAATTTTTCCTCTTTTGTCTTATAGTCTCCTTGAGTATCTTCGACTATACCACTCTAACATACCAACTGACCCTGTATGTAGCTTAACATTCCAGCCAATGCTTCCAGCCAGGCAGGATCCATATTTCCAAACCAGCCCTAATTTTGCCTCCATCCCCTTGAGTGAAATTTAAAAGAGAAGACTTTGAGGTTAAAAAAGTAATGTAATCATACTAATTGGTAGCTAATTGTTTGTGACGCTGCTTTGAAAATCACTTCTATCCACTTTCAAACAGTGGAATCAGGGACAGGGGTCAATGTAATTTGGTATGGATTAAGAACAGTAGTAGTTACAAGTTGGTGAATTTCAAAATACAGTAGTGATCTAATAGTCACCAGATGATTAGTAATGCTAAGCAAATACATGCTAAAATTGTAGTGAGATTCAAAATGCATTGCCAAAGCTGAAAATTCCTGAGAATATCTCAAAATGTTCTGCAACTAACACTGTAAACAAAAAGGAACTTTAAAAGGTCAAAAAACCTTTACTGAACATTTTTCACATTTGCCTTCATTGGGAAGATCAGGCAGATTGCCTGAGTTAGAATTCAGATTGCCAGGAACAGCAGAAGAGACAGCAGATAGTACACAAATCAAAAAACAGGTTACATTGATCTACAAGTTGCTATCAAACTAATAGCAAGACTAAGAGCACTCACCATTATTTATGCACAATGACACAGATTTCTGGTGATATTCAATGATAAATTTACAGCAGAAATCAAAAGTGTGCTTTCAGGCATGTCCCATTCAGTCATAACTGAGAAAACAGCATGTTGCTACCTCCACTGTCCCCCTCCCCCAACTTGAATGACATGAGTTCTTGTGCTCCTAAGATACTGCTTGGCCTGCTGTATTCATCCAGGTCCACACTTATCTCGGATTCTCCGGCATCTGCAGTTCCCATTATCTCTGACATAAGTTCTTCATTGGTAAGTACAATGTTAAATAGCCACAGAGAGGTACACCACATTATTTTGATCCAAACAACCATCTTATTGACATGTTAAGTGTTAGCTTGTATCAATCACCTCCTCAAAAATTCTCCCCTAATGGAAATTAACATTTTTTTAAAAATTGGCATTCAGTCCTGCATCTTTTAATCATTGTTCCAAATTTGAAAACAAATGTTTCTTTTTCTCTTTTCTCTGCCTCAGTATTCAATCTGTCTCTCCCTTGCTTTATTTTTGTTTCTCTTTCTGACTTGACATTAAATTTACCATTTTAAATTGCACACATCCTGGTCAGCCCTTAAGGTGCTAATTTATCCTTACAAGGTCAAGATCATCCAGTATTCAAATAGTTGAAGATGTTGCATTGATTTTAAAAGGATACAACTTGTCAGAATTTTCCATCTTGCACTCAGTCATAGAATCATAGAGATATACAATACAGAAACAGACCCTTCAGTCCAACTAGCCTATGCTGACCAGATGTCCTGTATAAATCAAGTCCCATTTGCCAGCATTTGGCCTGTATCCATCTAAGCCCCATCTATTCATATACCCATCCAGATGCCTTTTAAATGTTGCAATTGTACCAGCCACCATCACTTCCTCTGGCAGCTCATTCCATACACATACCACCCTCTGTGCAAAAAAACATTGTCCCTGAGGTCCCTTTTATATCTTTCCCATCTCACCTTAAACCCACACCCTCTAGTTTTGGACTCCCCCACCCCTGGAAAAAAACCTGGGCTATTTACCCTATCCATGTCCCTCATGATTTTCTCAAACAGACAATTTGCAAGAAAACCAATATAAAGGGAAAATAGCATGTATACTTTATGAGGAGAGAGTGCTGATTGGCTGGCAAGTGGATTCTGATTGATAGAGCTATTGTCATGTTGAATACATCCTTTAAAGCTGATTGGTGGTTAACTCCCAGGCATCATTTTAAATGTAAAACCAATTGACTTTGGTTGATCGGTTAACTATCATGAGAAATGAACCAGTGAATGGTGGCCACCTATTTTTTTTAAGTGAAACAGGCATAATACATGTACATGCTCTTTACATTTGCTAAGAATGGTGCCCCTTTAAAATAATTGCACAGAGGCCAGTTCCCCTCATTAAATCATCCTTTATTTACTACTGCATAGTACACCGGCTGTGGCCATCCGGCTCGGAGTCAGTCTTCAACTGAGGAGCTTCTGATCTTCTGCCTATATTGTTCAGCCAAGGCTTTCCTGATTGACCTGGGTTAGCATCCCTAATCAAGGACCTCACAGTCAATGAGGTCTACCTAATCACTACAACTTTACATTAGAAAATGTAGCTTCCAGTACACATATGTGCGACTCAGCCTGACAATCTTAAACAAAAACTGAAATTGCTGGAAACTCTCAGCAGATCTGGCAGTATCTGTGGAGAGAAATCAGAGTTAACATTTTGGGTCCAATGACCCTGTTCTGAAGAAGGGTCACTCGATCCAAAACGTTAACTCTGATTTATCTCCACAGATGCTGCCAGAACTGCTGAGGGTTTCCAGCAATTTCTGCTTTTGTTTCAAATTTCCAGCATCCACAGTTCTTTGGGCTTTCTGACCGTCATAAATTGCTTGTCAGCATATTTCTTCGCACCCTCAGGATTATCTGGCGAGTGCTGTGCAATCGTAAAATCACATCTTTTGTTATGCGCTGTGTTTGAAGTTTTGCAAGCATGGGATGGTTGGGTACAATCTGTACCTTTCTAGATCTGAACAGGCAAAGGAATTGCTGTTTGATGCAATCTGTCAGTCTTTGGGCTATATGGCCTACATTACTGTCATAACATTGGCACTGAAATTTATGTAAAAATCAAATACTTTAGATGCTGCAAATTTGCAATAAAAATAGAAAATGTTGGAGAAAAACTCAGCAGGTCTGGCAGCATTTTTTGGAGGGAGAAACTTTTAAAACTTTGAGCCCAGTAAGACTTTTCTTCAGAATGGAAGGAGAGTCACATCAGACTCGAAACGTTATATTTGATTGGCATGTAGGCTAGCAATATCACTTGAGCACCTGAACATTTCATTCCTATCAATATGCAAGCTTCTGTATTGTCTTCTCAAATATGAAGGAGTCCTTAACTATCTTAGTGGAAACTGGTTGAAGAAATTCATGCATCTGTTTTGAATACTCAAGTTCTGTGCTACCAAACAGCTATTAGGATGGAAAGCCTTAGAAATTATATTGAGGAATTGATTATGCTCCTCAGTGTCTCTTAGGGGTTGGCATAAAGAATCGTTGGCTAGGAAATTAACTTTACATTGATTTAAAAAGTAAAAATAAAGGGATGTTAAACATTTAAGGCTGAAGACAAATTTATGACCTTCATACATCAGGGTTGATGTTAGACTATTTAGAAAATACTGCAAGAAATGAAGAAAAATCCAACCACGTTCAGTAACCAGACTAATAGGCTGGAAATGCAATTCACTGCAGACATATATAAAGTAATTAGTGTGGAGGCAAGTGACCTGAAGAGGAAGCATTGTTGAATGGATCATTTGATAGTTTTCTGTTCAGGAAAATATCATTATGCCATAATCGATAAATTTATGCAACTCTCCGAATGTGCTGCAATGGCAGTATTTACAATAGCCAACAGATAGAGTACAAAGCTGAATTGTTTTATAAGTTTTGGCTAGTCCACATCTGAATGACGGTGGAATTCTAATTACTTAATCACATAAAGATCATGTAAAGCATACAAGATCGAACAATGCAGATGATTACAAATATCTGAAATTTAAGACAGGAAATTTAGAAAGTTAGTTTGTTCTTGTTACAAAAAGAATGAAATTTTGTGATGGTTGGAAGGCAAGTCGTGAGGTTGAAACAAGGATTCTACAGAGGGATTTAGAGACATTAAGTGAGTGGGCAAAAACTTGGCAGATGGAATTTAATGTGGGAAAATGCGAAATTATGCACTTTGGTGGGAAGAATAGAACAGTTTTTTTAAGTTTGATTTATTGTTGTCATATGCATCTAAGTACAGTGAAAAGTTTTGTTCTGCCTGCAGAGCAGGCAGATCATACCATACAAAGATGATAGGGTGATTGAGCAGAGCGAGCAATACTGCTGCAAAGAAGGTGCACAAAAAGCAAGATCAACATTAAATTTGAAATTCAAGAGGTCCGTTCGGAAGTCTAATCATAGCATGGAAGAAGCTGTTCTTGAACCTATTGGTACATGTGTTTAAGCTTTTGTACCTTCTTCCTGACTGAAGAGGTTGGAAAATATTACAACTGGGGTGGTAGGGGACTTTGATAACGTTGGCTGCTTTTCCACAGCACCAAGATGTGTAGACGGAGTCAATGGTTGGAAGGTTGGCTTGCGTGATGGTCTGGGCTGTGTTCACAACTTTCTGTAGTTTCTTATGGCCCTCGGCAGAGTAGTTGTTGTACCAAGCCATGATCCATCTGGATTGAGTGCTTTCTCTGGTGAGGGTCCTTATGGACATGCCAAATTTCCTGAGTCTCCTGAGGAAGAAGAGGTGTTATTGTGCCTTGTTGCATCAACATGGGAGGCATAGGACAGAATTTCAAGCGCCACTCCTAGGAACCTGACTGTCTCAATCATCTCCACCTCTGTAGAGTGGAGTGATGAGTGTAGAATGGAAAAAGAGTGCAGAAAGCCATAGCATGGAGGGATTTAGCTGTTTAAGTGCACAAATCTCAAGAAGATAGCAACAGCATTCAGTGGTAGTAGAGAAGGCAAATGGACAGTTCTGACTAATACTATACAAAGCACTCATAAGACCACAGCTGGAATTCTGGGAATAGTATCAGTCCCGTTATCTAAGGAAAGGACTCCTGGAACTGAAGATAGTCCAGAGATTAAGTTGCTCCTATGATGGAGGCATTTTCTTATGCAGAGAAGTCGAGTAGATTAACTCTATACTCATTTGACTTTAGCAGAATAAGGGAGGGTCTTATTGAAACATTTAAGTTTCTTAAGGAGCCTGACATGCTAGACGCAGAGAAGTTACTTCCCTCATGGGAAAATCTAGGACCAGAGGGCATAATCTCCAAGTAAGTATTTTTCCCTGGGTCAGAGTATTCCAATGCTGTCATTGGGTCAATGTTTTTTATTTTTCTTTGGTTTCGCTGTTTGCATAGTTTCTCTCTTTCCCTTCCCCACAGGCCTGCAGGTTCATAAGTGCTAGCTCCCTTCGCTGACTTTGAACAGAAAACTATCATATGATCCATTCATCACATGCTTTCTCTTCAGGTCACCCATTGAAATGAAAAGAAATATTTTTGCCTCAGAGGACAGTGAATCTGTAGATTCACTATCAGAAGGCTGTAGGTACTGGGTCATTAAACATATTGGAGGCTGAGATCAAGAGGACTTTTTTAATCTGTGAGGAAATCAAGAATTATGGGCATAAGGCAGAAAAATGGAGTTGAGGGTTATCAGATGAGCCATAATGTCATTGAATGGCACAGCATACTCAATGCACTGAATAGCTGATTTGTTATCCTCCATCTCATTGTCTTATAGTCTTAAACAAAGAATTAACAATGATTAAATTGGGGAAAATCTACTGGTGTTTAGAGTTCAAAAGATAAACTGCAAATTACTATTACGTGGTGTAAGTTTAGGCAATGTTTATCTGAAAGGTAATAGAGATGTTGAATGAGTTACCAGGGATGGCCTGTAAAACAAAGAATCAAAATTAGTTTAATAAGATACACTTTTTGAGGAAGAAAATATTGAAGTTTATCTTAAGACTATTGGTGGTTCTTTGGAATTAAGGATGAATCCTGTCAGCCAAGGTGAGTCATCAGACGAGTCGCAAGTTTGAATCCTCAAGTTTTTTCACAGTGGGAACACTTTGTAGCGAGTGCAATTGGAGATGACAGTGTCAGGTTATCTTATTCCTTCTTCCTTTGATGCCACCTGTCGACCTCATGACTGAGTCCTTGAGTCTTGAAGTGGCTTGTGCCTTGATGAATTAGGAGGAGCCACGTTGAGAGTGTGATAGCTTTCTCCTCCCAGTCAGTGGTCAATGACACCATGCTTTAGAGTGGTCTTGAGTATGTCCTGACATTTTTATCTTTGGCTATCTTTTTAGCATTGCCCAACAGAGAGCTGGGTGAAGAGATGAAATCCAGGGAGGTAGTTTCCAGGCAATGCAGATCTAATAACCCATCCATTGAAGTTGTTTCTTCAGAAACAATACTGGTCAACGAAGTTTCAAAGAGGGTGCTTGCATTGATCTAGTGACCCTCCCATTTGATCTCCAGGATTCAACATTGACACGTATAAAGCCCAACCACAGCTAAAGCCCAGAGCCTCTCCCAGCCCAGTCGAGACCTAGCCAACAACAAGCCCATAGACACACTCACCTCAGCCTCCTCCCTTCTAAGTTGCTGCTGTAATCATGGGGCTGATTACCTCTGGTGCTTGCTGCTGATAGTTTCACCTGGATCTCTGATCAGAACAGCAACTTCTCACAGATTCTGCCTCCCTCACTCACGGGGCTGTCCTTTCTCTGATTGGTCCTGTCCCAATGCATTTTAGCTGCTGTTATATTTACTGTGCAGTGCAGGAACAGGCTTTTCAATCCAGCTGCTCCATGTAGTGTTTATAGTCTGCAGGGGTACCGTTTTACTGCTCATTCCCTCTGTGGTTCTTTTGCTGCAGTTTAACACCCAACATTCTGTTCCGAGCATTGTAATCGGTGACAAAGGCTTGTATTGTTGTAATGAGCCTACATTCAAGTCAACTGTGTCGTATTATTACTTCCCTCGACCATCAAAACTACTGTGCACTTCGAAAGACAATAGGAGAACAACATTGAGAATATCTCTGAGGTCAGGAACAGGAGAGGAGAGGTAATACTGCTGAGAGTTTTTTATAGGCCTCCACAAAGTTCCAGGGATGTGGAGGAGAGGATTGGCAAAACTATTCTGGGCAGGAGTGAAAGGAACAGGGTGGTCATTATGGGAGACTTTAACTTCCCTAACATTGACTGGAAATGCTATAACTCTAGTATGTCGGATGGGTCAGTTTTTGTCCAATGTGTGCAAGAGGGTTTCTTGACTCAGTATGTAGAAGGGCCGACAAGAGGGGAGGCCACACTGGATCTGGTACTTGGTAATGAGCCAGGCCAGGTGTTTGATTTAGTGGTAGGTGAGCACTTTGGAGAGATTGACCATAATTCAGTTATGTTTACTTTAGCGATGGAAAGGGATAGGAACATGCCACAGGGCAAGAGTTATAGTTGGGGGAAGGGCAATTATAATTAGATTAGGCAAGACTTAGGAGGCGTTGAATGGGTTAGCAAAATGCAGGGGATGGGGACAATCGAAATGTGGAGCTGGTTTAAGGAACAGATATTGCGTGTTCTTGATAGGTATGTCCCTATCAGGCAGGGAGGAAGTGATAAAGTAAGGGAAGTGTGGTTTACTAAAGAAATTGTATCTCTTGTTAAGCGGAAGAGGGGCGCTTATGTGACGATGAGACAAGATGATTCAGATGAGGCGATGGAGAGTTACAGATTAGCTAGGAAGGATTTAAAGAGAGAGTTAAGAAGAGCAAGGAGGGGACATGAGCAGACATTAGTAGGTAGCATGAAGGAGAACCCTAAAGCTTTCTATAGGTATGTGAGGAATAAGAGGATGACCAGGGTGAGAATAGGGCCAGTCAAAGACAGAAGTGGGAAGTTGTGTGTGGACCCTGCAGAGATTGGAGCGGTGCTAAATGATTATTTCTCATCTGTTTTCACTGAGGAACAGGAGAATATTGTTGAGGAGGAGACTGAGTTACGGGCTACTAGAATTGAAAAGATTAAGGTTAGAAAGGAGGAGGTGTTATCAATTCTAGAAGGTGTGAAGGTAGATAAATCCCCTGGGTCAGATGGGATTTTTCCGAGGATTGTCTGGGAAGCTAGGGAGGAGGTGGCGGAGCCTTTGGCCTCGATCTTTGAGTCCTCATTGTCCACAGGTTTAGTAACAGAGGACTGGAAGATTGCAAATGTTGTGCCCTTGTTCAAGAAGGGCAGTAGGGATGACCCAGGTAGTTGTAGACCTGTGAGCCTTACGTCTGTTGTAGGAAAAGTTTTGGAAAGGATTATAAGAGATAGGATTTATAATCATCTAGCAAGCAACAATTTGATTGGAGATAGTCAACATGGATTCGTCAAGGGTAAACCTCATTGATATTTTTGAGAAGGTGACCAAGCATGTGGATGAGGGAAGGGCAGTTGACGTGGTGTACATGGACTTCAGTAAAGCCTTTGACAAGGTTCTACATGGTAGGCTATTGGACAAAATACAGAGGCACGGGATTGAGGGAGATTTAGCAGTTTGGGTTAGAAACTAGCTTTCTGTAAGAAGGCAACGAGTGGTGGTTGATGGAAAATATTCAGCCTGGAGTCCGGTCACTAGTGGTGTGCCTCAAGGATCTGTTTTGGGACCACTGCTGTTTGTCATTTTTATAAATGACTTGGATGCGGGCATTAGTGGATGGGTTAGTAAGTTTGCAGATGACACTAAAGTCGGTGGAGTGGTGGACAGTGTGGAAGAATGTTGCAGGTTGCAGGGAAACTTGGATAAACTGCAGAATTGGGCTGAAAGGTGGCAAATGGAGTTTAATACAGATAAATGTGAGGTGATTCACTTTGGGAGGAATAATAGGAAGGCAGAATACTGGGCCAATGGAAAGGTTCTTGGTAGTGTGGATGTGCAGAGGGATCTTGGTGTCCATGTACCGAGATCCCTGAAAGTTGCCACCCAGGTTGATAGTGCTGTTAAGAAGCCTTACGGTGTGTTAGGTTTTATTGGGAGAGGGATTGAGTTCCAGAGCCGTGATGTCATGCTGCAACTGTACAAAACGCTAGTGCAGCCTCATTTGGAATTTTGTGTGCAGTTCTGGTCGCCCCATTACAGGAAGGATGTGGAAGCATTGGAAAAGGTGCAGAGGAGATTTACCAGGGTACTGCCTAGTCTGGAGCACAGGCCCTGTGAAGAAAAGCTGAGGGACTTGGGTCTGTTCTCGTTGGAGAGAAGGAGGAGAAGAGGGGATTTAATAGAGACATACAAGCTGGGTAACTGTTCGAAGGGGGAAAAAGCAGTCAGTGCAGGGATCCCCTGTGGTCGTTCCCCTGAAAAACAACTATACTGTTTTGGATACTGTTGGGGGGGATGACTTACCAGGGGCATGCAGTAGGGTGCAGGTCTCTGGCACAGTCTGTCCCTCTTGCACAGAAGGGAAGGGGGTATAGGAAGAGAGTGATAGTCATTGGCGACTCAATAGTTAGAGGGACTGATAGAAGGTTTGCCGGGAACGAAAGAGACTCAGGGTTGGTGTGTTGCCTCCCTGGTGCCAGGATCCGTGATGTCTCGGATCGTGTCTTTGGGGTCCTGAAGGGAGAGGGTGACGAGCCCCAAGTCATGGTTCACATAGGCACCAACGACATAGGTAGAAAGAGGGATAGGGATGTCAGGCAGGATTTCAGGGAGCTAGGGTGGAAGCTGAGAGCTAGAACAAACAGTGTGGTTATCTCTGGTTTGTTACCCGTGCCATGTGATAGCGAGGCAAAGAACAGGGAGAGATTTCAGCTGAACACGTGGCTGCAGGGATGGTGCAGGAGGGAGGGCTTCAGGTACATGGACAATTGGGGCTCATTCTGGGGAAGGTGGGACCTCTCCAAACAGGACGGTCTCCACTTGAATCAGAGGGGCACTAATATCCTGGGTGGGAAATTTGCTAGTGCTATTCGGGTGGATTTAAACTAGCTCAGAAGGGGGATGGGAAACTGAGGTGTAGTCCTAGTACACAGGAGGATGAGAGTAGGGAGGACATGGACAGGACCTCACTGTCACAGGAATGTGCTGGCAGACAGCAAACTGGGTTGAAGTGTGTCTACTTTAACGCAAAGAGTATCCGGAATAAGGTAGGTGAGCTTGCAGCTTGGATAGGTACCTGGGACTTCGATGTTGTGACCATTTCGGAGACATGGATAGAGCAGGGTCAGAAATGGATGTTGCAGGTTCCAGGGTTTAGATCTTTCATTAAGGTCAGGGAAGGTGGTAAAAGATGGGGAGGTGTGGCTTTGTTAGTCAAGGACAGTATAATAGTGGCTGAAAGAACTTTTGATGAGGACTCGTCTACTGAGGTTGCCGAGGAGGTTTGTCGACTGTGTCAGTATGGGTGGAAGTTAGGAACAGCAAGGGAGCAGTCACCTCATTGGGGGTTTTCTACAGACCCCCAAATAGCAGTAGGGAGATCGAAGAACTCATTGGCCGGCAGATTGTTGAAAAGTGCAAACGTAGCAGGGTTGTTGTTATGGGTGACTTCAACTTTCCCAAAATAGATTGGAACCTCCTTAGTGCAGATGGTTTGGATGGAGCCGTTTTTGTCAGGTGTTTTCAGGAGGGTTTCCTTACTCAGTATGTGGACAGGCCGACGAGGGGGGAGGCCATTTTGGATTTGGCGCTCGGCGATGAGCCAGGGCAGGTGTCAGATTTCGTGGTGGGAGAACACTTTGGTGACAGTGACCACAACAGCCTCACATTTACCATAGCCATGGAAAGGGAAAGGAGCAGTTACCAGTAGAAGATATTTAACTGGGGAAAAGGAAACTATGATGCCATCAGGCAGGAGTTGGGAAGTACAGATTGGGAGCAATTGTTCCACAGAAGGGGCACAACAGACATGTGGAGGCTGTTTAAGAAGCAGTCGTTGTGAGTGATGTATAAATTTGTTCCTCTGAGACAGGTAAGAAGGGGTAAGATTAAGGAGCCTTGGCTGATGGGTACAGAGGTGCTTCTTGTCAAAAAGAAAAAGGCAGCGTACGTAAGCTGGAGGAAGCAAGGGTCTAGCACAGCTTTAGAGGATTACAGGCTTGCTCGGAAGGAGCTCAAAAGTGGACTAAGGAGGGCCAGGAGGGAGCACGACAAAGGCTTTGCAGGAAGGATTAGGGAGAATCCGAAGGCATTTTATTCATACGTGAGGAATAAGAGAATGATCAGGGAGAAGGTAGGGCCGATCAGGGATAGCGTAGGGAACTTGTGCGTGGAGTCTGAGCAGATAGGGGAAGCCCTAAATGAGTTTTTTGCTTCGGTTTTCACTAAGGAAAGGGACCTTGTTGTGAATAAGAACTTTGAGGAGCGGGGAAACAGGCTTGAACAGATCGAGATTGAGGAAGTTGATGTGCTGGAAATTTTAGCAAACATTAAGATTGATATGTCCCCAGGGCCATACCAGATTTATCTTAGATTTCTCCAGGAAGCGAGAAAGGAGGTTGTTAAGCCGCTGGTGAAGATCTTTGCTTCCTCACTTTCCACGGGAGTCATACCGGAAGATTGGAGAGAAGCAAATGTTGTTCCTCTTTTCAAGAAAGGGAATAGGGAAATCCCTGGAAATTACAGACCAGTCAGTCTTACGTCTGTGTTCAGCAAGGTTTTGGAAAGAATTCTGAGGGATAGGATTTATGACTATTTGGAAAAGCATATCATGATTAAAGGGAGTCAGCATGGCTTTGTGAGGGGCAGGTCATGCCTCACAAATCTTATTGAGTTATTTGAGGAGGTCACGAGACAGGTTGACGAGGGTCGAGCAGTGGATGTGGTGTACATGGACTTCAGCAAGGCATTTGATAAGGTTCCCCATGGCAGGCTCATTCATAAAGTCAGGAGGTATGGGATACAGGGAGATTTAGCTGTCTGGATTCAGAATTGGTTGGCTGACAGGAGGCAGAGAGTCGTTGTAGATGGTAAGTATTCTGCCTGGAGGTCAGTTGAGTGGTGTCCCGCAGGACTCTGTTCTTGGGCCTCTGCTCTTTGTAGATTTTATAAATGACTTGGATGAGGAGGTTGAGGGGTGGGTTAGTATGTTTGCTGATGACACAAAGGTTGGAGGCGCCGTTGAGAGTATCGAGGGCTATTACAGGCTTCAGCGAGACATTGACAGTATGCAGAGCTGGGCTGAGAAATGGCAGATGGAGTTCAACCCGGATAAATGCGAGGTGATGCATTTTGGAAGGTCGAACTAAAATGCTGAATATAGGATTAAAGGCAGGATTCTCGGCAGTGTGGACAAACAGCGGGATCTTGGTGTTCAAGTGCATAGCTCCCTCAAAGTTGCCACCTAAGTGGATAAGGTTGTTAAGAAAGCATATGGTGTTTTGGCTTTCATTAACAGGGGGATCGAGTTTAAGAGCTGCGAGGTTATGCTGCAGCTCTACAAAACCCTGGTGAGACCACACTTGGAATATTGTGTCCAGTTCTGGTCACCCTATTATAGGAAAGATGTGGAGGCTTTGGAGAGGGTGCAAAGGAGGTTTACCAGGATGCTACCTGGACTGGAGGGCTTGTCTTACGAGGAGAGGTTGACTGAGCTCGGACTTTTCTCTCTGGAGAGAAGGAGGAAGAGAGGTGACCTGACTGAGGTGTAGAAGGTAATGAGAGGCATGGATAGAGTCGATAGCCAGAGACTCTTCCCCAGGGCAGGATTGACTGCCACGAGGGGTCATAGTTTTAAGGTGTTAGGAGGAAGGTATAGAGGAGACGTCAGAGGGACGTTCTTCACCCAGAGAGTTGTGAGCGCATGGAATAGTTTACCAGTGGTAGTCGTGGAAGCAGAGTCATTAGTGACATTTAAGCGACTGCTGGACATGCACATGGACAGCAGTGAATTGAGGGGAATGTAGGTTAGGTTATTTTATTTTTGGATTAGGATTATTCCACGGCACAATATCGTGGGCCGAAGGGCCTGTACTGTGCTATACTTTTCTCTGTTCTATGATTAGATAGGGTGGACAGTGAGAGTCTTTTTCCGAGGATGATGACTTCAGCTTGTATGAGGGGGCATAGCTACAAATTGAGGGGGGGCAGATTTAAGACAGATGTCAGAGGCAGGTTCTTTACTCAGAGAGTGGTAAGGGCGTGGAACGCCCTGCCTGCCAATGCAGTTAACTCAGCCACATTAGGGGCATTTAAACAGTCCTTGGATAAGCATATGGATGATGATGGGATAATGGAGGAAGAGGAGTTCACAGGTCGGCGCAACATCGAGGGCCGAAGGGCCTGTTCTGCGCTGTATTGTTCTATGTTCTATGTTCTAAAATCTGTTCAAACAATACCGTCTTTTCCTTAGGTTAAAGAGGTCACTCCAGAGGTTAACTTGGATTTGGTGAAGTTAAGGAAGAAACCCAGACATAACTAATTAGAATGATTAGATGCGGTAGATTCTTGTACCCAGAACAATGCATTCCGAGGTCGAACTTCAATTTGTTCTGCATTACCTCGGCCTGGATTGGAGTGGGAAGACAAGTATTCGGAGCACGACTCAGCTAACAAGGAGACAATTAATCAGGGATCTTGCTTTTGATTGCCACTTCATGGTCCTTGTATATATGTGGAGTTTGAGGACTGAGGGCCCGTGTTGATTTCATTGTCCCCAATGTTTGAGCTCGTTATGAAAAATAAACATGCAGGCAAAGTCAGCGAAGAGAGCTAACACTTATGAACCTGCAGGCCTGTGGGGAAGGGAAAGAGAGAAAATCTGCAAACAGCAAAACCAAAGAAAAATAAAAAATGTCGACCCAAAGACAGTATTGGAATACTCTGACCCAGAGAAAAAAAAACTTTGCAGAGTTTAAATTAATGGATACAAATGGGACTAAAATGCAGATATTAGCACAACTCTACTAAAGTGCTTCATATAGTTAGAAATGATAAACCCATTTTGTTTCAGATTTGAAATCCTACTCAGAAAATAAATTTTAATGTACAGGTAGGGGAGGGCCTATAAGCCTGTAGAGGCTAGCTTTACTGAATGGTGGCATCACTTCTATTCTGTAACATGTAATTGTTAAATAATATGTATTTTTAATTGGAGTGTCAAACAAAATCATCTTGGGACATTTTTCCCCAATAATTAATTGGAATGAAATCCATCATCTTTACTTATGTCTAGTAATCAGAAAATGATTTTCTCAAATTGTAATAAAAACCTGCTATTATGGTATGAAGAAACAGTTTGACAGGGAAGTAAAATTTAAAATATTAAACATTATTAAATTGCAAGGGTAGAAATGAGGTCTTTGGCACTGATCCATGCAGTGTTGACGACTCAAGTGGAGTATGATTTGTCAAACCTCTGTTGTTATCAATATAATAAAACCGTACTGGTCCACAGAGACCAGCAGTAGATAAACTGATCTACACAGACTGCAGCGGGCATATTGAATCGTACCAACAGGCAGACTGATCCACAACAGTTGATAAAGAGCCTGTGTAAAACACTCTAACAAGGAGATTGTTCCACATGGATCAGCAGCTGTTAAACAGGCTGAAACACACAGACTGGCAGCAGATCAGAAGGTAACAAGTCCAATGGGGATTTCAGCTTGAGGTGACTGGGGTAGTTGGTTGTCCATAGGGGACAATTATGATGGTAGTTAGTACTGCACCAGGATTTCAATTCAATGGTCACCCAGGAGTTATAGCAGCTGTTAATTCCTCTGACTTTTTCTGAGTCAGTCACAACTCTCTGAAGTCTTGGAGTCTCATTCCTGGTCTACCGAATTGGGACTTCTATATGGTGTTGAGGGTGGTTGCCTCGCCAAGCTGGTTTGTTGTTCCGCAGACGTTTCGTTACCCTGCTTGGTAACATCATCAGTGCAACCTCTGGTGAAGCGTCGGTGTGTTTTCCCGCCTGGCTTTTAAACTCTGGGATCTGTTGCGATGGATTGCCTCATTTCTGGGTTTCCTCTGTAGTGGAATGTATGTGGGTCGAGTTCAATGTGTTTATTAATAGCATGCTTCGTGGAGTGCCATGCTTCCAGGCATTCTCATGCTTGTCTCTGCCTAGCCTGTCCCAGGATCTTGGAGTTGTCCCAGTCGAAGTCGTGGTTCTCCCTGTCCATGTGGATTGAGATGAGTGAGTGTTGGACGTGCCTTTTTGTAGCCAGTTGGTGTTCACGTACACTTGGAAGTATACAAGATTCTTAGAGGATTTGACAGAGTAAATGCAGAAAGGTTGTATGCCCTTGTGGGTGAGTCTATGATCAAAGAGCATAATTTCAGAATAAGGGGTCACACCTTTAAGGCAGAGTTGAGGAGGAATTTCTTCTTTCAGAGTTGTGAATCTGTGGAATTCTTTACCGTAGAAGGCTGTAATGTCTGGGTTGTTAAGTGTATCCAACCCTGAGGCAGACAAATGTTTAATCAGCGAGGGAATCAAATATTATGGTGAAAAGTCAGGCAAGTGAAGTTGTGGAATATCAGGTTAGCCACGGCCTGAATGGCCTATTTGTACTCATATGTCTCGTGGTTTTTTTTCATTCTCCTGTGCTCCACATAACTAAGAACCAAGTCCTCAAGACCATTATAGTAGCGTTCTCTTGCACCATTTCTGAGACTTAAAGTGTGGTGCTCAGAGCTGTCAAAATGCTCCATCCAAGGCCTATCCAATGATTTATAATGGTTGAGCACAATTTTCTTCCTTTTCACTTTATATGTCTGCTTATAAAGCCAGTTTACCAAGTATTTTCAGCGACTTATCCTATCATTTTCAAAGATTTATGTACAAACTCTCCTAGGCCTCTGTGTTCCAACATCCCCCATACACTGTAAATTATGTTTCGATGTTGGTTCTCTTAATTCTCTCCATCAAAATGAACTACTTCACGCTTCTTTGATGGCATGGTTAGCATTGCTACTTCACAGTGTGAGGGACAGGGGTTCAATTCCACCCTCCGGCAGATGCTTGTGTGGAGTTTGCACATTCTCCCTGTGTGTCTGCATGGGTTTCCTACTACAGTCGAAAGATGTGATTGGTCATGCTAAATTGCCCATCACATCTGAGGGTGCACAGGAGAGGTAGGTTTGCCATGGAAATTGTAGGGTTACAGGGATGGGGTTGGTCTAGATGAGATGCTCTTTGGAGGGTCAGTGTGACTGATCCGGATCTGGACCTTGGTGCTTGACTAAAACTTTTTTTGAAAATCAGTTGATGCTTGGTTATTGACCTGTTTATCCCTATCCCCTTTTTAAACAGATGTATAATCATTGCAATCTTTTCATCTTCTAACACTGCTGTCAAGTCTCAGGAGAATTGGAAGATTGTAGCCAGAACTAATGTCCTTTTCCATTTACTTACCTCAATCTCTTAAAATACATTGCGTCTAGACTGGGTGACTCTTCTTATTTGAGTGTTGCTAAGTTTTTAAGTATCTCTTTATCTTTCTCCAGATCAGGATCTCCAGGTCCATCATTCTCTGTGCCAAACCAGACCAAGCATTGATTTACCTTTCAGTCAGTTTTGGTCTGAAAGAAGCCAATATTTCCCACAACCTTGCTGTGTTCAGATTTGCTGATTTACTGCAATGTAACACATATCTAAGAAAATAATGAGTTGGTTTGCACTAGTCATGTGGATACTCTAATTTGACTTATAGATAGAAGGCTTCACAAGGCATCCTCAGTGAAATTATGACATTCTTTGTAAAACCTTTTTCTCCTCAAAAATGTTGAAGCTTTTGGTTTAATTGCTACTGTTATTATCCCACCAACACTCCTTCCCCATCCAATATCCTAATCACCCTTTCAAAACAAAGTGCATTTAACATGAAATTGTAATTCTGATATGAACAAAGAATAGAGCCTAATGCATTGAATTGAGATTTGTTTAAGTGGCTCAAGACTATCTGTATCAGATCCCATCCTTTCACATGTGTAATAACTCAGGCAGCCCAACTGGAAAGGAACATCATTAAGTGTTGAACAACAACATAGAGTCAATACTTGTGACATAGATAAGACAGTCCTAGACCAGCGCCGACAGTTTTACAGACCCATCCATTTAGCTGGTTTAATTTTATTTAAATCCACAAGTGCATTTACACACATTGAACAGTTTTCCCACCACCAAATCACCATTGGGTTTGCTTTATAAAGGGCTCGGGTGATGAATTTCAGCTGGGCAGGCCATTGCCTGTGAAGGATATAGAATTAGAACAGTACAATGCAGTACAGGCTCTTCGGCCTACGATGTTGTGCTGACCTATTATGCTACTCTAAGATCAAACTGCCCTGCATACCCTGCATTTTACTATCATTCATGTGCCTATCCAGGAGTCGCTTGAATGTCCCTAATGTATATGACTCTACTAGCACCACGAACAGCACAGCCCACACACCCACCACTCTCTATGTGAAAAACCTACCTCTGACATCTCTCCTAAACCTTCCTCCAATCACCTTAAAATTATGCCCCCTCATGATAGTTATTTCCACTCTGGGAAAAAGTCTCTGAATATCCACTCTATCTATGCCTGTGATCAACTTGTACACCTCTATCGAGTCACCTCTCATCTTTCTTCGCTCCAACAAGAAAAGCCCTCACTTCCTCAACCTTTCTTCATGTGACCTGCCCCCCATTCTGGGTAGGATCCTGGTAAATCTCCTCTGCACGCTCTCTAAAGCTTCCACATCCTTCCTGTAATGAGGCGACCAGAAGTGAACACAATATTCCAAGGATGGTCTAACCAGGGTTTTATAGAGCTGCAGCATAATCTCGCTGCTCTTAAACTCAATTCCCCTGTCAATGAAAACCAACACACCATACACCTTCTTAACAAATCTATCAACTTGGGTCAGAGATAGTAGGAACTGCAGATGCTGTAGAATCCGAGATAACAAGGTGAGGAGCTGAATGCACACAGCAGGCCAAGCAGCATCAGAGGAGCAGGAAGGCTGACGTTTCGGGCCTCGACTCTTCTGATGAAACGTCAGCCTTCCTGCTCCTATGATGCTGCTTGGCCTGCTGTGTTCGTCCAGCTCTATACCTTGCTATCAACTTGGCTGGCAACTTTGCGGGATCTATGGACGTGGAGCCCAAGATCCCTGTGTTCCTCCACACTGCCAAGAACCTTGCCATTAAGCCTGTGTTCTGCATACAAATTTGACTTTCCAAAATGAATCACTTCACACTTTTTCAGGTTGAATTCCATCAGCCACATCTGCAACCTACAACAGCCCTCCACACTGTCCACAGCTCCACCAACCTTTGTGTCATCGGCAAACTTACTAACCCGTCCTTCCACTTGTAAATTAACACAGTAGAGCTTGACTGGGAATCAAACCTGGGCTGTAGCGCTGAGAGGCCGAATCCTGGCCACTAGACCACCAGGGAAAGCGACAAATGCTATGTTATGAAGGGAACCCATAGTCAATGAGGTCCAGAGAGTGATTAATTAGTAATTCCCCATGGTCTTAAAGGGGTTATCACACTCCTCCCCCATCTGAGTCCAAGAAACTCCGCCCTTCTCCTGCAATAACAGTGTGTCCTGTGTTGTTTTGTCCATGGCCCCATTTCTGTTCCTTAACCAGTCTGGTCAAAGTGTATTTAATAATTAGACAAATGTCTCTTCCATCAAACCCATTGAAGAGTTATTGCAGGAGGCTTCATCCTCCAATGACCTGTCAGTTGAAACAGTCACCTCTGACGACACTGTTAGAAGAACCAACGACACATACACCAGACACCACCAACCTCATCAGCAAGGACAACATCATCAAGCTAGTGGACCTGTGCCTCACCACCCACTTCACTTTCAATAACAAAACCTACAGACAAACCAACGGTACACCCATGGGATCTCCGATATCAGGGTTCTTAGCAGAGGCAGTAATGCAGTGACTCGAACAAACAGCTCTGCCAATCATCCAACCCAAACTTTGGGTCTGCTACGTGGATGACACCTTTGTCATCGCTAAACAAAACAAATTAGAGGAAACCTTCAAGACCATCAATAATACCCTTTACTGGCATAACATTCACAAAAGAGGAGGAAAACAACAACAAACTGCCATTCCTAGATGTCACAGTGGAGCGAACAGCCAATGGGGAACTTCAAACCAGCGTCTACAGGAAAACAACACATACGGACCAAATACTGAACTACAGGAGCAACCATCCCAACACCCACAAACGAAGCTGCATTAGAACATTATTCCAACGAGCCACCACACACTGCAGCACAGAGGAGCTATGAAGAGCAGAAGGAAATCACCTATACAGCGTATTCAAAAAGAACAGGTACCCAATGAACACAGTCCGCCGATTTCTCAGCAACAAACCCAAACAAACAGACAAAACGTGCCTAGAAACCATAACCACTCTCCCCTACATCAAAGACATCTCGGAAATGACTGCCAGACTACTCAGACCTCTTGGCATCATGGTAGCCCACAAACCCACCAACACACTAAAACAGCAGCTAATGAACTTAAAAGACCCTATACAGACAACAAGCAAAACGAACGTCATCTACAAAATACCTTGCAAGAACTGTGACAAACACTACATTGGACAAACTGGCAGGAAGCTAGCCACCAGGATACATGAACATCAACTAGCCACAAAATGACATGACCCACTATCACTCGTATCCTTACATACAGATGAGAAAGGACACCACTTTGAATGGGACAACACTTCCATCCTAGGACAAGCCAAACAGAGACGCGCACGAGAATTCCTAGAAGCATGGCATTCCAACCGGAACTCCATCAACAAACACATTGATTTGGAGCCAATCTACCATCCCCTGAGAAAAAGAACAGGAAATGACATCACCATAGCAGGAAATGACATCAACACCAGAAATGACATCACCACCCCAAGGAAACCCAAACACATAAATAGAAAGCAGGATATAACACCAGCGCTTCACCGGAGGCTTGCTGATGTTACCTAGAATGGTGATGAAACGTCTGAAAATGAACCTTCCAGCTCAGTGAGCAAACTTACATTCAGAACCTCAACCTGAGCTACAAATCTTCTCAAAACTCGCTAACAGTCACCTCTGTTGAGGGTCCCCCAGAGTTGGTCATTGTGTTTTCCTTTTTTTGTTTGCGATCTTCTCCCAGTTTTGACCATATACAATACCAGATCTGATTTTCTTTTTAAGAAGAGCTCCCAGAAAACCTTGAGAACCATTGTCAAATTTCCTCACTTGGACCATGTCTCTCCCAATAATTGTTGAGAGTTAGGAAAACCTTTGACTCCATTATATTCCTTGGAGTTGGAGTCACTTTTTATGGAGTTCTCCTTCTCTATTGAGAGGGTATAACTCATTCTTGTCAACTCTGTACACAAGGTACATTACTTCATTTACCTGCAACGCTTTTTTATTCCCTTTTCAGCCTGATGCTGGGCCTCAGAAAGATACAAGAAAGCCTCCCCAAACTCTCTTTTGCAGTTGTTCATGGAATTAAAATATATTACAGATAGACTGCTACTTTGGGCACCCCTGGGAAGGTGTTCTCCATTACCATTTGAAAGATGGCATTAGCCAAATACACCCTAGAAGGCAAGTGAATGTGATGATACAGTCCTTTCTGAGTATTTAGAGTCACATATTTTCTGGATGACCCCCTCAACCTCCAGTTGTAGCTCATATTCAATTTGGAAAAGATATGACCACAGCCAGCTTTTCTACAAGTCTTCAATGCATGGTCTAGGGTATCTATCTGCATGGGAAACTCTGTTGTCTGTCAACTCATAATCCTCACAGAGATGGACCGAGTTGCTAGGTTCCTCTAGACATTCCAATTCAGCCTCTGCTTTGGTTCATAGGGCACTGGTCTTGCCTTGAATTTTTTAGGTCAAGCCTCTGGGTGTACATAGATCATGCCCCGGTACCTTTTTATCTTCCCAAGGCACTCTTCAAAAGCTTCAGGATACTTCCTAATGGCTTCATTTAGATCTCTATTACCCTTTTTAAAAATCTGTTGCCAATCCAGGCAGATTTTCTGTAGTCAGCCCCTTCCCAGGAGACCAGGTCTTTGTATCACTATTAGGGGGAGCGAGACTGTCGGCTGCCACTGTGTACCTGGGATTGCTGTGGTCCCAATAATAAATGAGGGTTGTTCAATGTAAGTGGCCAGTTTAGCCTTGGTGTCTTGCAAGCTTACGGCAAGATGCCCCATTTGGGTTTTCTAAAGGTTTGCTCCCAACAATATATACAGCAGTATCTATATCTACCTACATGTTGAGGGGATGGCCTGAGTGGTTATCTTAATTGGAGCCACTTCAGAGCAGTGATACAATTTAGTTGCATCAATTCCTCGTCCTCAGCTTGGTTTATTTGAAAAGCTCTGACTTGAAGTGGCTTCATTCTTTGGTCTGGATGGTATGCATTTTACCTATTTTGCTCATCTTGTCTCAGATGAAGTCTATGACCTCAAGTGTGGCATGGACATTCCTGCTCCACACTGTATTGTGGAGAAAGGTCCCATCCAGTTCTGGAATGTTGCAACTTCTGATTCTAATCACCATTCCTTAGTAAGCAACAGGAATCATGAGTATTATCCACTGGGGACTTGGGATTGCAGTTTAAGGATAGCCGAAGGCTGAGGATGGTATTGCGTATTGATACTTGAAGCCCCGAGCCTCTTTTTTTCCATGTTTCTACAGGCAAGGGCCAGCTCTATTGCTTTCTGAAGGTCCAGACCTGGTTCGGTCAATAGCTTCCTTTGAGTCACAAATTATTAATTCCACAAACTAAGTGATTGCTTAGCATTTCCCAAATTGCTGACCTGTACTCATAGTGTTCCGCCACCATCTGCTGTCTCATCACGAATTCAGTAACTGAATTCTGCCTGTCTGCCAAGTTAAACCCCTAACATTAGAGCATAACAAATGGTTTAAGGTCATGTTGATCATCGCTGAGTTTATCAAAGGATTTTGACTCAGGCTTTTGGATAGGTTAAACTTTCATGATGCTTAAAGCCAGGCCTCACAAGTGGTTGGGAGAATGACATTTTAACAGTGATCTCTGTATATCCAATTTACCTGAAAAAAGTGAGGTTGTTGACTTGCTCACTGAGCTGGCTTGCTTTTGTTTAGACGTTTTGTCACCACGCTACGTGACATTGTCAGTGGAGCCTCCAATGAAGTGACGACATTCTATTCCACTTGGAATTTAACGGACTGAACAGTAAAAATTCCAAGCAGAGTAGAAAATTGTTGCTTTATCGGAGGCTCTGCCGATGATGACACCTGGCATGGCATCGAAACATCTGAACAAAAGCAAGCCAGCTCAGCGAGCAAGTCAACAATCTCATTCACAACCTGAGCTACTGATCTTTCCCAATACTTTAAGCCTGAAAATAAGTATCTCATTCTTCCAGCGGGCTGGGGCCAATCCGCCATGCCCACATCATAACGTACCAGTTTCCCAATATTTTTCATAAATCCCTGACTCAGTAATACTGAGTTTGTTGAAAGGCAAAACTATCCAAATCTTGTCTTTGCTGTCCTCACCAATGCAATAACTTAGGAAGTCCAACTGGAAAGAGGCATCATTTATTATAGAACATCAAAATAGAACCAATACTCATGGTGTACATTGGCTGGTCCCAGTCCAGGACAGACAGTTCTGCAGACCCATCCAGGTTGGTTAGAAAAATAGGAAAAGTGAAAAAAAGCAGCATTTATGGGTCTGCCTTTTTTTCTGATTTTCCTATTTTTTTAACCAACCTGATCAATGATGTTATTCCATGCTACTGGATGTGAATCCAGGTCCCCTCGCTCAACAGTAGGGACAGTACCACTGCAGTATAGGAGCCCTTGAGTTCCTCATATATATACAGTGAGACGAAAATAGAAACACTGCTGTGAAGACACATTATTCTACCTTCGACCTGGAAATCATCCCTGTGGCCAATTATGTATCAACAAGAAAAACCTGTTAAGGGCAATACTGGCATCAAAACAGTGAGGGGCCAGGGAGAGAAGGAGGGGACTAAATCAAAATGGAGTTATATAGGGAAATTAATCACTGTATCCCTGCAGTGCCCACCTCTCCTAGTCAGTTTAGTTGGGTCAACTTTATAAAGGCCCCAGGTGATGAGTTCCAACTGGGTAGGCCATTGCCTGTTACCCCAAGGAAGCTCATACTTAACAAGCTCCTTTAGGAAATTAATTAGTGATTCCCCATGGGCCTAAAGGGGTTATCATGACATATCTCCAACTTGACATTGCCCTGAGCTAAAGAGAAAGTGAACATTGTCAGGCATCTGAAATCCAAAGCCACTGTGCTTTATACTTTGTAGCAAAGCTGCCGCACTATTGAGGAGAAAGGGCAGTTTGCCCTGGTGCTGGGACAAAACCTGTTCCTGTGCTCATGTGAAGTATTTTTTCAGATAGAATTTGTACTGTTGGGTTGCAGGGGTATCAAGAGTTTGAAGGATACTATTGTGCATATTTTGTTTACAAAACTTTGGATAAAATCCAACAGCCGCTTTCCAAGTATTTATTATAATCCGGCCCAGAGGTTTGAAAACCTCCCACTAATCAGTTTTGGAAATAGTAGTAAATATTTTGAATGCAAGCAAAGAAGAGGAATCTGGGCAGGGAATTTATAAAAGGCAAGGGTGCTTGGTACACACACAATTAGTTTGAACCATGACAGACCTAAATTTATAACCTGCAGCTGTTGGATGTCTCATGCGAGTCTCAGGACTAAACAGCAGTGTGAAACACAGGAACCCAGGGAGTCTTCCAAAGAAAAACAAGCCCAGCGCAAGAAACTAGGGTAGGAAACAGTTCAACTTGGTAGTTAACCCTGATCTTTATTATATCTGTTACTATTTTTTTAAATAAAATGTTATTATTTGTATGTTACCTTTTCTTTAAAAGCAGATGGCAATTTTGTTTCCACGCAAGATTCTATTCAGACTCTTCTATTTTTGACAGGTTTCCAGTATAATAAGAGGAGGTGATTGTTGCTTATTATGAGATACAGATAAGTTTTAGGGAAGTTATTTCATACGATAGATCATAAAACCGTGCGAGATGTTGCAGTTAATTGATGCCGAGAGATATCAGCTCTAAAGCCCTCGGAATTAATCAAGCTGTGTCCTTGTTTATGTATTGAGTTATTAGATCTAGCAGTCATGGGTAATATATTTCACCTTGCTCCTGTTCATGCCACAATTTGAAATGCATAAAACTGTTAAAAAAGCTATCATAAAATATGGCTAAAGTTAATGTTCATATGTGATGTCAGTGATAACTTCTGATGTAATTTGTAGATTTTTCAGTTTCCAAAAATGCATATTCTGCTTTTAACATTTGTTTTCAAGGGGAGATTACAAATGAATATTTTGACAAAATTAGATGGTAAATATAGACTGACAAGTTTATATTATTGAAGCAATCTGTTAATTTAATTGTGTGGCAAAAATTGTGAGGCAGGGTGTGACTCAAGAAGTTCCAGTCTACAATTAGAACGCAGGCTTCACATTAGAATCTGATAGCAGAGAGGAACATAATTTACAAATGATGTCATGGAGCAAATTTCAGAGATTGGACAACTTAGACATTTAAACCTATTAAAGCCTGGAATGTCTGCACCCCATCACTCTTCATTATTGCAGCATACCACTCAGCAAATTTTGTCTTTTATAACTAATTTATTTCTGGTTTCTTTTACCTAAATACATATGAGAAAATGTTTCAATGACTTGATTGTTTCTAAATTGCTCTGGCTTGAACTCTTGTTAAATCATCTGTGTGAAGCCAGGGTCATGAAGTCTGTAACATTCACAAACAAAGTCAGACTGGATCTCAGCCTTGCGAAGAAAAATATATTCAATAGCAAATCTTAAAATCAGAACTTGTCAGCATTGTGTATCATCAAAGTTTTGCAGAGCAAGATTGCGATATTTGTAAAGGAGCAAACAAAGATTCAAAGAGAGTGTGGGCTGATGTTATGAAGCAAACACAGCAGCAGTTTTATGGCATCGGTCTAGAGGTCAGAATGTGACACCTGACACACCATGTGAGTACATTTCTCTATTAATTCTTTGCCAGGCTTAAAATATCCCTGGACCAGAGCACTGTGAGCACCATGTGTGAATTCCAATTTGAGTCAATACACAGCTAGAGGAGCTAGTTTGAGCACCAATGCATACTGTCTTTTAATTTAGATAAACTCAAATGTGAGCTCCCAAGTTCTAAATCATCCTTTTCATTCCCTGTTTCCTGACTTGACTATTGCATTTAATAGAACTGTCAGTCTGATAAGTCAGATTACTAGGCACTTTCAGAATAGATTTAAATGAATTCTTATCATTTAATGAATATATATTTTGAAACTTCAAGTTTAAACCTTATGCTTGCTAAACAATTTTAAATATGTGAAGCCCTACTTGGAGCGAATTTTCCACTGGATGATAATTCAGCTGTTTATTTATTGTTCTTAAAAAGCAAAACCAGACTACTCTATTGCTTCATTCCATTAAGCTTCTCATTCCTCAACAATTTTAGCTCCTTTCTAAGATCCTGCCAAACTGCCCTATTCTTGATCACTCCTTAATATATGGTAACTTATTATTGCCTCTTTTATTTCTCGGAGCAGACTACTATGGAACAAGGTAATGGTTCAGAAGAAGTGAATGCTCTTATGTTGGCACCAGTCTTTCTGCTGATGTCACATACAGCCAATGGGATGGGGACAGGAGTTATACATTAGCTTTTGGAAGCAGTAGATGCATCTCTACAAGCTTCCTAAAGTCCTAGTGCCTGTGCCTGACCAAATGCTGTTGTACTCATTGCCATTATGCAAGCAACCTTCTTACTTTCTAAGGACATTATCTCTTCAGTAAATACTACGCAGTGCTGCATCCTACCGTTAATCCCTCAATAAGCCCAAGACAAAACAAAGAAAAAGGTGGACTATTGGTGGTGAACTCCCTAAAACAATCATGAGCCAGTACCATGTACTGCTAGAGATGGCAAAGTACATTTACCAGAGGTGATCAAAGAGGAAAATATCTCACCTACAACTTCAGAAGCGTGAAGTCTTCTTTCCTTAAAAATAAGCCCATGACCATTTCATTTTATACTCCACTTCTATCCTTTTCTTCTCTGATTTTTCTTATGCCTGTGACTCCTTGCTCCATTTTTATCTCACTCATTGCTGTACCTTGAACTCTTTCAGTTTAGCTTTCAATCCAGTAGAGTTCCAAGCAAAACCTGATCAAATCCCAACTTCTGTATTTTTAAAGAATGATGATTCCTTCTTGTCCTCCTCCACCTACATAGCTTTCAGAGTTGTTGCCCATGGAATCCTCTCAAGCTTCTTCACTGTATTCAACTCAGCGAGATTACATTCTCCTGCTTGTTGGAAAGGAGCCCAAAAGCATTAGATTAGATTCCCTACAGTGTGGAAACAGGCCCTTTGGCCCAACAAGTCCACACCGCCCCTGAGAACATCCCACCCAGACCCATCTCCCTATAACCCTCACACCCCCGAACACTACGGGCAATTTAGCATGGCCGACCCACCTAGCCTGCACATCTTTGGACTGTGGGAGGAAACCGGAGCACCTGGAGGAAACCCACGCAGTCACGGGGAGAAGTGCAAACTCCACACAGACAGTTACCCGAGGCTGGAATCGAACCCGGGTCCCTAGCGCTGTGAGGCTGCAGTGCTAACCACTGAGCCACCGTGTTGCCCATATGCAATAGCACTTGGCCATACATTGCAAGGTGGCTTCTCGTGTATCCCTAAGATTAATTCACGCATCTCTCATGTTTTAGGTCTATATGATGATCCTCAGTAGCAACGGAAGTGAACTTGTACAGAGATTCTCCTGAATGTTTTTCAAAATGCTGGAAACGAGACGTAAATATTTTTTGAGACATCTGCAACTCTTGCATTGAAGGTGTGGCAGACGAACAGGAGAAGCATAACATAAGTTCATTCCCTTTAAACATATCTACATACGGAAAAGCCTTCCACGTAATAATAGAGCTTTAGTTGTACATCACAACTCTTGACTATTATTGCCCTTATGAATTCTTGCTGTCGATGATCCAGAACTTACTTCAGCTTAAAATTGAAAGATACGGATTTGGGTTCTTTAAGACATTCCATGCTCTTCTTCCCTGCTGTTCTCAGATTGATGTGAATATCAAAACCCCTGTCTCCACAGGTCAGGCCTCAATTCTATATTTATTATACAATTTTAACTGGAAAGTGCTTCATGGCAACCCTGGTGTTTTAGGAAGATTATTAGTGCCCTCCAGATATATCCGTTTGCACAAGTGACTACCTTCAGTTTGCTCCAAACATAAATGACAAACTGAAGACACTTTTTTAATAATACGGTCTGAAATTCCTGGGTCAGTGGCATTTCTGGTTGCTTTCCAGGATCCTGGGGGCAGGATCTATGATCAGGAAGAGCACATTGTACTTAGAGATTTCTACAACCTCTTTCTCTCTGCCTGAAAGTGAAACACTTGAAAATCATTTCTCTAGATGGACGCATCCTGGGCTAGAAACAGAAAGAGTTTTCAGCTGAATGTCTTTAGTTTCAAGGGACTTGTTACCCATTTGAAAGAAAATCCTTTTAAAAGTTGATTATTTCTCTCTCACAGGGCCTTCTTGGGTCTCTTCTGGGATATTGGCATTGCTTGTGTTAACTCTTAGCTGGTATGAGTTCCGTCAAGAGTGCATGGAAAGTCTAAAGGGTGGATTCCCAAAGCAAACCTAGAAACATTCTCAGATTCACTGTCTAGATAGTGAAAGGGGAAGGCAAGATATGCCCTTGGTATTCCCTGTTGACTAGATTGCAATGGTCCTGTCTAATAATGACAGAGTCCTGAAACAATTGGAGTCCAACCCTCCCCCACACCAGAACTTGTGTTCCACTCTGCTGTCTGAACCTGGGATTTTAGGTCCTTGCTCTCTGAGAAAACAGATCTACTCACAACCCTCGAAAAATGGAAAAATGGAGGCTGTCTCTGTTGCAGGGGGTCATTACTGATGAACAATCAGTATCACTGCTCATCGCGTTTCATGAGCTCTCTGTAAAATTACACATTATAAGGTAAGTTTGCTGCTACCATTCTGTTTCAGGGTAATGGTTGACAGGGCCAGTTTGGTGAAGTGTTGTAGAAGGGAAACAAAAAGAAGAGATGCTAGACTTAACAAGATGTAGTTTATTGAATGATAGCAGTGAGCCACAATGTATATTGATTGTTAGAGCCAGCATCAGGCAGACCCAGATGGTGGGTCTCTGCCCATGTCCATATGACTTCATTGGAGTAGATTACACTTAACTTTCAAATCTTTACACCTTTAAACCACAGGCATAATTGCACCTTCACCTTCTGAAAGGCATTCAACTGAACAAAATAAACAGCAATTGAAGCTGGTAGGTCACCCCTTTTAGAGCAATCACTCTTCGCCAAATGACCAATGGCTGTAGCTGTGGCCTGCTGACAGTGGTGTCTTAGGTTGGGATTTGAATGCAGGAGATTGTGAATTTAGTCAAAAAGAGAAAGAAGCATATGTAAGATTTAGAAATCAAAAATCGGACAGGACCCGTGAGAAATATAAAGAAAGTAGGAAAGAACTCGAGCAGGAAATTAGGCGAGCAAGGAGGGGCCATGAAATGTCCTTGGTGAGTCAGGTTATAGAGAAACCCAAGGCATTTTATATATAAGTTACAAACAAGAGGATAACTAGTTAGCATGACTTAATTGATTTTTTTTTGAGGAGGTAATGAAGGTGATTGTTGGATCTTGTTTACATGGATTTTAGGAGGACTTTCAACAAAGTTCATCAGGGTAGGCTCATTGAGAAGACTAAGATGCATGGCAACTTGGCCATTTGGATTTAGAATTGACCTGCCCATTGAAGACAGAGGGTAGTGGTGAAAGTGTGCTTTTCTGGCTGGAGGTCCATGACTAGCTGTGTTATGCAGGGATCCATACCAGGACGTCTACAGTTTGTGATTTATATAAATGATGAAAATTAAAATGTAAATGGGCATATTAGTAAGTTTGCAGGCATTATGCATAGTCAAACGATACAGCGGGATATGGATCAGTTCCACATACGGGCAGGGAAATGGCAAATATAATTAAATCCAGGCAAATGTGGGGTGTTGCGCTTTGGGAGATCAAATGTTTCAGGAAAGCGTATAGTTAATGGCTGGACTATTACCTGAATTGATGTGCAGAGGGATCTTGTGATCATAGCTCCCTGAAAGTGGACTCGCAAGTACATAGGGTGGTAAAGAAGGCATATGGCATCCTTGCATTTGGTGGAGGAATTGAGTACAAGAGTCAGGATGTGAGGTTGCAGCTTTGTAAAAGTTGAGTTTGGCTGCTGTTAGAGCATTGTGTTCAATTTTGGTCACTAAATCACGGGAAGGATGTGGAGGGTTTGGAGAGGGTGCAGAAGAGGTTTACCTATATACTGCCTGGATTAGAGGGTATGAGCTATAAGGAGAGGCTGGAAAAACTCAGATTGTTTTCTCTGGAGCAGCAGAAACTGTGGGGAGACTTGATAAAAGTATATAAAATTATGATATGCGTAGGCAGGGTTGATAGTCAGAATCTTTTTCCTAGAACTGAAATGTCTAAAACAAGGGGCCGTGAATTTAAGGTAAGAAGGGAAAAGTTAACATGCAATGTTGGGGGGCAATTTTTTATACAGAAAGTGGAAGGTGCCTGGAACAGGCTGCCAGGGATGGTGATGGAGGCAAATATGATAGGGGCATTTAATGAGCTTTTAGATCAGCATATGAATATGCAAGAAATGGAGGGACACAGACCAAGGGCAGGAAAAAGGGATTAGTTTAACTTGGTGTCATGTGTTCAGCATAACATTGTGGGCCAAAGGGCCTATTCCTCTGCTGTACTGTCCTGTGTCCCATGTTCTATCTTTTGGCTTTCAGAATTTTACAAATCCCTTGGTTCACTACTAATGATTACCACATAGTGTGCATTTTTCTTTCAATTAAATACTATCCTTAACTTCCTTGGTACATTATAATTGTTTTGTCGCTTCCTTGAATCCTTCTTACTCATTGGAATTTGCTATGAGTCATTAACTGTTTGCTTGCCATTGTTTCTCAACTGATATTTCTGCTAAATTCATTTTCCAATCCACTCCGGCCAACTCAGCCCTCATCCCTATGTAATTACACTTATTTAAGTTTAGCACAGTTTTGTTTTCCTGCCCCAAATTTGTCACCCTCAAACTGTGTGCTAAATTCTATGAGGTTATGGTCGCTGATTCATAGTGGAACTCTTACCTTGAGATAATTTATTAAACCTGCCTCCTCGCACATTACCAGATCAAAAATAGCCTGATCCGTGTTTGGATTTACATCATATTGTTCCAGGACATTCTCTTGAATACATTCTATGAATTCTTCCTCATGGCTACCTATGCCAGCTTGTATTTCCCAATCTACATGAGGATTAAAGTCAGCCGTGATTAGTGTTTTGCCATTTATACATGCACCATTATCTTCTGATTTATTCTCTGTCCTATAGAACTACTCCACCAATCTCTTCTTCCGCTTCCCAATTCCATTTTATTCTTTTGAGACAAGAACAAAATAATTATTTTAACGCAAATAACTGGAAGGATCCTGGAGGGTATCAGATAGTCCTGGACTTATTATTTTTCACTTCTTTATAATCATTCAGGATTCTTGTATCAGGGCAGCCTATGCTTCTTTTTATATGATATAGCTGCAGGATAACTGCAGATATAAATATTAGACTCAAAAACTCTGAAAGAAAGGAAAAGGATTCACTCAAAGTTTGAGCCTATCTTCCCTTTTCAGATAAAAACCAAAAGAACTGTGGATGCTGTAATTCACGAACAAAAACAAAGTTGCTGGGAAAGCTCAGCAGGTCTGGCAGCATCTGTGAAGGAGAAAACAGAGTTAATGTTTTGGGTCTGGTCACCCTTCCTGAGAACTTCCTTCAAAATTAGTATACTTTATTTTCACTTCACAGAAAAAAAACACTGTTCCATTTCAAGGATCTGTTCTGACCAAACAAATTCTTAAAGGATACATAAATCAGTGCAGCATTTTCCAGCCTCCTGCCATATATGGACCTGTAAGAAGGTTGGGATGATGTGGTTACACTGCTGTTGTGTGATGGCAAAGCCCAAAAAAGTACATCACTTTGATGCTGACCCTTTTGGTCATTACTTTACATTTGTTGCAAAAACTTTTGAAAAACACACCTTAAAAACTTGAGACTGATTTGTGCTATGTTTTGTAGTTCAGCTGTTCTCACTCTCACTGAGGGCATTCCTAATGTATTATTGATATTTCTGAATCAGTGCCTTGCTCATGACATGCTGTGAATAATGTATTGTGAGATTATATTTTTCCCACCATGCCATTAATGATTTATAACATTCTGACATTTCACTAAATGAGTAAAGTGTGAAACCAGGAGCTTTAGGATCTAGTATCTGAACATACTGCAACACAAGAAAGAGCAGGGCCATTCATCCTGCAGAATACGAGTTGTGTTTATGTAGCAACTTATCACTTCAAAGCATTTGAAAAGTGCTTCACACAATGAATTGCTTTTGTAGTGCATCAACTATAGTTGACAAATATGGGAACAGTTCTGTGCTGACAAAGCACAACATACAACACAAAAATAAACTTGCTTCTAATGTGTTCGTGATGATTTTTTTGGGGAATGAGCCTTACCTGAAAGGTCAGGAAACTCTGTATTCTTCTTCAACTAATGCCATGGGATCTTTAATGTCCATCCAGATGTTTGGGAACCATTTTAGCATGGCTTCCTCTTTAAATGCCACAGCAAGACCATGCAGCAAGATCCAATACAGCAATGCAGACAGTGAGATTTACATCCTGGAGAACTGAAAGACTGACATAATGAAAACAACATACAATTTGAATAAGCAGAGGAAATTGTGACAGAAAACATGCAGGAAAATATTAATATCTGTTCAACAGAAGGTGTCACCTTTTGTAACTACATTTAAAAAGAGAGATGATGGTAGAGCTTCAAGGATTGGTGCAGTGTAAAGAATTATCAGATGATGCACTACAAATCAACAACGATGGGCAATTTAACAGCATGCAGTGTGCCATTGGGTATGGCAATTCCATGAACACCTGTGAACAAACCCAACGACAGGAGCAAGTGCCCCCGTTGTATCATAAATGCCAGATTGTTGAAGGCTGTCTGTCCAGTTCTTGACAGGCAAAGAATTACCAATTTCTGTGGCACCATTCATTCATTTTTTTCATAGATCACTGCTCAGAACTAGTGCACTGGCAGGAATGTGCTAAGGTAATGGGACTGTCCCTTTGCATAGCAGCATGGGTACCTCCCCATTAGCTAGATTTCCCTTGCAGAAAATGTGCTGGAGGTCTTTATCAGAACTTGTCTGCAATAAACTGAGGGCCACCTCAGTCCCAAAAGGTTTACATAGACATCCAGCAATTCCTCATATGTTCATTCAACTGGTGCCTTCAGTGTACGGCTCCTTCAACTGCTGTGCAAAACTGCAAATCATCTGAAAAACAACAGATGTTAGAATGACACAGGAGGTCAGTCAGGGAAAAGAGGTTAATAGTTTCTGGATGCAGTTCTCTGAGCTGCATTTTAGGGGGTGGTCTGGGGGCTCATATACCCAAGTAGAGAATTTGGTTGCAAACAGACTAATTGTTAAAAAAAGCACCTCCCGCATCAATAACTCAAGGGGATGTAGAGGGTGTGGTCAGCCCTAGTGAATATAATTGAATATGTCTGGGGTTATCGGTTGGAAGGGAATCATTGGGAGGGTGGGGTGGGAAAGTGGGAGAAAGGGTTTAGAAGCTGGGTGGGTAGATGGAACCACAAAGGTGGGAGAGATAACATGTTTGTGAGGGTGCTCCTGTTGGGAACCTCTCTTTCACCATGTTTCTTCCCCAGTTTTCACCCAAGACAGTTAAAGTATGGGATGGTGTCCTTCGTTTCATCTTCCCCAGCCACATTTTAAAATGTACCATTTCCCATGAGCCTCTCCATTTCCGTTCTCATTCGGCCTAAGGGTGGGCAGCATGGCTGATATCTTCCCCATTGTGGGATTTGCTCAGGGTGGGCAGAAAGGCAGTGGGCTAGCCACCCACGTCGCCTAAATTCCTGCCAGCAAATGCCAACAGGGAGGGCATAAAATATAAACTTGTATGTTCAATGGGGAAAGCCACAGAACTGAGCCAGTCTTGTCTTTTACAAGTGTCATTGTATCTGCTGTGGACCAATCTAGATTTTTCAGTTTTTATTTCACATACAGTTTCAAAAAAACCCAGCAAAGACAGACAGCGTTGTAGGTTTAAATGCATCTGCAACCCAGCCAATGCAATGCCAATGTTGTCAAATTTGAGAAAGTAAGCTTCACATGAATAAGTAAAGGCAGAAGTGAAGAAAACCTACATTAATCGTCATTCTATACTGTTGGCTGAAGGATCACTTAAACTACGTTTCTAAGTAGTTAACTTGCAGAATATCACATCCTCATTCTCAATATTCAGTTACGATTTTTTTTTGTCACATTAAATGAGTAATTTAGTTACACAGCAATGGCACATTGTTTATACTGTTGTTTTGGACTTTTCACTGAAGCTTGGCGTCCCTATAACATAGTTTAATTTTAGAAACTGAGAATTTGCAGATGAGTTGAGTCACCTCCAATTCTGATTTGGGGGTAGAAAGCCCATAAATGTCAAATAGTCATTCATGCTGTTAAAGTCATTAAAGCTCTTAAGATATAAAATATTGTCTTTTGGTACTATTTGGGAAAAAGTATGATCATTCTATAATGTCCTGAATGATATTCCAATATGCAAATATTACCCAAAGTTAATACTGGGCCGTTTCAATATGAAGATGAAAGAATTTGGAAGTTCTGGCAGCTTGAGATTATGCAGAGCAGAATAATTTTATCTGTTACTGCTGTATTGCCACCCTTAGTAAATTCCCGTAAAGGAAAGAGCTAAAAATTAATAAGAAATTGACCTTTAAATGCAATTTCATTTTCCTATTTTGGCTAAGAGCCAGTGAACTGTCGGTTTGTTTGAAAAAAGCATGCACAATCATTGGACCCAGGTTAATCCATGAATGTTTATCATGCACAGTACTTAAAAATCAATTTGACTTCCTGACTCTGGCTGTTACAATCAGGCAAAGTGTGCACAGAATGTCACATGCACTTGCACTGCATTGTTCACGAGGTAAGTGACATTCATTCCATTTACACCTGTTGAGATTTACAAATTGCCAAAACAGAATAGTTTATGAATGTAACAAAGTGTGGACCTGGATGACAGCAGTTCCCATTATCTCTGATCACAAGTTTATGAATGTTTTTTTTTTCAAGAGGCAATGATTGAATTTAAGCAGCAGAATGGAATGATCATTTCAACAGTTTTCCAAAATGTGTCTCTGATTTTCATTTGGATTATTTAAGGCCATACATAGTGCTTATTAAGAGAAATAGGAAACACACATCAACAACATGTCACTCATAAACACTAAAATGATAGTGAGGATAATACTCATTTAGGTGCTATTTGTAATTTTGAATGTTAAAGACCAATGTACCAATGCAGAATTTATCAGAATATGCATACCACAGGGGAGAACTGTTCTTATTTCCAAGTGAAAAAAATATTATATGGAGGAAACATAAAAATATAGACCGGAATGCAATTGAAAGATCTAGATAACAGCATTAAACAAGGAGAGAAATTCATATGCTTTGTTAGTCAAGTGAACTTTTAAGTTTGGATTCTGCTACCTTCTGAGTGAGACACTGGGAGACCTCCTTGCAGACATTCAATAAAATGATAAACAGTATTCACACAATGAACGATTTTAATGCATTACAGGTAGTTTGTTTATATATATAGATTTTGGCACATTTTTTTCTGCATACAGTATTGCATAAAATTGCAGTGTATTCAGGGAACATTATGAGTCATATGAAGTGAAATGAAAAATCCATTCTTCAATGCAATTTTGTTATACCTAATATGTAAGTGAAATCTCCCAACCTTTCAGACGGTGAGTTACAAATGCTCCAAATAACAACTTTCAAGAAATGGGGCTTATCCATATACCTGAAGATCCTTAAAATATTATAAATAAGAAAAATGATTGCTAAACACACTAGCTAAAATTTCATCTTCCTCCAATTCTTGCATAGGTTCTGGTTTTGGCCCACTGACAATCTCCAGTGACACCACCAGAGATCATACAGAAATATCCCACCAGGGAAAGCTCTGTTCTGGTCAGGAATTCTGACAATGTCTGTCTCTGAGAATTGGACTGAGTTGATGGAATTTTCCCTGAAAGTAATGTCATGACTTAATTGAGCAGCCAGTGATAGTCATGCTGCACTGTTGGACAAGCTATCACAAAATGTATACTCATCTAAAATCCTAATGCAACCACCGCAATGACCAATTTACCTGACTTACTGATACTTGGGGCAAAAAATCGTTCACATCAGATTTCTCCAGTAACAGTCAAAAGTAATATTGTTGTAACACATTTAACTAACAAGATCAGAGAAAAGGAAATATTTCTAATCTGCTATTATGTGAACTAAACTGTACCTATTTAAAACTCCAAATACATGCATGTACAATCACAATTAAGACAGACAAAAGACAAACCATTCAATGTGTATACTATGGCTGGAAAAAGAACATAGGCAGTGTAAACAAAATTCCAAAGATTAAAAATCCAAACCACAAATTGTAAAATTATTTTCTCACTTTCATTTTGATTTTAGCAATGATGGCTACTGTATTCTGTCAAGTGATGGGCATTCTCCAATTTGATAGTTGATCAGGTTGATCCTTATTTAAGAATTCTTACAAGCATTCGTGTTTTTTTTCAGTCTTTTTGTCACTTGGAGAGAGAGAGGAAGAGACAGATGCTCTCTATTTTCAGACTTTGGATGTTTCTGTAAACTGACGCATCTGGCACATACAGCATTTAGCATTCTGTAGCTCAGCCAGTCAGAAGGCTGTTGTCGGGATGAATTTCCTTAACTAAAAAGATTCTCAGTGCCATTCAACCTTGAATATCCCTCTGATTGCTTCAAAAAGCAAGATTGCATCATACTACTCAACAGAAATGCAGCAATTGATTATTTTTAAATTACAACATTTTCCTGGTTTATCAGATATAGTAGCCCAATTTTCATTTCAGTTTATAGTCTTACAGTAGATGCAAGTGTTTCTTTTGTAAGTGGACAACTCTGTATCTGTAAAATTCTCTTTTCTTCTAGAGTTTGGGGGGTCAAGTTCTACAGCTGGCCTGCCAAGCTTGCTCCCCACCTACACTCCCTCCCCCACTTTAATCTCTGTATTCAGCAGGGACCTCACTGCCTGACTGTGCTCCCATCTCTACAAAAGCCATTAGATGTGGGTATAGGCTTTGTCATTAATGTAAACATGCTACTTGGCTATGAAGCCCACATTCAAGATTTGGTATACATTGTAGTAATTGCTCAATGTTAGTTGCTGGATGCATGAAAATTTACCCTATTGACTCCCGGTCAATCCAAACGAAGCAAGGAGTCACATTTGGGCTTTAGGCTATTTCATAGAATTTTAGCATGCTGACAGCACAGTGGAGGTTATTCAGCCCATCATATCTATGCCAGCTCTTCTCAAGAGTAATGGCCAAGCTAATTTAAGTCCTTCCTAGCACCACTCACAGAACATTACAAACTCTTTTGCCAAACTCTGGCCATAATTGCTTAGACTTTTTATGTCCCATTGTTGTTTTGAAAATGGGAGGCATCTCCAAACCAAATACAGCTACGTATTGAAAATTGTTTTGAGTGACTGCTGAATATCGACAGTCACATTGTTTCTTGAAGTTCAATTCCCCCAAGTAGTTATTAACATGAGGCAGGTCCAGGGAGCCAAAGGGAGACTCAACCCTCTTGTCAATCATTGATTCAAATCTATATTATTCAAAAGAGGCATGCCAGAGGCAAATAGACAGAATATTGATTTGTTGCCACTAAGTGTCAATGGCAGCAGTAAATAAATATTGATTTATCTTCATCTAATTGCTTGTGCACAAGGAAAGTTGGTAAGTTTGAACAAAAGCCCTTATGATGTGAACATCAGCAACTTAGTAGCCAGAATATTAGTATTTCACTTGTTTAAGTGAATCTGTGTGTCAAAAATTATCTCTGTATTAACTTTTTATTTTGACTAACTTCAGTTTGAGCTTAATCAGTTTGAGCAAATCTCTGGTTTGGCATGACTGTAAACCAACTTTTTTTATTTGATAAAGCATTTCTAACTGATGGGCATATACTGTAGGGGCTCAGCATGGTTAAGTGTCACATATGTCAAAGTTAAAAAATAAAGTTTTGGTTCAGAATTTATTATGGGTTGCATGAAGAATACCAGTAGGCATAATAGCTGTATCATTTTGAGTTGTAGACAAGCGATCTACAATGTGGAAAACAATTGCATTATCAACACAGTACCATATCTTTCTATGATGTGTTAAAATTAGAAAAATCCCTGATAGCTCTTGGATGAGGAAAGAAATATTAAGGGCAAGCTAAGTGAAAAGATATTACCTATTGTGAGCAAATGCTTTTTCCGTAGTTAGTAGCAGTCAGGTACAAAATCCAGATTGCTGTGAGATGCAGATCCTTTGGTGCCTAGGTTTGAAGTACAAACTCTGATGAAGGGCAATGCAGCCTGTGCTTCTGACAATATTTCCCTTTGTTCACAAGGGTTTTGATTTGACCAGTACGACACCTTCACATAAAGATAACAAATACAAATTATCTTGGAACAGACTGGAGCAATGCCGTGTGTTATCAGTCTAATACTAACAGTGATACCTCTTTGCATTAACTCCAATTCACAGACTTGATCTTATCTTCATTGGATACTTGTTACAATGAGTTCTGTTTGACTTCAGCGTTTCTGAAAAAAAATTGAGACAGTGCGAGTCAGGATTCAAATTCACTGTTTTGCCTAGGAGGCTAAGTTCTTCCTAAAGGATGAATCATCATGATGCAATTATAGTTCTGAAACATAAATTTAGTTATATCTTCAGTTATTCAACGTTATTCGCATTGTTCAATTGAAAAGAATGCATTAGTACCACAGTCCCACCCATGTCTGTCACTGAATAGGAGTTTACTGCTGATTCAGGTGAGAATTAATCACAGCTGCTATAATTAACTTATAAATATGGTGTCACTGTAATTAGTAGACATGATTTATCAATAATGTATTAAAAAGCTTTCATTTTTCCCTTCCATACTTATTGCCAGTTCCCAGAATGCAGTAACACTTTTGGTGTACTGGTTGAAAGTAACACTTGCATTTTTTAAGCAGATGCTTAACATCAGTGTGCAGCTGCCCTCACTACTGATAGCTGTGCAGTAAGTCTGGATGCCATTTTGTCCGTTATTTTTATTTTATCATCCATTTCATGTATTGTGATTTATTTTCACTGCCTTCTGTGTTTGCCAAAGAGAAGCAATAATAGTAGTACTCAGAAGTGAAAACACTGGTCAAAGTGGAGCACTGTTCTGATGCATACAAAACAAGATGGCACTTGCAAGTTGTACTGTTGTTTTCCTTTTATGCGGCCAATCTTCACTTTGTCCTTTGCTCTTAACTGTATTGGCTAGGCTAGATTAGGGTCCTGGGCCACTGTCACCCTTTTGTTGTCCCTGCTTCTCTCCTGGTCACTAGCTATAGACAATGGAACCTACATTCAGCCTAACTAACAGCCTTCTTCGTACTATACAGCTCTATTTCCAGACTTTACTTACCACACTTGCTCCCATACAATCCTTATGGGATTCACCCCCTTCCTGAGTTTGGTCTCACCAGGTCTCGAGCCCCACTAACCTCCGTGCTGGACTCAAAATTTGTGTTTCCTTTATCCCCTCCTGCAAGACCTGGTCTCCCCTCTCACCTTGGGCAGCAGCTTTGGGCCAGTTTCCAGGCATTCAGACTCACACACCTCCTTCTTTTACCTCAGAACCTATTAGATTTCCATTGCCCCTGTCTTGCTGCCTTACCTTACCCTACTTCCTCCTTCCTCTCCTCTCAGCTCTGTCCCAAGCACGTATCAACAGAAGGCAGCAAGTAGATGGTGATTATGCAGAAAAACTGATACAGGATTTGAGTGAAGATTTGCAGCTCGAGCGCTGGTTGTACATGTTAGTGTGCCTGCTGAGCTGGGAAGTTCAATAGCAGACATTTCGTCCCCTTACTAGGTGACATCCTGAGTGCTGTGGAGCCTCCAATGAAGCGCTGTTGTCTTGTGCAAGTTCGAATTTATATGGTCTGGTTTTTACTGCTTCTGGTAGGCGCCAGGTCGGGCTGTGCATTTAATGGTCAGTCTTTCGGATGTAATTCAACTTGTAGACTCCATCAACAAACACATTGAGTTAGACCCAATATACCGACCATTACAACATACAGCTGAAATCAGCACCCACTGGAAGCAGCAAAAACCAGACCATATAAATTCGAACTGGCACAAGACAACAGCGCTTCACAGGAGGCTCCACAGCACTGAGGATGTCACCTAATAAGGGGACGAAACATCTGCTGTCGAACCTCCCAGCATGGCAAACACACCAACATCTAAAATTGACACAGATTGCATTCCCGTTCCTTCGTCAATTTGTTAACACACTGGCATCTAGCTGTTCATTAATTTTTCTTACACTGTTAACGATTGTAGGAGAAATTTGTTAATTCTTTGGTTTCTGGAGGTCTTATAAGTTATCAATTTCCTGGTGCCTGATCCAGAATTAATTTAATTGATTTGTGTGCCTGTATTATTTAATTAATACTCTGGTGCTGACTCGACTATGAATTTATTAATTGCTACACCCAGTGCTCTATTAATTTAGATATATTCCCAATCCCACTGCTGCATTCATTTGTGGTTCCTACATTTCTATTAATTTATTAATCATTGCTGCCCATTGTTTTTTACAGATATAACTTTCAGCAACTGCTGCTGCATAATTCACTGATTGACTGGTGTCCACTATTTTATGGATTTATTGATCTCTTGTTCCGTTAATATTGATTTGGTCGTGGTTGGTGCTGCATTGATTCTTTTGGTGTGCCCCTTACTGATTTGTTCAGGTGCTTATAGTTGCATTTTCATTAATTCACTTGTACTGTGTTCCATTCCAATGGTTATAAGTAACAATCAATTATTGAGTTGTCAGGTGTGTGGTTTGACATTTTTCTGCCATTACGTAGCATCAAGAACGCATTTGTTCAAATGTGAAATCTCCATTTTATTCTGTTTGTTTCTCATCGACCTGTTACATTGCCTGGTTTGCACAGTTTCATATTTATCAGCAGGAGCTTTTTCCCAAATCCAGGCCTCCTGGCTGCCAGAACCAAAACCAGAGGATGTATTTTACTGATCTTATCCCTTCCCATTGCCATGGAGGGAACATCAAACACCAGCCGACCCACATTCATGCTGCAGGTGGCCTTAAGTAGCTATGAGTGGGACTACCACAACTCACTGGAAGAATGTCACACTTTCTAGAATAACCAGTCAATCTAATTGATGGACAGCTCATGCAGCCTTAATAGTGCCAGGACCCAGCAGTGAGAGCTGCTGAGGCTCCAACAAGTCTGCAAAATGAAACAGTGGTGTCCAGACCAAGGTAACTCTTGGGTTTTTGACAGGAAAGAATCAGGTATCCTGCGAAGGAGTTGGAGTGGGAAGTGCAAAAGGGGAAGGTAACATCCTGGACAGGTGTTCCCAATGCATAGAAGGCACCTACACCTACCTGTACCCTCACAATACCATTACTACCAGGCATTGAGGAAGACCAAGACTTCCACAACATATTTCGCTGGCTCTGAAATGTTAACCCAGTAAATATCAGGCTAAGATAACAAGGTGTAGAGCTGGATGAACTCAGCAGGCCAAGCAGCATTGGAGGCACAGGAAGGCTGATGTTTCAGGCCTAGACCCTGCTTCAGAAATGGGGAAGGGGAAGGGGGTTCTGAAATAAATAGGGAGAGAGGGGGAGGGGTTTGAAGATGGATAGAGGAGAAGATAGGTGGAGAGGAGACAGACAAGTTAAAGGGGCGAGGATGGACCCAGTAGAGGTGAGTGTAGATGGGGAGGTAGGGAGGGGATAGGTCAGTTAGGGAGGACAGACAGGTCAAGGGGGTGGAATGAGGCTAGTAGGTAGGAGATGGGGGTGGGGCTTGAGGTGGGAGGAGGGCATAGGTGAGAGGAAGGACAGGTTAGGGAGGCAGGGACGAGCTGAGCTGGTTTTGGGATGCGGTAGACTTTGAAGTTTGATACCCTGGGCTGCAGGGTTCCCAAGCGGAATATGAGCTGCTGTTCCTGCAACCTTCGGGTAGCATTGTTGTGGCACTGCAGGAGGCCCAAGATGGACATGTCATCTAAAGAATGGGAGGGGGAGTGGAAATGGTTCACGACTGGGAGGTCCTCAAGCAGAACTTGTCCTTCCTCCCATCTATCACCTCCTCCCACCTCAAGGCCCACCCCCATCTCCTACCTGCTAACCTCGTCCTGCCCCTTGACCTGTCCGTTCTCCCTGGACTGACCTATCTCGTCCCTACTTTCCCATCTATACTCACCTCTACTGGCTCCATCCCCGCCTCTTTGACCTGTCTGCCTCCTCTCCACCTATTTTCTCCTCTTAACGTCTTCTATCCATCTCCCTCTCTCTCCCTATTTATTTCAGAACCCCCTTCCCCTCCCCCATTTCTGAAGAAGATCTAGGCCCAAAATGTCTGATGCTGCTTACCCTGCTGTATTCATCCAGCTCTATGCTTTGTTATCTCAGATTCTCCAGCATCTGCAGTTCCTGCTATCTCTGACACAATATCGGGGTAATATCTTTTATGCAACCCCATTGAAATGACTAACAACGCACAGTATATCAGTGTGAGGACAGTAAGGGGTTGAGCTGAGATCTTTCTTGGATCTATCGCCTTCTAGCTTTCACATGGGAAGTGGCCATAGGAACACTGTTAGTATTCCAGCATAAGCCAGCCCCTAAACACAGCTCAGGAGATGCAAGATAAATAAAATTTCCTCCCATGAAATAAGAACGGTTTCATAGCCATGTGGGCGTATTTATCTTTTTTTTCTTTTTGCAAAATACTGTTACAGTATGACATTCTTGCCCTCATGAGCCTGAACCTGTAAAAGAACTCTTGTAATTCTCTGGTGACAGTATAATTTCTAATATATAATTCACATTTAAATTGTCTTTTAAATAATACATGAAGCAAGTGTACTGCACATAATAAAATGTATCAAATACAAGAGACATGTAAAAATGAATTTGATTCATTTGGCCATAAAGAAGTATTATCATGTCTATCTGTTTAATCATTTCCATGTAGAATATATCTAATGGTTATTTTATACAATATTTCACTGTGTAGGTTATAACAGTTGAATTAATAAGTGCATTCTTTTGTTTGCTGAGTTTTTTTAATCTGTTCTAAGATGTTGTTGTGTCACTTTCCCTATGGTGATGGCATGGAATGCAGTCTTTTATTGAACAATGCTAGATTACATTCCAGTGAACATTCAATGCAAAAACACATCTATACTGAATTAAATTGATGGCAAATACTAGAAATCAGAAACAAAAACAGCAAATGATGGGCCAAACAGCCTCCTTATGCATGGTAATACTTCTGTAATTCTGTCAACATCAGAATTGTGCAGCAGGCAATTCTGGATTGGAAAATACTAAGTAACGTTTGCAAAATAACTTTCTGTGGGATTGATCTTTGCAGAGTTTGCCTCTGTGGAGTAACTGACAATGAAAGATTGCTATCACTTAAATAGCCATTCCTCCCTAACCCATTCATGTAACATTTTATAAATACGCACATGAGGCTTCTGAGAGTCTTTTTTTCAAGCGTCAGCAAAAGTGTACAAATTTGAATCCATTTAAATCCAGCTGGATTTTCCTTTCTATAGCCTAGTAGGACGCTGATTTCCATCTGAAGTGGTAACAGTCCCAGTGAGGAGAGACAGTGAGATTTTATTTGTGCAATATGGTCATTCTGTAGGTACAAAATTAACATCAGGGTAAATGATTCCCAGACACAATCCCATGTGCTCGATTTTCCTTGAAGGGCATTGATTGTTAAATTACAAATGAATTTAACAAAGCCCTGATTTTAATGCAGCATAGAAATAGCATGTAGAGGACAGTGATGATTCCAGTATTGATGTTCAGGCATTGAATGGACTGTTATTTCAACTGTGTGAGTATGCTTTGGCCTGTCCTTTTGACAAGACAAGTTTTGGTTGAGATGCCCAAGGCCTACTGATAGCGCGGAGTGATGGCCAGGACAAAGCAGTTTTACCCCAAAATGTGACACCACCATGAATCATGCTGACTTTAGGTGGCAAAATCAGTAGCAGTGGCATCACTCCCAGACCCTGACTTCCACATGTACATGAGTGAAACCAAGCTTTACCTTTGACTCCGTCACCATCCCCAAATTATCCAATTGTTCACCCAACATTCAATATTGCATGTTCAGGAATTTCTTCTAGATAGCTAGATATTAGGAAGGCCAAAACCAATATCTTCAGCCTCCACCATGAAATTCATCCGCCAGCCATTGAAGTCCCTGACAGTTGCCTGAGGCTGAATTAGAATATTCACAACCTGGGTGACATTTCAGACCCGATGATGCATTCTCCGGCACATATCTATTCTATCATCAAGGCTTTCTATTTTTACCTGCATAATGCATAACTCTGCCCTGCCTCAACTCATAAGCTGCCAAAAACACATTCAGGCCATTGTTGCTTCTTGTCTTAACTATTCCAAGGCTCGCCCAGTTGGCATCTCGTCTACCATCATTCATAGCCATGAGTTTATGAAAATAAAGCAGATATGGACAAAGCTAACAAAATTAATGTTGAGTGACTGCTCTCAACAGAGCCCTGAAATGGAATCCCACTTGACATCAATGTCTGGGCTTTACTGCAAAATGTAAAATCTTGCCCCTTGTGCCAGGATATCCCTGCAGGTCAGCTTTGTTTCATGAGGTCCAGAATAATGATGTGCCTCCGACCTTTTATTAGAATGGAGAGTGTGGAAAGCATAATGCACAAAAAAATGTTAATAGGGAAAGACCAATCAGTTGAAGTTATTTAAGAATCTTGTATGTAAATGTAGCAGTGATTAACAACAAACTACTACGACTCCAAGTGGACATTGCAGCACTTCAACAGACAAGGCTCCCAGAATCAGGGACCTTACGGGAGAGAAACTATACCTTCTTCTGGCAGGGGAAAGGCATAGACGAGACCAGGGAGCATGGTGTCGGCTTTGCCGTGAAGAACGCGCTGTTGAAGTTAGTGGAACCCAGCAAGGATGGATCAGAGCGGATCCTCTCACTTCGACTGCACACCTTCGATGGGCCTTATCAGCGCTTATGCCCCAACCCTCTATTCCATACAAGATGCAAAGGATGAGTTTTACGACCAGCTTCCAAGGACAATACAGGCGATCCCAAATCAGGAACAGTTGCTGCTACTTGGCGACTTCAGCACCAGAGTGGGTGCCGACCACGACTCCTGGCCAGGCTGTCTGGGACAGAATGGGATCAGCAACATGCATGACAATGGATAACGACTGCTCGAGCTTTGCATGCCTGTGGAATTCATTGCCACGGAGCGCAGTGGAGGCCGGGACATTAAATGTCTTCAAGACAGAGATTGATAAATTCTTGATCTCACAAGGAATCAAGGGCTATGGGGAGAGTGCAGGAAAGTGGAGTTGAAATGCCCATCAGCCATGATTTAAATGGTGGAGTGGACTCGATGGGCTGAATGGCCTGACTTCCACTCCTATGTCTTATGCTTCACGAACTATGTGTCACCAACACCTACTTCCACGCCAAAACTCAGCACAAAGTCTCATGGCGACATCCCCGCTCCAAACACTGGCACCAGCTAGACCTGATCCTCACAAGACGCAGCCATCTGAAAAACGTGCTCATGACTCGGTCCTTTCAGATTGCCAATTGCCGATCACTCCCTGGTTTGCTGCAAACTCAGACTCCAACCAAAGAAGATGCACTACGCCAAGCCTGCAGGCAAGCAGTGTATCAATGCTACTACGACCCAACATTCAGACAAAGTGGCAGTATTCATCAAGTCACTGGAGGACGCCCTCCTTGCACACCCACCAGAAGGAGCTGCTCAGCAGAGATGGGACTCTCTAAGGGACGCTATCCATGGTGCTGCGTTGAAGATCTTCAGAAAGAAGCGGAGCAAGATACAGGACTGGTTCGAAGCAAACGCGAATGAGCTCAACGCGACCGTTGAGGCGAAGTGTGCTGCACTGTTGAAACACAAACATAACCTACCCAAGTAACACTGCAAGCACTGAGGACAGCAAGAAACAATGCACAGAGGGCAGCCAGACGCTGTGCAAATGACTACTGGTTACAACTATGCGAAAGCATCCAGTTATCATTTGACACAGGCAACATATGTGGAATGTATGAGGGGATCAAGAAAGCCATCGGTCCAACCCAGAGCAAGACAGCTCCACTAAAATCCAGGACAGGCGAGATCATCAAAGACAAAAGCAAGCAGATGGAGAAATGGATGGAGCATTACTCCGAACTCTACTCCAGGGAAAACGACATCTCGGACAACGCGTTAGACACCGTGGAATGCCTACTGGGCATGGAGGAGCTGGAAGGCACCAGGGTTGGATGGCATTGTACCAGAGGTCATCAAGTGTGCAAAGGGAGTTCTGCTTAGCCACCTGTTGGAACTACTGTGCCAGCGCTGGGAAAAGGGAACGGTGCCACAAGACATGAGAGACTGCAACATTGTCACCCTCTATAAGAGCAAAGGGGACAGAAGCGATTGTAACAACTACAGAGGAATCTCACTGCTAAGCATCATTGGGAAGGTCTTCTTCCACGTGGTCCTGAACAGACTACAGAAAATCGCCAAAAGGGTATACCCCAAATCCCAGTGTGGTTTCAGGTCAGTACGCTCCACAATCGACATGATCTTGTCCCTCCAACAGCTACAAGAGAAATGCCCAGAACAAAGACAATCACTCTGCTTCGCTTTCATTGACCTCATGAAGGCATTCGACCTGTGAGCAGAGAAGGCTTGTTCAAAATCCTCGCCACGATTGGCTGTCTTCCGAGACTCCTCAGAATAGACCAATCATTTCACGCGGATATAAAAGGCGTCGTTCAATTTGACGGCTCTTCTTCAGAGGCTTTCAACATCCGCACTGGTGTTTAGCAGGGCTGTGTGCTTGCCCCCACCCTGTTCGGCATCTTCTCCGCAGTCATGCTGAAACACGCATTTGGAAAACCAGCTGATGGTGTCTACCTCCACACCAGATCGGATGGAAGGCTATTCAGTCTGTCCCGGCTGAGGGCAAAATCTAAAGTTCGTGAAGTACTCATTAGAGACGTGTTGTTTGCAGATGACGCAGCGTTGGCAGCACACTCTGAAGAGCAACTGCAGCGTCCCATGGACAACCTCTCAAGAGCCTGCCAGGAATTCAGCGTGACCATTAGCCTGAAGAAGACCAACGTGCAGGGTCAAGGCATTGAGCACGCCCCCTATCATCACCATCAACAGCTACGAGCTGGAGGCAGTCCACGAATTCACATCCCTCAGCTCCACCATCACAGGCAGCTCTCCCTCGACTCCGAGATCAACAGGCAGATCAGCAAGCAGCCTCCACATTCACCAGGCTGACCGAGAGAGTCTGGGAGAACAAAAAGCTGACTACAAACACCAAGATTGCAGTCCACAGGGCATGCGTCCTCAGCACACTGCTTTACGGCAGTGAGACCTGGAGCCTCTACTCCAGACAAGAGCAGTGTCTCGATGCTTTCCACCTTCGCAGCCTGAGACACATTCTGGACATCAAGTGGACCGACTGAGTCACAAACACCGAAGTCCTCACCTGCGCCCAGGTACCCAGCCCCTTCACCCTACTCCAACAACGCCGCCTCCGCTGGTTGGGTCACGTACATCGTATGCCAGACGGGAGGATCCCGAAAGATGTGCTGTACGGGGAATTGGCCATCGGCAAGAAAGCACGAGGATGACCTCCTCTTCGTTTCAAAGATGTCTGCAAAAGGGACATGAAGTCAATGGACCTGGACGTCGAGAGATGGGAAGGCGTCGCAAACGATCGCTCACACAGGAGATGGGAACTACGCAGAGAGCTGGAGCGAGGAGAGAAGAAACTGAGGCTTGCCGCTGAGGAAAAGCACGCTCGACGGCAGGAAAGCGACACGGCAACACTGGAGGAGAGTGTCTTCAAATGCATTCTCTGCAACCGAGACTGTCACTCCCGTGTGGACCTGTACAGCCACAACAGACGCTGCACTATCACCAGCAGCTGAACCAAAACTCTTCAGGTGCTGATCCACGGTCTCTTGAGACTGACGGATGCCGCACACACACACGTGTGCATGTGTAAATGTACACAATATTCAGAATAAAGTCGATGAGTCGATGGCACAAATAGAGGTAAATAGATATGACCTGGTGAGGATACTGAAACGTGGTTACAGGAAGATCAGGGCTGGGAGTTAAATGTCCAAGGGTACTCCATATTTCAAAAGGATAGACAAGAACGAACAGGAGGTGGAGTTGCTTTATTGGTTAAGGATGATATCAAGGCTGTATCAAGAAATGATGTCATAGCTAGAGACCAAAATGTTGAATCATTCCTGTATGGAAATAAAAAGCAAAAGAAGAAAAACCCTTCACAGGAATAATTTACAGGGTCCTGAACAATACTTCCAAACTAGGGCACAGTATAAACAATGAAATAATGGGGATGTGTGAGAAGGGCATAATTGTAATTATGGGTGATTTGACCATGCACAGTGTCAGGATTAATGTATTGTGCAAAGCTAGCCTCAAGGAAAGGCTCATTGAGTGTATGAGGGATTGTTCCTTCGAGCCAACCAGAAAACTGGCTAAAAAATTGCAGATGCTTCAAATCAGGAGCAAAACCAGAGGTTGCTGGAAAAGCTCAGCAGGTCTGGCAGCATCTGTGAAGAAAAAAATCCGAGTTAACGTTTCCGGCCCAGTATTCCTCTGAGAAAGGGTCACCAGACCCGAAAGGCTGGGTCTGATTTTTCTTCACAGATGCTGCCAGACCTGCTGAGCTTTCTCAGAGAATTGGCTAATTAAATTTGATATTATGTAACAACGAAGGATTGATAAGTGGTGTTACCGTTCAGGATCCTCTTGGAGGGAGTAATCACAACATGCTTGAGTTTCAAATTCAGATTGAAAGAATAAAGGCAGTGTCATATATGAGAGTTTCAGCATTAGGCAAAGACAAATTATACCGGTCTCAGGGAGGGTTTGGCCTTAGTGACTGGGCAAAAGTATTAAAGGGCACAAACAGCTGAAGAACAGCGGCAAGTGCTTAGGGAGAAACTAAATACCTCTCAAAGTGTATTCCTGACAGGACGAAGAATTGTAAAAAGGTGAAAACTCATCCATGATTTAACAAGGTAGTCAAGGATTACATCAAGGCAGAACTAGGGCATATTATACTGCAATAAGTAGTGGCATTCTGGAGGATTGGGAGCACTTTACATGTCAGCAAAGGGTTACCAAAAACAAAATCAAAGGAGTTAGGGTGAACTATCAAAGGAAACTATCAGAAAACTTAAGCACAGATATCAAAACCTTCTATATGTATATAAAATAAATAGAATAATGAAAGTAAATGTTAACCTTTTAGAGGACAAAAATGGTGCTTTAATAATGGGAAACTCAGAAATGGTAGAAGCACAAAACCAATATTTTGTCTCTGTTTTCACAGTGGAAGATAGTAATTTCTTCCCAAAAACTACTGTTACGACAGAGGAACTTGGTGAAATTGCTACAACTAGGCAGAAGGTATTAAGTAAGCCCATGGATTAAAGGCAGACAAGTCCCAGGGCCTGATGGCCTACACCCTAGAGTATTAACAGACGTGGCAGCAGAGATAGTGGATATATTCGTTATATATTCCAAAGTTCCCTTGATTCTAGAAGGGTACCAGTGAACTGGAAACATACTAATGCATCACTCTTATTCAATGTGCAGAGGGATCTTGTGCATGAATTGTCAAAAATGGGTATATGGGTGTAGCATTATAATAAGAAAGGCAAATGGAATCCTGGCATTTATTACAAAAGGACTAGACTATAAATGTAAACCAGTGTTGTTTAGATTAGATTGATTATAAATTCCCTACAGTGTGGAAATAGGCCCTTTGGCACAACAAGTCCACACTGCCCCTTGGAGCATCCCACCCAGACCCATCCCCCTATAAACCACACACCCCTGAACACAATGGGCCATTTTGCATGGCCAATCCAGCTAGTCCACACATCTTTGGACTGTGGGAGGAAACTGGAGCACCCGGAGGAAACCCATGTAGACATGGGGAGAATGTGCAAACTCCACACGGACAGTTGCCTGAGGCTGGAATTGAACCTGGGCCCCTGGGGCTGTGAGGCTGCAGTGCTAACCACTGAGCCATCGTGCCGCCCCCTGTGTTGTTAAAATTATATAAGGCATGGTGAGACCACATCTGGAGTAGTGTGGACTGTTTTGGTCTCCTTACATGAGGAAGGATGTGGTGGCTGTGGAGGCAGTTCAGTGGAGGTTCACCAGATTGATTTTGTTGACTATGGATTGGTTGAATACCTTGCACTTGTAGTCACTGTAGTTCAGAAGAATGAGGGGAGGGGGCTGGGATCTGATTGAGGTATATAAAATTCTAAGGGGGATTGATAAGGGGAACATGGAGCAGATGAGAGTGAGAGGAGGTAGGTTCAAAACTGAGATGAGGAAAAACTACTTCTCTCAGAGGGTTGTGAATCTGTGGAACTCACTGTCCCAGAGTGCAGTGGAGGCAAAAACAATCAATAGATTCAAGAAAGAAATAGATATCTTTCTAATGAAAAGCAGGATAAAGGACTATAGGTAGAAGACAGGAAAATGGAGTTAAGACCAGCATATGATCATGTTAAATGGCAGAGCAAACTCAAAGGGGCGAATTGCCTGCTCCTGCTCCTAATTCCTTATATTCCTGTGAATTCTGCCTTTATACTGATGTAGTTCAAGACACAATTTTTAACAAGCCTGAAGCTTGTGTCTTTGTGTGTATCTTCCAGTCAGATGTCCATATCATGATTTGATTTTAGTAGAAAATTAATTTCTCAATAGTACCATCACAAGTAATCCCGAGTAATTTACCTTGTTCCAAAAGCATTGGGTAGAGGAGAGTCCCATTACATTGCTGAAAAGAGTTACCTTGACAAACTGAAATAGCACATCTCAATTCATTATGTAGAATTAGCCTAACGTTGTAATTAGCAACAACTTACTGAAAAACATTCTTCAGCGCAACAATCTTGCACCATGATCATTTACTAAAGGAAGTGAGATTTTCTGTTTGAATTGTTTGCATCAAATTCCACAGCACTGATTTAACAACATCTTTCATTGATGTGTTGCTGTTTATGTCAAACAAAACCTCAAGGTGATTTCAGTCCAGAGTTTACAAACTAGCAGAGTAAATTATTTGCAGTCAGTTTTGGTCAAGTCTTCAGCTGCAATTGGCTGACCCCCAAGAGATGGCAGAGAGGTTGGATGGGAAGGGGCAGGGGTAGGGTGGACAGAACGAAGTCCCTTATTCATGTTTTCTGTACCATCATTGATTTTGTTACAGTTATGTGCATTGAAATTTCAACTAGAGTATCTTACTGATTGCAAAGCAAGATACTACAGATGCTGAAATCTGAAATAAAAACAGAAATTGCTGGAAATACTCATCAACTGGAGAGAGAAATAGTCAATTTTGCAACTCAATGACCTTTCAAAACGATATCAAATGCTTCAAAAGAAAACTGAAGCAGAGACATAACCCAAATCCTGAACTAAAGATCAAGTAAGTTGATTGGCATGTTGAATGAAAAACCAGAAAATATCCATATTATTGAACCAAAATATTATGCTTGATGGAAGTCACCATAGCAACAAACGCAACAAAACATACATACCAGTACACAATTAAAAATCAGTCTCACTACACAATCATTGCAACTGAAAGCAAATCTAGGTCACTGTTTGATCCAGAGGAACATGACAGACCTAATAACATTAATGCATTGAAAAACCCACAAGGAGAGTCTGTTACAGTTCTCCAATTTTACACCAGGGCATGAAATGTTCACCAGTGCGTCAATAAATGAAGGAGGTGCTTTCCTGTCATTCAGGGTATGTGAATGGTGCTGACAAAGTTATCATTTTGCACATTATTAGTTGCCTTAGGAAGTGGGGACATTTATGAACAGCAACAAGGGGTTTAATCCAACCAAATGGCTTCTCCAGTCACATCAGAGAGCTGTTTGCCGAAATGCACTTTGGTGTGAGACTGCAGTCGTGATCAGGTTTCCACCAGCGAACTGTTCAAAATTTTTGAATACCTGACAAGTTTCAGGAAAAGTAATCAGGAAACAATTTATTTATATTTTTATGTTTAAACAAAATATAAATTGTCAATCTTCTATTTTGATAATTTAATTTAAATTCTTTCGATTAACAGTCTTGATCCCCGATTACCAACCGAGTAATAAATATTACACTATCACATCCACAAACATCCACTCCCTCCATCACTTATGTTCAACAGCAGTGGTGTGCACCTTTTACAATATGCACCAAAGAAATTAACCAAAACTATTTAGATAGCATTTTCCAAACCCATGACTACTTCCTTCCAGAAGGGTAAGGGCAGCAGATACATGGGAATACCATCACCTGCAAAGTCCCTTCCAGGCCACTCACCATCCTTACTGGTCAACATCCTCAAACTGTCTCCCTAAGGGCATTGTGGGTCTACTTCCAGCACACAGTTCAAACAGGCATGCCACCACCACTTCCTCAAGTGCAACTGGGATGGGCAATAAATATGGACCACGGCCCATGCATATATTTCTAAAATTGTTCAAATTCACATGCTCTATCACTGTAAATTAAGTATTCCTTTCAGACTCATTCACAAGCATGTACTTTTTAGCATCTAAGTACAATGGCTGGGTAGGCTCAATCATCATCAGCAGTTGCATAAATTAATTTTCTTCCGTTATGAAGTTAGAAATGAGCATCTCTGATGATGTTTGCATGTTGTTCATTCTCATGCAGATCCCTCAGATACTGATGCAGTTCACACCAAATGCAGCATGAACTGAACAACATCCAGGCTTAAGCTGATAAATGGCAACTGACACTTGTATCACCCAAGCCCAAAGAAATGGCCAGCAACAGCAAGACAGTATCGAACTATCTCCCCTTCACATTGAATGATATTGTTGAATCCCCCACTATCAACATGTAACAGTTAGCATTGATCAGAATCTGACCTGGACTATCCATATAAATACAGTGGCTAAAACAGCAGATCAGAATCTAGCAATCTTGCATTGTCTAATTCATATCCATGACTCCCCAAAGACTATCGACCATCTATAATGTTTGAGTCACAGAACGAGAGAGGTCTACAGCACAGATAAAGGCCCTTTAGCCAATTCTATCTGTGCTGGTGAAAAACAATCACCTAATATTCTAAGCTAACCAAGCGGAGGCTTGGGGACTGCTTTGCAGAACACCTCCACTCGGTTCGCAATAAACAACTGCACCTCCCAGTCATGAACCATTTTATCCCCCTTCCATTCCTTAGACGACATGTCCATAATGGGCCTCCTGCAGTGCCACAATGATGCCACCTGAAGGTTGCAGGAACAGCAATTCATATTCCGCTTGGGAACCCTGCAGCCCAATGGTATCAATGTGGACTTCACAAGCTTCAAAATCTCCCCCTCCCCCACTGCATCCCAAAACCAGCCCAGTTCGTCCCCTCCCCCCACTGCATCCCAAAAAACAGCCCAGCCTGTCTCTGCCTCCCTAACCTGTTCATCCTCTCACTTATCCCCTCCTCCCACCTCAAGCCGCACCTCCATTCCCCACCTACTAACCTCATCCCACCTCCTTGACCTGTCCATCTTCCCTGGACTGACCTATCCCCTCCCTACCTCCCCACCTATACTCTCCTCTCCACCTATCTTCTTTTCTCTCCATCTTCGGTCCGCCTCCCCCTCTCCCCCTATTTATTCCAGAACCCTCACCCCATCCCCCTCTCTGATGAAGGGTCTAGACCCAAAACGTCAGCTTTTGTGCTCCTGAGATGCTGCTTGGGCTGCAGTGTTCATCCAGCTTCACACTTTGTTATCTTGGATTCTCCAGCATCTGCAGTTCCCATTATCTCTGATCACCTAATACTCTAATCCCAGTGAGTTCCAGATTCCCACCAATCCCGGGTGAAAAAGTTTTTCCTGTCTCTCCTTTAAACCTTCTGCCAATTACCTTAAGTCTGTGCCCCCCTTGTCACTGAACCCCTGCATCAAGGGGAAATATTTCTTCCAGTCTACCCATCTATACCCCTTATAATTTTATACATTTTAATTGTGTCCCTTTCTCGATCTCCTCTGCACTAATGAAAATGACCCTAGTCTGTCCAATCGGTCAATCAAGGTTGTGATGAAATATTCTCCACTTGTCTGCATGAGTGTAGCGCCAACACTAAAGAAGCTTGAAACCATCCAGGACAAAGCAGCCTATTTGATTGGCACAACATCTGACGCATTAAACAAACAATCTACTATCCACGCACAGACCATATCATTCACAAGCTGTATAGCAACAACTTAGCAAGGCTCCCTTGACAGCACCTCTCAAACTCATAACCTCTACCATATTGAAGGAAAAGTACAGTATATACATGAGTATGTCATCCTTTACAACTACACCATCCTGGCTTAGAATGGTAGACATTCCTTTATTGTCACCAGTTCAGAATCTTACAACCTCTGGGCAGCACTGTAAGTGTATGTACAGCCCTAGGACTGCAGCAGTTCAAAAGGCAGTTTACCACTACCTTAGGAGATAGCAAGAACTGCAGGTGCTGGAGTCAGAGACAATACAGTGTGGAGCCGGCAGAACACAGCAGGTCAGGCAGCTTCCAAGGAGCAGGAAAGTTGACATTTCAGATTGGGACCCTTCTTCAGAACTGATGGAGGGTCCCATCTTGAAAGTCAACTTTCCTGCTCCTCTGAACTTGCCTGACCTGCTGTGTTTCCCCGGCTCCACACTGTATTGTCTCTTACCACCACGTTAGCCTGAAGGGGAAGTCTGGGATGCTCATTATTTTTAAAAATTGGCTCTTAGATAAAATTCAACTGTGGTGGGATCTCAAAACAGTTGGTAGTATATCAGGTGGGTGCGGTGGATTCTACCCAATTTCCAATTCACATATGCCCCTACCAAAGGAGGAACAATTCGACCTACACAGAAAAACACAAAGAACTGTGAGTACTGGAAATTAGCATCGAAATCAGAAATTGCTGGAAAAACTCAGCATCTGTGGAGTAAAAGCAGAGTTAACATTTCAGGTCCAGTGACTCTTCTCCAGAACACAAGAGCCAGACATTATGAAATTTCTACCACTGCTATTTGGCACAGCAGAAAAAGGGACCTAATGGAAAACTATCCCTGACACATCCCTGCGCTGTGTGTCTCCCAATGCACTTGTTTGATCCTGAAATGTATTATATTACATTACAAGCGCACATAATTATAGTGTCAATACATCCTCCAGTTAATCCATGTGACAATATCGTCAGTTTCACAAAAGTGCATTCTTAACAGAAACAGACTGAATCTCATGAAGATAATAAAATGTGAGGCTGGATGAACACAGCAGGCCAAGCAGCATCTCAGGAGCACAAAAGCTGACGTTTCGGGCCTAGGCCCTTCATCAGAGAGGGGGATGGGGTGAGGGAACTGGAATAAATAGGGGGAGAGGGGGAGGCGGACCGAAGATGGAGAGTAAAGAAGATAGGTGGAGAGAGTATAGGTGGGGAGGTAGGGAGGGGATAGGTCAGTCCAGGGAAGACAGACAGGTCAAGGAGGTAGGATGAGGTTAGTAGGTAGCTGGGGGTGCGGCTTGGTGTGGGAGGAAGGGATGGGTGAGAGGAAGAACCGGTTAGGGAGGCAGAGACAGGTTGGACTGGTTTTGGGATGCAGTGGGTGGGGGGGAAGAGCTGGGCTGGTTGTGTGGTGCGGTGGGGGGAGGGGACGAACTAGGCTGGTTTAGGGATGCAGTAGGGGAAGGGGAGATTTTGAAACTGGTGAAGTCCACATTGATACCATTAGGCTGCAGGGTTCCCAGGCGGAATATGAGTTGCTGTTCCTGCAACCTTCGGGTGGCATCATTGTGGCACTGCAGGAGGCCCATGATGGACATGTCATCTAAAGAATGGGAGGGGGAGTGGAAATGGTTTGCGACTGGGAGGTGCAGTTGTTTGTTGCGAACAGAGCGGAGGTGTTCTGCAAAGTGGTCTCCAAGCCTCCGCTTGGTTTCCCCTATGTAGAGGAAGCCACACCGGGTACAGTGGATACAGTATACCACATTGGCAGATGTGCAGGTGAACCTCTGCTTAATGTGGAATGTCATCTTGGGGCCTGGGATAGGGGTGAGGGAGGAGGTGTGGGGACAAGTGTAGCATTTCCTGCGGTTGCAGGGGAAGGTGCCGGGTGTGGTGGAGTTGGAGGGCAGTGTGGAGCGAACAAGGGAGTCACGGAGAGAGTGGTCTCTCCGGAAAGCAGACAGGGGAGGGGATGGAAAAATGTCTTGGGTGGTGGGGTCGGATTGTAAATGGCGGAAGTGTCGGAGGATGATGCGTTGTATCCGGAGGTTGGTAGGGTGGTGTGTGAGAACGAGGGGGATCCTGTTAGGGCGGTTGTGGCGGGGGCGGGGTGTGAGGGATGTGTTGCGGGAAATACTGACTGAGGACGAACGGTCAGTCCTTAGCAAGGGGCTCACCTTTGTTCCCCTACAACCACACATCAACGAATACCAGTCACGGTTGGACGTAGAGCAGTTTTTCCGCCGTCTTCGCCTCCATGCCTACTTCTTCAACCGGGAACCTAACCCTCCTTCCACTGACCCCTTCACCCGCTTCCAACACAAGTCCTCCTCCTGGGCACCACCCCCAGGCCTCCTACCCTCCCTCGACCTCTTCATCTCCAACTGCCGTCGAGACATCAACCGCCTCAACCTCTCCACCCCTCTCACCCACTCCAACCTCTCCCCCGCAGAACGGGCAGCCCTCCGCTCCCTCCGCTCCAACCCCAACCTCACCATCAAACGCGCAGACAAGGGTGGCGCAGTGGTAGTATGGCGCACTGACCTCTACATCGCCGAGGCCAGACGTCAACTCTCCGACACCACCTCCTACCGCCTCCTCGATCATGACCCCACACCCGAGCACCAAACCATCATCTCCAACACCATTCACGACCTCATCACCTCAGGGGACCTCCCACCCACAGCCTCCAACCTCATTGTTCCCCAACCCCGCACGGCCCGTTTCTATCTCCTTCCCAAAATCCACAAACCTGCCTGCCCTGGTCGACCCATCGTCTCAGCCTGCTCCTGCCCCACCGAACTCATCTCCACCTATCTGGACTCCATTTTCTCCCCTTTGGTCCAGGAACTCCCCACCTACGTCCATGACACCACCCACGCCCTCCACCTCCTCCAGGACTTCCAATTCCCTGGCCCCCAACACCTCATATTCACCATGGACGTCCAGTCCCTGTACACCTGCATTCCACATGGAGATGGCCTCAAGGCCCTCCGCTTCTTCCTGTCCCGCAAGCCCGACCAGTCCCCCTCCACCGACACTCTCATCCGCCTAGCTGAACTCGTCCTCACACTCAACAACTTCTCTTTTGACTCCTCCCACTTCCTACAGACTAAGGGGGTGGCCATGGGCACCCGCATGGGCCCCAGCTATGCCTGCCTCTTTGTAGGTTATGTGGAACAGTCCCTCTTCCGCACCTACACAGGCCCCAAACCCCACCTCTTCCTACGGTACATTGATGACTGTATCGGCGCCACCTCTTCCTCCCCAGAGGAGCTCGAACAGTTCATCCACTTCACCAACACCTTCCACCCCAACCTTCAGTTCACCTGGGCCATCTCCAGCACATCCCTCACCTTCCTGGACCTCTCAGTCTCCATCTCAGGCAACCAGCTTGTAACTGATGTCCATTTCAAGCCCACCGACTCCCACAGCTACCTAGAATACACCTCCTCCCACCCACCCTCCTGCAAAAATTCCATCCCCTATTCCCAATTCCTCCGCCTCCGCCGCATCTGCTCCTACGATAAGACATTCCACTCCCGCACATCCCAGATGTCCAAGTTCTTTAAGGACCGCAACTTTCCCCCCACAGTGATCGAGAACGCCCTTGACCGCGTCTCCCGTATTTCCCGCAACACATCCCTCACACCCCGCCCCCGCCACAACCGCCCTAACAGGAACCCCCTCGTTCTCACACACCACCCTACCAACCTCTGGATACAACGCATCATCCTCCGACACTTCCGCCATTTACAATCTGACCCCACCACCCAATACATTTTTCCATCCCCTCCCCTGTCTGCTTTCCGGAGAGACCACTCTCTCCGTGACTCCCTTGTTCGCTCCACACTGCCCTCCAACCCCACCACACCCGGCACCTTCCCCTGCAAGCACAGGAAATGCTGCACTTGTCCCCACACCTCCTCCCTCACCCCTATCCCAGGCCCCAAGATGACATTCCACATTAAGCAGAGGTTCACCTGCACATCTGCCAATGTGGTATACTGCATCCACTGTACCCGGTGCGGCTTCCTCTACATAGGGGAAACCAAGCGGAGGCTTGGAGACCGCTTTGCAGAACACCTCCGCTCAGTTCGCAACAAACAACTGCACCTCCCAGTCGCAAACCATTTCCACTCCCCCTCCCATTCTTTAGATGACATGTCCATCATGGGCCTCCTGCAGTGCCACAATGATGCCACCCGAAGGTTGCAGGAACAGCAACTCATATTCTGCCTGGGAACCCTGCAGCCTAATGGTATCAATGTGGACTTCACCAGTTTCAAAATCTCCCCTTCCCCTACTGCATCCCTAAACCAGCCTAGTTCGTCCCCTCCCCCCACCGCACCACACAACCAGCCCAGCTCTTCCCCCCCACCCACTGCATCCCAAAACCAGTCCAACCTGTCTCTGCCTCCCTAACCGGTTCTTCCTCTCACCCATCCCTTCCTCCCACACCAAGCCGCACCCCCAGCTACCTACTAACCTCATCCCACCTCCTTGACCTGTCCGTCTTCCCTGGACTGACCTATCCTCTCCCTACCTCCCCACCTATACTCTCTCCACCTATCTTCTTTACTCTCCATCTTCGGTCCGCCTCCCCCTCTCTCCCTATTTATTCCAGCTCCCTCTCCCCATCCCCCTCTCTGATGAAGGGTCTAGGCCCGAAACGTCAGCTTTTGTGCTCCTGAGATGCTGCTTGGCCTGCTGTGTTCATCCAGCCTCACATTTTATTATCTTGGAATTCTCCAGCATCTGCAGTTCCTATTATCTCTGAATCTCATGAAGAATCCACTTACAAATTTCCAATAACACCACCGCCACCACCACCATTTTCTCAAGGGCAATGCAGAGTGAACAATAAATGTTCGCCCAGCGAGTGACACCCACATCCCATAAATGAATTTTTAAACAATGCAATCATTGTAGGTGAAGTTCCCAACTAAAGCATAATTTTCTAAAATCTTGATATACCGCAACCACAGGAAATGCTAAAACAAGACTGTATTTGCCCTTCACCTGAATATAAAAGATACCTTTCCATTGTTTCAAGGGAGAGCCGGGAAGCTCTGTTCTGTGTTGTGCGAAATATATATTCCTTAAGCAACATTAAAAACCAAATTATCTCATTATTATTTCCTTGCTGTTTATTGAACCTTGCAGTTATTGAACTGCATCCAGTGTTTCTTCACTTCCTATGCTGCATTGGTAATGACAGTTCCAAAGGAACTTTATTGAATAATTATAAAATATTTGTGATCGTACCGAAGGCATGAAAAATCCAATATTTAAATGTAAGTCTGTCTTTTATGCTTTTGACTCTATCAGTGATGCAAAAAGCTAGAGATTGGAAGGTAATTTTCTGAGTCTGCAGAAGTGAGGTTCTTCAATGCTAATACACTGTTGAAAAGTTACATTCACAGTGCATGGTTATAACTTATTGCAAAAAAAAAGAAAAGAAGCCAGAAAAACTTAGGAGATCAGGCAAAATCTGTGACTAGAGAAATAGAGTCATCCTTTCAGGTCAATGACCTCTCATCAGAACTTCTGCTGAGATTTTCCAACACATTTTGTTCTTATTTCAGATTTCCAGTTTCCACAATTGTTTGCCTTTGTCATAATTTGTTGCATGGTTCGTCAGAGCTCATGAATTCCTTTAGAAAGGTACACCGAACAAAATATGTAAAACTGGAGCACATGTTTGAAGAAGGGGAGGTTAAGAAATATGTGCTTCATTTATCTGGGCAACCTTAAATAGAAATGTGTTTGGTCCCTGTATACATTATAACTGCCAAGTATGAATTCTTGTTGAGGAAGGATAGCCTATGTCTTTACCCTAAGAACTTGGCATAGAGAACATTAAGGAGCCCTTAAACTAATTATTAATAACGTTTGAACCTTTTGTATTGATCAATACCATTGCACACAAAATTAAAATTGCAATCAGTATTTGTCAATCCTACAACATTGATCAGTTTTCAATGCATAATGGGGATGCCAGTACTCTCAATGAAATAAACCATGTCTCCAGATCTCTGTTTGCTTCAAATATGTCAATGAATGAACTTATTGTGCTAACGATATGACAATGTAATCCTTACAGTGCTTAACACTTCACAAGCTGACAAATAACCTTAGGGATGAATGCAAAGGCAACATTTACAATCTGGTTTCTGGTCTAAAAGGGATACCAGGATTCAAGGAACAGAAATATATAGTTAATCTTAGAGTGGAAATCTTCAACCGATAAATTGGGGCTGAATGTTACATGGCGCTGTAGCCCATATGTTCCCCTTAAAAATGTCAGGGTGGATGTCCACCCCATTATCTGCCCCACAATAATTTAATGCTGGGATTAGCCAGCAGCTGTGACCACAGCTGATACTACTGGAACCCTCATCATGCCAACAGGCTCAGGTAAATTCTGGGATCATTGTTCTCTGTGAACAATGGAACATTAAAAATAGAAGCAGGAACAGACCATTCAGCCCCTCAAGTTCTGACGAGCCATGGATGTGTCATAGGCTATCCAAGTCCAGCAATTTGCCTTCGTTCACAATAGCACTTCAAAAAGTACACACATTCAAAAAGAAAAACATGATCCTTGTACTTACGACTCTTGTTTGGTAGGGTTGAAATCACACGGCGAACATCTTTGTTCAGTGTTAGGAGCGTAATATTGATGTCACCATGAATGAACAGAATGCTTGCTACCCTTGTTGAGTTTCAATGGTATCCACACAATCCTGTAAGGTCAAACTTTGATTGGTATTCAGCAGAAGGAATGCAACATTTTAAAAGAGCCAATGTTGTCAGTTGTATGAACAGATTTGATTCATTCCAATAAAATGATTACAAACAGTTGACAGCAAAATAATTTGTTCTTTATTTTAAAGTAGGAATTGGGAAGATAGATTTCCAAATAAAAGCTAACTAAAATTACAGTCTTGTTTTCATAATTAAGTGATACTAGCGAGTTTTGAGAAGATTTGTAGCTCAGGTTGAGGTTCTGGATGTGAGTTTGTTCGCTGAGCTGGAAAGTTAGTTTTCAGATGTTTTGTCACTTTTTTTTAATTTGAAAAAATATACTTTATTCATAGAATGTACAAAACATAAAACATTTATACACCTACCCAGTCATGCAAGCCACTGCGGGTTACCCAGGGGGTATGTACACCAACTAAAGGAAAAAACAAAACAAAGAAAGAAAAACAAAGCAAAGAAAATACCCCGGCAGTCGTCTCCCCGCACAGTCCCTGTTGGCCCCCTGACCAGTTGGGGAAGGCGCCAGCTGGGCCCAGGTACAGGATAGGGCCCTTTTTTCTATTCTGGACGAGGGGTTTCATACGGTGGTCTTTCCCCACCGCGCCTTGGCGGCGGCTGCCCCAAGCTTTAGCGCGTCCCTCAGCACGTAGTCCTGGACCTTGGAGTGCGCCAGTCTGCAACACTCGGTCGGGGTCAGCTCTTTCAGCTGGCAGACCAGCAAGTTGCGGGCAGACCAAAGAGCATCTTTCACCGCATTGATGGTCCTCCAGGCGCAGTTGATGTTGGTCTCAGTGTGCGTCCCGGGAAACAGCTCGTAAAGCACGGAGTCCTGTGTCACGGAGCTGCTCGGGACGAACCTCGACAAATACCACTGCATCTCCCTTCAGACCTCCTGCGCATAGGCACACTCCAGAAGGAGGTGATAGACAGTCTCATCCCCACCGCAGCCACCTCGAGGGCAGCGTGCGGTGGCGCAGAGATTCCGGGCATGCATAAAGGATCTCACTGGCAGAGCCCCTCTCACCACTAGCCAAGCAATGTCCTTGTGCTTGTTTGAAAGTTCTGACGATGAGGCATTCTGCCAAACGACTTTGGCAGTCTGCGTGGGGAACCACACAACGGGATCCACCCTCTCCTTTTCCCGAAGGGTCTCGAGAATACTGCGTGCTGACCACTGCCTGATGGCATTGTGGTCAAAGGTGTTTCCTTTCAAAAATTTCTCCACGAAGGACAGGTGGTACGGGACAGTCCAACTACTCAGAGCGTTCCGCTGCAACAAGGCCAGGCCCATCCTTCGCAACACCGGGGACAGGTAGAACCTCAGTAAGTAGTGACACTTGGTGTTTGCGTACTGAGGGTCTACACACAGCTTGATGCAGCCGCACACAAAGGTAGCCGTCAGGGCGAGGGTGGCATTCGGTACGCCCTTTCCCCCATTTTCCAGGTCTTTGTACATGGTGTCCCTGCGGACTCGGTCTATCCTCGACCTCCAAATGAAGTGGAAGATGGCCCGGGTGACCGCAGCGGCGCAGGTCCAGGGAATAGGCCAGGCCTGCACCACATACAACAGTACCGAAAGCCCCTCGGACCTGACAACCAGGTTCTTACCCGCGATGGAGAGGGACTGGAGCGTCCACCTGCCCAGCTTCTGCTTCAGTTTGGTGATATGCTCCTCCCAAGTCTTAGTGCACGCCCCAGCTGCACCGAACCAAACACCCAGCACCTTCAGGTAGTCTGTCCTGAGGGTGAAGGGGATGAAGGAGTGGTTGTCCCAGTTCCCGAAGAACATGGCCTCGCTCTTACCCCTATTGACTTTGGCACCCGAGGGCAGTTCAAACTGGCCGCAGATGTCCAACAGCCTACTCACCGACCGACGATCGGTGCAGAAGATGGCGACGTCGTCCATGTACAGGGACGTCTTGACCTGAAGGCGTCCGCTGCCTGGGATAGTCACGCCCTTCATGCTCACGTCCTTACTGATGGATGCAGCGAAGGCCTCCACACAGCACACGAACAAGGCAGGAGAGAGTGGGCAGCCCTGCCTGACTCCAGATCTGACGGGAAAACTGTCCGATTCCCACCCGTTGATCGAGACTGCGCTAACGATGTTGGTGTAGAGCAGCCAGATCCAATTGCGGATGCCCTCCCCGAACCCCAATTTGGAGAGGACGTCCCTCATGTAAGCATGAGAGACCCTGTAGAAGGCCTTCTCCTGGTCCAGGCTGACGAGGCAGGTGTCCACCCACCTGTCCTGTACGTAGGCGATCGTATCCCTGATAAGCGCGAGGCTCCCAGCGATCTTCCTGCCCGGCACAGCACAGGTTTGGTCAGGGTGAATCACCGACTCCAGGACAGACCTGACCCGGTTGGCTATGACCTTGGCCAGGATTTTGTAGTCCACGTTCAATAGTGAAATGGGACGCCAATTCTTAATTTCTTCCCTCTCCCCATTCCTCTTGTAAATGAGGGTGATGATGCCCTTCCTCATGGACTTGCACATTTCCCCTGCCCGAAGCGCACTATCGTACACCTCCAGCAGGTCCCGGCTGACCAGGTCCCACAGAGCGGAATACAGCTCGACCGGTAAGCCGTTGCTCCCGGGAGTCTTATTCCTCTCCAAGGACTTGAGGGCTCTGGTCAGCTCATCCATGGATATCAGCCGGTCCAGCCACTCCCTCGTGCCGTCGTCTAAGACCTCCGTGATAGACGACAGGAACGACTCAGAGGCCGTGCTGTCCATGGGCTTCGTGTCGTACAGACCGGCATAGAAGGATCTGCTGTCAAAATGTCGGCCGAGTCAACATTACCGAGCCATCGTCCTCCTTCAGCCAGCTAAGCACAGAGCTCTCTTTGTGCACCTTCTGAAAGAAGAAACGCGAGCACGTCTCGTCCTGCCCCACGGAGCGGACCCTGGACCGGAAGATTATCCTGGAAGCCTCCGCGGCAAAGAGCGAGGCTTGCTGGCCCCTCACCTCGCGGAGGTCCTCCGTGACATCAACCCCCAGCAACTGCAGAAGGAGCAGGTTCTGCATCCTTTTCTCGAGTCGCGACAGCTTTCCCCGCCTCTCTCTCACCTTCCGAACACCCTTGAGGACAAAGAACCTCTTGATGTTCTCCTTCACTGTCTCCCACCAGTTGCCCGGAGACTCAAAGAGGGGTTTCACGGTTCTCCAACCGGCGTATTCCCTCTTAAGCTCCTCAATGTTCTCTGGGGTCAACAGAGTCGTGTTGAGCTTCCACGTCCCCTTGCCGTCCTGCTGGTTGTCCTGTAAGTGACAGTCGGCCAGCAGGAGGTAGTGGTCAGAGAAGAACACCAGCTCAACACCGGTAGACCTGACCGAGAATGCCCGTGACACAAACAGGAAGTCCATCCTTGAGCGAATAGACCCGTCTGGCCGCTACCAGGTGTATCTCCACTGCGCTCCGTCTGCAGGGGTGCTGAAGACGTCGAGTAGCTTGGAGTCCTTCACCGTACCCATCAGGAATCTGGACGTGACGCCCAGTTGACACCCCCCCACCCGCTGTCCCCACGCCGGATCTTCCATCTGCATCGATAATGCAGTTGAAGTCTCCGCCTTGGATGACCGGCCTGGATGTAGCCAGCAGGGGTGGAAGCCACTGCAGGACGGCCAACCGCTCACTCCGTACCGCTGGGGCGTACACGTTGATCAGCCTCATGGGAGCGTTCCTGTAGGTGACGTCAGCCACTAGGAGGCGCCCCACCACCACATCCTGAACTTGAGAGATGGTGAAGTTGCACCCCCACAGCAGAATAGCCAGGCCCGAGGAGCGACAGTCGTTACCCCACGAACAGATCGAAGGGCCACAGGTCCAGGCGCCGGACCATTTCCCGTACCTGCCGAGGTGCGGTATCCCGCACTCCTGCAGAAACAGGAGGTCTGCCTTGACGGTGTTCAGGTAGGCCAACGTGGACACACATCTTGCGGTGGACTTGACGCTGCGCACATTAACGCTCACAATTCGTACCCCCATTGTGGGCAGTGACTGCAGTACGGTCCTCGAGTCCAAGGTCCAGCCTCTCCATCTGACCCTTCATGCTCATTGCCCGGGTGAACTGCTGGACGCTGTCCGGGCTCAGAAAACCGTCCGTGCTGCCTTTGGGTGGCATTCCCCCATCGGGGGTATGGAGGCAGGAGAGTCCAGCTCTGGGTCAGGTTGGGGGCGCATTGTTTCCTGCTTCCCGCCTGCAGGTTCCAGGGGCCCCTCCAGGGCCCCAGCGGCACATGGCTGGGTGTCGGAGGGAACCTCAGGACACCTCCCGTCCCCTGGAAGCGGGGTGCTGCTTTCCTTCTCAGTGGAAGTCTTCAGCTTCTGCTTTGGGCGGGCCTCCTCCGAATCCCCGTCGTCAGAGGAGCTCTTATAGACTCCATGTAGCTGCCTCTTCCCGCCTGATGGTTGCAGAGCTGGGGCCCTCTGGCACGCCTTCCTCCTCGCCTTCTGGACCGTCGTCCACTCCCCTGGGTCACCTGTCGCCTCCTCCATCGACTCCGGGTTGTCGGGGGGAGCGGAGACTGCAGGGGCGCTTTGCTGGCCTCGGGTCCATCCTGCGGGGCTGGTCCCTCCTGCACGACCTGGCCCTCCTGCACACTGGGGGGGGTCCTTGCAGGGGCCTGGCGCCTTCCTCTCCTCCGGGAGGGGGGGGCTTGCCCCGCATTGCCCCTGCTGGCAACCTGGGCATAGGTGGTCCCCAGCCGCGGGCATGCCCTGTAGTTATGGCCCGCTTCCCCGCAAAGGTTGCAGCTTTTTTCTTTTGGGCATTCCTTTGCAAGGTGTCCCTCCTCCCTGCAGATGGTGGCTTTGCAGTCGGCCGCCACGTGACCTGACCTACCACAGGCATGGCAGACTTTGGGTTGCCCTGCGTAGGTCAGGTAGCCCTTGCTCCTGCCGACCGCGAAGCTGGACGGTGGGTGTACAATGTTCCCGTCCACGCCCCATCCTCAGCGTCACTCTGACCTGCCTCTTACTGGTCCAGATCTTGAAGGGGTCCATGATGTTGGTTAGGTCCCCTTCCACCTTCACGTACCTTCCAAGGAAGGTCAGGACATCAGCTGCTGGCACATGCGGGTTGTACATGTGTACAGTCACCATACGGCTCCTCTGCGCTGGCATCATGAACAGCGGGACAGCGGTCAATACAGAGAGGGGGCCCTCACCTCCTTTTTCCTTGAAAACCTCCAGGAAGCGCTCGTAAAGCTTGGCATTCCTGAAGGTTACATCGTAGAAACCTCCTCCGGGGAAATCCTGCAGGCAGTAAATGTCCATAGCAGCGAACCCACAACAGTCCAATAGGACCCTCTTCACGAAGAAGGTGCGGTCCACATGTGCACCTTCATCCACCTTCTTTACGGAAACACGGATGGTGTTCCGGACCCCCTGACCCAGGGCACGAGCACTTGCCGCACCCATCGTTGCAGGCTGGCTGCTCCCCTGAACCAGTGTTAGGTCGAAGCCAGCATTAAGATCCACCGGTTGCAAGGGTGCACAGCCAACCTGACGTCTTCCTTCCACCTCCAACACAGTCACGCTCTCCTCTTCTCGGTCAACAAAAGAGTGGGTCTTTATTTTGTTCCGGATGTAAGCTGGTTCACAGAGCTGGAAGGTTCATTCCCAGACAATCCGTCACCATTCTAGGTAACATCATCAGTGAGCCTCTGGTGAAGCGCTGGTGTTATGTCCCGCTTTATATTTACCTGTTTAGGTTTCCTTGGGTTGGTGATATCATTTCCTGTTCTTTTTCTCAGAGGATGGTGGACGGGCTCCAAATCAATATGTGTTTGTTGATGGAGTTCCGGTTGGAATGCCATGCTTCTAGGAATTCTCGTGCGTGTCTCTGTTTGGCTTGACCTAGGATGGATGTGTTGTCCCAATCAAAGTCGTATCCTTCCTCATCTGTATGTAAGGATACTAGTGATAGTGGGTCATGTCGTTTTGTGGCTAGTTGATGTTCATGTATCCTGGTGGCTAGCTTTCTGCCAGTTTGTCCAATGTAGTGTTTGTCACAGTTCTTGCAAGGTATTTTGTAGATGACGTTCGTATTGCTTGTTGTCTGTATAGGGTCTTTTAAGTTCATTAGCTGCTGTTTTAGTGTGTTGGTGGGTTTGTGAGCTACCATGACGCCAAGAGGTCCGAGTAGTCTGGCAGTCATTTCGGAAATGTCTTTGATGTAGGGGAGCGTGGTTATGGTTCCTGGGCATGTTTTGTCTGTTTGTTTGGGTTTGTTGCTGAGGAATCGGTGGACTGTGTTCATTGGGTACCCATTCTTTTTGAATACGCTGTATAGGTGATTTTCTTCGGCTCTTCATAGTTCCTCTGTGCTGCAGTGTGTGGTGGCTTGTTGAAATAATGTTTTAATGCAGCTTCGTTTGTGGGTGTTGGGATGGTTGCTCCTGTAGTTCAGTATTTGGTCCGTATGTGTTGTTTTCCTGTAGACGCTGGTTTGAAGTTCCCCACTGACTGTTCGCTCTACTGTGACATCTAGGAATGGCAGTTTGTTGTTGTTTTCCTCCTCAACCAACCCAAGGAAACCTAAACAGATAAATAGAAAGCGGGACATAACACCAGCGCTTCACCGGAGGCTCACTGATGATGTTACCTAGAATGGTGACAAAACGTCTGAAAACTAACCTTACAGCTCAGCGAGCAAACTCACATCCATTGAGTGATACTGACTACAATAATTTTTTTTTATTAACATCTTAGTTTTAATTACTTCAGTAAGAGGAGATCTCTATAGATCCCAGTAAATTACTACCCAGTAGAAAATTTGAGAAGATTGAATGACAGATAATTTGCATCTGAGTGACAAGATCAAATCTAATTTCACTATTTAGTCATTAACATGAATGATGGCAATATGTAGGTGAGGAAGTTCATCTGGGAGAAACATGGAAAACAAAATCAAGAAACAAAGCAGGAAATGCACATGCTTTACAGCTTGCCAAGTAAACCAGAAGCAGCCCAATAAAAAGCTAGGTTTCAGATTTTCATTTAGGAATAGTGAATAAATTACAGGAACATTGAAAAATCAAAAATACATCCTTTTTGAAGAGGTGAATATGAAATTAAAAATAAGCATATTTTCTCTGTAAATCTACTGACCAAGCTTATTTTGGTAAAGTATTGGAAATTTACATTTTACACTTCGAACATGGATTGAATAGCTGAGCAGAAGTGCTTGCATGTTGAAAGTGATGTTTAAATACAAGCATTTTGTTTCCTGAATCAACTCTCAGCTCACGACACCAAGAGTTTGCATTCTTCTGTGGTAGGTAACACCTGCAATCAAGCTAGTGAATGAAACATGACCAGATTTTATTAATCAGACATTCACATCTCAATGTGATGCCACTGGGATCAGCTGGCACAAAATCATTGAGAGGCATACAATATCTGGCAAAGGAACGCATCTCCTCTCTCTGAGTGAATGTTGGGCTGAAGCTACCAGGAAGGAGGGAACAGAGCACCGCCTAGGCTGTTTGACACACCTGGCACCACTTCATAACTCTTCCTTTTCTTCCAATCATGTCAGTCTGAAGGACCTATATCAGCAAACCTTCTCGTGCAAAAAATGGAAGCTTGCAGCAAAGATAGGTACCTGCCACAGGGACTCATGAATTACAAAGCACCAGCCAAAAAAGAAATAGAATAAAATCACAGCAATTGAATTTAAAAGTCTTGGAACACTTATCTTCAAAACCTACAGAGCCTTTAATGACTCTCTCACCTCCCATCCTTTTCATCCAATTTCATTGGACATGCTGAGTGGGCAAAAACCTGGCATGGCATAATTCCCATTCTGCAAGTGTTAATGCAGTGTCAGTTGCCTATTTGAGACTTTGTTTGCACAGACATTCAATGGAATCTCATTATGAATTTTGAAATTCCAAAATATACTAATGAACTAATTAGTAGGGATTGTTGCCTTTTGTATCTACCAAAGTTTAACCGGGAATTTAGTGGAAGTTCCATAAACCTGAATATTGCATCAGATTTCCTGGTCTACACTACTGCCAAGGAGGGGGCAGGATGAAAGCCATAGGCTCCTTGTATCTTCGACTTCCACAGAATGGTTGGCAGATGTGGGTCTAGTCAGAGCCCAGAGCTACCCAAGGATTTTAAAACATTGTTTACATGGCTCTCTCATAAAGGTTTTAGCTGTCATTGTGTGTTTGGGATGGTATGGCATACTTGGCCCCTCCTCATTCCAGCAGCCAATAGGAATTTCATCTTGGAGTTAAATTAGCGAAACTCTTCCTGTCAGCGAAAATGCAGAGGTTCCTGATGGACTCAACCCTAACGTAAGACAGGTTGTGGAGCCAAACATTTTCAGGATATATAATACTGCTGCTTTCCATAAGAAATCTCTGAATGCAGCATGTCTGGAAAAAAAAAGCATCAATAATATTTGGGGAGGAAAGATTCCATTCCCGACGTATAGCACACAAGTACAGCAAACTTTTTTTAATTAACCGGCACATATGAGTCCCGCAGTGAGCCGGTTGACAGAATATTCCGGATAATCAAGACATATACGTATATGCGCGAACTGGAGTAAATCCCATGTGAAGCGTCAACTCATCAACATCCCCCCCAAAAAACTATGTAAAAACATCAATATACCTTCTAAAATGAATGTTAGAACACACCATAACTAATAGAAACGTAATGCAAGGAGCATGCACATCACTATGCATACTTTATTTACAGAATAAATACTCGAATATTGCTGGAGATCGATGTATCTGCGGGTGGGGTACCGGTTTATCAAGAGTGTCTGCCACCAGGTTCCGGTTAAAACTTTGTAATTTGTAATTTTTTGGTAATACAGACTTGATACATTGCTAACGAGAGGTATGAATTTAATTAGCCATCATCAAGTCTGAAGCCGTAACTGGAAGAGGTTACACTTATTCCCAATAAGGCTCTGTTCTTTGCAGGTAAATAGCATACGTCCACCCATTGCACCTCTTTTAAGGAATGAAATGTCAATGGAACGAGTCAATCCCTGTTGTATCTCCACAGCAATGTGCTGACCAATCATAATTGACTGGCTTGGCTTGAATTTAACTGAGCTAGTAAACAGCTCTGTTGTCTCTCCATGCCAGCCCAACCAAACAATAAACCCTAATAAAAGTCGAAAGAACTGTGGATGCTGTAAATCAGGGACAAAAACAAATCTGATGGAAAAGCTCAGCCGGTCTGGCAGCATCTGTGAAGGAAAAATCAGATTTAACATTTTGAGTCCAGACCCGAAACGTTAACTCTGATTTTTCCTTCATTGATGCTGCCAGACCTGCTGAGCTTTTCCAGCAACTTTGTTTTTGTTCCAAAAAGAAAACCCTATTTTCCAACTGTGTAAATCATTGCGTCCTTCTAAAGTTGTTATTTCCCCCGTCTCAGTCCTGACAAGTGCAAGACAAAAAGCTTCAACCTTTATAACATTTCAACAAACCAAGTATTTTACGTTTAATTCATCAATATCTTTGAAGTTGATTGCTGGAGCTTTGCATAGCCCACATCAGTGTCCCACTTTTTAGTCATTTAATGTCGTCTTTTTACTCAATGTAAATTTTGGGAGGCTTGTGGTAAAATTGCTGAATGTTGCGATTCATCCTCAACCTTGACCATAAATATGTATTTCAAAAAAAATCACTTCCCTTTCATTGCACATCTGTTCAAGAATGGTGTTGCTTTGTTGAGAATATTTTGCTGATACATTCACACTTTTCTGTTAACAAACCCTGAAATAATTGCTTAAAGGTTTACATTTTACACTATAGCAATCTCTTGTCAACCCCGATTTGCAATTGGCTTCTCTTTAAAATTCTTCAAAGCAATATGAGCTTTCCATGGCTAGCCTGCTGAAATGGGATCGGGGTTTTAAAACAAGCATGAACTAATGCAATTCTTGCTTGATTCATTCAAATTTTACTGGGAAAATTGAATGAAAATCTTCTCAACTAGCATTGAGAAAATATTAGTTAACTGCTGTATAGTTGCAAAACATCTATGACATGTTTATCCCAAGGATAAAGCTTTCATTTCAGAGGCATCAGAAATTAACGTTCAACAATCTGTGAAGTTCATTGTAAATTATTCAAGAACAACTTTTGTTGTGTCTGATAAGAATATCTGTAAATACATTCCTGCAATTAAGCTAGAACACACTATAAGGTTACTGCCTGTTCTTACTATCCTTATACTTAGAGCTCATACTTTGTTTCACAGGAATGTGTGCATTCATGGGCATTTTTGAAATGTCTATATATTAGCAGCGGTCTAGTTGTACATTTGCAACCATAAGTCAACATCTTTCCCCAGTTTAGCATAATCAAGCACAGAAACAAAAAGAAAACTGATAAGAAATGAAACAAAGGTCTATGTTGATTCAGTAGCATGAGATTTTTATTAATGTAGTGTCACAGTACAGGCAGCATTGCACTTCAGTCATGTTTGATAAGCCCAATAATTGTGTTTACCTCAGGAGACTAATCTCTCATTCCTTTATGAACAATATTGATGCATTCCCACAACAAGATGCTCTTCCATTAATGAATAGTGAACACTTCTGCATTATTCAATGTTATTCTGTTTAAATCTGGTCATGAGTCATACTTTAGCAGAAATAAGCCATTTTCCCAAAATGAAAATCTGTCAGTGACCTGGTCATTTCAGGGAATTAAGATATATTTATTTTGAATAACCACTTTATTTTCACCAACAAAAAAGTTCATGTCAACAGAGAAATCACTGCTCATGCCATAGGACCACGAGTTGGTGGAAACACATTTCCATTGCTAATTATTTCCTTTAGTGTGCTGAATGATTACATTACTGCAGGGAGATTTCAGTGTAACAATGAAAGGGAGAAAGAATTTATTTTATGATACTGTAAATGAAGAAATGGTTAGTATACACATGCACAAGGTTGGTTTAGCTCAGTTGGCTGGACTGTTGGTTTACAAATGCAGTGTGACGCTAACAGAATGGGTTCAATCCCCACACTGGCTAAGGTTATCACGAGGACTTCCCCTTCTTGATCTTTCTCCACACCTGAGGTGTGGTCACCCTCTGGTTAAATCATGACCAGCCTCTCTTGAATGAACAAGAGTCTGGTAAGATTATGGTGACTTGATTTGACACATCTGTGTTTCTATTTCATACAATATATTGAAATTGCACAGAAAATCAATTTACTAGAAACTGAGGAAAGTAAAATGTCACAATTTTCAAAAGCTATAAAAGGATAGCCAGTATTTAAAGTGAAAGAAAGCAGTTCTGAATGTGATTTCCAATTTTAAACAAGAGCAATTTGGTGAAAAGTTGATATTTGGTTAGTGGCCTGGGTTTGTTATTCAATATGACTTTTAAGGCTGGAGTTTTAATAACATAGTGTAAATATAATACTTGCTGTCAATTTCTCTTCAAGGTTATCAGGAAAGTGCATATTACATACTCTAGCAAGCAATGTGGCACTATTTTTTGAAATTACTTATGATTGAAATCTGTAAAAGCTCAGCAAAGGTGCAGGTCTGACCTCAGCAATTGGAAAGGCATTGCACTGCTGCTGTCCTCAAGTATTGATGCCAACACAGCAGGCGTGAGTGGAGGACAGCTGCTGATTACAGGGCAAGGTACCCAAATATAAACTGAAATATAAAATGGAATGCACTCTAAAAATGCAGGAGCATGCTATTAAGATGTTGGAATGCTCAAAAAGGCGTCACCTGGAAATCAGTGTCAACGAAAGTGAGATCATATATTGTAGCTGAAAAAAAGTTATAGAGAGGGGAGAGTTAGTTGATATGAATGAGCTAAGGGATTTGGGGATTCAGGTTCATAAAGTATTAAAAATAACACCTCAAATGGATAAGGCTATAAAGAAAGCTAATGGAATATTGGGTTTTATGGCGTGACATATAGAACATAAAAGGTCGGATGAAATGATGAAGTCACATAATTCCTTGGTTACACCCTAGGTGGAGTAGTGTCAGCAGTTTTGGGTTTCACACCATAAGGATCACGTTGAAGAAATTGAGAGGGACCAGTGCAGATTCACTAGGATTGTTTGAGAAAATACCAATAAGAAAGAATTGAAAAGTTTGTGTTGTTTTCATTAGAACTAATTAAGAACTAATGAAGTGAAAGTGTAATGTAAAAGAAGTGTTTGAAGAAGGAATGAGAGAGTACAAATAGTAAAAAAAAATTGTCTCGAGTGTTGAGGGACCTGGAATGACAGAGCTCAGAGATAAGATTGAATTGAAGTAATTCAAAGCAGGGAACAAGAAAAAAACATTTGCACAGAGGCTTCTGAAGCAGTGGAATGAGCATCTGGGAATTAATAAATGAGACAAAGACCATGTCATCATTTACGTATGGTTTAGATGTATAGCCAAAGACGGTAAAGGAAATGGGAACAAATCAGATGCAAAAGATAGGCCTAATTCTGATAAAGAGGAGAAAACCAACCATGTGTGGATTTTTGTAGACAAATCTTGAATTCATTTACAGTACAATTCTACACTTTGGAGCACAGCAGCACCTCTTATTTGCATTTTTTCTGCAAGGACACTTAACACACAGGGACAGGCACCTGCCTCACAGATTGGACCAGGGTGCAACTCAGGGATCCTCTCTTTCTGTCCAAGTGCTCACTCACATTGCACCTACTTGGATACTCATAACATCACTGCTTTTGCCTGTCTCACCTTACCTTGCCTTTTAGCATAGACACAAAGCCAAGCACATCTTGGCTTGGTTTTCAGTAGTCATTAGTCCAAGGAATGGACATGTCACTAGGTGACAGTAGTACACCTGCCCTCTGTGCCAACAACTGCTATGGCCAGCAAACTGCATGGGACTGAGCCAAATGATCAGGTTTCAAAGCCATAGAGTGTGGTGTTTAGCTACATCAAGGGAAACAACATTCAGTCTGAGATTTCCTACACAGTAAACTAAGGACTGATCCAGTATCAGCCTGGGGACTTGGGCATGGTCAGGCATTCCCTTAGCACGGTTAGGGTCAGGAGCCTTTCCTCATTAGAGATGAGGAATTGAATGTCAAGTACCCTACCACACGTTGTTGGTCTTCCTGCCCTATTATGGGCCATTTTCGCCGGGACAGAGAGAAAGGAAGGGATTGAGTGAGATATTAGTGGGTTGCATAGCTGTAAGTGCTGATACAGGGAAGGCAAGTGATATGGTCTGGGTGAGTGAGAACACTTGGAAACAATTGGAAACCATTTCTTAGTCTGTCCAACGGTGTTTCTGACTCTCTTGACTCCATATCCACCAATCATTTACTTCTAACCACTCCCCCACCCTACCTTCAGCATATGTGCCAACATTTTCCCAGTTACAATCAGTTCTGAAGAATGGTGGCCTGACTTTAAGCATTAACTCTACTTTCTCTGCATAGACGCTGCCAGACCTGTTGAGTTTTTCCAGCAATTTCCTTTTTTGTTTCATATCATCTACTCAATTGCTTATGGCCTGTATTAATGAAAATAAACATGTAGAAAAGTTATAAGAGATAATGGGAACTGCAGATGCTGGAGAATCCAAGACAACAAAATGTGAGGCTGGATGAACACAGCAGGCCAAGCAGCATCTCAGGAGCACAAAAGCTGACGTTTCGGGACTAGACCCTTCATCAGAGAGGGGGATGGGGTGAGGGTTCTGGAATATATAGGGAGAGAGGGGGAGGCGGACCGAAGATGGAGAGAAAAGAAGATAGGTGGAGAGAGTATAGGTGGGGAGGTAGGGAGGGGATAGGTCATTCCAGGGAAGACGGACAGGTCAAGGAGGTGGGATGAGGTTAGTAGGTAGATGGGGGTGCGGCTTGGGGTGGGAGGAACGGATGGGTGAGAGGAAGAACAGGTTAGGGAGGCGGAGACAGGTTGGACTGGTTTTGGGATGCAGTGGGTGGAGTGGAGGAGCTGGGCTGGTTGTGTGGTGCGGTGGGGGGAGGGGACGAACTGGGCTGGTTTAGGGATAAACCCTAAACTCTGGACTGACCTATCCCCTCCCTACCTCCCCACCTATACTCTCTCCACCTATCTTCTTTTCTCTCCATCTTCGGTCCACCTCCCCCTCTCTCCCTATATATTCCAGACCCCTCACCCCATCCCCCTCTCTGATGAAGGGTCTAGGCCCGAAACGTCAGCTTTTGTGCTCCTGAGATGCTGCTTGGCCTGCTGTGTTCATCCAGCCTCACATTTTGTTGTGTAGAAAAGTTATATTGCTTTCTATGCTGAATCAACTTCGACATATGAGCTTAGCTATACACAAGCTGAGTCTTGTGATTTTTATGATTTCTGTACAATTTTAAAAGTGAAAGATAGTGTAGATGTTTTGAAGGTTTGCAGAAATTGATCTCTAAAGAGGAGCAGTACCCTTGATAGAAACTGAGATCTTCTTTAAAGCTGTGTTCTCTGAGCAGTCCATATTCAGTATTTGCTGTGTATCTTGAGACCTCATTCAACTGGACAGTTGTAACCAGTAAACAATGGTATACAAAACATTTCTTCGAGCCACACTCTACTCTGTTACGAATGCAGTGTTTTGAAAAATGAAGTTTTGTTCTTGGAAAGAATAAAAACTTTCCTTCAAATGAAGATAGGCAAGGGGACAATGATTATCAACAACATGAGCAACTTCGCCATCAATATGGGCCGAATGTTTCAGATCATTTATTGACACAATGCAAGCTACCAGCCCCTAGAAAAAGTCTATATCAATAAGTGTTGCAGGTCAGGGGCCAGCCCTCATTGAATCCAGATGAATAAGAAGGAGACGAAGACCCACGGAAGAGATCTCCAACACTTTGACTGGAAAGCTGGAAGCTGCCTTCTCAACATTAACAAGAACAATACATTCTGTACCAACATGCCCTCTGCTTTCAATAAACCATGCTGAATTGTGACATCTATCTACTTTAATTGTCTAATTAACCAATATAACTGCTGATTCTTAGCAAGCTCAATAAACTATCGCCAATTGCTATAAATTGTTGACTGCTTATACTAGATAGCTACAATCATGAACCTTAACCAAAATCAGCACTCTGCTGGTGATTCCTCAATGATTGACTATCTGACCTTAGAGTCATAACATCACAGAATTGTAGAATGGTTACAGTGCAGACAGATGCCATTTAGCCTGTGATATTCATACTGGCTGTCTATATAAGCAATTTACCTAACGTGCTTTTTTTCCCCATAGCCCAGCAAATTAAAAGTCAAATGCATATTGAGTGCTGAATCTCATTTAACAGGGCATTAGTAAACCAGATTCTGACAATCAATGATGTTTCATAGTCACCAGTGATGAGACAAGCTTTCAATTCCAAATGTATTAATTAAATCAAATTCCTCCAGCTGTCATGTGCTTTTGAACCCATGTTGTCAGTGCATTCGTCTAGGATCACTAATCCACTAATGTTTCCCACCTCCCACTTGAACATATATTTTTGACAGGTTTATCACTGCTTCCTTGCTGTTGTACTCCATGTCACCACTTTGGAAGCCATGCATTTTTTTTTAACCACTCCACCAACTTCCCTGCTACCTTCCATGATGAGTACAGATATACCTCCTGGTCCCTACGGTCCTTTAGCATTGTACGCTTTCCTTTTATCTTAACTCACTCCAATCCTCATTAATCAATTCCCAATTTTCTGCAATACATTTTGTCTTCTGCTTGTCCATCTATTCCACCAACATGTCAAAATCTCTTTAAGTTTCAATACGATCTTTCTCACAATTTACTATGCTTCTAAGTTTTATGCCATCCACATTTTTTAAAGTGGTGCCCTGTGCCTAGCTTAGATCATTATTATACGTTAAAGAACAAAGAACAAAGAACAAAGAACAGTACTGCACAGTACAGGCCCTTCGGCCCACGATGTTGTGCAGATCTTCTACCCTAATCCTAAGGTCTATCTGACGTCTACCCCTGTCTTTTCCTATCATACATATACCTATCTAATTGCAGCTTACATGCCCCAAATGAGGCTGACTTCACTACCCTCTCTGGCAATGCATTCCATGCCTCACCATCTGATCTCTCCCCTATATCTACCTCCACTCACTTTAAAACTATGTTCGCTCGTAATAGCAAGCTGCATCCTTCAGTGCGCTATCTACAGTAAATACTGAAGGGAATGTTCAGTGAACAACACACCAATCTCCCATGTCTCAACACATAAATGGCTTCTTTAATCTTTAAGAGGGACCATTTACTTTTGTGTTGTGTTAATGAATTTGAGAATCTGTTTAGAACCCCGGAAACCGATTTACAAAAGGCTGGTTTTAGCCCTGCTGATTTCCCTCTTAAGTAAAGCCATCCCGCCCTTGCAGTCCTCCTGCAATTCACTTGACCCCAGCAGTTCGTATCTGACATATGCATCTTTCTTCCTTAGCCAGAGCCTCAGTTTCTCTACAAGTTGTTATCTCAGATTTTCCAGCATCTGCAGTTCCTATTATCTTTGATATAGTTTTAACCGGACTGTGAAGCCTCTTCTGGGGATGCCTAACCTGAAGAAGTTACATTCCTCTGTGTGGACAAACCTCAGGGGATCTCTCTCCCACTGCAAGTTTCTTGTAATCTCTTGGGCTTTGAAACTGCTTGGCCACGTCCTGAAACCAACTCGGTACTACAGCCACATCACCTTTCTTAGTACCTGCCTGTGGAACAAGGCATTTCTGATGAAGGGGCTAGGCCCAAAATGTCATCTTTTGTGCTCCTAAGATATTGCTTGGCCTGCTGTGTTCATCCAGCTCCACACTTTAGAACATAGAACATAGAAAAGTACAGCACAGTACATGCCCTTCGGCCCACAATGTTGTGCCGTGGATTAATCCGAATCCAAAAATAAAATAAACGAACCTACATTCCCCTCAATTCACTGCTGTCCATGTGCATGCCCAGCAGTTGCTTAAATGTCACTAATGACTCTGCTTCCACGACTACCACTGGTAAACTATTCCATGCACTCCAAACTCTCTGTGTTTAGAACCTCCCTCTGACGTCACCTCTATACCTTCCTCCTAACACCTTAAAACTATGACCCCTCAATCCTGTCCTGGGGAAAAGTCTCTGGCTATCGACTCTATCCATGCCTCCCATTACCTTGTTCACCTCGATCAGGTCACCTCTCTTCCTCCTTCTCTCCAGAGAGAAAAGCCCAAGCTCAGTCAACCTCTCCTCGTAAGACAAGCCCTCCAGCCCAGGCAGCATCCTAGTAAACCTCCTTTGCATTCTCTCCAAAGCCTCCACATCTTTGCTGTAATAGGGCGACCAGAACTGGACACAATATCCCAAGTGTGGTCTCACCAGAGTTTTGTCAAGCTGCAGCATAACCTCGTGGTTCTTAAACTCGATCCCCCTGTTAATGAAAGCCAAAACACCAAAACATCATATGTTTTCTTAACAAGCTTAACAAGCTTATCCACTTGGGTCGCAACTTTGAAGGAAAACTGTGTTAAGAAGAGGAAGAATCCATTTATTGACACTTGGGGAACCCCATAATAAAAATTCTTCCCGGCTATAACCCAAATGTTCACCACTACATTTGTTTCTCGTCACATAGCCAATTTCACATACTTGTTGTTGCTGTCACTTTTAATCCATTAACAAGAAGCTTTCTTGCTTGTCTTGCGTGTGGCAATTTGTCAAATGCCTTTTGGAATTTCATGTGTAACACATTAACTGTATTAACTTCATCAGCCCACTCCATTTGTTGAAAAAGTCTCAAGCTATTGAAACACGATTTTTAAAAGAGATAATAGGAACTGCAGATGCTGGAGAATCTGAGATAACAAGGTGTAGAGCTGGATGAACACAGCAGGCCAAGCAGCATCAGAGGAGCAGGAAAGCTGATGTTTCGGGCCTAGATCCAAAATGTCAGCTTTCGTGGTCCTATGATGCTGCTCGGCCTGCTGTGTTCATCCAGCTCTACACCTTGTTATCTCTTGTCTTTAAAAGATTTGTGCTTGTATTCTTTAATTAACCCACAATTGTCCAAGTGAATATTCATTTTGCCTCAAAATATCATTTATGAATGCTTTTTCACCACCAAAGTTAAACTGGCTGGTCATTGCTGGGTCTATCCCTGTACATTTCTTTTTAAACTAGGATGTAATACTTGCAATTCTTGGGTGCTTAGGGACTGTATCTAAGGAGGATTAGAAAACTATGATCAGTCAAACTGTTGCAACAACAGAAAACGTGTGATGCACTGCCAACATTTCGAGAGATACTGTACACAGCTGTAATGGTGTTAGGGATGTGAATCTCAAACATGAGTAACCTGATGTTTCAGACCTTCATGCTGATGGAAGGTTTGGCTGTCAGTTTGAAATATCAGAACTTGTAGGCAACTGAGTGTCTATGTTGAGCATCACTAGTAGTTTGCATGCTTAGTTAGTCAACCTAAGCACTTTTAAGGAAAGCCTTACCTTGGCAGTTCAGTGCAAGGTATTCTCAACTCTTTGACAGAAGGGGAGTACAGGGGTTTCATGAGAGTGAAGATTGAGAAAGGACACATGAAATTGGGCACACTGTTCGAAGTGTTTCCATGCTGATCCTTCTCCACCTCCTCAATCAGAGATCTGAATGCTGTCTCCTGCCTGGCAGCTGAGCTCTGCCCTTGAGTAGGTGAGGGCATTGGTACATCCCACATTGGCACCAACTCTCAGAGGATATCAGCCAAAAAAGTGTCTGCTCCGTTAGAACAGGGATGTAAACAGCATATTTCTACTTCTGCTGAGGGAATCACCAAGTGAAAGTAACAGAAAAGGAAGAGGGAAGATAGTAGCTGTGTATGGTTAGTCACCTGGTTGCCGAACACTGTTAGATTGAAACATTTCCATTAAATATTTTTGAGTCGTAAACTTTATTTGTCCCATCTTTTCCATTTGTTCGTGTTATCTTCCGGGTGGCCTTCTGCCCTGTGAAGAATGGTGGGTTAAGAATTAAAGGCATGCAATGTATGCCTATGAGAGGAATGAATTGGTGCTTGGCCATGTCTAGACAGCTAATCTTCTCCTGTACACTGTGTTGAGGTTATCACCTCCTGTGTTCCGGAACTCGGTGTATTTCCCTCAGTCATACAGAGTGGTTGAGGAGTACCTTTACTATTGTTTGTATTACTCGTGTTCCTCCTGTTTATCACCAGGGATCACTGCATTCCAACACAGGATACTACTTTCCCGTAATTGGCTGATTGCAGTGACTATAATGACAAGAAAAGTGATAACTGGATATCAGCACTCACCAATATGTCTAGCATCAAATTCCTATTCTTTAGTTTGATGGGAAATTGTATGTGTTGCATTCCTATTTGCTTTTAAATGCTGGGCTTCTGATATTCTGTTAACTTCTGAAAAATGAATATTAGAGAGAAGGGAAAGTAGAAGATACAAGACCAAGGAATGTTTCGAGAAACACAGTATTCTCAGAATTAACTGAAATGGCTTAAACTTGGGTACTATTTTTATTTTGTGCTGAGACAAAGCTATCAGTTGCTCAATGCTTCACTTTAGAGTTTTGATGACCTATATGGAGATCCCACATTAGTTTCATTTGGTCTCCTTCAACAGAGTGGTTCTAAAGGTTCATGGTGTATAGCTGTCGGTCTTCTCTTGTTATTACGTACCCTCTGTAATGTGCTTGGATACAGGGGATGCCTGAGGCAAGTTATGTTCTGATACTTCTTTCCATGTCTCTAGCACGCTATTTGCAATGTGTCTCTGTGAAGACCTGTCTGCAGGTGATTAGGTATGTACTGCACTGAGTCTATACCTGAAAGTGGGTGCAGATCAATTACTCTTCCAAATGTGTATAAAGCAGCTCCACAGCAAAGTGCAGTGTGAAGTTCAGTGTGACTGGAATAAATTTACAGAATGAGAACAGTAGACAGTGAAGGTCTGACTTGTCTTCAGATTGGTGGACAATTGAGTATTCAAGAGAAGATTGCGACACTAGGACCTGAGAACATGGCTCATCTGTATTGGGAACCTCAGCTGACTTGGGAAAATGGTGAAGATAAGATGGTGTTGAACGTCATCTGAGTAGGCTTGGGGTCCAGTTAGACTCAGGCCAGTGTTAGCACCCTGTGGACTTCATTCTGTCTGTGAGGGTTGGTAAAAATTGAGGACGTTGGAAGTGAACTTGTTAAAAGAAAGCAAAATTGTGTGCCTCCTTTAGATCAGTGAAATGTGTAAGCTCAGAATTCAGTGCGGTACAAAATCTAGCATATCAAATCTGCAGCAATAAGAGAGGTGCATGTTGTTCCTTGGACTGAGATCTTAAAATGAGGCTGTACCTGCCCATTCAAGTGAACGTCAAAATTCCACAGCCCTTTTTGAAGAACAGTAGTCATTTATCACTTAAAACCTTGAATATGGATAATCTGATTACGTAATTATAAGTCGTTTCTGAGACCTTACTTTCTGCAAATTGCTTGCCAGTTTTCTTACTTTGGAAAATGATGACATTTCAAAAATATTGGCTGATAATATTTTTGAGATGTTTTAAGGTCATTGTTCCAACAGATGGGAGTATCTTGATTAAAGTCATTTTATGTTGTCTTCCTTTAATTAATTTTGATTTGAATACCCAATTTCTGAAGAGACAGCTTGGTTGACTTACTGCCCTGAAAGTTGTGCTAACCATACGAACAATCAATTGAACAAATATGCAAAAATGTAACACTTGAGACTTTTATTCTCAAATAAATTTTTCCTGTGCAACTAGTACTGACACAAGTTGATCTCCAATCCTGAAGGAGGGCTGACATAGGCCCGTGAAATATAGATTGCAGACAATGCCTGTAATAAACAGTTTTAATGCATCATTTGATATCCCATTAGTTTCAATTGACTTGTCATAGTGAGGAAAGAGGGAGGAGGTGTACCAATATAGATCGTTGTATGTGCCATTGCGTACAATAAATGCCTGAAATGAGTAGTCCAGCTTCCCAGGCTACAGAGCCACTAGTGACCATCTTAAGATCTGGGAGTGGGGCCCACATCCAAACTTAGTATTGCACAGCCAGCTTGTATTTGAGAGAATTGAGAATTGAGAGAAATTGATTCCCAGGCCTTATCAGTACATTTTGCACCAGTGCTGAATGTGACTCCAAAAGTCCAAATTGAGGGAAGTGGAGCAAGCAACAAGGTGAGTGCTATAGCAGGGCATTGATTGTGACTTGTGTGGCCCTTGTGTTATAAGATTCTGAAAGCATTAATGTCTGGAAGGGTGCAAGTAATCCCATTGACTATGATGATGTCAGAGAGCACAGAAGAAGGAGTGCTTGCGGAGACTTCAGTAGAGTCAGACAAGTTACTATGAGGTTGAATGTAGTTTGTAAGTGTGCGGTAAATTAATTTCTACCAAAGTACAAAAACTTTGCAATCCTGAATAGACTCCATCCCAACACTCACCAAAGCCCTGGATCATCTGAAAAGGTATTCTGTGAGTTGAAGCTGGCAAATGAGACTGCTCAGTTCAGGCATTTATTGCAAGCATTAGAACATGCAACCATTTATATTGTCATACCTCCCCCCTCTTTCCTTTCCAGGTCAACTCAATTGAAACCAATGGGATATCAAATGATGCACAGACTGGTGTAGGTGTTCCCACTACTAAACAATGTTTCAGGAACATTTCTCTCCAAAAGATATCAGCTGTAATCAAAATCAATTTTCATTCCATATTTAATCCAATGACTGAGAAACGCACACCCTAAAGATTCCTTATACTGATCTACCTTAGCTTCACTCTGGTCACTGAAAGCAAAGGCTCCACAATATTTCTGGACTAAGGAAAGGGCAAGTAAATCATTTTGGAATCCTCCCCTTGTTTGCGATCAAGTGACTCCTGTGGAGGAATGCTTGCATATTGATCTTCAATGAAACAGGATCAGTTTCAGCTACAATATCCTCTCATGATTCCGTAGCCTGGCAGCACCTACTGTACAAAAATCCACTTAGCTGAAGTGGATGCTGATAGTCACCCAAGTGAAGCTTTACCCCCATGTAAACTATTGCACAGAAGAGGACGGCAGTTTTGGGGGAGAAGGGCTGGACAAGTTGATTATCATTTCATCACTTGAATGTGTATGTGATAGTTGTGGAATTTCAAGCTGCTTTAGCTTTCATTGATTTCCATGGCTGTAATGACAAAAAGGCCCTGGCTCTCTTATGACCATTTTTGGATGAGAAATGTTACCATGGGCTCTGTGTACTTTGGAAACTCTGCTTTCTTTCTGGCCAGGCAGTTATGTGATGTATCACTGCGTCTAAAGCAGCCAATCGTTTATTTAAAGCATGTCATGGATTCATTCCAAGTCACCCATATTACATTCTACAGATTTCCCCTCCAGCACAGTTCAATATGTTCAGTATTCTTCCCTAAATTAATGTCATTTCGACTTCCGTCTCTTCATAAGTAAAATTTAAAAAATAATTTTTTTATGATGAAACATAAAAGTAGTTTTAATTCTGCTATCACAGACCTAATGACTCATATTTTAATAGCTTAATTTATTCTGACACCTTGTGTTCATTATTCAAACTAAAAATAAAAACTTTCCACACATAGTTATCCTTAACAGGGTAACTTGTTATCATCTGAATACCCTTCATTGTATATCTGGACTTGAATTTTCCTGTGGAGGTACAACTTGAAAGTTGCAACTCGGAATATGCCCATTTCCATGCTATTCTGTCCAATTCCACTCAAATTTCCTGCTAACTTCATTTAGATTATATGCAATCACAAAGATTAGTGTAAATCCACCAAAAGCAACTGGGGTCCAAGCAAAGTGTGAATTCAGAACATTTATTCATTTTTTTAGTGCAAAAATTAAAAGAATTAGTCCAAATAACCACCGTTCGTGCACTTCAAGCATAGCATTTTGTGAAACTTGCAACCAGGGAGGTTTGGAGTTTTTAACGAGACATATAATAATTTCAGCATAATGCATTGCAAAATAGAGCAAATTCTACACAGTGATAATTTTGATTAAACAATTGAAAAATGATGACAAAAGTATAGAAAATTTGTTTTATTTCTCCCTGCGTCTACAGCTCTGAGTTTAATTTTCATCCATTTTGAACCGGTGTAACTTTTTTAAAATTACTTTTCAGTCTCAGAGTGGAACCATTATAACAAGATAAGTTTAATGACTGATGAACAATTGTAAAATGATCAAATAGATTTGAATGTATTGTAAATGCACGTGTACATTTCATACATGTTTTCGATGATCCTTTAGGCATTTGTTTCATGTTCCAGTTGCTGGGATTCCTGGGTATAGATACACAGTAAGTTCCATGCCCAGATTCCTATTGATTACAGAACTGCATAAAAGTTATAGAGAGAATTTTGTGGTTCTACTTATTTCAGCTAATAAAAAGTAAATCACCCAGCAATAGAGGCAATTAAAATTATTTAGCACAGTATCCTTTGAATGTTAAGAAGTTGAGCAAAAGCAGTTTAATTTGCCTGATTGATCACAATTTCACTTGCATTTTAGAATGGATGTAAATGGAGGAGTGATAATTAATGGAAAATTTACTTGTTAAGACCTTTCTTTCAGTTCAGCTGTGTGCACGAGATGTAGGGAAGCCCATTGTTTTCCATAAGATTATTAAAATTAAGTTTCTAGTAGAGGAGAGAAAGTGGAAAACATGTCTGTTTGTCTAACATGAGGTGTGTACTCTGAACACTCCCCATCCTCCTTCATGAAACACCATAATTATATGAATCAGTAGGCCATAATACACATTAGCAAGATTAAGGGAAACTGAAGGATGAGCAATGTGCTGCTGAAATCTACCCTTCTAAAGCCGTGCAGTTTATTAGCAGATTTACCCACTGCTTGTTGCTGGTCGTCCTTTTAGGAGTACTAAATTAGTAATTTGAAGCAAATTGAAAATTCCCTGCTCCAGTGGAAGCTCTAACTTTTCAAATGTCTCCAATCTACAATGCACATAAATAAATTAGTCCAAAAACCTACCACACCGGGCCCATCTAGATCAGTTATTCATTCACTGGGTCAGGTGAAGAGCTCTGTTTCAGTAATGTTGACCAATGAAGTCATACAAAAATCAGTCATTTCCACAAGTGGAAAATAGAGAGGACCTGCACTTACATAATGCCTTTAACATATAGAGAAAAATAAAACTGAAGGTATGTGTGCATGATCAGACAAAATTGAAAGCTGAGCCAAAGAAGTGGGGTGCCAAAAGCCTGTTCAAGGAAGTGGCTTTTAGGAGCATGTTAAAAGAAGCGAGGGTAGCAGGGCAAAGTGGGGGACCAATGATGGAATGAAGTCCAATGTGGGGGGAACATATAAAAGAGCAAAGACATTGCTTGCTGAGTTTCCACTTCCTGTGCTGTCATTCAGAATGGGATTTGTCATTTAAAGGAAGGGCAAAGATTAGCACAGCAAGTGCTTACTGTCACTGGCAGATTTAAGGGGCATATAGCTGCATCCTCATTAACCTGACCTTGGCTAGCAACTTGAAAGGTCATTACTCATTGAATTTTTTTTATTCAACTTTATTAATATTTCGTCAGGTGAAGTCATTTTACATACCACACAGCAACTGAAAATCACATTAATTGCACATCAAACTACAATAAATCATTTACTGTCTGCAAAGCCTAAGTCATTCAAGAACGTAGGTTGATTGTGTTTAAACTATTTGAGAAACCATTAGCTTGGGAATAGTTCTACATTTAAATATGTTAAAAAGGGTCATGAAGATTTTGTTCCAGCTACAGTTTTTATTTGTATATTTTTCACTCCCATTTCAGAGATTTATTCAAAGTCTCTGAATAAGGTATGTGCTTTCTCCTGCTGCTTTGAGCAGCTAAATCAACTTTTGAAATCTTCAGTTCAACTTCTTTTTTATTCTTTATCTCTCAGTCGCTCACTCAGTCATATAGAACCTTTTGCTCAACAATTCAGCTGCACAACACACTTATGGCACTATAGGTGCAATCTTGGGTCTAAAATGGCTTCCATATCACGTGCACAGTTCTGCTGTTGACAATGCCAGAAGCCATTTTGGATAAGTCATATCAATTTGAGGGTATCTAGGGAGTATCTATAGGGTACCTAGAGCCCTAGAGCATACAAATAATAATATCAGCGTGTAACAACACATAGTTAGGGTGAGGGTTCTGGTGAAATCTTACAGTTGCTGATGTCTACAGGAAATAAGGTGTCCCATAGTGATGGCCTTAGGAGCATTGGAATAGGAATATGTCATCCTCCTTCTATGGCCACAATATCTTGCCTGAGATAAGGAGACTAAAACTGCAGGCAATCCTCTGGTGTGGTCTAACCAAGCTTCTATACAACTGAAAAAAGACTTCATTACTTCTGTACAAAACTCCCCATTCAATAAAGGCTAACAATCTATTAGCCTCCGTAATAATCTACTGCACCTGCATGTTAACCTTCAGTGACTTGTCATGTACTTCCTTTGTATATCTACATTTTCCAAACTATCACCATTTAAGAAATACTCTGCACATCTGCTTTTCCAACCAATCTGAGCAACATCATATTTTTCCACATTATCTACCATCTATTATGTTGTCGCACATTCATTATGATTGTCCAAATCCTCCTGAAGCCCCTTTATGTCTTCATCACAACGCATATTCCCACTTAGTTTTGTATCATCCACAAATTTGGGAACGTTATATTTTCTCCCCACCTGTTTTACTTGGAGTAGAAGGAGGCTAACTGGAGATCAGAAAGAAATTTTCAAAGTCATGATAGGGCTATGCAGAGAGGGCAAAATTGTCCCTGCTCATAAGTGAATCAAGAACCGGGGGCACTGAATAAAATGTTTTGGAAAAGAAGCAAACGCAAGGTGAGAAAAAAGCAGGGTGTGGTTAGCATCTGGAATACACTGCTTGGAAGTGTGTTGGAGGCAGGTTCAACTGATACATTCAAGAGGGCATTGGCTGGTTGTTCAAATAGAAACATGCAAGTACATGGGGAAAAAGATGGGAGACTCGCCTTTGGTCAGAATGGTCAGATAAATAGCCCAGCCAAAATTAGCTGATTGGCCGTCTTCTGGACCATAATGTTTCTGTGTCCCCAGTTTTAGAGTATCTCCCGGGAGGAAACATCTTCTCAGCATACACCTGGTCTAATTCCATCAGGATTTTATACAATTCAATACAATTATGGAAACATAGAAATGTGGAAACTTGGAGCAAGAATAAACCATTTGGCCCTTCAAGCTGAATGCTCCACCATTTAATCTGATCATGGATGATCCCCTAGCTCAATGCCATATTCTCCTTTTCTTTCCATACCCCATGATGCCTTTACAGTAAAAGAAAACCTACCTGTTTCTTGAACATATTCAGTGACTTAACTTTCATATTCTTCAGTGGTTGGCAGTTCCATACATTCTGCTCTCTTTGAATGAAGAAATGCTTCCTCATCTCAATCCTAAATTGTTCACCCCATTCACCATGACTGTGATCCCCGGTTCCAGACTCCCTAACCAGGGAAACATCTTGCATCGACTGTCTAGTTGTCTGATTATCTCTCATACTTCTAAATTCCAAAGTGCATGGGCCAAACTTGCTCAAACTTTCCTCATTGGATAATCCCTTTGTACCAAGAACCTGTTGAGGGAATCTTTTCAGAACTGTTTCTAAGACAATTATATTCTCTCTTTAGAAACGAGATCAAAGAGTACACAGTACTCCAACTGCAGTCTTATTGTCACACTGTGCAGCTGTAGCAACACTTTCCCCTGTTTATACTCAATTCCCCTTAAGTGTAAATAGAAATGCAGTGACTGGAACAAGGTTGACCAGGTGGATCTCATTGAGTATGAGTTCCCTGATTGGGGTTTTTAATGTTGTCCAATCAGGGAGCCATGGCTGACAGATATAAACAGGACTCTCCGCCTCATTCTAGTGATTGGCTCTGACCTAGCTGCTCCGAGTCCATGCAGTGTTCACATGTCAAAATAAGGACGACTTGGTGACAGGATATCAACGTCTGTAGAGTTCTTTCAATAAGTATCTGCCAAAAGCCAACCTAACTACACTCCCAGAAAGTGGAAAAAAGAGATCTGCAAAAATTGAAAAATAGAGAGATACTGGAACTAATTTTATGCTCCATAGCATTAGCAGGAAATTTATTCAGTAGAATCATAATTGTTTAAGGCGGTTCTTCATGTCCCAATCTGAACAAACGCAAGCTGAAACAGCCTACAAAACTTTAGGAATCTGACCTTCACAAGTTTTCAAAATTAATTTTCACCATATTCCCAGTGTACACCTGATAATTTCAAATCTGAAATTCAATGGAACAATGCTTCCTGTTCAGTGGGATTAGTTACTGCAGCAAAGCCTACACGTACACTGAATTTTGAAATGGATATAAATTGTTCTGGACTATACAAGTTAGTAATATTTTCAGACCAAATTCACCTGCTAAAAATTCACTTTGAGATAACACAGTATGTTTAGCAAATCTAACTGCCCTTGTATAAACTTCTTGCAGAATATAGTTTTCATTTGATTTAATTGTTTATTGAATGGGCTGAGCTGCAAAAGAATTGTAAATGGTAAGTTTTTTGTTCAGTATCCATAGAAATGTAGATCCAAAGTCAATTTGTTCACTTAATATTGCTTGGCAAACTCACAGTACCAGTATGACAATGTAGTGCCGTTATGGATATATCCCAATGGATGAAAGACATATATTCAGATCTTGCTGGACAAATAAGGGTGGGTTCACCACACTCACATCGTTATGAAGACAACAAACAGTCGTACATTTAGCAAATGAAGAAATGTGCCTTTACTTCTGAATCTCAAGAACGTACAGATCAATTTACTTACACAGAAATAGCATCTCACCCATAATGTCCCCATTATATTCTCAGACCTTGCTGGTCTGGCACATTAGTTGTTCATTAATTGTTCACTGCAGAGGGTTAGGATTCATAATTGTTAATGTGCTATTTATTAATCTCCCTGCCATGAAAAGGGAAATTTAAACTTGCGACCCTCGATCCTACAAGCAAAAATTTTTAAGAAGTTATTTTTTCCTGGGATGTAGGTTTCACTGGTAAGGCCAGCATTTGTTGCCCATCCTTAATTGCCCTCTACTAAGTGGCTTGTTAGGCTATTTCAGAGGGCAGTTAAGAGTCAACCACACTTCTCTGGGCCTGGAGTTACAAGTAATCCAAAAGAGCTTTCTGATTCGTAACAAAAGCGTAAACAAGAAAAAAAGTTCCTCATGTAACCTCTGCTTTGTCAGTCAATTTCTGTAAAATCATGTCCTTAAATTGTCGAACCTATATTTGAGTGGAAACAGCATCTGAGTTACATGGGTTATGGTGAGGTTTCTGGTGGATTCGAGCAAGGAGTCCAACAGGGCACATCTCTTTTATGCCTTTGACAAGCAGTGTAACAGTTTCTCACCAGGCAGTAGTGACTTACCTTTATATATTTTCTAATCTAAATTGTTTAGAGATGGCATATAATGAGACTTGAACTCAAACCCCCCAGACTGGAGGTAGGGTCAGTTCCACTGCCCCACACAAACCTTCAGCAGTGCCTTACCAATTTAGGGGGATTATTGCTTGTTAAAAGTCTTGTCAGTGACTCAACTTGCCTCATTAACATACAGACTCCTATCTTACAAAATATTTTAATCAAGCTAGATTTCAAGAAACATCACCATGGAAACCAGAGCCTCCATGTTGCATGTGGGCATGATTCAAGGGCTCCAACCATATGTATCCTTCCCCTGAAGATGTTCATATCCAGCATCAGCAAAACCCTCTCAGACTTGCATTGCGTGGTGCCCTGGGGCTGCTACAGGGATTATTTGCACACACAGATGGACACCCCGCTAAAGGATTGGACCAGGCTGCATCTCAGGGCTGCTCACTACCTGTATGCTTATACCAGAAATGGTTTGCCATGATGTGCTCTGCTAAGTAACGCAGTCACATAACCAAGCAGTATGCTTTGATGGTAAGGCGGCCTCCATCAAGGGGGTGAATGTCTTCCTGTACAGCAGTGAACCGCATCAATCTCACACGGCTCCATGTGCCAACAGCTTATACGGCAAACACACTGCATGTGTAACAAAGAAGTAGCTGTGCTCAAGGTGTTAGGGGATTAGGCCTCACCTAAATCCATGGAGGTACCTGTTAGTCCAGGCGTCCTCGCACAGTAAATATGCCAGTCCATGAGGTGGGCCATCATCTGCTATCTGAAGCACAGCAGCCAGTCAGGCAATTGAGGAGGGTGGGGGTGTGCAGATGTATAGCTACTGCAGTTGGGGAGATTAGTGATCTCAATGCTTCAAGATCACTCAAGGGAATGGGCCATGGTCAGTCTGTACTGACAAAAACTGACAGGAAAAGAGGCTGGGGGCTCTGTCAGTGAAACAATGGGGCTGCTGCTGTGAGCAGGAGACCTGGAAAGGTTGGCATGTTCTTAGGGACTGGTGGCTGCAGGCTGCAGGGAAAGGGGGATGAAATAACTGCATAGAGGCCAGTGTCCTGTCACCAAGTCACCCTTTATGCACTTGAGCACAGTCCACTAGCTGTCCCCTGAACTAAGGAGATTCTAAATCCCCTGGTTATATAGTTTTGTTTTAACCAGTTGTACAGATAATTTTATTAACATACCACCACCAGGAAAAACACTCATGTGCCCAAAGAATCCAATGTCCTATAGTGTCTACCAATGAATCGTTAATATGGCTGGTTCAGAAACTGAACTGCTATTGGTGGCTCACCATAGATTACAGGGAATTAAATAAAACCTCACCAATACACGACACCAACAGTAGCTACTAGTCCCAGAGCCATGATGAGGCAGACCCCCGTAGGCACAATATTTCACCATATTGAACATTTATAATGGATTTTGGTTCACGCCCCTCCACTAACACTGCCAGTATAAATTCACTTTCATATTTCAGGGCCAGCAATGCACAGGGATCTGCAAGACTCAGGGTTTTCACAATTCTCCAACAATATTTCATCAGATGCTCTCTAAAGGGCTGGAGAGGTTTACTGGACTGGATTGCTTGGTGCAATATGTAGACGATCTCCTCCTGCAGGCAGTGACAAGCACCAAACACTTGATCCTGTTAAAGGAACTGTTAATCCTCCACACCATTCCTGGACTAAAAGTTAACCCCAAGAAGGCACAGATCATGAGGTCCAAGGTCTCATACAAGAAAAACCTGACCACTCAGGGCAAACACGAACAGAAGGGGAAAGCATTTGAGGCCATAAGCCATTTGCCCCACCCTTTTGAGGAGTTTATTGATTCCTTTCTAGGCACAGTGGGACACTGTCAGAACTACATCGATAGTTTTATCATGAAAGCTGCCCCACTCTACAGCTTTCTTAAAAGGAATGACTCATGGGATTGGCCTGTGAAGCACACAGATACTCTTGCTGAATTGGACCAGGCCCTAGCACAGGCCTTCATATTGCAAGTACCTGACCCAGAACTCCCCCTCACCTTGGAAGATGTCGGCACAGATATCACATTGACAGCCGTCTTCCCTAACAGCGATGCAATAAATTTGGACCAGTAGCCTCTCTCTCCCGGACCCTTTCACCAGACTAGCAGAGCTCTTTCATACGTGAGAAGGATTTGCTAGCCATGTTCTAGGCAGCACAAGATTTAGCCAATGTTATCAGCCTGAACCCTCAGCCAATCTGCCATTCAACTTTTGCTGGACAGCAGTTTTAGAGGCAGTATGGTCAGCCAAAACAGCACAGCAAGCTGGACCCTAATGCTACGGGGTATGTATACTGCCGTCAAACATACCAAAGTGCTTACCTTGCTAGTCAACAATTTGAGCTGTGGAGGACAACCACATGAGTGTCACATAGCAGCAACAAACGCTGCTGGCAGACAACACTCTCAGACTGCTTGTATTTCCCCCTCCAGCTGACATACACTCAGACAGTATCTATTTCCCCCCACCAACAGATATATACTCAGACACCTGCAACAGTTTAACTGACTTATTGGCCACTGTGAGAAGCCAGAGAATTTGTCTCAGCAGATGGGAAAACATTACCCGCTGATTGGTATTCACCAATCTGCCCAAAGTCACAAATAGGGCACCATTATTGTTAGACTCCACCACAATACTTCCAGATCAGGGAAAATAAGGGCAAAGGAATTGGCTAAGCAGAGTGTCTTTGAAAGAGAACCATGCAACCTCCTCATTCCAGAATAATGATTGCTGTGAGACAATCCAAGGTTGAAAAACTGATACAGGTTTAGACAAGCGATGTCAAGTTAAAGCAAGTACATAGGGAACAAAACCCATTTCATATTAGCAAGTGGGAGGACAAGTTCAGCTCTAAGGACGGACTTGTTCTCAAAGATGGACAGTATGTAGTACTGGAACAGGCCTGAAACCAAGTGACTTATTGATGCCGCATTGTCCAGGGTCTTCAAGGGATAGAAGCCATGACTGATAGAATTAAGGGGTGGCACTGGTGGACAGAAATGGGAAAATGCATTATGTTGCATCAGAGAGTTGTAACATCTGTATCTTGAACAATCCAGGTACATATGCCAATAAAGGTAGATTAAGGCATACTAGGACCATGGACTGCATTCAAATAGATTACATCAGGCAACTACCACCCTGTAAAGGGGGAGATGAGTATATTGCGATCATGGTGGACATTTTCAGCAAATGGGCAGAGCATCGTTGAAGTTGCAACAAGCATCTTAATTCAGCCTGCTTTCACGAGATGGGGTCCTCTCTGCAGTATAGATTCAAATCAGGGAACCCATTGCACAGCACAGGTAATGCAGGCAGTGATGAATATATTTGGCATCAGCCAGAGGTCTCACATCACCTACCATCCTTACTCTAGCAGGAATACTAAGACGATGAATCACACCTTTAAAGAAATGTTGCAAAAGGTCATCTGGCAAAACATCTTGACGTGGAATGTGGTTTTACCTTCGTCCTCATGCTCATAAGGAACTCAAGCTCAGCTGGATTCACCACCACATACTAACCACCCTGTTCGAGGTATCAAAGCCTCAATAGCCTTTACACAGCCAGAGATCAAAACTTCTGCCACAAGAAAACTATAAAACTCTATTAGAAAATGTACAGGCTGCACACAAAGCAGCGGTAACAGAATGGCAATGGAAAAGTTGGAGCAAGGTGTACTTTGATGGGAAGGCGAACCCAGCAGAGTGTGAGGAAGGGTAGTGGATGATGTTACACATTTCCAAGCCCAGAAATCACTTGTTTCCCAGATATCCAGGATCCCACTCGGTGGTGGATGAGGCCAATGTGTCCATGTATCGAAGTTTGCTGGTTATAGAAAAGATTTGGAGGTACCACATTAATCAGTTAAAGGCCCAAAGCAACAGCTGCCAACTCTACGTTCTTCTAGGGAACTGAGTGAAGTGGACCCTAAGCTGAGTCCTGGTCCAGATCCCTGGCCAGTCATTGATCCAAATCCAATTCAAATTCCCAATCCTGATCCAGGACCACTCCCGGTCACTGATCTAGGCCGGGATCTTGGACCTTCCATGAACACTGCCCCACCTGAGGCCTCTGCCTTGGGAAGTGGACCACAGCTGATGCCAACGATTCCAGCCTGAAGAGGCAAACCTCGGAACACAGCAGCCCTGAAGTGAAAGGGGTGGTTAGAGACAGTCCACCCAAGAAAGTGCCCTATGCGGTGCTCTTGTCCAGAGACAGAGACAACCCCTTTGCAAAGGCAGTCATTCTGAAGCTCCTGCTGAGATTTGGTGGAAGGACATATGCCCGACAGCCAGAGCCATCCCACCTAGGAAGCTTATTGATGTGCATAAGGAAGATAGTTGGTGTATTGGTTATTCTCGTACAGTGGGAAACCCAGATACTTAGGGAGTTTGGCTATCTGTCTGAGACTCGATAAGTGTCGGCACAAGACTGTGGTCGACCCTGTGACACTTTAAGGGATTAAGAGGGATTGTGGTAAACCAACCACTGGCCAAAATTGGACATTTTATACTGACCCACAACCAGAGAAGTCAAGCCTGACAGAAAATTGGGCAAACTAAAACAAACAACAGCCAGCTGCTGTTCCAAATGTGGAAACTGAGATGAAAGAGTTACAAAAGTTCAAGGGGAACCAGTTACAACCAGCCTGAGAGTTGTGTACTGGAGAAATGCAGATCAGACTTTGTGGCATCTTGACTGTGAGAGCAGTTCCCAGCATGTCAACAGTGAACGGTCAGCCCCACTGGATGATTTGGACCCAACTCATGATCCCATTGGTCTAAGGCCACAGAACATTCTGGAAGGTCAGGAACAAGGGGGTGTGGTTAAAAACACACACAGGAACGCCAGCCCCTCATTGAGGACTCACAGTGTAGTCACAACCTAGCCTGGCAGCCAAGCTCTGACCACCTGGAGAGTGAGATAGCGAGACAGAGAGAGAGAGAGAGAGAGAGAGAGAGAGGGAAGATCGGCCCTGACTTGGAAGACTCACCTGCTTGGAAGAGAGCCACCAAGTGGAATATATGGAAGCTTCTTCTCTAGTTTATGCAGATCAGAATGTCTAGGTGCTTGATAGAAAATTATTGTGCCATCTTGCCCTTGTTTGACACATTGTGACTATTAATGAACAGCTTTGGAATGGCAGTACTTGTCCAGGTACACCGTATTATTTTAGAGATGGCATGGGCACCGGGGATTTAGTCTTTCAGTGGGTATCTGCTTAGTAGTGAGTTGTACATGGAACAATGCATGGTCAGATGGGACTGGAATCATATGTGATAGATGCCATGGGGTGGGGTGGGTAATTAATGAGTTTAGTAAAATACAGTGAGAAAACACACTTTGCCTCATAGTGAAAATCCATCCAAACAGATTAGTCAAACAGACATAAGATTACACCCTAATAATAAAATGTGAGGCTGGATGAACACAGCAGGCCCAGCAGCATCTCAGGAGCACAAAAGCTGACGTTTCGGGCCTAGACCCTTCTTCAGAGATGGGGATGGGGTGAGGGTTCTGGAATAAATAGGGAGAGAGGGGGAGGCGGACCGAAGATGGAGAGAAAAGAAGATAGGTGGAGAGAGAGTATAGGTGGGGAGGTAGGGAGGGGATAGGTCAGTCCAGGGAAGATGGACAGGTCAAGGAGGTGGGATGAGGTTAGTAGGTAGGAGATGGAGGTGCGGCTTGGGGTGGGAGGAAGGGATGGGTGAGAGGAAGAACAGGTTAGGGAGGCAGAGACAGGTTGGACTGGTTTTGGGATGCAGTGGGTGGAGGGGAAGAGCTGGGCTGGTTGTGTGGTGCAGTGGGGGGAGGGGATGAACTGGGCTGGTTTTGGGATGCGGTGGGGCAAGGGGAGATTTTGAAGCTGGTGAAGTCCACATTGATACCATTGGGCTGCAGGGTTCCCAAGCGGAATATGAGTTGCTGTTCCTGCAACCCTCGGGTGGCATCATTGTGGCACTGCAGGAGGCCCATGATGGACATGTCATCTAAAGAATGGGAGGGGGAGTGGAAATGGTTTGCGACTGGGAGGTGCAGTTACCCTGCAGCCCAATGGTATCAATGTGGACTTCACCAGCTTCAAAATCTCCCCTTCCCCCACCGCATCCCAAAACCAGCCCAGCTCTTCCCCTCCACCCACTGCATCCCAAAACCATTCCAACCTGTCTCTGCCTCCCTAACCTGTTCTTCCTCTCACCCATCCCTTCCTCCCACCCCAAGCCGCACCTCCATCTCCTACCTACTAACCTCATCCCACGTCCTTGACCTGTCCGTCTTCCCTGGACTGACCTATCCCCTCCCTACCTCCCCACCTATACTCTCCTCTCCACCTATCTTCTTTTCTCTCCATCTTTGGTCTGCTTCCCCCTCTCTCCCTATTTATTCCAGAACCCTCTCCCCATCCCCCTCTCTGATGAAGGGTCTAGACCCGAAACGTCAGCTTTTGTGCTCCTGAGATGCTGCTGGGCCTGCTGTGTTCATCCAGCCTCACATTTTATTATCTTGGATTCTCCAGCATCTGCAGTTCCCATTATCACTGATAAGATTACACCCTTCTTATTTTTTGAACATATCTATCAAATCTCCCCTTAATCTACAATAACAAGATGTAGAGCTGGATGAACACAGCAGGCCAAGCAGCATCGGAGGAGCAGGAAAGCTGATGTTTCGGGTCTGGGTGTTCCTCTGATGCTGCTTGGCCTTCTGTGTTCATCCAACTCTACACCTTGTTATCTCAGATTCTCCAAAATCGGCAGTTCCCACTATCTCCCCTTAATCTTCTCTACTTTAAGAAAAATAATCAAGATTTCTTTATTTTAAATAATTGTAGTCCCACATTTTGGTGCTCCTAACAAATTTTTTTTTTGATAGCCTTCATGAAGATTGCTGCCCAGAATTAGTTTGATGGAACTTGGCCAATAGTTTATGAATATTTAGCATAGCTTCCTTGCTTTTGCATTCTGCATTTGTATTTATAAGGATAAGGATTCAAGCCTTCTCGACTCCTAGTACTTGCTGTTCCTATAACCCCTGTAAGACCATATTGTTTATATTGCGTCTCCTCAGTTTTCCTGGCAAATGAATCCATTCACCCATCTCTATCTTAGGTTGCATCTGCCAAGAGTCCACACATTCACCATGTCCTCCAAAAGGCTCCTATTAAACTCCTCACTGTTCACTACATTTATGAGTTTCATGCCATCCAGAAACTTTGAAATTAAACACTGCATGGTCGAGTGTGGGGCATTAATATTTCAGTCATCCCAACACTAACCTCTGGGAAACATCACAGTACAATTTGCCCCCAGTCTGAAACTCAAGATTCATCACGACTCTCTACTTTCTGCCCCTTAGGCAATTTTGTATTCATACCACTGTCTCTTCACTCCCATGGCTTCAACTTTGCTCACAAGTCTATTGTGTAGTACTTTATAAAAATGCCTTTTGAAAACCCATACATACACATCAACTACCCTATCCTCATATTTCATTTATATACCTGACTTGCAGCAATATTTGGCTCATTAATGCATTTGTTTTATTGCTGGTGTCTGTTTTATTTGTTCAATTGTATGCACTATAAATCCTAGATTATTCAAATCTCCTCCAGTTGAGTCATATTTATCTCATCTTAAATCTAAAACAAATGCTTGATGTTTTATTCAGAATTTATTGAGGACATTCTAGGTCCATAGCTGTAATGTCTTTTGACAATTATCGATCGTCACAACACTTTTTTTTGATTAAACTGAATTTGACAGAACATAAGTGAGTCCATTATAAATCTCCTTCTGGATAGAAGAACATACTGACAACTATTTCTTAATAACATTTATGTCAGACTATGAAACTTCATTGTGATATTAATGATGTTTCTGGGAGATGGGAACTCCTCCAAAACAAACTTAAGCCCTGATAATTGATGCTATGATAACATTGAATAAATAATGCTTGGGTTTGCTACACAGGTGACGCGTTGGGTTTTGACAAGTTGTGTGATATTATCACGAGCTAATGCAGTAATCTCATATCACTTGAGTTTTGTATTGGCTATGGCTTAACTTAAATGACTTTGAAGCAACTACCTGTTTTTAAAAAATGAGCTAACTTTACTATCAGTTCTTCTTACCATATAGTAAATAAAGCAGATCATAGGAGGAAGAGCTCACTCAGCATGCTTGGCCTGACAATGATGCAGAGCCAGCAGTAGAGCTGAGCATTGCCAAGTCCTGTTTCAAACTGCCACCCACTAGAGAGCAATGGTATTAATATCATTATCATGAGGCAATACGTTTATATTACAAGATGCTGGTGTTCCAGTATTGCTATATCTCCAAGATGACCTTATTGGATTTGAATTTATCTTTACTTTTCTCTGTGTGAACTCAGGCAGCATAATACCATTTGGAAGACTGGTTAACTAAAATTATACATTTCACTCAAGATAGGGTTAGTCAGATCTGGTCTGGGATGTTGATAGTAAGTTTTGCATACCATTGTCAATGAACATCAACAAACATTATTAAGTATAACTAGATACAAGAGATGGTAAGAGTGAATGTCTCTTGAATCCGAAAGACTCAGGTCCCAGCCCTCATATCCCAACAGTATTACCCTCAGGTTCTCAAGTTCAGTCCAATGACATTACCACTATGCAAACTCCTCCCCCTAAGCATCTCCAGTGTGTTGCACTTAGCCTGCATCAATCCATTCACTTAGATTTCCCTTCTTTTTACCAAGGATTTATTAATCTGTAATGGGCATTGCTTTGCAACTAACAGCAACTGAAACTTCAGGATGTTGGTCTCCTTTTGTTCCTGTAATGCTGTGGTATCCCTTGCAGGAAAGAGTTTCTTTTTCTATTTGTCATTGCTGCTTAGTTGTTGTTGTTTTTCCTTATACCATTGGTATACAATGAAATAAAGAAACAAATTTACTTCTTTCGTCAACAATAAGGTGATTCTTCTCAAAAGAAAAATATAGACTTCACGATCAAAGCCACATGTGTCAAAGAGTATAGAATGATCCAGAACCACTGCCCCCACCAAGTCATCAGCATTAGGAGGAACTTAATTCTCTCTCACACCTTCCTCAAAGTGCAAGCTAGGATCTAGAAAGCCCACTGTGGCTGGTCACTGTCATCCTCAATTTTTTTAATCCCCCTGGGTATGTACAGGCTCTCTTCTGAAATAAATGACTGACCTGTGTTATCTTCCTGTGGTCCGAGAGATTCAGTTTCTACAATAAAGGCTAATTCATGGCACACTAAATCAACTTCAATGTCTCTATAACTGTTAGTGAAGAAGATTCAAAGCAATCTCACCCAACGTGAAATATCTGAAAGAATGGATACACCATCCCCTCTAAGCTAGACTTTTGCCATTAACTATGATACAGGCATAACAGAATCTGTCTTGTCGGCCTGTGTAATCAGAGGAGTTGAAATCCTGCAGTGGATCTTTATCATTCACAAATAATTCATCCATTTCTCAGTATCTTCTAATGCTTGGAAAATTAGACACTGTTGTGATCTGTATTGAATTTTTTTTAACTGCCAGATCCAGATCTAAAATAGCCTGTTACTTGAAACTCCTGACTTCTGTGCTATAGGGTGGTCAAAGCTCCAGTCAATGGTGTCCCTTACTGATATTCACCTTATCCTGTTGCTTCTCATACCTTGTGTTGGCAGACTTTGAGTCCTGTTTTCTATCCTATCTCTGTGAAAACCTCTGATCTGCAATAATATTTTCATACGCCGTCGATGATAGTTTTTCCAGCTTGCTGCATCCCCATTGCAGGCCTTCCCTGTGCTTTGTCAGCATTATGCAGCCACTCACTCAGTGGTCCAATCCCTAAGTTGGCCTTTCTCCCCGTTATTTTGGCTGGATTGCTGGCCTGGCCTTATCCTTCACTTATTTCAATGTACTGTCATAGAACTTCACTTCTGGCACTTGCCAGATGCCTGTCTCTGATTTTATGGGTTTGGTCACTGCTTGCCACCATGCACTAAGATCAGGTCAGGATTCTTGATGGAAGGTAGACCACTCAATGAATAGTGAAGATCAACAACACCTATTGAATGTAACCAAATTCATGAGCTGACAAGTCAGCACTGCTCTGGAACCCAACAGATTCAGATTCCAGTACTTTGTAATCTAGCTTTGTGATGGGAAGGCCCCTGATCCACGTGCTCAGTGGTGATTATTTAAAGTAAAAGTGTAGTTAACCCTTCACTCCACAAAAGGCTCAGACTCAGTACATGACACAACAACAAAACACTGAAAGAAGAGAAAGCAAGAACTGCAGACGCTGGAGTCAGAGACAACACAGTGTAAAACTGGATGAACACATCAGGTCAGGCAACATCAGAGGAGCAGGAGAGTTGATGTTTTGTGTTGGGACCTATTTGTTCTGAAGCTAAACCTTGAGGCCTTGTTCATGTATTTTGGAAAACTGCTGCCACTTGATACACCTCTACAGGCTGCTTGCCTGAAGAAACAAATTTACTTGAGCCATGTTATGAATTGTTGTTCCGAAACGTTAGGAAGAATCACATTATGTTCTTCAAATAAAGACGTATTCAGGGCAGTTGTTTTCGGGGATCTAGGTGCTGAAGGCACAGTCACCAATGGTGGAACAAAATAAGAGGTTTCAGTCAGAGCGTTGCAGATAACTCAAAGGGTGAAACGGACAGAATGTCAGTAGTGGTGAGGATGCACTGATGGATCAGATTGACTGTAATGGCATTGGACGATAATTCAGAGACCCTCACCCTGCCAGGACTTGTACCGTTGAATACATTTCTCTGATCTCACCATGCGCTGTGGAATGCTACACTGTTGCTTTGGTACACAGATTGTCATGCTGTAATGAATGATGCATGCTCCAGATGTATGTGTATGCTTACCCATGTTACTACAGTTCCTTAAATTCTTTTGGAATCATATAATAATATGACACCTTTTTAAAAATGCATTATTTCCCAAATATTAGCTTCTTTTATGATTAAAAGAAAATGAACAATTGTCTGGCATAATTAAACGTAACAACCTCAGATTTCGCTATAGCTTGTTTTCTTTTTTCAAAAGCATTATATATAATATCTCTTAGGTGTTAAAATATTGTGCTCTTTGAGAGTTAAAGTAGCAGGTTGCAGTCAGTAATGTCCCCGAAAACAATTCTCCTCAATCTCTCTGTTACAGTTTTGCGGCTTATGTTTCTCCTCCAACCATTCTATGTACCTGTCTTCCACCAGGGATTCGACTTTCTGCTGTGTATGCTCTGCTTGGTTGATTATCTTTCATTTTTCCTCTTATAAATGCTCCGGTATTCTTTACTTTGTATTGAGCTCAAGTAAATCATTGTTTGACTGTGAACTTATGTTAAGAACAACTTCTTCCCTGCTGTTATCAGACTTCTCAATAGACCTCTCAAATTTTTAATTTAAATGTTGATCTTGCTCTTTATGCACCCTCTGCAGCTGTAACAGTGCATTCTTTGCTCTGTTCTATTACCTGAATGCACTTTATATGGTATGATTCTGCCTGTACTGAACATAAAACAAAACTTTTCTATGTACCCAGGTACATGTGACAATAATAAATCAAATCAAATCAAAGAATGTACTGTTCACTCATTTCTTTCTGAGCTGACCCCTCCTTTTTCACGTTTTCCAGTGTGAAGTAAGTGCCATTGAAATTTGGATCTGAAAGTGAGAATCTCCCTCTTGTATACATCCTCTTCTAAAAGTACATCTGCTTTTCAACTTACCACATTACATCCTGCTCAGCATCAGTTGTTGCAGGTCTGGAACTTTATTCACCAATTCTAAATTTTTTTCATGGTGCGTTGCAAGTTTCTAGAAAAATCTCCTTCCTTAACTGCCCTGTTTAGTGCTCTGACCTCTTCAAGCAAAATTTCTTTGTAGCTTTCAAAATTGACCTTGAAAATTTCATTTAAAGTTACATGTTAACTCTCACAACGATGGAATTTATCCAGTCTGTTTGCTCCGTGGCTCTGACAAATCCCTTTCCTCTTCTTCTGCCTCTTAGAGCTTTCTTTCTAGCTTTTTACTTCTTAGTACCTTAGGTGGGGGATGAATTGGTTGTTTTTTCTCTGGGTCAATAGTAATGTGATAATCAAAATCTACAAATTAAGTAACTGCTTTATCAAAAGACAAAGTGGATACATTGGACCAGATCTTTCTTGCTTTTCAATGGGTGTCCTGTCTTCAATCCTTAGTGATGCCTCCTTCATCTCATGGTTTTCTGAGAAAAGCTGCAAGTGTTTTGCATGCACTCAACCACAAGATGGAGAGACCATCTATTTCAGTGACATAGAACATGTTGTAGAGTCATGGAGTTGTACAGCACAGAAACAGACCATTCAGTCCAACTCACCCATGCCAACCAGATATCCAAAATTAATCTAGTTCCATTTGCCAGTATTTGGCACATACCCCTCTAAATCCTTCCTATTCCTGTACCCATCTGGATGCCTTTTAAATGTTGTAATTGTACCTGCCTCCACCATTTCCTCTGGAAGCTCATTCCATACACACACCAACCTCTGTGTGAAAAAGTTGACCCTTAGGTCACTTTTAAATCTTTCCCTTCTGATCTTGAACCTATGCAAGATAACAAAGTGTGGAGCTGGATGAACACAGCAGGCCAAGCAGCATCTTCGGAGCAGGTCTGCTGTGTTCATCCAGCTCCACACTTTGTTATCTCAGATTCTCCAGCATCTGCAGTTCCCATTATCTCTTAAACCTATGCTGACTTGTTTTGGACTCCCCCACCCTAGGAAAAAGATCTTGACTACTCAACCTATCCAGGCGCTTCATGATTCTATAAAACTCCGTAATGTCGCCTCTCAGCTTCCAACACTTCAGGGAAAATAGCCTATTCAGCCTGTCCTGATATCTCAAACCCTCCAACCCCTAGCTATTCCTTTAGGTGTGTCCCTTTGATTCAGATCATTTGGAGCTGTAAAATCTCTGCTCCACTAAATGTTGCCAGCATGATCATCTTAGTTTCAGAGCACTGCTGATGGGTAACTGTTTCCCTTTGCATTTTCATGAAAGATCCTCTGGTTTTCTCATGACTGAGTGAATTGGGCTTGATTGGCTCCCCTCTCCTCATTGATAGCGACAAGTTTTTCATGGTTTGGAAAGGATTTACTTGCCAAATAACTGTTTACATACTGTGATCGTGGATGAACCAATTGGACAATTGGTTTCTGGAGTTTAAGAGGTTAGTTTTATTATGCTTAAACCAACATAAGGAAAATAATAAAACATGCGCTGACTTTTGCACAGACTCAAACTTCAAATCCACACATATGCCAACATTATAATAAAAGAATGGGAAAGAAGGGTCAAGTTAGAATCTGTTAAGGTTAAAAAGTATTGGTACATAGTTTGATACTTGATTGGCTTCAGTCTGAATCCAGTGGTGTTATCCTTTCAGCTTCAATACGGATTAACATTGCAGACAGATGAATTTGTTCATCTAGGGATACAACTGCAGAGAGAGTTTGTTCCATAAAGTTTCTGTCTGCTTCAGATGGAGAGAAAGACTCAAACAACAGAAGACAAAGTCCAAAAGCTTGTGAGTTGGGCAGAGACAGAGGAAAAAATATAGAGGAAAGATCTTTGTCATTACTATAGATTGCTTCCTGATGAGAAGAGAGGTGGGAGCCCTTCATACTGCTTGGGGGGTCAATGTCTTTTGTCGGTGCTTTGCAGACATAGTGGCTTCAGTCTAATGGGGTTAGAATTAGTGACCGTCATGACTAAGGGTTCAAATTATTTTATCTCCTGTTGCGAAAAGCCTTTTCTAAAGGCTCAGTTCATGCTTTCAATTAGTTGGTTAAACCTCATTGTTTAGCAGAAAGTTCATCCTCATGACAGTATCAAAGCTGAAATTGCTGGAGAGAATCAGCAGGTCAGGCAACGTTATGTCTGCACTGTACTGATCCTATCCTTTCTAATTAAAGGTGTTTGCTGCTTCAGGGAGCCCCAAATGAGTTGATCCATGAACCTTTCATCTGTGCCCTTAAATTTCCATTTTCAGGGTGAAGTTTTCAATTTTTTTAAAACAAAATTGCCAACAGGCTCACCTGATCTGTGCCTCAGGCTATAAAATTTGTTTCCATTGAAGCAATGAGATGATTTTGGCTGGAGATATGTGCTGAACTTTACAAAAGTTCTATTTGTGTTTTTGCCATTATCCTGACTCAGCTCACAATGATGAATAAACTTAATCCTCTCTATCTTGCCTACAAATGGTCAGAGCTGAGCCTTTCCTCTTCATTGGTTCTTTTCTTGAAAACTACTGAACATAGATCTGCATTTCTTTTTTAAATTTCTCAAGTAACTCAATAACATCAGTGGCTTCCCAATTCATTCTGAGCTGCTGCGTGAACAATTTCATTTTTACATGATTCATTCTCACCCTCTCTCTGGCACTAATGACAATTGAATTTATTTCTCAAAAATCATCTCAGCTGTGTGAGCTCTGATTGCTGAGCAAGAAATTCTTGAAAGAAAATTGGGGCAGATTTTCTGCTGTTCAAACAGTCATTATTCCAATGTCGATGAAAGTTGATGAAGGAATCCCAGTGGAATCACTATGGTAGCTCACTCCAAATGAATTGGCTGTGGGTCAGACTGCATTTGGAACATTGTGAGCTGTTTTGGGTGCCATTACTAAGGAAGGATGTGCTGGTCTTAGAGGAGTCCAGTGGGGGTTTACAAATCCCAGGGATGAAGGGTTTGTCACATGAGGTGCTTTTGAAGACTCTGGGTATGTACTGCATGAGTTTAGAAGGATGAGGTGGGGATTTCATTGAAATTTGCAGAATACTGTCAGGTCTTGATAAAGTGGACATGGAGAAGATGTTTCCACTTGTGCAGAAACATAGGGCCAGATGGAGCAGAAACAGGGTGAAGGGTCAACCCTGTAGAACTGAGATGAGGAGGAATTTCTTCAGCTACAGGGTGGTTAATCTGCGGAGCTCATGACCACAGTGGTAGTAGAGGCAATGTCATTGAATGTATTTAAGTCGGAGGTAAATAGTTTCTTGATTCGTAGGAGGATCAAAGGTTACAGAGAAAAGGCAGGAGAAAAGGGGTTCACAAACATATCAGCCATGATTGAATGGAGAAGCAGATTTGATGGGCTGAATGGCCTAATTCTACTCTTGTGCCTTATGATATTATGGTCTAATTACCCAGGAAATAGAATTTACGTGTCAGCAATTCCTCTACACTTCTTACTCTCTGAAAGCCTCCATAAAAATCAAAGATTCCTGAGGGTTCTGATGAAATTACGTAAAATAGTTAATCAGGAAAAGTTAGATTATTAATTAAATAGTCAACTCATGACTAATTATTAAACTGACACATCTTTTTCACACACCTCACACTTGAGTGGTCTCTCCCCATTTCCTACCTGCTAGTTCTTCGGAAGATCGAAGCTGTGAGTCAAAGTCTTGTCAGAAACAGTGCATCTGAAGAGTTACCTTTCCTTGTCAATTCTCTGGTGACCTTGGATGGTCGAAGATGAAAACTTGATCGCAAACGTCCCACTTGAAAATGTATTCCCCCAAGCGAATTCTTTGATGGAGCAGGAGTTTTGCTGACTGTGAGAATGATTTGTCAAACACCTTCCCTATCTCAGTGTATTGGTGTATGCGAAGGGTTGGTGAGCTTGAGAATGTTTTGTTACAAATCTCACATTTGCATGGTTTCTGCCCTGTGTGAATGCATTTGTGTTAGTGTTAAGGCCTGTGTGAAGGCTCCATCATACACCTCACAGTTGAAGGGTTTTTTGCCTGTGTGGATCATCTGATGCCTCAAGAGATCAGAAAATTGGGTGATGGCCTTCTCACATAGTTCACATCTAAATGGTTTCTCACTTGTGCAAATGCATTGCTGTTAATAGAGAGCCCATAACCATGAGAAAGATTTGTTACACACTTTGCATATGAATGGTTTCTCACCTGTAGGAACACATTTGTGACATGCAGGGACGCATGAGTGAGAGAATGAGTTGTCACACACCTCACATCTGAATGGCTTGAGCACTGTGTGAATGCATTTGTGTTCGTGAAGGTATGATGCATCAGAGTAAGAGTTGTTGCACACCATGTATGTGAACAGGCCAGTATTTCTCCAGGGCTGATGATTCTAAACAACTCTTGTCACACACCTCACACTTGAACAGCTCCTGCTCTATGTGATAATGGGAACTGCAGATGCTGGAGAATCCAAGATAATAAAGTGTGAAGCTGGATGAACACAGCAGGCCAAGCAGCATCTCAGGAGCACCAAGGCTGACGTTTCGGGCCTAGACCCTTCATCAGAGAGGGGGATGGGGGGAGGGTTCTGGAATAAATAGGGAGAGAGGGGGAGGCGGGCCAAAGATGGAGAGAAAAGAAGATAGGTGGAGAGAAGAGTATAGGTGGGGAGGTAGGGAGGGGATAGGTCAGTCCAGGGAAGACAGACAGGTCAAGGAGGTGGGATGAGGTGGTAGGTAGGAAATAGAGGTGCAGCTTGAGGTGGGAGGAAGGAATGGGTGAGAGGAAGAACAGGTTAGGGAGGCAGAGACAAGCTGGGCTGGTTTTGGGATGCAGTGGGGGGAGGGGAAGAGCTGGGCTGGTTGTGTGGTGCAGTGGGGGGAGGGAACGAACTGGGCTGGTTTTGGGATGCGGTGGGGGAAGGGGAGATTTTGAAGCTGGTGAAGTCCACATTGATACCATTGGGCTGCAGGGTTCCCAAGCGGAATATGAGTTGCTGTTCCTGCAACTTTCAGGTGGCATCATTGTGGCACTGCAGGAGGCCCATGATGGACATGTCATCTAAAGAATGGGAGGGGGAGTGGAAATGGTTCGCAACTGGGAGGTGCAGTTGTTTGTTGCAAACTGAGCGGAGGTGTTCTGCAAAGCGGTTCCCAAGCCTCCGCTTGGTTTCCACAATGTAGAGGAAGCCACACCAGGTACAATGGATACAGTATACCACATTGGCCGATGTGCAGGTGAACCTCTACTTAATATGGAAAGTCATCTTGGGGCCTGGGATAGGGGTGAGGGAGGAGGTGCGGGGGCAAGTGTAGCACTTCCTGCGGTTGCAGGGGAAGGTGCTGGGTGTGGTGGGGTTGGAGGGCAATGTGGAGCGAACAAGGGAGTCACAGAGAGAGTGGGCTCTCCGGAAAGCAGACAAGGGTGGGGATGGAAAAATGTATTGGGTGGTGGGGTCGGATTGTAGATGGCGGAAGTGTCGGAGGATGATGCATTGTATCCGGAGGTTGGTGGGGTGGTGTGTGAGAACGAGGGGGATCCTCTTTTTGCGGTTGTGGCGGGGGTGGGGTGTGAGGGATGTGTTGCGGGAAATGCGGGAGACGCGGGAGATGCGGTCAAGGGTGTTCTCGACCACTGTGGGGGGAAAGTTGCGGTCCTTGAAGAACTTAGACATCTGGGACGTGCGGGAGTGGAATGCCTCATCGTGGGAGCAGATGCGGCGGAGGCGGAGGAATTGGGAATAGGGGATGGAATTTTTGCAGGAGGGTGGGTGGGAGGAGGTGTATTCTAGGTAGCTGTGGGAGTCGGTGGGCTTGAAATGGACATCAGTTACAAGCTGTGCCTGAGAGGGAGACTGAGAGGTCCAGCAAGGTGAGGGATGTGCTGGAGATGGCCCAGGTGAACTGAAGTTTGGGGTGGAAGGTGTTGGTGAAGTGGATGAACTGTTCGAGCTCCTCTGGGGAGCAAGAGGCGGTGCCGATACAGTCATCAATGTAACGGAGGAAGAGGTGGGGTTTGGGGCCTGTGTAGGTGTGGAAGAGGGACTGTTCCACGTAACCTACAAAGAGGCAGGCATAGCTGGGGCCCATGCAGGTGCCCATGGCCACCCCCTTTGTCTGTAGGAAGTGGGAGGAATCGAAAGAGAAGTTGTTGAGGGTGAGGACGAGTTCGGCTAGGCGGATGAGGGTGTCGGTGGAGGGGGACTGGTCGGGCCTGCGGGACAGGAAGAAGCGGAGGGCCTTGAGGCCATCTGCATGCGGAATACAGGTGTATAGGGACTGGACGTCCATGGTGAAAATGAGGTGTTGGGGGCCAGGGAATTGGAAGTTCTGGAGGAGGTGGAGGGCATGGGTGGTGTGCTCTATGTGAATGCCTCAGTGATTTCCAAGGGCTGCTGACTGTCGAAAGGTTTTATGACATACCTCAAACTTTACTAATTTCTGTTCCATGCAGCTGTGCTTATCGAGGTTGAATAGCAGATGGACCTTGTCTGTTCTTAGATCCTATGAACATATGCAGGCCTCCTTGCATATCTCACACTTAACAGCCTGTTGCCTGGAAGAATGAATTTGTGGTTCATGTGACTTGAATGATTGAAGCTCTGACAACAGTTGAAGCCACTTACACCTCTTCCCAGTCTCACTCCTGATAGAAGGCTCTAAACCATTGATCAGTTTCAGTTCTTATGAGACATCAAAACTCCCCAACTCCATTTTCCAGTTGATGGTTTCACTGCCCAGCCTTCTCTGTGTTGAGTAATGCTGCAGGGGGTTAGCGTCTCCCTACAGTTGTGTAGTTATTCTCTGGGTGATGGCCAGGATCTCTCTGTGGTGTAGTACAGTGCAATTATTCTGTAAAACAGGAAAAGGGAGCACAATTTCTTCGAAATGCCTTTTCTCCTTTGCTTATTCCTTGGTTGGCATGGCTGCCAGTTTGTTGTTCTTTAATGGGACCAGAAACAATTCTGTTCCCCCACCCTTGTTTCTAACAGGACCACTGGACAGTGTCCAGGAACAAACAACATAACAATTTTCTTTCATCCTCTCAGCCCCCGGTCTTCACCAGTGGGCAGTGTGGAAAATAAATTATCAGTACACCAATTCATTCCAAGTTCATGTTGAGTTGGCCACAATCGGTTTTACCCTAATGTTATGTGTTTGCCATTAAAAATGATCCAAGGAAATTGCCAGGGAAATTGAAAATTCCGATGGGTGATCCCATACATCCAGAACCATCTCAGAAAGTTCCTTAAAGGCAAAGAATTCAGAGGATTCAAATTTAAGTTCTCACTCACTTCAGCTCAGCTTAATAGTTACTTAGGCAATGTTACAGGATGAGAAACCTACCCTAACCTCTAGCAAATTATTAAACTGAAAACCTGGCTCAACACCCACCCTACCCTATTCCAAACACCACCTCGTTGATACCTCATGGATCTGACAGACACTGACTCAAAACCACCACTACCACCCCACACTCTCCAAATCTGACCCGACATCCCCTGTCCACCTGATTCAATCCCACTGGAACAGAAACAAACTCTGCATTGCTCCCAACTCCATTGCCTCCTCCAAGGACCCAACTCACTGTCTGTCTCTCGCTCTGACTCAGTTGTGTCACTTTGACAGGCCAACTTTCCCTCAGAGGAATTGTAGAAATTAAGTCTACCATTCCCAGGAGGCTAAAGTATTTAAGGTTAAAGGGGAAACATTAGCAAACTGGGGCTTAAATCTTGAGATAATGGGAACTGCAGATGCTGGAGAATCCAAGACAACAAAATGTGAGGCTGGATGAACACAGCAGGCCAAGCAGCATCTCAGGAGCACAAAAGCTGACGTTTCGGGCCTAGACCCTTCATCAGAGAGGGGGATGGGGTGAGGGTTCTGGAATAAATAGGGAGAGAGGGGGAGGCGGACCGAAGATGGAGAGAAAAGAAGATAGGTGGAGAGAGTATAGGTGGGGAGGTAGGGAGGGGATAGGTCAGTCCAGGGAAGACGGACAGGTCAAGGAGGTGGGATGAGGATGAGAACCTCATCCCACCTCCTTGACCTCTCCGTCTTCCCTGGACTGACCTATCCCCTCCCTACCTCCCCACCTATACTCTCTCCACCTATCTTCTTTTCTCTCCATCTTCGGTCCGCCTCCCCCTCTCTCCCTATTTATTCCAGAACCCTCACCCCATCCCCCTCTCTGATGAAGGGTCTAGGCCCGAAACGTCAGCTTTTGTGCTCCTGAGATGCTGCTTAAATCTTGATGCCAGTTATTCTTAAGAAGGATATTAACCAAAATGTTGGCTGCTCCTTTCCTCCAGATGGTGCCTGGCCAGCTGTGTTCTTTTAGCCTCCTGTTTGTCTATATCCAATTATCCCCATTAATTGAGAGGAGAGAACACATCCTCACCAAGTTTCCACTCCCACACCAAGATTCTGTGATTGGAAAAACTTCCCTTGTCAGGAAGGCCAATGCATGTATAAAAATCATAACCTAATCGAGTATAGCCTGTGGCCTTATCATTACCCAGGTGATAGCTCCCAAAGTGTCTCCTGTTTTACAGGGGAGTTGGATGGCCCACTCACTCACAGACTATTGAAGCCATTAACTGGACAACGAATGGCCTAACCCCATCTGACCAGGAGCGGGCTACACTTAGCAGGTGGCTTGCAAGCTTTTCCTGTGAAAACCAGGTAAGGAGCAATCTCTTATGAGGGGCTCCCCCGTGCCCATTGCAAGCATCCCCTACCAAGTCATGCTCCCAGTTTAACCCTTTGCTTTCTAGAGAAAAAGATCACATTGGCCGGTGGATTGTTCTTTGAGGCAAAAGATGAAGAGTGGGATTTTGTGGAGTCCATTGCTTTGGTGTTCTAGCACATTTGGAAAAGTCCTTTAGCTCTCTCTGAAATGTTGGAGACAGTTTGACCAGGAAATAGAATATTGAAATGTTCTTTCAATCACTCTTTCAATAGAACAAATAGTTTACCATAAACTGATGCAGAGCACTTTCTTTCCAGGAATGGTAGAAATCAGCTGGGTAGATTCTTAGCATTAAACTTTCCTCCAACTCAATTGGTTTTGAACAAGCTTCTCTCCAGCTGAACCATGTGAAACAAGAACCTCTCAAAGCCTCCAGGAGGGTCACAGAAAAGCAAATGGTTATCATCAGTCATGTGATTTCCAGGAAACTTTGTTTAAAAAAAATTTCAATTATCACAGTGTAAGTCTAATAACTCCTTTTAAAAAAAACACAGGGCTTGAAATAAACTCCTTTTTTCCCACAAGCCTTCAAAACTTTTGTTCTCTAAACAGTATTAAATTTGAAATATCTTTGTAACACGCAAACAGAAAGTTTATCCATTCATGATCACATTTGTGTATGTGTGGAGGGGGGAAGGAGCTGCAGGGAACTTGGTTTGTGAATATTTCGCTGTCACATTTCCAATATTACAATTGCGTTATCATTTTATTAATTGGCTGTAAATCAATTTGGGATATCAGGCAGCCATGAAAGGCTGTCTGGGGCTTTTGTTTCTTTACAAGGAGGTTACAGAGAGAGAGTGGTGGAGGGATTTGAAACGACACAGCATTCAGACCCTGAACACACATAGAACTGACCATTCACAGTCCACATGATAATAATTAGCTCCCAAACACACACACACACACACACACACACACACACACACACACTTCAACAATAGGAAATCAGTCAGAATTGTCAGACACTTTGCACCTTCTCATATGCTGAAATGCCCTCACCAGTTCAGGTTACCTCCTGTTGGGCTTCAGCTCCAACTTCTGAGGATTAACATCCATCTTTTTAGTTCCTCTCCTGCGATGTCCCTGTCCATTGACATTTCTCAGAATGCACTGGTCCATTAACCATTCCTGGAACTTCCAAGTTCATTTCCCTTCCCCAGATTCTCTCCTTGACTGTCCCAATTTAGAACTTGTTTGAGAGCGATATTGTTTGGTGTTCAGTAGGAATTTTGTGGCCATTCTCTCTCTGGGGAATACTACCATCTATCCCCAGGTGTAGCTAGCACCTGAAACAATTCCCCAACATTCTACTTGCTAATCTCAGAGACACACAGTTGCCAATAAAGATAACCTCCTCCTCAGTGTCTGGTGCACATTGTGATCAATTGCAGAAGGAAGGGATGAACTTTATCCCTAATCAATTTACCAACAGCTCACTCACCATCGCTGAATATAGATGTGATGTCTGAGTCCCTGACAATGAAAGCATTGTGGGTTGATCCAATTGCAGTGATGTTCTCAGCCAGCCATTAACACTACAAGAATAATAGGAATTGCTTTCAGTTCAGGTAGCTCAGTGAGTCTCCTTGGGTGACCTTCAATACCACAAATATCACTCCCAGCATCTTCAGGAAGCAACTATTCCACAAAAAACCCAGAGAGTTCTGCTGTTCTCTGAGTGCTGTCTTAAATGTAATTATGTAATGTACTCTGCAGAGTAATTTACTCTCATCTCATCATCTCATATAATTCCGAAGTCTCAATTACCCCTCCTCTTTATTCACTTTCTAATTCTTCCACTTTCATTCTCATCTCGCCCACTTCAGTTTTTCTTTTCTCATCTCTTTCCCTCTTTCTTTTTCATGTTCTCTCCTTTCTCTCTGCCATCCCTTTCTCTGCTCCATCTTATAAAGATGAGAAGGAGATAAAGTACACACGCTGTTGTAAACTCTATCATAAATTACCAAAAAAAATGAAGCTGAAACTCCGTGTATTACTGAAGTAATCCAACGTCTGGCCATCCGTAAACCAGAGCTGTCAGAAAACTGGATGTTTTTAGTATACCAATAAATTGGAGAAGGCTCATCTATTTCACAAGCATCCAACACAGAGGGCAGTGAACACACATTCAGAGACAGATACCCACTTGCCATATTGGCCTAGACTTCAAAAGAAGCCACCCAGGACTGTACCACAAACAGGAATTAACATCTATGCATGTGCCAACAGAGGGCTGTGCACAGACATTCAGAGGCAGACATCCACGAGCCTGATTGGCCTAAACCTCGAAAGAAGCCTCCTGTGTCTGTGCCAGATATAGGAATGAATGCCTCTGCACTTGCCAATTAACGGCCTCATGCCCGTATTGTGTTGTATTTCTGCAACTGGTTTGCCCTGAATGCAGCCGCTAGCACACAGCTTAAGCGACAGTCTTTAAACAGGTCATTGTCGGCCTCCACCAGAAAAGGAAAAATACTTGTCTGAACATAAAGCCAGGAGATGAAGGTGTCAATTAGATACATAGGCTGCTGTTGGCTACTAGTCAACCCTGTTTCTGATTGTTACTTTCTTGTCTTTCCTGGTCTTTGAACTGCACCTGCAGGCCACCCCTGTCTTGTAAGACCTACCAACAGTCAAAGTGACCCAAAATTGATTATCACCGACCCTCCCTGGGGATAGCCAGCAGGATTGTACTGTTTGTAGGTGCCATAACCAAAATCCAGGAAAATCCAAAACCTGGCATAGCCTCATGTTTGAGGAAACAGATTTTAGATTGTAAGACTATAATGATTATATATATCTTTTTAATTTCTCCTGTTCATGTGACACAACTGAAGCTATATTTTGTATATGAGCTTGTACTTTTCTGAAATAATTGCTGCCCCAGCTGGGACACTGGTGTCAGGAATATAGCTGACCGTTGATGCCTGAACACTCCAAAGCATAATTTGAAGAGGCACTGCAAACATGCTCAATGCACAGAAACCTATCACTCTCATTCCCATAGTCATTTCTGTGATTGATTCCAACTTCTGCATGATGTTTAATAAATCAGTATTGAAGATTGTGAAAGTTCATTTTATACTTGATGTGACTTATATTTAAAACTCCCAATGTAGTCAATTCCAGCTTGTTTACAGTGATAAAGCCTCACAAGCTAGTGCAAACCTTTGGCTACAGCTTATGCACTTGTAACCATGTTATCAAGGAGTTTTACTAAAGCAAATAGTCCAAAAAAATTGGCGTGTGCCCAATTGAAGTAGTTTTATTTAGAGATGGTACATCATATTCTGATTGGTTTCATGGTCAATGCAGTGTGTGAACATTTACAGGATAATTTCTTCTCTCATTTTACGACTTGTGTTTGGCTCAATAAAAGGAGGGGGAGAGTGGGTTCAACAGAGAGCCTGAGGAATTATGCACGTGACCCCAGCAACAACATTAATCCAAGTTCATGAAGTAATCCATCTGGAGTTGAATTAGAATCCACAACCCACAAATTTCTTCCTGGAGTCTGAGGACAGCGTATCTCATTCTCACTGCAGGAATTGAGCACAAAATATCCTGACTGCCACTCCAGAATAGTACGAAGGCATGGAAGAGATTACAGAGATAGTGAGAGGCAAAACCAGAGAGGGAATTGGGAACAAGGTGTTCATTCCAGATGACAGCAGGACCTTTAACACCTTTCACAGATTCAGCAACCCGGACATAAAGACAACACTGGGGTTGTTGCCGAGCAAAGAGACCGAAGGGTGCAGGTGCATAGTTCCTTGAAAGTGGAGTCTCAGGAAGCCTGGGTGGTGAAGAAGGCATTTAGCACACTTGCCATCATTGGTTGGTGCATTGAGTACAGGAGTTGGGGTGTCATGTTGTGGCTGTACAGGACATTAGTGAGGACACTTTTAGAATGCTGCATACAATTCTGGTTGACTTGATACAGGAATGATGTTGTTAAGCGTGAGACAGTGCAGAAAAGGTTTAAAACTTAGAACCCCTACAGTGCAGAGGCAGGCCTTTTGGCCCATTGAGTCTGCACTGACCCTCTGAAGAACATCCCATGAACACCCTCTCCCTATCCCTGTAACCACATAGCCGACCCACCGCATATACATTTCCCTGGACACTATAGGCAATTTAGCATGGTGAATTCACCTAACCTGCGCATCTTCGGACTGTGGGAGAAAACCCACACAAGGATCTTTCCAGGATTTGGAGGATTGGAGATATCAGGAAAGGCTGAATAAGCTTGGGCTATTTTCCTAGGCCCAACAGAGGCTGAGGGGGGCACATTGTAAAGGTTTATAAAATCATGAGGGGCATGGATAGGATGAATAGCCAAGGTCTTTTTTCCCAGGGTAGGGGAAGCCAAAACTAGATGGTATAGGCTTAAGGTGAAAGTGGAAAGATTTAAAAGAGAACTGAGAGGCACCGTTTTCACGTAGAGGGTGGTGTGTGTATGGAATGAGCTGCCTGAGGAAGTGGTGGAGATGGGTCCAATTACAACATTTAAAAGACACCTTGATTGGTCCATGAAGAGGCAGGTTTAAAGAGACATGAGAGAAATGCTGGCAAATGGGTCTTGATAAGTCTAGGATACCTGGTTTGCATGGACTAGTGGGACCAAAAGTTCTGTTTCCATGCTGTATGACTCTATGACTCTATGATCCCATAGTTACCTCACACATCCTCAATAACACGTCTCCCAGACTGTTTACACATCCCAGACTGTGATCTGACACGCACAGAACCCAACACACCCCAATGACATGACAACACCACTAGGATCCCAGCACCAAACCACATTCCCCCACCCCCGTCCTACCACCCACTCCCCCCCTACCCCACACCCCTGCCTTATCCACCACCCCTGCCTTATCCACCACTCCTGCCCTACCCCAAAACCCCCCACCCTTCCCCCCAACCCAACCCAACCCAACCCAATCCTACCCTACCCTACCCTACCCTACCCTACCCTACCCTACCCAAAACCCACGCCCTATCCCCCAAACTATCCCCCACCCTGCCCCCCCACTGAGCCAACCCCTGAGCTCACTGCCACTATCGAACCAGACCACTTCACCATTGGACTGACTTCAGACCCTATACAACTCAGCACTGCTGCTGACCCCAATAGCTTACCCCTCCACACCGCCACCTCTACTGGATCAAACTCAACACCCTTGCTGTTGAACCTAACTACATATTCCCCTCCACTGACTGGACTGGACCTTACCTAAGCTCCACCTCCTCCTGTCCAATCTGATATTGCACCCGAAAACCCCAGACCTGAAACCCACCTTTCCTATCCCCTAATTCCACCAGCCCAGCCTGATCTACTATAAGCATTTACCAGTCCATCTTACCATCTCACACCATATTCAGATAGCACCATATACTCATTCCTACTGGCACTGTATCCTCTACCCGTTTGGCATCATCCCACCTGGCTCCCTCCCAACCTCTAGCTGGCATTTTTACCTGACACCCTGCCTACACACCGATCTGGCACCCTGCCAAAATACCTGACATTATACTTATAGAAATATTTGGTCAACCTATTCAGAAGGTTGGAGGATTGTTATGACACATTCCAGCACCAGTTGTGACCTGAAATTAGCGTTCTGGCCCAGGGGTAGAGACACTATCACTGTGTCACAAAGGTACTAACATTATACACTTAACCTTTGACGGCAGCTGTCAATGTGGCTGTAGGAACCTTTCCATTTTAAAGTGCAGCAGCTGCTGGCTATGAAAAGGGGCTGCAGTCTGCCTCCCTCTGATAGTTGTAGGCTCCAAAAGAACTGTCAGAAAAGAAGTAAGGCTCCATATTGCTGAGGTAGACCCGAGCAGAATCTCCTCTCAGAAACGCACAGCTTTCTGCTTTGGGAAAAGAGATGAAGGGCCAAAGTGGAAATCTGTGTGAGATTGCCACATCTCCGAAAATCTGGCCTATCTGTGATAATGGAACCCAGTTTGCCAGCAGAGAATTTAAAGAAATTGCCAGAAATTTTGGGTTCAATATTGTCACCTCATCTCCACAATACTCTTGGGGACACCACCGCCAAATTCCCCTCCAAGTTATGGGCCATTTGGACCGGTCATTATCACTTTCTCTAGAGCAATCAGGGAAAGGCAATAAATGATGGACGAGCCACTGACACCCATGTATTACTAATGAACAAAAACATTTCTGAATACAGACATCCTTCCAGTCACCAAAATTTGAATTGCTGTACTGCATTATGTAATGACAAAGAGCGTCATTTCTGGTTACGGTTTATTCCGAGCAGCCAGAGCCCATGTTTTATTACATGTAAGTCAGCCATTTTAAACTTTGCATCATGCTGTAAAAATTCAACTGGAAAATGTAGCCCGTGTTTCCTAGTTGCAAAACGTCTTTTGAACCTTTAGAACAAGCATTTGTACAGGGAGAAAACCAGCAGAAATTCTCTGTCTTACTGAGTGATTTAAAGTACTGCATTTTTACTCTGAGAAGCCTTTGAGTCAAAGGTATTACAGCATAGAGAGCTGGTCAGAACCATCTAGAGTAGTGTGCAGTTCTAGCCATTAGGCATCAAAAGGGATGAAAACTGTGCTTGTGTATGTTAGAAAAAAAGAAAGAAAGTTGATTCAAGTTACAGAAATGTTAATATTTAAGAAAAAGTTAAGAAAAAATAATTTTCTTGAAAATCCCAGAGATGCAGTCTGGTCCAGTCCATAAAGTGGGTGCATGTCCCTGAGCATACAATGTCCTTAGTACAGCATGACAATGGTAGCTGCTGGTATAGTCTCAGCATTGAAGTGCAGAGGCACCCTGTTTGTGAATCAGAGATGTGCCATGAGGGTTCTTAGAGGCTAGCAAATAGCAGATGACAATATCCATAGTTGTGGGACGGACACGGCTGGTACCCATGGAATCTATCCTGAGACGTTGGTGACAGGTTTCTGTCATGGAGGTCATTTGGAGCATGCTGAATTCACCAGGTGCTCTCTCTGGTTTCCTTGTTGAGTTGTCTCGATGTTGACCTTGTTTGTCAAGTTCAATGAATTGGGAGGCTGAATGTTATTGAGGCAAGTTGAGCAGGTAAAGCAAGGTAGAATCATAGAGATACACAGCGTGGAAACCAGCCTTTCGATCTAACTCATCCATGCCAACCAGACATACTAAATTAATCTTGCCCCATTTGCCAGCATTTGGCCCATATCCCTCTGAAACCTTCCTATTCGTGCACCCATCCAGATGCCTTTTAAATTTTGTAATTGTACCAGCCTCTACCACTTCCTTTGGCAGCTCATTCCATACATGCACCACCTTCTCCTTGAAAAAGTTGCGTCTTAGGTCCCTTTTAAATCTTTCCCCTCTCACCTTAAACCTGTGCCTTCTAGTTTTGGACTCCCCCAACGCGGGGAAAAAACCTTGTCTAGTTACCCTATCTGTGCCCCTGATGATTTTATTAACCTCTATAAGGTTGCCCCCCCCCAGCCTTCAATGCTCCAAGAAAAATAGCCCCAGCCAATTCAACCTCTCCCTACAGCTCATGCCCTTCAACGCTGGCAACATCCTTGTAAATCTTCTCTGATTCTTTCAAGTTTCACAACATCCTTTCTATAACAGGGAGACCAGACCCATCAATTGGCGACTTGTTGATACCCAGTGAGAATCTCACCATGCTGTTTGTGAGAGGTAGAAGAGATGGCACAAGTTGCTTCTGACATTGAGGTGGGCCTCGCTGCATTTGTCGCCTGATTCTGCCAGTGAGTTCATTGCCTGCTTAGTGCAAAAGCATCTTAGCTGGTAAGGATACAGTCATTAAGATGGCAGTGAAATAGGCTGAATGGCACCCTTCTGTGCTATATAATTTATATGGGTCCGTGTGGCACAAGGCAGCAATAGTAAGGTTGGTGTAAAAACCTCAATTACAAAATTGAATGACACGATTGAGTATAAAATGATGAAAAGTGAATATAGTTACCTGAATTTCCACACTGCACAATTGCATTTAACCCTTTTTATTAAAGATTCCAACACAGTGGGCTAAAGAATGTTAGTTAACTATGTTAATGTTCACCTGAATGGATCCTGCATAACCTTAACATCTGAGGTTACGCACTCAGAGTGAAGGCAGGAGGTATGGATGGAAAACTCGGAAATGCCTGTTACTTGGCCTCAGGTAACCTCTTACATTTTATTCTCCAGGTTTCCCACCAACAGCCAGCGCAGAGTGCAACAAATCGAGCTGTGTTTATATAGTGACTTTAATATAGTAAAATGTCTCCAGGTTTCTTTACAGCAATGCAATCAGTTTGCAGAGATCCCAGCCTATTTGTGGAAATTGCCATCGAATCAGAGACAAAATACAATTGTTGGAGCAAAGCCTGAGGTGTAAATTTAGGTGGAAATTTCACAGGGGTTCTCCCAACCACTATGTTTCAACAAAAGATATGAGAAATCAGTGGGTTTCGCAAATCTTTTGTGAAATTAGTGTATGATTTGGGTAGATCTTTCATGGCAATTCAATCCTTATATCATTAAAGCAAAAATGTTTGTTGCGACTGGGGTATTGTGAATGAATTACTGAGACCCACAGGATTCAGTTGGAAGCAATCAAGAAACGCATGCTTAGACTTACGTGACAAAGCTCAAGGCTGAACCTTATTAGCCCTAATGGATAGGCTTGCAGGTGAAAGTTGAGTTGGAAAGTAGTGAGGATAGGGATGGAATGAATGCCAATTTGTTCCTGATACTGTGGAATTTTTTAGTAAAAGTGATACACTTCAGAGTGAAAAACAGAAAGGAAGAGTATTATTTAAATGGTGACATATTGGGAAATACAGATGCATAAAAGGATCTGAGTGTCCTTGAATGCCAGCCGTTGAAAGTAGAGAGGCAATTGCAGCAAGCAATTAGGTACGATAATGGTATGTTGGACTTTGATGCAAGAGGATTTGGGTTCAGAAGTGGAGATGTCTTTGAGGGAGTACCATGGCAATTCTCTAGACTGACACCGGGGATGGCAGCATTGTTCTATGACGACGGATTGTTTTGATAGGGCCTGAATTCACTAGAGTTTGGAAGGATGAGAGGGAACCTGGTTGAAACGTATAAAATAGTATCAGGGCTGCGCAGACTAGACGCAAGAAAGATTGGAGGTGGAAGGTGAGTTGGAAAGTCGTGACAGTAGGAGAGGAGTGAATGCGAGTTTGTTCCTGATACTATGGAATTTTTCTGGCATAAGCACTAAAGGTAAATCAAGCTTCTTAAATGCATGATTAAGGACCTCTTCCTATCACTGCTGACATTTTACCAATGACTAGAGGAGCCCCCCAAATAGGGGGGAATCTAGAACTGAAATACACAGTGTGTAGAGCTGGACGAACATAGCAGGCCAAACAGCACCATAGGAGCAGGGAAGCTGACGTTTCAGGCCGAGACCCTTCTTCAGAAATGGGGGAGGGGAAGGGGGTTCTGAAATAAATAGGGACAGACTGATAGAAGACGGATAGAGGAGAAGATACGTGGAGAGGACATAGACCAGTCAAAGAGGCGGGATGGAGCCAGTAGAGATGAGTTTAGGTGGGGAGATAGGGAGGAAATAGGTCAGTCCAGGGAAGACGGACAGGTCAAGGGGGCGGGATGAGGGTAGTAGGTAGGAAATGGCGGTGTGGCTTGAGGTGGGAGGAGGGGATAGGTGGGAGGAAGGGCAGGTTAGGGAGGTGAGGACGTGCTGGGCTGGTTTCGGGATACGGTAGGGGGAAGGGGAATTTTGAAGCTTGTGAAGTCCAGATTGATACCATTGGGTGAGGAACCCTGCAGCCCAATGGTATCAATGTGAACTTCACAACCTTCAAAATCCCTCCTCCCCCTACCGCATCACAAAACCAGTCTAGCTCGTCCCCACCTCCCTAACCTGTTCTTCCTCCCACCTATCCCCTCCTCCCACCTCAGATAGATGGCTTTTGGAAACACATGAAGATAAGAAATCATGATATATATAAAATTGAATAAAGCAGAGTTTTATTAAGTACCTAATGTGTACATTACGTTGTTGCTGCAAGCTCATGTAATTAAAGTGAGCATTTATTCTAGTAGCTGTGGTAGCAGAGTACAGGGGTCTCAAATCTATGGCTTTATGAGCTTCACCCTAGGTAAAAGATACTTCTGTTTGGAAAGTTGTATTCACTTTTGTCCAGGAATCTAAAATAGTGACAAAGCACGAGGAAGGAAAATATGATTGGATCCACCTACCTTGCCCTACAGAAGGGATATTCTATGATCCCCAAGTTTCCGTATAGATAAACCTTGTGTAAAACTCACCCATTTGTTCTTAGTGCCCATGTACTGAGATAGGTTATATTTCTTATAAAGTTATATTGAATTCTGTGTAAAAACATTCTCACTAGACAATTGCAAGAATTATACAACAAGTATATGTCTGACAAGACTGTGAAGTTGTGTTGCCTAAAAATAGTGAAAACTTCAATGTGAAGTTGCACTGGAGATTTCTAAAAAAAAATGTGTAGGAATTTATAGCTCGTTTAAAACTTGGATAATTCTACTTTTTTTTATACAACTAACTTTGACTGTAAAGTGTGTGAAATGTTACGAGCAAGATTACTGTAATAGTGCATTTCATACAGAGTAATACAATTATTCCTAGGCAGCTCCAATTAGTTTACATTATTTTTCTATGGGAAGAGTAATTCACAGATGTATATTAAATAGACTCTGACCTAAAACTGACCTTAATGAATTTTGAATGCAGGACAAATAATGGATTTGGTTCTATTCCAAAGCTGCAATTCCTTTTATTTTATACTTACTAAGGACTAATACTTAATTGCAAAAAACAATCTATAAATTATCTTTGAATGAAAATGCAGTGCTGCAGAATGTAATTAGACAATAAAAAAGATTTTTAATAGTTACAGCTGAAGCTGTGATTAGATAAGACTATAAATGAATTTTATGATACAAGTTATTGAAGTAGTTTTGAATGACTGAAGCAAGAGTGTCAACATTTAATGGAAACGTTGCAGACAATAAAAATATGTATTGATTGCTTTCACTTAAGCTCAACTGGGAGACAACATTTCCCTGTATGATACTTGTTTCTCAACATTTTCCCGAAGATATGCTGGTGAAAATTGTCATTAGTTTCATTTAAAGAGTTTCGGTTTTTTTTTCAGCATAAAACAATGTTACAGAGTTTTAGCAAAAACACAGTTCCAGCTGTCATGTATAGCACGTAATGTCATGAAAGTTAAAAAGAGAGTGGAAGCAATGTTGCAGATAGCCTGTTTTATTCAAACTTGAGTAACAATGTCAGTACAAGAAAAGCCTGAAACAGTGAGAAAACCCATTAATTGTGAGCTAAACATTTAAGATGATACAATTGCTGAGAGGGTCAGATGTTCAAATGTTGAGACAGCTTATTGAATACATTTTAGTGAGCTTCATTTAGGCATTTCGAAGTACAGAACTGGAGGTTAGCTGAAAAGAAAACACACTTTTTGTCAAAACCTTCCATCTTGCACTCATCAGGAACATCGCAAGGCCAGAATTAAAGCAGTGAGGTGGCTTTTTAGAAGCCTGAGCTGACAGATCTAATGAAAGAAGTAAGTAAGGAGACTATTAAGACTATCGTAAGGGTGGGAGATCCATAACTGAAACTTCAGTAAAAAAAGGGCACAATTTACTAAGGCTGCAGACGTTGGGATTCATTTATTGAAGCAGTTAAAGAGAACAGTAGTCGTTATTAGAATTGTCGAGCAGTGGGGATTATTAGCAACACTATAGACAGAATGAATTTTCTAGGGAAGGCCTTTTTTCAAGAGCAGGATTCAGCCTGAAGCTGCAGATAGAGGGGATTTACACAGTAAAGCCATTAAAGATTTTGGGAACAATTTCTTAGGCCATAAAAATGTGGGAATTCTCTTTTCCACCAACAAGAAGTGGAAATCCTCTACTTTGACAGCAAAAGCATGGGTAAACCCATCAAGTAAAGAAGCAGCTTTACTACAAAACAGAACAGGAAAAAAATCCTTTAAAGCAAGGGAATAAGCAACACTAACATACTGCAGAGCTAAAAAACATTAAAATGAGAATAAAGCAGGATTTATGTAGTGCAGACTGAAAGCCTTTAAACCAAAGGGAATACCGAAGTATTGTTAAATTGCTGAACTAACACTCTTTAAAGGAAGGAGAATAAAGCAGCATTAATAACATAGAGTATTAAAAGCTGTTGAAGTTTGGAGAAGAACAAATAATCACATTAGGATGAAATGGCAGCAGAAATAATATTGTCAGGAAGGCTTTTTTTAAAATTTTCTAAAAGCAGAACAGGGCCTACTTTTATGCCTTGGCAGGTTATAACATCTATAACAAAAATTTGCAATGAATAGAATAGTGCATTTACTTGTTCAGTTTCTGATTTCGTGTCTAGTTTGGAAACAATCCCATATCTTAAAAAAAAGACTGTTCTCTCCAGGATATCTAATGCAGTGTCTGATATAGCCCACCTTTGAAATTAAATGTTAAGTTCCATAAGGTGTAGAAGCAAAATTAGGTCATTTGGCAAATTAATTCTGCTCTGCCAATTTATTTTGGTTGATATGTTTCTCAACTCCGTTTCCCTGCCTTCTCCCCATACCAATCAGGAATCCATCTATCCCTGTCTTAAATACCCTCAAAGACTCAGCCGCCGCAGCCCTCTGAAGCAATGAGCTACATCAATTAACCATCTTCTGGCTGAACAAATTCCTCCTCAAATTTTGTTGTACTCCCTCCATAACTAGAAAATTCTTCCTCAGGTAAGTTGACCAAAATTGTGTACAATACTTCAAGTGTGATCTCACCTGGAGCCCGTACAATTAAGCAACAAATCCCTGTTCCTGTATTGGAATCTTCTCATTATAAAGGCCAATATACCATTTGCTGCCTTTACCGCCTGCTGTAGCTGCGTGCTTTCTTTCAGTTACTGGTGAAGAAGGACTTCAAGATCTTGTTTTACCTACCCTTTTGCCAATCTATTACCATTCAGATAATAATCTGCCTTCTTGTTGTTGCTACCAAAGTGGATAACCTCGCTTTTATCAACATAATACTCCCATGTATTTGTCGGCTCACTCAACGCATCCAAGTCATAGTGAAGCATTTCTGTATCCCGCGCACAGGTCAGTCTCCCAGCCAGCTTTGTGTCATCTGCATGCCTGGAGATAGTACATTTAGTTCTCTGAATTAAACCATTAATATATATCTATTTGTATCGTGAACAGCTGAAGTCCAAGCACTAATCCCTGCAGTAGCCCATTGGTTACTGGTTGCCAGTTAGAAAATGACAATTTGATTCCTACTTTTAGTTTCCCATCTGCCAACCTGTTCTCTATCCATTTTAGGTAGGTTTAGAGTGAGGAAGAGCCACGACAACAAGCAAACATCCTGGAGATTCAATCTGCTCCACTCAATGAACTGGGCAGAAATCACTTATTACACAGCATTACAATGATAGTTACCAGTGTAGCCTGAGGTACAGCGTTGAAGTGCAGAAGTATCCGTACTGTGGATCATAGATGTGCCTGGAGGATTGTTAAGGACTGGCACAATTGGATGCCAATTTCTGTGGATGTAAGGTGGAGTGTGCCCTGAGATATTAATGTCTAACATGAGGGTCATCCAGACCAAGTGGTGAGCTGAATCCACCAGGTTCTATCTCTTCTTTTCTTTCCTGACATTCAGGTCTGTTCGTGAGTTTGCTAAAACGGGAGGATGAATATAATGAGCTGAGTTGAAGTGTTAACAAATCAACTAAGCAGCAGTGATCATTATCATTTAGCAGCTCACAACTGCTTTGTGAGAATTTTGCTATATGCAAGGCATAAAGAATGGAGCAAGATGATCTTTCCCTTCTTGCCAGGATCTGTCACTAACGTCACCATAGCCTGTGTCATTCAGACCCCTTCATGATTCCTCCCTATGATTCATAGAATCCCTATACTATGGAAACAGGCCACTCGGTCCATCAAGTCCACACCAACCCTCCAAAGAGAATTATACCCAACCCACCTCCCCTATTCCCATTACTCTAAATTTCCCATGGTTAATCCATCCAGCCTACACATCTCTGGACACTACAGGCAATTTAGCATGGCCAATCCACCTAGCCTGCACACTTTCGGACTGTGAGAGGAAACCCATGGGAGAATGTGCAAACTCCACACAGACAGTCACCTGAGGCTGGAATCGAGCCTGGGTCCCTGAAGCTAAATGAATACTTCATAACAATCACCAGACAGGAATGTTCCCTCCCTGTGGGGGAACACTTCAATAATCAAGGCTATCCATCCTCTGATCTTCAGGTAAGTGTCCTCTAAGGCAGCCTTCAAGATACACAACAACACAGAATCACTAAGCAGAAGTGGATAGCCAAGTTCTATCCTTAAGACAGCCTCAACTGTGATCTTGGGTTCATGTTGCATTACATGTAACCCCATCATATTGTTCTGTACCTGTAAAATCTTCATTACTGTCCTGTTTTGATACCATCACCTTGATAAATTGCTATGATCTCTCTCCTTAATTAGTTTGCACAGTTTTGGATTATTTATTACTTTGGCTAGACCCTCGGCATATGATTCTAGCTGTAATTCCAGCCATTTGGTTTGTCTCCAGCACCACCTTATTTTGTTTTCGTAATTATCTCTCTGCCTCATTTATTTGGATTATAGGTCACTCCTTCACTTGTTTTTCAGATGTTGACAGTTTACTCACACTGTCTGACAGCCCAGAACACCTGCAGAGACCTATTATTCAACATGTTGACACTCCACTCATGCCATTTGTATGATGTTTTGATCTCTCTGCCTATAAATTTTATGCCCATGTGCTTGCCTCTCACTTCAGCTGACGAAGGGGTAAAGTTCCAAAAGCTTGGAATTTCAAATAAACCTGTTGGACTATAACCCACTGTCATTTGATTTCTGACCTTGTCCACCCCAGTCCAATACCAGCACCTCCATATCATGAATCATATTGATACTGAAGCGGGGTGGAGATTCACAGAGAAGCCACCAGGAGATTATTTCCCCTGGCTGACTACTCTCGAACTCAGAAGCACAGACACTGGAGAAAGGGCTGATTCTTTTGTTCTTAGATGAGGAGCAATATCTGAGAGGGTTATATATCCACCAAAGTTAAGTATTTTCAAGACCTCTCAGCAAATTGAGGAATATGGGAAATGGTGGAAAGTGAAGGTAGGTTAGAAAATCAACCATGATTATATTGAATGACAGGGCAGGGACCAAATGGTCCACCTCTGCTCTTATTTTGAAATCTGAATGTAGCCCATCCCAACAGTACTTGAGTACTTTACCTTTGATAGAGATATGACCAATGGCAAGAAGAGTGAGAAAATATGGTTGTTAAAAAGAAATTGAATCTTAACAGTAATAATAAAAGTTTTGATTTTCTCGTTAAGGTTTCAATGACAAGTTCTCAATTTCATAATAAATGCTGATTACCTTAGTGAGCTTACTGACCTTCTTCCTCACTCTCAACCACCCAGCCAATCTTTGCGTCATCTGCAAACCTACTTATCATTCTATCTACGTTCTCAATTACATCATTTATTAAGGAAGAACTTCACCCAGAGGGCTGTGAATCTATGGAACTGCTTGTCCAGTGAAGCAGTTGAGGCTATCTCATCAAATGTTTTTAAGGCAGAGATAAATATGTTTTTGAACAGTAAGGGGATTAAGGTGGGTAAGTGGAGCTGAGTCCACAAAACATTCAGCCATAATTTTATTGAATAGCTGCTAAATGGGACAGATGGCTTACTCCTGCTCTTATTTCTTGTGTTCTTGTGAATATTACTAACTATAAGGAATTCAGCATTGATCCCTGTGGGTACACCACTACACTTGGGGCTCCAGTCACACAAACAGTCTTCTATTAGCACCAGGAGAGAAGATAATGTGTGAATATGCACTGTCAGCCAAGACAGAATGTCCATCATAAACTCCTTGAAAATGAAACAGCCAAATAATAGGAAAATCCAATCCTCTTTTATCCAACGTGCCCAGATACCTGATGTTTTGAGCACCTGTATAATCCCCTTTCACCTGCGCTTCTCTAAGAAGAACAACTCTCTCTTGTTCGAAGTTTCCATTTCAGCTAAAGTCTTTAAATTCCGTATTCATCTAGTTAAATGGGGAAAATTCCTCCAAGACTGTTGACAAGATACTGGAAGAAAACTGCCCACAAAAGTCAAACAGTCTACGTGGCAGGACTTGCCTCCCTAAGGAATGACAGAAGTGATATTTAATGGCTATAGTATTCTGAACTTATTCTATGAATCGTTAGAAAAGTTATGTATGATGATAGATTTTGTCAAAAGATATAGGCAGCTGAAGTGATGTTGAACCTTCACTCACAATTCATTCCCAAATGCCTTTTATTTCCATCTCAAATATATTCTTAAAGGTCACCATCATTTTTAAGAGGGCTCTTCAAATCATTCCAAACACTTATTTCACTGGTATAGATATTCCTGGATACTTAATCTCCTTGGGAAATGCATGTGTGGCAATATCAGTTTTTTTTCAGGGAAAATATTTTTTATCCTAAGTCTGGCCACTGAACAAACTTTAGAATATACAGCATATTGAAATCAAAGTCCAGTTGAACTGTTGGCTTTAGGTCACCTTAGGGGTTTGGATGCATGTTCTCAGGTGTGTGGTTGATGAAAATTTTGAAACAATAATCTTAGTCTGCATGAGAACAGAATGAAAGCAGGAACCTTTGAAATATCAGGCCTATTAAAACAAAACTCAATATTCATTCAGCAGGGATAACAAGAGAACTGCAACAGAACTAAAGTCCTCTTTTACATAATGGAAATATGTATTTAATCGCCCTCATCTGTTGCAATAGATTGTAATGTCGCTGTAGCAAATTGGCTTATATATTTTGTGATTGTGAATGCTCTATGAGACCATTTGCGATGTATACTACAGATTAACAGATTTAGGTGGAGATGAACGGAGTCAGTTCAGCTAAACTCAATACCTCAGAACTATTCCTGGCTAAGATATTTATTCATATTTTCTGCTCATTCAGAATTCTTCAGCAGCAGCCAACCAGAAGCTGTCATGTTTTTAAAAATATTGCCTTTTTATAAAGTTGAGATAAGTAGCAGTGTTTTCCTGCCTTCACATAAGTTACAATGGATCCCCTTTTCTCTTCTGAGTCAGAGCAGTTCACAGGATCTAAGGCATGTATGACACAACATTGTACAGATGGGCTGCTACTAGAGGTGAGACCGTGTTGCCAAATTCTCCCAGTCAATCGAGTAAGATCCAGGGACCAATTCCAGTAGATTATTTGGCTTCTCCAACAGCAATTCGGGGGCTGAAAATAGCCTTAGTTTCACTTTACTCCATAAAATGCAATGTTTTGATAAAAATGATACAAACCGATAAAATATGAATTTCAACATATTTTCCTGGGCTTTGGATGCAAGAAATGTTTGATAGCCCCAGGTATCCAACAGACTCTGTTACTCTCTTCAGCCACAGTCTGAAGCTGAATCTTTTGTAAATTTAATGTCCTGTTTAACCTTGACCTGAGCTTCCAACACTGCAACTCCTCTAATACAAGCATTGCCCGTTTCAATTTCTGAGACATGTGACATGCTATGGCTTTAAAAGGTGTATTTTGCCCTGATATTTCTTATGAAGAAAGGTTGCAACAGAGGTAATGAGCAGTCTGCTCAAAGCCATTAGAGTCTACAGCTTGTGCAGCCTTGAGGCCCTTTTCTTAAAGTTGGAAGAATAGAAGCAGCCTGAATGGGTGGGGTCCAGCTCCGACAAAAACCAGGATTTTTAAGCTTTAGCTTTCTGCAGTTGCTGCAGTCTTGAAGCTGGGTATGGAAGCTATTTTTCCTGTCCCTGCTACAGTTAAAAGCTGGGGTTCTCTTCCTGCTGTTAGAATTGCTTATGAGACAATATATTTTACTGAATTTGCCTTTGTTAAGAGTGTGTTTATGGGATGTTACTAAATTGGAACATTATTAGTTTATATATATATTTTGTTAAACATTTTAATAGAGTTACAGTTAAGCCAATTCTTTTATATTTTATTTTGTCTGTATTTTAATTTTACTGTATGTATAAAGTGTATTTTGTTTCGAGCCTGGTAGTTTGACCAATTGAATTGTATCCGGAAAAAAAAGCCTTACACTTACCTTTAAAATAAGAAAAAGTTAGAGTCTAGACTTCTTTATTAATATATCTGGAGGGGGTTTGATCTGATCCATAACAGGCATTGTCATCCTTGGTCTAACAGATCTCATGTAAACCATACCAGCCTACTACGTTGTATAGCTGTAAACTTGCACTCACCCAATGCTGTTTCCCACACCTGAACTTGCTCAAGACCCCATTCACACATTGGCCATGTGCTCACTGCCCTGCATTGGCTCAAAGCACAAGAACCATTCTATTTTAAAATCCACATCTTTGTTTTGAACAATTTCATAGTGTTGTCCTTCCCTCCCTTCCTCTGTGACCTCTGCAATCAATATTCCCTTTAAGATGCAGGAACACACAGCCATGTAGCAACCAGGAATGTGTTGTGTAGGGGATAAAAAAAGGTGCATGTTAGTAATGTTCCCTTTGGGATGCTGATATGTCAAGAGCCAGGCAAACTTAAAAGCGACTTAGCAGTCGAAGAAGACAAAAATTGAAGTGAACATTGATTGTAATCCTCCAGATGTCTGTCTTCTTGCAATTCTGGCTTCTAGCATATCCCAGATTCTCTTTGATCTACTTTTGAAGACCAAGTTTTCTGTTGTATAGGCCCTTGTAGAGATATTCCTACCCAACCCTGTCTACTGCTCTACTTCTCTCTCTTCTTATTTTGCTGTCTCTCCTGTATTTAAAAAAAAGTCCTTCAACTCCTTGTTGAGAAAGACTTAAGTCAGCTGTCCTAATATTCCCTTTTTTTATTCATTCATAGGATATGGGCATCACTGGCAGGGCCAACATTTATTACCCGTCACCAGTTGCCCCGCAGAAAGTGATGTTAAGCTATTTCATTCAACCATGGCAGTCTTTGGGATGTGGATCACCCACAGTCCTGTGCCAGTGGAGTTCCACTGACAGTGAAGGAATAGTAACATGTTCCAAGTCAGGACAGGAACTTCAGTAGGTGATGTTTCCATGCATCTGCAGTCCTTGTCCTTCTAGGTGGGAGAGCTCACAGGTTTGGAAAGTGTTATCAAATGAGCGTGGGTGAGTTAATGCAATATATTGTTTAGATGGTACACAGTGAAGCTACTGTGTGTTGGTGGTGAAGGGAATGAAATCTGATGGATGTGGCTGCCCTATCGATCAAATAGGCAGGTTTGTGCTGGGTAGTGTTTGTTGTACAAGTAATAGTTCTGAAGGGTTAGTGCTGGAGAATGTATGAAGCTCCATCCAATCTGATGACATCATACAGATTCGGGTAGGAAAAAGGCAGAACGGTTTAGGATCTTTACAGTAAAGATCTAGATCCTAGGACTCTTCAAACTCTCAGTAATCATCTCCAGCTTACCAATATGATATTTATCTGATTGCTGATGTGCAATAAATTACATATTGTTTACAAAAAGAGTCTTTTGTCATTAAGATTCATGAGTTGTTTTCCTTGAGCATGTCAGTCGGCCCATAAACCAGACAATGAAAAGGATGGTGTCCCCAAATTACCCCAATCACAATGTGGGAGCACATACAACAATAATAAGGATCTTGAGTGTTGTTGGAGTGATACTTGTCCAGACAAATGGAGAGCTTTTCGTTGTATTCCTGATTATGCCTTCTAGATGGTGAACAGGCATCAAGGAGACAGGAGTTCCTCATCGCAGAAATCCTAGTGCCTAACTTGATCTTCTTGTATCCAAATATTTATAGGGCCAATAGTGACCCTCGGAATGTTAATGGTGGTGGATTCAGCAATCATAATGCCATTCGACATTAACAGGTACTGGTTAGATTCTCAGAGATAGCAAGAACTGCAGAGGCTGGAGTCTGAGATAACAAAGTGTGGAGCTAGCGAAACGCAACAGGCCAGGCAGCATCAGAGGAGCAGGAAACATGATGTTTCAGGTCAGGTTACCTTCTTCAGAAATATGGTGGGGAGAAGGGAGCTCAGAAATAAATCGAGAGTGGAGGGGTGGTGCTGGAGAAGGTAGGTGAAACATTGTTAAGTGAGTGCATGTAGCGGGTGGTGGGGTTTGGTCAGTGAGGTTGGAGGGGGAGATAGGTGGGAGAGAGGATGGACAGGTCAAGGAGGCGGGGACGAGAGGGTGGGTTGGACATGGGTTGAGGCTGGGCGTAGGGAGATATTAAAGCTAGTGAATTCCATGCTTTGGCCATTGGGATATAGACTCCCAAGGTGGAATATGAGGTGCTGCTCCTCCAGTTTGCATGTGGCATCATTGTGACACTGGAGGAAGCCCAGGATGGACATGTCGCCCAGGGAGTGGGAGGGGGAGTTGAAATGGTTTGCGAATGGAAGTTGTTGTCGTTTGTTACGAATAGAGCACAGGTGCTCGACAAAACCATCTCCGAACCTCTGCCTGGTCTCACCACTAGCTCCACCACCCCCGGCACCTTTCCCTGCAGCCACAGGAAATGCGGCACCTGCCCTGACACCTCCCCCCTGGCCTCCATCCAAGGCACAAAACAAACCTTCCACATCAGGCATGGGTTCACCTGCACATCTATCAACTTGATCTACTGTATCTGCTGCACTTGACGTGGCTTCCTCTACATCAGTGAGACCAAATGGAGGCTTGGAGACCATTTTGTCAAGCATCTGTGCTCTGTTCGTGACAAATAACAACACCTGCTGGTTGTTAACCATTTCAACTCCCCCTCCCATTCCCTGGATGACATGTCCATCCTGGGCTTCCTCCAGTGTCACAATGATGCCACATGCAAACTGGAGGAGCAGCACCTCATATTCCGCCTCGGGAGACTACAGCCCAATAACCTAAACATGGATTTCACCAGCTTCAAAATCTCCCCACCCCTGCCCTCATCCCATGTCTAACCTCCCCTCTCATCCCCGTCTCCTTGACCTGACACCACCTGTACATCTTTGCTCCCACTTATCTGCCCCTTCCACCCCGCTGACCAATCCCCACCACTGCCTACTCGCACTCACCTATCACCATCCCATTTTCCGGCCCCAGCCCCACCCCTGCTGTCTCTGTTTATTTCTGAGCTCCCTTGCCCCTGCCCCATTTCTGAAGAAGGGTCCCGACCTGAAACGTCAACTTTCCTGTTCCTCTGATGCTGCCTGGCCTGCTGTGTTCCTCCACCTCCACACAATGTTATCTAATGGTTTGATTCTGTTTTGTTTGAGATGTTGGCTGAGATTTGTGTGGTGTGTCCATTACTATTGTAGCTTGGAGTCAAATTCTGTTTGATCAACCCTTCTGTGAATCATTTTAGGTTGGTTCTTTACATTGAAGATCATGTGTGATTACATATCCTTCCTGAAGTGTGGAGCCCAAAAATGCATGCCATTTTAGGGGTCATCGCAGCTTCTTGCTTTGTACACTTTTGTGGGATTTTCATGGTAAAGGCAGTAATTGCAGGGTGAGGGGTGATCTGTTGTTTTGCTGGGAAATAACAGTTTACTGGTCCAGTGGTAGATGTGTGTCAGGGTTTTGCTCACCTGTAGTGGCTGGCAGGTGTAGATGGATGCTGTGAACAATGACATTAGCATTTGAAGCATATAAATAGTGGACTTTTCACATTTTGATGGAAACCTGGGATGGAGAATGGCTTGAGAATTTGCAATATGTTTTATATTTTTCTCCTTTAAAGGGACCGCCTCAATTTACTCCATAAAGTCTCTTCAGCTGCTATTTATGTGGCAAGTCCATTAAGTGGCATTTTCTAAATTACCTTTTGCAAGTCTACATATAAGACATCAATGTCATTGGCCTCATCAATAATCTCCATTAAAAATTTCAATCAGCTTAGTTAAATAAGATTTACATGCAACAAATTTGTGATGTTCTCCACTCATAATCCTACGTTGTAAAGGTGACAATTTAGTTTTGTTCTGAATTATCACCCCTAAAGGCTTTTCCATCACCAAATTTAAAATGACTGTTCTGTAGATGTTGGAAACTCAACATGGGATGAACAGTGGAATGTTTCTCATGTCACTTTCGAAGAGAAACATGTTAATTTTATTTAATTAGAAAGGTGCATATTCCTGGTTTTTCTATCCCATACTAGACTTAGCACTGTAGAAAATGTGTAGTATTAAGTACCTGTAGTGAAGGCAGAAAGATGTTACCTATATCTGTAAAAACCGATAGCTTTAAAAAAGAAATTCAAACTTTCAGATAATAACTGAGAATGGCACAAACCTTCATATTTTACAATGTCTTATTCCAGCAAAAAAAGTCACGACTGACAGGGCATATCACATATCTTGGAACCACATTATAGATCTTCCCTTTTGTCTTTTGGCACACCTGAAAACATATTTCACAGATATAACTTACTGTGTCCTTTAAGTAAATATTCATTCCTCCTGGAATCAGTCCAAAGTGATTCATAGCTCCTGAGGCTTAATTTCTGTTCTTTTCCTTTCTCAGCCTAGTAACTTCAGATCTCAGAATTGTCATTCACAGTGAATTGTTTTACCCCCCCAGATTCTCCCTCTAACACAAATTAGGTGAATCTACCAGCCCCATTTTATCTCCTTATATGCTTGGTCTTTTCCATGCCAGCATCAACTCTCACCTTCAATCCTGGATGTATCATTGTGCCAGAGATAATGGGAACTGCAGATGCTGGAGATTCCAAGATAATAAAATGTGAGGCTGGATGAACACAGCAGGCCAAGCAGCATCTCAGGAGCACAAAAGCTGACGTTTCGGGCCTAGACCCTTCATCAGAGAGGGGGATGGGGGGAGGGAACTGGAATAAATAGGGAGAGAGGGGGAGGCGGACCGAAGATGGAGAGCAAAGAAGATAGGTGGAGAGGGTGTAGGTGGGGAGGTAGGGAGGGGATAGGTCAGTCCAGGGAAGACGGACAGGTCAAGGAGGTGGGATGAGGTTAGTAGGTAGCTGGGGGTGCGGCTGGGGGTGGGAGGAAGGGATGGGTGAGAGGAAGAACCGGTTAGGGAGGCAGAGACAGGTTGGACTGGTTTTGGGATGCAGTGGGTGGGGGGGAAGAGCTGGGCTGGTTGTGTGGTGCAGTGGGGGGAGGGGATGAACTGGGCTGGTTTAGGGATGCAGCCATATGGTATCAATGTGGACTTCACCAGTTTAAAAATCTCCCCTTCCCCCACTGCATCCCTAAACCAGCCCAGTTCATCCCCTCCCCCCACTGCACCACACAACCAGCCCAGCTCTTCCCCCCCACCCACTGCATCCCAAAACCAGTCCAACCTGTCTCTGCCTCCCTAACCGGTTCTTCCTCTCACCCATCCCTTCCTCCCACCCCCAGCCGCACCCCCAGCTACCTACTAACCTCATCCCACCTCCTTGACCTGTCCGTCTTCCCTGGACTGACCTATCCCCTCCCTACCTCCCCACCTACACCCTCTCCACCTATCTTCTTTGCTCTCCATCTTCGGTCCGCCTCCCCCTCTCTCCCTATTTATTCCAGTTCCCTCCCCCCATCCCCCTCTCTGATGAAGGGTCTAGGCCCGAAACGTCAGCTTTTGTGCTCCTGAGATGCTGCTTGGCCTGCTGTATCATTGTGCCTCTGTCTGCTCTCCCTCTCCCAGAACATGGCAGACTGAGTTTGACAGTTTTCAGGGATATCCTCCCCAACTCAAATCCCATCTCTATGGTAATGAGAATTGTATGAGTCTTGTATCCAAGTAGATAATTCTGATTTTCAATTCTTGAGACTGCCTACTATCTTTTAGCTTTTAAATAAATGAAGAGTTTAAAGCACAGTTGTTTACAACCAACATTTTGAACACGTTTCTGGTACTTTAGAGACTCACTCTAGCCATGGTTAGTACACAGGAAGCCACCATTGTCTCCAAACATAACCAAGGAAGTGTCACAGCACTGAAAGGAGTCACTCAGCTTATCATGCCTGCACCGGCCCATTAAATGAGCATAATTAATAACTGCCAATTTCTTGCATTCTCCCCATACCCATGCTTATTATTTTTCATCCAAATAAACATTCAATGCCCTTTTAAATGTCTCGATTGAACCTGCCTCCATCACATTTCCAGGCTGTGCATAGTCACTGAATGAAAAGCTTTCTCCTCACATCACCCTTGCTTCATCATGGTGAATCTACTGTACTCCCTCTTTGATACAGTCACATCCTTCCTATAGTGTGGTGCACACAGTATACTAGCTATAATAAGACCAAAAGACATAGGAGCATAATCTCAGCCATTCAGTCCATCAAGTCTGCTCCACTATTCAATCATGGCTGATACGTTTCTGAACCCCATTCACCTGCTTTCTCTCCGTAACCCTTGATCCCCTTGACAATCAAGAACCTATCTGTCTCCATCTTAAATCTACTCAATGACCTGGCCTCCACAGCCTTCTGTGGCAGTGAATTTCATAGATTCACTATTCTTTGGCTGAAGAAGTTTCCCCTTATCTCCATTCTAAAAGGTCCTCCCCTTTACTCTAAGGCTGTGCCCTTGATTCCTCGTCTCTCCTACCAATGGAAACAACTTCCCAACATCCACTCTGTTCAGTATTCTGTAAGTTTCAATTAGATCCTCCCTCATCCTTCTAAACTCTATTGGATATAGACCCAGAGTCCTCAGATGTTCCTCATATGTTAAGCTTTTTATTTCTTAGACCATTCTCGTGAACATCCTCTGAACCCGCTCCAGGGCCAGTACATCCTTCCTCAGAAATGGGGCCCAGCTGATCTCTAAGGAGAATATAATCACTTGTGAAATGATAGGAATACACTCTCAAAGGTGCTTTGAGCAGCAACCTTTCATCAAGGCAGGGCAGCAGCTATTCAGGTTCACTTTTATTAAAGCTTTCTGCCATCTCATTACCTCCCACAAATTCCAAAGGTTTGAAGCCCTGGCCACGGGGTGTTGAGGTTCTGATGTTAAACACAGGTGAGGACTATAAATTTACCTGACAGCTCCAAGGGGTTTCCCTGTTTCCCAAGAATGGGTCTGCGTTCAATACAAAAATGGCAGTATCATGTCAGAATCCTGATCAATGCCACTCCTCAGAATTTTAACCCACCGACGCTGTCAATTCTCCCCCACTCCAACACTCCCTACTTGAATCTGCCATTAGCCAAGGTCACTGGGTTCTTGATTGCAGTTGATTTTTTTGAAGTTTGGAGTTGCAGCATCTACTATCAAATATCCATTCCTTTAAATTTCCAAATGACAGTAAGAATTATACACATGGCTGAACAGATGCATCATTATTAATTTGATTCAATTTTGAGTCCATTTCATACTTTTACTAATATTGAAAAGCGAAAAAGTTCTACAATTACCAATTATTCCCCAAAGAAGCATTAGCATACAATAGTACTCTAGAAATATGTAAAATTATACAATACATGCCTGTTTTAGAAACTATGAAAGGTATCAGCTGTACACTAAATTAGAACTTTCATACATTACTCCAAATAACATTGAATCAAATTGATAATTTGATCTAGTTTGTCAGGAGCCAAATTTGAATCAAGGCTTCTGGGTTCAGATTAGGATATTCTATATCAGTTGTGATTACCCAATTAAATCTAATATTAAATCTAATTAATCTAACAGTGTTGTTTTAAATGTACTTTGCAGCTAATTAATTCAAATAAATACTGACACCCAAAATTGGAATCAAAACCATTGTGAGCGTTAGAAAGACAAACCACAAATTTTCAACCACTCCCACAGAAGTTCAAGAATGAATTCGGCATATCAGCAAATCAGGCAGGAAGATCTGTAAGCACTAAACTTTTTTTAGTCAAGGAAAGTGGAGGAAGACCATTTCCTAAAGCGGATATATGACAATGAGTTAAAGAACACAGATGCCATTTAAATTTAAGTTTGATAAATGCATGGGATCAAAAGGAATAGCAGGAGATGCTGACAATTTTTGATGAAGAGAATGGAAGGAGGCTTCTACCTAAAGTCTGCCATTAATGACTGTGCTGAATGGCCTGCTTTCAAGCTATAGGGTCATTATAACTACGTTTCTATTTGAAGTCTGCATTTATAGAATCTGTGGTATACAAATAAAACAGAACTTATAGAAGATCTTCAATAGGAAATTAAGAATATATTAATTATATATTCCTTATCTGACCTTTCTGTTCATTTTGATTCTCCTTATATACTTAGGTAAATGTTTCTAGTGGAACATATTCTCCCCAAGATCACTTTTACAATTAAATGACATTCCATATTTTTAATTGAGCTGGATTTTATTACTATTATTTATCTACTGTTAGATCAAGTTAAGTGGCTGGAGAGGTCGAGTCATTCTCGATTTATAAAATAGTTGTATTGAGAGCAATGCTGCTGCTGATCAAAGTCAATATTGTACCTGAATGTATGTAAATGGAGTGAATATTAATGATTGCAATTTCCAATTTTCTGCTTGATAAATTTTAAAATGATCTTATCATTCTAAACAAAGTGCTGGAAATGTACAGCGGGTTGATCAGGAATTCAGTGCAAGGTTCAGATGAAGAATTATGCTTGAAATGTTAATACTTCTGGTCTACAGAGTTTAATGGGTGCACTGCTGATTTCCAGCGTTTTCGATTGCATTGCTTAGGATTTTCAACATTCTTTAGTTAATTTTCATCTCCTCACAAATGGAAATTTTGAACTGGCTGTCTTGCGGGGCTGTTTAGACGAATTGCAAAGATTCAAAGAAGGATGCATTAGATAAACACATGATGGAGAAATAAATAGACGAATATGTTAATGAGGTGAGATTAAACAAGATGGTGGAGCTCCATTTGGAGCATAAATAACTGCATAGGCTGATTGGAGCAAATAATCTGTTTCTGTACTCAATTTTTGACGTAAATCTGAGTAAACCTCAAACAAGGGTGCAAGACATACCTTCAAATACTCCTCAAAATTGCACAGCATTCTGAAAACCACCTGGCTTTCACTGTTGCTGAATCAAAATCCTGGAACTCCGCAACAACACTGTGGGTGTAATGGTTTGGGAAGGCAGCTTTGCTCCATTAGCTAAGAGATGTGCAATCAATGCTGCCCAGTGACTTTCTCATGCCAAGAATAAATAACAGTAAGTGATCCATTGACCAAAAATTGTTTTTCATTTAATAAGAATCATTTCATTTTGTAATTATTTGTGCTCTTTGCAATCATATTTTGTTTTATTGATTGAATGAGAGAATAAGAGGAATGCAAAAAATGTTTTCTAGGAGCATGTTAATGCAGAAGCTGCATGCAGCATCAGCATAAGATTATCCACATAGATGGTGCCCAAATACAAATTCATTAATATCCAGTGAAGAGTATTTTGTAATCTGGAAAGGAACATTTACAAGTACATTAAACAAGATACTAAACTTTCTATAATGGTAATAGTTCTAAAAGCTTTTGGGTTTGAACCAGATAGGGTGTTAGAATTCAGGTACAATCAGACAAAAATGCTTTGGTTTGACTTGAGGCACAGTAATCTCAGAATAAGAGATCATGGGAACTGCAGATGCTGGAGAATGCCAAGATAATAAAATGTGAGGCTGGATGAACACAGCAGGCCAAGCAGCATCTCAGGGAAGAGGCTTCGCAGTGAGGTTAAAATAGTATCAGAGATAATGGGAACTGCAGATGCTGGAGAATGCCAAGATAATAAAATGTGAGGCTGGATGAACACAGCAGGCCAAGCTGAGATGCTGCTTGGCCTGCTGTGTTCATCCAGCCTCACATTTTATAATCTCAGAATAAACATTGTTCCTATTCAACCACTCCATTCAAATATAAAGATGCTCTGTGTTCAATTTTAATACAGACTAATTGGCTGGTTGGTTTCAGTTTCTGAGGCAAATGGCTTGATTTAAATTCCCGTCCCTCTATTGGTGAGTTTGCAAATGGGGAGCCATTAAATGCCTTGGGGACTGTACCTGCTGTGTTGGCTCTTGCCGCCTTTTAGCAACAGGGAATGGGTCTCGGGTAGCCTACATGCCCCGTGCCAATTGAGCCCTTAAGTGACCAATTGCCACCTTTTAAAGGGCTTGTCCTGTTGGCTATGATTTAAGCAGCAGTGAGAGAGATCCTCTCTGTGTTCCTCTTCTCCACATCCTATCCACCTTGGCACCTCCTTTCCTTAATACCCCTTGCTGATACCTGTCAGTCTGCTGTGCTCCCTGCCCTCTAGTGAGACCACCACCACATCTCTCACACTTCAGGCCTAGCACCACATCATTAAGGATTGGATGCAATCCCAGAAGTGGCTACCACTCCATCAGATTGGCTGGCAAGCCATAAAACAGTTATGGAAGCCCCTCATTAAAACATTTAACAGCCTACAATGCATTAAAAGACTGTAAAGCAAGTCACCAGAGTAGAATGGCCTGAGTGCTAACCTTTTGAACTGGAAGTGTTTGAGTCTCTAAAACGGTGTTAGATTAGATTAGACTCCCTACAGTGTGGAAACAGGCCCTTCAGGCCAACAAGTCCACACCACCCCTTGGAACACCCCACCCAGACCCATCCCCCTATAACCCACACACCCCTGAACACTACGGGCAATTTAGCACGGCCAATCCACCTAGCCTGCACATCTTTAGACCTTTAGGTCTTTATCTACCCTAGTGTTTGATAATTGAGTAACAGTGCAAGTGAGCAACTCAGTTGTTGCTCCTCAAAAGAGGTTTTAATCTTTGCACAATTTAAATTTTTGAGTGAATTTTGTGACTATGCCAGTTGGGAATTAAGTATGAAATTGTCAAAAGAGGCTATCACCAGGATTTTAGCTCCTCCTGATGGCACAAAGCAAGTGGGAAAAAAAAAGCTTCACCATTTTGGCCCCTCCAGGATGTGATTGTCCCTTCTGTTCAACTCTTCTGCTTTTTGGAACTCAGCAGCAGGAAGTTCCAGAGACATCATCAGAACATGAAATGGATGTGTGGCTCTGGACAAGTTTGCAATACCCCTGCTGTGCAGCCAATAAAATATAGGAAACCTTAATTCTGGCATCTATAGGGTGAATAAGTAACCAGAGTAAATTAAAGTGCTTGATTTTTTGCAGGGCAAGTAGGATTATAACTGGTCCTGTCAATTTAAACATTTTTTGTCTCAGTCAAATTTTGAAAAGTATGATTCAACCTGTCATTTTTCAATCACATATCCCAGATGAAGCAATCCGGAATGTATATATTGACTACAAAGAACCTGCACATTTTTGATTAACACCTAGTATTTGATGTGCATTATATTGTTCTTTATTGCAGTTGGTTGAACTTACAATCCTTGCTCGAAACATAGAAGATAATAATTCTTCCAATTACTGTAAATTATGACAAGGCAGTTGTTTTCTATTTACTTATCTATCTGTACGTATGTCTACAGTTTAAAAAAGCATGAAATGAATGGTTAATTCTATTCCCTTCCAAAACCATGAAGGATCAAGTGACTGCCGATGGCATACCCAGTAAAGGAAATTGTAGTAAGTGCTGATCTTGCTAACAGCACTCACATTCCATGAAAAAAACAACAGCAGAGTTTCTGTTTCATCTCTGGATGAGCTACAAAATACCCAGATAGTTTGCACACTCCAGGTCACAGAAAGCAAAGACCTATCTTGGTGAAATATTGATAAAATCTAAGAAAAATACATAAAATGAAAACCCAAAAACATGATCAGAAGTCTATTCAATTATAATCAACAATCGAAAACGTCATGCAAGTAGAATTACCATAAAATATTTATCTTACCCAGTTTAATAATTCTATCATTCTTCACATCAATCTTGACTTGATTTTTTTCATGAAATCAATTTTAACTACAACATATTCCAGCAACATTACTGTGTTCCTCCTTCCCACTCACCCTCTGCCTGGCTTGGCAGATTTGTGGCTTTTGAAAAGCATTCTATGACTCAACTGACTCATCCAAGGTTTCATTGTTACAACACAACTCAATTTTATCTTCACTGACTTTGAAGTTGCCCAAGGCTGCCACTGTCGGCAGGCAGAGGCCTATTTAAATTTTAAGAAGACATTCATTATCAGTGTATAAAATGTGATTTTTTTTACAATGATCTGAGGTGGAGGAGAAAGGCTTTTTCAGCATCACATTCATCAGGGACACTTGGCTAGATACAGCTGAGCTGTCGTCAAGGTATTGGTAAGTATTTGTTCTTAGTTTTTGAGATTCCTTGATGGCTTTGACCTCCGTGGATAAGGAAGAGTAAACAATGCCAAATAAGTTTTTCTTTGACCTAAATTTCACCCTCGCTGCTAGCCTGCTGCAACATTCTGGCAAGGTGTTAATCTTGCATATAGAATGCCAGCATCCCACAATTCATTAGACACACAGACTACGTATCCAGCACTAATCTCTTTGGGCTGAATACTCCCATAAGTGTCATTTATGGCGAGTTTCACGGAGGATTTCTCTCGGTGAGGCTGAGTGAGTTTTCTCACTGATCATCCCAAACTTATATCATTAAGTAGGTACGGTGCAACCCTTATACCCAATGCTGGTCCAATTCTCCCACTCACTTCAGATCAAAGTCCTTGCCAGTGCCTGAATATCCCAGGATAGACCGTCGTGCTTGGTGCCTGCGCCATCATTACAAGGCAATTGTGCACTGTGACAAGTACTGCCACTGTGGTGTTCCCTTTTATAGTGGCACAGAGGCACAGTAGCTATAAACCAGCCTCTCTCACAGCACACAGGCAGTATGGCTGACACTTCATAGCACATACAACTGTCCACCCCACCCGACTCGCTGGTTAAACGCCAGGCCACTCCCCTCACTGATAATTAGGCACATCCCATTTTATGCCTTCTGTAAGTTACTCGTATTGTTTTCCCAATGTCCACCATAGCCCAGCATCTTATTATTGTTCACTGTGGGACCATCGCATATCGGGAAGCCTTTGAATGATGCAAGAAACATACTTTTATTGACAGACTCAGAAAGCAAACTAAAAAGAGCCAAACAGAAGCTGCATTTCTCTCCTGTAATACAAATGAACTGTTTGCCTGATGGGCACCAGGTATTTTACAGCCACTGAGTGATCACTGCTCCCTGTTCTCATCAACTGGAATTGGGTGTTGATTAAGTTCTGTCTGGTTAGCGGTGCTCTGATGTGCTCGAGGTGAGGTTCCTCCTGCTGTATATCCTCATCCTTTTCTTCAGAAGATTCATCTCAGCTTCCCAATTCCTCGTGATTCGCCACATTCCCCTTTTTCCTGCTCCAGTTGTGCAGCGCACAGCAGGCCAGGATGTGGCATGCTGTCTGTGGATTACTGAAGGGATCCACCAAGACTGGTCCAAGCAGTGGAACACCATCTTCCTGAGACTGCTCTCTGCTCCGGGATGGCCCTGGTCAATTTATCTACGCTCCACCTTAGTCAGGGGTTGTGTAATGGAGCTGTTAACCATGGTCACAGACAGTAGCCCCAGTCCCCACATAACCAGCCTTGCATGGTTTTTGAAATGTTAAATGTTGCAGGAACATGAGAGTTCTTCGGGATGTAGCAGTCATGGCAGCTCTGAGGGCACAAGCCTCCAGGAAGTGATACCGGTGATCACAGATCACTTACATATTGACAGAATGAAAGCCTTTCCTATTGATGAGCCAAGCTGCATTGTGATATAACCCTCTCTTCACATCGTGTTTCCAGCTGATGGTGCTCTGTACCAGGTGGGGGTGAAGCCAGCCCTGTTACTAGTGCCTGTCCTATAGTACGACCTCATAATGGGACAGGAGAGAACAGTATGGTCAAACACAATGACCATTGTTCACACCGTGATGTATTTGTTGGTGAATGATTGAGCGATCCCGCACAGGACCCCCCTCCCCATGGCTACTTTACACAAATGTTTATTGCAGCTGTCTCCTTGACAACCACTGGGATAGGATGGCCTTTCACTGCTTCAGGTCCAGATCCGTTTCCTGCAGCTGGTAAAGTTCAGAAACAGTGTCCCATCCTAGGATATCTTCAGCCTGTGGAGACACAACATCTCATTCATCTGCAGGAAATGGCATCGTGGATGACAGAGTCTGACCCTCCTCTGACTTCAGTGCATCTTGATGCAGAGCTGGGCTGAGAAGTGGCATATGGACTAGAACTCTGAAAAATGTGAGGTGTTTCATGTTGGAAGGAAAATCTTGAAAGCAGAATACAGGGTTAACAGAAATATTCTTGCCATGTGGAGGAACAGAGGGATCTCAGGGTTCATGTCCAAAGTTCCCTGAAATCTGCCACCCAGGTGTATAGACTTGTTAAGAAGGCGTATTGTGTGTTAGCTTTCATTAATAGAAGGATTGAGTTCAAGAGCTGTGAAGTTATGGTCCCGCTATACAAAACCCTGGTTCGGCCACATCTGGAGTATTGTGTCCAGTTCTGGTCACCTCATTACAGGAAAGATGTGGAAGCATTGGAAAAGGTGCAGAGATTTACCAGGATGTTGCCTGGAATGGAAGGAAGATCTTACGAGGAAAGATTGAGAGAGCTAGGGCTTTTCTCTTTAGGATTAGGGTAAAAGTTCGGCACAGCATTGTGGGCCAAAGGGCTTGTACTGTGCTGTACTGTTTGATGATCCATGTTCTATCGTGAAGGGCCTTTCAGCAGTGACCTCTCATGTGATGGGGACTGTTCGACAGCTGCTGGTTGCTGCTGGCCCAGGATTTGTTGACACATCTGTATCTCCTCCACTTCCCTGCACCTTCGCTGCATGACAGCTACGGTGCCAATAACCCCTGCAGTGGCTGGGTCCATCGGTCACACCACTAATGAACTTGTGTCAAGAGCAAGAGGAACAGAACAGCTTCCTAGCAATCAGAGCCCAACACTCACATCCCTTACTAATAACAGATTAATATGCACCTCCACAGGGTGAGACATGTTACATTCCAACAATGAGGACCATGGAAGGATTCATCTTTGACATAGGACCTTAGTTCAAAGACAGTGCTGCACTATTCATGTCAAAAAGAGCTGGTATGAGCACTGAATCTTTCTCCTTCAGCCCATTTCACCATGAAAGGCACTTTTGCACATAATGTTCTGACAACCTGGGTTCAAGTCCCACCAAGCAGATGTTGGAATTTGAATTCAGTAAAGATCTGGAATTTGGAATCTTAACGATGACCATAAAACCATTGACAATTGTCAGGAAAAACCCATCTGGTCCACTCATGCCCTTTCAGGAAGGAAACTATCATCATTATGTGGTCTTGCCCACATATGACTCCAGACCCACAGCAATGTGGTTGAATCTTAACTTCTCCTTAAGGGCAATTAGAGATGGGCAATAAATGCTGACCAGCCATGCTCTCATCCCACTTCTAATGGGGCAGCACGGTGGCCTAATGGTTAGCACTGCTGCTTCACAGCACCAGGGACCTGCATTCAATTCTACCCTCGGGCAACTGTCTGTGTGGAGTTTGCACATGCTCCCTGTGTCTGCGTGGGTTTCCTCCGGGTGCTTCGGTTTCCTCCCACAGTCCAAAGATGTTCATGATAGGTGGATTTGCCATTGGAAATTGCCTGTAGTGTTCAAGGATGTGTAGATTATGTGCGTTTTCGGGGGATGGGTGTGGGTGGAATGCTCTGAGGGTTGGTGTGGACTTGTTGGGCACAAGGCCCTACTTCCACACTGTAGGGATTCTGTGACTGTATGAAAAGACTTGCTTGATACTTACAGTTCAGGCAAACACGGAATCAGTTCCAGATCCCTGAGCACTCAGGAGGTTTTGCATTAACCGTGTGCATTGTGGGCCCCAGATGCCTTTTTCAAAGTTGCCTGTGATTGTCCTACTTCATTGTGATGTCTGTCTGTGTTTTGCAATGACTTGGTTGATATTGCGTATTCCCCGCATTTCCCACCCCCCCCCCAACCCGCCTGCATACCTGTATACTTTATGTCTTTCACCTGCGCCATGTGTGATTCTAACCGATGTAAACCTGCACTCTGCAGGTTCATGATGGATGAAATTACCCCTGAAAGGACTTCATGTCACAAAGAAATGGAATCTGTGTTTTTGACCATCAAGCTATCCTTGACTTCCCACATAGCTGTAGCAGCCAAGAAGGCACGACGATGCCTCTTCTTCCTCAGGTGGCTTAGGAAATTTGGCATATCCATAAGGACCCTCACCAACCTGTACAGTTGTAGCATAGAAAACATGCCAACTGGTTGCATAATAGCTTGGTATGACAACTGCTCTGCCCAGAGCAATAAGAAGCTGCAGAGCACTATGTGTACAGCGCAGACCATTACTGAAGCTGACTTCCCATCCATAGATTCCATTTACAATTCTTATAGTCGCGGAAGGGCTGCCAACATCATCAATGACCCATCCCACCCTGGCAATGATGTCCTACAACCTCTTCCATCAGGCAGAAGATACAGCTGCTTGAACACACACCAGTAAGTTCAAGAACAGCTTCTTCTCTGCCCTTATTAGGCTGATGAATGGACTCTCTAACTTCAAATAATGCTCATCCTGTTAATGTTGATCCTGTTTCCCTCAGTTCCTGTGCAGTGTAGCCAATATACCTCACTCTGTCTGCTTAAACATCCTATGATCTGTATGTCCTTGCCATGATCTGCCTGTATTGTTCACAAAGCTTTTCACTGTACTTAGACACATGTGATAAGAATAATCAAATCAAATCAAACTGACACCAACTCTGAGATAACAAAGTGTGGAGCTGGATGAACACAGCAGGCCAAGTAGCATCTTAGGAGCACAAAAGCTGACGGCATGGTTGCAGCTATTTTCCAAACACACGTCTCGTCCAGCTATTGTAGGAGGGAAGACAGTTGAAGCTGGACACTGTGAGTCATAGACTTGGCCTGGTCATGATGTTCTCCCTTCCCCTCACCAACCCCCTTACCCTCCATGTTCCTTTCTACCTGGCACTTCCTAGACAGCCTGTCTCATCTGAAACCCCACATGTTTTCTTTCATACCCTTCAGCTCTGTAATTGCAGTTCAGTGACACCCATCATTGTATTGCACAGTCCTCCATCGAAGCCATACTGATGATAATAAACAGTTCACCTTCTGCAGTAATCAATGCCCTAATAGCTCCCAACTCCCTATATATCGAGCTTCCTTCCTTCAACATCAATATTGCCTCAGCAGCCCAGGTTGCAGCCAACATCATCAATCCTTTCTTCCTCCCAGCTCTTACAGTGTCCCTTCATAACCCCCAAAAATGCAAATTCTACTGATACCCAGGACTATCTATGGCCCACTAGACAACTGTACTGAAACAGACCCCTGACTATGGTGACCCTAAATGAATAACTGAACATGCCTAAGTGCCTGCATTGAACATGGATACTGTTCTTGGCTGACTCCTTTGACTCAACAGAGAACTATTCCCTTTGACTTCTAGATGTGGCAATTTGGTTGAAACAATGTGTTTACCATTCAACACAGTGTGGAACTGGAGGGACACAGCAGGCCAGGCAGCATCACAGGAATAGGAAAGTCAACTTTCCTGCCCCTCTGATGCTGCTTGACCTGCTGTGTTCCTTCAGCTCCACATTGTGTTGACTCTAGCTCCAGCATCTGCAGTTCTTGGAATCTTCAAGTGTTTCCCATTCAGGCAGCTTGCACATGATATTGGTGTGAGACTGACATCTCACTCTGCCTGTGTCCACACCAAACGGCAATGCAAGCCTTCAAGCTGTACCAGGGATGCCAAGATGCAGGAACGCAAGGCAAATCAAGGTAAGACAGTGACATGAGTGAGGGAAGATGCACTCAGAGAACAAGTGAGAAGCCCTGAGATGTAGCCCGATTTAATCTGTGAGCTGGGTTCCTGTTCCTCAGCACAACAGTGTTCTTGCAATGATAGTTGCTGACACACACTCTGAATTGTAGCTTTACATTGTCTGTTCTTCCTGATAATGGATTGGAGTCATACCGTTGTGGAGAAATAGGCAAATGTTGGATAACATCAGTGCCATGAGATGTAGTTGCAGTTCATGGATATGCCCTAAGATCTTGTAGCAGCATATCCAGAATGGAGGCCTGGAAGTGCAAGTGCGAGCTGGAGTCACTAGGTACCCATTCAGTCTCGCCAGGAATTCTCAGTATATACTTAATAGGGACCTGTATATTAATGACGCAAGATTCAGTGTTAATGAGGATGATAATGAGCAATAATCCCACCAATTTTGCCACTTTCTAGTGAGAATCCTGTCTCAACGCTGCAATTCTATAAGCAAATGCAAATTGCTGCTCCCAATGCTGAGAGTGTTCCCACTGAATTTCTCACGATTCTCCCAGATTCCTTGCCATAAATCAGTGCATCCTTAATTTCATATGTGACGGGATGTAGTGCGTGCAACTATGAGGTTCTGTAGCCCCATGGTGAGTTAAATGGAAATGCAAGGGGAACAGAAAGAATATTACAATACAAATGGTACAATCCTGACAACAAACTTGCAGTCAATTCTTTATAATCGTTTTGTGGTGTATTCTGGGTATGTAATTGACAGCAGTGTGACAGTACACGAAAGATTAAGAGAACAGAGGAAAAACAACAATTTTCACTGCTCACCTGGAGATTTGAGATGATGCTGTCTAAATGGCTCCAGAAATGTTGAAACAATTACCTGCAGAGTAATTTTCTCAAGTTGGATTCAGGGCTTCATGTAGTTATTCCTCTCGTTGCTCTTCCTTCTTCCATGAACATTTGTTTCCTGCACTCTATGGTACAACCCCATTGAAGAGCCCAGTTGTTCATCATGCAGTAGTGAGGGATTGAGCGGAGTGACAATGAATGTGGCAGCCGTAATCAAAGCTCACTTACATTCGCAAACCTACACAATATGTTAAGTACCTTCACATCTGTTTTAATATCCTTTGTAACATATCAAGCAAGGGCAATTTGCCTTGTCACTTTGTACAGTGAACCAGATTACTGAAGGTTGTGTCCTTTGAACTGAATTCAACCCTTTTTATTTCTCTGCCAATAAGCCGTCAAGATTTTCAATGTTAAAATTCAGACCTTATTGTTCCTTGAACCTTTGCATGGCTGTCAACCACCTCTTACAAAGCAGTTCACTTCATTCATCCTGATGCAAACTTGAACTGCTGAAATTGTTTTTGGCACAGGAGCTTCTAACCTGCTGTTGCATCAGACATCATGGTCCCACAGCCAATATGCTTGAAATACATGTATCTATGCACTGGGAGAGATAAACAGCTGCTTCAATAAGCAAACCTCATAAACTCTTGTGGGGTTCATTTCTGCCCTTGGTGTGAGATACATTTGCCCATTTCTACATAGACAGCCATATTTTGCCATGGATTGCAGTATATGCCAGCCTTGCCAATCACCTTACCATTACTAAATTACTTTTGTAAAAAGTAAAACATTTAACAGTTTCCATTATTCTACATTGTTTTTAATGAACTTGTTCATGGTGCTTTCGTAATATAAAATGTCTTCATTATTTGATTCCATTTATTTTAAATAAGCTACTAGCTGCTACAGATACAGTTGGCGCCATTAGTATGGATCAAATCCTTGGTCTTTAGAAATGAAATCTTCATCCTGCAGCCCCATTCCAGCCCCTTATGGAATACTCATTGAGAGTTGTTTTAAATGAATCAGATCTGAGGACTTTATAAGTACCATTCAAACCTCAGTTCTGAGGAAAGGTCACCAGACCCAAAATGTTAATGCTGATTTCTCTCCACAGATGCTGCCAGACCTGCTGAGTTTTTCCAGCAATTCCTGCTTTTGTTTCTGATTTTCAGCATCTGCAGTTCTTTCAGTTTCCATTCAGACTTCAGTTTGAGTCTGCAGAGAAGTATAAGGCTTAGTATAAAATGAAGAAGGCCCATTTGTCATAAACAATATATTGTTTCTCAGTAACTGTAAAATAACCACAGGGGTTGAAGGCAGTTTTTAAAATCAGTTCCAAATAAACATATTTTTATTATCTGATTACCTATTTCGGGCTTTAAGCTAGAATGTATCATATTAATGTAAGGAACTGATACACTGATCTGTTACCCTCAAGTTACTGAGGAACATATTCTTGCAGGATCTCGGTGTCAAATTATTTGGTTATATTAAACATGATTTTGGAACCATGGAAAGAATAGATATTCCCGTGGTCAGAAAGCCTGAGCCAAGTAAGTGTGGGAGGTTATCTGTGCATAGGAATGAAGACAAGGTCAAGCTCAGCAGATTTCTAACTCCCCCGCCCTCCCTGTCTCCCGATGTGTTGGACTAAGATGGGTCGTATATTAAGAATATCAGTGTGAATGAGATTTCAAGAGCAAGTTGGGCCTTCAGAAGATGAGGAGAAAATGAATGATGAATTTCTTTTAGAGCTCAGCAATGCAAACAAATACAAAATTGCTTTAAACACCAGGCATATGTATTACAATGCTGCTACATTGAGGTCAACCTCACCCCTGCTCCAAACCCCAAAACTTGTGACACACCTTGGGATATTTTAACATGTGAAAAGCATTATATACAAATGGAAGTTTTTGTTGATATCTGTTGTCGTAAGGAAGATATGGAAATAATGCACTACACTTGACAAAAGAAAAGCTAAACTTATGATTGGCTGCAGTTTAAATACTATAAACACGCCTGCGGTGAATATTTTATTGTATATAGGCCCACAGTGCAGAGGAGTGCTGCGTACCATTTGTAATTGCATTGGAGACAGTTTTGAGAAGGTTAGTTCCAGAGTTTAAAGACTTGTTTTGCAGAGAGAGTATGAGTAGTCTGAGCCTATATGTGCCCAAGTTTGGGAGGATGATAGGAGATCTAATTGAAATATGTAAGATGCTAAAAGGAGTTGACAACGCAGGTATAGAATGGATGTTTCGGGCAATCTAGAATGAGACACCATAGTATTAGGCTAAGGGCTGGCAGATTTCAAACAGAGGAGGAATTAGTTCTCTCAAAGCAGCATGAATCTGTAGAATTCACTACCCCACAGTGTGGTGGATACTGGCACACTGAAAAACTTTTGGGAGGAGATGGACAGATTTTTGATTTGTAAATGATTGAAAGTTTCTCGGGAGCAGGCAGGAAAGTAGAGTGAGACTGAGATGAAACCAGCCATGATTGTATTAAATAGTAAAACAAGCTCAAGAGGCCGAAGTGCCACCTCCTGTTCCTAGTTCTAATGTTCTTAAGGGGACAGAAACAATAAAGGTCCCGGACTACTCCATTTCTTGTTAGTCCTGAGAACTTGTACATGTTATTGTTCCAGTCTCAAATCATCACTTGAATGGTATTGACAGATTTTACTTTTTAAAAAATGGAATAGTCTGTCATCAACATATCAAAGTAAAGGCACTTTTCTCAAATAATGCACATCATGGAAAGTGCTGTGCAATTCAGAACATTACACCAGTTTGGAAATGAAATCATAAAAAATATCTAAAGCAGATCCAGACTTGCTTGGGGCAGTCTATCCCTGATGCTGACTTGATACCCATAGAGGAAATTTGTGTGCACATATATTTGACATCCATTTGCATGTAAACACAGTCATTCATTTCTTATGGCATTGAAGTTGCACTGTGGGATATAAAAATGCGAGTGCTTAATGCAGCTGTCTGAAATTCCTCTCCCTGCTGTTTAAGCAAATGTTTAAAATAAATGTTTAATGTCTGCTGTAAAATAATGGAGAATGGAATGTTGAATGATACATTAAGCTAGCCTATTTCAAAATTCATGCGATGAGGTGGAAAACTGTTGATTTACAGAGTCTGGACTGAAGCTTTTATATTCAACCCTTTTTGAATAATTCTCAGCCAGTATTTTCGGTTAGAAATTCCAAGCTTTACACTTGGAAGAATTCTGTCAGTTTTATTTGCATATGATTAACCAAACACTGCAACCCTCTGTCACTGTTCTAGTGAGACTTTCCAGCATTTATGGTATAACTAAATAGATTTCTCATCACCTAATGTTAATCCAGCAGACTGACCATTCCGCCGCTATCATCAGAAACATTCAGTTCTAAGGAGCTTACGAAAAGAATGGAGCAATTTTATTACAAAATCGAAATCTATCTGTGGAGTTGGATTAATAATTTTGCTTCTTGACAACCTAGTCACACTATTGCCAAAAAAGCAAAGTGAACATATTATTTAATAGCAGATACGAGACTAAAACATTTTAAATGAAAACCACGGAATACTCACGTTGTGTGCTTTCCCCACAACAGGGTATTTATATCTGGTATCGCAATGCTAATACTAAGTCTCATTAACGTAAGAACTAAACGTGGTCAACTGTGATATTGAAGAATCCAAAAGAACATTTATTACAGCTCACTGTTATATATAAGCATAACTTCCACAGGCTTATAAGTGTCTATGCTTACATTAGTTTATTTAGTTACAAAGCTGATCATGTTCAGGGATAGCATAGGGAACTTGTGTGTGGAGCCTGAGGAGGTAGGGGAAGCCCTAAATGAGTTTTTTGCTTCTGTCTTTACGAAAGAAACCAACTTTGTAGTGAATGAAACCTTTGAAGAGCAGGTGTGCATGCTGGAATGGATAGAGATAGAGGAAGCTGATGTGCTGAAAATTTTGTCAAACATTAAGATTGACAAGTCGCCAGGCCCGGATCAGATTTGTCCTCGGCTGCTTTGGGAAGCGAGAAATGCAATTGCTTCGCCACTTGCGAAGATATTTGCATCCTCGCTCTCCACTGTAGTCGTACCTGAGGACTGGAGAGAGGCAAATGTAATTCCTCTCTTCAAGAAAGGAAATCGGGAAATCCCCGGCAATTATAGACCGGTAAGTCTCACGTCTGTCGTCTGCAAGGTGTTAGAAAGGATTCTGAGGGATAAGATTTATGACCATCTGGAAGAGCATGGCTTGATCAAATATAGTCAACACGGCTTTGTGAGGGGTAGGTCATGCCTTACAAACCTTATCGAGTTTTTTGAGGATGTGACTAGAAAGGTTGATGAGGGTCGAGCTGTGGATGTGGTGTATATGGACTTCAGTAAGGCATTTGATAAGGTTCCCCATGGAAGGCTCATTCAGAAGGTCAGGAGGAATGGGATACAGGGGAACTTAGCTGCTTGGATACAGAATTGGCTGGCCAACAGAAGACAGCGAGTGGTAGTAGAAGGAAAATATTCTGCCTGGAAGTCAGTGGTGAGTGGGGTTCCACAGGGCTCTGTCCTTGGGCCTCTACTGTTTGTAATTTTTATTAATGACTTGGACGAGGGAATTGAAGGATGGGTCAGCAAGTTTGCAGACGACACAAAGGTCGGAGGTGTCGTTGACAGTGTAGAGGGCTGTTGTAGGCTGCAGCGGGACATTGACAGGATGCAGAGATGGGCTGAGAGGTGGCAGATGGAGTTCAACCTGGATAAATGCGAGGTGATGCATTTTGGAAGGTCGAATTTGAAAGCTGAGTACAGGATTAAGGATAGGATTCTTGGCAGCGTGGAGGAACAGAGGGATCTTGGTGTGCAGATACATTGATCCCTTAAAATGGCCACCCAAGTGGACAGGGTTGTTAAGAAAGCATATGGTGTTTTGGCTTTCATTAACAGGGGGATTGAGTTTAAGAGTCGTGAGATCTTGTTGCAGCTCTATAAAACTTTGGTTAGACCGCACTTGGAATACTGCGTCCAGTTCTGGGCGCCCTATTATAGGAAAGATGTGGATGCTTTGGAGAGGGTTCAGAGGAGGTTTACCAGGATGCTGCCTGGACTGGAGGGCTTATCTTATGAAGAGAGGTTGACTGAGCTCGGTCTCTTTTCATTGGAGAAAAGGAGGAGGAGAGGGGACCTAATTGAGGTATACAAGATAATGAGAGGCATAGATAGAGTTGATAGCCAGAGACTATTTCCCAGGGCAGAAATGGCTAGCACGAGGGGTCATAGTTTTAAGCTGGTTGGTGGAAAGTATAGAGGGGATGTCAGAGGCAGGTTCTTTACGCAGAGAGTTGTGAGAGCATGGAATGCGTTGCCAGCAGCAGTTGTGGAAGCAAGGTCATTGGGGTCATTTAAGAGACTGCTGGACATGCATATGGTCACAGAAATTTGAGGGTGCATACATGAGGATCAATGGTCGGCACAACATTGTGGGCTGAAGGGCCTGTTCTGTGCTGTACTGTTCTATGTTCTATGTTCTATGTTCTATGTTTCCATTGATGCATCGTGCTTCATGTGGCCTAACATAAAATGGTATCTGAGACCTACAGATCACTCACTGCGATATGATGTTGGCGTCATAAACATGTTTCTTAAAGATATGTTGACATGCAAATAGTGAGAAATAATGCAAATTTATTTAAAAATGCTGTACCAATGGCATCTGTCAGATGAGACAGCTATACTTTTGATCATGGAGGGCTATCATTAGCTAATGATGTTCTTGCAAGGGGTGTCCTTGATGTCCTTAGCTGAGTTGAGCGAACGGACACATACATAGCTGGTGAAATATAATGTGAATAGATGTGAGATTATCCATTTTGGTGGTAAAAACAAGAAGGCAGATTATTCTCCGAATGGCAATAGATTGGAAAGCAGAGGAATAATGAGGCCTGGGTGTCCTTGTACTCCATTTGCCAACAGTAAGCATGCAGGTGCAGCTGGTGGTGAAGGCAACAATGGTATGTTAGCATTGACAGTGAGAGAATTCAAGTGCAGGATGAGGAGTCTCTTGTACAGAGGTGAGACCACACCTGGAGTACTGTGTGTAGTTTTAGTCTCCTTATCTGAGGAACAATGTTCTGGCTGTGGAGAGGGTACAACAAAGACTTACCAGAATGATTCCAAGGATAGGAGAACTGACATACAAAGGAAGGTTGGGTGATTAGGACCATATTCACTGATGTTTTGAATAATTGGTTGTTGGCTGGAGACATCGCATAGAAAACTATAAAATTCCACCAGGGTTGGACAGGTGGATGCAGGAAGAATGTTTTCAATGAATGGGGAGTCTAGAAGCAGGGTCACAATATAAGGATATAGAGTCATCCAGTTAGGACTGAGATGAGGAGAAATCGCTTCACTCAGAGAGTGGTGAGCCTGGGAAAACAGCAAACATTTTCAAGAAGGAGTTGAATATATTTCTGAGTGTTAATGGGATCAAAAGGTATGGGGAGGAAGTGGGAAGAAAATACTGATTTGAATGGTCAGCCATGATCATATTGAAAAACAGAGCACCATCAAATGTATTACATTTGCTCCTATTTTCAATGTATCTCAAGCTATCCTTGTACCTTAAATTCTTCATACTTTTATGTTTTATAAAGTAGACCAAATAGACAAACATTTTAAAAATGAAATTGTCAGATCATTTTTAAATTAGGAGAATGCTTAAAATATGTAGTCTTCTCACCATGAGTTAGATTATTGCTATCTAGGTGGACGGCTCAAGTTGGGAAATTTCCTGAACCACTGATATGTCTTGGTAAAAACTTTCAAATTTGCTCGTGTTAAGTGTCTTAGGAAACAAAAGGAGTTTTTTTAAGAACCTACATCAATGTGAACTAGTGTTTTATTAGGCTCAGTAAACGGTGAATTAAACTGTGAAGTCAGAATTCTCTGCTAAGAATGTTTGAAACTCAGCCAAACATTCGTAAAGACGATATACTAACTCTTAGAGAAATGTAAAAAAGGATATTATTGATAAGTTTGAACTTTTATTTGATAAGATTCAATATTTCCTTTCCTGATCTGTAGCAGATGACCTAACAATCAAAGCTGTGAAGGCTCACTGCACCCAAACTGTTGACTCTGCTCTCTCCACAGATGATGCCAGGCCTGCTGAGTTTTTCCAGCAGTTTCTGTTAAGCAGTTAAGCATTGGTTTTAGTCCATTATTGAATAAATCTTCAAAGTCCTCAATTTAGTACCACCATTGGCCACGATTCCAGAACTGCCAACCTACAATTGTCTAGCAATTGTACGAGATAAGACTTCTTTCTGGAATAGATTAGAATTCTCAACCATAATCATTAAAAGCCGGACACCTAACTTTCTGCAACAAGCTTACAATATTGATCAAATGCAAATGTAACAAATTCTTAAAAATAACAAAGAGGATAAATCAGGGTGCCATTTGTGTGAGGCCAACAGTGGACTGGCATCAATTGACTACTAAGTTACGGAAATTTGTAACTCATAGGTTATCTCTTCATCTCTTGAACCTGTTTGCTATTTTGACTATTAACGTGTCTCATGGGGTCAGTGTGTCATGTCCCAAAAGTCCAGTATTCTCGAGGAGATAATATTGTTATAAAATTATAAGAAGCCAGAATATTAATCCAATCAGACAGCAAAACCTTCCCAGACCCTTAACAACATTAGCCATGGCAAGAAATTCAGCAGAATCCTGTGAGGTGTCAAGAAAGGCCTTTCACGATGTTGAGACCCTCAAGTTGTATTTTTCAACCAAGTCCCAGATGTTGAGACGAGATTATTACTAGTGAGTAGCAAAAGGCCTTTTAACCTTTTGCTCATTATCACTTTCATTCTACCTTCATTAATATGCAGTCTCTTATTCTCGCACCCACCAGATAGAAACAAGATGCTGAGAATTCTTGACAGCAAAGTGTGACCAAGTACCTGGTAATTGCAATTTGCCTTTTGTTTCTCCAGACCTTCATCTTGGACTCCCTGCACCAATATTTCAGGGTACCCTCCATGAGCAGTGGCCAAATGTACTCTATGTTCCTGGAAGTTGGCATCTGACATGTACCAGCCTCACCATGTCACTTACAGTTTGCTCCTGGACTTCAATGCTGCACTTTGGTGTTCATGAGCAATTTTCATTGCAAATCTGGTGCAAGGACACGTTAAGCTTGGGAACACAGCACAGCTCAATGACTGAATAAGGGAGCACTTTAGCTCATTCTCATAGTGACCACTTACTTTGAGCCTAACTGGATGTTCACAACTTACCTTGGCCTGCCTTACTCTTCATGCTTCACCCCCTTAGCCAGGAGCTTAAAGAGTCACCGTAGAGACAGTAGGCACTGCCAATGCTGGAGAATCTGAGATAACAAGGTATAGAACTGGATGAACACAGCAGGCCAAACAGCATCAGAGGAGCAGGAAAGCTGATGTTTCGTGTCTAGTCCCTTCTTCAGAAATGGGTCTAACGAAGGGTCTAGGCCTGAAATGTCAGCTTTCCTGCTCTCTGCTGCTGCTTGGCCTGCTGTGTTCATCCAGTTCTACAACTTGTTATCTAAGAGTCACAGTACTTCTGTCTTGCCTTGCTGTTCAACATAGACATGAAGCCAGGCAGCCTATCATGCTTTTTTTTTGTCATCAGTCATCACTGTGAAGCATTGTGTCGTCCGTTTAAAGGATTGTGCTTTTTCTATGTTTGGAGACGTCTGTGAGCAACTTGAAAGTTTTCAAACACAGACAGCACCCGAATTGCAACATTTGTATTGAAAGGCTGTGCTGTTAGCACGCCAGGCTGCATTTTCACCAAGACAACTGCATTTGAATTTAGCCAATCAATTTGAACCTGGCACTTAGATACCAAAAAGCAGTCAAATTTGAATCTGTTAGTTTTGACAACCTAGGGCCAACCCAAATGTAAGAAATTGATATGTCAGCAGGGGTAGAAAAGACAGGGGCAGTTGGGAAATCAGCAGAGTTAACTGCCATCTGCTAGAGATAACAACTCTCCAGTCTTAGAGAAAGAACCATGAATTCACAATACTATCACAGCACTCCTAGCTAAGATTCCTGACTGAAAAATTTATGAAGAAAGTATTCTTGACAGAAGAATCAACAGGGAAGACACAGAACATTCTAGAAGATATAACCTGGCTATAATTTCAAGAGACTAAATTCTATTGTTTTGTTTTAAAAGTGGAACTTATGTTTATTGGAACAGCATACCATTAGAATCACGCATTATTTTTGATTAGTGAGTAGTTAGTATGGGTTTGTTCAGTTTGTTAGCAGTTTAGCTAATTTGTTCACTGTTTGAGTTTGATAAATAATTGTTGATTGTAAAGTGAGTGTCAGAGATTTATTTAGTTTAGGCACTTGAAGTTGCTGAGAGACAGGTTACACCCCTTTTCGTCACAGAATCCCTACAGTGTGGAAAGAGCCCTTCAGCCCAACAAGTCCACACTGACCCTCAGAGCACCCCCCAAGACCAATCCCCCTGTAACCCACCTAATCTACACATCCCTAAACACTATAGGCAGTTTAGCATGGCCAATCCACCTAGCCTGCACATCTTTGGACTGTGGGAGGAAACCGGAGCACCCGGAGGAAACCCACGCAGACACGGGAGAATGTTGAAACTCCACATAGACAGTTGCCTGAGGGCAGAATCGAACCCAGGTCCCCCTGGCACTGTGAGGTCGCAGCACTAACCACTGAGCCACTGTGTTGCCCAGAAACCAAAGTGGAGAATGTGGGCACCGATCCCACTACCTCTTGCAAGTAAAGCAAGGCTCTACCATTTTGAGTTAAATTTCTTCCTTCCTTTAACAGATTATAGGGCGAGGTGCTCCTCTTTGAGTATTTGAGTTTTGGTTCTTGGAGCCGGAGTCAATCTCTGCTTTATAACAGATCGGGGGCTCTGGTTCAGGATCTGGCCTGCTCGGGTCTGGGATTTGGACAGGTTGGGAGAGATCGGTTCCGGGATTTAGACGGATTTCGACAGATTTGGACAGATCTGGAGGGATCTGGATGGATATGAACAGATTTAGGGTATGAAAGTTTCCAGCCGATTTAAACGGACCTGGGGACTGGTGTTCTCAATCTTTAAATAAAACACGGGTGAGAAGTGGAAAATCTGTCTAATTTTCATTACTTGTTGTTGGTTAAATCAAAAGTCGGGAAATGGTTCTCAACATTGCTAAAACGGTTTCGGGGGTCGAAGATGGTTTCCAAATTTTCCAAGAAAGCTTAGAAAGACAGAAAAAAGGGACACTTCTGGAATTAGCAGACTGGCTAGAATTGGGTTTAACTAGGGATAAGAAGAAAGCTGGAATTGTAGTTGAGTTAGCCAGGATTTAGGGTTGTCAGAGAAACAGTCAAGTGCAGGGTAGTTAGAAAAAAATTAAATTGCAAATTGGACAATTGGACTGAGAAGATAAAGAAAGGGAAGTAAGGCTTTGAGCTGAAAAAGAAGAAAGGGAAAGATGAAGTCATAACTTGAAGGGAAAAAAGTGTCTCCAAATGACTGAAGTAAAAGTGATGATGAGCAAACCCATCACAACCAAAGGCCTGGTAGGGATATATACAATTCCCAAAATTTGATGAAAAGGATGTAGAAGCCTTTTGCATTTCCTTTGAGAAATGGGCTAAACAAATGAACTGGCTAGACACTGTGTGGGTAATGTTAATTCAGGCCAAGTTGGTAGACAGGGCTACTGAGGTTTTTGTAGCGCTGTCAGGAGAATATGAAGGAGTAAAACAGGCTATTATGAGTGCCTATGAATTGGTACCAGAAACATATAGACAACAGTTCAGAAACGTAGCAAAGGAATAAGGTCAGATTTAAATTGAGTTTGAAAGAATTATACAGCGCAACTTCGATTGATGGATGAGAGTGTTAAAAATAGAAAAGACATATGAGGATCTTAGAGATGTTATTTTGCTGGAGGAGTTTAAAAACTCACTTCCAGGAATGATAAGAACTCCTGTTGAGGAACAGAAAGTTCAAACAGCGAGAAGAGCTGCAGAGTTTGCAGATGAACATTATGCATTAGTGCATATATCGAAATCCAGCTTCCTGTAGCAGTTTTCTTCCATGAGGGTTAGAAGTTGGGAAGGAGGGAGATCTTTCCATGAAAATCAAAAAGTAGGTCACACTGGGAACAGTTTACCACATGTGAAAAAAGAAATCCCAGAATGTGGAAAGGCGGTGAAAGACTATAATAGGGTGGGACACACCACGTCACAGTGCTAGTGGATTAAGAAAGGCACTGGGATAAAGGATGCTGTAAAAGAGGCTAAACCAGTGTGATTAGTTGAGGTAGTGAAGGAAATCCCAAGAGAAATTAAGGAGCTGCAGGAGAGTCCACAGCCTATTCACAGGTTGGATGGTAAGATAGCGCCTAATCTTTTCAAAGTCTTCACCTCTGTGGGTAAGGTTTAATCAGATAGAACAGAGGGAATAGATAAAAAGAGTTACAACATTGTGAGATATGGGAGCTGGTCAGTCTTGAAGAGTAAGAGATGAAAATATTTGCACTCCTTCTAAAATATTTCTCGAGAGAGTGATAATCTTTGGAATAAATGGAGAGAGAATTAGTGTTATTCTGTGTAAGATAAAGCTTGAAAGTCCAATCAAGACTGGGGAAGTAATAGTGAGAGTGATTGAATGAGTGTCTTTTCCAGGAATAGCGTTTGTTCTTGGAAACCATATAGCTGGATCAAAGGTAGGAGTGATGCCCATTGCAGTGGAGAAGCCAAAGGAAAACCTGGGATCTGTGGAATTTAAAAGAAAATACCCTAGAATTTTTCTGGACTGTGTGGTGACAAGATCCCACAGCCATAAGTTAAAACAAGAAAGGAAAACAAAAGAGCAAGATAAAGGAATTGAGATCCAGTTAGCTGATACTGCTTGATGAAATAGTAAAGGAAAATCCTAAACAGGTAGAGGATCCAGCAGAAGTGTTTTAGATGAGACAATAAAGGATTTTTATCATTTATATAACAAACCCTACTCTGAAAAGGAATCAGAATGTATTTCATAGATAACAAAGTGTGGGACTGGATGAACACAGCAGGCCAAGCAGCATCTTAGGAGCAGAAAAGCTGATGTTTTGGGCCTAGACCCTATTTCTGAGTGTTATTACCTTAAGAATAAAATCTTAAGGCAGAAATGGAGACGTTGGCAGGTTAGTGCAGAGGAGCAATGGGCAGACGTTCACCAGATTGTATTGCCAGTAGCACACCAACAGGAAATATTACAGGTAGCACACAAATTACCTGTAGGAGGTCATCTAGGAGTGAGGAAGACTCAGGCTAAGATACAGAAGCATTCCTATTGATCTGGATTACATGAAAATGTGGTTGAATGTTGCTGTACCTGTCATATATGTCGGATCATATGAAAGCCACAGGCAGTAATAAAACCAGTATGTTTGATGTTGATTCCTGCATTTGGAGAACCTTTCACACAGTTTATGATTGATTGTATATGTCCGCCCCCAAAACCAAAAGTGGGAACCAGTATTTTCTAACCATAACGGATATATCTACCAGGTTTCCGGAGGCAATTCCATTACAGAGTGTCAAGTCAATAAAGGCTGTGAAGGAGTTATTTGCTTTCTTTACACGTTATCGACTACCCAGGGAGATGCAGACAGACCAAGGGTCGAATTTCACTGCCAAATTATTTCAGGAGATCAAAGATAGTTTAGTCATCAAATATTTTAAATCAAATGTGTACCATCCCGAATCCTAGAGAGTATTGAATGGTGGTGTTAGACTCTAAAGACAATGCTGATGGCTTATTGCCAGGATGATTTAAATGACTGGGATAAAGGGATTCCATTTATATTATTTGTGATTTGAGATGCTCCAAATGAATCAACTCAGCTTACTCCATTTGAATTGATATTCAGACATAAAGTAAGAGGGCCTTTAAAATTAATTGTGGAAATATTGATGGCTCCAATGTCAGAGATCTCACAGTTGGATTATGTATCTGAGGTGAGAGAAACATTAAATAGAGTAGGTGAATTAGCTAGACAATATTTTTAAGTAGCACAGCACATAATGAAGCAGATAAGAAATTTTGTAAGTTTGCCCATGGTGATAAAGTATTTGTGGTGTTACCAATGGTAGGAGATCCTTTCAAAACAAGGTTTAGCGGTCCGTATTAGATTGAGAAGAACTTATGTCAGGTTTTTATGATTTATCTGGTAAAGATGCCAGTTGGGGAAAAAAAATGGGTATGTCATATGAACATGCTGAAATATTACTATGACAAGGAAAGGGAACCAGAGAAACAGGCATAGGTTACTGTCACTCAGAGTTAGGAATTAAATCTAGATGATTGGGATTTTGATGTGCCATAGAACAAATTGAATAATTTGGAAATCCTTAAGAAATACGATAGGGTAGTGAGCTATTTGCCCGAGGTACGGAGAACTGAATTGAAAGACTTGTTACAGTGCTATGAGGACCTGTATAGAAATAGAATTGGGAGGACTAACACAATAGTGCATGAGGTTGATGTAGGGAATGCTGTTCCAATAAAGCAACATTTTGACAGACTTAATCCTGTCAAAGCAGTGCAAGTTCAGAAGGAAGTGGAAGCAATGTTCCGGGAAGACATCATTAGAATCAAGTCAAAGTGAGTGGAGTTCACCAACTGTGTTGGTTCCCAAACCTGCTGGTACTCAACAGGTCTGTGTAGATTGTTGGAAGGTCAACACAGTGACTAAATCTGACTCATACCCAATTCCAATCCCAGAGTACTGTCTAAAGAGAGTAGGAAAACCCACTTACATCATAAAATTGGACTTACTTTGCCGTTCCTGGCAAATACCTTTGTTGGAGAGAGTGAAAGACGTATCTGCTTTTCTAACTCAAAATGGGCTGTATCAATTTAAAGTCATGCCCTTTGGAATAGAAACACACCAGCCAGAACAGAATTGCAGCAGAATTGGTTAATTGTACCATCTACATAGATTACTTAGTGACCTTTAGTCGTTCATGGAAAGATCACATGGAGCATTTGGCAGCGCTCATTGAGAGACTACAGGAGTCAAAGTTGGCCATAAACTTGGCAAAAACAGAATTTGTGAAGATGGAAGCGAAATTCTTAGGGCACAACATTCAAATTTGATTGGTTTTTTGGATAAGGACAGATGACAAAGGCCATCAAGGAATTTCCAAAACCATCCTCATGGAGAAAGTGCTAGGATTTTTAGGATTGAGTAGATTCTACTGGAAATTTGTACCAAACATTTGTAGCGTAGTTGCACCATTGAAGGATTTGTGAAAAAAGAACACAGAATTTCTGTGGACAGACCAATGCCAGGAGGTATTTGACAATTTAAAAGCAGTGTTAATGACTACATAAGTTTTAGCAGCACCAACTTTTTTGAAATCCATCAAAATTGTCATAGATGCAAGTGATGTAGGTCTTGAAGCGGTTTCGTTCCAGAAGGATGATTGTGGAGTTGTAAAACCAATTAGTTATTTTTCAAAAAGCTCAATATCCACCAGAAAAATATTCAACCATTGAAAAAGAGTTATTAAGTTTGGTAATGGCCTTAGAACATTTGAATATTTATGTTACAAGCATTGCATCAGAGACTTTTGTGCATGTTGATCACAATCCTTTGACATTTCCAGAAAGATTTAAAGATAAGAACACCAGATTATTTCGTTGCACTCTCATATTGTAAGCATTTAATTTATAGATTGTACATATTGCAGGTCATGAAAATGAAATTGCAAATGCTTTATCACAGGTTTAAAAGAAAAAATGTGTGTAAGTTAGAAACGGTAGTGGTCAATGTTATATATAAATGGAATTAGTATAAAATATGCAACTCTAGCTTAATGAGTTATGGATCTGGCAAAATAATGGAGTTAAGGTTTTAGAAAAAAAAGCCATCTTTTTTCACAATGATGTGTTTTTTAAGGGGGAGGTGTGTCAAAGTTGGGTAGAATATTTGTGGATTAGGAGGTAGAACGTTAGAATTTGGTGTTTGTAAAATTCTAGGGGAGGGAAAGCATTTCATGGTCGCTTTATGCTTGGAGATATCTGGAACAGCTTGAAAGTTTGCAAATATAGAGACCACCTGAATTGAAACATTTGTATTGATTTATTTTTATTATCAGGCCAAGCAGCATGTTAACGAAGACAACACGGTTTTGAATTTAGCCAATAAATTTGAACCTAGCACTTAGATAGCAAAAAACCAATCAAATTTGAATCAGTTGATTTTGACAATTTAGGGCAAAACGATCATAAGATATTTGTATGTCAGCAGGGGTATAAAAGAAGGGGGCAGTGGAAAAATCAGCAGAGCTATCTGCCATCTACTAGAGATAACAGCTCCATTCTTAGAAAAAGCAACATCTAATCACAATAGATACACAACACTCCTAACAAAGATTCCTCACAGAAAAATTAATAGAGAAAGCATTCCTGTAATCACTGTAATTTTGAAAGACTGAATTCTATTGTTTTGTCACATAAGTGGGATTTTGTATTTATTGGAACAACATTCCATTCAAATCTTACATTATTGGGAAATAGCAGTTAGATGGGATATTTTTACTGTTTGTTAATAGTTTAGTTAATTTGTTCACAGTTAGAATTAGCTAAAATAGGCTGTTTAAATGTCAAAACAAATTACCAGAATCAAACAAGCTATAAAAAGTAACACAACACAAAAATATTACACCGAGAGTTAGAACTGATTGGTCAACTAGAAAATCCAGTATGTGTAATCACGAGATATCGATAAAGAGAATGCATTCCTGTTCCTGTGATCAAACTAAACTCCATGTAGGCCAAGAGGAAGTCCCGTACAACTTTCAAAGGATTTATTCTTGATTTTATATGGGATGATGGTGAGATAAATTTTAGCAGCAGCCCAATTAGACCTCAGTGGAGGTGAGGACGTGACCACTGGCTTACTGCCTTAATCTGGTCAAGTTCAGATTTAAATTCTTGGCATCGGGAATACCTTTCCTGGGTCTCCACAGGTGACTTGACTGAAATCTGCTACTAAATGAAACAATGCTGTAAAGCAGAACTCCAAGCAATTCAAAGGTATAATTCCTGCCTTGCCTTTTGAGTATACTATACCATTGCTGTGAATTCATAATCACGGTTCTCCATTTCTTAATAGAATTCTTAAGTCCATGTGGTGACCCCTGGGGAAGTGCAACATTTCTCCAAATGAATGGGTAAAAATCAGAGGACAGGTTGAACTCAGTAAAACATTTCATCTATTCCCAATGAAAGCATAAACGTGAGCAGAGGGAGCACGTTTCTGATCTTGCTGCAGCGAATGAACATAAGAAATATTTTCCCATGGTTTCCACTCATCTCTTAGCAACAAGTTATGAAACAATATAAATTACCTAGGAAAGGTGACCTGTCTGTGCTGTTCATTGGCAATTCATGCTTTGCATACAGGTCAAATTTGAGGAAACAGGAAAAAAAATTCTCAAAGAAGAGTAGAGGTGGAAATGAGTGATTCAGTTCTATTACAGAATTGTACTGTTTTCACCGATGAACCCTCTTGCTACTCCACTCGGGCTGTGCTTCTCAGATGTTTGTATTGGAGACATGACAACTATATGTTCTTCCCAATCGCAACCTAAGCATAAACCCAATCTGGGGCAAACGTGACAGGTTTATTATTATATCTAAGACTTGGGAGACATCCTGAAGGTTGGGTGGCCTCAATAACTGAAGGCAGGCTATCTCTTTCTAAATTAAAATTAGGAAGACGATGAGCAGGATCTCATAGTGGTCTGAATGACATGGGCTATAGTGAGATGTGTAGCAGAATTAGATGAAAAGGTCAGCAAGGTCTATCTTGACCTCAGGAGCAACTCGTACCCTCTTTTATATAAGTGGTATGGTGAGATTCATGTGATGTAAGTGGATGACACATAATTATTGTTGGTGCAGTTGGGGAGGTGTCCCAAATAGGGGTATCAGCAGCACAGAAGGCACGCAGAGTTAATGATGAGTGACAGCAAATGAGGGAAGATGTTACAGGCTTACTGACAGTGATAGAGCGTGAGCCTCAGTGAGAAGTGGATGCAAGAGCAGAGAGAGATAGTGCCATTTACACTGGCAAAGTGGAGAAAGTCATTGACCATTTTCCTGCAGCACTGTTCTTTTCTCCAGATGCTGAGACTGTCCCAGGTGACAACCTCAGACCACAATGGCATTGCCTGGTGTCATGGCCTCCACTGCTGGTTCTAAGGAAAGAGGTCACCCCACATCTGCATCACCACAACCAGCGGATCCTCCAGGTCTCTGCTGCCAAAGCATGGCATCAATATCCCCCAGTCTGCTATATCCAGGGAAAATGTCAGGAATCTTGCAGGGCAGTTCTGGCAGTGCTTGCCTAGGTGCACAATGGAGTAGGCACAAGGGATGCTGGTGACTTCTGAGATATCTGATGGCATGTTGTTCTGAGAATGATGCACGGTAAGATAGGGCCAAAACCAGTCCTAGATGACATAAAATAGGGTGGATAATTAATGTGTAAATTTGGCAAAAGAATCTACAAGACATCATGGTGGAAAACATTCCAAAAAACTCAACACAACGAGGACTTAGTCACAAAACTGTAAGATTTAGCCATGTATCTTTCTATTTATCTGTATTTTGGACCATGTACTGAAATGGGTAAAAGGCATGTTTTAAAACCAAGAGTTGTGGAAGGAATTTATGCATTTTTCAACAACAAGTTAAGCATCCATCTAACAACGACTCTCTGATTGGCCCCTGAACAGCTTGTGGGTGTGAACGATATGAGCAAAAGCTTACTAATTGCTGAAAGCAATATTCCTTTTTCTCCAAGAAAATACTTAAAATCAAAAGAAAGTTGATTTTCCCTTTGCAGTTGCTATAAGTTGTAGCTTTTAATCAGTAACTAAGAGACTTTGTATTTAGTGTACCAATCATCAATGCTGTCTGTAAAGAAGAGAAAAAAAGTTGGAGAAAAGAAATTCAAGAACGGAAAAAAAGCATCATCCCAGTGAATCCTGTGGACTAAGATCATTGAATTATTTACCCAGTTTTTTTTCTACTCCATCCATAATACCAATATTTTTATATCTTTCTGTGTCTATTTGTATGTTGTCTTGGGGGATTTTCAGAGGGAGTCAGAGTTTCAACTAGCAATGTTATATATATATTGATGGATCAGAGTTGTTCATCTGTGGTTGGAATCTATTTGTAAGAAATAGTAATTCTTCTAAGTACAGAAATCTGGTCCCTGTTTTCAGTTAAGCTGAGTCTATCCAACAGGTAAATTGGGGATTTTGCACATTTCAAAATTTTTTTTAAATGTTTTGATGATTTTGGGAATAATGGGCCTTGATTATCAGTGTGCTACTCCGTTTAGGTATAACAAATGTTCTCCAATGTTGTGAGCATAAGTTATTGAATAGAAACAAAACTATCCTTCTTATCTTGCTGGATCATAAGCTCTGGAGATGTAAAAGGTGGATAAAGTAAAAGATTGAACAATTACCTGAATTATGAACATAATATGTTTTGAACTGAACTTTAACTTAAAAGCTTGTCCAAATTTGAGATTGAGTGGAGAGCGACATTGATACTGCATCATCAGCCAAAATTCATGTTCAACAACATTGCATTCAGATTTGAATGAGCAACCTCCTCAGAAGAGGTGGGTTGTTAATTTCAATACGTTAGTCAATTACTCCCAGCTTCTGAAATTTAACTGTGGGTCCATAAGATTCCCTGGCTTCTGGAAACACATCAGTAAAAGCAAAGTGAGAAAACAGTGGTAATTTTAAGATGCTAAGACAAGACAGGGAAAGGTGTCAGTTGTTACTGAAACTTCATAGCTATAATTTAGCCTGAATATGTGACAGATTTTGGCCACAATACTTGTGATGAGGTTTAAATATTGCTACATTTCACATTCTTTAATTTGAATTGGCTTTTGGACTTGGTTCTATCAGATCAGCATAGTGGTTTTTTTTTGCTGCTTTACTTTGAACCTCAAATGAGACTGAAGATAATGAGTTGGAACACCAGGAGCAGCAATATTCTGTCTTTATGCCTACCAATTCCAAAAGAGATTGGACATGAGCATTAATTCCTCTCTGGCTATGGGGCACATGCTGGGGGATTGGAGGATGGCTAATGAGTTTTTACTTTTTAAGAAGAATCATAGAGATGAACCAGGAAATTATAGACTGATGAGCCTCAACATCAGTACCAGGGAAACTATTGGAGAAAATTCTGAAGCAGTGAAATAATACCCAGTTGGAAATGGATGGGTTAATTAGAGATAAGCAGCATGGCTTTGTCAAAGCGAGGTCATATCTAACAAATTTGTCAGAATGTATTGAAAATGTGATCAAAGTGTGTGAATGAGGGAAGTTCAGTCAATGTAATTTATATGAATTTTAGCAAAAGAGCCCACATGGAACACCGATTGAGAAGGTTAAAGCTCATGGAATTGAGAGAAACTTGGTGAGATGGATCAGAAACTGGCTCAGTAATAGGACACAAAGTGTAGTGGTAGAAGGCTGTTCAAGTGACTGGAGGCCAGTGTCCAGCAGTGTACCAAAAAGATCAGTGCTGGGACCCTTAATTGTTGGTTATACACATAAGTGATACAGGTGAAAATCTGCTGGAAATGTTACGCAAATTTGCAGATGACACCAAGATTAGTAAAGTGGTTAAAGTGAAGAAGTTCATAGGTTACAGGAAGATGGCAGATTGGTTGGTCAGATGCACAGACCAGTGGCAAATGATATTCAATCCTGGTAAGTACAAGGTGATGCACTTTGGAAGAAGAAACAAGATGAGGGAGTATTTAATGAATGGCAGGATACTGGATAGTTTAGAGGAACAGAGGGATCTTGGGGTAATTATTCACAGATCTCTGGAGTATCTGAAGACATGAATAGGATGCTGAAGAAACTATGAGCAAGAAGAAGCAACTTGCATCAGTAATACAAAAGCAAAATTCTGTGTACGCTGGAAATATGAAATTAAACCAAAAACGTTGGACAAAATCAGTAGGTCAGACAGCATCTGAGAAGGGTAAAAAAGTTAACACTTCAGGTCCTCATTTTCTATCAGAACTGAAGAAATATAAAAATAGACATTTGGCAGTACCAAACCTGAGTATTGCTGACAAAAAAGGCACATCTTTTTGAAGCATTTTGTCTTGTACCTATTCAGACCTTTCACAAGATTATAAGCTCAAGGTGAAAACATTTATGTATTACATGAGAGGTAAGTGTTGATTAATAGTAAGTGGACTCTGATTGGGAAGAGTATTAAAATGAAGAATGCACCTATTAATGCTGATTGACAATTAACTGCCAGACTTGCTTGAATTTTAAAAGGCGGGGGGGGGGGGGTTGATATTGACATTGCCCTGAGAAATAACAGTAAATGGCTGTCACCCAATCTGTTGAAATGAAACAAGCAGAGTAAACTTACATGTTCATTCTGTTTACAAAGTTCAAGACTATTTGTATTAATATGTATTGTTTCCAGGACACACGTGTGCCACACTAACAGTCCTAAATTGGTTGTCATCTCATTCCTTGCATATTTAGAATTATCCAGCGAATGTTGTCAAATTGCAGAATTACATGTAATGTTAGACAATGGTTTACTAGTGTGGACTAGTTGGATACAGTCAGCAACTTGCTTGTTGCAAACAGCTGAAGGGATATGCTGTTTGATATGCTCCATCAGTCTTTGGGATGTATGTCCCTGGCATCATGCTGGCACTGAAATTCATGTACCATGTTACAGATTTGCATAATAGGCAGAACAACATTTTTAACATGACCACAATGTTGCTACTGCATGGAAGCAGGTAGCTTCACTCAAATGTTTGAGACAGCTTACCCCTCAATGTAATCTGAGGTAGACATTGATACTTTTCAGAACCAAGATTGGCAGCCTTAGCACTTTCCATGGGTTTGCATGATATACAGTGAGAAATGATCTGATCAGAGTAGTCATTTTCCTGAAGGATGGCTTTTAGATGTCCTTTCCAGCATCAAATTTTCACAATGAAAAAAATTGGCCAGAAGGTCCACTCTAACTATTAACCTTCAGCAATCAATATATATGTTGGGATTCCCACGGTTCCATGCACAAAACAATTGGCCTGTTGGCAATCTCGTAAATAAGGCCTGAGCCATATGTACACCATGCACTCATGATTCTGGGAGGAAAGGGGGAGGAGCAGAACTGCATGAAATAAATTGGACCTGCTGGAGAGCCCTGTTAACTACACTGAGTGGAAATCCTCAGCTGAGGAAAAAGGAATACATATTGAAAATGCTGATGTGGAAGATTGTCTCATCAGAAGTGGAAGAACTGTTGGCATGGGATACAATTCTCACAGCAAATAATATGTTTTGTTTAATGTGTGTTGGAGCAGAACTTCAATAATTTGATTAATATTCCAACTTATCCCCTTCTTTGCCCACATTTGAACAATAGCCTCAAATACAGTTGACCTCAGCTTTTATTGACTCCCCCTCCATTGAGAAGTCAGACCCTTTTCAGTTAGGCAAGAAGCTGATCAGTGACATCAAGGACAAGCAAATACTTAAAATTTCACCGTGCGTGGAAGAACCATGAATAGGCGGTTAGTGAATTTAAGACCAACCCATTGCCCGTAGGTGAGGTAAATAAAACATTTTGTCTTAAGTCTGAAAACATACTAAAAGAGGAGCAGAGGTAGGCCATTTGTCCCTGTGATCCTGTGCTGCGATTCAATAAGATCATGTAGATTCCCAATGAGCCCTTGCATAACAAGAATCCATCTACTTCTGCCTAAAAATAATCAATGGCCTCATTTCATAGCCTTCTGAGGCATAGAGTTTCAAAGTTGCCCAACTCTTTGAGAGAAAAATAAGTCTTCCTTATCTTAGTAGTAAAAGGGCAGCCCCTAATTTTAAAACAGTAACCTTATTCTGATCTTGCCCCCAGAAGAAACATCCTTTCCACATCCAAATTGTCAAACCCATTCATCAGATTAGACATTTCAATTAAGTTAGCCCTCAGTCTTCTAAACTCTGATGGCACAAATCCAGTCTCTCCTATTTACCATTATAAGGCACTGTAGTCATTCAGATGTCGACATAGTAAACCTCCTTTGAACTATTTACAAATCATTCACATTCTTTCTTAAACAAGGTAAACAAAACTGCACATATTATTTGAGATATGGTCTCGCCAATGTCCTGTAGAACTGAAGCAATAACATCCCTCGTTCTAAGATCAATTCCTTTCAGATACCATCCTGTTGGCTGTCTTGCTTACATGGTGTACCTCCATATTAACTTCTTGTGACTCATCTGTTAAGTCACTCTATACCTATGTATTCTGCAATCATTCTCATTTAAAAAATACTCTATATTTTATTCTTTCCGTCATTGTGAAAGGCTTCACATTTCCATTATTGTACTCAAACTGCTGTCTGCAAACTCCTAATTTCCTCTTCACAAAATCAGTTGTTTCTGAAGTGTAGATGGGAGCTGTGCCTGGGGTGCCCCATCAAATCTCCACCATCAATGCCCACAACCTGACAATACTGCCAGCACCTGAAACCCTGTCCCCTGCTGCTATAAACGACTCCACTTCACCTGTTCTGGGTCTGTGCCCTGCCATTGGACTCTATTGTTCCCAACCTATCCTCCTCCTCCTCCAAAACACACACCCTTTCCCTGCCAATGCTCGACACCAGACAAAACCCAACCAGCCCATTCCTGACTTTACTGACCTCTTCTCCCAGTCTGGACCTAAACCCTTTTTCCTTGCTCTAGTCCTGACACACCTGACCCGCCACTGGGAAGAGCTTCACTCCATCCTCCTCTCCCTACCCCCGTCCACTTGCCATCCAACTGGTACCTTACTCTCCTATTGGTCTGGCAGTTCACCCTCCCAGAATCCTAATCTGACACTTACCTGACATACTTCCCTTCTGACAGCAGCTGACAATGTGGCTATCTGTGATTCTAAACATTTAATTTTCAGATTTACAGTTTATAGCCTTTCCGCTACAATCATTCTGCACTACAAGAAACCTGTCAGAATATAAGACCTGTCAGAATATAAGTATGGCTCCACATTCCTGAAGGAGCCCCAACTGGAATTTCCTGCTATAAATAAGAAGCTGTTTTATGGCGTAAGAAAAGAAGTAAGAGAGTGAAAATCAATGAGGGATTGCCGTCCTTGAAAAGTCCTGCTTATAATGCACCATCATTATTATAAGTTATGAAAGATGGTTATTGGGAGTTGAAAAGAAACTACGCTATAATATATCATAGGTGTCAGCAATGGCCCAGTTGATAGCACCAGTCGCAAAGTTACTAGTCCAAGTGAAACCTTAGGCCTTGAGCACAGAAGTCTACGTTCACCCACCAGTACCATACTGACGGATTGCTTCATTCTGTGGAGTCACGTGTTCTGGACAAGATGTTAAACTGAAGTGGTGTTAGCTTTCTCAAGTAAAAACATAAAAACCTCCATGGCACTTTTTCAAAGAAGAGTCACACTGATCCTCAATCAATATCAGGGAATCAGATTATCTGGTTGTTAATACATTGTTGTTTATTGAAGATTGTCATGTACAAACTGGCTGGCAGATTTGTACATTGTAATAACGATTGCCTTAAGTAATTCATTGGCAGTGAAGGGTTTTGTGATGTTGTGAAAAATATTAGATAAGACCCAGCCCTGCTTAAGATCAATTTTAAAAGAAAAGTTATGAAGTACTTTTCAAAAGGGTAATCACTTTACAATAGAAATGAAAGATTCAACATTTTTTGTCGTCCATCTCTGAAATCCGCAAAATAATTTTCTACATTTTGTTTTGTACTGTGACCAAAGTTTAAGAGGTTTCCACTTTTTGTTCCTTTTCCCTGTCACTCCAGGCTGAGTTATACATAGGATATAAAAAGATAAAGTTGTTATGTATTTTCTATCATTGAAGGAGCAATAGTGCAAATAATACTTTGCCCTCTCAGACAGATACCATTCAGAAACTAATGTTGAACAGTCCATTTTCTAGGCAGCAGACTCAAGTGGAGTGGATTTGCATAAAGCTAAACAGAAAAGCAAGCTCTTGAATCTTTAAAAAAAATGGATGCAGTTTGCCATTTGCATTTATCGTCCATTATCAACTGCCCTTGAGAAGTTGGTGGTGAGCTGCTTTTTAGAACTACCCAAGTTCGTGGGGGATATGTACATCCACAATCCTGTTAGGAAGTTGGATTCCAGGATTTTTAAAGAATGATGATATGATTGCAACCAGGATCGATCATGTGGCTTGGAGGGGTACTTGCAGCTCCTGGTGTTCCCATGCATCTGCTGTCCTTCTGGTTGGTAGGGTTTGCAGATTTGGAGGGTTATGTTGAAGGAGCCTTGGCCAATTGATGCAGTGCATCTTGTAGTTGGTAAACTCAGTTGCCAGTGTGCATCAACAGTGGAAGAGATGAATGTTTAAGGTGTTCAGGCACGAATCAAACAGGCTACTTGTTTTTGAGATAATGGGAACTGCAGATGCTGGAGTTTCCAAGATAATAAAATGTGAGGCTGAATGAACACAGCAGGCCAAGCAGCATCTCAGGAGCACAAAAGCTGACGTTTTGGGCCTAGACCCTTCATCAGAGAGGGGGATGGGGGGAGGGAACTGGAATAAATAGGGAGAGAGGGGGAGGCGGACCGAAGATGGAGAGTAAAGAAGATAGGTGGAGAGGGTGTAGGTGGGGAGGTAGGGAGGGGATAGGTCAGTCCAGGGAAGACGGACAGGTCAAGGAGGTGGGATGAGGTTAATAGGTAGCTGGGGGTGCGGCTTGGGGTGGGAGGAAGGGATGGGTGAGAGGAAGAACCGGTTAGGGAGGCAGAGACAGGTTGGACTGGTTTTGGGATGCAGTGGGTGGGGGGGAAGAGCTGGGCTGGTTGTGTGGTGCAGTGGGGGGAGGGGATGAACTGGGCTGGTTTAGGGATGCAGTAGGGGAAGGGGAGATTTTGAAACTGGTGAAGTCCACATTGATACCATATGGCTGCAGGGTTCCCAGGCGGAATATGAGTTGCTGTTCCTGCAACCTTCGGGTGGCATCATTGTGGCAGTGCAGGAGGTCCATGATGGACATGTCATCAAGAGAATGGGAGGGGGAGTGGAAATGGTTTGCGACTGGGAGGTGCAGTTGTTTGTTGCGAACTGAGCGGAGGTGTTCTGCAAAGCGGTCCCCAAGCCTCCGCTTGGTTTCCCCAATGTAGAGGAAGCCGCACCGGGTACAGTGGATGCAGTATACCACATTGGCAGATGTGCAGGTGAACCTCTGCTTAATGTGGAATGTCATCTTGGGGCCTGGGATGGGGGTGAGGGAGGAGGTGTGGGGACAAGTGTAGCATTTCCTGCGGTTGCAGGGGAAGGTGCCGGGTGTGGTGGGGTTGGAGGGCAGTGTGGAGCGAACAAGGGAGTCACGGAGAGAGTGGTCTCTCCGGAAAGCAGACAGGGGAGGGGATGGAAAAATGTCTTGGGTGGTGGGGTCGGATTGTAAATGGCGGAAGTGTCGGAGGATAATGCGTTGTATCCGGAGGTTGGTAGGGTGGTGTGTGAGAACGAGGGGGATCCTCTTGGGGCGGTTGTGGCGGGGGCGGGGTGTGAGGGATGTGTCACGGGAAATGCGGGAGACGCGGTCAAGGGCGTTCTCAATCACCGTGGGGGGAAAGTTGCGGTCCTTAAAGAACTTGGACATCTGGGATGTGCGGGAGTGGAATGTCTTATCGTGGGAGCAGATGCGGCGGAGGCGGAGGAATTGGGAATAGGGGATGGAATTTTTGCAGGAGGGTGGGTGGGAGGAGGTGTATTCTAGGTAGCTGTGGGAGTCGGTGGGCTTGAAATGGACATCAGTTACAAGCTGGTTTGTTTTTGATGGTTTCCAGAGTAATGTTGGAGATCCACTCATCCAGGCAGGTGGAGAATACTCCATCATACTGCACACCTGTGGCTTGTAGATGGTGGATAGATTCTGGAGAATGAGGAGGTGAATTATTCACCACAGGATTCTCAGCCTCTCACCTGTTCTTATTGCCTCAGTATTGGTGTGGCTTATTCAGTTTGTTTTTTGCTTAATGGTAAACCCCAGGATGTTGATTGTGCAGAAAATCAGTAATGGGAATGCCACTGAATGTCAGTGTATGAGGGTTGGATTCTGTCTTGATGGAGATGATCATTGCCTGCATTCATGTAATTCAAATGTTAATTGCCACTTATGAGCTTGGGCCTTGATATTATCCAGCTCTTGGTATATTTAACCAGAAACCACTTCACTACCTGAGGAGTCACAAAATGTGCTGTACATTGAGTAGTTATCAGTAAGCATCAATACTTCTGACTTTATGATGGGCAAGGGACTGAAGGTCATTGATAGAGCAGCTGAAAATGGTTAGACTGAGGACACTCCTGCAAATATGCCCTGATAATGAGATAATTGACCTCTAACAACCACAATCAATCTTCCTTTCTTCTCGGTAGTATACCTGATATCCATTGACTCCAGTTTGCTAGGGTTCTTCAATGCCACACTCAGTCAAATGTTTCTTGGTGTCCCGAGCAGTCACCTCACGTCACGTCACGTCACGTCTGGAACTCAGCTTTGTGCACCAGGACAAAAGTCTTGTTCTTCAGGCAGGTAAGCTTTAACATTGACAGGTTAGGCACAAATTTTCCTTCCTCTGAAAAAATAGTTTTGAAGATTAAAGAATATCCCGTAGCCTCGTATCTGTCTGAGTTACGTTGAGAATGAGAACCATAACCATGCTGAAACTACAGACAAGTAGCGGGTTAACACCTCGTGCTTTATTGTGCTCAGGGATCAAATCAGAACGTAACTTCTGACTTATGCTGCCTGTTTCGGTGATGTGCACAGAAACTGCTTTACGATGATAAAAGAGTGGCAGTAAATCTGCAGCCTAAATGCTTTAGCCTCCTAACTGATGGTAATTTAGGCTGAATGTGATATAACAAAGTAGAATAATGTCACCTTGGACATTTAGAAACAGTTTTTTTTACAATTGCAAAATGGCTTTATAATTGCTGTTAATATATTATCCTTACATTTCTTTCCTCATTCTCATTAGAAAGGTTGTTGTTTATGATAGTTAGACAAATTTGGCACACCCTCAAGAATGCCTTCTGTTGAGATAGTTTTGACTTTATAATTATCCTTGGCTATTACAGGAGATAGTTAATGGGTTTATGTTTAAATATAAAGTGAAAGGTACAAATAACCTCCAAGAATAGCAAATGATAAGCGCATTAAACAATTAACAATAACAGAGTAAAGTTTGAAAATATTAGCTGAAGGCAATCTATCCAGTATAAGGGGAGGAAAAAAGAATTGTGTCAGAGTGACATGATTTCAGTAAAAATAAGCAGTAAACAAGATAAACCAAACTGATGTGCAACCTTGTCTTACATAACATTTAGAATGTCATTTGTGTTTCAATGTATTAGTTTCCTTTTATGGTCTCAGAAAGAAGTGTAATATCAATTACATCTTGACCCTCTGAATTATTGCCATCTCTACAGGTTTCACTGATTCAAAGTGCACAGGCATCGGTGGGGGTGGGGGGGTAGATTTGGAGACATGTTGGCTCACCTGATGATTCAATGTGTTTATTTATACAGTGATTGCTGTCGTACATACACAGGAGACAAAGCATGAACATGATAGCAATTCCCCTCGAAAGAGGTTAAACTGTCGCATAGTAATTAGCTGACCCGTAGTGATCAGAAGTGTTACAGGCTTTAACCATAAGCTCAGCAGCAGGAATATTGGTGCTCTCAGAGAGTTATACTTGGCCTCACTTTATCAGGAGAGGAACATCAGCCCAAGATTCTTGCTTATGATTGCCTTTGAGAATTGCAGACCACTTAGCTTATGATCTGTAGTGGGAAAAATGCTAAAGTCTTTTGTAAAAGACAGAATAACAGAACATTTGGAAAACATTAACGGAATTAGACAATGTCAGCATGGGTCTGTGAAAAGAGAAATTATGAAGAAATCTACTGGAGTTTTGTTGAGAATGTAACTAGTGGAGGAGATAATGGAGAACTAGAGGATGTGGAATATTTGGATTTCAAGAAGGTTTTTAAAAAGGTCCCACATAAGTTATTGAAAAAATTAAAACGCACAGGATTGAGGTAATATTGAGAATTGTGAGCTGGTTGACTGACTGGGAATAGAACGGGAATAAGTGGGTCATTTTTTCTGGGCACCAAGTAGTGGCTTAGTGTTCAACAAAGGTCAGTCCTTGGGTCCCAGCTATTCACATTATATGTAAACGACTTGGACAAGGGAACAAAACGCAATATCGCCAAGATAATAAAATAATGTGTTGAGTCCAGTGACCCCTTTGTCAGTACCATTCTCAGGAAAGGCTATATGGCTTGAAATGTTAACTCTGTTTACTCTCCACAGATACTGTCTGACCTGCTGAGTTTCTCCAGAAACTTCTGTTTTTGTTTAGAGCAATACCTCCAAGTTTGTCAATGTGCTAAAAACTAGGGAGATTGTGATTTGTGAAGAGAATGCAAGGAAGCTTCAGGATATTCTAGATAAGTGAGTGGGCAAACACAAGGCAGATGCAGTGTAACATGGATAAATGTGACATTATACACTTTGGTTTGTAAAACTGAAAGGCAGAGTATTATTTAAATGGTGATACAGGGGAGAATGAGAATTAAAAATGGGTCCGAGCCTCTTGATCAATGCAAGTAAATAGCCAGGTGCAGTAAGGAATCTGGAAGGCAAGTGGTATGTTGTCCTTCATTGCGAGACGATTTGAGTTTAGAAAGAGAGATCTCTTACTGCAGCTATACAAGGCTTAGGTGAGACCACACCTGGCATATTATTCACAATTCTGGTCTCCATACGTAAGAAAAGATGTCCATGTCACTGAAGGTGTGCAGCAAAGTTTCACCAACAGATATTGGATGGCAGGACTGTCATATGAGAAGACATTACTTCAACTGGTTCTGTATTCACTTGAATCTAGAAGGTTGAGAGGGGATCTGATTGAAACATATAAAACTCTAATAGGGATGGACAGATGCAGGGACACAAATTCAGGACATAGTATAGATCACTTAGGTCTGAAATGAGGAAATTATGCTTCACTTAGAAGGTGGTCAACCTTTAGAATTCACTACAATGGAAGGATGTGAAGCTTGGGTCACTGAGTATATTAAATAAAGTGATAGGCACATTTTTTAGATATTAAAAGTATCAAGGGGTATGGAGGAAAAAGCAGAAATATTGTTTTGAGGTAGAGGATCAGCCATGATTGTACCAAATCACAAAGCAGGCTGTAAGGGCTGAAGGGTCTTATCCTGCTTCTAGTTGGTGAATCAAGTGTCACTTTGTACAATTGCATGCTGGGTGAGGACATATTAGGTTCAGGCTTAATTACGCAAGGTAAAACAGTACAACTCTATTCACAAATTAAACTTAATGAAAACCACCTGGATACAGAATCGAAGGACAAACCAAAATCCATCCAATCATTACTATCCTCAGTGGAAAAAGGGAGAGCAGAAAATTACAAAAGGAGAAAGAAAATCTTTATATATTTTGTAAGTTATCTCACCAAATCACAGATTCACAAAATTGTTACCATTTGGAATATCTGCAACAGCTCTTTGAAAAAGTTATATGGTTTAATTCCAATTTCTGCCTTTTCCCTGACCTTGCACATCATTTCTATTCAAACAATCATGAAATGTCCTCTTGAATGCTTTGATTGAAATGTCTCCCACCACATTTCCAGGCTATGTATTCCAGAGCTGCTAATGTGGACAAAAGAGAATTCCAGGTGAGGTCAGAGTGACTGACCTTGGCATCAAGGTGGCATTTGACTGAAGAGACATCGAGGAGCCCTAACAAAGCTAGATTCAGCAGGATTGATGAGGGTAAACTTTCCACGAGTTGGAGCCATAATTGCGATGAGGAAAAATGGTTGTAGTTGTTGGAGATCAGTCATCAGTCTCTGTACCAGGGCATTTTTGCAGGCATCCATCAGAGGTGTGTCCTAGGCCCAATCATCTTCGGCTGCTCCATTAATGATCCTCCCTCCATTATAAAGTCAAATGTAACAATGTTCATCAACAATTACACAATATTCAGTACTGTTTGCAACTCCTTAGATATTGAAGCAGCCTATGCTTAACTGCACAACATTCAGTCTTGGCTGATAAATGGCAAGCAATATTTGAGCTAACAAGCAAAGAAGCTTACGTCAGAGTACAACAGAACCTTGGTCCAATAAGCCAATGAGCTGGCAGATAGAGTTCAATTCAGATAAATATGAGGTGCTACATTTTGGAAAGGCATATCAGGGCAGGACTTCTACACTTAATGGTGAGGCCCTAGGGAGTGTTGCAGAACAAAGAAACCTTAGAGTGCAGGTTCATAGTTCCTTGAAAGTGGAGTCCCAGGTAGACAGGACTGTGAAGGTGGCCAGAGATAATGGGAACTGCAGATGCCGGAGAATCCGAGATAACAAAGTGTGAAGTTGGATGAACACAGCAGGCCAAGCAGCATCTTGGGAACACAAAAACTGATGTTTCGAGCCTAGACTCTTCATCAGGGAGGGGGAATGGGGAGAGGGTTCCGAAATAAATAGGGAGAGAGGGGAGGCAGACCGAAGATGGATAGAGGAGAGGCTAGGTGGAGAGGAGAGTATAGGTGGGGAGGTAGGGAGGGGATAGGTCAGTCCGGGGAGGACGGACAGGTCACGGAGGTGGGATGAGGTTAGTAGGTAGGAAATGGAGGTGCGGCTTGAGGTGGGAGGAGGGGATAGGTGAGAGGAAGAACAGGTTAGGGAGGCGGGGATGAGCTGGGCTGGTTTTGGGATGCAGTGGGGGAAGGGGAGATTTTGAAGCTTGTAAAGTCCACATTGATACCATTGGGCTGCAGGGTTCCCAAGCAGAATATGAGTTGCTGTTCCTGCAACCTTCGGGTGGCATCAATATGGCACTGCAGGAGGCCCAGGATGGACATGTCGTCTAAGGAATGGGAGGGGGAGTTAAAATGGTTCGTGACTGGGAGGTGCAATTGCATTTGGTATGCTTGTCTTTGTTGGTCAGAGCATTGAGTAAAGGAGGTGGGAGATCATGTTGCGGCTGTACAAGACATTGGTAAAGCCACTTTTGGAATACTGTTTGCAATTCTGGTCTCCCTGCTATAGGAAGGATGTTGTGAAACTTGAAGGGGTTCAGAAAATATTTACAAGGATGTTTCCAGGATTGGAGATTTTGAGCTATTGGGAGAGGCTGAATAGGTTGAGGCTATTTTCCCTGGAGTGGTGAAGATTGAGGGGTAGCCTTATAGAAATTTATAAGATCATGGGGTGGCACGGTGGCTCAGTGGTTAGCACTGCAGCTCACAGCACCAGGGATCTGGGTTCGATTCTAACCTCGGGCAACTGTCTGTGTGGAGTTTGCACATTCTCCCTGTGTCTGCGCGGGTTTCCTCCAGGTGCTCCGGTTTCCTCCCACAGCCCAAAGATGTGCAGCCTAGGTGGATTGGCCATGCTAAATTGCCTGTAGTGTTCAGGGGTGTGTGGGTTATAGGGGGTTGGGTCTGGGTGGGATGCTTCAAGGGGCGGTGTGGACTTGTTGGGCCGAAGGGCCTGTTTCCACACTGTAGGGAATCTAATCTAATCATGAGCAGCATGGATGCTGTGAATAGCTAAAGTCTTTTCCCTGGGGTGGGGAAGTCCAAAACTAGAGAGCATAGGTTTAAGGTGAGGGGCGCGTGAGGGGAAGATTTTATAGGGACCTAAGGTGCAATTTTTTCATGCAGAGGGCAGCATGTGTATGGAAATGAGCTGTCCGAGGAAGTGGTGAATGCTGGTACAATTACAGCATTTAAATAGCATCTGGATGGGTAAATGAATAGCAAGGGTTTAGAGGGATCTGGGGCAAATGTTGGCAAATGGGACTAGATTTATTTAGGATATCTGATCAGCTTGGATGTGCTGGACATGCTGCATGTCTCTATGACTCTGTCTCTGCGTGACAAGCAATGACCATCTGTGGCAAGGAAAGAATCTAACTATCGTTGAATCTCCACTCGACATCCAGAGGGCTACCTTTGACCAAGAACTGAACTGGACTATACATGTAAATACAGCTGCTACAAGAGCAGGACTGAGTCTGGGAATTCTGTTTTGAGTAACTCATCTGCCTGGTCCATGCATGTGTATCATATTGGTCAAAGGTAGCCCCCTGGATGTTGACAATGGGGATTCAACGATAGTTAGATTCTCTCCTTGCCATAGATGGTTATTGCTTGTCACCTAGAGTACTGTATACTTACCTGGATAAATGTAGCTCAAACAGCATTCGAAAAGCAGCCCAACTGACATCTTCAACATTCACTCTCTCCACGCTGACACACAGTGGCAGTCATAGGGACAACTATGTGCAGCATATCCAAGATGAACTTCAATGACTCACCAAGACTCCTCCAACACTTTGCGAGCATCTGACCTTAGTCACTTAAAAGCACAAGGACAGCAGATATATGGGAATGCTGCATTTAAAGATTCCCTCCAAGTAACATGCCATTCTGACTTGGAACTCTACTGTTGTTCCTTCATTGTCACTGGGTCAAAAACTTGGAACTCCCAAACAGCACTGTGGGAGACCTTCTCCCTCAGGATTTATATCATTTCAAGATAATAACTCACCAGCACCTTCTGAGGGCACTTAGGGATGGGCAATTAAAATAGGCATGACCTGCAAAGCTCCCATTCTGCGAAAGAATTAAAAATACAAAGGCTATACTTTTCTTCCATGAATTTTGTGGCATATATTTTGGAAGGAATAATTCTGCCAGGTTGCAGAAATCTCATTTGTATCAGACACCTATTAAAAGTACAGCAGCTAAATATAAAGCAACAGAGGTAAAGTGTCTATTCCTGATTTGCGCAGATGAGAATGGAACTACTTGATCTATACTGCAATAACTACAATTAATTACAAGGTGCCTAGATTGGATAAGGAAGTAAATGACATTGGGAGATCTCATGCAGTGTGCAGCCATAATAGTAAATTAATTAAGGAGCAGCTTTGGCTCAAAGCATGGATAGCTTTTCAGCCTGTTGCAGCTCAAATGTTGGGATGACATGAGTGGAACGAGGAAAGAAAATACCTACTTTCAAGACCAAGATAATAATGTAACTCCTAGAGATATCACTAAAATGCAACACATTGTAGAATATTTGAAAGCGGGCCCTTTAATGTTTCTGGATAACATTATGTCTTTCAATAGAGAATATGTAATGAGGAGCTTTGGGATTTAATCTTTATCCACAGTGAACCGGTCATTAGTTCATATCTGTATTCCCAATTCCTTGTGTGCAAGCTGTCTGTGTACAGTGCACAACATTGACAGTTTGTGGATCTAGTTTTCCCGTGAGGATTAGTACATATTTGTCATTGATTTTGCATCAGATCTTTGCATCTGATTAGCACATCTGTACTAATTACAAGATTTGTGTCATGTTGGTGATACAGACTATAGTATACTGATTTACCACTACGGTGTATAATTGGTACTTATACACATATCAAGCTATTCTACTGACTATTCATTTCAAACAGTATAAGAAGGATTAAAAAGCAAAGAAGTTTATAACTATTAGTTACAAATAATTAAATATTAATAAATCCCATACAGCATTACTTAAAGAGAGAGGAGTGAATTTTTGAATTGTGCAGTGGTGCATTCTTGTGGTCAACTAAAGGATTTGACAAGAAATTTCTAAGCAATGTGCTCAGAAAATAAATAAGTGATTTTAGGAAAGTTGGATACCTCATGATGGACATTTATGTATTGGAGACATTAGTTTCCACACTTCTAAGATAGATTGAATGAGAGTGATAATGGGAACTGCAGATGCTGGAGAATCCAAGATAATAAAATGTGAGGCTGGGTGAACACAGCAGGCCCAGCAGCATCTCAGGAGCACAAAAGCTGACGTTTTGGGCCTAGACCCTTCATCAGAGAGGGGGATGGAGTGAGGGTTCTGGAATAAATAGGGAGAGGGGGGAGGCGGACCGAAGATGGAGAGAAAAGAAGATAGGTGGAGAGGATTACAAGAGAGTTGCAATGGGAGAGAGATTCCCTGAGGTTGGTCCGGAGGGAGGAGGGTAACTTCTTCAGGTTAGGCATCCCTGGAAGAGGCTTCGCAGTGAGGTTAAAATGCATCAGTGATAATGAGAGTTTGCCAGCAGTACAGAATCTCACAGGGGAAATATTCGGGTGCATGACGGATAAATATGCCTGGCTAACAATACAGTGATTTGTTAAATAAGTTTGTTTTATTTTTTGTTGCCATTAAATTGATATTGAGCATTCTGTCCTGGAGAATTGAGCATCTTGTATACTTTTGCAACAGTTTTCAGTTTTCTGAGCCTCAATTTCTTGATCTCAAATATGGTCCGTGTACAGTTTCATTTAGCAAGACAGGACATATAAATCCCTTTTGGTTGGTTGACCCATGAACTGTGCTGTGAATTGGATGAGCTGGGGCAAATTCATGACAGGATACTAACTTCACATCTAGTGGTACTCAAGCAGTATGTTCACGCCCAAGAATCAGTCCTCTATAAACAACACAGCTTGTATCCAGAGACAATCTACATTTGGTCTTCCCTGCAGCACAATATTCTTGGTCTCATTGTCATGCTAAAGAATGTTTACTGAGCCTGCGAAGGTAAGGAAAAGCACTTTATTACACATTGTATTGTTGCTTCTGGACTGCAAAACAGAAGATCATGTGACTTTGTATCACTGCCTATGATCATGTCTCATTCACATATCAGACAGTTAAGCATTAGCCCCTTATACTACATGCAGAAACTCAGTGATCAACCAATGACTCCCATTTGTAGATGGACCTACTAACAACTTCAAAAACGGAGGAGATTCTTCCTACAGCTTTTATACTGACAATTATATTACATTTCTATTCATCTGGATCATTTCAGTGCATTACCAGGGACATCTGGCATATCAGTCAAGCTTCCATTGTGCTTGTATAAAAGTATGATAGCCGGTAGAGATTTTATGATCAGGGATACACTGTCTGATAGGATGATGTAAATGGACATGATAATATTTTGCAAAGAAGAATTAAACAATCATATGCAGGCAATAATACCCATGGATGGATGAAATCTAATACACTGGCTTCCATTAGATTGAATAATTGGATGAATTATAACTTCTAATATGGATTATAACAGTTCAAATCTAGGTAACTATTGTGATTACAGAGAACCATCTCCTTCTTACACTGTTGGAAAATAGACTAATATAACAGTAGGAATGCCAACAGAGAGGTACCAACTCTTGCAGTTGATGGCCAGCAAATCAGTTATATCTAATCCTCTCAGATCTGGATGTATCAACATCACTTTCTTTCACAGAACTTTTAAAAAGTAAATTTGATCTCGGATGTGGAAATTCAGGAAAGGCCACATTTACCATCTGTGTCAATTACCTCGAAGGCATTAAAAGCCAACAACAGACTGTGGAATTGGAGTCACCTGCAGGTTCGGCTTGTTACAGGAAGCACCTTCCCATCCCTGAAGGCCAATAGTGAGCCAGTTGGTGTTTTATGACCATGTAGCCATGTTCAGATTTATCTTTCTTTTTGATGCCAGCCCACAATTACCAGATATATTGAATGCTTTTTTACAAATTATTTTGGTGATATTTGAACTCAGGACCTCTGGTTTGATATTCCAGTAGCATAATTCCTCAGTTACTGTGCCGTACAAAAAATACTTCATTGTCTTACAAAATGTTTACACTTTTTTCACTTATTATAGCAACACATTCACCTCTTCTATCAGCCTGAAAGCTACTACAAAAGCAAACTGACACGACAAGAGATGGATCCATTGCAAATATAGGAGCAGAATTGGGCCATTCAGCGCGTTGAATCTACGCCACCATTCAATTATGGCTGATATGTTTCTCAACCCCAGTCTCCTGCCTTTTCCGTGTAACCCTTGATCCTCCTACCAATCAAGAACCTATCCATCTTAACACACTCAATGGTTTGGCTTTCACAGTCCCTTGCAGCAGATTTCCACAGATTCAGCATCCCCGATTGAAGAAATTCCTCCTTATCTCAGATGCATGGGGTAATCCTTCACTCTGAGGCTGTGTCCATAGGTCTTAGTCTCTTGTACCAGCAGAACATCTTCTCCATGTCCATGTTATCCAGGCCTCTAAGTATTTTGTAAGTTTCAAACAGATCAACTCTTCCCCCCTCCCCCCCCCACTCCGCCCGCAACCACCCATCCTTCTAAACTTCATTCAGAACAGACACAGAGTCCTCAACCAATCCGCATGTGACTAAACCTCTATACCTGGGATCATTTGTGTAAATCTCATCAGGACGCCTTCCAGTACCAGCGTATCCTTCCTGAGCTATGCAGCCCAAAACTGTTCACAATGTTGCACATGTGGTCTGACCTGAGCTTTATATAGCCTCAGGAGTACATCTCCACTTTTGTATTCTAGTCCTCTCGAAATTGATGTGAACACTACATTTGCCTTTCAAACTGCTGACTGAAACTGTACGTTAACCTTCAGAGAATCCTGCACTAGGACTTATTTTTGAAGCCTTTCCCCACTTAGAAAGTAGCCCACACCTCAATTGTTACCAACATAGTGCATAACCTCACAATTTCTTGTGTTATATCCCTCATGCCATTTCTTTGTCCACTGTCCTATCCTCTCCAAGTCCTTCTCCAGTCTGTCCACTTCCTTATCACTACCTGTACTACCACTTATCTTTGTCTCATCTGCAAACTTAGCTACAATGCCCTCAATTCATTCGTCCAAATTATTAATATAAAATGTGAACAGTTGCGGTCCCTCCAGAATCCACTAGTCATGGGCTTCCACCAGTGCTGGAAAATATCCTTTTACCCTCATTGGCTGCCTGACAGATGGCAGAGAATCCTCTATCCTTGCCAATTCTTTGTCCCTAACACCATAGGCTTTTATTTTATTTGGCAGCTTTTTGTGTGGCATGTTATCAAAGGTTTCCTGGAAATCCAAACAGATCACGTCCACTCGCTCTCCTTTGTTCAACAACTTGTTACCTCCTCATAGAATTCTAATGGAGTTGTCAGGCATGATCTCCCCTTGATGATGCTGCTCTGACTCAGCCCTGTTTTATCATGCACTTCCAAGTGCTCTGCAATCTCATCCTTATTAATGGACTCTAAAATCTTACCAATGTCTAAGGTCAGGCAAACCAGGCTGTAATTTCCTGTCCTCTGCCTCCCTCCCTTCTTAAAAATGGGAGTTACACATGCAGCTTTCCCAACATCTTCTCTTTTGGTGAAGGCTACTGCACTTACCTGTGCCCCTTGACTGTCTATTTAATCCCACCATTTATAAAAGGAATGAGGTGGAAAAAATGGAATCATAGCCTCAGGTCAGTAGCACAGGAAATGTTAGAGGCAATTATAAAGGATTCAATTATAAAGAATTCGATAACAAGAAACTTGGAAAATATCATTGTGAATAGACAAAGTCAACATGAATTTATGAAAAGAAAAGTATGTTTGACAAACCAACCAGAGTTTTTTTGAAGATGTAATCACTCTAATAAATGAGGGAGAGCAAGTGGATGTGGTATATTTGGATTTTCAGACACCTTTCTAAAAGCTCCTACATAAGTATGCAACTGTGATTAGGGGTAATATGGTGGTTTGGATTACAAATTGACTAGCAGACTGAAATAAAGTTTAGGAATTAATACGTCCACTTTCCAATGGAAAGTGGCGACAAGTTGAGTACTACACTCATTAGGCCTCAGCAATTCAGAATGAAGATCAACAATTTGAATTAAGAAATCAGGTGTAACATTTCCAAGCTTGCTGACAATATCAAATAAGTGGGATTGTGAATGATGAAATCTATGTAATGTGGCTTCAAGATGATACAGGCAACTTGAATGAGTGGGCAAATACATGGTAGGTGCATTAAACATGGATAAGTGTGATGCTTTCCACTTTGATAGGAAAAGGCTGAATGGTCAAGTATTTAAATGATAGATTGGAGAGTTTTGATCACAGACATCTTATGGGACAGAGGGGGCCGTTGAGCCCCTCAGCTAACACCAGCTCATTACAAGAGCATTATTGCCTGCTTTTCCCCTATACCCTTGTACATTATTTTTACCTACTAACCATCTAATGCCCTCTTGAAACTGCCTACACCACTCTTCCAAGTAGTACATTCCATGTCCTAAATACTTGCTGAGTGAAAAAGATTTTCCTCACTTCAGAGATAATGGGAACTGCAGATGCTGGAGAATCCGAGATAACAAAGTGTGGGGCTGGATGAACACAGCAGGCCAAGCAGCATCTCAGGAGCACAAAAGCTGACGTTTCAGGCCTAGACCCTTCATCAGAAAAGGGGGATGGGGGGAGGGTGCTGAAATAAATAGGGAGGGGGAGGCAGATCAAAGATGGATAGAGGAGAAGATAGGTGGAGAGGAGACAGTTAAGTTAAAGAGGCGGGGATGGAACCAGTAGAGGTGAATGTAGGTGGGGAGGTAGGGAGGAGATTGACCTGTCCGTCATCCCTGGACTGACCAAGGGGGCGGGATGATGTTAGTTGAAAGGAAATGGGGGTGTCGCTTGAGGTGGGAGGAGGGGATAGGTGAGAGGCTCACTAACGTGTTCTTCCTCTCACCTTTCCCCTCCTCCCACCTCAAGCCACACCCCCATTTCCTTCCTACAAGCCTCATCCCGCCCCCTTGACCTGCCTGTCCCTCCCCGGACTGACCTATTCCCTCCCTACCTCCCCACCTACACTCACCTTTAGTGGCTCCATCCCCGCCTCTTTAACTTGTCTGTCTCCTCTCCACCTATCTTCTCCTCTATCCATCTTCGATACGCCTCCCCCTCCCTCCCTACTTATTTCCTAATCCTCTCCTCCCCCATTTCTGATGAAGGGTCTAGGCCCGAAATGTCAGCTTTTGTGCTCCTGAGATGCTGCTTGGCCTGCTGTGTTCTCCCAGCTCTACACTTTGTCATCTCTTTTCCTCACTTCAGCCATGTTTCTTTTGCAAGCCACTTAAAATCCAAGCCCTCTTGTTCTGTTCCTTTTACGAGCAGGAATAGATTCTACCCATCTACTCATCATCTACTCAGATCTTCTGTTAGCTGCTTTCTCTGAGGAGAACTGTCCAAATATCTTCAATTTATCCTCATAACTGAAGTACTTAATTGCTCGACAAAGGGCCCTGGGTGACCCTTTTACACCAGTCACTGAAAGCATGTATGCAGGTGCACTCTGTAGTTCGGAAGGCAAAAGCCAAAGTGGCCCTCATGACGACGATTTGAATACAGGAGCAAGGAAGTCTTGCTGCAGCTGTGTGGGACATTGGTGAATGCACCTGGAGTATTGTGTGCCATTTCAGGTTCCTTTACTAAGAAAGGTCGTACTCCCATCGATGGAGTGCACCGAACGTTCAATGGACTGCTTTCTGTCAGGTCAGTCTTGTTATATGAGGAGAGATTGAGTCAACCAAGCCTATGTTCACTGGAGTTTAGAGCAATTGAAAGGAGTCTCATTAGAGTGTATAATATTCTGTTGGGGTTGAGCAGATTGGAAGCAGGGAAGATGTTTCCCATCAATGGGCAATGGGAATCAAAAGGTCAAGGTGTCCGGATACTTCCATTTAGGACTGAGTTGAGGAAAATGTCATCTCTTGGAAGTTGGTGAATTTGTGGAATTCCCTTCCACATAGGCTGTGGACAGAATCTCACTGAATATTTTTAAGGAAGAAATAGATGTCTAAACACTACAGATAGCAAGACATATGGTAAGGCAGCAGCAGTATGCTGTTGAGATAGATAATTAGCCCATGATCATATTGAATGGCAGAGCAGTGTTGATGTGCTGAATTATCCATCACTGCACCCATTTTCTATGGTTGACTCACCCAAACATATTGCAGCACACTCACTGACACACTCCCACTCTCTTGCAGGACAAAGTGACTTGTGGCAGCAGTGCCTAATCACTGGAGGACCACAGGCTACAAGATATCATGACCATGGAGCAGACAGTGCTAGTCATTATTGGAGCAGCCACAATTGATTTAACATAAAAAAGATGGCAAAAAGCAAACCTGTAACCAGGGTTGAAATGATCAAAGGTGATGGACCTAAATCTGTTTCTCACAATCCAGTCCTTGCTCACCTCTCACTGTCTTCTGTTTTGACAAACTGCAAATGGTATAAAAAAGGCATCTCTTGTTTTCCAACCTGCTACTCATCCCCAACCTAACTCTCGAAGCTTTGTCTTCATATTCCCAAGAACTATAACTGGACCATATAACAGTAATGACAGGAGGACACTCACGTAGAAAAATAATATCACTCACTTGCAGATTTCAAACCACCAGCTCGGATATTAGCATTGTATCACGTAGGGACAGAGCCTACACGTGGTGACTCACCAGACAGAAACGTCTTGTAGCCAGGACAGGAAACAATGCTCAGGCACAGGCTCTGCTACAGAAGGCTTAGATGACCACCTTGTTGTGGTAGTCTACAGGAAAGGCTGATGGTTAGGTTCATTGAAAGGCTTGGTCCATTGACAAACTCCTCAAGAAGACTGCAGTCAATGTGAAGGCCAGAGAAAGAGTACAATCACAAACATGGCGCGGCATGGAGCCCATTCTCTCCAGCTTGAATGTGACAAGGTGGAGAAGAGCTGAAGCAGCTTGAAACAGGTGTTACCTAGTGGTTGTATAAGACCATAAGACATACGAGAGGAAGTAAGGCCATTCGGCCCATTGAGTCCACTCTGCCATTTAATCATGGCTGGGCATTTCAACTCTATCACTCTGCACTCTCCCTGTAGCACTAAATTCCCCGCGAGATGAAGAATTTATCAATCTCTGCCTTGAAGACATTTCTCCGTGGCAATGCATTCCACCACTCTCTGGCTGAAGAAATGTCTCCTCATTTCTGTTCTAAATTGACCCCGTTTAATTTTAAGGCTGTGCCCACTAGTCCTAGTCTCCCCGCCTAACGGAAACAACTTCCCAGTGTCCACCCTTTCCAAGCCATGCATTATCTTGTAAGTTTCTATTAGATCTCCCCTCAACCTTCTAACCTCTAATGAATACAATCCCATTGTAAGAGTAGCTTTGTTATTGCCGTGATAGTATAAATGCTATGAAGAACGAATAACTGCTGGATGATTTTGTTTTCTTGATGTAATTTGTTTCTATAGTTCGTCAAACATGAGAAACAGAGCCTAAAAATTAACAGTTCACAATGGCAGTGTAATTGTAGTGCAGGCACCATGATTGCAGTCTTGTTAAAGATATAAAATGGGCCTGCTGCAGAGGAATTCTAAAGAGCTTAATATTTACATAGTTTGTATGTAAACTGTAATTATAGACAGATGAACTAAAGGAAAATGAGAAATGCATTGCCATTGAAATTAACTTTTTTGCTTTTTTTCACTTTTTATGTTAGCTCTGTAATTATGTTCACAAAGGCTGCTTACAGATACTTGTAGCTAAAGAAAATTACAGTCATTAAATCTCACAGGTTTGAAAGAAGGATACGTAAATACATGTTACAATATGATCGCTCTTCATAAGGATGTATTTTGTATCTTCAAGTTGCAACACAGATTTATTGTTAGGCTAAGGTCAGCGGGTGGTAAATTTATGCATGCATGAAGCATTTTGTGTGTTACTTTCTACGTGTCCATCACTAATATCCTTCCCTAGTGCCAGTCGATATGACAGTATTTGATGTGAAATCATTGAAAGAGAACTTTGGAAATAAAACAATTGATTTAGCATAAAATAGATGGCAAAAAGCAATTTGTAAAGAACTAAGAGGCAGTTCTTGCCTTGAGCCCATTGAGTAAAGCCAGAAAACCTCTTGTGTTTCATTTCTGAAACAATCATGACATGTGAGGCCACACCAGTCTCTGTAGTGTAATAAGTAATATAACTACGACCTAATGTAAACAGCTACAATCAGTAATTGAAAGCTCTGCCTTAAATATTATCACAATATGTTGGGAAAAGTGGTTGCCATGCCGGGAGCCTGAAAAACAAACTCAAATCTCTTTGCTTGTGGACTGCTGAGATGGGCATTATCAGGCACTCAGTGTCTGTTTTGGGAAGCGAGTACCAAGACGTGGGGAGAGTATTGACATTGACTGTCCTTGATGCCAGACCACTACCTCCAAATACCCCCGGCCTGCGATGGTCCTACCTTTTGAGCTATTACTCTTTTTGCCTTGTATCACAGTGACCCTGGACCTTTAGTGGGTATAGTATGAACAGCAACTAAAAGCTTCTTGGGGGCTCTGCCTGAAGAGCTGCCAGCCTCTGAGTAGTGAGCAGGAACTCCAACCTCTCCAATCACTCTGCAACAATTCTTGATCCTGATGGAAGCAGGGCATTGCTCAGTTCAATTCCTGATTGGCCCTGAATGCAATAGAATCTCCCAAAAAGAGTCACAGTAACAATTCCATCAATTCTTGAGCTTATTATGTATACAAGCCAGCAGGGTCCCTTTCCAGACAGTCCCAGTGAAGTTAGACTGTAACACCAATCTGAGTATTAGATTGATGGCAATTGGGAATCCTTACATTAAGTGGATATGGGATACCTCAATGTAAAGTTCTTTCTTCTAGTCACAATTATTTAGGAGATGTTCTTAAGATGAAACATGTAAGAAAAGAAACAACAAAGTATGTGAATAAGTGGTTCAAGAAGCTCAATGGCTAAAGTGAGATTTAAGATTGAACACACCCTATGACAGAAAGCAATGATGAAACAAAACTGACATCTGTAAGAGTAAATTGACTTGCTTCATGTGATGATAGATTGGTGTGTCACAATAGTTAACAAAAATACCCCACAATTTAAAAAATATCAAGGACACATGTCTTGTGACCTAAGGAGAATTCTTACTTATTTCTCTGTCTAAAGACAAAATCGACCCAGAGCCCTACAATCTCCAGCAAATGTGAGTCAAGTTAGCAGGTTCACCCCAAAAACCCCACCTAGCCAGACCTTTAATCAAACCCAAACTATTGGTACCAGTCTGATCCTCACTGACTCCCCAGCAGACATGCTCCTAGAATCCGAGTTGCTGTGGCAACAGTTACTCTTATATGCATCTCATAGTCTGGAGCTATGAATAATGATGGTGGTGGCTCCAATTTGTTTCCATCAGATGGATAACCAATAATTCTTTTCTGTCTGCAGCTGGAGTATTAAAGGATTTGCAGATTGTTATGTAAATGTTTGGCACATTATAAGCAAATTCTCTGCGGCCCATCAAGTCCTGGAATGGGATCTGAACCCAGAGTTCCTGGCTTTGAAACAGGGATGCTACCACTCCTTCACAAGGTCTTCTCTAATGACTACAGGGGTAAAAAGGTTTACATGAAAGCATCTCAATCAGAGACAGGGTTCTCTGAAGACCAGTATCTCCCCTGCTTTTCAACACAGTCAGTGGTCAATATTTTTTAACAGCAGAAAATTAGATAATTAAATGCTGATTGGTTGGCTTAGAATGAGCCAAGTACATTTGTTTCCACATACGGAAAGTTCAGATACTGCAAACGACTTAAGTTGGAGAGATGAACAGAGGTAAGATTTAGCTTCAAGCCTAGTCAAGCTAAGAATACAATGATTCAAAGCTGATTTGGAAATTTCTAAGCTGTTATCTAAGGATTACAAATACTCAGCAAGGAAAGCAGTCAGACCCTAACTCCAAACATAATATATATTTCAACTTATTAAGTCATAGAAAGTGTTGTGTACTGAATTTGCTGCAGCAATTTTCTCTGACTGAGCTAGATTGTTGATTAGCATAAAGAAAACCATGCAGAAGTTAGCCCCAGTTTTTATACAATTTTAAATTGATATCTGTGTTGTACTTTAGTGCAGAAATAATTTTTACAGAATTATCTTTTCTCGCCACAAAGCTAAAAGCATTTTATACAGAACGTACTGAGCATAAATGATTGTCAACATGCAACAACACTGCCACACTGCTTTTGATAATCTCAAAACACTAAGTAACATCATCATGTCCTACTGTAATCATCAGTTGGCAGCTACGCATAGGATAATAGTTTGACCAAAAGGATGTAGCTGTTCTGAAGTGACAAAGCAGACTGTCACCTTCAGAACAGCAACACTCATTGAAGGAATAAACCAACTGAAACATCACTACTATACTCATTTTTAAAACCAGCTTGCCAGGTTTGAGATGTTCCATCCAAATTCAGTCTAAATGATGGGCAGTCATGGTTCGACAACTATATGTGAGAAATGGTAAAGCAAGAAGTCAGTGCACTTTACTGACAGAATGAGCACAAATAATATTTTTAACAAAATGTTTGAATTTCCTCTGCTTCAGACACAGAATGGATGATAAATTATTGGCTGTAATTGAAACATTTAAAAGTGTTCATTCTCCCTATTTTTTGAGGTCTTTCACAGTAGCTTAAAATTAAAATCAACACATTGTGTAATAATTCCACTCTGGGACAATTCCCAGAATAGAAATTATCTGCATCGCCTTGCACAGAAGCAGTACGCACCAGATAGTTTTCAGGACCTTTTGAAAAATACTTCAAGTAATTTTAAGATTTTCTTTTAATCCATATCTACCTTGTGAAAAAGTAGAATATGCTGAACAGAGACAAATCATGTCTTGATTTAGAGATGATAGGAACTGCAGATTCTGACATAACATGGTGTAGAGCTGGATAAACACAGTGGGCCAAGCAGCATCAGAGCAGCAGGAAGGGTGATGTTTCGGGCCTAGACCCTTCCCGTCAACCTTCCTGCTCTGCTGATGCTGCTTGGCCTGCTGTGTTCATCCTGCTCTACACCTTGTTATCTCATGTCTTGATTTGCTATTCCTTTTATTTACTGAAAGTATTGAAATGTAGGTGAGCTCCTCACTTTCAATTAAGGAATTTTGTTAATTAATAACTGTGCTAATAGTATATTAAAGATTTAATTATTTGGCACTTTTCACAACCACATGATATGCAGAAGTGCTTTACAGCTCATTATGCAATTTTTTAGTGTAGTTACTGTTGTATTACAAAATGTGACAGTCAATTTGAAGGAATGTTCCTAGAAAGAGCAATGTGACAATTTTATTGACTGGGGATAAATATTGGCTAGAGGACCATGAATAGCTCCTCTGCCTACTTCCAAATCATGTCACGGAATAGTTTATATCAACCCTAGGGAAAATTGGACCTCAGTTTGACATCTTATCTGAAAGGCAGTTACAGTGATAATACCTACTATAAGGTCCTTGAAAGGCACTTGTATGTTGGAGTGCACACAATTGCATCTCTATGGTTTTTACATCAGTGACAATGGAGACCATGAACTGAAAAGATCCAAACTTTATCTGATAAAACATCATTATCTTACATTTCAGCAATCATGTGAGGAAGGTTAGAAACTCCACCTCTAACATCTGATGTTGTCACACATCTGAATGGTCAAATTTATTACCATGCTCAACAGTGTCTAGGTTGACCTGGACTATGAGACAACCCCATTTTCAATGTAAAAATATACACTCAGCAAGTAAATTCAAATCTATTTTTGAATTAAAACTGCATTTTTAGGGATATGCTTGTATTCCGACTTTGTCTCATCTTTTTGACTTTGAGTTACATTATTAGGATTATACTTTCCTTTATAAGTTGGCACATGGTATAACGAAAGTGATCTGAGCCATGTTGCCAAGAAGATATATAGGAGCTTCAGACACACCCATATTGTAACGACTGCTCATAGCAAATGAAAAACAGAATTGGATTCTCCTGCTCTAACACCTTTTGGTTCACATTTTAAACTCAACAATCAAGTTGGTCCCCATGCATTCTTGTGGCATCATGATACTGTCCTCACTTCTATAGTAGAAGACCTGCGTTCAAGCCCCACTTTATGTGTATGGTGTAGCATTTCTGAGCAGCTTGATTAAAAATAATTATTAAAATAAAACTGTTGAGCTCTTGTGGTGCAGTACTAGTGTCCCAATCCCTGTACTAGGAGACTCAGATTCAAGTCCAACCTGCTCCAGAGGTGTGTAATATTAGGTTGAGTAGGAAATATCCAAAAGTTGATTTGCTTTCAATGGAAGTAGCTGTCAACATTTTTAACGTTGACTTATGTGCTACAATCTATGCATATCCATTTTTTCCACACACAGGTTGGATTTTAACGCGCAGGCAAGTTGACAAAGAAGGACAGATGGTGCCTTAAAGCACAAGGAAAAAACAAAAATACGTTAATAACATTTTTACATTTCCATGCATTAAAATGAGTTCTGGACTCCTCAACCAATAAGTATAGCAGGCACACTAATGCTACTTATGGCATAATTCCATCTCTGCCATTTGAAACATGCTTAGAAAAGAAGCTGGCATTAGAGAGTTTCACTGTGTACCTCCAACTGCAGAGTGAGACTTTGAACAGAGTTCTGGAAATTGGGTAAGTAAGGGGGATTTAATCTCTTTCTAAATTCAAATTTTTGCATTTATTTAATAGTTGACGTGAAACTGAAATTTACATTTTGATTCTAATTTCATCCTGTCTGAATGAGGAATGTAAATGTGGAGAGCAGCTGAAGTTAGTTCAGTAACAAAACTAGCTTGTTTCTGTAACTGAAACTGAACTAATTCAGAGCATGTATGTAAAAGCAGGGCTCTTGTTGGTACAATTCAACATCCTTACCTCTGGACCAGGAGGCCTGGGCTAAAATCCCATTTGCACCAGAGGTATGTAATAACATCTCTGAAAAGGTTAATTAGAACATGGGAACAAGAGTAGGCCATTTGACCTCTTGAATCTGTTCCTTCATTCATTAGATTATGATCTGTGGCCTAACTCTATATATCTGTCTTTGGCCCAAAGCCTTTATATGCTTTGCTTAACGAAACATTATGTATTGTGGATTTAAAGCAAACAGTTGATCCAGCATCCACTGCCTTTTGTGGAAGAGAGTTCCAAACCTTTGCCACCCTTTGTGCATAGAAATGCTTCCTAGCATCTACCTTCAATAGTTTGGCTTTAATTTTTAGACTATGCCACGTAGTTTTTTTCTTTGATTATTCATTCATGGGATGTGGGCATTGCTGGCTGGTTAAGCATTTATTGCCCATCCCTAATTGTCCGGAGGGCATTTAAGTGCCAAGAATCCCTAACTAGTCAAAATAGTTTTTTTTTAATCTATCCTGTCTTTTCCTGTTAAAATCATGAAGACTTTGATCTGATAAGCCTTCAAAATTCTAAATTCTAGAGAAAACAAATCTAATTTTTAAAATCTCCCCTTGTAACACTACCTCTGAAATCTAAGTATCGTTCTTGTGAACTTACATTGTACTCTTTCAACGTTATCTCATCCTAAAGGATCTGCCCAGATCTGTTCACAGTGCTTAAGAAGGGTCCAATGAGGGTTTTGTATAACTGCAGTATAACATCTGCACCCTTGTACTCCATTCGTCTTGATGTAAAGAAAGGCACCTCAGTACCATTTAACACCGAGTGAAACTTTAAAAAGAATGCCAGTAGTAATGTGAAAGAAATGCTCCTTTATTTTGGTATTTCTAACATTTTCACCCAGTAGGAATTGGTTCTCAGTCTCATCTGGGGGAAGGAGCCAGATATTATTTGGTGTAGCTAGTAAATGATTAAAATATATTCAATTCCTAAGACTGAAAATTGTTCAGAACTGGTGGTAAGGTTAACAATAAATGTAAAAAGAAAAATTGAGAAAAAGAATTAAATAATTAAGTAATTAATGAAAACCTATCAAAGATGATAAGACAGGTGATTATTTCATAGCTGCAGCATGTGGGATTTGCTGGATGCCAGTGTAATCCAGATAAACACGTTGCAATTAACAATTGCTATTTTGCTGTTTGAGTAGATTTGCTTGGAGTCACTGAGCTGGAGGCTGAGTCTGTGATACATCCACAAGTGGAGAAGTTTCCTGATATTTTGTACCAGGAGTTGACTGCACTTGTTAGATTAGGGTCTTCTAATTTGCTCAGTACTCAGGGATAGAGGAGTGCTGCACCTGAAACAGTTAATGTGACTCAGAGAACAGGAGTCTCAGTATTTGCGATTGTCAATCACTTTGAGATTACATCAGTTTATTGGCATGAGCATGGAGGCTGTAGGATGGGTGAGCTAACTGACTATGGTACAGACTTCAAGAAGCCATCTAAGTGGGGGAGCAACAAGGAATGTAGAGTATCAAGTGATAATATAGTGAGGGGAGATTGACACTGTTGTCTGTAGTGAACTATTGGCAAGAAGGCTGTATTGTTGGCCTGGAGTCAAGGATTTGGATATCTGCTCACAGCTCAAGACTAACTTGCCATGGGAGGGGGGCGGATCTGGTAGTCTTGGTCTTTGCAGGATAAAGAGAAATAGTTCTGTGTAGTGGGTATGAGTAGCTAGGCATTACATTAAGAAGCAGAACCTCCAAAGGTAATATTTCTGGATTATTACATCAGTCACTTGGAATGGGAACAAAATAAGATTACAGCGATTGGTGTATGGTTCAAAAGACTGGGGAGGTAGAACTGGGAATGGGTACTGGGGAAGGTGTGCCTACACATTTTGGTCCCAACACCTGAACCATGCTGGGCCCAGAGTTTTAGTGAGCTGTGCAACTAGGGAACTAGAGGAGATTCTTTCAGCTAAATAATTGGGATAAGACTTCACATTTAGGAAGCTTGGATAAAAGGAGTAGAGGCAAGGCAAGAGAGGAAGTTATTAATATGGAAAATATAAACAAACTTTTAATCGGAACGGAGAGGCAAGAGTAAATCAACAGATGAGGCGAGAGGTAACAAAAATCAATAAAATTAAAAGTTCTGTTTTTGAATACAGATAGCATTCCAACAAAACAAATGAACTGATATTGTACAAAAGTAAATGATAGCCCTTGAGTTGTGGCTGCAGGTTGCCATAAACCTGAGTATTGAAGGGCACATGACATTTGGATAGGAAAGAAGCCAGGAAAATGTGAACAGTTGGGTCTTTAAATAATGTTGGAATTGACACAATATATAGGAATGGCCTAAGTTCAGGAAACCAAGATATAGCGGTGGCTTGGGTAGAGAAGGAAATGATAGAGGCAAGGTATCATACTTGGAAGCGATTATAAACACCCAATCATCCCCAATAGCAGTCACATGGTAGGACAGAATAGAAACCAAGAAATAATGGGAGCTTGTGGAGGATTTTAATCTGCATTTGGCTGGAAAAATCAGCTAGGCAAAAGTAGCCTCAATGAGCAGCTTATAGAATGTTTTTGAAAGAGTTTCTTAAAACAGCATTGTGAGAGCCAAGCAAAAATCAGGATACACTACTTCTAGTATTATTCCAACAGATAGAATTAATTAATAAATTCACAGCAAAGACATCCTGAGAGAGCAGTAATCAGAATATGACTGAATTTTACATTCAGTTGAGGGAGAGAAAAGTGAGTCCAAGACCTATATTTTAAACATCAATAAGAGTAATTCTGAGCAAATGGAACCAGAGCTAACCAAAGTAAACTAGCTACTTAGATTTAAGGATAGTTGAAAGCAATGTAATAGCAGATATTTAAGGAGATATTTGTGCATAATACACAAGAGATACATTTCTACTAGAAAGAAAAAATCCAAGAGGACAAGCCATTGTCTATGGTTGATTAAAAAAGTCAAAGATAGCATCAAATTTGAGGTAAAAGTATATAATTCTGCAAATATGGTAAGTCAAAAAATTAGGAAAAATATAAAGAATAACAAAGAATGACTAAGGAATGGGAAACCTAGAGCATGAGAGAAAGCTACCCGGAAATATAAAGCTCGTGAGAGTTTCTATACATAGTTAGCTTAACATTTGTCAGAGGAAGGATGTTAGAAAGTATTATTAAATATATTATAACAGGGTTCTCGGATAAAGTTCCATGTAATCGGGCAGAGACAACATGATTTTGTGAAAGGGAAATCATGCTGGAAAAAATCTATTGGATTTTTTTTTGAAGAAGTAATGTGATTTGGATAAACTGGAAGGATAAATGTACTGTACATTGACTTAAAGAAGAGATTTGCTAAGGTGTCACATCATAGGCTTTTGTAAAAGGTTTACAGTGTAGGTGGTAACATAGTGGCATGGGTAAAAGATTCACTGACAGGAAACAGAAAGTAGGCATAAGTGGGTCATGGTCTGTCTGTCAAAATGTATTGAGTGGTGTGTCACTGCCTCAACTTTTTACAATGTATATAGATGAGTTGGATGACGGGACTGAATCTGTGATAATACAAAGACAGGTAGAAAAGTTAGTTGTGAAGTGTTCACAAAGGAATAGATAAAGGTTCTTTGTACTCCATTTGCTGAATCTTTACCTCTCAATGTGGGGAATGTGAAATTGGCCATTTGGCAATGAAAAGTCAAAGACCTTTCACTTCTCACTCTCTCTGTCCTCTAGTTGTTACCCAAATATTGCTTTCTATCCCAATTGCTACATCTGCATTTGGCCTTCACAAACTCAGAAGCTTGGCCAACAGTTTCTCAGCTATTAGCTTAGTCTGACCTTATCTCTGCTGAAGGCCTATATACTTTGTGTCATAGAAGCGTTCAGAAAGACAAGAATAATGATTGATAAGTTGGACTAGGGAACACTGGGTAAATGAGTATGCATTATTAGAATGATATGTTTCTGTTTTCTATTCAAGTCACAAGTAATTTTGATGCAGCCACTTTCTTGTGTTGCCTACTCAGTTAGTAGTTTGAAAAGCTCAGAACAGGAGGGAACTGGACCCAAAACGTTAATTCTGATTTTTCTCTTCAAAGATGCTGCCAGACCTGCTGAGCTTTTCCAGAAACCTCTGTTTTTGTTCCTGATTTACAGCATCCCCTCTTTTGCTTTTCTGTCATTAGTTGACACTCTGTCTATTCAGTTTCATGATGATGGATGGGAAGACTTGTGCAGATGAAAAACACTGAGGGAATGTGATGGGGATTCTTGTTAATCTGTAGGGTTGCTTTGTGCTGGTTGCACTGGGATGGGCGTTGCAAAGGCAGTTTTTGCAGACGGTTCATTATTCCTTGCTGGAAATAAAGTGGGATTCATCAATGATGGCACCATCCAAGGTAGCAAGGTGCACCGTTGGTAATACATTGTCTGTACTGCTCTCCAATTCCTCTTCTCACACTCTCATCCCTCTTACTCCTGCCAGAGTTGTCGGAAGAGGTTCTGTCTCTGCACCTTATTCCTCCAAGTCCAGAGCTCACTGCCATGCAATATTATGCAGTGTACACAGCTCTTCTGAAAGCCTGATCCATTCTGAAAAACATCTCCCAGTTCTGTTAAATCACCTGAAATGCATCTCACTATGAAGATGGTTTTGTAATGACATATCTGCTGATTGTCTATGTAGATATTGTAATGAGGTCATCCAGGTGGACCTCAGAGAAAGTGAGTTCCCTAACTGGGATTGTTGATCTGGTCCGATAAGAACAGAAGTGTCAGAGATTCTGGTCACACTGAGAGCTGGCTCAGAGGCAATTGCATCTGTGTCAAGGACTGTCCACATGTAAATTAAGGGTGACGTGGTGATAGAATTTAGATCTCTGTGGAATTATTTCAATCTGTCTTTCACTTTGTGGCTGCAGGACCTCATTCCTTAGATTTAAGAATGGTCTCGTCATTCATGTTTTAACTGCCTATCCATGGTCCCCAGGTCAGTGAATCTTCATCCAAGCATATGAGGAATAAACTTCTTCTGTCTGATATTAGTGGACCTGCTACCTCTGCTGCAGTTGCTCCTCCTGATCATCTCCGTTCTCTTCTGCCTTCCAAAGTGTCAGTGTGTGAGCCACCCATGTTGGCATACATTTAATCCAACTTTAAAGATCTGAAGTGGAGATTAGAATGTCAAAGCACAGAGTGTGGGTGATATTTCCAAACTGCGTAAAACTACCTCTGAAGCATGTAAAGTAACCTTCCAGTGCATGTACTATGAACAATACTTTTCACACAAGGAGGTGTTGAAACAACTATTGGGATCGAGTATTTCTACCATTTTCCCTTGCCATGGCTTCTGATTTCTGAATTGCCACTGCATTTCCATTTTGTTTTCACTGTTGATTTCCCAAATGACTGGGAAACATATGGAGCCAAAGTTGAACTGCATTCTTATTGCTGTAAATTATTTTTAATTGATACCATTGTGCTTCAAGACCTCTGTATTCAAACTGACATTAATCATTTTAAAACTGACAAGCCTCCTCTCCCAAAGCACTCATGCAGCCTTTACTCACTGCACTGAAATGCAGAAGTCAGCAGGTTTGAGCTAATGCACTCAGATTCTTCCAGGATTTTGCTTTTCACCAACAGCAAACTCACATACTGAACTAATAAAATGTGAGGCTGGATGAACACAGCAGGCCCAGCAGCATCTCAGGAGCACAAAAGCTGACGTTTCGGGCCTAGACCCTTCATCAGAGAGGGGGATGGGGTGAGGGTTCTGGAATGAATAGGGAGAGAGGGGGAGGCGGACCGAAGATGGAGAGAAAAGAAGATAGGTGGAGAGGAGAGTATAGGTAGGTTGGGGATAGGTCAGTCCAGGGAAGACGGACAGATCAAGGAGGTGGGATGAGGTTAGTAGGTAGGAAATGGAGGTGCGGCTTGGGGTGGGAGGAAGGGATGGGTGAGAGGAAGAGCAGGTTAGGGAGGCAGAGACAGGCTCCTCCCTCCCTCCCTCACCCCTATCCCAGGCCTCAAGATAACTTTCCATATTAAGCAGATGTTTACCTGCACATCGGCCAATGTGGTATACTGTATCCATTGTACCCGGTGTGGCTTCCTCTACATCGGGGAAACCAAGCGGAGGCTTGGGGACCGCTTTGCAGAACACCTCCGCTCGGTTCGCAATAAACAACTGCACCTCCCAGTCGTGAACCATTTCCACTCCCCCTCCCATTCTTTAGATGACATGTCCATCATGGGCCTCCTGCAGTGCAACAATGATGCCACCCGAAGGTTGCAGGAACAGCAACTCATATTCCACTTGGGAACCCTGCAGCCCAATGGTATCAATGTGGACTTCACCAGCTTCAAAATCTCCCCTTCCCCCACCGCATCCCAAAACCAGCCCAGTTCGTCCCCTCCCCCCACTGCACCACACAACCAGCCCAGCTCTTCCCCTCCACCCACTGCATCCCAAAACCAGTCCAACCTGTCTCTGCCTCCCTAACCTGTTCTTCCTCTCACCCATCCCTTCCTCCCACCCCAAGCCGCACCTCCATCTCTTACCTACTAACCTCATCCCAACTCCATGACCTGTCCGTCTTCCCTGGACTGACCTATCCCCTCCCTACCTCCCCACGTATACTCTCCTCTCCACCTATGTTCTTTTCTTTTCTCTCCATCTTCGGTCCGCCTCCCCCTCTCTCCCTATTTATTCCAGAACCCTCACCCCATCCCCCTCTCTGATGAAGGGTCTAGGCCCGAAACGTTAGCTTTTGTGCTCCTGAAATGCTGCTGGGCCTGCTGTGTTCATCCAGCTTCACACTTTGTTATCTTGGATTCTCCAGCATTTGCAGTTCCCATTATCACATACTGAACTCATCTGTATGAACACCTTCCCATTCCCAATGGCAAAGTAACTGCTGTGTTCTTCAAGTGGATGTAATGGATCTCATGGCAGTTCTCAAAGAAACAAAGTGTCCACAGCAACATTACCTCTGGACCCAGATCAACAAAATAAGTGAACTTGCCAAAAATGTCTCTTTAGCTTTTGGATCTTGTTCAGTACGTACTGACATTCTGCTGTTTTTGCAACCTACTTCTTTAGAAATTCCCTTTGGGATTGGGAAATGGGATTTCTTTGATGTCAGGACATTTCAAGATGAAGGGGAGGAGCTTCTCAGGTAAAGTCAGGAACACAGTCTCTACTCTTTAAAAGTACAAATGGTTTAAAGAACCTTGAGTGGGGCAATGAACAATCAAACTGTCAGTGGTAACTAACTAACTGATTGCAGAAACTGATCAAACACAAACAAAAATGTCATCTTTGCAGGTGACGCTGCTGTCCAATCCCTGTGGAGTCCACTGAACATGAAAGGCTGATCCTGTGCCAATGGACTGTGTGTGCTCCCTCTCCACAGACATAACCCCAGAAAAGGAGCAGACTATTAGATGCAGTGACCCCCTCTACAGTCCACTAACTGGACATCTGACACTTTGGCCAAGCCCAGGAACGGGCCCATGAGGAGATTCTCCAATATTCCCAGTCTTTGTTAGACAGGATAAGAAAACTAGTCTCGTAGGTTTCCTATGACATCGCTGATTTCAAACAACTCCAATTTGCATAATCAAAAGGTTCACCAGCTGAAACAGTGAAACATTTAAGCATTCTGGGTTCAAGCTAGAACATCAGCATTAAGTGTACTGAGCCATAATATGAGGGGCATTGAAAGGGCATAGATGTATAGCTTTTCATTTTGTAGCACATCAAAGCAATTCTTGCCCTTAGCTGGTAAACTCCTTGCAGTTGATAAACAAAATCTTTTTTGTTCTAAGGTTTACAATCTTTTATAAAAACTCTGCCCTCATGCAACCCAATATTGGAGGTTAATGTTATGTGCTAAATTTTCATCTGTGTTGTCTTCCACTTGGCTGGTCTTGTTGCCAAGCCCAACAGAACAATCAATAACTTGACGATGCCCAAGATTTTTAAATGTATCCAAAGGTTAATTAAAATCACAAACAAAAACCGAAGCTTGAAGTTGTTTGCACAGTAGCAGCTGTTATATATTTCCCAAATGCCTAATACATTTGTGTTTGAATTGAATATTTGTGGCTTCAGCTCCTGTGTGAAAATTCCCATTGTGGCAACAAGATTTTTTCACTATTAATAACTTCATGCATGAACTTGTTTCTGTGTGATTATTACTTGTTACTTTATGTTCTAAACAAATAATGTGGTGTTTTGGGAAGAGGTGAACTCATTGTCTTTTTTGGCCTGTTTTTATCAAGCATCCTGACAATCTATGTACTCAGGAGCGTGATCCAAAAAGAGGTTCAATGTGAAAGATGAATGACTATTCATAATGCCTATAGGCTTCATGGTAACACATTTTTTTTAAACACCAGTTACCTGTCCTGAAGTTAGTGTGTAGTGTTTCATAGTATGTGCCCTTTTTAAACATTAATTAGGAGTAGTTGTTAATAAGCTGTGTGGTGTTTACTCTACATCAAGGCCAAATTTACTTCATAGACGTAAGCACAACACTCCATATCTCGCTCATCTCCCAAACTTCATTTAAAACATTTCTGCACCATCTGGAAGTCAAACTGGAAGCCAGCTTCAGACCTGAAGACTTTCTCATGCATAGCTCAAGTTGCAGTGTAACCTGCTCAGGAGAAACAGTTTACTAAGCTGCTTGTAGCTATAACCCCACACCATTCTTTTTGGTAATCTGTGGATGGACAAGGTACTCTACTTTAGTAGACAGAGACCTTGTGAATTTATGCAAACTAAGGTATTAATAGCACTTCAGTTTGCATTTTAACTGGAGCCAGTGTGGGGAAACTGCTGTGCCTTAACAGCCAGTTTGAAATAGTTCTGTACTACGAGAACTAGGTAAGCCTTTGAGGTAAGGAGGACACTTCACTCTCTGACTCCAATCAGCATAAGAATGCTTCTACTGCCACCAAAACGAAAATCACAGCCTCCTCTTCTCCTCTGAATCGCCATTCATTCAATGAGCTCCCCCTTTCCTTCTCTGTCACTTAAATCTGCAAAATGGGTGGGTGGTTAAGGGATGACCTGTCTTCCCCTTTTGGCAGATGCCCTGCAGGTTGTTGACACACCTTCCAGGTGGGAAATAGATCAACATATTTTCATAAGTCTCAAGGTTTAAAATAGCTTGCTCCTTTCCCAATTTGCCTGAAATAAGCTTCTGGTTAAAACTGACCGCATCAACAGAAGACTGTAGTTATTAATGTTACACCCATTTCGGCAGATATTGATATGCATTTTGAGTTCAGAAAACTACACAACCACTTCAACAAAAGAATTTTATAAATGCAGAACAAGTAAATCCCTCAATATACTTAACTTGCTTTAGTTACAAATACTATCAGTATATATTTCAATATACAGAGACCAATTGGCTTAAAATGGATTGGTATATAATTTGTAAATTAGATTAGTTGAGTATTTATTTTTAATGTCAGTTTTAATGCTCAAAGGCAAAAATAAATATCTCTGTGGTTCACATATTATAACTACCTTTGTCCATCTACTCTCTAAATGTTCTTGTTCTTGACTTATCTTTTCTCTGTCTCTGTCATTTTCATATACCCTGTTCAATGTAATCTCTATCTCAAAAATAATCTTACATTGCTGCATTTTTTTCTCTTTTCTGCCTCTCTTTATTATTTTCCAAATCCCCCTGTATGTATTTCCAATGCTTGAGCTTCCTTTCAGGACATTCCTGTGATGTCCAAATCCGTGGTGGTTCAGGAAAACACGAACTATCTCTCTATCCGGCAGATACCTGCTGTGCAAGCAATGTCTTCTTTTGCCTCTTCCAAAAAGAGAGCAAGATTGAACCTAGAGGACAGGACCAGAAAACATCATAACATTGAAATTGCTCTTCCTTACATGCACTGTGATTTTCCCAAGAATGCTGCTTGCAAACCATCTATATTGAATGAAAATGACATATTTTGTGATGGTACTTAAATGCTGGAGCAAAGTGAGCCATTGACTTATTCAGCTGCTTTAAAGCTGTGGTGGTTGATGCCGAATAGTGGATGGGCAGATCATAAACAGCTCTGAAGCACTTCCCAGTTGCTAGGGTGAGAAATTTTGTTATGGCAGTAGATTAGGGTTAATTAGGGGGAGTAGGAAGATTTATATTAGAATGTTACTCTTGGAGATCAGAATGTCTACAGAACGTCTCCTTTGAACATGAATGAGTCGATTAAAGTATGTGACAGGGCACATTAGTTCATGAATGAATGGAAAATACCAAGTTGAATGGTATTGTCTGACTTCATGCTTACGGTTTGCATAAATGTGAAGATAGTGATTATGTCTCATTCTTTTAACGGCTTTAATGCAATTTGACAACAATATCGGAAATTTGACGGAGATGCTATGGAGAGAATGGGGAGGCAATTTTCCAGTGGTATTATCACTGGACTGTTAATCCAGAGACCCAGATAACGTTATGGGGACCTGAATTCAAATCCCACCACTATAGATGGTAGAGCTTGAATTCAATAAATGTGTGGAATTAAGAATCTAGTAATGACTGTGAACCCATTGTCAGGAAAAACCCATCTGGTTCACTAAAGCCCTTTAGTGAAGGACACTACCATCGTTACCTGGTCTGGCCTACATGTGACTCTAGAACCACAGCAATGCGGTTGACTTTTAACTGCCCATTGGACAATTAGGGATGGGCAATAAATGCTGCCCGGCCAGCAATGCCCTCATCCTGTGAACGAATAAAGAAAACTATAAATTATTTAGGTTATAAATAGCCTCTAAAATGCTTTGTAAGTATGGCTTTGAGTTGAGAATAAGAATCGATTGGAAATAAAGATCTCAAATTCTGGTCCCTTCCTCTACATTTAATGCTGGTATCTTAGTGCTGCAGGCTGACAATCAGCCATTTATTGATAAATAGGGTCAGTGTCTATTTGCTCTAGATCACATGGAAACAGCAGATTCCAGAAAGTCGGTGATTCAAAAGATATACCTTGGAAAGAAATCCACTAAATTTGAGCTTTACAATTCATTTGACTGATGTAATCAGAGTCTTTATAAATTTATCACACTATTCTATTTTAGCTTTTTAATCTTCATTATATAGTAGAATGGTTTCATAATAAATCCCGGGTGATGTATAATGGTTTTAAAAGGCTTTTGGCATTCTACTTAAGTGAACATTGCTGTTACATTTAATACTGAAATTTGACTGGCTTCATTATTTGCATTGGACAGCATGAGAAACTATACATCAGTTATCAAAAGATACCATCTCCCAAAAGGTTTTCAAATCGTAATATCAGTTTAGGAAGTGACAATAATGGTACTGTTTTTAATTGGACGCAGGCCATCATTTCCAACAAAGCAGAATGTGACAGTAACGTCTAATAAGGACCTGAGAGATTAATTTGGATTAACTGAAAATAGTTAGTTCAAATAATTTTCATGGATTACTATGCATTAATCTGTGTAATTGTGAGCTAACACATAATTCATGTCACCTTTTCAATTTGAATGCTTGTAATTAAAGGTGAAGGAAATATTTCAACCTTCCCCGTTCACCAGAGAAAATCTAAATAAATTTATAGCATTTTCAAGAATGCATTCTACCCATGAGCACTTACGAAATGATGTGTAAGAGACCAGTACTAGATATTTTGATTTATATTGTCAGTATTATCATTGCTCTTATCTCTCAAAAAGAAATCAACTTGTAATTTTTGTTTACCTTGGGCTAAATGGAGCATTGAGTGCCAATGCAAAAATTCTTTCAAACCTAAGAATCATTAAAAGGTCGAAAGCAGAACATCAAAGATGTAACAAGAATTTTTAGGAAAAGAGCATTAACTCTGACAGGTTATCTCTATGATGGGCCTTAACATGACCTGCTCAACTTTTTGCCAATCTGTCAATCTCTTCTCACAGGAACACATCTAATTACCTCTTCAATCAGTTTGTGTGGTCTGCTTCAATGGCTGACCCATTAAGTCAACATTGTGGGAATTACTGTTTTGCAGTAATTATGTTTCAGCATAGAAATGGTATCAATAAAAATAGTTCAAAGCTGACCACTGCAATTGGGCCATGCGAATCGTCCATTAATTTTCTATCTTTCTAGCAGCAAGAACAACTTCTGTGGCTCCTGCACAGCCTCCAGAGGGAGAAGCAATAGATGAAGATGCTCCAAGAAGATGGATGAGAATGACTGGAGCTGTCAGCTGTCAGGAACATAGGTGCAGACTGTGAATGCCCCAGGCCATTACCACTGAACTGTGTCATCTGCTGGAGCAGAACCTGCACTCATGATGGCTGCGTGGCTATCCCCTCCTGATTTCTGTCAAGGCTACCTGAATCTTCAATAATCATGTCAGCAGCTCATTACAAACAGCAAGTGGGGTCCTGTATGCCATCTCACATTGCTCAGCCTACAAATTACCCAGGATACCACTAATGACATTTTCTCCAGGAAAGTTTACATCTTTTTCCTGCGACAAAGAGAGTCAAAGACAGTGAGAAGTGAGATTCCCCATTGTTTGAATTTACATTGCACTGAGAGACCCAATCATCAAACTGCAGAGTTTTTCAATGGATTAGGCTTCAACTCCATCAATGTTCGACTTATCAGTGACTACTGCTGCCAGATTTTAGAGATGTGTGCCACATAGCCTGGGAACACTGGGTTGATTGCCCGTGGAAGTCTCTGTAATCATGCTTTTCTGCCAGCTCTTACATTTTCCCCTCATATGGAGTAAGCACACACGCGCACGCGCACGCACACACACACACACGATCTTAGCCCTTACTGCCTGATGCCATGACGCACGGGGAAGGTTAAGGGGATTCAAGATGATGGAAGGACCATTAGTAGTGATGCAGGATTAGGAGAGATAGTAAGATGTCCTCAGTACGCATGTAGGAAGTGCAGAGGGCAGGAATATTAGTAGTTTGAGAGAATGAACTGGTGATAACAAGTCCAATGAGGGTAAGGAGTACAACAGAATTTGCTAGAAGTATTCAGCACATTTTGCATCATCTGGGGAATCGAAATCATGTCAACGTTTCAGGTCAAGGACTTTACATCAGAACATGTAGACTGCTGTTCACATGGAGTCTGTTTCTCAGGTGCATTTAAAACCAGTATGAAACTACAAGCACATAACTTTTGCCAGATCACAAAAGCAGTTAAATGCTTTAATATGTGCAAAAGCAGCAATTGTGCCATTGTTCTGATCGTTTTAGAAAATTATCACTTCAGGAAGACTCCTTACTTTCTCAAGTTTCAACCATCAACCAAAGACCCTGATATACAGTTTTGAGATGGTTGTTAGAAAAGTCACTCCAGCATTATGGCCAATTTATCAGAGAATCTAATTTTATAGTGCAGTGTGTTGCTTTGGGCCCTAGTGGACCGGACACAAATTGCACTCAAAATTCCTTGAATTGTATTTTTTGTTCATGCTTCGATTCAAACTCTTTTGCTTATTACAAAATCCCTACAGCATGGAAGTAGACCTTTCGAGTCCACACCGACCCTCTTAAAAAGCATCCCACCCAGACCTGTCCCATCCCTGTAACACTGTATTTCCAATGGCCAGTCTACCTAGCCTGCACATGTTTGGACTCTAGGAAGAAACCAGAGCACTCGGAGGAAACCCGTGCAGACACCGGGGGAATGTGCAAGTTCCACACAGACAATCGCCTAACAGTGGAATCGAATCCAAGTCCCTGGTGCTGTAAGACAGCAGTGCTAACCACTGAATCACCGTGCTTACAGCCACAGATAGAAACTCTTCCATGAACAACAGCAGTCAAATTGTATTTCAGAAAATAATATTTATTTTTACATTTTCATTTTAAAAATTTAATTAATGTATTTTAGAGTAGTTACATGATCAATTCTTGTTAGTACAGATGAAAATGGGTTGATCACAAAATAAACATTTTTTATCAGTGTCCAATGAGTAATATGATTTTAAATACGTCCCAATTACTTTTAATACCTATCAGATTTACTTGCTGGTTATTTATGCAGTTATTTAAATATTTCTCAATTTTTTTAAAGCTGCTATGTTAATTTCCTTCCACACCCCAAAAAGCTCATTTATAAGAACCTTTTTGAAGGGTCAGAAATAGGCTCGATAGTTACCATGGTGATTAATTAGGTCTAAAAGCATTGACAAATTTGTGGGTGGGGTCAACTTTCAACACAATGTTTCTTTAAAACAGCTTAAAGGATCAGTGAAATTTGATTTGTGTTAGACATAACCAGTGCTCAAAAATCTTTGAGCTGAGAATAGGTTTGATGAACCTGGAATAAATTGTGCTGAATAAACGAGGGCAAACTGGTGGAAACAGCACCCCACCATACTCAACAAGCTGAGAGGACGGGAGATCAATGTGGTACTGCAGGAGAACTGGACAAGATAAAGAAAAGATTGGTCCAACATAAATCAAATTCACCCACAAGAAGATGCAAACACTAACAACAGAAAGCTTATAAAAAACAATATTGCAAGCCAAAAAACCCTCCTTTGTTCCAATCCAAAAAGCTAGAAAAAGATCTTTCCAAATCTGGTCTGAAACTATTCAACATAATTCATATGGTACAAGACGCCAAAGAATAGTTAGCTCGAGTTATGGAATTCTCCAGGATTTGATATTCCACAGTATTTGGATTTTGTCAGACCTTGCAGGATGTTTCCAGTATGAACCAAAGAAGTTAATGAAAGATTCCACCACTAATTCAAGAAAGATTTCCAGTAGAAATTATGCCAGTGTGAATATACAAGATGTGCAGAACTTTAGAACATCCCTTCCATTCTCTCAAATAGTTTACTCATTGGTGCATAGGCTTAGCAGCGCATTCTAGAGTAGTAAGAAACAGATTCCACCAAGGCCCTGTACATATTTTTTCTTTATTTTGAATGAATTCAACTTTGCACTTATTATCTGTATAATGTAATGTATTAGCATGTGAAATGTCCAATCTAATTCAATGTTTATGCATTAATTTCTATTTGTAGGCTCTAGAATAGGAAGCTAGAAAGTCTAAAGTTATCTTGGGTAATGCATAGAGAGACATAACAGCTGAATTTTGTAAAATAATAGAATCCACACAGTGTAGAAACAGGTCATTTGGTCCAAAGGCATCCCACCCAGATAAATCCCCCTATCCTATTCCTGTAACCATGCATTTCCCATGGCTAACCCACTTGGCCTGCACATCGCTTCACACTATAGGCAATTTAGCATAGCCAATCCACCTAACTTGCTCATCTTTGGATTGTGGGAGGAAACCAGAACACCTAGCAGAACCCCCACAGACATGGGGAAAATGTACAAACTCCACACAGACAGATACCTAAGGGTGGAATTGAACCCAGGTCCCTGTACTGTGATGCAGCAGTGCTAACCACTGACCCACTGTGCCATCCACATCACAAAAGAGGAGAGGTTGAGTTGAAGAGTTCTTACAGGTAACCTCTGCCAATGTGGGGATTGAACCCAGACTGTTGGCATCACTAATGTCATAAGCTTCACAAACCATCCATCCAGCCAAGTGAGCTAAACCGACTCCACAAATTTCCCTGAAAAAAAACCTGTTGCCTTCCCTTTTATGCAGATATTTGTTACTTACAAGCAATCGTGTAGATTGTTTACACAATATTGACGATCCTTCCACAGATGTGTGAACTTCGAATGATATTTACAAGAAACAGTGCTATAATTTGTTGCAGCTTCACTTTCCTCAGAATACTTTAGAAGCAGGATCCTTTTCCAGTCTCATCCAGAGTAGTCTACATCAGGTGCAACTCCCCAACAAGTTTAAGATACTATTGAGAAGAAAGAAAGAAAGAAAAAAGCATCAAGAGCCTAATTTAGTCTTCATCATAGCCTTAGGATACATAGGCTTTACCAGCGGTATTCACGAGAGATTTTAGTTGTAAGCTATTACCTTTAGAAACGGAGACAAATCCGGACATGCCAATAATAGTCTTCATTTTGGATTACTTTTCGGATTAATCATATGATAACAAACATGTGCTTTCCTGAAGCTGGACAGTAGAAACATACATTAATGTTCAAGGCATATACATAATAGTGAATAATGGGCAAGATAGTTGTAGAATTGAATGTGTGATTTGAAACTAGTTCAGCATTGACAACTTGTGCGGTGTCTAACTGATCTGAGGTGGTCATCTGGGAAAGAGGTAAAATTGGGGTCATAAAAATCCTAAATAAGATCAGGAATACAACATACCCCAAGTCAAATCTGCTCTGCCATTCAATAGGATCCTGGTTGGCTTTTTATGTTGATTTCACTTTCACATTCTACCTGAAAAAACCTTTGATTCCTGTTGTGCCCAAACATTTATTGATCTCTGACTTTAATACACTCAATGAGAAGGTATCCAAAGCCCTCTGAAATTCCTGGAGATCCCAAAGAAAATCTCTTTAGATGAAGACATTTCTCCTTTTCTTATCCTGAATGGTTGACTTCTTATCCTAAGAGATTGCTCCCAGTTAATATAGAGACTCTCCAACTAGAGAAAGCATCCTCAGCAGCTCCCTGCTACAAAAATCTTTTCTCCAACCACCCGTTGATACTGGATAAATAACAATTGTTTTGGAATGTGGGATAGTGGAGGAGTTTTTGAGTTAACTATCGAATTGAGTTAGGTAATTTTCAGTGAGGTTGATATGAGATGCCCCATGAAATCTTGAAACACACTTCGTTGAATGTGTGGAAATAAGAGTAGAATCGATTGCAGGAGACCTGTTGAATTTATGAAGATAGACACTGTTGGAAGTATAGGTGCATGGTTCCATTGAAGACAAGGGAGTAGAAGAGGGCAATGTGGTTGAACACATTGAAAGCAACAGGAAAGATGAAGCGAGATGGTCACCTCAAAATCAAGCAGGTGTTGGTGGTATTGTGTCACATGGTCTCAACGTAGTGCTAATGGAAAGTAACCAGACTGAAGAGATTTCTGGATTTAAAAGGGAATAGGATGGGAGGCATGCATGAGATCTTCAAATAATACTGGTGGAGGTGATGGTGCCTTTCTATTCTCTCTGACTTGGATATTTTCAGGAGAGTTAATTGTAGTAGGTTTAAAAGAGCAGTGAATAATTCAGAGGAGTTAATCATCAAATAAACATGAACAGTTATTGTATTTCATCCTCTGTAAACTTGAGGATATCCGAAGTTCTCTATATCTTGCTTGTCACTGATTCTGTAATTTCCTCCAACCCTATAGCTCTCAGTTATCAGAATCGTTCCAATTAGGCTTTCTTTCTCAGCTCCAATTTTAAACACTCCATCACTGGCCTGTGCTTTCAGCTACAAAGCGCCTAAGCTCTGGAGGTTCACTGCTAAAATCTTTATATCCTCCTTTGAGATACTCCTTCAAACCTACCACTTTAACCTCATTTTTGGTTACCTGCCCTATTATCTTCTTGAGTGACACAGGATCAAATTTTGTTCAATAGTGCTGTGTGAAACACCTTGGAACATTTAAGCACATTAGAGGAACCATGCCTTTCAAATTGTTATGAAGTATTCACCCACTAATTTGGAAACAGTAACTTTTTGGGCATTTTTAAGCAAAAGTACAATTTGAGTTACCCGAGGAAAAATCATTGACTTTCTTTGTGCGTAAGTTATTACACTATGCTATTCTCTCTGTTTTGTGTTCTCATGGACAGGAAAATATCTGGCACATTACCACATGCAAAGTCAAACCAGCAACTTTCTCGTGATAGATCCAGTTCCGTACACGTGCAGACAATATTTCGTTCTTTGAAAGAATTTTTCCCTGCTGCACAAGTTTGTTCCCCCAGGGTAGGGGATTCAAAAACTGGAGGGCAAAGATTTAAGGTGAGATGGAAAAGATTTAAAAGGGACCCAAAGTGAAACTTTTTCAGGCAGAAGGTGGCACATGTATGGAATGAGCTACCAGAGGAAGTGGTGGAGGCTGGTACAATCATAACTATTGGATGGGTATATGAATCAGAAGAGTTTACAAGGCAAGGGGCCAAATTCTGGCAAACGACATTAGATTAATTTAGGATATCTGGTTGGCATAAAAAGTTGGTCCAAAAGATCTGTTACCACGCTGTACATCTCTATGACTCTAAGTTAGCAAATTATACGAAAAGTAAACTGATCCTGATCATCTGAAATAAAGGTTCACAATAAACAACTGCACCTCCCAGTCGCAAACCATTTTAACTCCCCCTCCCATTCCTCAGACGACATGTCTATCATAGGCCTCCTGCAGTGCCACAGTGATGCCACCTGAAGGTTGCAGGAACAGCAACTCATATTCCGCTTGGGAACCCTGCAGCCCAATGGTATCAATGTGGACTTCACAAGCTTCAAAATCTCTCCTTTCCCCACTGCATCCCAAAACCAGCCAAGCTTGTCTCCCCCCCCCCCCCCCCCCCCCGCCCACTGCATCCCAAAACCAGCCCAGCTCATCCCCGCCTTCCTAACCTGTTCTTCCTCTCACCTATCCCCTCCCACCTCAAGCTGCACCTCCATTTCCTACCTACCACCTCATCCCACCTCCTTGACCTGTCCGTCTTCCCTGGACTGACCTATCCTCTCCCTACCTCCCCACCTATACTCTCCTCTCCACCTATCTTCTTTTCTCTCCATCTTTGGTCTACCTCCCCCTCTCTCCCTATTTATTCCAGAACCCTTTCCCCATCCCCCTCTCTGATGAAGGGTCTGGGCCCGAAACGTCAGCTTTTGTGCTCCTGAAATGCTGGTTGGCCTGCTGTGTTCATCCAGCTTCACACTTTGTGATCCTGAGATAATGGGAACTGCAGATGCTGGAGAATCCAAGATAATAAAGTGTGAAGCTGGATGAACACAGAAGGCCAAGCAGCATCTCAGGAGCACAAGGGCTGACGTTTCGGGCCTAGACCCTTCATCAGAGGGCCTGCTGTGTTCATCCAGCTTCACACTCTATTATCTTCACTTTGTGATCCTGATCATGTTATCTGTTCTTAATACTCTATTGTCAAATACTGCTCTTACTTGTCAGCATGCATGAACGACTATAAAAGTAGGAGTTGACAAGTGTCTGATAGAGATAGGAGTATATTTGACAATAAAATTCATTTTGAGCTTACTGTTTTTTGTTATAACTGTAATAAAATCCCATGGTTTTGAACCGGGTCTTTCAATCAGTTCACCTTTACACCTAACAGCTTCCTTGGCTACCTCTGAAATCTTTCTCGGGTTAGCTGGCACATTCCTCCCCATCCCCAGCATCTCAAACTCAATCCTTTGCCAGCATTTTCTTTTAAAATGGGCAGGCCAAACTAAGATTTCTCCTGACTCCTGCTATCTACTTGGAAGATGACCATCCACCCATTGTTCACACAACAACATAAGCAGAGTGTGAGTTGCAGATTTCTGCACTCAGCCTCAGCTGAAGCAATAGCCTAGGAAACCTACAACAGGCGGGGGAAAAATAAAAAAAATCTCGTAACATATATAGTTTAAGCAAATGGAACACTGTAAATATTCCAAATGACATTTAAAAGATTCCCAAGAGATGCCCAATCAAAGTATTTTTTTCTCTCCTGATGCTTCATTTTGCATTTTTTTCTTGTTTCGAGTATAACTGATGAGGTTCCAACAAAGCCACAATCCAATTGGATTTGACTTCATTGTTCTATTCATCAACTGCATGTGTTAATTAGAGATTCAGTAATTAAATCACAAAAGAGTCCAATCCACAGAAGGTCTAGCACAAATTAACTGTTGCTTTACTTGAATGTTTCCCTTTGCACAATAAGGTTGAGCAAATGACAACTGCATCAAATCTCAGCAAATCCCTCATCCAGTTTAATAACTAGCTAAGAATTGGCTCAGCCTTGAGTTTCTATTTGACTTTTTAAAATAAACAGTATCTTAATCAATCTAATCATTTTCCTCGTATGTAGATAAACTCAGGCATCGGATCTATGTTTTATTCTTCAATAATAAGAAAATTAAATTTGAAAATAAATGCAAATTTGCAGGACATGTTCTGAGCTAACTCATAAAGCCAGGGTATCAATAAGGTACATCATACATAGATAAGGTTTACACTTGTTATAAATTAAAGAATATTTGTGCTTTCTGTTGAATTAGTCAATACAGTGTGAAGCTAGAGAAGCACAGGACTGATGAAAAGTCCCGACCTGAAACTTCGACTCTCCAGCTCCTCTGATGCTCCCTGACCTGCTGTGTTACTCCAGCTCCACACTATATTGACTCTGACTCCAGCAACTGTTGTTCTTGCTATCTCTTCTGTTGAAGTACTAGAACAGTCTCAGTTATTATGGGGGCCTGTTGAGGAGAATCTGTTCCAGAAGCCATAGATATTGCTGTACATGATGCCTTGCAAGTCAGGTATGGCCAGTAAATGAGAAGTCCAGTATGTCAGCCATTACCTACAATCTCTTGACTTCAAATTCATTCAGACTGATCTGACAACATTAATCTTATTGTGGCCGTATCTTCCCAGATGTTGAGTTCAATGCTTAAGGATTCCATTGTTACCTTTCATTTTTATTTGGTATTTTATTTGCCCACATCCATTACAATATTGAACAGCAGCTCACCACAATAGACAACTTTGTGCATTCAAATAATAGGCCTGCAGGTAACATTAGAATGTATTGACTCAAAAAATTGAGCAAAGCCCAGAAGAAAGCCCAGTTAATGATAGAGTTCTGGTCAATATGCCCGAATCACTGTATTCCCAATGCTGGGACAAAACTAAGTTGAAACAAAATCAGGAACAGTTACCCTCCCTACCAAATTTCCTAGCTTATGTTACCCATGGATGTGAATAAAGCCTTACCAACCTAACCTTTTGTGTGATGAATCATAATAAGTGTCATTATTCTACATTGGAATGGGCTTCATCTTCCATCAGCATAATCTTAATTACTGAGGACTAGCTGTCCAGTACAAGATTCCACCTTCAGACAAATTTGAATGAAATAACATTTCCAATGTTCACCCTTGTAAGGGGCTCTGGAAGGTCCGTAAGATTTGATTCCAACAATGACATTGGAATTACACCCACCAAGAACCTCCACCATTTAAGGGTCAGTAGAGATTCCTCATTTAATATAGAACATACATAGAACATAGAACTGTACAACACAGGAACCGGCCCTTTGGCCCATCATGCTGTGCCAAACATGAAGCCAAATTAAACAATTCCCTTCTTCCTCCTCCTGGTCCACATCCCTCCATTCTTTGAATATTTATGTGCTTATCTAAAAGTCCTTTAAACTCCCTGAACATATCTGCATCCACCACCATCCCTGGCAGAGCATTCCAGACTCCCACCATTCTCTGTGTAACAAACTTACCCTTCACACTTTCTTTGAACTTTCCCCGCCTCACCTTAGATGCATGCCCCCTGGTCATAGACATTTCAACTCTGGGAGAAAATGATTCTGACCTTCAACCCTATCTATGCATCTCATAATTTTATAACTTCTATCAAATCTCCCCTCAGCCTTCAATGCTCCAGTGAAAACAACCTGAGTTTTACAAGCCTCTCCTTGTAGCTCATACCATCTAATCCAGGCAGCATCCTGGTAAACCTCTTCTGCACCCTCTCCAAAGCTTCAACATCCTTCCCATAGTATGGCAACCAAATTAACACAATATTCTAAGTGTGGCCTAACCAAAGTCTTATAAAGCTGTGCCATTGATGCACACCATTAGGGGCACAACCAGGTGCTTGAGGCTTTACGATGCAGTGTGCTGCAGCTTAAGGTGAGGAGTGGAGGAGGGTAGTGCTGGCAGCAATGTCTTCTTTTCGAAAATCCAGTGATGCGGTCCTAAGGACAAGTTATCATAATGGTGTACTTTCTATTTAGGGAGCCATGAATTGTGCAAAAGACAGAAGAGTAAGTGACCCCATACTTCATTGTTTATGCTTTAGTTTACATCCTGGGAATTTTGTCCATTCCATTGGAACCTTCGTCAAACTCAGATAGTGATTACCTTTCTGGCATTTGTTTTCATCAATAATGGTTCCAAATACAATATCCCTTAAATTAAGCAAGTTTTCACACTGCTGCCACATGGACTGAAATAAATATGCAACATTTGATGTCTGACTGGATCGGCAGCAAGTTACCTTCATAAATTTTCTATTTCAATGATGACCCCACTGATGTATAATTTCTATCTAACACCTTACAAAGGGCAAGTGGAGGAGACGAACATGAAACCTGCATTTTCAGGCAAAACAAATCAGATGTTGAATAGAATTTAAGCACTGACTATTAAATTATCTTGAATTTCATTAGCAACAGTGATGCTTAACACCAGCTTCATTTACTTGAAAGGGTAGTCTCAGATAAAATGATGGCAGTCAGCAACAATGAGCTGAACTTTAGTTGGAGAACCAATTAAGAGGCCACAGCTAGCAGCTCTGTCTGATTCGGTGGAAGACTCCACAACTGGAAGAGGCAATGGGCATGCCTGAGTCGCTGTGTAAGTGGCAAACCCACTAAGTGGTGTTGGGTAATTCCACTCTTGGTGGAGATTGTGAGAGCACATCAAGATGGAGGTCATCACTGGCAGAGGGAGCCCTTTTATAAAATGTCCAACTGTGCCTTTTACAGCCCAGTAAGCACACAAGTTGGCTTTGCAAGATGGATGTCTGGAAATACCATTCTCCACCTCAGCATGTTCGCCAGGAGATTACAGCTCTTCCAACGGTGGACCCCAGCCACAATTACTTTTTCACACAGTGAATGAAGATTGACTTCAATTGGCCAGATGGCTACGAGCTCAGAATCACAGAAATGTTACAGAGTAGAAAGAGGCCATTTGGTCCATCATGCTTGTACTAGCTCTACAAACAAGCATCATTACCACGTGCTATCTCCTTCTTTCTCTCTCATACCGTTGCACATTATTTCTGTCCGAATAATCAGCCAATGCCCTCTTGAATGATTCAAATTGAAACTGCCTCCACCACATTTTCAGGCAGTGCATTCAAAACTCTAACAACTCGCATTAAGAAGTCTGTTCTCACTTCACTCTTGCTTCTTTTGCACATCACCTTAAATTTATACCCTCTCATTCTTGTTCCATTTACAAGTAGGAACGACTTCTTTCTATCAACAGTACTCAGCCACGCATGATTTTGAAATCTTCTATCAAATCTCCTTTCAGTTTTTTGCATTTCAGGGAGAACACTCCCAATCTCTTCAATGTGTCCTCATAATCAAAAATTGTCATTTCTGAGAACCATTCTTGTAAGTCACTTCTGGACTCTCTCCAGTGCACTTGCAAGTTCCCTATACTGTGTAGTACCCAGAACAATACACATGACTCCAGCTGAAGTCTAAAACAGTGTTTTATACAAGTTCACCATCCCCTCCCTGCTTTTGTATTCTTTGAATTGCTGGGTCAATGTTAGCTTTAAGTAAACCTACCAACCTCACCTTACCTAACCCATCTATTTACATACAGCTCTATCCATGGACCGTCCTCCTCTCTCCCTCCCACCTATATTGCATGCACTGCATTCCCTGAATCTGCTGCTTAGAAAATGGGCTAATGAGAGTAATTCACAGGCTGCCTGAATTTGCATGAATTTACTGTCAGGCCTGCATTCAAACCAGTGCCTGTCTCAGGGTGAGAAAGCTCAACATGCCTGTAAATACTGGCCTGGTCTGATTACAATCAGTTGCTTTCCTACTTAGTTTGAAGTTTTTCTGTAAATCACCCTCAGAGCATGGAGATACAATGGAGGTGAGCACAGCTGGAGTTTACTGGGAAGAGCTCATGGATCTTAACAGCACAAAATCTGACAATTAAGTTGTTTAACAGGTTGGAATAATTTAGTTGCAAAAGTGAAGAGATTTAATCATGTTTGTCAAATTGTATGTGCTGAGCACAGTAAACCATTATTCCCTTGTGGAGATGCAGAACTATAAATGGGCCTCGCTCTGGGTCCTGCCTTCATTCGATTAAGTTCTCAGGCAGTGAATCTTGTTGTGAAAATAGCAGAGGGAAGAATTATGTAGGTTTTGCGGATGGGAGGTCTGCTGGGACACACCTGGCTTGAACATGTAATTCTAGGGCTTGCAGAATTTCCCAGCTCCCTGACACTTGATTTGCTTCTGCATCGGGAAGCTTTGTAACAGATGTTGCCTGCTGTTATTGTTGATAAATAGACCATGTCAACAAAATTTTAATCTCCCAGCGTAACTCAAAGCTTTTATTAATGGAATGCCTTGGGAATTCTATGCCTGATGCATTATACATTATGGGTGTTCTTTTCTTCCTGATAATCACCTGGAGTTGATTTCTCTTTTATTTAGAAGTTATTTTGCCAATTTCCTGACAGTGACAGATCTGCCTGTGCGCTGACCTTTCATTATAAAACAGGGGGTTGGTTAGCACTGTTGGCTGTACAGCTGATTTGTAACAGAGTGATGCTAACAGCAAGGGTTCAATTCCTGCACCAGCTGACATTGCAGTGAAAGTGCCATCTTCTCAACCTCACCCCTCACCAGAGGTGCGGCGACCCTCAGGATAAACTACCACCAATCCTCTCAAATAAAAGAGCAGGTGTTTGGTGGCTTTACCTTTTATTTTAACAGAACTTGAGTAACATACACCACCATTTTCCATCAAGTGGATCTTATTTAAATACTCGGTGTATCCATTTTACAATCTACAGGGCTTGTCGAAAATAAAATATTTTTATTTGTTTACAGAATGTTACTAATTTCCCTTCTCTCCCTTTCCCAGCAGATGGTACGGGAACAATACCTGACAACACAAGGCTGTAGCCTGCAGAGGCCAGAGAACCAATATGTCTACAAGATTGGGATCTATGGCTGGAGGAAGCGATGCCTTTATTTATTTGTGCTACTGCTTCTCATCATCTTAGTTGTGAATTTTGCATTGACTATCTGGATTCTCAAAGTGATGTGGTTTTCTACAGTAAGTGTTATCCCCATTTGTTTTCTTTAGAATGCACTTACTGAAAATGCTCTGTTAGAGAGACGATTAGAGATTTTTCATCTTTTTCTGGTCCCTTCCTAATTCTGTGTTTCCATCTCCATTTCCATCATTCCTTACCTCCACGTTCTCTCATTCTTTTCTTTTGGTGAGATTTGATTGTTCTCGATGGTTTCGCATTTTTACAACTGTTAATAGATTACACGACCAGATTGCAAGTATGATTGCAAATGTCAGCTGCTCAAATCACATTTGAACACTGGAGCTGACTGCAGCTTTAGACACATTAGTTGTGTTTTTATGCAAACAGAAAGCATATGCAATAAAGGTGAATATAGTATGACCTGCAGGATGTAGATGATAATTAAGGAGGATATTAGTGGGTGTTAGAGGTTACTTTTATAACTTGAACAAGTGATGAATGTAAAAATCTTCTGAGCATCATTTACAAGGTCTTCTAGATGGCGTATATATATGATTCAATAAATAATAAATGAGTCAGCAGAATTGTTATTCCAGGAGTATTGCACAATGTGGCCAAATCCTTGACCCAATAAAAGACTAGCGATAACAATGACTAGACTCATTTTAAGTACCTTAATGGTTTCTTCTTTTTTAGATGGGTGTGAAGTCAAAATACTTGAGATCACTCACTTGTCCTAGAGTTTCTGAGAGATGACTGGCTGCTATTTCCATCACATGTGACAAGAATAGTCGTTCAAAGCTACCGGGAACATTTTAATATAAGCATTCTGGCTATGTCTGTTAACATATGGTCTGTGCTGTAAACGGCAGCAGGTTTTTCACTAGGCTACACCTGTGAAAATCGGATTGAAGCTAATGCAGGCCATAACTCAACAGTTTAGTTTTCAAATTGCCCTAAAGACCCACAGAGTACAGCAATGATCTTCTGGACTGCTGAAGAATATCTTAGGCTTTCGCTGCTTCAGTTACAGTCTTGCCTATTACCAGACCTCCCATTGGCTGGTTTTCTTGTGGACATGCCAGCTCATGGCAGATTACCTCATGGTCTTTTGGATCAATGTCATTTTCTGATGCCCAGGTTTTGAGTTAAATTTTCTGAATGAATAGCAGTGTCCAAGAAAATGTACCCAGGTTATGCAAACACTGTTTATTTCAGTCAAAAAAAATGTTGTGGGACTAGACAGGAACTGTTACATCCAATTTGGCAATTAATGTTTTTGTGGTGTTTTATTAATATTAACAAGACCATTTTTTTCTATAAAACGGATCATAAAGGCTATGTTGAGCTATGGTTCAGTACCTGCAGCAGTCTTGCTGAGCTGATAGTCTTTTCAAACAGAGGTGATACTTATTCAGATCCCGGATCCCTGAAACCACTTAATACAACACCAATTTCCATACTTGGCACCACCTGGCAGACATCCAGACAATCTTTGTTGGGTCATTTGAAAGAAATGTCTCCTGTGAAGTGTGTCTGTATAAATTGTATCACAATGGAAGATCTCAGAATCCATTCCATTTATCAAACAGGTAATATTTATCATTGCAAAGCCAGATGTCAACCAAGTAGTTGAACACGAGCATTGATTCACAGTCTTATTGTTCCTCATTACATGGAATCTCACTCTTCTGCTTACTCCCCATGTCCTCTGATTTTTTTTTATTCTTTCTCAAGCTGGCTTTTTATTTTTTAATAGAATTGGTGCTCTCTGTTTCAAAAAGGATTGCGGTACAGAATTCCACGTTTTAACCAACCAAGTGACATTTCTTTCCTAATCTTCCACCTAATTACTTCTCTCGTCATATCACTTGCTTGTTGTTGGCCAGTGGCCCACAGCTTTAAAAGCCCAGCTTCAATTAAATGTAATCTGTGATCTGTCTGTATGATCCACACGGCCGTAGGCAGCACAGCAACTGTGAAGGCCAGAAAATCAAGCAGGGCAGCCATACAGTATAAGCCTGCAGCGCTGTTTTAAAGAAGAGGGATGAGTTGATTTGTTGATGTAGAATAGGAGTGACAAAGAATTACTGATGGTGAATGAGCGTTGCCAGCAAAGAGAAGGGAGACTTATTCTGCTCAGCTACAAGTGTAGAAAATGCAACATAGACTGACTTCTCTTTTTGTCAGATCTAATTCCCACAGATCTTTTTAGACTTGATAGTTCTATTGTCTTTTTTCAACTCCTTGCACCATGATGTGATTGCATGGCATGGTATAGAACAGCTCCTTCTCTGCCTGTCTCCAGGCAAGCAATCGCGAGCTCAAAGTTCATTTGAAGACCACAGCAGCCAAGCTTGTGGAAACTGGCAGCAGGCCAGTTCTCATCATCTTGTCTTTGCTTCAACCCCTTTATCACTGAATTAGATCTGATAGAATGACCAGAATCAGGACATGTTCATCTCACTAGAAATTTCTGACAGGCAAGCCCCTACCTTCCCTGCACCAATGAAAAGAGAGGACTCCTCCCTATCTGTACCTGTTTCAATAACTTTTGTATCCTCTCCGTATTGAGGTGTCTCTAAGCTGTACGCAACATGCAGTGAATGAATTGTGTATTTGTATGAATTTAATGTTGCTTTTCAATTCCATTAAGTAGAAAATCAGGAATAATCCCATTTGTGGATTTTGGGGTTAAATGTTAATCCACGTAGCAATCTTTGATAACATGTATACTTTAAACCTTCTTCTCCATTTAATATATGCTTTTGCTTGTATTTAAATTGTATATCTCACTCCTTCTCTTTAGAAAATGCGTTACTTTATGTTCCAAGCATTATTTTGAGAGATAGCAAAGGTCAGTTTGTTGATTCCTATGAGAAACTGATGATGATGATGTAATATCTGAGGACATTTTACTTACAGTAGCATGCTTTATCCACTGCCTTGCCTGCAAATGGAAAAAGTGGTTTGAAAACATAGGGAAGAGGTGAAGCCTTAAGAATGCTGGGTGCTGTTTGTAATTCTTAGCAACTTGAATTTTCTGCAAAGCCTCACGTGATGGAATTTATAAACCCAACTTGGCATGATGCAAGAAAAACCATTTCTCCTGAAGTTATTATTAGAGTAAAGCCAAATTGATCAGTATATTTCATGAGGAAGATATTTTGTCCCTGCCAGTAATTGTAATGATAGTTCGCCAATTGTAGCTGTGCTTTGAATCTTGCGCACAATTATGGTACACTATATTACAGAAATGTTTGCTGGAGTTTATTCCTTATGCCAGAAACATCAGAGCTGTGAAACTGCATTATAAAAGTCTCAATCCTGCCACTTGAATATACAATCTATGCCAACCTTTTGTTTGCAGTACATCCATCCCCCTCTCTGATAAAGGGTCTAGGCCCGAAACGTCAGCTTTTGTGCTCCTGAAATGCTGCTTGGCCTGCTGTGTTCATCCAGCTCCACACTTTGCTATCTTGGATTCTCCAGCATCTGCAGTTCCCATTATCTCTGATCATTATTTTAACTGTCAGGTTTTGCATAGGGCAAAAGCCCATCTACTTTCTCAAATGGTTGTACAAGATCCCTTGCATCATATTCAAAAGAACAAGGGATGTTATGACCAATAGTTATCCCTAAACAGATAAATAGAAAGTGGGACATAACACCAGCGCTTCGTCGGAGGCTCACTGATGACGTTACATAGAATGGTGATGAAACGTCTGAAAACTAACCTTCCAGCTCAGCGAGCAAACTCACATCCAGTTATCCCTCTATCATTTTAACTACATCAGAGTATCTAGCCATTTGGTCATTGCTGTTTGCGGGCACTTATTCCCTATAAATTAGACGCTACATACTGTGTTACAAATGTGACAACAATACTTTAAAGATCATAATGAGTTTAGGCATATGCTTAAATTAGGAAAAGTACTATGCCTATGCAAGATATTTATTTCTTCCGTTTCGCTTTGTTGCTTCAAACAACATTATTTGCATTTATATAGCTTCTTTAAAGTCCAGCAGTACTTTACAGGTGCCTTACCAAACCAATTCTGAAAAGCAGTCACATGAGGACATATGAGGACAAATAATTTATAGATAGGCAAGAAATGCTGGTTTAACCAATGACGTCCACAACCTGTGAACAAATTTAAAGGAAAAGAATTTTCTCAAGCGTGTTAAAATGGTGAGATAATGAGCTCGAAAGCAGATAGATTTCAGAATGAAATTCCAGGCCTTGAAGCCTAGTCAGCTGAAGGCCCGGTCACCAAGGTGAACAGATTATAGTTGGGAATGCAAAAGAGCCAAGGATGGGCAATCACATCAGGGCACAGGATTTCCAGTTCTGACGTCTAATTTATTTTCCTCAGTAGAACTGTTGATGTTTTCACATACAGTCACCTCCAGACTCCACAACTGCTACATCCGGTAATCCCTGATGCTGCTCTTGTATGATTCTAGTTCACTGATTGACCACATCCTCTTGCTGATCTGACACTTTTCAGCAGAATTCCTGGAGGCAATTCCACAAGTGAAGGAATCCACATTACTGAGTATGCGGGGGAGGTTTTTGTTACTGACCACAAGGTGCTAACCTTGACAAAATCCAACTGCTCTTGCTGCTCTCATTTGCCCAAGTTCAAACATTTCAACCGCTAATATTGTAATTGAGTTTCAAAACTAAGCCTGTGCACGTTTAGGATTTTACCATACAGTATGTGATTATTTTTGTATTTGTGACAGAAAAGTGCCCCCCACCCCAGCCGGCACAGGCTCTACTTCTAGAAAAGGTCAGCAAAAGTAAAAATGGGGCTGCACCAAACTTTTTTGGCTACGTGTTTTGGGGAGGGGGGGGGAGGTTTCACACCATGACATGCAATGAGATTTCTTACCATATCTTACCAAGCTCACCTCATTAATAAGAGGTTTTTGAGGAACATTAAATCTGTTTTTTTTTCTTCACAGATGCTGCCAGTCCTGCTGAGCTTTTCCAGCAACTTCTGAATATGCTCCTCATTAACAACACACCCAACTCCTGGTTGTCAAGATGTCCCAGCTAGGCTGAAGAGGAACTTAGACCGGGAGGGGAAAGATTCAGTTGATGTGACCCATGTAGATAACAATGATATAGATAGAAAGAGGAAGGAGTTTCTGCTGAGGGAATGTGAGCTTCCAGGGGCTAAATAACCAAAGGCAATAATCTCTGGGTTATGACCTGAGCTACTTGGCACAGTGTCAATAAAATTAAAGTGGTAAATACATGGCTCACAGATTGGTGTGGGAGAAATGGATTTGAATACATGGGACATTGCCACTAGTACTGAGGAAAGAAGGAGCTGTTGTGATGGGATAGGCTCTGCCTGAATCATTTTGGGATCAGAGTCCTGGCAAATTGCATGGCTAGGGCAGTGGATAGGGCTTCAACCTAAATTGTGGAGGGTGGAACAAAAACAGAAGTTGCTGGAAAAGCTCAGCAGGTCTGGCAGCATCTGTGAAGGGGAAAAACAGAGTTAATGTTTCAGGTCCAGTGACCCTTCCTCAGAACGTGGGAGGGTGGATTCGTTGCATAGAAAATTATTGAAAATGTTAAAATGGTTGGTGGGGGTGGGGGTAGTGGTGTTTGGGGGGTTGCTGGTGGTGGCAAGGCCTAAGTAGCGGTTATTAAAGTTTCTAGAATAAACAGTGGAACAGAAAGCATGGATAGGTTCAGGAATCTAACTTCAGCCATGGCAGAGAAGGGGACAACTATGAGAAGGAGGGTGGTATACACAGGACTGAGGGTGTTGTATTTAAATGCATGGGGGTACAAAACAAGTGAAATAAGCTTCTAACACATGTGGTGTACCAAAAAGATCTGTTCTGGATCATCTTCTATTTGTGATTTTTGTAAATGATTTGGATGAAGGAGTGGAAGGGTGAATTAGTAAGTTTGCGGACGATACGAAGGTGGGTCGAGTTGTGGATAGCGCGGAGGGCTGTTCTAGGTTACAAAAGGACATTGATGGGATGTACAGCTGGGCTGAGAAGTGGCAGATGGAGTTTAAGCCTGAAAAGTGTGAGGTGATTCATTTTGGAAAGACAAATTTGAAAGCAGAATACAGGGTTAATAGAAAGATTCTTAGCAGTGTGGAGGAGCAGAGGGATCTCGGGGTTCATGCCCACAGTTCCCTGAAAGCTGCCACCCAGGTGGATAGAGTTGTTAAGAAGGCGTATGGTGTGTTAGCTTTCATTAATATAGGGATTGAGTTCAAGAGCTGTGAAGTTATGGTCCCGCTATGCAAAACCCTGGTTCGGCCACATCTGGAGTATTGTGTCCTGTTCTGGTTGCCTCATTACGGGAAAGATGTGGAAGCATTGGAAAAGGTGCAGAGGAGATTTACCAGGATGTTGCCTGGAATGGAAGGAAGATCTTATGAGGAAAGGTTGAGAGAGCTAGGGCTTTTCTCTTTAGAACAACGAAGGATGAGAGGTTACTTGATAGAGGTGTACAAAATGATCAGAGGTGTAGATAGAGTGGACAGCCAAAGACTTTTTCCTTGGGCGGAGTAGCTATTATGAGGGGGCATAGTTTTAAAGTGAGCGGAGTTACATCTAGGAGAGATGCCAGAGGTAGGTTCTTCACTCAGAGAGTGATAGGGGCGTGGAATGCATTGCCAGAGAGAGTAGTGGAGTCGGTCTCATTAGGGGCATTTAAGCAGCTATTAGATAGGCATACGGATGATAGTATAAGGTAAGGGTGGAGGTTAGATAGACCTTAGGATTAGTATAAAAATTCAGCACAGCATCACGGGGTAGGATTGCCTCATTGGTAAGAAATGAAATTAAACCAAGAGCAAGAAGTGATGTAGAGTTTGAAATCATAAAATCTGTGCGGGTAGAGTTGAGGAACTGCGATAGGAAAAAAGGCCATTATGAAAGTTGTGTAGACGCTTCCTAGTAGTAGGAGGATATAAGGAAGAAACTAAAAGGGCCACGTCCACCTCGGGTCCTCAGGGACTATTTCCCTTAATTCAGCCTAAACCAGGAACGGTACTATGATGTTGTTTTTCAAAACGCAAACAAGAAGCCAAACCAATTAACCATTGGATCCTCAGGGTAGGAAGATGAAATCATAGCAAATTTCAACAACAAGTCTGACTAAGATTGGGCTCAATGTTGTTAATCCCTCCAGTATACATGGAAAGGGTTTCAACAAAACAAAACTGCTGACAATCATTTAAGAAGGATGTTTGAGGGCTTGCAGCATCTGTGTAACCAATATTCTAGTACAAGTCACTTGCAGACCAGAAAGTATAAAATGGGAAAATTCAGCAATTTATGTTCTTTGAACTGTGAAACACAGCAAAACTATTGATATCGCCATTACATTGTGTTGATATAAAACTTTGACTCCTCTCTGATGTAAGTATGATAAATAGTTGGTCTGATCTTTGTTAATGATTTAACAAAGAAGTGTTATTGCTGACAAAGCTTGATACACCATTGAATTACTCTACAGAACTGTAATCACAGAGCTATGTAGCACAGAAACAGACGCTATGGTCCAACTAGTCCATGTTGACCATTATCCCAAAGTAAACTAGCCGCACCTCCAAGCGCTTGGCCTCTATCCCTCCAATCCTTTTTTATTCATATACTCATCAAATGTATTTTAAATGTTGTAATTGTACCCACATTCATCACTTCATCTAGAAGTTCATTCCACATAAGAACCACTGTGTAAAAAATTTGTTCCTCATGTCTTTTTTAAATCTTTCTCCTCTCATCTTAAAAAGATGCCTCCTGCTCTTGAGGTGCCCCACGCGATGGAACGGATACTTGCTATTTACCTCTATAAGGTCACCCTTCAACCACCTACGCTCCAGTGAAAAAAATCAGAGTAGTTACTATGAGATAACAAGGTGTAGACCTGGATGAACACAGCAGGCCAAGCAGCATCAGAGGAACAGGAAAGTTGACGTTTCGGGCCTAGACCCTTCATCAGAAATGGGGGAGGGGAAGGGGGCTCTGAAATAAATAGGGAGGGGGGGAAGCAGACAGAAGATGGATAGAGGAGAAGATAGGTGGACTGGAGACAGACAAGTTAAAGAGGCAGGGATGGAGCCAGTAAAGATGAGTGTTGGTGAGGAGTTAGGGAGGGGATAGGTCAGTCCAGGGAGGATGGACAGGTCAAGGAAGCGGGATGAGGTTAGTGGGTAGGAGAAGGGGGTGGGGCTTCAGGTGGTAGGAGGGGATAGGTGGGAGGAAGGACAGGTTGACGAGGCGGGGACAAGCTGGGCTGGTTTTGGGACCCGGTGGGGGAGGGGAGATTTTGAAGCTTGTGAAGTCCACATTGATACCATTGGGCTGCAGGGTTTCCAAGCGGAATATGAGTTGCTGTTCCTGCAACCTTTGGGTGGCATTGTTGTGGCACTGCAGGACGCCCAGGATGGACGTGTCATCTGAGGAATGGGAGGGGGAGTTTAAATGGTTTGCGACTGGGAGGTGCAGTTGTTTGGTGCAAACCGAGCATAGGTGTTCCGCAAAGCAGTCCCCAAAGTACAGGAGGCCACAACGGGAACAGCGGATACAGTGTACCACATTAGAAGTAGTGCAGGTGAACATCTGCTTGATGTGGAAAGTCATCTTGGGACCTGGGATGGGGGCGAGGGAGGTGGTGTGGGGGCAGGTGTAGCACTTACTGCAGTTGCAGGGAAAAGTGCTGGGGATGGTGGAGCAGGAGGGAAGTGTGGAGCGGACAAGGGAGTCACGGAGAGAGTGGTCCCTCCAGACAGCAGGTAAGGGTGGGGAGGGAAAAATGTCTGGTGGTGGCATCGGATTACGGATGGCGGAAGTGTCAGAGGATGATGCATTGGATCCAGAGGTTGGTGCGGTGATGCGTGAAGATGAGGGGAATTCTGTTTTGGTTGTTATTGCAGGGATGGGGTGTGAGGGATGAGTTACAGGAAATGCGGGAGACACAGTCAAGGGTGTTACCTACCACTGAGGAGGAGATGTTGCGGTCCTTGAAAAAGAAGGACATCTGAGATGTAAGTTATTGTGTTTGCTTGAAGTTCTCCATCCAGGGGATTCCTCATCTCAGTCAGGCTAACAGACAAGAAGTGCTTCCTTCAGGGACTAAGGGCATTGAGAGTGATTAAAATGTTCGTATTCTGCACTGCATTCATAACAGCAGAAGGGTAATAAGTCCAAAGCTGTGGAAATAATCTGTCTACCTCTTATGAGAATAGTGTAATCCCATAAATCCAAAAAGAGGGCAGACATAATTTTACGATATTGAAGCAAAAGTATGAACTTGCGCTTCAGTCATTGCAATCTTTGTAAAGATCATTTATTTGATTGGAAGCTCAGGCATGCATCAGGATATTTCATTTCTGTAAGGTAAAAGAAATTATGAACAGTTTGACATAAACCATTTCCCTGTTAATGCACCAAATCTCTCATTGATAAAGTATGGGCAAGTTAAAAAGTTGCCAGAAATACCAATGATGAATGAATAATGGATAGAAGTTCAACGAAGCTGTAACTGATTTTCAAAGATGCCATTAACAAATGGGAAAACATCGGAAGAATGACTAACCTAATTGCTCAATTAAATTATTCTTTTAGCTGTTATTTTTCTTCTCTACTTCAATTATTATATAAAGCAAGAATTCAGATTGATGCCTCTTACTTTGGCATACATTATGGCACAAACTTCTAGTGCATAAAACAAACCTTTACATAATACTAGGAATTGCCTGCTTAGCAGGGAGAGATTTGAGATGGGTGACTGAGGGTTTCAGTGAACAGATAGGTTTTATTAACATTTTCAAAAGATTGAGAAGTAGATATGTGACAGGTTTAGGAAAGGTATTCTGGAGGGCATGGGTTATGTATATGAATTGAAATGACTGACTTAAGAGAGATGAACTGATTTATTTTTGGTCAAAACAAAGTTTGAATTTAAAAAAGAAGTTGTTACTACCAATTTATATATTTTATAATAATCAAACTATATTATGAAGTTCCATATCTCAAAGTCAGTCAGTTTCCTTAAGAAACAAATTTTAAAACTTGTTTACTGCCAGCAAAACTTACTTAATTAAACACGTAAATGTTATTCACAAAATGCATAAACTGTGCAAAAACATAACTACCCTTGAAAGATAACACACACTGCACCACGATAAAAGAAATATAACTGCCCAGAGAGTTACTTTAAATGTACTTAGGCCAATCAACAGTTAATTTCAGAAAAGACAATTATTCAGTGATCGTCCAAATGTTGGACTGTAGCCACAATCACTTCGCACATTAGCAATCGGCACTGGATTGCCTTCCTGAGTCAGGTATGGCTGCATGCATTCTGTTTTCTGGAAATCATTTCAAATTCTCCTTTAGGAATCCTGCACTTACGGTGATGAGCTTTTTTCTGTGGAATTACAACTCCTAATCTTTGGTTGCAGTTTCAGAGAAAAGGGGGTAAGAGTGGCAAAGGCTACTGGTCCATCAAGTTGTCTCTCTGACTATCTCTGCTCAAAACCAATAACTTTACCTTTGGCCACATACTGGGTCATTTGACCTATCTAAACAAGGTGTTGACTTAGAATCTGAATCCATGCAGCTTGTTCTTTTGCAAATGCAACAGTAAGTTGCTTCGCAATATTCACTGTCTTTTGTTTTGCAAAGTGCTTTCCACCATTGATTGGACATCGACATAAATTAATACCTGGGGTAACACATTAATAACAGCATGAATACTCTACAACTAAATACAGGGTAAAAGGACATAATCAGACCGACAAAGGAACAGTGAAAACAAAGTAAATCTGGAGGAGCAGAGATGAAATGGAGGGAGCTATGAAAGGATTTAAGGGGAGTGAGGATATTAAATACAGCCAGTAATAGGTAAAAGAGTTTAGTATGGGACACAATGTTGACATCTGTATTTTGGACAACTTGTATTTTCAGAATCCAATGACGGGAAATGTACGAAATAATTCTGGGAATTTTAATGCACAAGAGAACATGGAGGGTGCTGGCATGTCAGAATCTCAACATTTCCATATTACCCTTTCCATATTTAATCAAATGCATATTGAAGGAATCTTGTGCACTTTGCTTACATGAGACATGGAGCCCAACACAGCTCCAATTTTGACTTGCAAAAGTAACATAGCAAATGCTTTGCAACACAGTGCCCTAACACTTCCAGTTTTCCAGTTTTCAGGCATGAAAATCAGTGACTCTTACATGGTAAACAAATAAAAAAAACAATACGTACAAGTTGCATGAAATTGAAATGTTAAGTAACCTTTACATTGTGAGATAAGTGTAATATTACCCCCTGTAGCTATATATTAATGAAACCTGTATTTTGCAATCAGTAAAAGATAAATCCTTTTTTTGGTTTAGGTCAGTCATCTGATATATTGCTGCAGTGATTTGCTGTGTGAGGTGGGAGAATTGGGTCATGCACTGTCTTGGGCATCTAGCATATATTAAAAGCAGCACTGTATGCCCTAGTCTGCCTGTGAGCAAAGTAATGTCCAAAGGCTGTTAGCACCTTGCTGTAAATATTGTGAAAGTGTTTCAGCAGATAAAAGTCAGAGTTCAGAAGACCCTGAAGGGCAATATAACCCATTAGTTTCTTGGAAAACAATTGTTCCAACTCAAGTCTTTCTGATCTGTAAATGGAATTTATGTTTAACATTCAAACTAAACTTACTGATCTTCATTTACATAAAATACATTATTGAATTTTCATTGACAAAGCATATTCTCATTTGTTTCTTATTGCAGAGCATATTTTTGACAATGCAAAAAGCTACTGAAGATTTTATGCTCCTCCAAAGAAACAAGCAACACAAAATGAAAACAGCTATTTTTCTTTCTGAAAAATTCAGAACTTTAAGAGACTTAATGATTATACTCACTGTAAAAAGCAAACCAAGAAACATAAATCCATTCTCTATCATTCATGGCCCCGGCGAATAGAATAAATGTGATTTATTCGAAAATCAGTTACATCCTCTGCATTAAATGACAGTGAAATTGAATCATAAGATAGACAAGGAAAGAGAATGTGACTGTTTTATTAAGTGATAAATCTCTGGGAGTTTGCAATGCAGTGCACTCAGGCTGTGTACTGAGTTCAGGGACCCTGTGAGAGTAGCACAGCAGCATTCTATAGCTTTTACCTGTGTATTATATATATATTGTTAAATGGAAAGAAAAGTTCAGAACACTATCTGTTGAAGCTTTATCTACAATAGAAATGTATTTCAGGAAAAATGTTGAGGTTATTGGCGTCATAAAGGTTCCCAAGCTAATTGTCTTGCCCTAGTAATGTTATTGATAAGACTGATGCTGTAATTCTCAGTACAGAGTTGTAAGCCATCAGCCAGGCAGTGAAGTAAGTTAACTTTGGCGCCATTCCACCCCAATCATTGACGGAAATGAAAATGAGGCTTTCTCCTAGACGCAGACACGATAGTGTCTTTTAAGATGTATGTGGACAAGTACATGGATGGGCAGGGAGCAAAGGGGTACAGACCCTTAGAAAATAGGTGACAGGTTTAGACAGAGGATCTCGATTGGCGCAGGCTTGGAGGGCCGAAGGGTCTGTTCCTGTGCTGTAATTTTCTTTGTTCTTTGTTCACACAGTTGATCTGCAATTCTGGGTTTATACACAGAAGCAGCAAGTTAAAAAATCATTTCATAAATGTGTAACAGAAAAAAGTTGACACAAACATATGGTATACAGAATGTATTCAGGGACTCATGTTTGTAGTGGGACATGCTGTACAGATTCGAGATGTGTAAGATTCTGCAGTAGACTTTTCTGGTTTTTCACTTAGGTGAAAATTAGAAAATGCTCCAAAGAAATAAACTAAATATCCATTTTTTGTAGGGTTCTATTGGTCTTCAATTGAAAGTACAGTGGAAACTCCAGACCCCAAGATAATTAATGCCATAAAAAATGCAGTGAATTTTGTTTTCCTGGAGACATTGCTAATTTTTGCGACTATTTTGCCATTCAAAAGGTAAACATTCTGAGACTGTCCTTGACAGAACTACCTATGTGACTTAAAAGAAATATATTTTAGCTGCACCTGGACTAAAAGATTGAGTTTTCCAATGGACTGTAAGTGCAGACCAGTCACCAGGTATTATGATCCGTACTTGTTACAGTGACTTCTCCAGAAAGTGCCCACAACTCACAAATCAATTTGGATTTAAAACTGGCCCTTTTCTGTTTGTATGAGAAACTCATACAAAAGAAGTGTTCTTCATGTTTGGTACAAAGAAATGCCTGGACTATCTTTCTAAAATTACTGCAGTTCTATACAATGCTGCTGCTTCTGCAATTCCAAAACTTTAAAAATTCCATTTCGAATGAATAAATAACTAGGAAACACAGAAGTACTGAATAATCCATTCAGGCCTTCATGTTTAAGCCAGCCAAAAATGAGGAAGCCACTTTAACCTGCACTTTCTAATTTTGGCCTGTAGATTACAGCAGTTCATGTTTCTATCCAAATGTTTTCTTCCAAAATGTAATGAGAGTTCTGCTGCTGCCACATGCATATTGGTGTCTGGATAGCAACTATTTGTAGCTTATGGTTGGGATCAATTGCTGGCAATTCCTTCTTTCTATGTTGAGTCTAATTTCCAGTTTAATTATCAGTTGTAGGAGATAAATGATTAGAGAGTCTTAACAAGGAGAATCACTTATCTTACAGAACAATGTGTTTCATTTCTTACATGATAGCTATATGTCCAATTAACATTATCTAAATCAGGCATAAGTATAACCACCAGGTGCCAAGTACGTCACATGTGTCTCCATAGGGACCTCATGCAAGGCATTAACTGGAACTTGATGTAGTCCATGATTTAGTCTTTACTCAGTGTATATGCTGTTCTGAGTGTAGATGCTTTTCTGTTGTTCATTCACAGGATGTGTGTTTAGTTTGCAAGCCCACAGTTCTTTTACAAGTCTACTTGCCCTGACATGATGGTGGTAGGGATGCTGGGGGAGGCAATGGTCTAGTGTTATTATTGCTGGACTGTTAATCCAGACAATGTTCTGGGGACCCAGGTTCAAATCTCACCGTGGTAGATGGTGGAATTTGAATTCAATAAATATACAGAATTAGAGTCCAATGATGACTGTGAATCCATCATCAATTGTTGGAAAAACCCCTCTGGTTCACCAATGTCCTTTAGGGAGGGAAACTGCCATCCTTATCTGGTCTGGCTTACATTTGACTCCAGACCCACAGCAATGTGGTTGACTCATAACTGCCCTCGGGGCAATTAGGGATGGGCAATAAATGTTGCCTAGCCAGCAACACCATCATCCCATAAATGAATAAAGAAGAAAAAAAAACTTTTAACAGTTGTTCTCATTTGTGATTGCTTTGTGAGACCATGCTGAAATTTATTGACTGGAGTCATGTGTAGGTCAGGGCATATGTGGGTCCTTTCCTTTGAAAGGTGTTAGAGAACCATCTGAGGCTGTGCTTTCAGTAGGGAGTTATTCTCCTTTAAATATGAGAATATAGCAGTAATCTCTGGACTAGCTGAATCTGTGACAGTTTTTGTTGAGTTTTTCATGTTCACCTGCTGTAGCTGGGGTCCTTTTACTATCAGAGCTTGGTGATAATGAGATGTTAGTGCAGCACAAATTTCACTATTCCTTCGTCTCTTGGTTCTGCCTCAATACGTAATATTGGGCTGGTAGATAGGCTCTTAACTATAATAGAAATGACACACTGCTAAGGAAATCTGTAGTTGCACCATCTTCTCATTGCGGCTAAGGATTAGCAAGAAACGTGGTCCTCCCAACTTCCAAGAAAAAAAAGTGTCCAATGAAGTCTCATTGACAAGAGAAACCAAGAAGTTAAGTCTTCAGATTTGCTTTGGGCACCTCTTCATGATCACATGGAACAAATAGTGGGGCTGGTTAGTTCATTTGACTGGTTTACAAATGCAGAGTGATGCCGGCGTGAGTTCAAGTCTCATAACAGCTGATGATAATATGAAGGCCCTGACTTCTTCACCTTGCCCCATATCTGAGGCATGGTGACCTTCAGGTTAAACTCACCACCAGTCATCTCTCTCCAATGAGACGGCAGCCCCTTGGCCCAATGCGATGATGATGATTTTCTTGTGAGAGGGAACAGTCTTTGAGGCCTCCCAACGTGCTGCATCCCTGCAATCACAAGCAGTGGTGGAATAAATGAGTTGGGGCAAATAGAATTTTAAAAAAGGCATGTTATTAATATTGAGGATGTTTCACTAATAGGCTCTGTGGTTTTAAATGGCAGCAATTAATGAAGCTAAACTGGTGGATTATGTTCTGATCTAGATGGATGTGGGTGTGTGCATTCAAAATCATGGGAAAGAGTTAATCATTATTAAGTCATGTGTTGATAATTATCTGGTATTTCCCACCAAATTAACATTAATGCTGAAGCATCAATCAGAAAAGCAGAAGCTCAATATATGTGTCAATTAAAATCTTCATAAATAAATGTCTATCTCAATCACAACCAAGATTGCATATGCAAGGTAAATGAAAAGAAGTACAAGTTATGCATTAACAGTTATTCCATGCAGCCATTCCATTACCAACATAAGCAAGTCTATAAGGATTATATGTTCTGAATATTTGTAAGAATGTCATCAGGGATGAGACCTATTCTCAAAATATTGGATATTAAGGCACAAAAGGATTTTTACAGTACTGCGTGCTTTAGTTTATTACCTAGGTAAGAACCGATGCAAATTCTTTTACATAACATCATAATGCTGTTTTTAAAAAATGTACACAATAGCTGCTGCTCTATTCTTTAGCTCAGGGGTCTTTTGCAGCTAGTGGAAACATTACTGCAAACCTGCCAGAATCTTTCAGACTGGCAATCTGGGGAAGTCATTCTCACTGGGTCATTTGAGATATCCATTATAATTTGAGGCACTAGAAATAATTATTGGTGATATACACGAATAGCTTCACTAGAGGCATCCATACATTCAGATGATGAACTAGCAATCAACTCTCAGCTTCAAGATTGAATCAGCCTCCCAGCCATAACCAACATCAATCTCTCACAGAGATCAATCTTCACTTTGATCTTCTTCATGGCTTCCAGCTACAAAGTCGTGTCTTTCTTCCTGTGCTGATGACTTGACCCTGGATCGCCAGACAAAGGAAGCCCAGGGCATTAAGGAAACACTTCTTGAAGATCTATGTTCTTGATCTGGAAGCTGTCTTCAGATAATGGTGACTTCAGTCAAAAGCAGCCAAGGCTGTCATTTCAGTCTTCTGTCTGAACAATGTGAAGGCCATGAAAGAACTTTGTATCCTGTCTGTTGCCAACCACTCACTTGATGATTCAATGCTAAAGTACCTGTGTATTACCATTGACTATTTATTGACCTACCCACGAATATCTCCAAAGGGAATCTCATGTGGAAACCAGCAAAGTGTATCTACTCTGGCAGAATGGGTTTCATTCACATTTTGTTGGATTTCATTTGAGGGGTCCATTCAGAAGTCTAGTAACAGCAGAGAAGAAGCTGTTCTTGAATGCGTTGTGTTTTTATGCTTTTGTAGCTTCTACCTGACAGGGGAGATTGGAAGAGATTATAACTGGGGTGGGAGCAGTCTTTGATGATGTTGGCTGTCTGTCTGAGGCATTGAAGTGTAGATGGATGGAAGGTCAACTTGTGTGATGGTCTGGGCAGTGTGCGCAACTTTCTGTGGTTGTTTATGGCCTGGGCAGAGCAGTTGCTGTACCAAGCTGTGATGCATCCAGGTAGAATACTTTCTATGGTGTATCTTATAAATGTTGGTGAGGGACCTTATGGACATGCCCAATTTCCTAAGCCTCCTGAGGAAGAAGAAGCATTGTCCTGCTTTCTTGACCATCGCACCTATGTGTGCGCAGTCTGGAACAGGTTGTTGATTATTGTCACTTGATTACTTGATGGTCTCAACCATCTCCATTGGTGTAAACAGGGACATGCCCTCCTCCTTGCTTCCTGAAATCGATGATCAGCTCTTTAGTTTTGCTGATGTTGAGGGAAAGATTGTCATCTTTACACAATGACACCAAGCACTCTCTCTCTTTGCGGTATTCTGTCTCATCATTGTTTGATATCCGGCCTGCCATGGTGATATACTCTGCAAATACTATGGCTCAGGAACCATCACATAAATCTGGTTGTATCCACTTCCAGGAAGCACTGAGAACTATTTCAGACCTATCTGAAAAGTTTTAAACGATTTCAAGATGTACTGTTTTGAATTTGTTTTTTGTCCAACATGTGGCTTCTTGGAAACTAAAGCCAACAGTTTAAGGTGTGCTCTAAGCCACTTACTGTTTTTTTCTGGAAATCAAGAGAGTTTGGAGAATCTGATGAGCAAAGTTCAAAAAGATGCAACATGCTGTTTATTGATTTAATTACACAAAAAGCCTGGATTTGAGAGGATCTTAGTGTTGCCTCACATCACCTCTGGACTTAAAGTTCTGTTTTACACACCCAACAGTCAGAGAATAAAGAAGTCACCACTGAAGCTGCCAACTTGCTCCTGAAATCCTGTTTCTTAGTAGTACCTAGGATTTTGATAGAATTTCAGAATACTAATATTTCTGCATAATACTAAAACTGAAAGTGGTGGCTTGATAAGCACTTCTGAAAAACTTGAATCCAAATTGATTGAAATCAGAACTGGATAATTATCAATCTATAGTTATCTGCAATTCAGCCTCATTAAAATTCAGCAGGCATGAGAAGTTATTACATTTTATCCTTTGTCACCAGGGGTTCACAGGGGTTGTTTTGTTTCCCCATTTGATTTCTTTATTTAACAACCCGTTTTCTCTGCAGAGACATGTCTTTTTGTGCTCTGTAAGTATGTCTTTGTATGGGATTAAGGAGGTGGGGGCTATTGCTTCATGATTTAAGTTTTGTTCATTCTAAACATTATTTTGAGTGATTAGATAAGCCTGGTTGATATTCCTTCTATTCCTGGATCAGTACAAAAGAATTCAGTTGGCCACTTCGGTAATTGAATCAACAAATTCAAACTGGTCATGCAATTGGTGAATTAGTGGGGCTTATCGGTGCATTTCACCTGACACAGTCTCAGCAGAATGTTTTCGCCAATGTAGGTTGTGCATTATTTTGTCATGGAAACTACTTCTGTAAACATGTTGCAATGCCTTCACCACTGAGGGACCATAACTATAGTGACTACTTGAGGGGTGCTTAATTAAAACACAAGAAGTTTACAAAGTGGCTTCCACTTCTAAATGTATACATAAGCATTCGTAACAAAAATATAAAAGTAAGGACGGAATCGATGACTATAAATGGATGAATGAATTACATATGTATAACCAAATCAAACACCTTGCATTTTAAACACTGCTCATGATTTAATGGACAACAATAACTCTGCCCATCACTTAGAAAGTTAGGGACAACCAAGGGTCAGCTGATCGTAGAAGCACCAACTGGATTTGACTATTGTCGGGATGTTAATTGCTTGCAGTTGGAGTTTCCTCTCCTTTAAGAGACAATGTTCCACGACAAAAACTTGCTGGTCAGACAGGGAACTGGCAGTTCTTCAGTCTCAGTAGCACCACTGAGAGTTGTGGCCACTGCTGGGTCGGCAACAGATCTTGACCAGCCACGATGATGGAGGCCCAGTAATACAGGTACATTTTTTGGGCTCAGCATAGAACATAGAACATAGAATATAGAACAATACAGCGCAGAACGGGCCCTTCGGCCCTCGGTGTTGTGCTGACCTGTGAACTAATCTAAGCCCCTCCCCCGACACTATTCCATCATCATCCATATGCTTATCCAAGGACTGTGTAAATGCCCCTAATGTGGCGGAGTTAGCTACATTGGCAGGCAGGGCATTCCACACCCTTACCACACTCTGAGTAAAGAACCTGCCTCTGACATCTGTCTTAAATCTATCACCCCTCAATTTGTAGCTATGCGCCCTCATACAAGCTGACGTCATCATCCTTGGAAAAAGACTCTCACTGTCCACCCTGTCTAATCCTCTGATCATCTTGTATGTCTCTATTAAATCCCCTCTTAGCCTTCTTCTCTCCCATGAGAACAGACCGAACTCCCTCAGCCTTTCTTCATAAGGCCTTCGCTCCAGACCAGGCATCGTCCTGGTAAATCTCCTCTGCACCTTTTCCAATGCTTCCATATCCTTCCTGTAATGGGGCGACCAGAACTGCAGGCAATATTCCAAGTGAGACCGCACTAGCGTTTTGTACAGTTGCAGCATGACATCACGGCTCCGGAACTCAATCCCTCTCCCAATAAAACCTAACACACCGTAAGGCTTCTTAACAGCACTATCAACCTGGGTGGCAACTTTCAGGGATCTATGTACATGGACACCAAGATCCCTCTGCACATCCACACTACCAAGAATCTTTCCATTGACCCGGTATTCTGCCTTCCTATTTTTCCTCCCAAGGTGAATCACCTCACATTTATCCGTATTAAACTCCATTTGCCACCTTTCATCCCAATTCTGCAGTTTATCCAAGTCTCCCTGCAACCTGCAACATTCTTCCACACTGTCCACCACTCCATCGACTTTATTGTCATCTGCAAACTTACTAATCCATCCACCAATGCCTGCATCCAAGTCATTTATAAAAATGACAAACTGCAGTGGTCCCAAACAGATCCTTGTGGCACACCACTAGTAACCGGACTCCAGGCTGAATATTTTCCATCAACCACCACTCGTTGCCTTCTTACAGAAAGCCAGTTTCTAATCCAAACTGCTAAACCTCCCTCAATCCATGCCTCCATATTTTCTCCAATAGCCTACCATGTGGAACCTTATAAAAGGCTTTACTGAAGTCCATGTATACCACGTCAACTGCCCTTCCCTCATCCACATGCTTGATCACCTTCTCAAAAACTCAATGAGGTTTGTGAGACATGACCTGCCCTCGACGAATCCATGTTGACTATCTCCAATCAAATTATTGCTTGCTAGATGATTATAAATCCTATTTCTTATAATCCTTTCCAAAACTTTTCCTACAACAGACATAAGACTCACAGGTCTATAATTACCCAGATCATCTCTACTGCCCTTCTTGAACAAGGGCACAACATTTGCAATCTTCCAGTCCTCTGGTACTAAACCTGTAGACAATGAGGACTCAAAGATCAAGGTCAAAGGCTACACCACCTCCTCCCTAGCTTCCCAGACAATCCTCAGAAAAATCCCATCTGGCCCAGGGTATTTATCTACCTTCACACCTTCTAGAATTGATAACACCTCCTCCTTACTAACCTCAATCCTTTCAATTCTAGTAGCCCGTAACTCAGTCTTCTCCTCTACAATATTGTCCTTTTCCTGAGTGAAAACAGATGAAAAATATTCGCTTAGCACCTCTCCAATCTCCACAGGGTCCACGTACAACTTCCCACTTCTGTCTTTGACTGGCCCTATTCCTACCCTAGTCATCCTCTTATTCCTCAGATACCTATAGAAAGCTTTAGGGTTCTCCTTTATGCTTCCTGCTAATGTCTGCTCATGTCCCCTCCTTGCTCTTCTTAACTCTCTCTTTAAATCCTTCCTAGCTAATCTGTAACTCTCCATCACCCCATCTGAACCATCTCATCTCATCGTCACATAAGCCTCCCTCTTCCGCTTAACAAGAGATACAATTTCTTTAGTAAACCACACTTCCCTTACTTTATCACTTCCTCCCTGCCTCGTCAAAAGTTCTTTCAGCCCCCATTATACTGTCCTTGACTAACAAAGCCACACCTCCCCCTCTTTTATCACCTTCCCTGATCTTAATGAAAGATCTAAACCCTGGAACCTGCAACATCCATTCCTGACCCTGCTCTATCCATGTTTCCGAAATGGTCACAACTTCGAACTCCCAGGTACCTATCCATGCTGCAAGTTCACCTACCTTATTCCGAATACTCCTGGCATTGAAGTAGACACACTTCAAACCAGCTTGCTGTCTACCAGCACACTCCTGTGACAGTGAAATCCTGTCCATGTCCTCGCTACTCTCATCCTCCTGTGTACTGGAACTACACCACAGTTTCCCATCCCCCTGCTGAGCTAGTTTAAATCCATCCGAATAGCACTAGCAAATTTCCCACCCAGGATATTAGTGCCCCTCTGGTTCAAGTGGAGACCGTCCTGTTTGTAGAGGTCCCACCTTCCCCAGCATGAGCCCCAATTGTCCATGTACCTGAAGCCCTCCCTCCTGCACCATCCCTGCAGCCACGTGTTCAGCTGAAATCTCTCCCTGTTCTTTGCCTCGCTATCACATGGCACGGGTAACAAACCAGAGATAACCCCTCTGTTTGTTCTAGCTCTCAGCTTCCACCCTAGCTCCCTGAAATCCTGCCTGACATCCCTATCCTTCTATCTACCTATGTCGTTGGTGCCTATGTGGACCACGACTTGGGGCTGGTCACCCTCTCCCTTCAGGACCCCAAAGACACGATCCGAGACATCACGGACCCTGGCACCTGGGAGGCAACGCACCAACTGTGAGTCTCTTTTGTTCCCAACAAACCTTCTATCGGTCCGTCTAACTATTGAGTCCCCAATGACTAACACTCTCTTCTTATCCTCCCTCCCCTTCTGTGCAAGAGGGACAGACTCTGTGCCAGAGACCTGCACCGCAGTGCATGCCCCTGGTAAGTCATCGCCCCCAACAGTATCCAAAACGGTATACATGTTTTTCAGGGGAACGACCACAGGGCATCCCTGCACTGACTGCTTTTTCCCCCCTTCTAACAGTTACCCAGCTTTCTCCATGCTTAGGAGTAACTACATTACTGTAACTCTTGTCTATCACAGACTCTGCCTCCCGAATGATCCGAAGTTCATCCCGCTCCAGTTCCCTAACGCAGTCTTGGAGGAGCAAGAGTTGGGTGCACTTCCTGCAGATGTACTTGGATGGGACACTAATGGCGTCCCTCACCTCATACATCATGCAGGAGGAACATTCCTCTACCTGCACTGCCATCCCTGGTAGTCCCCTTACCAGAAAGGAAAAAAAAAGGAAAAAGAAGCTTACCTGATTTGTCCCTGGTGTATAAGGTTAGAGGAGGTTGTTGGGTGGGAGGGAGGCCCTACAAGCGTAGAGTCAGTGGAGTTGAGTAGGGGCATGGGCAAATATATCTGTAAGATTTGCCTTTATGTGGAGACAGGCCTTGACAGGGGTTCCTCTGTGGGTTACAGTGCCTGATCAGGAGGTCCAATACCACCCCATCCCTAACTGCAGGTTGTAGGAAGGCCATCAAAGTGTATTTAGTATCTCCTGACATGGTAATGTGCCCTTCTATCACTGGTCACGTACCAGCGCTGGATTAAATTGACCACATACAGGCCTCAAGTGGCCTAGAGATAGGCAGACTATCTGTCACCTTGCTTGCCAGTGGTAAATACCAGTGACAATAGGAAGACAATGGATTCACCATCCCCTGACTCTCACCTGAGGAATCTTTTTGGGTGCCTCATAAAATTCCAGACCTCATGTACATTCCCAGGAGGGATTAACTAGAATTTACAAATACAAAAACGGGCTATTTGACTCAGCTATCCTCTACATGAACCTCATGTACATCCAACATATCACCCCATTTCTTTCCTCCTCCTGCATTTATTTCACTTCCCCTGAAATGTGTAACTACTCTAGTAGCAAGTTCCACATTTTGACCGGATGCAGGATAAAGAAGTTTTCCTGAATTCCCTACTGGATTTGTTAGTGATCACCTTAAATTTATAACAATGAATTTAGTACTCAACTCAAGTGGAAATTTGGGATCCCCCCATCAATGGAATGATAAACACTTCCTACTTGCTCATAATCGTTTAGGTCAATAGTTGGTTGGTTTGCAATGCAGAGTGATGTCAACAGTGTGGTCAATTCCTGCATCAGCTGATGCTACCATAAAGGAATCTCCTTCTCAGCACTTCCTCTTGACTGAAGCATAGTGACCATTCAATTGAATCCACCACCAGTGATCTCTCGATAAGGAGAGAGCAGCCAATAGGACTGTGGCAACTTTGCTTACAGTTACCACTTTAGAATGTAGTGATATGTGTAGTCATTTCTAACATATAATTGAAATTTATTCCCTGTTGTGAAAACAAAAAAAAGTTTCTCAATTTTGTGCTTGGGTGGCACATTGGTTAACACAGCTGGCACATAGCGCCAGGAACTTGTGCTCGATTCTAGTCTTCTGTGACTACATGTGGAGTTTGTGCATTCTCCCAACATTTGTGTGGCTCTCCTCCAGATGCTCCAGTTTCCTCCCACTATCCAAAGTCATGCACATTAAGTGGATTGGCTTTTCTTTTAAAAAAAATTGACCCTTAGTGTGCAGTGACGTGCTGGTTAGCCGTGTTAAAGACCTCATACATAGGTGAGGAGGATGCTGTTTGGATGGTCGGTCTGCGCTGAATGGCCTCTTTCAGCACGGAATGGATTCTATGATTTTAAGTGTTGTTGTCTTTTAAAAATCCTGTTTCATGTACAAATGTTCCTGTTGCTTGTTCAGCCTCCTTAAAGTACTCATTTTTGGAATGTCAGCCACAAGTGACATTGTCATAGATAATATTCTTATGGAACACAGCAGTTACCACAATAAAAAAAACCACATAGATGTCTAATCAACTGAATACTGCACTGTAAATTGAATTACAAGTAGCACACTGGGCACTTTCGCAAACACAGCATGGTGCGCGCACTCTATTCATCTGATACATTTTATCAACTAATGAACAACTTCTGGTTTTCTAATTTCAGTTTTCTGGTGTTGTTTATGATTTAAATTACCACAGTAAATTATGAGTTTGTGTCTTTTCTTATACACCTGATGTACATGGAGATGCCACACACTTATAGACAACCCTGGAGTGGCATGGTGACCCAGTGATTAGCACTGCTGCCTCATAGCACCATGGACTTGGGTTTGATTCCACCCTCAGGCAACTGCCTGTGTGGAGTTTGCACATTCTCCCTGTGTCTGCGTGGGTTTCCTCCGGGTGCTCTGGTTTCCTCCCACAGTCCAAAGATGTGCAGACTAGGTGGATTGGCAATGCTAAATTGCCTATTGTGTTCAGGGACGTGTAGATTAGTTGGGATTCTAGGGGAATGGGTCTCAGTGGGATGCTCTGTGGGTCAATGTGGACTTGTTGGGCTGAAGGGCCTGTTTCTACACTGTAGGGATTCTGTGATTCTGTGAACTAAGTACACATCCTACTGCCTAGTGAAATATGCAAAAGTAACCCTCTAATGAAATAATGAAAACATTCTTGGTAAATAATGCACTACAATCCCACTAAGCTCAGATGGTGTTACACATGAAAGGTTACTTACTTATTACTTAGACATTAGATGTCTGTTAAGGAGAATGCAATGCAAAAATCTTAAGCATTAAATCCATTAGTCTGCAGCATTATCAACTTGGGTGATGATAACTGCCTTGCATTTCACACTAAATTAGCACTAATGCTCCAGGCGTATCAATATAGAAAATGCAGAAGCTTCAGAGTATGTATAGTATAGTCACACGAGTGTCAATTTATTTTACCATAGCCAAGACCATATTTGCTATGAAGTATGAATCTAACAACAGAAGCTCACTAATTTCCACATTACCTTTGCCAGATGTGTGAAAATAGTTGACTCAATATTTAGGAATATTTTAACTGCTTGTTTAGTTCAGCCTTCTGATTCAGGCAGCAGTGAACTACTATGAGTGACATCAGTTGCCCATTTAGGGACCTTTAGCCAATGTTCATGATCTTGACCATTAGCCAGTCATCCCTATTAGAAGTCGATGACGGCAGAATTGATCTGAGCAATAATACCTCATCCAGCTGAATTGCCTTTCAGTGCTTGCTATTGGAACTTATTCTGAAGTAATGGGTGCTTAGATAAAGTGCTAAAAGCAACAGCAGTGGAGAGAACTAGAGATTAGCTATAGCAAATATAATGTTCATGGTTCAAGTGCTTCTATAATTTTCAGTTTTCAGAATTAAACTATATAAAATGGGATAAACATGATTGAAGTGTCGTGCTGTTCATTGCATTTACAAGGTTACGGTCATGTTACGTTTTGAGGTTAACAGCTAAGAGGGTAAGGCACTTAAAATTCTGGGTTTTAGTGATTATCATTTAAAGCAAATGGTAGTTTAGAAGCGAACCCATGTTTATTAATTAGTTTGAAAGAAATATAGCTATAAGTACATCAGATGACTTCTTTAGCTGGAGTCCTGGTGTTTGCAAACATTGAAAAGGTGACGGTTCTGACAGGCTATTTTTCTCGGAATTAATGCAAAATTAGTTGAAAACATTCAGTGAACTCTGAAAGACTATATTACTAAAAACTAATTAACTCAGAGCAGGCTAATGGATCTTAAGGATCTCTGGTTTCAATTCATCTGAGTACAGGTTTGCTGGGAAAAATTACTTGTAATTTTGAGCTGAAAGACTGCTGAAGCAGAAGTGCCGCTGTTAGCAAAATATAAGCAGTTAGAGGCGTGTGGAAGCCATTGGGAGTTCATTGCAACTGAGAATGTGGGTACAGTAAGAACTATTTGTTTCTTGTAGCTAAGAAATATTGAAGCTCACAGAAATCCCAAGGGTATTGTCAGTTTTGTGTAACTAACCAAACACAAAAGAACTGAAAATGTGACTAAATAAATGGTAAAATGCAATCTCAGCATTCAACAAAATGCAGTCTCAAGGGAAGAGTTTGAACTACCTAACTTTTGTTGAGACAAATACACAATGGGAGAGCTCTGAAGCTAGATCTTTGTGAGTGAATTTTTGGAAGTCCTCATAAAGAGGATAAAGTTTTAATGAAATTTGGATACCCATAGTTTAATGAATGCTTGGAGGAATCGCTGGAGACATAGTTTTGCAAAAATGACAGTTCAGAGAGACTGTTTTGGGTGTTAATGCTAAAGTAACTGAAAGCATTCAGTGAACTATGAAAGAGAAATCCATGGCATTTGTCTTGGCTACTTTTGCTATTTTACCACAGTTTCTCTGTTATGAATATTTACATGATGTTAATTCTGGATGTTAGAGCATAAATTATATATGTATTGTATATTGTTCTAACTTTGTAGAGTAAATTTATTTTGATTCTTCAAAAGCATGAATATGTGTGAACTTATTCCTCTAGCAAATGTTTTCCTGGGCAAACTTTGTCTGCTTTAACTAAAATGTCCCTGGTTCCCAGCCAGTCAGTAACAAATTTGACTGTCTCATCAATGATCATAGCACAATGAGGAGTCAATATCCTTCCGAGTGCAAAGAGATAATTGCTTTAAAAATGTTGATCTCTACCTTAAATAGCATGCCAGAAAAGAATAATGGCTGTAATTTTATAATCAGCTGGGCCTGCACCCACCTCAGCATAAATAGGGGTGAATCCTTAGAGGAGGTACCACTGTTCCCTCCCATACTGGCATCTTGAAAGTTGGCAGACTTCGGACTTGGCACCGATCTCTGGTCATCATGAGAAGCATTATGGAAGGGTCAGAGGATGCTCTGACCAATAATTGATGACATAAGAATCTCAAGTGGCCCATAGGAATGTTTACCACTCCATGCTCCCTGCTGCATGTAAAATGACAGTGGGTCAATGAGAAGAGAGACACCAGTAACAATGCCGATGGCATTGTACACAATCTTACATTCCCACCCCTCTGCCAAACCACCACCAGTTGACTGTCAAATTCATTCCTCTGGATTAATATATTTGCCTTGTCTATGCAACTGATGTTGTCTTAAAAATGTGAGTCTAACATGGGTGAGCTACACCTCCTGCATAACTTTTATCTGTGCAACCAATGATGAACTTGAAGGCGCTTATCACATCACACTTTGAAAAAAGCATTGATGTTTACCCAGATATAATGAGGTCTGAATGTGACGAACAGCACTGGCAGAATAACAGAGTGATAATGCAATGGAAGCCCATTTAGCCTAAATTTGTTCATACATCTAGAAAAATGCTAAAATCTTTCATACAATGGTTGAAGTGATGTTGAAGCATTGATACTTTTAAGGAAAAGCTAGATAAACACATCGGGAAGTATGGAATTGACAGTTAGAATGGTAAGTTTAGATGATGAAAAATAGGAGGGAGCTCATGGAGAGCAGAAACACCAGCAAGGACTGGTCAGGCTGAATGGTTTGCTTCTGTACTATCTATCTATGTAATCTTGCACACTGCATTCTGTTGTTTCTTACATGATTCTAATTGCTTGTCACTGCTACCGTCCCACTTTCTATCACTCTCATTTTGCACAAGTTACGCCTGATAACTCATGCCAATTTGCCTTAACTAGGTTTTATGACTCCTACAATTATTTCAAAGGCATTTTCTGGGATTTATCTTTTTCTTCGTGTTAACCATTATAGGCCTCAAAAGCCTCTCTCAAGAGCAAAATCTCAGGAGCTGGATTTTACTTTTGGAGTCCACCTCTTTTTAGAATGCAAACTTTCCTTACCTCTATTGGCTATAATGCTGTTCCTGCCCCATCAGTTTAACTGGCATGGCTATTGCACAATTTTCTTATAACACAGTTCCATTCTCATGTAATCTTATCATGTTATATCAGAACCAACTGTACGTAAGAAGCTAAGCTTTAACACTAATCATTAGAATGACAGTCCAATTCTTCTCAACAGCTTCCGGTAACCTGAGTCAATTAATGCACACAAATGCATCAAGACAGTTATAACCATTCTGCTTTAACAAGAGGCTCAATTTAGCACATTCTGTCTCACCATCACCAAGTGATGAGATTGAGCTGCAAACTTTGTTGGTGTGAATTTCATTAGCAGCTGCATCCAGCACGGCTGGTGCCACGCTAACAGTGTGCCCTCTGGGGAATAACCACATGGTCAAACTTCTCAGTGTGCAATAGAAGGTCATTCAGAATAATTCCTGCCATTGCTAAGTCTTTGGGAGCAGTGCCGTGTAGCTTTAGGTGGGGTTATGTTAAGTTCTTTGTTTTATCAAGATGTGTTGTCATATCCACACAGAGAGGGTGCAGGTTAGGTAACCTTGCATAAAAAGGCTACAACAGGAATAGGAGTGGCAAAGATGTGTGTTCTTTCAGTCAGGAGGACAACTGGGATGATTGAACAAAGACTGCAGTCACAGAAATGTCTCTTCACTGTCCTCTGCTGGCTTACAACCAGACTCATAGTTGCTCCTTGACAATGACAGGAAATTTTCTGTCAGGTTAGTTAATCTACCCAACATCTTTTTGTGTATGATCAGCAGTGCTGTCCTCTTCACTTTTGCATTAAGTCCTTATTTGAGTTCATTGCAGCCGAACTCCACTGTGATTTTGTCACCCAATGGTCTGGAAAACAAACCATTCTTTCTTCCTCATGTATCTGCACTTCAGATGACTCACTGTTGATTGTAACTTACAATTCTTTCCAAAAGGTGTGCCAAAATGTGACCTGATGCCACCATATCAAATGATGGATCCTTTCCATTGGTGTCTCGCTGTTTCCTCCTCTCTTCCTCATTGTGCTGCTGTAGTTTAGCAGTTCCTTGGAGATCTGAAAGTAGGAAATCAGAAAGATGAGATAACACAGTGTGGAGCCGGAGAAACACAGCAGGCCAGGCAGCATTAGAGGACCAGACAAGTTGATGTTTTGAGTCAGGACCCTACTTATCTCTGACTCCAGTATCTGCAGTTCTTACAATCTTGAAATCAGACAGGTAAGTTTGGAGTTGAATTCTGTGGTCACACCATCAGCATCCAGAAAGTGAGATAAGAGTGTGCTCGGAGTGGAGTAGGAATTATTCAAGGAACAAACCCTTGTCCTCCATAGATATAGGGTTATGTATCAGTCAGCGCCATAATGATGAGCATTATCTCCTATATAGCCACAGTAAGTGCTGGTGTCCTTCTCCCCTGTTGACTTTGCTTCACTGCATTTAATTGTTTGTCACCCTGTCCCACAGCCACAGGGCAGAATATCCAAGTTATTACTGCAACATACTTGAGTGATATACCTGCTTGAATAGCTGCAAGTGCATGGAGGCTGCGAGATGGGGGTATGAGGCTAGTATGTGATGGTGAACTAGAGTGCTAGGGAATGCTGATGAGTTTATGACTGGAATGAAGTACATTGAGCAGCATGGGAGTTGTGGTGGATTGAAATACAATGTTATATTTGTATTCACTGGTTGTGATCACCCATGTCAGAGGATCGGACTTCTGCTGGCTCTACTGGCATACCCTCTGATCCATATTTCAGAATTGATCTCCCTGGTCACTTGATCCCATTTCCACTGTGAAAGAAATCCTTGAGGAGACACGGGATCTCTCCTAATGCCCAACTTCCTGATTGATGCCACAGAGCCACATCCATTACCCTGGAACCCTGTCTCTGTCTGCCCAAATGCACCATTCTCCACATTTTAAATGATGGCTTCCATGTGAGAGGCAGAGTCCCTTTAAGAAGAGCAGATTTGCTTCACTGCATATTTTGACAAGGAAGACCCTGGAGTTAATCAACAAGAAACAATTTTCTGTTAATTCACTAATAGTGTGTGATACCAGTCATATAATTTGGACATGAAGATATCCTGCCCAGGAAGATGAAAAGATTTATTTCTTTGAAAATCAGCAATATCTGCTTCGTTTCATTGGAATGCTGGATTGGATAGTTGGAAATTTATCATACTTGCCAGCACCCTGTGGAATCTTTATTCTGCTACCTCTAAAGCAGTGGTTACTAAATTAGTGCCTGTAAACCCCTGCAAGATCTGGACAGACTTTTCACAGAGCTGGCAAAATGATGAGACATGAGCTGGGCTCTGCTGCATCTGCCACATGAGGAACTCAAAGTTGGCTGGGTGGCTCCCACAGGAAGGGAGTACTGGAGGATCAGCAGACTCAGCAGTGAGCAGCAGGCACACCAATGACTTCTTAAAATCATTTTTCAAGCACATTTTATTACACATTTTCAATGGCAATAAATTCTGGTTTTGTTAGAGATGACCACACCCCAGAACCGAATTTTAAAAGTGCAACACCTGCATTTTATGATCATGATGATGTATTTGAATTAAAGCTTGGGGGGTGGAGGGGTTGGTGAGAGTGGTCTGTGACGACTAAATAGTTTGAAAAGGTGTCCTTGAATGGAAGCTATTTTGAAAGGAATGACATAGTGCTGATGTGGGCTTTCCTGTCACAAGCTACCTTTTCAGGAAATTTATTAGCTTTTCCTCATGTGTTCAAGATTATCCAATGGTGCAAGAACTCAATTTTCACAGCAATGGGTGAGCACCTCTCATTTGTACTAATCCTTAGGACCAACGCTGTTCACAGAAATAGCCTATATTCTCGAAAGAGCACAGAACACTTTAATCAAATCCCCAGTTGGCTTCATCCATCAATGAGGAAGGAATCAACAGGGCACCATAGGTTAGCATCAGCTGTGCTCTTGATGAACCTCCTGTTACCATCTGAATCCCCCATTATCAACATCCTGGGGGTTACCATTGACCAGAAACTCAAGTGGACTCACCACATAAAGGCTGCAAAAGTATGTCAGAGACTAGGAATGCTGCAGTGAGTAACTCACTTCCCAACTCCTCAAAAGTCTGTTCACCATCTACAAGGCACAAGTCAGGAGTGTGATGGAATATTCCCCATTTGCATGGATGCAACATTCAAGAAGCCTGACACCATCCAGCTCACTTGATAGGCACACCAACAACAAACATCCACTTCCACTACCAATAATGCTCAGCAACAGCAGTGTGTGCCATTCAGAAGATGCACTGCAGAAATTCACCAAAAATCCTTAGACAGCACCTTCCAAACCCACGATCACTTACATCTAGAAGGACAGGGCGAGCAGATGTATGGGAATACCATCATCTGCAAATTCCCCTCCAAGGCATGCACCATCTTAACTTGGAAGTATATCACCATCCTTCATTGTTGCTGGGTCAAAATCATGGAATTCCTCCCTAACAGCATTGTGGGTCAACTTATACCAGTGGTGCAAGGAGACAGCTCAGGACCACGTTCTCGAGATCAACTAGGAACAGGCAATAAATGCTGGCCAGCCAGCAACACCCATATTCCATGAATGAATTATATCAAAAAAATTCCAGACTGGTGGAAAAGATTGAGGGCTGATGCTGTCCGATTATTTGGAGCTCAGTGCCTGGTCAAGATGTTCACTGATCATTTACAGTTTATGTGGGAACACAAAATCATTGCCTGAGAATCTAAAGATATCTCCATTGTCTATCTATGCACACTGAAAGGAACTCCCCAATCTTGCAATGTCATAAGGGAATCTGACTCTTCATTCAATATTTGACAGAATCCTTCTGAATTGTTTGGTGCAACACCTAAACCAAGAACTGTATCAAACAGATGGTCAGTATGGTTTCCAAAAATATTGAGAACCCTTGGTGTGCTGTTTTCAGTTGGTTAGCTGCAGGAAAAATTGCCAAGAACAGAACATGAATCTCTAGGCCAGCTTTATTGTCCTGACGGTGTTCTTTGACATAGTCAGCCATTTGGCTGTACTAAAACATTCGTCATCATGCTACTCTTGTTCCATCATGATGTGCTGTCATATGGTTTGAATGATATTGGGTGTTCCAGCCCATTCTCAGTCACTGGCGGAGTTAGGCAAGACTGCACAATGGAGTTAACTCTCTTCAGTATTTTCTCCACCACATTCTGTGCTGCCTTCCATGTTGCTGATCAACGCGTCATAATCAGATGTTGCGTGGATATGAGGAAGCTCAATGTGCCACAACTCCAAACAAGGAGCCAGATCTCAAAGACATACTTAGTCATTTCCTATTTGCTGCTAATTGTGCAGGAACTGTAGGTTCAGAAATGGTGGTGCAGTGCAACATGGAATTGTTCTCCATTGCTTGCAAAAATGTGGCTTAATAATCAACACAAAGACAATTCCTGCTCTCGGTAAGCTAGATCTCGAGCCTATAGTTTCAGTCTATGACCGAAAGCTATCGTCAGTGGATAAGATCATTAATCTCAGCATCACACCAGCTTAAACACTGTATATAGTGTTGACAACTGCAAGAATCAGCAGCAGCCTGCAGCAGAATTTGAACATCAGTTTGAGAGTGCAGTAAGTAAGTCTCACTGTCAAACTGAACAGTCTGTCTAAGTGATAGTCCAGTTTAAAAGCTTCTGAAGGTTAGTTAACAGGCCAAAATAACAGGCACTGAGGTGTTGACCTAAGCAGGCATGCCAAATTTCCATATCACATTGAGACAGTTACAACTGTCCTAACAGTCACATACCAGAATGAATCATAGAAACATAGAAGACAGGAGCAGAAGGCCATTCAGCCCTTACAAGTCTGCTCTGCCAGTCATCACGATCATGGCTGATTGTCCAACTCAATAGCCTAATCCTGCTTTCTCCCCAGAACCTTTGATCCCATTCACCCACGTGCTATATCTGGTCACCTCTTGAATACCTTCAATGTTTTGGCATCAACTACTTCCTGTGGTAATGAATTCGACAGGCTCAGCACTCTCTGGGTAAAGAAATTTCTGCTTATTTCCATCCTAAATCACCTACCCTGAATCCTCATACTGTGACTCCTGGTTCAAGACACACCCACCGTCAGGAACATCCTCCCAGCATCATTCTTTTATGGACTGCTTGAATCTAGGGTGTGCTCGCATATTGGTCAAAGAGAACTCTGCAAGATCACACCAACAGCTTCACTTAGGAGTTTTGACAGCAACTCTGAATCCTGGGAGAAGCTTGTAACTTAGGTCACTACTGCTGCAACCACCAAAAAACAGCACAAACTCCTTTTGAAAGCAAGGACTCAGCAGGCACAGAGGAAATCTCAAACCAGCTATTTGACCGAAAATCAATCTTTGATGGGAGAGATAATGGGAACTACAGATGCTGGAGAATCCAAGATAATAAATGTGAAGCTGGACGAACACAGCAGGCCAAGCAGCATCTCAGGAGCACAAAAGCTGACATTTCGGGCCTAGACCCTTCATCAGAGAGGGGGATGGGGTGAGGGTTCTGGAATAAATAGGGAGAGAGGGGGAGATGGACCGAAGATGGAGAGAAAAGAAGATAGGTGGAGAGGAGAGTATAGGTGGGGAGGTAGGGAGGGGATAGGTCAGTCCAGGGAAGACAGACAGGTCAAGGAGGTGGGATGATGTTAGTAGGTAGGAAATGGAGGTGCAGCTTGGGGTGGGAGGAAGGGATGGGTGAGAGGAAGAACAGGTTAGGGAGGCAGAGACAGGCTGGGCTGGTTTTGGGATGCAGTGGGGGGAGGGGACGAGCTGGGCTGGTTGTATGGTGCAATGCGGGGAGAGGACGAACTGGGCTGGTTTTGGGATGCGGTGGGGGAAGGGGAGATTTTGAAGCTGGTGAAGTCCACATTGATACCATTGGGCTGCAGGGTTCCCAAGCGGAATATGAGTTGCTGTTCCTGCAACCTTCGGGTGGCATCACTGTGGCACTGCAGGAGGCCCATGATGGACATGTCATCAAAAGAATGGGAGGGGGAGTTGAAATGGTTCGCAACTGGGAGGTGCAGTTGTTTAGTGCGAACCGAGCGGAGGTGTTCTGCAAAGCGGTCCCCAAGCCTCCGCTTGGTTTCCCCAATGTAGAGGAAGCCACATTCATCCAGCTTCACACTTTATAATCTTCAATGGGATCCCATTCTACGTGTGGCAGAATCTTGCATAGGCAGGTTGCCTTTAGCAGTCATCTAGTGACCCTCCCGGACCTTATCAAACACTGCAGATGATGAGCATTGTCATCTTTATCTCCTAAAGGAGAAGGAATTTTTCAAAGGAATTTGTAAGTCATCCTCTTGCTATTTGTTGTACACAAAGTGGCTGTTATGTTTTCCTCCAAAATGACAGGCAATAAATCACCATTTATTTTACAGGAAATAAACTAAATTAATGTCAAATCATGTTTCCTCCCAACACATAAACTTCAACGATTTAAGCACTTTTTAAAGTGTAAATATTAGCTGCATTTTTACATATTGCATTGACTACTTTACGGACATCCCCAAGCTTTCACCAAAGTAATATTCAGATAGTACTCAGATACCTCCCTGATGTTTTAAGGCCCCTCCACTCCACCCCGCCAACCGTGCTTGTACTGCCTTAGATTACAGCAGAAATGAGCACTCCTATCACCAGCTGGAAATCTTGTCACTATCAGCTCTCTGATACTTCAGACAGCTGTTGTTTATAACATTTGAGAAAGTTGTGATAAGTTATTAGAAATTCATGTATTCCACCAGAACAGCTCCAATAGATTCTGTAATTCAGATCTTATTTTCTTTACTGAAGCCTACAAATCCAAAAAGAAGAATAATGCCTGCCCAGGAAATACAATTTTCGTCGTTTCTGTGTACAGTCTTGTCAGCTTACTTGATGTTGATCTGCAGGGTGATTCAGTTGCAAAATTTAGTCATCTCAGTATGTTAAATTATAGCATATTTTTGGGAGAGGGTTGGAACAATGGAATATTACAGTTTTGGTTTTGAAGGGCAGTATAAAAAGAAAACCTATTCATACAACACATCATCCTCCGACAATTCCGCCATCTACAATCCGACCCTACCACCCAAGACATTTTTCCATCCCCACCCTTGTCTGCTTTCCGGAGAGACCACTCTCTCCGTGACTCCCTTGTTCGCTCCACACTGCCCTCCAACCCCACCACACCTGGCACCTTCCCCTGCAACCGCAGGAAGTGCTACACTTGCCTGCACACCTCCTCCCTCACCCCCATCCCAGGCCCCAAGGTGATTTTCCATATTAAGCAGAGGTCCACCTGCACATCTGCCACTGGGGTATACTGTATCCATTATACCCGGTGTGGCTTCCTCTACATTGGGGAAACCAAGCGGAGGCTTGGAGACTGCTTTGCAGAACACCTCCACTCAGTTCGCAATAAACAACTGCACCTCCCAGTCGCGAACCATTTTAACTCCCCCTCCCATTCTTTAGATGACATGTCCATCATGGGCCTCCTGCAGTGCCACAATGATGCCACCCGAAGGTTGCAGGAACAGCAACTCATATTCTGCTTGGGAACCCTGCAGCCCAATGGTATCAATGTGGACTTCACCAGCTTCAAAATCTCCCCTTCCCCCACCGCATCCCAAAACCAGCCCAGTTCATCCCCACCCCCCACTGCATCCCAAAACCAGCCCAGCCTGTCTCTGCCTCCCTAACCTGTTCTTCCTCTCCCTCATCCCTTCCTCCCACCTCAAGCCGCACCTCCGTTTCCTACCTACCACCTCATCCCGCCTCCTTGACCTGCCCGTCTTGCCTGGACTGACCTATCCTCTCCCTACCTCTTCACCTATACTCTCCTCTCTACCTATCTTGTTTTCTCTCCATCTTCGGTCCGCCTCCCCCTCTCTCCCTATTTATTCCAGTTCCCTCTCCCCATCCCCCTCTCCGATGAAGGGTCTAGGCCCGAAACATCAGCTTTTGTGCTCCTGAGATGCTGCTTGGCCTGCTGTGTTCATCCAGCTCCACACTCTCTTGCCTTGACCATTCAGAAGACTTTAGAAAAACAAGGAAATGAACTGCTGTAACACTGCCTCCTTAATGCTACTTTGTAAGACTGTGTGGCAGCAACAACCACTTTGTCATATGCGTAACATTCCGTTTGGGCACTTCAATTTCCAAACTAAATATTCACTTCCTTCATCATCAAAGTTCAGTAGCAGCAATGCATGCCATCTACAAGATGTGCTGCAGCCAATCACCAATGGCACTTCAACAGCTCATTAACCGATAATTAAGAGACTTTGCAGTTAGTATATCAACCATCTGTGCCTCCTACAAAGAAGTGAAATGGACTTGGAGAAGAAAGGTTGAAGGACAGAGAATACTGGCAAGCAAAAGACTCATCTCAGTGAATGACATGGACCAGGCCCATTGAACTGCTTTACCAGTTTTTCACTCCTCCAACCATAATACCATTTTTATTTGCCCAACTATGCCTGTCTGAATGTGTGTGTGGCAGGTTTTATAAAGGATTTATATGCTGACGGTTCAAAGATATTTGTCTGCAGTTAGAATTTAGTTGTTTGTAACAAATACTCGCTCTTGTTAAGTACTGAAACTGGGGGGATGACTTTTGTTAACGTGGGTCTGACCAACAGGTAAGTTGGGGACTTTGTGTACTTTTTAACTTTTGTGATAACCCCAGAGATATACAGGGCTTGGCTTCTAGCACGCTATTCTGGTGAGATGTAACAATGGATATTGAAATCTCTTACTCTTTCCACCTTTAGTGCTTCCTCCAAGTGATGTTCAAAATAGAGGAGTGTTAATTCATCAACCAAGTGATGGTGGGGCATTGAGATGCTGTATGGCTTCTGCTTCTGCTGTCGTGGAAGCTGAGACAGTGGATATCAGATTCCGAATCATGGTCATCGCTGCTGTCATGGCCACTTCTAAACAAGATGTTCAAACACTTTTAAAGCCAGGTTTCTTGACCCAAGATAGTGGCAGGAACTGAGCTGTAGCTCTACTGATACACCAAGCATCCTCGTATCATTGTCATCATCTTGTATACCATGACTGAGTTCCACATCTGACCACTCTGCAGGATACCCATAAGCAATCCCACCTCCAGGAGATGACATATAAACTGTTATTTTCCCTTTACCAGCCTATAGCCCACTCATGCTTGGTGCCTCATCTTGCTGCTGCTGACTCTATATCACCATCCAAAGTGTGTGCCACTCAAATATCTGTGCTGTTAGCTACAAGTTTTAGATGAAGTTAGAGAGTATCTTTATAACTCATGCTCATTCTAAATCTTACTTAAATATATAATATGGGAGGAGGATTCAAAATGATCACAGACTACTTAGACAATGAGGTTAAGAAAATAATAATGAAGATCCAGAAAATGTAGAGGATTTGATTAAATTCTTTGTATTAGTCTTTATAGTAGAAGACACTTTAAAAAAATGACAGAAATCCTAAATAAGCAAGGGTCAAAAGAGGAGGTAATATATACAACTGCAATTTTTAGAGAAAACTAGGGAAGCTAATGGGGATTAAGGCTGATTCGTCCCTTGGACACTTTGGATTTTCTCCTAGGATACTCAAGGATAAAGATAATCAATGCACTGTCAGTAAGCTTCAAAGAATCCTAGGATTCTTGAAAAATCCTAGAGGATTGCAAAACTACAAATGTAATTAAAAGGAGGTAGAGAGACAACAGGAAACTGTAGACCAGTTAGCCTGACACCAGTAGTAGGTAAAATGCTGGAGTCTATTGTAAAATATTTAATAACAGAGCACTTGGAAACAATGACAGGATTGGAAAGAGTTGGCATAGACTTACAAAAGGGAAATCATGCTTTACAAATCTGCTAGATTTTTTAAGGATATAATTAATAGAGTTGATAAGAGGGAGCCAGTGGATGTAATTTACTTGGGAAAGGTGCAGCAAGACTTGGGTGTCCTTCTACACCAGGTGCCACCTTCCCAAAAATGGTCCCAGTGATCCAGGAATCTAACCCCACACCCACCCCCCTCACCCCCTTGCACCAGCTCTTGAGACTTGCATTCATATGTCCAATTTTCCTCTTTCTAAACTCACTAGCACGTGACATCAAGAATAATTCAGAGATTACAACCACTGAGGTCCTGCTTTTTAATCTACTGCCTAGCTCCCTGAAACCTTGATACAAGACCCCATTCCTCACTTTGCCCATATTGTTGGTACCAACATGTACCACAACATCTGACTCATCACCTCCTCTTTTAGATGCCTTGCTTATGGCCTTGGATATTTTACATTGTTACATACCAAACCCACACTGTAAAATAATATTTGGCAGTATATTTGATATTGATTGTGAGGGACATTTGTTGAGAACCACAGGAAATAATTCATTATATTTCACTACCCCAATACTCACAGGTTACAGTGGGTCTTCATATCCCACCAGAAGAGACGATTTACTCAATCTTTTGATTGACAAATCCTGGCCAGTGTAATTGTGGCCCATGCTAAATATCGGATCATTCATTCTCAATGTGTTGCAGTCATTTGTTCTAATTCAATCCACATTCCTTGCTAGTGACTTAGCGACATGGAGATGTCGGTGGAACTTTCCAATTTTCTTGATGAGGAATGCATTTGAATACAGTCTAGGGCAGTTTCCTGTTGTCTCCTCTTGGAATATTGCTTGAATGATCTCTAATGAAGTAAGGTTTGTGTCCTGAAAGATTATACCTGAAACAGGAAATTAACAGCAACCTGCTACTGGAGTTAGCACCAGTTGTAGAATGAATAATTCCTCAGCGATAGTAGAATCTTTTAGAATCATAGACTAAAATAGAATCATAGAATCCCTACAATGCAGAAAGAGGCCATTCAACCCATCAAATCTGTACCAACCCTCCAAAGAGCATCCTATGCAACACCCCACATCCCCCCTATCACTGTAACCCCATATTTCCCATGGCTAACCTAGCCTGAACATCTGTGGACACTGTGGGGTATTTTATCATGGCCAATCCACCTAACCTTCACATCTTTGGACTGTAGATGGGTAGAAATAGGAATGATTGAACTTAGTTTCAGGAATACAACAGGCACTCTTAAGTCTGACTTTTTTGGGAACCAATGTCTCACCCCTCAATGACATTTGAGAAATAGCAAGCTCAGAATTATGACAGGCCATATTGAACATTTTGAGGGCAGCCAACTAAGAATTAATATTATGCAACTGAGGGGACTTATGCCCAAATTAGTGCAACCCATATATATTGGGAATATTCTTCCATTACACAGGTTTTCTGGATATACATATGACAAGGCCAGAAGCTGCTGCTGGGACTATGTATGACCCCATCATGTTATCTTCATCAATGCCTGCACCTCACAATATCCTCCAGTCCATTCACTTCAGCTTGCCTAAAGGCCTAGTTTGGTGAAGCAGGTGCCTAGGAACTTAGCTGTCAATAAACATTAGTTATAAATACTCCTATCTTCAAGTAAAAAAACCCAAATCATTATTTCACTGACCTTCGTGCATTATTTGCACATTTACATTCTTCTCTTCTTCATAGCAGTAATAGGGTACACAACAATAAAGGGATGGATAACATTCAAGCATGAGAATCCCGAAGAACCGAATACTTACTTGGTACAAGTAAGAGATATCTCACAGTAACTAGAGAGGAACTTGGAAAGGGTTGAATTGAGATACAGTGGAAATCTAGTTGTGGTCCATGTTTGAATACACAATATAAGAGAATGTGGAAAAAAATAAACCAAAGGAGGGTCAATGGCAAAGGAGTAAATAGAACTAAAGAAAGAAGACTAAAAATACAGTGAAACGTAGAGTGAGAGGAAGCCCTATTTAACGTGGAATTAAAATATCTGTACAGAAATGCACACAGGCAAGATTTAATGTTCCCATCATAAGCAGCCTCAGCCGTATAATTGGGTAGTGCAGTGCAGGTTATTCCTAACTCTCTGCCCACCACCTCGATTAAGTCTGTGAGGGACAGGGAGAAGGAATGAGTCCAGGACAGCTTGCCTGTCATCTGGGGACAATGCCCTGCTCAGGTACCCAGTGCACAATGCAAAATCTTGCCTACAGCAAGAACTCCCCTTCTCCCTTTTAGACAAATCCCCACACAACCCCCACCCCACCCCCACTTCTTTTACTCACCAGCACCTGCCTGGCTAAAAGATCCCTTCTCTTAAGACTCCATGACAGTTCCTTCTCCTGGGCACTGTTACAGCACTGGAAGTGCTTATTGCTCTACTGAAGAACTGATCTCTTCCATGAAGTATCAATTCCTTAGGTCCCATGAATCCCAATGCCAAGCAAGGAGGCGCTTAATAGATTTTTAATCAAGTCTTGCTCTGCAGGAATGACCTTAGCTGTTGGATGAGCCTATGGCCGTAAAGTTTACCCAATCCAGCATCTGTAATAAAATGATTTTTACCACAATGCATTAAGAGTTCTAAAGGATGGATTCCTTTAGTAATTAGGAACAAATCAGAACAGCTGTAAGACATAAAAGAGTTGGAACTTCTAGATAACAGTAACAATAAAATAATATGCTTAACAAAGATGGTAGAGAATTATGTAACATGATGAAAACCAGGCTATAAATGAGACAAAAATTGATCTTCAAGAGGTGAGAATAGAACTTCAGAAAATATGGAAAAAGTTTTGGCACAAAACAAAGTCTGCTAGAATGCAGGGAAAACACCTTCTGCTAAAAGAAAAGAACAGTCTGAACACTAATTATCATTTATGGATGTATATTGGAACAAAACTGGTTAGGGAAGTTGTATACATGGACAATAGGAGAATGCATGATAAAATATCAGTTGACTAGAAGAATACAGAAAATACAGTCCAAAATAAAAATAAAATTGGGAAGACATGGAAGAACTAGGAATATATATTATCATGAACATAAGACAATTTAGTAAAATATTTAATAAAAACATCAATTTAAAAACAAAAGGCTATGATTGGAATTAGGCCATCAAGAAATAGACAGGATAATATCACAGGTAATAATGGAGAGGTGCCAGAAATATAAAATATTTTGCTTTGGTATTAGCCAATGAGATAGAGTGGTTAGATGTGACATTGAGCAGTGAAATAAGGAATGAGCTAAAAGTACTTACATGAAAAATAGATGTATTGAACCCTGGTCCAGAAGGATTATATCCACTTAGTTTAAAATAATCCAGTAAGACAGTGCAAGGACATTACTAATCAAATTTAATAATTCATTAGAAAAAGTGTAGTGCTAGAGAACTGGTTGATTTAGCCAGATTTTCAAAAGGCCTTCAATAACGTGCCCCATAATGGATCAATGAATAAAGTCAGAGAATGTGCAGTCGGGGATCAAGTGGCTGAAAGAATTGTTTTCTAGCTTCAAGAAAACAAAAACAGAGAGTGAAAGCAAGGAAACCTATTCAGTGCAGTAGAAGGTGGGGTGTGGTATTCCTAAATCACCAGTGTTGTTGTTGCTCACAGTTTGCATTACGTGTTGGAATCAAACATTTGTAGATGACTCCAAATTAACAGGCATTGTCAATGCTGAAACGACTGCAGCAAATTATGACATTAATAAGCTTGTGGGTGAAAATATAATTGTAAATTGGGATAAATACTGATAAATGTGAGGTAGTTCTGGTAAGAATAATAGAAACGTTGTAGTGGTTAGATGAACAAAGGGGTCTCAGGTCTCAGAGTTCACATACATGAATCACTAAATATTGCACATTAAGTTAGTAAGGCCATTTAAATAAAGGCAAACCAAGCACCAAATTTAATTTCAAAAAGGATGAAATTGAAAAGTAATGCTCAACCCGTGTCAGACCTTAGTTAGACCAAACTTAGAATACAACATGCATTGTCATCACCATATGAAAGCATTGGAGAGGATGCCGAGAAGATTTACAAGAATGATATCAGAAATGCGTGGGTCTGCAAATCAGAAAAAGATTGACACTTTTGCCTTGTTAAAAGAAGGCTGAACAGCAACCTGATAGAGGTCTTTAAAATGTTGAAATGTTTTTGATAGTGTAAATGCAGAAATAAGATTTCCATTTGTCACTAGGGATGGTGCGGCATAAAAGTAATGTCATTGGATTAGTAAACCAGGTGGCCACATCTCATTAAAGAATAAATGAAAGTAAACTAGAGGCCATGAATATAGCAAAGTCACCAAGAAATCCAATAGGAATTCAGAAGACTCCCTTAACAAAGATTGGTGACAATAAGTGGTTGGTTTTTAAGGAGAAGCTGGTAAAGTCATTTCTTTTCTTTGTGATGCCACAGTCTTACCAGGCCATAGGGCTGCTCCTTCATTAGAGGGAGACGACTGGTGGTGATTTAACCTGAGGGCCGCCAGACCTCAGGCAAGGGGAAGAGGTTGAGAAAGAGAATCCTTTATGGCAACTTCAGCTAGTGCTGGGAATTAAACCCATACTGTTGGCATCACACTTCTTTGCAAGTCAACCATTCGGCCAACTGAAATAAACTGACCCTGGTAAAGCATTTAAGGGAGATAGAAATAGTGGATTGCAATTTTAAATTTGAGTGAAGAAAACTAGGAGGAGGCTTGAATGATGCACAAACACTAACATTGATTCGTTGGACCAAAATGCCTGTCCGGCTACAAAGTGCTTTAATATGTTCTGTGTTTGTCGAAGGTGGAAAAAAAATCTTCTTTCTTAAAGCATCTGGTAACAGAAAACAATTTTTATTCTGAACTCTTGTTCATGTATGAAGCAGTGCCATATAGTCAATTGCGAACCACTGTTGTCTTTTTGAGCCATCTACTCCAGCTAGCAACTGACACTTAAAATTGCATGCTTTTTTACTTTAGATGTCCCTCGAATATATGAATTATTTTTAAATGGTCTGAATCATTATTTAAATAATATTTAGGCACTGGCAAACAGTGTTTTAATTTCATAATACGTATCCCCAGCTTACATTACTGTCTGATTTGTGTAATTACCAAAAAATGAAACATGACATTCAGGTCTTCATATCTGAATGAACCTGAGCTTTCAAAACTGATGCACAGTTTTCAATGTTTGCTTTCTTCATGAATGAATACAAAGGAGTAGAACATTTCTCATTTCATATGCGGCTAGTTTCTTTGTTTTTGCTACATGAGTGTTAAACATCACCTGCATATAGTACAGGGAGGAAGGCTAAATTGAAAAAACCTTGAAAAATAATTTTTCTTTTCTCCATAATAGAAATAGGCAAGCGCAGTCATCTGTGTGCCATCCTCCAAAACCAAACTTTCCCCTTCACGCTACACAGACGTGACGCTTAATATCTGGTGGTAAACTTGAAATCTATTCAATAATGTTAGCTTTAAGCGCTCCCAGGTCTGATACAAAAGTTGGGTGCAGCGTAATGCTGACTTCACTCCACTGTAACAACATATTTCATTCGAAACCCGCAACTGTCCAATTTTGCCTCTTCGCATTGCAGTTATATTCTGGTGTTTCTGAATGAAATTGCTGATCAATGTCAAGGTAGGGGCAGTTTATGCAATCAACTTATGCCCTATAGCAGCATGCTAAGCTGAACTTTTGTATGATCCTTACAAAAGAGGTTCTTGTCGTATTAGTCTGGACTAAGTTTGAAGTTTAATCCCAGAAGCAAGACCCCAATTTCCAAAGCACTGAGCCCTTCCAAATCCACTGTTAGTGATGCATTAAAACTATATTCTGCCAGGTAAATGTCAATTTTTACACATCTAATTGGAACCTTCATCGAAATTTTGCAAAATTCGGCAGTGTTAATTTCATGGAACAATTTTGGCGGTGAGCTCTTTTGAGTTAATCACACGCAACTGTCTGCCACTGTCCCCCTTAAGTAGGTAGGACTCCTCAACAGATTCTAATCCAATTAGCACTCTCCAGCTGTGGAAGTGTTCATCTCTGCCAGGGCTTTTTGCATTTCCCGGCACAGGTGCCATGTTTAAAGCCCAGCTGTGCACCAAGTCAACTGCTGCCAATTAGAAATAGACCTTCTACTCACAGCACAACATAGAGGGATTAGACAGCACACTCTCTCCTTTCCTATTGACGAGGTCTGCCGGGCTAATGATGTTTACACTCTGCAGTGCCCTGTAGCTGGGTAAGTGAGCTATGTCAGTGAAGCCTCCTGCCTGGGCTGCAGTACTGACCTTATCACAATGAAATGAGTTAAAATGGTGTGATCGGGCACAAATTACATTGGAAACTGCCTTGACATTTGTGAGTCAAAGATAGAGAGTTCCCACACATGTCCCTTGTGGATCCTGGGATGCCCGTCGCCTAAGAATTTAACACAGATGCCATTTTGATGGCTATTGGGATAAGATGGCCACCCTTAGTTCACAAGTCCTGCTCCAGCAGATCACAAGACAGTTCTTGGGAAATACTCAATCTGCAACAACAATGTTTCTCATCTGGAGGAAATTGCATCAAATATGAAAGACTGAGGACCTCTGTCCTTCTTTCAGCTGTGACTACGCCATGTGGAGGCCATTGAACAGCTTGGAGGTTACTACCGGTCCTAAGCTTGTTGACAAATCTGTTTCCTCCCAGTTTCTCTGGAGCTTTGTATTGTTTGTATGCACTGTGAAGATAGCCCCTGCTGTAGCTGGATCCACTAGGAGTGGTTCCAATGAACCAGTATGGGGAATATCTTAACCAAAACAGGTCATTCGTCATGTGAGTAGTTACCATTCACATCACATGCAAATGACAGTTTATTGTAGCCCACAATACATGGAGGAGTATTCCAGCAAAGTGGGTCATGAACTGTGAACGTGGACCTTTGACAGAGTGGATATTATTCTGATGAAATCAGCATGACTCATGTCATGGAAATGCTGAAAGAAATTGTAGGTGCAGTAAGATTACTGAAGCCCTCACCCTGACCCCCAAACACATTACTCAACAGATGTAGCTTGATATTTAAGAGCATGTTGTCAAATACTGACCATTCAATATGACAAGAAAGCAGCTCTGTGATCCTGTATATCCTCTGAGAGCTTGGTTTGTTTTTGTGAATTGTGGCCCCACTTTGAAGACCTCCTGATGACTTTGATGAATCTTCAATGACCAATGGCATGGTCCTTACGATTGTTCGTAGTCAGGATTCATTTTCTACACAGTTAGTTACTGTATGTGGTTTGTAAACTTAATTTTATGATTACAGATACCTCATCAGGCACATACACCAGTCAGGTTAATGCAATTGCTCTTGAAGTCACATCATTCACAAACAGAGAGGCCTCCACAGCAAAAAAAATGACTAACTCTGCCAGTTTTGGGCATGGTGGTAGACATTTACAACTTCTATTCCACTTGCAACTTGCAGGATGGAAGACAGTACAGGTTTTCTCTCCCAGACTGAGGCCCAGGCTCTGCCAATCTAACTGCCCCTCCCACAAAATCTTCATGTTCCATTCTGCCTTGCAGTCTATCAACCCAACTCCCTTTTATCTTCCAACCTTTTGCTGAGTTGTCCCCCCTTCACAATTTTATCATCCTCTCTCCACATCAGCATGCTGCCTCCAGTACCTAAACTCACTTCCTTGCTTCCCTGCACAGTAGCAGCCCTTGATAACTTCCCTTAACGTTCAGTGAACAGATCCCCAAGGCAGATGAAGGTCCAATACCCTCTCCAATCTGGAAGGATACCCTTGAATGATAAGTGACCAGATGCCAAGATCCCCGACAGATTTACCTCTAATCCTGGACTGGTTTCACTTGACCTGCTGAACTAACCGTAGCCCAAACCCTGGAGTGTAATGATATGAAATCCCCGATGCTGAGCATCTCCAGGGCCTGATTGACTTTGTCCTAGCCATTGGACTGGGATTGGACAATCCTTGACTGACCGCGATAACACATCCTGTCTGTTGATAGTCCTGCAAATTTGGCCAAGGAACATGGACATTTGGCTAAAGGACATTCAGTGTGCTTTATGTGCAAGCTGCTGGCATATGATCTAAATACTTGGCATGTTGTCATGCAGCCCATTGGCTGACCATTGCTGGCAACCATGACAACTTGCCTGACTTTGTGTCTGTGCTAAAACACAAACTAAGTCAGAAGTGCTGTGATTCTGTAATTTATGAATGAAGGAGCCATGTGTAAATAAGCAAGGCAGAGACACTGTGAGCATCCAGTTGGTGCAAAGTGATTGACAGCTATGACAGCAAGTTACCAGCCCTGAAAAACATCCTGTTCTGATGCACAGTATGTGTCCCTGCACAGAAAGCAGCAATGCAATGCAAGGTATCGGTGAGTTACAAACAGCAATGTGGAAGTGCTGAACTGTATTATAATTGAGTCTGAGATGTGTCATGATGATGGGATGAGGCTGATGTTTGAACAGTATCAGCTTTCATGGCTGAGGGTGAAGGTGATCACCTCCCACAAAATGAACTTTATAAAGTTGGAAAATGTCGGTCAAGACGCAGACCCAGAGAAAACATCAACAAGCTACAACCACTGGGAACCAGCTCTGAAATTCAATTCATGAGATGTCACCGCCCAGTTTCTTTGCACAGCCTAGGAAAATAGTAAATTGAATGTAACTGAGGCAAGGTTAGGTAATAATGAAACGTTATTGCATATAAATTGGCCCCTCGTTACTTACTAGCAAGATTCTTTGGGTGGAATTTCTGACTTTTAACCTTGGTACTCAGATCTCCTTTTACTGCTTTTGCCATACTTTCACAATTAATTCACCATTTTTTTTTGTTCAGGGCCTGGGAAAGTTCAGAGTCACGTTTGAATTCATCAATGAACATAATAGAAGCATCGTGTACATGCACATACATAAGGTCAGGTTATAGATTCTCCATTTCTCATTGCAGAAACAATGTGGTGCCATTTTGGAGGCGGGACTGAAGTATCAAGAGAGATTGGATAAATTAGGCTATATTCATTGGAGTTTAGAAGAATGAGTGGGGAGCTTCAGAGACAACTATAAAATTTTAACAAATTAGGCTAAATACAGCAAGGATGCTCCTGATGACTAGGAAGTCCAAAACCATGGGTCGCAGTCTAAGGATACGATGTAGGCCATTTAGGACTGAGATGAGGAGAATTGAGGAGAATCGTGGGCCTGTGGAATTCTCTTCCACAAAATGCAGTTGAATCATAGAATCCTTACTATGTGGAAACAGGCCATTTGGCTCATTAGGCCACACCAACTCTCAAAAGAGCATCTTACCCAGACCCACCCTGTCCCTGTATTTCCCAAAGCCAAACCACCTAACATGCTCATCTTGGGACTGTGAGAGGAAACCCAAACACCCATAGGAAATCCAGGCAGACATGGGGAGAATGTGCAAATTCCACACAGATAGTTGCCTGAGGGCGGAGTCAAACGTGGGTCTCTGCTATGGTGAGGTAGCGGTGCTGGCCACTGAGCCACCATGCTGATTAAGGTCAAATGCAATGCTTTCAAAGAGATAGAACAGTTCTTGCAGCTAAAAGAATCAAAGGTATAGGATGAAAGCAGGAACAGGGTACTAAATTGGATGTCAGCCTTTATCTTATAAAATGGCCAAATAGCCAACTCCTAGAGTCATAGAGGTATACACAACAGAAAGAGGCCCTTCAGCCGATCAAGTCTACACCAGTCATAAACAACCACTTCATTATTCTAATCCTGCTCCTAGTTTTTATGCTTCCATTTATTTTCAGAGATGTTTATTCTTTAAATATTGTGCTGATTTCCCTTTCACGTGAAGAAATTGAATTTTGTATACGATTTTGTATAAATGCAGAAGTAACAATATTAAAGTTACTCAATCTTGGCATGAAAGTAGTATTCAATAATGACAGAAAACAGTGTGTTTACTAGTGGCAACATTCTGCTGCAAGTCTTTTCCGATTTTAGTAACAGCCCTCTGGATCAAATCCCATAGTGGAGTGAAGATTTACCCTGACGAAAATTAACATTGTGTCTATTAGGTCAATTTCACTGTTTCATTTGTCAACTTAACTGACCATTGTCCATTTTAACTACATGGAAAATAGGATTTATAAAAACAAATTCAGCAATTGAGCCCATTTGTTTTTATTTATTTATATTTCTGTTTAAAATCATTTGCATTCAGGTTGACAACTGTCATCCCCCTCCTTTCCTTTATTACGACTGAAGCATTCACTAACAAAAGTAGAGATTGCTGGAAAAGCTCAGCATGTCTGGCAGCGACCTGCTGAGCTTTTCCAATAATCTCCATTTTTGTTCCTGATTTACAGCATCCACAGTTCTTTCAATTCTTATGAATCTTTCAGTACTTGCTTTGCATTACTGGTTTGTGTAATCAGTATCAAGAATCAGTTCTGTTAAGCAAACTGCAACTTGAGCACACAATGTATTATTGTATTCGGGGCCAAGATAAAATAAAGTGACATGCCAATTTTAGAAGCTAGCTGTGCTGTCACATCAGAGCATTTTCCTCTGGGTTAACTTTGACAAAATAAAGTGACAGATAGTACAGAAAACAGAAAGTAACAGATCCTTCGTCAGTTTGTGTTGATACAGTTAACACTCAGTTAGAAAATAATCTAGATCAAACTCATGGAAAAAGTACTCAGGGCTGAGATAAACAAGAACAAATCCTTTTACTACAGAACTGGTATCAGATTAACTAATAGGACGAACTCAGAAAATCATCACAGCTTTCAGACAATGGAATCTTAAGATGCTAAATAAATAAAGTTAAGCTACATACTAATTTTACAAGACCCTATATTTGTGAAGTCAAATACTTTCATTTGCATTAGTCCTCTGGGACACATAGTTACTCTGGCCACAGACTTTCCCTCCATTCATACAGAAGTTCCAGGTTCTTCAGATCACATTGTTCTTCTGTTAAAGTATGTTTTTACTGCTTATTATCAAAGAAAATGGTTTTACACTGGGCCTAAGATTCTGGACTACAATGATATAACCTAGACAATTACTGAGGAGTGTATAATTTTATTAACATTGTTGTTTGACTGTTAGATTTTATTTTAAACAAATTAAAGTAGCAAAGACAAGGTTTTCAATAAGCATGGTAATGTTGTTATTGTTCATTTCCATGGCATAACTGTCAGTGCCTGATTTTCTTATTGATATGGAAACACTTGAATTAAATTACCACATGGCTCATTTGCTCAGGCAACTTTGAATTGCAGGTAGCATCGTATAGACTCAAAATTGCACCCTTCAATATAAAGCTTGAATTAAAGTAGCATTGAATTTCCACCTCCTAAGTGGACTAACAGAGAAGAATTTCTTTCTTAAAAGACTACATGCAAGTGAAACTTTGGCATTTCCTACTTGAGCTATTATTTTCATCTAGGGAAAGTCCATGATTCGTAAATAATTCCACTAAACTTTACTTTCCCTTTAACTGCAGCAGTTATACTGCTTCAAGAGTAAAATACTGATGATGAAATGTCATTGACTTGAAACATTTAATGCTGTTTCTTTCTTCATAGATGCTGTCAGATGTACCGAGTATTTCCAGCATTTTCTGTTTTCACTTATATTTCTTCATGTCATCATTTATTTTGTGAAGTTTATTGTCTCATAAATCTAGCAACTGTAATATACATTGCACAGGCAATTTTCCCAAGGGAGTCATCATTGCTGTGCTTAAAGGAGAATAGGTTACTTTTAATTTGGGAGAAAATTTAGGTGATAAATCTTCCACAGACATTAATCACAGTACTGAAATACAGCTAGGACCAAAGCACAGTACATGTTCCACAGCCCCAGCTTTACTTGTCTTTCTTTACATTTATACTGTGATACACATTGACTAGCAATACACAAAGTGGAAAAGTTTTATTAAATAGCAAGTTGTGAAAATCAATTCTTGAGAAGTAAGTAATTATTGCAATATACCAAATATAACAAAAGTAATTGAAAAACTTTAAAGGAGCTTAGATGCTAGTTTCAGGCTCAGATTTTGATTTTCTCAGTGTTAATGGCTTTGAATTGAAAGCACAAAGGAAATCATCATTTTCATAAAAGCTACAAGGTAATTTAAGTGTTACACGTAATATACATGTAACTGCCTTACAGTGAGAAAAGAAACATTCTCAGAAAGTTAATATCTAAAAGTGTTCTCTAAATGTTGTGCACAATCATTGATGCACCTTGTAAAATTTGCCCAAGTGTTTTCATGAACTAACCTCAGTCCGTTTTATGTGTCCAGGTATTCCCCCCCCCACCCCGGTCAGGATCTCCCAGGATTTGTGCCATTGGCAGCTTATTCAAAACCTGGCTGTGCACAAAATCAAATGCTGCCAGCCAAGATGTGCCATCAATTGCATTGCTGCATGGCCGAGAAAGGAAAATTGACACTTCTCTTTGCCAACAGGGACCTGGATTTCCTGGTGGACAGGTTTACGGAGGGGAAGGCGGCCCTCTTTCCTAGGACTGCCAGAAGGACCGATGGCACCAGACCGCTGCCAGTGTGGTCTGAAGCTGTGGCATGATCAGTGCAGCATCCAAGGTCCATAAAAATGCTCAACCATATGGAAGAAGGTTAATAATCTTCACTGCCCTGCAAGCATAAACGCTGTACACACCACCAGCTTTGTTCTAGCTCATAGTCAGCCTATGTCTCCTATTGTATGCACCCCTCATCACGCCTCAAAGGTCACCACTCTCACACACAGCATCTTCCCTCAATCACTTTCAACATTTCCTCCGCCCTGCTTTGATCTCTCTCAATCCTTTCTTTTGCCTCATTACAGGAGATAACAGCACACAATAGGGCAGGGACAGCCAAGGATGGCGGCTGCCCCACTTTCACTCCTCTATGATGAAAGAATCCTTGTCTTAATGGGAGAGAGTATACTCCACTCGTGTGGTGATGCTGAAATCTACATGTGCTCATCCTTAGACATGAGGTTACTCATGATCTTGGACATTAATAACTTCATTCAAATACACAGATAGACAGAGGTGGAGCAACTACACAGTGTTTTGTGTGTGTGTATTATATATATATAAATCTTGGTTTGTTCTGTTTTATTTTGTGAACACACAAAAAGAATTAAGTGCACATCCATACGGCATGCAAATAAGAGTGAGCGATTGCATGCTCAATGGTGGTGTTAATTACGTGAGTTTTATTTACCAATCAATCATGCAGTTCAACCAACCTGAATTTTCAATTAGTTACAAGTGACACATGATTAAGATATTTCATAATATCAGTCTTTTGATCAGACATTGATGAGCTGCAAATTCTTTTGTCAATGATAGGAACAACTCAAACCAACACAAATCGTGTGGATCTTACATGTAGTACAGGCACTTTATTTATTTTTTGTCTTGCAGGAAGCTAGCTGTCACATCTACTTGGGAAATTTCCAGATTTTCCTGTACATTTGAGGAAAGCTTATGCCAATAACCATTAATTTACAAAGAAGCACCGCAACTTAGAAATGCTTGTTTTACTGTCACCTCTGTGTAAGGTTTCTTATCAACTCACGTGATTATTGATTCATAGGCCGTGCTTGGAAGCTGGTATAACTAATCCAACATGTTTAACACAGCTGACTTCTTTTACTTTTTTTTATATTTAGCAGAACAATTGAGAATTACAATAAAACTTTTGAATCATTTTGCAAGGATATTGTTTTCCTTTTTTTAATTTTGTAATGTGAGTGAGCTTCAACTCAATGTGAACCGGATTTCTGATAAATTCTAGAAGATTTAGCTTTGCAATTGGACAAGCTGTAGATAACTGGATGTGGTCTGCACATGCTAAAAGCTGGATGGCATATTTTGTGGACTAATTTGTTTGCTCATTTGTGAAGTTTTGGAGTACCCCATGTGGAAGATGCCCCAAACATAGATTTGAATCAGACAAAATACTAGACTTCCAGAGATAATCAGCACCTGCAATCTGAAACTGGTTTAAGCTTAACATCACTTTTGGTGCATTTTATGATAATGTCACTTGGTAATGCTATCACGATCTGTTCTATGCCAACTCTGCTACTCATTATGTTGCTTTAATACAGTTTGTACAAATAGCACTCAGCACAAATAAAGTTTGATCTTGAATCTGATACACAACACAATGGAAATAAAAATCACTACCTGAAAAGAACACCTTCAAAATGTTAAATGGAATAAAATAGTTCTATTACAAATAAAGCATAGCTCATAAATATACAGCCGAAACCATACAAAGAAGGAAAATCCCTCTGCTGAATCAACTGGGCCCCAGCAAAAGCAATGAAAGAATTGACACAGAGATAACAAAGTGTGGAGCTGGATGAACACAGCAGGACAAGCAGGATCTCAGGAGCAGGAAAGTCAACTTTCCTGTCCTATGATGTTGCTTGGCCTGCTGTGTTCATCCAGCTCCACACCTTGTTATCTCGGATTCTCCAGCATCTGCAGTTCCTATTATCTCTGATAGAATTGACACAGTCAGATTCAGCAAACTGAGCTGCACATAGGAGAATATCAGCCTGTGTTTGCTCTGCTGATCACATTGCAATGACTTCAGTGAATCTGAGCTCAGGCGAAAGTCAAGAGATAATGGGGACTGCAGATGCTGGAGATTCCAAGATAATAAAATGTGAGGCTGGATGAACACAGCAGGCCAAGCAGCATCTCAGGAGCACAAAAGCTGACGTTTCGGGCCTAGACCCTTCATCAGAGAGGGGGATGGGGGGAGGGAACTGGAATAAATAGGGAGAGAGGGGGAGGCGGACCGAGGATGGAGAGTAAAGAAGATAGGTGGAGAGTGTGTAGGTGGGGAGGTAGGGAGGGGATAGGTCAGTCCAGGGAAGACGGACAGGTCAAGGAGGTGGGATGAGGTTAGTAGGTGGCGGGGGGTGCGGCTTGGGGTGGGAGGAAGGGATGGGTGAGAGGAAGAACCGGTTAGGGAGGCAGAGACAGGTTGGACTGGTTTTGGGATGCAGTGGGTGGGGGGGAAGAGCTGGGCTGGTTGTGTGGTGCAGTGGGGGGAGGGGACGAACTGGGCTGGTTGAGGGATGCAGTAGGGGAAGGGGAGATTTTGAAACTGGTGAAGTCCACATTGATACCATATGGCTGCAGGGTTCCCAGGCGGAATATGAGTTGCTGTTCCTGCAACCTTCGGGTGGCATCATTGTGGCAGTGCAGGAGGCCCATGATGGACATGTCATCAAGAGAATGGGAGGGGGAGTGGAAATGGTTTGCGACTGGGAGGTGCAGTTGTTTTTTGCGAACTGAGCGGAGGTGTTCTGCAAAGCGGTCCCCAAGCCTCCGCTTGGTTTCCCCAATGTAGAGGAAGCCGCACCGGGTACAGTGGATGCAGTATACCACATTGGCAGATGTGCAGGTGAACCTCTGCTTGATGTGGAATGTCATTTTGGGGCCTGGGATGGGGGTGAGGGAGGAGGTGTGGGGACAGTTTCAAAATCTCCCCTTCCCCTACTGCATCCCTCAACCAGCCCAGTTCGTCCCCTCCCCCCACTGCACCACACAACCAGCCCAGCTCTTCCCCCCCACCCACTACATCCCAAAACCAGTCCAACCTGTCTCTGCCTCCCTAACCGGTTCTTCCTCTCACCCATCCCTTCCTCCCACCCCAAGCCGCACCCCCCGCCACCTACTAACCTCATCCCACCTCCTTGACCTGTCCGTCTTCCCTGGACTGACCTATCCCCTCCCTACCTCCCCACCTACACACTCTCCACCTATCTTCTTTACTCTCCATCCTCGGTCCGCCTCCCCCTCTCTCCCTATTTATTCCAGTTCCCTCCCCCCATCCCCCTCTCTGATGAAGGGTCTAGGCCCGAAACGTCAGTTTTTGTGCTCCTGAGATGCTGCTTGGCCTGCTGTGTTCATCCAGCCTCACATTTTATTATCAGGCGAAAGTCAAGTTTGGTTGTGTCATTCCAACAATCAAACAATGAACTCAAACTAAAGAATTATTTTTCCGAGCTGCTATAAAGCATAGTCAAGTTTAATTGGTGTCTCATTTGTTTCAGATCAGATCAGATTACCTACAGTGTAGAATCAGGCCCTTCAGCCCAACAAGTCAACACCGCCCTTTGGAGCATCGCACCCAGACCCATCCCCCTGTAACCCACACACCCCTGAACACTACAGGCAATTTAGCATGGCCAATCCACCTAACCTGCACATCTTTGGACTGTGGGAGGAAACCGGAGCACGTGGAGGAAACCCATGCAGACACGGGGAGAATGTGCAAACTCCGCACAGACAGTTGCCCGAGGTTAGAATCGAACCCAGGTCCCTGGTGCTGTGAGGCTGCACTGCTAACCACTGAGCCATCATGCCACCCCATGATCTTATAAATTTCTATAAGGCTACCCCTCAATCTTCACCACTCCAGGGAAAATAGCCTCAACCTATTCAGCCTCTCCCAACAGCTCAAAATCTCCAATCCTGGAAACATCCTTGTAAATATTTTCTGAACCCCTTCAAGTTTCACAACATCAGTTTCAGATTTAGTGTGAGTATTATGTCAGGCTTTTATTACTTTTAACCCAATAAATGTATGCCTGTAACAGAACATGCCTTTCCATCATCCCACTCCTTGCACAAATGTATCTGTTTCATCTCTCAGCTTCAATTAGAATGTTTCTGTCTGGTAGATAACACAAGTCACATGTTCCATAAATGGCAGGAAATTTATAGACTTTACTGAATTCAGAGTTAATCAGATTAATATTTCCTAGGATGACGCTCATAACTCGTATTCCATTATTTTGTTCAATTTGTTGCACCCTCATGATTGTGTGATAATACTGTGGCATTATGAGGTTATTTTCTCCTGGGTTTTTTTTGAAGAGAGGTTTTAAGGCAGAAGTAATAAGAAGTCTACCAGAGGCACTAGAATAAACAGCCTGCGAGGCCTTGAGAGTATTTTGTTTTTAAGTCGGAACAACAGAAGCAGCCTGAATGGGTGTGGTCAAACTCCCATAGAACTGAGATCTTTAGCTTTCAGCAGTTGCTGCTAGAGTCTTGAAGAGGTGGAAGTTTTTATTTTAACTTCTCTTGGTTACAGCCAAAAGCTGGGGGTTCTCTTGCCTACTATGGATATTGCCTGCAATACAGTCTGTGTTCTGAATTTGCTTTTTGCCAAGGACGTGTTTATGGGAAGTTACTGCATTGGAACAGTTAATTAGTAATATTTTACTGTATGTATTATTCTGTTAAGTTTTCCAACAAAATTAAGTAATTTCAGTTCCTGCTTGCCTTTGTATTTTAACTATAGTGGATGAATAAAGTATGTTTTGCTTAAATGTGGTAGTTTGACCATCTGGAATGCAACACCTTACATTTACCTTTAAAATAAGAAAAGGCTAGGCTCTAGACTTTTGAATATTTTGAAGGGATTTGGCCTGGTCCATAACAATTACATGTGTTAACAATTACCAAAAGGAAAATTCTACCTTTCCTTCTTGAATAATGAATATGCAGTTACATTTCACCTTCGTGTTCCTCAATGATGGCTGTTGTAATGTTAAAATTAACGGTGTATTACCATCAAGTTATTAGCCTGCTGCTGTATGAAATAAGTCCACAGAGCACATGGAAAATCCTTGACACAATTCTGCTTCCTCAGAGCCAGCTCTGAGAGTGAACAGAACTTCTGACACTCCTGTTACTATCTGTCAGCCAGGGCTTCCTGATTGGACTAGATTAACAGCCCCAGTGAGGGACCTTATTTTGTGATGTCCACCCAGCTCTCCTCCTTGGAATCATTACATCCCTCCCCCGCTGAATCTGTGGACATAGGCTGTTTTTTTCTAGTGCTCATTCTGGGGTGTTTTACCACCAGGTCAGGTTCCTCCAACTCATCCTCTAATACGGGCAGTGAGTAACACCCAGTAGCTTGCCTCTTGCACCTGGAATGTCTAAAAAAAAGTCCATTATCCTCTTCAGGCAGTAAAGGTGTTGAAGCAGTGACATCCATCTGTCCATCTCAGATTCCGAGCTATCTTTAAGCCTTGACAGAACGGGAGATCCCACGGGTCAGAAAGGAAGTTGAGGAGCTGGGCACGTTTTGCTCGTGCAGTGTTTATGAGTTTGCAGCTTTCATACGATCCACATTCTTGGTCAAGACTGCCTCATCTACGCAAATTGCCAATATCTATGGACCTGGCATCGCCCATTTCTCTTACCCATACAAAGCCATTCCCATGGCTCCCACACCAAACGTCGTACCCTGAAGAAAATGGTCTCTGTATACTGGAGCCGTGTGTCCGACATTGGCGTTCCTGATGCTATTTCTACATCTCCGGCACATCTAGGGAGGTCAGATTTAACCTGGGTGCAAAGCCCTTTCCCATTAGCAAATCTGCTGGAATTATCCCTGTGGCTGCAGATGGGATGGTCCTATAATCAAATAGGAACCAGGACAGTTTGGTATCTAGTGAAGTTGCAGGCTGTTTCTTTAAACTTGCCTTCAAAGTTTGCATTGCTCTTTCTGCCAGACCATTAGATGGTAAATGGTATAGAGCTGTCCTTATGCGACGAATACCATTTGACTTTAGGTAATATCAAATTCCCTGCTGGTAAACGATGGCCTGTTATCCCTGATCAGCACATGTGTTGCAAAAGATGTGAGTCATTTTTCTATCGTCATCCCTGAGTTTGACAAATAAACCCCATTGCACATCCAGCCATTCTGAGTTGTGTCCACAATCTCTAAGAACATTGATCCCATGGAAGGAGCTGCATAGTCAACAAATAACCAAACCCAGGGTTTAACCAGCCATTTCCATGAATGTGGTGGTAATGTTTGTCCTTGTTGGCACTCAGGGCATTGCCCCACCAACGTGGCTCTATCTTCATCCAATCCTGGCCACCAGACGTAAATTCTCACCAACATCTTCATTTTGGAATGTCCTGGATGACCCTGGTGGAGTTCAGCCAGTATCTGGCAGCAAAATTTGTTTAGGACAAATCACTCTTGCTCCTTGTTATAATATGCCAAGTTTTACTGTGATCTGGTCCAAAAAAGTTTCAGTTCTGGTTGTGACAGACCTTTGGTTACCCCATCACCACAATTTTTTTTTCATTTTTGCCAGAACCAAATCTTTCTGCATCTAACGTCTGATATTGTCAGCAGTGACTGGAAGTGTGTCCGGAAAATTTAAAACTAGTTCCAGTGGATGTATCTGCCAACAGGAGATGGGTCAACACACCCTCATTTGCAGCTTGGCCTCCCAGACTATGTTCCAACTTGTAAGTATGTGTACATAGTATTAGAGCCTACCACAGAATTCAGCCTGAGGCTGTTGGCAGCACTGCCTTGTCCTCTTTGAGTAGTCCTAGCAGATCTTTGTGGTCTGTTATTATTACAAATTTAGAGGTGATGGAAAGGTGCTAGGATGGAGGCCAGATTATGTATGAATTTTCTGTAATAATCCACCAGCCCAAGGAAATACCTGAGCTCCAGAACAGACATGGGAGCCAGGGGAACCTTTGATCGCCCTCGCTTTACCTTCCAATGTCTATAACCTGTTTTGCATTGTCCACTGAAAAATTGCACAGGCTGACAATACCCCGAAAGGCAGTCTGGCATATTGGTATCAACCCTTACAGTTATTAATTATAACATACTTCTGGGAATCCTCATCTTGCCACAATTGCAAGTATGCATGACTCCTGTCCAGCTTCATGAAGGGTAGGCCACCTGCCAGCTTTGTGTATAAATCCTCTATCTGAGGGAGTGGGTATTTATCCAGCTGCAAAAAGTGGTTTACTGTTTGTTTAAAATCCCCACAAAGGCAAACCGGCCTGTCAAGCTTCACAATCAGGATGACCGGTGCTGCCCATTGTGCAATTAGTTTGATGATTCCTTCACTTTCCAGCTTTCTGATTTCAGCCTTTACTTTTTCCCATAAGGCAAATGGCACTGGCCAGGCCTTGCAGAATTGTGGAATTGCTTCCTGGCCAACACGTAAGGTGGCCTTGGCTCCTTTGATAGTCCCCAGACCTTTGTGAAAAATCTTGAGGTTATTTATTTAGGATTTCATTCAGGCAGCCAATTCCTAATCAAAAAATGTTACGCCTATCAAGTTGAATCTTTCTCAATCAATACTGCCCCTTCACACTTGGGCCTGAGCCTTTTACTACAATCAGCAGTAACTGAACCAGTTAAGAAATGGGAACAGAAGTTTTACCCTTAATCTGTAGAGGTTCTTTAGTATTGGCTCTCAGTCTGTCCAAGGTCTTTTGTAAATTTAAGGGTTGGAGTCTCGGGCAAATTTTGTTAAAGACTGGTTCTGAAGTACTAAAATGGCCGCGCTGGTATCTACCCCCATTAGAGCTGGGTGACCATTTAACTTGACATTTATTTTGAGTGGCTCTGATTCGGATGTGCTGAGCAATTTAACCATTCCAACTGAGCTGTAGTTGGACTTTCCAGAGTGTGCACTCTCCTGGATACCTAGACTATGCATTCTCTTACTCAATTTAGGTCTAGTGGGGCTCGTTTACTGTCTTGAATCCTCATACCGACAGCAACTACAATAGATTGCTGACCCGGATTCCTGAAGAAAATTTTAATCTTTTGGCCAAGGCTTGGCTTTGATTCGGGGTTTTGCTGTGGGCTGACCTTGTGCCCCTCTGCTTAGGCTATGTCCTGAGTGAGGCTATGCAATTACTCTCACTCAAATGGTGCTTCCCAAGCTCAGTCAGCCTTGCAAGGGTCTCCACTTCCATTGGCATACCCTATAACTCATATGATCTGCTTTTCCTATTTTCCAATGATAAAGCCAGTTTTCATGCCTATTTGAAGTCCATTTGGGCTTCTGCTAGTAGGTGTTTTTTCACGGTCCCATCATCAATCCCATTTACCAAATGATCTCTCAGCATCTCAATAAGAGTTTAACCAAAATCACATGCCTCTGCCAGTCATGTTAACCTGGTTATTGCATTGCCAAATAACACCAACAGTATCTCAGAATTAAAGGAGGCTGAGGGTCATAATATTCCTAAACTAAATCCATCAATTGCCTCAAAGCTTTAATATCTGGTGCCACAGGAAACGCAAGGTTCCTTATCACCAGAAAAGCTGTGGATCCACAAGCTGTGGAAACAACTACTCATTGCTTTTTATCTGCCCCAAAGTCATTTGCCCAGAAAAAATCATGTATTCTTTCCACATACTGGGCCCAGCCTTTGACAGCAGGATCAAACAAGTTAGGGTTCCCAATGAAGGCATTGTTGCAGAAATGCTTGCCCCAACTTAAATTTGACTGCTGTGACAAATTTCTTCGGAAGGGTGTTTTAGCACCACTAAAATAACTCTCCAGAGGCCAGTATCCTGTCAACAAGTTGCCCTTTATTTACATGTGGAAGGTCCTTGACACCGATCCAGCTCCCTCAGAGCCGGCTCTCAAGAGGACCCCTGACACTCTTCTTTATATCTGTCAGCTAGGGCTCCATGATTGGACCAGGCTAACAGCCCCAGTCAGGGAACTCATATTCTATGATATCCACCTGGCTGCCCTTGTTACAACCCCTATACTGGTGAAGACACTTAGGCAATGCACTGCAATATAAGAACAAGAAATGATCATTTGTGAAACCTTGAACATATACGTTCGGGTGACATTATGTGGCTCTAAAATTCTATTGTTGGTAGGATCCAAATGGGTTTCATCTATCTGGGAGGGGACGGGAGGAAGGCCAACTGCAATTTTGAGTCTAAAAGCTGTATTACGCCACCTTTAGCTTCTGCTACAATTTCCTCTGAACATCAGAAAAGATTTACAGTGGAAAGAAGCAATTGTGCAAACACTGGTAGTATCTTTGCCAAAATACTTCTCTTCAAGGCAGAGTCTGCCCTGACTTTTCCCTGAATCAGGAATAGTTATGATACAAAGTGACCAGCAGCCCTACATCCCACGGGAATGCCTACTGCTAAGTGTGAGTTTCCAGAGCAATCTCAACAATTTTTATTTACTTTATCTGTTTATAGGATGTGAGCACCATTGGCTGGGTTAGTATTTATTGCATTGCTGCAATGTATAGATGGCAGCTAAATTCCTTGAAGCTATGGAAGCAACCCAAATGTTTCTATCCACAAAGCTAATTTGTATTCTGGTCACCATCATCATCATTTGCATGACAGCCACTTAACCTTGATGAAGAAGAAACAATGGAACTACCAGAGAGCTTGACACCTCAATGAATTGGAGAAGGACAAATGGGGGGACAGAAGCCAATTTGAAGACCATTTTCACATCCTTCTGTGTGTGCTAAATATTCTACAATTGCTAGTTACACATTATGTCACAATCTCAAGTGAACTTAACCAACATGTAACTCCTTTCCTGTCTTCTACATCTTCATGTAATTTTATCAAGTAAGAGGAATGAGTACAAGATATTGAATATGTAAACTGCTCTACTGATCAATGGAGAGGCCGAATCTTGCAATCATGGCACAGCAGGTACACAGTTACATGATAATAGTTGCAACAGTTACAATTATAGCTTCCAACCATTCGTCTCAGATTTTTTCTTGTAGAAGAAAGTAGGCAGAGCCAGACTGCCACTGATTGATTTCAGTGCATTACTGTTACTAGATTCCCACCACAGGAACTTCAGGCGTTATAGAAAGAATCAGCAGCAATTCACCTTTCACACAAGAACAGGTCAAAACGTCAGAAATCATTCACTGCAGTGATAGTCAGGATCGTAACTAAATATAAACACTAAAGCTTGTGACAATATTTTTGGCAAAGTTTGGAAGTGATTGAGATGTAATAGACCAACTGGACGAGTAATTGAGAACGCCAGGGCAATGTTGTGGGAACACGGGCACAGGTCTCACCATGGCAGGTGGTATAATTTGAATTCAGTAAAAGTTGGAATAATAATCTGGGCAATCACAACAATGTAACCACCAATGATATACATAAAAACTCAACATATTCCGTTCACAAATGTCATTTAGGGAAGGAAGTTTGCCATCCTTACTAGATCTGGCCTATATCTGATCCCAAATCACAACAATGTGTTTGAATTTTGAATGACTCTCCGGACAATGAGGCCATAAATGCTGCCCTCGCCAGTGACACCCACATACCATGAATGAATTAAAAACAAATTAAGAGGTGTGTCATTTATTACACAAACAGAGGGTTTTAACCATGGTGAATTATTTGGGATAGATTCTTGCAAGGACTGTTCAAGCAGTGGGCAGGTGGAATAATCAAAAGAGCTTCTCCTGAACTAAAACAGTTGTAAATGTCTTTTTTTCAAATAACAAAGTAATATCCTCAGTTTGTCTTCTTCTTAATCACCTCAATAACATTGGTGTCCTCCAGCACTTCCTCCTCTGTGATTTCTATTTTTAGGTCTTTTTGTGAGAACATTCATGCTCCATGTAGCATACTAGACATGAGCTCAGTGATGATTCTGATAGAATGGATTTCATCGAAGTGATTCTCAGCTGGCAGACTGGGAGAGTGCATGTGTGTTGCCCGATAATATGTAAAGTGATCTTGATTCTCAGGATCTATCTTGTCACTTCTTTTTCTGATTGAAAGTGCTGCAATACTTCCTTCACATAATTATAACATGATAGCTGTCAAGAAATGAGCATTGATTTGTATGATACTGTGTTGATTATAGATGAAATAAACATTTAGATAGCAGTAGAGAGATAGCAAGGTATAGAGCTGGATGAACGCAGCGGGCCAAGAAGCATCAGAGGAGCAGGAAAGCTCATGTTTCGGGCCTAGAAGAGTCTAGACCCAAAACATCAGCTTTCCTGCTCCTCTGATGCTCCTCGGCCTGCTGTGTTCATCCAGCTCTACACCTTGTTATCTGATTCTTCAGCATCTGCAGTTCCTACTATCTCTTTAGATAGCAATAGCTGTTTTTATTGAAGTATTGAATTGACCGTGTGACGACATATAACCATGTGAAATCTGTGACCTCTTTAGACAATTCTTTGACCTACTGTCTCATTAAAATTACACTAAGCCCTCATGCTATTGGCAGACGTGAACTATTGAAAGTATTATGAAATGACTTACTTGCACAAACAATGGATCAGTAACCTGCCAGGTACTAGTCTGTACAGTCCACTGAGTCATGTTGTTGGTATCTCTCAATGATGTGTCACAAGGACTTTGCACAGTGTTGGGCTTCATTGTCACCGGTAATGCATTGCATGTGCTGGAAATGGTCTCTGGATAAGCTGCATATTTTGAACCCGTTTCTTCAAATCCTTGCCACCTTTAGCTAACTCCAGTTGATTTGTTACCGAGGTGAAATTAGGCAGCCTTGGTGAGAAGGTAAGATTTGAAGCTTAGTTCAAAGGTCAGCATTGTATCACACTGAATTTACTGCTATGCTTACCTCTGTGTTATAGGAATAGCACACACCTATTTGGTAAAGAAAGCTGTGAAAATGAAGGCAAATGAAACCATATTGGTGGGGAGTGTAATAGCATCGTCGTCACCCTGTTAAAATCATGCTGCTGGAGATTAGTGGGATGTACTAGTGTCCTGGTCTCATGCATGACATCACTTAAAATTAATTCATTTTAACATAACAAAGCATGGCGTTCCTGAAAAGAAGCAAATTACAATAACCAATCTGTGTGTATTATGGGAAAGATAAAGCAGGATGAATAACCTAAGGCACATGGCATCCTTTGTTGTTATTAAGTTTCTAATATGAAAGGCATATACCTGTGTAAATCCCCCAGAACAGCCATTACACAATGTTTATTAACAGTGTAAGTGTGGTGACAATAATTGAATAACACATTATGTGCTGCACCTTTGGGATTGAAAAATCTTAATTAAATCTTCCAAGCAAAAAAAAATTGAAATAAGACACTGCTGCTTGCCAGCAATCTGCTTTTGTTCACCATCTTATTTCTTATTATGCTGTGGCAATTAACTACTTCAAAAGTATCTATCTAGTTATGCATCTGCCAACAAAATTGATCCATGCAGGTGGATGAGTTTAGATTCGGATCACTCATGAACTCATTGACTGTCAGGACATCTTCAAGGAAATGAATAGCTGACTCATATTTCGACATTCCCAATCATTTACAAGGTGGTGCATCAGGTACTGTGCCAATGAGATATAACATTCAGTCTTATGTTGCAAAATATCACAACTGCAACTAATCAAAAAACTATAAAATATAATTGCTTCTGAAGTAAAGTTCTATTTAAATCCCTCCAGCGACTTTATTGTGTCATCACCCGCCTCATTATATTCCTCCACCAATTACAATTTTGAACATAATAAGACTCGTAAAAGTTCAACATTTTACTCATGTCACCAAAGATATCAACTGATCTAGCTTTCCCAAATTCCAACATGTACAAGAACTCTTACCTTCAGCATAGGATAAGCAATACCAAACTTATTTCAATACTTCAAACTTATGTTAAAAGCACAGTGTATCCTAAAATGATAAGAAAAGCAATATTTTTGAGAATACAGATAATCCTGTTACCTGTCAGCACAATTCCTATTGCTTTGGCAATGTTGCGGTCAGTTTCCACACTGCTCACAATCTGCTTTGTGTGAGTGTAAACTGGGTATGTGCACATCAACGCCTATGCAGCAACTTTACATGGACCAGTTATGCTGAAGGTCAGTTGGAAACTGGCTGGATTGAGTTTATTAACTGGTACGGCCAAAAAATCAGTTTGGGAAGAAGGGTATTAAGTACTGCAGGGGCTCTCATGGTACAAAGGTAGTGTTCCCAACCTCTGAGCAAAAGGACCCAAGTTCAAGTCACACCAGTTTCAGAAGTTTGCAGTAATGTCACTGAACAGGCTGATGAGAAAATACCTATAGAACATTGGAATACCAGACACTTCATGGACCACAGAGAGTGACAGATTAGGGAGGTGTGACACGCATTTGAATATATAATTACAAGCTTCTTTTTGGTTACTCGACAATGCAGTTGGCTTGGTGGAGGGGGTAGCATTTTGGTAATGTCGCAGGCTAGCAACTTTGACCCCCAGTTTAAATACTTTGTGGATATGAGCTCAAATCCCATCATGGCAGATGATATAATTTGAATTGAATAAAAATTTGGAACAGAGATCTGATCTAATTGAGCAGTTCATTGTAGATTTCTACATAGACCCTTAAAAAGGAGGCGAAATAGGAGCAGGATGCAGGTTGTTATGAAGGCCCCATATTTAATAATTCTTGTGGATTTAAGGTTGAAGATTTGTGCTTACCTAGATTGCTTCTTTTTGGAAGGCTAATGAAATGGCAGTTGAGCTATTGTTTTAAAATGAGGTGTTACTTAAAAGTCACATGTCTTCCCTGCATTTATAACTGTCACTTTGCAGCCTCTGCTTTGGAAATAGTTTTGATTTTTCAATTGATGGCCTACCTCAGGAAGTTAAAGAGCTTCCAAGACCCTTACAGATTCCAGTACATTCCGAAGCCCTAACGTCAATACTCAGCTGCACCTGTTGGCTCTGAAGACTTCCTTGAGTTCTCAGTATCATAGCTTAACATCAGCATATTTTTTTTCTCATGTGGAATTTAATCATCTCGCTAAGAGATTTGGTTAACTCAGTTAGCTGGACAGTTGGTTTGCAATGCAGAGTAATACCAGCAGCATGGATACAGTTCCCATATCAGCTGAGGTTATCAGGAAGATTCTCCTTCTCAACCTTTCCCTTTACCTGAGGCATGGTGACCCTTGAGTGAAACCACCACCAGTCATCTCTCTCTCTCTCCCTCTCTCTCTGTATGAGAACACAGGGCTATAGTGACTTAACTAAATACTGTAAAAACAAGACGGAATTGCATCGCAGTTTTAATACACTGTATACCTTTCTCCTTTTTCCTGATCCCCTCTTCATATTCTGTTTGCATCCCCAACTCATGCTGTCAGAGCATCAATGGTATCATAGACAATGAAGAAAACTGTGAATGTTGGTGCTTCTCCTGGTGAACACATCTTTGACCTCTTATTTTCATTGTCGAGGCTGAATGAAGTGGAGAGGGAGGCATGATGTGACTCTGGAAAGACTAAAGCTGTATATTACACCAGGGAATTTTCTTCAAACGGGGTCCTTGGCATCTTTAATCTCCAGCCAATGCAACAGGAGAGGGAAATGGTTCCTTAGCTGAGAAACACCTTTAGATGTGCCATGCTGTAGGCTTTAACCTCAAGGTGCTGTACTCCTAGAGAAGAGGGACCTTGAAGCGATTGGGTTCTGTTGGCCCATTTAGTCCTGTCCCACATTAACAGCAGTGAATCTGTTGCATGTTAGAAACATCCCCAGTCCTGCTCATCCTGGCATCAGCTAATCCAGAGAAATTCATTCATGCAATGTTTGACCTGACTGATGTCATGGGGCTGAATCTCATGGGGTTTTTATCTGACTAAGTGCAAGTCGCATTGAGTTTGTTGAGCCAATCTCGCTGCAAAGCCAAATGGATTTTCTCAGTGTAACTTGCCAAGCTCACTGTACTGATTGGCATTTCAACTTTTATTACAAGAACCATCCAATTTTCACCTTGTCCTACCTTGTGCTTTTCCCTGAGCAGCTCACCAGAAATGACTGGCATTCTTGATTTAAAAAGCCACTATGCACTCAAACAAAGAGCGCCAGTCTGGGGCTGCCATGCCTGGTTCCTAATATTTTCCCCAAATATGGCATGTAGGGGCAAAACGGCACTCCACTGTGCAGGCAGTGTCCTGGAGGTCCTGCTGCACAGGCTGGTGCAGAAGCGAGACTTATTTGTACCTTAGGACCAGCAGTTGAAGCCATGACACCAGACCAGACCAGCCTGGTCCAAGGTTCCCCCCGAAGGTTAGAGGAGTCTCAGGCATCTAGAGTGATGATGAAGTTAAGCACTGTATCAAAATGGTCAATATCCACCAGTGCCAGCACCACCATTGCCTCTCTGCTACCTCGCACTCACTCTGCCTCCGCTAGTGTTCCCATTTCCCAACAAAGCACATGAATTACATTACACCTTGCAAAAGGCAAGGCAAGGAAGGGATGCTGTGAACTTCCAAGTAGGCCTCAGTGTGGATGAGCATCATGACAGGGAGCAAACAGCCTGGTCAAGCCCATGAGCATATAGTGTCCTGGCTGTAGCATTGCAATGATAGTTGCCCCAGTGCAGCCCAAGGTGTATTACTGAAATGCCAAATCATACTGTAAGTGAATTGGAGGGTGGTAGAGGGTAATAGATGTTGAATGCCAATGTCCGTGAATGTTGGGTGCATGTGGCTGGTATCCGTAGAGAATGGCCTGAGATGCTGGTGCCCCGTATCCAATACAGAGATGTTCTGGAGCAATTAGCATGTTGAACCAGCCAAGAATCTGCTCTGGTTTGCATGTTGATTGTTCCTGACAGCTTGTTTATATGGCAAGTTTGGTAAGATTGCGACATGTTGTGAGTTGTGAAATAAAGAGCGTCAAAAGGTAAGCTGTCGCTGTGCAGCAAGAATTTCATCATGTCATTGAATGAAGCAAATAGGATGATATGAACAACCTCACAGAACATGTCACACAACTTGCTATAACCCACATTGCTCAGAATCTGGTCAGAGTCTGCCCATTCAGTTATTTTTCCTATTTTCTGTTCTGACACCGTCTCCATTGCTCTTTACTGGCCCATAACTGACTCCACACTACACCCCCATCAAATCCTGAAGCTTCTCTGGGCTACATCCCACCCAACCTGTCAATCACTCTACATGTGACTCTGTCACCACTAATCATCAACCAAGCATTGGAACATATGCCCCAGAACTACAGTCCAAAACTATCACTATGAATTGTTAACCTGTGTCTTTGAACAGCCTAGCATGTGAATCCATCACCACCCATCGGCTCTCAGAAACATCACCCTTTTATGAAAATGCTTCCTATTTGTCTGTGCGAGCATCTCCCACATCATGTCTAGTAAAGTATTTTCCCGAGTCCAGGGCTCCCACGCAAGGAAGTAGTCCTTGGTGTTTGTGTATGGTGTATCCCCTACCTAGTGCCCTCATTGAAGGCTGTATTTGTACCTGTCTTCCAAATACTGTTAACTTACATCAGGGCCACCATCATTAATAGTATGTTCAACCTAACTTCCAAGGTGCAACAGTGTCAGTGGAATCAGTACCTGTGCCATGTCAAAGGTTAAATGAACCTGGTGAAATCACAAGGACCTACATCAGTGACACAACCTCACAACTGATAGTTCGATTCAGTTTTGTATCATTTTACGACTCTCAAAAGTGGATGCCGACAGCTTATAAATCCTGACAGTTCCCTCAAAACAGAAGCAACCAGGCAGGGGACTTTTAATAACCAGGAAACACAGGCCAATAGAATTATTTAACAGTCTGTGATCGATCAGATTGAGATCCTGTCAGGCTGCCAGGCAGGAAAACAGCCAGGGAAATGGAGCAGAGACATGTGAAAGAAATGGGGTGGTGGGGGAGTAGGGAAAGGCACAGTCAGGCATCAAGAATACTTCAACCATCTTGGAGCACATTAGACCTCAAGGTGCGGTGGGTGTGCAATCAAAGCTTTTGGTGGTAGGAAGCAGACAACAGAAGTTGGAGGGAGTTCCAGGCCAGAGAGACATTGGACATTGGAAGGAGGTGAGTAGGACATCAGCATTTGGATGTGGCAATCAAACCCCTGGGGTAGAATGGTTTGAAGAGGGTGTCCTATCATGGCCACCTGATAAACTAAAGAAATAGGTTATGGTGAAGAATCTCTTCTATTCCACAAGTTGCACTATAACAGCACTTATGTAAAGGATCCAGCTGCTAGGATTCCTGAGATCTGAAAAATCCTGCCCACAGACATTGAGACTAGTGGCGGTGTGTTACAGTGCTCTGGCAATACGCATTTTACAGCAATTTCATTGTATGTTGTAATTTGGAGCTCTGGATAATAATTATAAAGACTTCAAATACATTTCCAACATATAAAACCATGAGGCATAGGGACAGAAGTTGGCCATTCAGTCCATCAAGTCTGTTCAGCTATTTAATGAGATCATGGCTAACCTGACAAATGTCAACTCCACTTTCCTGCCTTTTTCCCATAGCCATCAATTCCTTTCCTGATTAAAAACCTGTCTTCCTCAGCCTTGAATATGTTTAATAGCCCAGTCTCAACTGTCCTCTGTGATAAAAAAAAATCACAGACTTTTAACCCTCTGAAAGTAGAAACTCCTCGTTATCTCTGTCTTAAATGGATGACTCCTTATTCTGAGATTATGCTCTCCAGTCCTGCACTGTTCTGCAAGGAGAAACAACCTTTTCACATCTACCCTATCAAGTCCCCTAAGAAACGTATGTGTTTCAATGAGATCTCCTTACATTCTTCTGTGTTCTAAACCTAATCAGAAATCTCTTCTACTTTTATTGGATGGAATATATTAGAAGGATTTATGAGCACATAACACTCACATTGAGATCCCACCTTCTTTGACCTTCATATTCTGGAGTGGGACCTGTTCAGAGGCAGGAATGTAATCACTGGAACACAACACATCCCACTATTAAGAGTATTATTTATCTTAAACAGGAGATTCACAACTTCATTCAAGGGTGAGCGTGCTGGAGGTGGATACAGGATCAGTATCCAAATTCTGATATTTTCAAATTCCACTGACCATCTTTGTAATATTATAACATGTCACCTTGCCATAGCCTCCCATTATAACTACTTGAACTTGGAGAGCTAAATTGTCATGTATGATTTAAACAATGGCAATTAATTAATTCCAGAATACAAATGCTGACTTAGTACAAGGATATATCCAAAACTATTAATAGGAAAAAAACTAATGCACTAACAAACAGATTTTAGTAAGCTCAGGGGCTGACAGGATTATTGTACCCTCTGCAAGCTCTTCATTAATCTTGTCTTTGTAATCTTTCTTCAAAGTAAACAATAAAGTGGTTTCATTTCATTGTTGTACTGTTGCTACAAAAACTCATTTTTTCATTATGCTGAAATAAACAAATTCCATTTCTTTGATTATCTCTGCAGTGTCTGATACTGCATTGCTTCGATCAAATTATTCAACCTGTCTTGTCCTTCCTTTTACAATTTGAATCTTTCTCTGGAATTAGTTTTTCCTTCAATGTGCAGAAATAATATTATTTCAGCTCCAGTGTAACCAGGTTTCTATTTACCTAATAGTGGAGTTGAACCTCTGCAGTACCCAGTAATTGTGGGATGATTAGATTTCTGTTTGCATTTCAAGCTTCTGCACTAAATTAGTATTGTTCCATTTGACTGCGTTACTTCAGTTGCAACCATTAGACTGTAATTCCATCTCCCTGTCCTCAGAAATCTATTGCAGTATTAAGGATATTCAGATTCAAAAGCAGGTTGGAGAGATGCAATTTAGAATTCAGATTGCAGTTTGCAAACATAGAGAGTGATTTTTTTTAAGGACATTTTTCATTGTCAAATTTTTTAAATTTAAAGCTCTCCATCTTTCATCTGCTGTTTCATTTTTCAAGAGTATAATTTCAGCAAACAGAACTTGACAATGTTGAGCACAGCAGAATATGAGTTTCCTAAACCAACATATTTAAGAACGCTCTTCCTACTGAAGCATAATAACATTATTTTTCACATGGGACCCACAAAAACACCAGCTTGCATAATGTAGCACCTCCAATTTACAAACTGTCTCAAGGTCACATGCGGAGACAAAAAGAAACAAAGGGCATCGCGTCAAAGAAAGAGATATGAGAAAGGGTGAACCTTAGTCAATGAAAGTCTTTTAGGGAGAGTCTCATAAAATCAGAAAAGACCATTGTAGAGGATTAAAAGATAGGGCTGAATAAGAGGCCACAGGAACTGAAATGGAGAAATTTGTTTGCATAGCATGACATCTTACAGCACCACACAGAATTACTTCAATTCCCTAGGAGCACCCTCTAAAGTTACTACTTCAGCAGCCCATAAAGCATTTTTCATTGTATCATCAAATAAGATGACACAAAATTTGCAGGTAGTGGCCCACAGAGCTCTCTGCCCCTGAAGATTGGACTTTAGTCTGTATTGTATTACTAGAAGCAGCATTACACATATAAATTTTTTAACACATGAAGTCTGGGTCAGGAAATTGTAAGATTGATGGAGATTACGAAGCTAGAAAGATGAAGGCTTGAGGACTTTTACAGTTTTAAAAGAATTTAAAATTTGAGGCACTGGGAACCAGAAATCACAGTGGGCCAGAGAATACAGAGGTGAAGTGCAATGTTCCTATAAAGCTACGTGGGTGCCTGGCCTCACACCAGGCAGCATGCTTTGAACAGTGATAAATAATGCATCAGCTTAGCCTTGCAAAAATTAAATGAATGACAAAATGTTTTGAAAAAGTGGCCTTGCACAATAATAAGATAGGAAACATTGACGGTTGGTGATTGGGAGTTAATGTGGCATCGAATAGGGAGGATGGGATAGAGTGTCCTAATGGAAAAGAATTTCAGCTTGACTAGGATCTGAATGGAAAATGTAGCCAAACTTTGGTAAGAGATATTGTGTTTACTGTCCACAAGCTAATTAACAGACAAAGTCTCAGCTTTTATGCTCCTAAGATGCTGCTTGGCCTGCTGTGTTCATCCAGCTCCACACTTTGTTATGACAAAGTCTGATTGTTAATTTAACATCTATAATGAGATGATGAATAGAATCATGGAAAAAAGTGTGGGGGTAGGCCATTCAGCCCTCTGAGCCTGCACTACCATTCAATATGACCATGGCTGATTATGCAATTTCAGTAAACCACTCCTGCTTTCTCTCCATTCACCTTGATCCCTTTAGCTGCAAGGGCCACGTCCGGTTCCCTCTTGAAAATGTCTAAAGAACTGGCCCCAGCAGCTTTCTCTGGTGGAAAATTCCACAGGTTCTCAACTCTCTGAGTGAAGAAATTCTTCCTCATCTTAGTCCTGAACGGCCTACCCCTTATTCTTAGACTGTGGCCCCGAGTTCTGGACTTCCCCAATATTGGGAACATTCTTCTTGCATCTGGCCTGTCCAGTCCCATCAGGACTTTATGTGCTTCAATGAGATCCCGAACCATTCTTTTAAATTCCAGTGAGTACAAGCTCAGTCAATGCAGTCTTTCTTCACATGCTAGAATGAGGACTTTGTTCTTCCAGAAGAAACCATGGAGACAGGTGGAGAATTTTGATATTCCTGCTCATTCCAGATGGGATGGAAAAGTCACAGAAATGACAGGTTCCACAGGCAGGCCATCAGAAACAGAGGAGAGAAGGGCACATGAAGGGCTTTAGAAAAAGAAGTTTTCTGCAGTGTTGATTATCCACTGTCCTTTTTCATCTCAATGACACTAAGCTCCTATTAAGAACAAATTCTTCCATTTATCAGCTTTTTTTTCATTACCTGTCATGCTTTTAAGTTGTAAAATCACATTACTCCCTTTTAATTATAGCTATATTATGTCAACAACAATTCCTCTGTTACAGGATTTATTACAAAAGTACAAGCAGGCTGAAAGTGACAATGTTGCATTCGCTATTAAAGAAGCTAGTGCATAATCAGCCAAGGCTGTTGGATCCAATGGTGCAGGGATTTTAAAGTGGCAATAAACTGGTTTCTCTGTTGACTTAAGATGGTGAAGTGGCTTTAATTTTTTAGCAGATTTGTGTACAAAGTGTCTCTGAGACTAGCCACAGAAGATAATTTGACAAAAAGATGATAATTGTAGGGTGGATATATTCCTTTATTCCTGGTATGAGAGGCACAATTTCATCTCATTATTCCATTTCCCCCCTGGAACATTCATCTTTGTGCTTGTGAATATCAGTAATAACAATAAAATAGGATCACCTATGACAATACAAGACAATGGCTGATTATATGATTTTCTTTATTTAGTCACGAGATGTGGAGTATTACTGGCTGGGCCAGCATTCATTGTCTATCCTTAATTGCCCTTCAGTGGGTGGTGTTGAGTTGCGTTCTTGACCCAGTGACCCTGAAGTAATATTTCCATGTCAGGATGACAAATGGCTAGTGAGGAACTTTGAAGTGGTGGTGTTTCCATGTATCCACTGTCCTTGTCCGAGATGGAAGTGATCATGGATTTGAAAGGTGCTGTGTAAGGAGCTTTGGCAAATTCCTACAGTGCATCTTGTAGATGGCATACCCTGTTGCTTCTGAGAGTCAGTGTCGAAAGGAATGAATGTTTGTGGATATGGTGCTAATCAAGAGGGTTGGTTTGTCTTCTAAGGTGCCAAGCTTCTTGACTGTTGTTACAGCTGCGTTCATCACATTCCCAACTTGTGCCTTGAAGATGTTAGGTAGGCATCTGGAAGTCGGGAATTGAGTTACTTCGTGCAGGATTCCTTATCCTCCTGCTTTTGCAGCCACTGTATTTACATGGTCGTTTGAACTCAGTTTCTGGTCAATAGCAACCCTAACATGTTGATCAGTGGGGATTCAATGATGTTACTGCCATTGAATTTTAAGGTGTGATTTTTGGATTCTCTCCACAGGCATCATCCAATGTGCCACGTATGATTGAAAACAGCAGAGAGTTTTCCCCCTGATTTTGACTGACTTGATTTTTGTGAGGGCCCTTTGATGCCACATTTGGTCAAATGTGGCCTGGATGTCGTGGGCAGTCACTCTCACCTCACCTCTGGAGTTTAACTCTTTTGCCAATGTTGAACCAAGGCTGCAGGAATTGAGTGACCCTGGCAATACCCAACTGGGAGTCACTGAACAAGTGAAACAGCAGGATCAGTTGTGTTTGGTAGTTTTTAAATCTTTAGCATCTAACGCAACCCAGTCCAGCCATTTCAGGGGTTCAGCTTCACCTCAATCTAGTTGGTAGGTTAGCTAGTTAGCAGGTTGGTGGGTTCCTCAAGTCAGCCAACTGAAATCTTCGTGGTGATATGAGGCAAAATCCTTGCATTTTGTCAGATTTTCTGTTGGAAAGATTTTCCTTAAACTGACTTCATAAAATTATTCTATCTGTCTCTTTCAGGGCTTATTTATACAGGAATATTTTAGGAAGTTTGTACTTATAGGTTGTTGCCCTGCTGGGGGGGTATCACCTTTTTATGACAAACATATTCTGTCATAGTGGGCTATCGTTGAAGATATGATCTCTGCTGGGGACAATGGTTCTAGCTCCTCTTCCCCTGCTATTTCATGATTCTCATAGAATCCCTATAGTGCGGAAAGAGGCCATTCAGCCCACCGACCCTCTAAACAGCATCCCAACCAACCATCCCCTAACCCTGCATTTACCATGGGTAATCAACCTAACCTACAGGGCAATTTAGCATGGCTAGTCTACCTAATTTGTACCTCTTTGGACTGTTGGGGGAAACAGAAACCCACATAGACATGGGAAGAATGTATTAACTCCTCCCCAGGTCAGAATTGAACCTGAGTCCTTGGCACTGTGAGACAGCAATGCTAACCACGTACCCACCATGCCACCCTGTAATACTGTGCCACATTCTGTCTCAAAGGTATCTGTAACATTCCTGATCAAAACTGTTGGCCAGTTCTTAAATTATGAAATGGACATACTTTACTAAAAACAGTTGAAGTACTACATTCTCTTTTGGCTCAATGAACATTTGTTGAAAAGCTAAGTGGGTGAGAGCTGTTAATAACCAGACTCATAAAATATATGATTCATAGATGTTGCTCAGTAGCTTTGACATTTTGCTTGAAATGGAAGGCTGAAATATCAGCAAAGCCAGAGTCTTAATGTAGTGAGACAAGTCAGCAGTCATAAATACCCAGCTTCAAAGATTGACTGAGAGCCAGCACCAATGCACCTGGTAAAAACTGGCAAAGTGAGATTGATGCAGTAGATGTGTTCCAGAACTTCATATCTCCTATGTTACAGAGATGCAGAGACCTCGATAGTTTCCTGTCCACCTTGGCTCCCACCTAAGTGACTCTCACATGGAATTATAATCATAGTTTCAGAGGTGAGTGCATAAATGAAGAGATTGAACACAAAGTCATGAAGTATCCAAATGGGCTTTCCAATCAGACTGGTCCAAGTTTCCTCATGCAGAAAGTGTGCATGGTGTGATGACAATTGGCCTGGAAGCCATATAGTAAGAAATATTTATGCTTTGTTTTAATGGTCTGTGAAATCTGTAATTGTTTTCAAACAAAGTTTGAAAGGCACTTGTTAAGAATTTGTGTTATTCATAAAGGGACTAATTGTGATTTTCTTGAAAAATAAGGAATATTGATCCCTGTGACCTGATAAGTCTTGACCTGGGAATTATCAACGGGAATGAAGGTACATATAAAAGGTCAGATATTGCAAAGACAGATAAAGAGAGCTTTAGTGAACAAAGAGATCTGCGGCTGAGGGAGAATAGAGAAAACATAATGTTTGTGTGTAATATGTTTAAACAGGTTGAAAATCGGAAGAAAGAGTTACAGCATGGATGGTGAAGTGGACAGTTTTATTAGTGCTGTTGTTGTTCTAGTTTTGCCAGGGTTGACTATCCCATTTCACAGGGTTTTTACAAAGCTTGATAAAGGAGCTTCTGGGGAATCTGGTCCATCAGACTTATGTTGACCTAGCTAAAGAGGTTTTGCAAGATTGTGCCATTCAGATGCTGACTGTCTCTGCATGTGTCTGGGAATGCTCAGATGAAATACTGGAATACAGATGGAATATCACTTGAGTGAGGGCCAAATAGATTAAGTGAGAAAGTACCAGAGGCTGAATTCAAGAACATTGGAATTGCATGCAGTCCTTTATGTCGATATGGAATTCTGTGGATGTTTACAGTTTTGTGTGACATATATTTATTGTATCATTTACTTAAAGCATTATTTATCTTTGTTTTTAATTTGAACTACAATCTGCCTGGTGAATCATGCTGCTTTGCTTTGGTTATGTTTCATGTTAAAGTGATAGCTATGAAAAGTAAAATCACATTGGTCATTTCCCCATTTCAGGATCATTCCATAACTTTAATTGTTTTGATTTATTGTTTACCCAAAGAGATCAAGGAAGTAGGAAAAATGTGCTTATTCTGTTGGACTGCTAACTAATGTACTTGCTGAACACAGCAATAACAAATTTTATGTAGCAGGAACTCTAACAAAATTCAGTGTTGGATTTTTACCCTGAGGCAGAACTTTAATACTTCAATTATAGAGTGAGCTCATTCCATAGACTCATGTCTATGTAAGGGTTGTGAAGCTTCTAAATGTAATGATTAAGGTTTTTATTAAATGATGTCTTTTTAATATCTTGCTGATTTGTGATGTAACTCATGACAAGCAGCAGAGGTTCAGATGCTCTTGTCATGTTATACCTCCGCTCAATGAATTGGGCTGAGGCAGTGTTACAGTTCAGTTGGCCTTATTGCTCCATTTTAAGCAATAGTACGTGGTCCCTTTCCCAGTCATTTAATCTTTTATAAACAGTTTATTGTAATCATGCATCATTTAAAGAAATTCCATAATAACCTTTAAAAATGTGCATAAATAAACTTGAAGATTGGTTCATGGATGAAATTAAAACCTTTAAAACAAAAAAGTAGCCGCGATTAAATTCTTTAGTGTGCGATTAATCGCTGTTTTCTTTTTCATGTTGCACGGCAGCTCCAGTTCAGATGGAAATAACCAGAAGCTCTGTTGAACATGATCATTCCTGAGCTGCTGGAACCTTGGATATGTGATGTCAAGGGAGGCATGATGTAGGGCATAAAATTAGAGATTAGAAAGGCTTTCTGGAGATTTGCTCGATTCATCATGATTCGGGCAGAAAGAAACTTTGTAAAGGTTTTATTAAGAATGGGTAGAGCAGAAGAGCGAATTCTACATGGATGACAAAATCAAAAGTCTGATGGGATGAGTAACCCTTTTTCTTATTCCATGCTTACTTATCTTCTTATTGCTATAGACTGGACCTCAGACTGAGAAAGGGGAAGGAGAAAGCAAAAGCAAGATCTTGGCTTGTATGCTTGCTTAACTTTGACATGTTTTGGATTAGAGTAAATGTGATGGTGAGAGATATAGCTTGACAAAAATCTGTAAGCTTTCAGAGATATTTAATAGCTTTTATGGCTCTGCTGAATATAAATAAAAGAATAATGAATGGTTCTGAAATCTCAGATAGGCAATAAGAGGAAGTGTCACTTGGGGAAGCTCACTAATGGACTGGCTTGCTTTACATTTGTTTGCTGCATGAAATGATGATAAAATTCTGTTTCAAATAAGGACTGAAGGGAAATGCCAAAAAGTATATTACAGTCTTAACTTCTTGAGCTGCTTTAACTAATGACTTTACCATGTAGTGAAGTGTGAAGGGAGAATAGATGTAAATGGAAAAGAACAGTGCATCCACAATGAATGAGAACGATGCTGGCACATTGTTATGCTCAGCCTTTTATAAAGTTTAATGTTCTTTCTTCCTTGAAAAAATGTAATCTAACTACTCAAAGATGGAAACTATTGCCTGTCTTTCCACAGATAACGTCTCATGATAAACTCTGTGTAATTTGTGCATTTACCCTGTGGATCACTTTTGGGCTGGATTTTATGGGACTCTGCATTCCTCACTGCACTGGCTAAAATCTTGTGGGTGGAGGCATACAAAAGCCTGGCCAGGATACCAATGGCCTACCAACATCAATTTCACTTTCAGAGACCTGATTGCTTTAAAATGCAACCTTCTGTCCTTTTCCTAACATAGGAGCTTGCTGGACTATTGACAGTAGCTTGCTGCTCCCAGCAACACCAGAGAGGTGTCCAACGCTGGAATTACAGTCAGTCCCACTATATCAGGAGTCCAAGTAAATCCAGAGTCAGGGTATTGGTGAGAGGGGTAGATGGGACCAAGGGAGTGGCCAAATTGAGAGACTGGGATGAGAGTTAAATTGAGAATGAACTTCTAGGAAGCTACCTCTGATGATGCAGCTAAGTCTTCTTAAAATGTCTTGAGCCACAACAGCACGCCTCCTCCCTCCCACCTACATGAGTGGAAACAGGATGAGGCCCTTAAGTGGCCATTACTTACTAACTTAGGAGCTTTGGTATGTCCAAAACTGGCCAGGCAGTCCAATGCAGCCCAATCCACCCACAAAATTTCAACCAAGTCTTTGACGAGTCAGTAAGTAAAAATTAGACTTCAATGCTTAACACATTCAGGTACGCAGGTAATGGAGCATAAAATCCCATCCTTTACACATTCCTCCATCAGTGTTGTGCTCAGCAATCTCAGCTGACTCTTGTTTAGAACTTCATTATCACCATTTGCAGATCTCCCCAGGCCCTTTCCCATTACTGTCCTTTAATACAATCCCAGATTATTCTGGTCTTTGATATCTGCAGAATGTATAAAACTTTTAAAATGGGACTTCTTATATATTTATCACAGTAATATTTATAAACATTGTCCTAATGATGGCTGGTGGTATCCTTGTTGGTGTCGTGACACTGAAGGCAGATCATTTGTTTGGTGTGAGGGTTACTTGCCACTTGTCAGCCCAATCCTATATTGTTGGCTTGTTGTATTAGAATATGGATTGCTTCAGTATCTGAGGAGTTGCGAATGGTGCTGAACATTGTGCAATTGTTGGCGAACATCCCCAATTCTGACCTTATGATGGAAGGAAGGTCATTGAAGAAGCGTTGAAGAGATTTGCCTGTAGGAAAACTTCAGTTCAGAATAATTAGGAAATAGGTTACTTCAATGAAAGTTTGAAAATTTCAGGCCAGAAATACTTTGTTGGAACCAGGAAGGGTTTGTTTGAGGCTAAGAAAGTGTAAGCTCAGGAACAAAACTGAAGTTTACTGGAAAACCTCAGTGGGTCTGGATGCATCTGTGAAGAGAAAATCAGAGTTAACATTTCGGGTCCAGTGACCTTTCCCCAGAGCTTTATTTTTTAAAGCGTAAGTTCAAATGTGTGAAGTATCAAGGAAAGGGCATTAAGTTCTCAAAATAATGAATTATAAAAAAAACTTAAGTCAAATTTATAGATGTGATAAAGAAATGAACTCTCTCTCTCTCTCATGTATTTGAATATTGTAAAGTGTTGGTATTGGGACAGTTGGGATTTTGTTCTGACTGTGTGTGTGTGTGTGTGTGTGTGTATTTATATATATTTGTTCTGTTTTATTTACTACTGTTTTATTGTTAAGACCAACTAAAAAAGCTGCTGAAGATGTGGCAATTTGTTTATGTTAGCATTTATTCGCCATGCAAGCAAATATTTTGAATTTTACCTCAGTCTGCTCTTACAACTCTTCCACCATTATTCCTCCACTCACCATACTACTCCCAGATGCATGAAATGAATCAGTAACATATTGGCCTGCTGCAGTTTCCTTTAAGCTTCTTAGTCTAGAAATTTTAATTTCTGTGGAGGTAAAGGGCTTGAATTTACATGCAGTCCTATTCCTCCTCTGATGCTGCTTGGCCTGCTGTGTTCATCCAGCTCGACAACTTGTTATTTCACCTTTCATGGAATTGCAAATTTGCTGCCACTCAAGCAGAGGCATTGATGACCCAGATATGTGATGAGTCAATTGCCTAATCCTTGTCTCATGTAAACACACACTTTTGATTGTTTGTCTGTCCAAGGATAAAAATGATCAACAGCCAGGAAAACTATTTTATGAGTTGATTTGTGTATGTATACTGGCACACCTCTGGAACAGTTGCAGCTTCCACAGCAAGGACACTAATATGGTGTTACGACACCCTCCAACAATGAGCAACTATATTTAACTGCCATGGCTGGACTGCCTTTACTAATTTCTTGATTATGTTTATTGTTGACTAATGGTTCTAGATGGCTTTAGGGCTGGCATTTTATACATTTGTGGTAGATGCATATCATCCACATTAACAACAAATGCAGGAGAGCTGACCAAACGCTTTACCAAAAGCATGTTATTGAGGAACATTTTAAAGAAGAACAAAGGGTCTTATGGTGCAGTGTCCCTACCTGTGGGCCTGAAGGGCTTGATTCTAGTCCTCCGTGCCCTGAAGCTGAGTCTTAGCAAGTTGATTGCAAATCATTTTCCTTTTGCAAAAGGAGTGCCTTTGAGAGGCTGGAAAATTTACATTCTATCATTTAGGCATAAACACCTAAAGTTACAGCTGCTAACGGTGGAGAGATAAAGTTAGTGGATCCACAAGACAGAGAGCTAAAGGAACACTGAAATTTTGGCGTGTTTCAAAGCATGTTTCAGGGTGTTGAGAACATGGAGGGTTTGAAAGTATGAAGGGGAGTCAACTAGGTTAATGAACATATTGGTAATGTGTAAAGGGGTCTTGGTGCAACTTAGGATACAGACAGCAGACCTGAGGAAGGGTTTAAGTAAGGTGGAATTTGGAGGCCAGTTAGGATGATGTTGGAACAGCCACAACCAGACAAACTTGAAGAGGAGACTAATAAAGTTGCATGTTCTGTTCTGTGCTGGAAGTTTTTGTTTGAATGGAAGACTAGTGACACAATGGCCTAGAATTTCCGAGATAATGGGAACGGCAGATGCTGGAGAATCCGAGATAACAAAGTGTGGAGCTGGATGAACACAGCAGGCCAAGCAGCATCCTAGGAGCACAAAAGCTGATGTTTCGGGCCTAGGCCCTTTTCTGATGAAGGGTCTAGGCCCGAAATGTCAGCTTTTATGCTTCTGGGATGCTGCTTGGCCTAGAATTTCCTTGGCGTTCTCCCTCCCTATCATTAAAACTTTACTGCAGACGTGATAGAAACTGCATCTTTTGTCTGTCACATGTTGATGAGGTTATGGAGAAAGAAACATAACAGCTGAAACAAAATGTCAGGCCTGAATGCTAATTTATTTTGTCACAGCCTAGAAACTTTGTTGATGTCAAAGACAATGCTGAGACACAGCCATTCTTAATGGATAGATTTTAATTTTTTTTTGTACTTTAGCATGGCTAGCATGATGAAAAACAGAAATTCAATCAACTGATAGTCATTCTGTCACCGAGTCACGGGCAGAGCAGCCCCTCTGCAGAGCAATCTATTGGAAAAACAACAAAGAATGAATCATTAGCATTTGCATGAATGAGTTCATATTGATGGACTGATGATATATGAGATTGTATTCTCAATTGCCTTTGCCAGCATCATTAATAGGAATGCCAATATACTGGCATTCCTAAGTACTAAGTGATTGATGTAAATTGCAATATAAATGATAGTTGTTTTTGGATCAGCTTTTGGCCTTATAAATTATAATACCTGTCTGGATATAAACTGTTCAATCAGTGTTCAATTCAAAGGCATGTGATCAAATAAGCATTAGCTCAGTGTAAAATCAATACCATACTACGACTGGCTATCTGAGTCGTGTAAAATGTTCAGTGAACTCAATTTCAATTGTATCCTCTATGTTGCTTTCTGTGAAGACTGTGCCTTTTTCTTCTTAGTCAGACCTTCAGGATCGAAGATGATTTGCATCCTTTCCAGTTCAATGGGTTCTGAAATGGCTGATAAATCTAGTGTACAATCGGCACACTCTGACACATGCAGATCATGTGGTTCTTTAAGGATTGGGTGCATAAATTACTCGGACATTTGGGACAAGGCTGTGGTTTCTGCACATCCCCAAAGTCACTCGATGTGTTTGGTGCTGAATAAGCTCTCTTCACTTTAGGCTTTTACATGCTAGGATCTCACACAGGTGGTGGGGATGTTTCAGGGATACTTTGGGAGCATTTCTAAAGTGTTTCTGTTGTCACCCTGCCATGACAAAGTTCCAAATAGTTGCTTCAGGAGGCTGCTGTCAGGCATAATTATCAACACCTCCTGTCCAGAGAAGCTTATTTTGAGTGAAGGACATCTCAAAGCTGGGGAAGTTGGTTTGGAGCAGGATACTGTTGTTTGATAGCCTTTCATGCCGCTGGGTTTGGAGGATCTCGCAAAGGAACCACTAGCAATCCTTCTCCAGTGCTTTGGGTTTCCTGCCATTGGTTCTTCAACTTTCAGGAAGATATGGGAGCACTGCTTGATAAACCATAACCTTCATGTTGAAATCCTGATCCTCAAATACTCTTGTCCTTAGTCAGACAAGCCTGAGCTGGCACATTGGATGTGATGATAAATTTTGCCATCAATGGCTACCTTGGTCACAAGAAGGCTCTCAAGATACGGAAAGTGGTCAATTGATCTCAGTCATCAGGGACAGGAGTTGTATTGCAGGAGCTACTTGGAACACGATTTCGTTTTCAGAGTGTTTTTTTTAGTGACAGACTCATATTCCATGTGCTTTGGAGAAGGAGTTGACAATGAGCTAGAGTTCAGTTTCAGTGTGAGTGCATTGATGTGAATACACGATTTTATAAGATGGTTATGTTGAAATGCTCCTTTTTACTTAAAGAGAAACAGAATGCCCTGGAAAAGAAGAATGTTGCAAGTTTGTATTTGATGTAGCTGTTAACATGTCAGATGATGCTTACTCTAGAACCGGGGATCCTCAGTTGTTGGTGTTTCCATTTATCTGCTTCCCTTGTCCATCTAGATGGAAGAGGTTGTCGGTTTGAAAGATACATCCTTAGGTGCCATGGTAAATTTCTGCAGTGCATCTTGTAGATAGTATACAATGCTACAAAGGTGCATCAGCAGTGAAGAGAGTAGCTGTGTATGAATGTGGTGCCAGTTAAGCAGTTTGATTTGTCCTGGATGGTACCAATCTTTTTGAAGGTTGCTGGAGCTCTAGCCATCTAGGCAAATGCGGACTATTCTGTCTTACTGAATGCACCTGCTATTTTTCACATCTGAACATAGAGTACAGTATTTTTCCTTGTGCAGCCTTCCAGGATTCCAGACAGTCAGTTCAAACAAAACCCTTGATGTAGAGAGAAGTAAATTGAAATAGAACAGCAGTTACTGTAATCCACAAAGGAAATGATTAATTTCTGTGTTAACAACCAGGCAGAATGCTGGAGGAAGATTGTTCACTCGTTGAACACGACCCCCAAGGATTTAAGGACACTGAAAGATTCACCTTGTTGAGGCTGGGAAAAGAGATCACTGGAGTCGGCCTTACTAGTGAAAATCATTTTGGGAATTCTCAGACAATTGACAGAAGTAGTCATGGGAAACTAAAACTCACCACAACGGAGAGAAAAAAACCTAATGGGCTTTGGATTGACTGCGGGCTGTTTCCCAAAAAACTAATTTAGACTGATTAAGACACTTTACATTAAAATTACTGTTTCTGGAGTTTAGAGTATTAGTCACCTAATGAGTAATCATCAGTTGATAGTTGATTTTAAGTTGGTTATTAAACTAAATGTCTTGAAATCTTCTGTAATTCCTTTAAAATTGATCATTTCAGATTAATATTTTTTGTTAAGAAAAGGTTTGTCATGTCAACTGGCATTGTAAAAGGACATATAAGAAATAACTGCATACTGCAGCTCAATAACTAAAATTAGTGGATTTTGGTGGATTGAAGGCAGTGTCCATGCAGTTAGTTAGATGGGAGTGAGGTGCAATACTACAGTGAGAAAGGGGAGAAGAGGGTTGGTGCAATAACATAATCTTGTTTAATTCCAATCTTTACGGAAACTGGGTTTGTGATGATTCCATTGGTGAATATCACGACAACTTGCACTCTTGTGATCTATAGTAATTAAACATTATACAGAAAATATACATGTTATATAGGGACTATGAAATCTTTGCAAAATGGCAAGGATGCCTCTCAAGCAAAACGTTCAGAACTATTGCAAGTAGCTCGCATCCTTATCATCATGACCAAATGAAGTAGGTGGAAGATGCAGACAAATTTCTGAGGGCAGCTATATTTGCAGAAAATACTCCATAAGGCTCGATGCTTAACAGTCAAAATTACCAGTGCTGCTATCACTTTCCACTTCATTCCAGAACCATCAACTTTGGATAATGTTTAAAAATGTGGAAGCAAATCGCTATTAGCTTCCAATTGAATGGAAAGGATTTAAACTTAAATTACAGCAAAAAAAAATCGAAAAACTCGCAGGTCTGTAAAGTATTAGAAAGACAGGCAAGTTAATATTTAAAGTGTAGCCTATTTGCAGCAGTTCTGAACCATTTTGCTTCTGAGGTATCCGTCCAATGATGTAGAAGTTGCACAGTGCCACTGATGCATTACATACATTCTGTATCATATTCTGTTATCATAAATTACAATTTGCAATTATTTACAAAGAAAACTCTTCAGCCCCAAAAATCATGCTTTCTTCAGCCACAGCATGCTACGCTTACATAAATAAACAACCTCAATTTTTCACCCTGCAAATGGATTTTACTTATCTTACTGGGGCGCAAGAGATTAAGCAGGCAATATGGGCTACCTTGTGAACTTTTTGTTCCATTAGATCAAGGGATGCTTAGGTTTGCTGACTGCCTCTCTGTTGCTTTAATTCTGGCTTTGCATCATCCTTAGCCCTGTTTAAATTGCTTTGGTAGCCCTTAATTTCAATTGCTATAGCTGTAATTGACAGTGCCTGCCTGCTATGTCAATGATGCTTGATCTGAACTGTGAATACTTCCCGTAATTTTAAAGAATTCATTCATGGAATGCGTGTCACTGACATTTCTTGCCTGTCCCTAGTTGCCCTTGAGAAAGTGGGGGTGAGCTGCCTTCTTTAAACCACATTGCAATCCATGTGTTGTAGTTGAAACCACAATATCATTAGAGAGGGAGTTCCAGGATTTTGACCCAGCAACAGTCAAGGAACAGCAATATATTTCCATGTCAGGACATTGAGTGGCTTGGAGGGGAACTTCCATTTGTTGGTGTTTCCATTTATCTGCTTCCTTTGTCCATCGAGATGGAAGTGGTTGTCAGTTTGAACGATGCATCCTTAGGAGCAATAGTAAATTCCTGCAGTGCATCTTGTAGATAGTACACAATGCTGCTACTGAGCGTCAGCAGTGAAGGAAGTAGATGTGTATGAACGTGGTGCTAACTAACCAGGTTGCTTTGTCCTAGATGGTATCAACCTTCTTGAATGTTGCTGGAGTTATGGTCATCTAGGCTAGTGTGGACTATTCTATCACACTACTGACTTCAACCTTGTAGATGGTGGACAGGCTTTGCAATTGCTTACTGCAGGATTCCTTATCTCTGACCTGCTATTGTAGCCACAGTATTTATTAGGCCAATCCATTTCAGTTTCTAGTCATTAGTAACCTCCAAGATCTTGATAGTGAGGTCAATACTGTGATAGTAACTCCATTGAAAATCGAGGGACATGCACGGATTCTGTCTTGATATAGATGGTCATTACTTGGCATTTATGTGACGTGAATGTCACTTACCATTTTTCAGCCTAAAATTGGATATTGCCCAGGTCTTGCTGCATTTGGACATGGACTACTTCAGTATCTGAGGAATCACAAATAGTGCTAATTATTATGCAATCATCAGTGAACATCTCCATTTCTGACATTCTGGTGGAGGGAAGCTCATTAATGAAACAGCTGGAGATGGTTAGGCCTAGGACATTACCCTGAGAAACTCCTGCAGAGATGTCCTAGAGACTGAGATGACTGACCTCCAACAACTACACTACCTTCCTTTGCAGCAGCAGCGAAATTTCCCCATTTAGTCCATTTCTACTGTCACCGACCCCCACCTCTAAATTTAGCTCTTTGATTCATGTTTGAACCCATAGTGCAGGAGCTGGGTGGCCCTGGCAGAACCTAAAGTAGAGGTGATTGTTGTGAAGCAATTACTGCTTGCAAGCAAGGGGAGCAGCAAGTTTTGCAGCGCAAGTCTTCAGTACTATTGCCCAAAGTTTGACAGGGCCTTTGCAGTATCCAGTGCCTCTGGACATTTCTTGACATCATTGGCATGGTGCATATTGTCCTGACCGACACTTGTACTGTGAGCATTTTCACTCCATATGCATTGTAACTGGGTGGAGAAGTTATTGCAAATCAAATGTATTTGGATTTTACAAGACCATGATTCATGTTTTTGAGCCTTCAAATTATAACAGCCCACTAGATGTGGTTTCTATGCTTTCACTCACTAAATGATATTGACTTTGTCCAGCATGTGATCACAGAGAATGCAGTTCAATGTAGACACAATGAACGCTATGTTCTACCTAATCGCCAGGTACACACCTCCCAAGACCCCCAAACTAGATCTTCCATATCTCCTTCTACCTCTCACTATCACTGACAGGCCACCTCCATGCATATTTTCCCACTCCCAATGCATTTTTTAACTTATTCATTCACAGGATGAGGTTGTCACTGGCCTGGCAGCATTTACTGCCCATCCCCAATTGCCCAGAGGGCAGTTAAGAGTCAACCATGTTGCTGTTGATCTGGAGTCACATCAAGGTCAGACCAGAAAAGATGGCAGTTTCCTTCCCTAAAGGACATTAGTGAACCAGACGGGTGTTCCCAAAAATCAACAATGGATTCTTGGTCATCACTAGATTCTTAATTCCAGATATTTTTATTGAATTCAAATTCCACCATCTATCGTGGCTGGATTTGAACCTGGGTCCCCAGATGTTGTCTGGCTTCTGGATTAACAGTCCAGCGATAATACCTCTAGACCATTTCCTCCCTCATGTGGAGACTGCCACATTGAACTTGGCCTCCAGCTGTTCTTCCTGCCCTCTCAGCCCTTTCACTACATCTGACCAATGCCTACCCTCCAATGCTATTTGACTGAATACCATTCACCCTGAGTTTTCCTCCACCATTGCCCTTCTCCCCATCTCTGCACATACCGCTGCATTTTCTCCTTCCCTTTGCCCCCCCCCCCCCATTTTGTTCTCGCAGGTGATGCTCCCTGCCTGTGCATCCCCTTGAACAAATTGCCCCAGCACAAACCTCACTATTGGATGTGGTTCGGAGGAACATGACTCAGTTGAAACCTGGAATTCATGTGTTTTGAGGATGGGTTGGAGAGGTTAGACTTACATCTATTTGAGTTTTGAAGAGGGATGGATGCCTTGATTAGAGTGTATAAAATCCCGAATTCTCTTGACATAGTGAAATTGGAAAGAATTTGTCCTTGGTAAGTCCAGAACTAGGCAGCTCTGCTTTAAAATGATAGTTGATCTTTTCGGAAAGAGATGAGGTGAATATTTTTACTGGATGGTTATGCAAATTTAGACCTCACTGAACAGTGTGGAAGAGGGGTCATTGAATTTTTTTAAGGCAGCCATAACGAAGAGTTTTGTTGTCTAGGATGGATGGAAATATGAAATTTGAAACACAAACAAATAGCCGAATCTTCCGAAATGATGGAGCCGGCTTGAGGGGCTGAATGGCCAATTTCTGCTCTTACTTCATATGCTTGTAGGCTTTTCACCATTTCTATAAACAATTTCAATGTGAACATAGGACTAATTTTGCAGACACCAAAATTGTTGGTGTTGTGGACAGCGAAGACAGTTACCTTAGAGTACAACTGGATCTTTATCAGATGGGCCAATGCACCAAGGATTGACTGATGGTGTTTCACTTAGTAAATGTGAGGTGCTGCATTTTGGAAAGGCAAATCAGGGCAGGAGTTACACACTTAATGGTAAGGTCCTAGGAAATATTGCTGAACAAACAAACCTTGGAGTATCGGATCATAATTCCTTGAAAGCGGAGGCCCAGATAGACAGGATAGTGAAGAAGGCATTTGGGTGGCTGGCCTTCATTGGTCAGTGTATTGATTCTCAGAGTTGGGAGGTCATGTTGTGGCTGTACAGGACATTAATTAGGCCACTTTTGGAATATTGCGCGGTAGTCTGGTCTCCCTGCTTTTGGAAGAATGTTATAAAACTTGAAACGGTTCAGAAAAGATTCACAAGGATATTTGAGTGTTGGGGGTTTTGAGCTACAGGAAGAGGCTGAATAGGCTGGGGCTATTTGTCCTAGAGCATCAGAGACTGACGGGGACCTTACAGAGGTTGAGAAAATTACGAGGGGCATGGATGGAATGAATGGACAAGGTCTTTTCTCTGGGGTGGGGGAGTCCAAAACTAGAGGGCATACATTAAGGAAAGATTTAAAAAGGTCAACTTTTTCACGTAGAGAGTGGCGTGTGTATGGAATGAGCTGCCAAAGTGGTGGAGGCTGGTACAATCAAGTTTAAAACGCACCTGGAGGGGTATATAAATAGGAAAGATTTGAGGGGTATAGGCCAAATGCTGGTAAATGGATCAAATTAATTTGGGATATCTGGTCAGCATGGACAAGTTGGACTGAAGGGTGTGTTTCCATGCTGTATAGCTATATAGCTCTATGCCTCTAAATGATCACTTATTTGGTAACAGTCTTCTTCTTTGCCCCTTGAGTAAAGGTGCTTTTTCCATTCGTTACTTTTTAATTCTGATATGTTAGTCAAATACAAAGCCAAAACATTTCCAGCCATTTTTTAAAAATCAAATGAGCCCTGCACAACTTCAACTACTATGTTAAAATCTAATTATGTCTTGTAGAAATTAAATAACCTTTGATCTATCCAAGCATTGTAAGTATTTTTACTATAAGCGATGAGATAGCTAGCAAGAACTGATAATTTGCCTTTCAATTCAGCCACAAACAATATTAATAGAGGTCAAAACGACTTTGAACCAGAACCAATTGCCTAATATCAAAAAATCTAAATGCTTTAGGATTATTGTGCAAGGATTAATTACTGGAATTTTATGTTATCCACAGTTCATTCCTGATCATGCTCAAGCAAAAAGTACTATTAAGAGAGCTTATCACTACATGCCTACTATGCAATTAACCTTTAACTTTCATTGAGCTACTGACTGGGAGCCTGCTGCAACAGAGTGTATGTTGACTTGAAATTAATTGCAAGACAACTTCTACATTTTGAAAGTACATTACGGATAAGGAATATATCCGAAGAAGGATAGGTACCTTTGATTCTGGGCTCCTGCTAGGCCACGCTCTGATCTTGCAGTTTTAAACAGACAACCAAACACAGTGTGTTAAGCTAACATGTTGTCAGCTTTGTTAAATAATCAGTGGGACATTAAAAACCAGCTGAAGGTTGATAGAATATGTCTGTGAAAACTCTTTAGACTATAGCAGATGAATAATGCCCTCTTTCTGATTCAATGGGAAATAATTGTCCGACTGAGATCACCACCACGCTTCCTGTTTGAGCCACATACAAGAATTTAAGTTAAAACTGCCCTACACACACTCACAACACACATAAATGTTCTTGATTGTTTGTATTGAATTTACAAATATCTACCACAAATCTAAACTCAAGGAGGTGAAGCATTAGCAGTGATGATAAAAAAGAACACTTTCATATTTCAGTTCACCTAAACTCAAAGTTGAAAAAACTCGTACCTGTACGACATAAATGTGAATATTGGTTCAGCTGAGAGATTTGAAAAAGGTTGGGCTAGATGGAGTAGATTCAGGGAACTCACAAAAGTGAGAGGACATTGACTTAAACTGATGAGCAAATGAGTTGTTCTGGTCTGGAATACACTGCCTGGAAATATGGTAAAGGCAGGTTTAATTAGGGCACTTGTGAGGGGGTTGGATAATTATTTGAATAGAAATGGCATGCAGGGATATGGGAATAGGCAAGAGATTGCTACTGGATAATAGAACTGAATGGTGTCCATGTGTGCCATAAACATTCTGTGATTCCATGATATTGAATCACATGCTCAATAATGATGGCAATTATTCATTGATTTTCAACAGAAATGTGATTAACATCTGGATTTCCAAATAGCCATACGAGGCTGCTTTACCGTGTCCCTCCTTACAGGCACTGTTGTCCCCCCCTACACAATTGTTTTACACCCCTGCCCTGAGCCTGCAAGAAAGGAGTCACGCAGGAGGGTCAGGGACACCCTGGCACTAAGTGGGGTGCAGTGTAAGACCACATCTGTGATGGTTATCTAAAATTCCAGGGGGACAAGTTGTCAGGTAAAAGCTCATGTAGATGGGTTAAGAAGGGACCTGGGGAGGTGTGAAGCCTTTAGGGTGTACAGGAAGGGGATCTGGATGCTCAGGACCTCACTAGCATATAGAGACGGCAGCTGGAAATCACTGCGTGAAGAGTGCTGGCTGTCACTTTACAATTTGCAGGAAATCGAAGCTCCACAGTTGGAAAGAGCTTGATTGTAACCTCACCCAAAGTAGATGGGTAAGTGTCATGACCTGTGAGAGAGGGAACTGCAATACCCATTGATGTAGGCCCTTTAGAGGGAAAAAAAAACACCACGCACAGACCCATGCACTTTACAGGCCACAGATGGCTACCTATGTGCTCTACATCTTCTGCCCCAGATGTTTGTGACCACCTCATTCACACCAAAACCATTGGACACAGAGGTCAGGGCATGAATATGGATATTGTCAGATTTGGGGCGATTGTGTCAGCAGGACCTCATGACCTATGTATGTGCTGTTCCTCTTGCTTCCATTGAATTACATTGAAAGCTATGAGTGCGCTGCAAAGTGCAGCATTAAAGTGAATAATAATTGTATATTAGGTAAGCTTTCATGACCAAATTGTCACCATCTTCTTTCTCTCTGTCACATGTGAATATAGCAAACTGCATGTAAATGAAGTGAGGTTAAAAGATAATGAAATATAAATGAATAGAAACGGGCCTCTCTCAGCTCATTAGTGTCAGTCTGGTCTCACTGTTTAAACATTGGTTGAAAAATGAGATGTTTCTTCCTGATTTCAAGAATCTCAATTTTCCAATCTCACCGTATTTTCACAACTGAACCATCAATTCCTATATCATTCAGGGGCTGGGAAAATTCAACCCACTGATTTTACAGGATGAATTCACCATAATTTATTCATCAGTTTCTGATGTGTGCCTTGGCTTAAAACACCAATGATACATTAACAAAATAATTTCTATACTTACTATTCTGTTGTGAACCTTCTAACAATTTCTGACTGGCTGAGTGGAGTTGAAATTTAATTTTTTTTAAATGTTGATTTAGTTTATTTAATTGGGCAGTGTTATTGTGAGATGCTGATTTTATCTCATGCATAAAGAAGAATGTCTTAATTCACTTGCAACTATGCGGCTGTTGAGTCATAAAGTCATCATGACCTGTAAGAAAAATTCCATTTATGTCAGGGCTATTTCTATGAAAAGGTATCTGAGTGCTTTACGATTTGGAATGAAATCCTGAAGAGTTCTAGTATAACAGAAGTAAATTTACTGACATGCATCACGTCTGATAAAAGTTCAGGTCATCCATCTCCTAAATTTACCAGACATGTAAAAATAATTAGTACACAAACAAATATTTAGTAACCTCATTGCACGAATAGAACTTTCAGCATCAAAATATTATAAAGAGTTTAAAGATAAATACTTGCCATTCTCTTCAAGTTGAATCAATCACTCTGTCAAGTGTTACAGAGGTATTTTCCTGACAATGCATTTAAGATCAGTCATTTGGTAGCACAGAACATGATTATTGCATCTCCACGGCAACTTATCCACCAGAGTCCAATTGCCAACGAATTAGCCCTCCCTTCTCATACACTACAGGTGTTGTCTTGAAAAGGCTTGGGCAAGATTTTCAGAAAATGTAAGCATATCTGTCAGGTTACATTTCACAAGGCTCAGAGCTCTTCAGAAAAATGGATAGGGGCCAAATGTCTTTTTTGAATTAAATAAAACCATGGGGGTCAGTTGTAAAGTTTCCATGATAGCGCTTTGGCCAATCAGAGTCAACTCACCAACCACCCTGCTACTTGATGTAAATTATTGCTGTGTTGACATTTAGCATTCATGTTCCTGTCCTTATCCATGCGACAGAAAAATCTTAGACAGCATGTCTTATTTTTCACTCAAAGGGTGGTCAACTAGCAGAATTCACTACTGTAGTCTCTGGAGGCTGGGTCACTGAGCATACTCAAGAAAGAGATTGAATCCTTTAACATCAAAAAAAATTATCAAAGTGTATGGAGAGAAAGAAGGAATTTGGCTTTGAGATAAAGGATCAGCCATGATATCAAATAGAAAGCAAACTCAAAGAGTCGATTATTTTACTTCTGGCAGTTTCTATGTTTCTGTCTTAGTGCCAAATGTAATATAGGTGTGCATAATATATTTTTGTTATTTAGGAAATTGGATTTGAAAGTGGAAGAGAAATGGATTTTAGCTTTTGTTCTGTGATTTTCTTAAGAGGGTAGTTCAAAATCATTTCCAAGATAGCACGTGATTTAAGTGAATTGGCTAGGAGTCTCTTTGGGGAGTTAATTGATGAAATGGTTACAATATTGAGTTCATGGTCAAGGACACCAAGCAGGTTGAGTTCAGAAGGAAGTATCAATATCAGCAAAAGTCAGCCTAGTTTGTGGTTATAAATTCAGAGCATAATCCCTGAATGAAGGATTTGATTTGTCTAGAAATCTATGTTTAATGGTTGAATAGACAGCAAAGGAGTTGCAAGTTACTTTACATCATCTGAAGAAGTACCTGGGAAGATGAGATGGCCAAAAGATATGTAGATCGATAGAAACATGAACGCGTACACTAGTTTGTTAGAAGAACAAGGGGACATGATCTATATGGGTTTCAGTAAGGCATTCGAGTCACTGCATTGAGTACAGGACATTAGCTAGGCTACTTTTGGAACACTGCATGCAATTCTGGTCTCTGTGCTATCGAAAGGATGCTGTGAAACTTAAAAGGGTTCAGAAAAGATTTACAAGGACATTGCCGGGGTTGGATGGTTCGAACTATATAATGAATAGGCTGGGGCTACTTTCCCTAGAGTGTCAGAAGCTGAGAAAGTCCTTGCGAGAGGTATATAAAATCATGAGGGGCATGGATAGGGTGAATAGCCAAGGACTTTTCCCTGGGATGGGGGGGGGGGTTCAAAACTAGAAGGCTTAGGTTACCTTAAGTTTAAAGTGAGAGGGGGAATATTTAAAAGGGACCTCAGGGGCAACTTTTTCACGTAGAGGGTGGTGCATGTGTGGAATGAACTGCCTGAGAAGGTGGAGGAGGCTGGTACAATTACAACATGTAAAAGGCAGCTGGCTGAGTATATGAATAGGAAGTGTTAAGACGGATATGGGCCAAATGCCGGCAATGGGACTAGATTTATTTAGGATATCTGGGTTGGGCTGAAGGGTCTGTTTCCATGCTGTATGGCTCTATGATTCTGTGACTCTATAACAATCTGCAGACTTTGAAGCGGCAATAAGAACAGTACTTAATGTCTATGAGATAGTCCCGGAAACATATAATTGACATTTAAGACTTGAAGAGAAAATCCTAATCAGACATTTGTAGGCTTTATAAGAGAAAAGCAAATATTGTGGGAATGGTGCATTCAATCACTGATCTCAGACAAGAAATGAAAATAGAAGGGAAATTATGATTATTGACAATTCCAAAATAATATTCTGGCAACTCTGAAAGATTTGTTTCGATGAGCATCAAGTAGTAAAGATCTGAGATGTGTCAACTGAGGTGGCACGGTGGCTTAGTGGCTAGCACTGCTGCCTCACAGCGCCAGGGACCCAGGTTCGATTCTAGCCTCAGGCGACTGTCTGTGTGGTGTTTGCACATTCTCACTGTGTCTGTATGGGTTTCCTCCGGGTGCTCCAGTTTCCTCCCACAGTCCAAAGATGTGCAGATTAGGTGGATTGGCAATGCTAAATTGCCCGTAGTGTTCAGGGAGGTGCAGATGAGGTGGGTTATAGGGGGATGGGTCTGGGTGAGATGCTGTGAGGTTTGGTGTGGACTTGTTGGGCTGAAGGGCCTGTTTTCATACTGTAGGGATTCTATGAATTCTGACAAATGCTGATGATATCTCATACAGACAGATACACTTAGGAAAATGGTCATATGTCAGTCATGAGGAAATTAAAGGAATAGTAGACGTGGGTTGGACAAGAAATCAGTGTCAGGGAGCAAACAGAAGGATGTTAAAATGTTAAGGGAGGAATACAAGAACACCTTGATGTGATGTTAAGACATTAATATGCTTTCATTGTTGCAAGGGTCAAAGAGTCATAGAAAAAGCCCCTTTAGCCCATCATGTTTGTGCCATTGAAAAACATTTACCTAATATTTCTAATTTTCCAGCACATAGACCATAGCCTTATATGCAATGCCATCACAAATGCACACCGAAATATTCCTAAATGTTATGAGGGTTTTTGCCTCTACCACTGTAACAGGCAGTGACTTCCAGATTGCCAGCACCCTTTGGGTTAAAAAAGTTTTCCTCACATCTCCTTGAAACCTTCTGACCTTTACTTTAATTATATGCCCCACTTCTCCCCCCAATTCCAGTCAGTGATCGTTCTATCAAGGGGAAAGGACTGGAGTTATTAAAGTTAGTTGCCGGAAATTAAATGGGAAACCGAATGCAGCAGTAGGAACACCCAAGGAATCCACAGAACCACTTGCATCATGAAATAAAATGCATACAAAAACTGTAGCTGTAGTAGCAGCTGAGCACATTCCCACCAAACTGCCAGGAAGAGGAGAAGACTCAGGACAGATAAGAACATTCCTCCTAGATAAAGAGAATCAGATATCTGAAGGGTTTGAATATTTTGTTTGAAATGGAGAAGTATCCCCTTTTTCTTCCATGCAAGCCTGTCTATTGTCTATAAAGATATTGAGAGCTGCTGGTGCAAGTCAGTCACCGGCTAATTATACAATTTGTCTTCCAAATGGTTTTAATCAAAGGTAATATGTTAACTGGAGAGAAATATAGTTATTACAAACTTGTCCCATTATACACAGTTGGTTTAAAAGTAACTTAACAAGTTCAGATATTGTAGTCAGAATAGAGTAACAAAGCCCTTTAGAAGGAAATAACTTTACCTTGAGAAATGACCTAGCTGGCTCAGAAATATTAGCCTTCTTGAAAGTAATGGAACAACCAACAAAACAACCTTCTGTTGCAGAAGGAACATCCTGAATTGTTTCCTGACTGTTATGACTAGATCTCAGGATGATGGAATTAGATAGGAAGAAAGGGAATCTATGAAAAAGAACATTTTTTTGGAAATTCATTTTAAAAAATTGAACAGAAAGGATAAAGGAAAAGCGAATGAGGCTGACATGTGTAGCCCATCGTCTTTAATAGAAATGTAACAGACAGATTTTGATTTGAGAGAGCTATATAAAACAACTTACTCAGAAATTGCATCAGAATCAATATCTGAGTGTTGTTACTTGCAAGTCAAGTGCAAATAGGAAATGGAGAATGCCTCAAATACAAACCAATAAGGAATGTGCAGATGTTTGAGTCTCAATTATATATTTATCAGTTACATAGGAAATTCTGACAAAAAGTTATTTAGGTTATTAGGAAAACAAAGGCTAAAATACAAAAACAGCTTTATTGGCCAGAATTTCTTAATGCTATGGTTAAATTTTATCAGACATGTCAGATAATGGAGAAACCACAACCATCAATTAAACTTGTGTCTTTTGATTTCAATACCAGTTTTTAAAGAATCATTTAACAGTCTTAATTGTTTGTGTAAACTCCTACCTGAAACCAAGACTGGAAATCTGTGTTTTCAACAATATTTAATGTTTCAACATAGTTTCCTGAAGCTGTACTACTGAGAAAATTTTGACAAAAACATGAGCAAAATTTAGTCCAATTTACTTTAAGATATGGATTACCCAAACAAATAAAACCAGCTGAGTTTCGAATTTTATGTCACAAATATTCAAAGTACTCATGAATAATTTGAGAGTACCACAATTTACATCTTGAGCTTATCATCAACAATCAGAAAGAATGTTGGAAAGTTGTCACCAAACTTTAAAGACGATGGTTAGACATCATTGTCATCAATGTTCGAATGATTGGAAAGGAATTTTGTTGTTAGTGTTTTCCCCTATGGATACACACAATGAGTCTACATAGTTCAGTCTTTTTGAACTGATGGACATTAGGTGAGAAATTGGTTAGAGAAATTAGAGGAATTAACTAGAGCTCAGACAATATACATGCAACGTATTTGTCATGTTTCTGTTAAAAAAGAATCAAAATGTGCAGGTTGTATTTGAAAAGCGCTCAGCAATCAAGGAAATCTAGAGCAGATTAAAAGACCAAAATTCAGAATGTTGTTTGGGATAAGGTGTTTGTATAGTCCTTGTGGAGCCACTGAAAACAAGTTTCACTGGAGCTTATCAAATGAGAAAGGAACTCAATGACATAATTATGTCGTGAGCATTTCAGACAGCGTGAATAATATTTATTATGTCATATTAATATGTTAAAGTGATAGTGATTAAAGAGGATAGTCTGAACAGAACTGTGTTTGCAGTGGTGAATGAAATAGTGAGAGAAATAGAAAAGATCAGAACAATTTAAAAATGAATCAGAAATTGAAAAATCAAAAATTAACCCTCTAGTGATTGGATAATACAGAGGCATTTATAAATATATAGAGAATATTATCCCATCTTTAAGGAAACTATTGAACTGATTTACAAAAGTTAACCATAATCAAGAACTGACTTGTGTAAACATTCCAGGATAAGCATCTTTGGCTATAGATAATATTTATGTACAGAATGCATTACCCATAAAATAGCATTCTCATAGATTCAACTCAAAGAAATGAACTTAAGTGAGCAAAGAGATTAATTTCGTGATGGACAGTAATAGTACTGAACCAAGTTAAAGTATGTAAAGACTTTTTTTTTGCATTTTTGATCGTGGATTGAAAGAAGAAGAGAACAATTTAAAAAGCTAAGGATTGTTGAAAGATGATTGTAGATTTTAAAAGCAAGTTACTTGATACTCGTCATAAATATTGTTTACACAGCTGCTTGTGTAAGCAGCAGGGAAAGATCTAGATGCAAGTGAGTTAAAGCCAAGGATGGGCATAAATGGAGATTTGAAGGGCAACAAGTAGCTGTGGCATGGTAACCCGTTATCAATCACAAATGCCTTCTGCTTGCAAACAATTTTGCATTTAGCTCCTATATTGCCGAATAGCTTATAGGTGCAAATGTTTGAAGGAAAAGCCACCAAACCACTAGAACAGAAGGAATGGCTTTTGCTGCGCACTTAAAGACATTTCACATCTGAAGTTAGCCAGTTTATTTACTGTCATCAGTTCCTTTATGGTGTAGCTTTTAGTTAATAAGTCAGAGACATTTATAAATTTGAAGCAGTCGCCCTGCGCCTCCTGAAAACAAGTGAAAGTACTTGGAGGAAGAAAAATCAAGAAGCAGCATTCTGATCAGCAAAAGGATGATCTTAGCAAACACTGCGTCTGAGTGTATGTTTATAGGTTGGAGAAAATAACCAGATCAGAGTTTTAGCCAGTAAAGTTGTGTACCATAGGCCCACGACTGTTAGTCTGTGGTTAGAATCTATTTACTTGTAACAAATACTACTCTCTTGTTAGGTACAGAAACCTGACCTGAGCTTTCTGTCAACGTGGATGTAAGAGACAGGCAAATTGGGAAATTCTGCATGCTTCTTAAAAGCTTTACCCCTTGTGATATCTCTGGAAAATGTGGGACTTGATTTCCAGAATTATCCAATGGACCATAACAAATAGCTGAATCTCACCTAGGGTGATGGTGTCAAAAGTGAATTGATCATAAAGACTAGGTCTCAACTATCGCAAAGTTAATGTGGTAACAAAGGTGGAATCATATCCAATTCCCTTATTGGATGATTGTATTGACGGGATTGGTAAAACATAATTTACTATGAAAATTGAGTATTTAAAGGAATACCAGCAAGTTCAATTGACTGAAACAACTAAAGAAAAGTTTAGATTTTTTAACACTTGCTTTATTTTATCAATGTAAAGTCATGTAGTTTGGAAGGTAAAATGCATCAGCAAAGTTTCAACTTTTAACTGACAAAGCTACTGAAGATTGCACAACTGTGTTGTCTCGATTGATTATTTGGTTGTGTTCAACCTAACCTGGATAAAACATTTATTACACTTGACAAACTATTTGATCAGTTAGAAAGAGTTAATTTGGTCACAAATTTGATTAAAAGTGAATGTGCCAAAGAAAAAAAATGGCATATTTGAACCACACTATGGGACAAGGCCAAGTAATACCTAGAGAAATAAAATTAAGGGATCTTTGGTTTTTCATGCCTAAGCCAAATTCTGTGATAAATTGGCATAAGTGAATTTTATCCAAGCTTCATTCCGAATTTCAACGCTGTAGCATCTTCTTTGACAAGTTTATTAAAGAAAGACAAGAATGTAGAATAGGCAAAAGAATATCAGAGTGTCTTTGATGGTTTTAAAGTTAAGATGGCTCTCAAAATGACCAATCAAGTATTTTTGCAGGAAATGAAATGTGTATCAGCAAGAATATTAAACAGTGGAGATAAAGACATCAGAGCCAGGTATTAGTTCTACATCATTTGAAATCTACACATCAAGTAATTCTACAATGACCTTTATTTCTACAGACTAATCGTTTGTTTTAAGTGAGATTTCATAATAAAAATCTGAGAGTGGTTTCACCGGAGCTTAATGCCACAATAACCGTATCATTTAAAAATGATTTCTCCAACTGAGAAAAAAATAGGATAGCAGATGCCTTGCCTGGAACAATTATGAAAGAAAATTAACATTGTCATCAGAGTAGGCTTGTGTAAAAATATGATTGTTATGAGAATTCTTCTGTACTTACGTCAATATCTTAATGCTGTCAAAATAATATAAAATTAGTGATCAAATGATATTGTCAAAGCAAATTACAATGCCTCTTAAAGGTACCTTTGTTTTTTGAAAGGGGTAGTAATGATGTGTATGATGAAGTTTTATAATATATTATTTGGGAAATTGGATTTCAATATAGAGGAAAAGGGGTTTTTAGTTTTCAGGTCTGTGTTCTGTGATGTTCATTCGTGTTTTTTAAGAAATCAGAATTCATTTTTTAACAAAGTTCAAACATCATTCCCAAGAAAATTGGTGACTTAATTTAAATGACTAGCAATCTACCTCGGGTAATTGCTGAATTGTTGACAAAATTGTGTTTTATGATATAGAGCGAAATAGTCAAGAGTCATTAACTGATTGAGTTTGGAAGAAAAGATTTATATCAGCAGAAACGTTTCTACATTGTGAACTTCTTCCAACTTTAAAGAATTTTTAACTAGCATACCAAGGAAAAAGGCTGGGAAAGGTCCTAAATATTCTTAAGTTTCAGTGAGAAAAGTCAGTGGGTTAACCTGTATTTTATTGTTTTTGGGACTAACGGAAATAATGACATCTGATGAAATTGCAGAAGCTCTGAAAGAAAATGCAAACAAACTTGCAAATTGTGTGAGAAACTAGACAGAAAGAATTGGAGAGATACTTCATTGAGGTTGAGTGCCTGTAAATTATGTTTTTTTGGAAGCAAGGGTTTCTTCTGCTTCAGAAAAGATCTTTCCAGATTATCATAGTGTTGTTGTTTATTCTTTTGAGTGATGAGTGTAAATATGTTGTTTTATGAAAGGTGAAGTGGCAGCCTTATGTGAATATGTTCAGTGACTGACCACCACATTAACTCAAAAAATAATTGTCTATCAAGCCAGGTTTTACCATTGGCTGGGGTCATAACACAAGTGACAATTTTACTAATGTTCACTCAATAGGTTAGGAATCCATAGTAAAATATGGAATGCCAGTTTTTGATCCTGTCTGAGTATTACCTTCCACTAATTTTGGGCAGGGTTCAGACAAAGAGAGATGATGTATGACAATCAGATCTGCTGTAAAAATTGCCCATAATGTATAATTGTCCCTTGTTTTAGCCTATCTGTTCATTATTGAAATAAAATCTACTGCATCAAAGCTGATATTTGGTGGCGGGGGGGCAAAGACATGTGAAACACAAGTGTTTGGTATTTTATTTTGTTGGTTGCTTCTTGCGTTATGATTCCACACAGGATTTTCACTATGCTGAAGACAATGGCACAGAAAGGTGACTGCAGTATTAAGCAATCTAAATAGCTGTGATACCATTGAGACCCTTACCTACATTCAGAATAAAAGGCCTCTGCTACCTCTACTCTCAGATGTAATTCTGAAATTGCCTATCTGTTTCTGCCGCATGATTCAGAATTTGAGTTGTATTTCATTTTACTTTTTTCTGCAGGATGGAATGGGATATCTAAGAGTTACAGAAAATGGGCTTCGTTTGGAAGGAGAGTCTGAATTTCTTTTCCCATTGTATGCCAAAGAAATTCGCTCCAGAACGGTATGTAGTAAATACAAATAAACTATGTAATTCCAATGAAGTAAAATAATTTAATGTTAGACATTGTTAAGAGGTGTGAAATGTTAAACATTTTCAACCACATGTGAATCCAACTTGCAATTAGTACTGTCAGAGCTCAAGGACAACTTATCTTTAAATAAGAATAAATTTGATGATTTGATGCGTCCTTTGCAGAACTTCCTAAACTGGAAATACACATCAGAACATCTGGCACACAGCAGCGCACCCTATTATGTGTCTAATAATGGGGTGGTAATGGAAAGGGTAGAAAGTTTGAAGTTGACCTTGCTAATGTTGCATGAAATGTAATAATGGGTTTATAAGCCTGGAAATTATAGCTGATGATGTTATTGTACAAAAGTTGAACAGGCTTACATCAGACTCCTCTCACTACTATTTCACTGATATCATTAAGTGGACTACTGCCTACATTAAAGTGGTAGAGTGATGAACTGATATAAAGACATAAGAACAGAAATGGAGCATTCGGGCCCGTGAGCTTTTTCTGTATTCAGATTGATCATGGCAGACCTGTGCCTTAACTACATTTATCTGTTTTGTTGTGTTAGCCTAAATATACCCCAAAGTAAAACCTTTAAACATGTAAAATTTTCCCTGAGATGATTGAGAGTTAACCTTTTACAGCAGCCAATATTTTATAGTGGTTTATATTACTTAGTTTCAAACTATAAGTAACCCAGGATTTCCTACTGGCTTGCAGAGTTTTGTGAAGCTGAGTGTAAAAATCAAAGATAACAAAGTGTGGAGCTGGATGAACACAGCAGGCCAAGCAGCATCTTAGGAGCAGGAAAGCTGACGTTTCGGGCCTAGACCCTTCAACAGGAAAGCTTTTCTGATGAAGGGTCCAGGCCTGAAACATCAGCTTTTGTGCCCCTAAGATGCTGCTTGGCCTGCTGTGTTCATCCAGCTCCACACTTTGTTATCTTGGATTCTCCAGCATCTACAGTTCCCATTATCTCTGGTAAAAATCAAAGTTCACTAATTGGTCCAATCTTTCCAGGTTTAACTGGGAGCTTGGCTGGTGGTATGGTCATTAACAGTGCCATATAGACTAGCAGACTCTGCAAATATGCTTGACTCAAGAGATAACAAGGTGTAGAGCTGGATGAACACAGCAGGCCTAGGAGCAGGAAAGCTGACGTTTTGGGCCCTTCTTCAGAAAATCTGCTGTTTGGCCTGCTGTGTTCATCCAGCTCTACACCTTGTTATCTCAGACTCTCCAGCATCTGCAGTTCCTACTATCTCTGAAACGCTTGACTCAAGACTAGTTTTGTTACAAGAGTTGTCAGAGATGAGTTAGTAAGGTGTTTTGCAGGCAAGTAACAGAATTTGGAAATGCACAGTGCAAGTATAAGGGTGCTTCTCTACATCTCTACATTCTGTTATATGGAAGAGTCCAGCCACAGGGCACAAATGTTCAAAACATGCTCTGTCTGCCAAAGGTACTGATTAGAAACAAAGCCATTTTGTAGGTACAAAGAATAATATGCACAAAATAGAGACTGCATTTACCTTCGGTATTTTATGAATGCCAGAAATCATATTCCAAGGCAGAAAGTATTTAAAAGGAAGTGTGAGGACTTAATGGCCCATTTCTGCTAACAACTGTTTCGACATCTTACTGTAATTAGGTAGCTGAGTTGCCAATTTAATTAGACAAGAGCTTGAACTGGTAATGCAAAAGGACATCGTAATGGGACTCATTAGATGTTAACTTGGACTTATCCCCCAACTGCACTGTGCCCTTTTTCAGTGATCAATACATGGTTGTCAGCAGACAACATCTGCAAAATAAGAGCTTTAACTTCCATCTGCCAATCAGTTGGTGCATCTGCTCTGATGAGGAATCACTGGACCCAAAACATTGACTCTGCTTTCTCTACGCACGCTGCCAAACTTGCTGGCTTTCTCCAGAAATTTCTGCTCTTGTTTCAGATTTCCAGAACCTGCGGTTCTTGGTTTTATTTTAGTGCTTCCCATGTGTTTTGGCCAATGATGTGGAACAGGGGCTCATGAATTAACAATAGACTGGATCTGAAATCATGCATACAGATACATTTTGTGTGCATCCACCCCTTACTTGCCTAAAACCTATTTGAAGTTAAAATCACTGACGTTAAAATCATCTCTGTCGATCTGGATGACGATTTGTTTTTTCAACCAGAAACTTCTGTGACAATGCACATCAAAATTTTGGATGCATATTTCCTACAAATTTATGTCCTGACATTATGCCAAACCTCTGCAGAAGGCTGTAACTGTTTCACTGCATCTTCTGCATAATCATACCTCATTCTGGCATGACCTACAACTTTGAGAGACAATTTACAATTGAAATCATGCTTCATACCCTCGTTTTTCAGCTTTCTCACCACAGATCATTGTAACATTATGTGGTCCATAATCACGGATTTAAGTTGCTGATTAAAGGTTACAGGTTGCAAATATATCAATAAATATACATGCTCACCATTAACTTCCAACATTTCAAGGTGACTTTGCTACTTCTACATCTATATGACATGTTGAATACATCGTTCTGATCTGATCAAAGCTACACAACTGGTTGAAGACATATTACATGTAACAGATCTGTCTAAATAATTTCCAATGATTGTCGAACCGCAACTGTTATCATTGTGGTGATTCTCCGTCCCCTTATCTCATTACAATCTTTGTCTACAAATAGGCAAAAAACCTGAGTTCCCGATAACAATGGTGACAGTACTTAGTTGTGATGCCAAGCCAATGTTTGACTGAGTGTGTTTTCATGGAGACCTAGCTAAATTGAAATCATTGGAAATCGGGGAAACTCTCCATGATCGAAATCATACCAACCAAGCACAAAGGGAGATTGTTGTGGCTTGTGGACATCAACAGGGTTTGGTGTCATTCACAACGTCTAAAATATTGATGTTGTCCATGCTCACATAAAACAAAATCTGGACAACTTTTAGGCTTAGACTAATAAGTGGCAAGTAATATTTATGTCGCAAAAGATCCAGGTGTGGCCATCTCCAACTAGATATTCAACAGGGTTATGATTGCTAAATTCCCCCATTGGGTTACCATTGACTAGAAAGAGAACTGGGCACTCTCACACAGAGGATGGTGGGAATCTGGAACTCATTGCCTGTACTGGAGGGAGAGAAAGAAACGCTCATAATATTTAAAAAGTATTTAGATGTGCACATGTGATGCCAAGGCTTACAAGACTATGTGCAAAGTAGTAGACAATGGGATTAGAATAGTGAGGTGGTTGCTTTTGGCTAGCGCAGATGTGATGATCTAAGGGGCCTTTTCCAATGCTGTAGACCTCTATAACTCTATGACTACATGGCCAACCATATAAATAGTATGACTACAGGAGCTGGTAAAAGGCTAGGAGTTTTGTAGTGAATAGCCCACCTCTTAACCACTCAAAGATGAGGTATATACAAACATCGGTGGTAGTTTATGGGTGACGTGAGTGTGACTGTCTGTAATATCAAAGCAAAATTTGACCAAGTATGGTATAAGGGAGACATAGCAAAACTAGAGTCTACAGAAATTGGAGGACAAGTCTTTCTTGTTTTGAATCCTATGTCACACAAAGCAAGATGATCATGTGGTTGCTGGAGGTCAACCATCTCATTCTCAGGACATCTCTGTAAGAATCGCTCAGGGTAGAGTCCTAGGCCCTACCAAACTCAGCTGCTTTATCAGTGAGTATCCAGCCATCATAATGGTAGATATTCGCCGTTAAATGAACAATGTTTGGCACCACTGTATATTTTTCGGGAACAAAAGTGATCTCTGTTCGTATGTAGTCAATTCCTATCCATATCATTCATATGATCATGTGTAACAACATCCAGGCTTGGACTGACAAGTAGCAATTGACATTTGCGCCACACGAGAGCCTGGTAAAGATCATCTCCAATGAGAGAGAACATAACCAGTGTTCTCTGATCATCAAATGACACCACCGTGGTTGAATTTCCCAGTAACAACAACCTGCAGGTTACCATGAATCAGAAATTGAACTCCACCAGTTATATAAATACCACGGATGAGGTCAAAGGCTTGGAATTCTTCGGAGAGTAAATCTCTTCCTGTTTTACCAATGTCTGTTCACCATATACAAAGTTCAAGTCAGGATTGTGATGGAATACTTTCCATTTGCATGGATGGTTAAAGCTCCAACAACATTCAAGAAGGTTGATTCCATAATGGACAAAACAGTCCTTTTGACTGCCACTCCATCTACCATCATCAATATTCACTCCCTTCTCACTAACATACAACAGCAGCAAATGTGCATCAACTACAAGATGCACTGCAGTAAATCAGCAAGGCTTCTTCAACAACACGTTCCAAACCCATGAGATCTAATGTCTCAAAGGACAAAGTCCCACATGGCAGGCAGGTCATGAAGATTAGGTCGCAAGGGATTCAGGGAGAGCTAGCTAATTAGATTCAAAACTGGCTCAATGGTAGGAAGCAGGGAGTAACAGTTGAAGGTTGTTTCTCGGACTGAAGGCCTGTGACGAGTGGTGTGCCACAGGGGTCGGTGATGGGACCTTTGTTATTTGTTATTTACATAAATGATCTGGATGTGAATGTATTAGGCATGATTAGTAAGTCTGCAGATGATACAAAGTTAGGAGGTATCGTTTGCAGCGAGGAACATTATCAAAAACTACAGAGGGATCTTCATCAGATGGGGAAGTGGGCTAAGGATTGGCAAATGCAATTCCTTACAGATAAGTGTGAGGGATTGTACATTGGAAAGTCAAACCAAGGTAGGACATATGCAGTAAATGGAAAGGTCCTGCCGAGTGTTGTAAAACAGAGGGACCTAGGAGTACAAGTACGCAATTCATTGAAAACCAGGTCACAGGTGGACAGGGTGGTGAAGAAGGCATTTAGCTTGCTGGCCTTAATCAGTCAAGGCATTGAGTGTAGGAGTTGGAATGTTATGTTACAGTTGTATAAGTCACTGGTGAGACCACACCTGGAGTATTTTGTGCAGTTTTGGTCATCCTGTTATAGGAAAAACATAGTTAAACTGAAAAGTGTGCAAAGAAGATTTATGAGCATGTTGCCAGGACTAGTAGGCCTGAGTTATAGGTATACGTAGGCCAGGATAGAACTTAGTCTTTGGAATGTAGGAGAATGAGGGGACCTTATTGAGGTGCATAAAGTCAGGAGGGGCATAGATAGGACAAATGCATATAGTCTTTCTCCTGGGATGGGGAATTGAAAACTACAGGGCACAGATTTAAGGTGAGAGGGGAAAGATTTAAGAAGGACCTGAGGGGCAACATCTTCACGCAGAGAGTGGTGTGTATATCAAATGGGCAGCTGGAGAAAGTGGTTTAGGCAGGTACAATAGCAACATTTAAAAAAATACATTTGGTTGGTACATGGATGGGAAGGGTTTAGAGGGATATGGACCAAATGTGGGCAACTGGAACTGGCTAAGAGGGCACCATGGTCAACATGGACCAGTTTGAGCCGAAGGGCCTGTTTCCATGCTGTATTACTCTACGACTCTGTGAGATACATGGGAACACCACCATCTGCAATATCCCCATTCTGACTTGGAACACTAAAACGTCCTTTCTAACACAGTGTGAGTGTCCTTACATGCCAATGACTGCACAGATTGAGGAAGGTAGCTCGCCGCCACTTTCTCCATGGCAATTAGGGATGGGCAATAAATGCCGGCTTAACCGACCATGTCCACATTCCTTGACAACTGTAAAAAAATCCAGCTAACAGTTGAGTAATGCTGGATAAAGTACAAAACAGTAAATCTGAGTTGCATGTAATGGGGTAATGCTGTATTAATGGATACTTTAAATTCCCATAGAGACTAGCAAACCTAATCAGCACTAATACTGCAGGGGTGAATTCCTGGATTATATATGTGATAGGTTCCTGGAACAGTACTTAAAAGATCCAGCTGGGGAGTGGGCTCTTTTACACTTTTGTTATGTAACAAGAAAGGATCAATTAATAACATTGCTATAGAGGAGCCTTAGGAAATGGCATTCACAACGTGATAAAATTTGACAATAGGTTTGAAAGTTATATAAATTACTCCAAAATTAGTCTTAAATTTGAAAAGAAGAAGTTAGAATGCGTGAGGACAAGTTAGAACAAAGAAAATTACAGTATAGGAACAAGCCCTTCGGCCCTCCAAGTCTGCACCGACATGCTGCCCATCACAACTAAAACCCCTACCCTTCCAAGGACCGTATCCCTCTATTCCCATCCTATTCATATATTTGTCAAGATGCGCTTTAAAAGTTACTATAGTATTTGCTTCTACTTCTTCCCCCGGCAGCAAGTTCCAGGCACCCACACCCTCTGTGTAAAAATACTTGCCTCAGACATCACCTTTAAACCTTGCCCGCTGCACCTTAAACCCATAGCCCCTGGTAACTGACTCTTCCACCCTGGGAAAAAGCTTCTGAATGTCCAATCTCTCCATGCCCTTCATAATCTTGTTGACCTCTATCAGGTCGTACCTCAACCTCTGTTGTTCCAGTGAGAACAAACCAAGTTTCTCCAACGTCTCCTCATAGCTAATGCCCTCCATACCAGGCAACATCCTGGTAAATCTTTTCTGTACCCTCTCCAAAGCCACCACATCCTTCTGGTAGTGTGGTGACCAGAATTGAATACAATATCCCAAATGCGGCCGAACCACGGTTCTATAAAGCTGCAACATTACCTCCCAATTTTTAAACTCGGTGTCCTGGCCGATGAAGGTAAGCATGCCATATGCCTTGTTGACTACCGTTTCCACCTGTGTTGCCACTTTCAGTGACCTGTGTACCTGTACACCCAAATCCCTCTGACTATCAGTACGGTTAAGGTTTCTGTCATTTACTGTATATTTTCCATCTGGATTAGACCTTCCGAAGCGCAATACCTCACATTTTTTTCCAAATTAAACTCCATCTGCCAATTCTCTGCCCAAGTCACCAGCCAATCTATATCCAGCTGTATCCTTTGACAGTCCTTATCGCTATCCGCAATTCCACCAACCTTTGTGTCACCGGCAAAATTACTGCTCAGACCAGTTACATTCTCCTCCAAATCATTTATATATTTAACAAACAACAAAGGTCCCAACACCGATCCCTAGGGAATGCCACTAGCCACAGCCCTCCATTCAGAAACGTACCCTCCCACTGCTACTCTCTGTCTTCTATGGCTGAGTCAGTCTTTTATTCATCTTGCAATCTCACCTCTGAGCCCGTGCAATTTTATCTTCTGTATCAGCCTGCCATGAGGGACCTTGTCAAAGGCCTTTCTGAAGTCCATGTGGACAACATCCACTGCCCTACCGTCATCGATCATCTTCGTCACTTCCTGAATAAACTCAACCAAGTTAGTGAGACATGACCTCCATTTCACAAATCCGTATAGCCTCTTGGTAATATGCCCATTGATTTCCAGGTGGGAGGAAATCCTGTTTTGAAGAATCATCTCCAATAATTTCCCTTCCACTGACGTAAGGCTCATTGGCCTGTAATTAGCTGATTGTGCCTGCCACTCTTCTTAAACAAAGGAATAACATTGGCTATTCTCCAATCCTCTGGAACCTCCCCCGTAGCCTGTGAGGATACAAAGATTTCCCTCAAGGCCCCAGAAATTTCCTCCCTTGCCTCTCTCAGTATTCTGGGGTTTATCCCATCGGGCACTAGGGACTTTTCTACATTATCGTTTTTCAAGACCCCCAATACCTCCTCCCTTTTGATCTCAACATGATCCAAACTATCTACACACCCTTCCCCAGGCTCATCATCCACCAAGTCCTTCTCGATGGTGAATATTGATGCAAAGTACTCATTTAATACCTTGCCTATTTTCACTTGCTCCACACAGAAATTCCCTTCTCTGTCCTTGACTGTGCCAACCCTCAGCCTGGCTACCCTCTTGCTCTTTATATATGTATAAAAAGCCCTGGGATTTTCCTTAATCCCGTTGGCTAATGACTTTCATGACTCCTTTTGGGTCTCCTGACTCCTTGCCTAAGTTTCTTTCAACTTTCCTTGATCCCTGGCCAGCAGGATTATTTTATGAACAGAGATCGGGGAAACTGGGCTTTATTTTCTTGAACTGAGTTGAATAATGAGAGGTTATCCCATCGTAACTTCCAAAATTCTTACATTGTGTAACAGGGTGTGTCTGGATAGGGTGTCATCCTAGGCTGGTGAGTTGCAAGACAAATCATCTCAGAATAAGAGACAAGCCATTAAAATGGAGATGGGTAGCAACTTCTTCATCGGGGGTAATGAGTCTTTGGAAGTCTCTGTCCCAGAGGGCTGTGGAAGCTCAATCATTGAGTATGCTTAACACAGAAACTGACAGATTTCTACATAGTAAAGACATCAAAAGATATAGGGATAACACAAGAAATTGACATTGAGGTAAATGATCAGCCATGATCTAACCAGACTATCTAGACTGAATGTGCTACACAATCTGCTATGTTCAATGAAATATGCCCCAAGTCTGGATGAGTGTAACTCCAATAACAGTCAAGAAATTCAATAATATCCAGCACTAAGTAACCGTCTTGATTGGCACGCCAATCATCACTTTAAATATTCAGTCCCTCCACCATTGATGCACACAGATGGAAGTATATACCATCTACAAGAGACAGGCAACAACTCATCAATTGTCTTCCAAACCTTATGACCCAGAAGAACAAGAGTTACAGATGCACAGATGCACAGGGCACCTGCACGCCAGGCATTTTCCCCATTAAGTTGCACATGTTTGAATTATTACCAGATTGCTGTTCCTTCACTGTGTCTAGACCAAATTCCTGTAACTTCCTTCCTAAATGCACTGTGGGTGCCCCTATTCAACATTGACTGGAGTAGTTCAAGAAAGTGGCTCACCAGAACTTTCACAAGTGCAATTAGGGGTGATCAAGAAATGTTGCTATTACCATCAATACCCACAGTCCGTCAACAAACATGATCCAGTCACTCACCTCGGGTGTAGAAATAGGACAAATGCCTATGATGCAGCAAACAAAGTTGAAGTTTGATTAACTGTTGCAATCTGAGAACAAAATAAATAAAAAGGTAAATACTTGTTGCAAATCAAATGTTAAAGGCAACAACAATGTCAAAAAATGCAATTTTTGAAATAACGCAGTGGAACAACTTGCTCCAGCTTCAAAAAAACATGACCTTGAACACTGTGCATTCTTTGTTTATGACTTATTGTTGCCGCAGAACACTGTGCCTGTCATTTCTTAGACAACCCTGATAAAATTCGAAGTCAATGAATCTTTCAGTGTTTAATAAGCCTCTTGTGCATCATTAGTGATGCAATGATACAAGCAGAGGCCAGCAGTCCATATTTATCTGTACAATACCTTCTCTGGCTTGCTATAGTGTTCCAGGGAAGCCCAACGCAAGCTGGAGGAACAACGCCTCATTTTCCACTTGGGGACCCTACAGCCCTCCGGACTCAATGTTGAGTTCATTAATTTTAGGGCCTAAACTCTACCATGTCCCAGCCCCCCACCCCACACACCAGGCCTTGTTACCACATAGCCTGCTATTACACATCTCCTGTTGTTACTTACTAACAGTCCCCATTAATAACTATTTACCCTCCCAGCCTGATCGTTAGCAACTCCTCTGTCCAACTGTCTTTCTCTCTTGTTGGGCTCTATCCTATTGTGTACTCCCTACCCCAGCCACCTCCCTATTTTCTGCATATAAACTGACGTTTTCCCAGCCACCATCAGTTCTGAGGAAGGGTGACCGGACCCGAAACGTTAACTCTGTTTTGTCCTTCACAGATGCTGCCAGGCCTGCTGAGCTTTTCGAGCAACTTTGTTTTTGTTTTTCATCTGTACAATCATAGTGCTGTTTGGCAGCCTGACTGTATGCCGGTATCCTTCTTGGCTGTCTTGTATTTTTGTGTATTTCTCACTGAAGTCTATCACTATTTCTACAGTATCACTTTACTTTCTTGGGAAGTTAATGTGATCACAACTTTTTTTTCAGAGTCCTTTCTAGGATCACTATCACAGTCTTGACAGTTGTTTGACCAGCAATGCTTTGTTCCAGTGCCAAAAACCGGCTTGATTCCTTCATATTTTTCCTTTTTATGGTGTTATATTTTCCTCTTGTAAGTTCAACTGGAAGCCTGTGAATGGAATGCTTTGATGAAAGTTTCCTTGAGCTCTGTCTGAGTCATTACTTGGCAGCTTTCCACTGATAAAACTAGAAACCCAAAATCCAAGTAAAACTGCATTCTGTGGCTGGGTGGGTGGAGCTGCTTAATCATTAGATCATTTATGTTTGTCTGTAATTTGACCGGGAGGCATGGAAACTTTTATGGGTTAGCTCTGTGGCATTATACAGTGAAACACTAGCATTCAAGTGCTGATGGAGTCGACTGGATGTTCTAGCTGTGGCTTAAATTCTTCAAATAAATCAGCTAGAATAGTGAAAATTCGACTTTCAAATTAAAGAATGAATTTTTCAGCTTCCACCAAGATAATGTGGGTTGTCCTTTCATTGCCCACCATTAAACAATTCCAGGAGGAATCAGACTGTCCTATCCCAATTTCAAAGTAAGGAATAATCACCTGGTTATTCTGTGTACCTGTCAGCATCTTGCCTGTTGCATACTCCTTACAATATAGTAGTTACTGCTAAAAATAAGCATCTTTCAATCTAAGATAACAAAGTGTGGGGCTGGATGAACACAGCAGGCCAGCAGCATCTTAGGAGCATAAAAGCTGACGTTTTGGGCCTAGACCCTTCATCAGAAAAGGGGGATGGGGAGGGGATTCTGAAATAAATAGGGAGCGAGGGGAAGGTGGACTGAAGATGGATAGAGGAGAAGATAGGTGGAGAGGAGAGTATGGGTGGGGAGGTAGGGAGGGGATCGGTCAGTCCGGGGAGGATGGACAGTTCAAGGGGGCAGGATGAGGTTAGTAGGTAGGAAATGGAGTTGCGGTTTGAGGTGGGAGAAGGGGATAGGTGAGAGAAAGAACAGGTTAGGCAGGAGGGGATGAGCTGGGCTGGTTTTGGGATGCAGTGAGGGGAGGGGAGATTTTGAAACTGGTGAAATCCACATTGATACCATTGGGCAGCAGGGTTCCCAAGGGGAATATGAATGTCTGTTCCTGCAACTTACGGGTGGCATCATTATGGCGCTGCAGGAGACTCAGGATGGACATGTCGTCTAAGGAATGGGAGGGGGAGTTGAAATGGTTCGTGACTTTGAACCATTTCAACTCCCCCTCCCATTCCTGAGACGACATGTCCATCCTGGGCCTCCTGCAGTGCCATAATGATGCCACCCGTAAGTTGCAGGAACAGACATTCATATTCCCCTTTGGAACCCTGCAGCCCAATGGTATCAATGTGGATTTCACCAGCTTCAAAATCGCCCCTCCCCCTACTGCATCCCAAAACCAGTCCAGCTCGTCCTTGCCTGCCTAACCTGTTCTTCCTCTCACCTATCCCCCCCTCCCACCTCAAGCTGTACCTCCATTTTATACCTACTAACCTCATTCCGTCTCCTGACCTGTCCATCCTCCCCGGACTGACCTATCCCCTCCCTACCTCCCCTCCCATACTCTCCTCTCCACCTTTCTTCTCCTCTATCCATCTTCGGTCTGCCTCCCCCTCTCTCCCTATTTATTTCAGAATCCTCTCCCCATCCCCCTTTTCTGAAGAAGGGTCTAGGCCAGAGACATCAGCTTTTATGCTCCTAAGATGCTGCTTGGCCTGCTGTGTTCATCCGGTTCCACACTTTGTTATCTTGGATTCTCCAGCATCTGCAATTCTCATTATCTCTTTTAATCTACTTCCCCATGCTCAGCCTCTACAAAAGGCAGTGCTGTAATTTGAGGAGGGTTCCTTGATTTCTGGGCTGTATTAGACAGGGGAAGGTTCACTTAAAGACCTTTTAGCAATTTTTAACTTGCTAAGTCTTTGATGCAGAAGACTTTTTCATCCTTTTGCACTCTTCACCTCACTAAAAGCATGTGTTCTTGCAGACATTGTGAATTTTACTTATTTGTACAGTAACATGCAGAACACAATGATTTTCCATTGAGTACACTCTTTCAATCTGCAACTCCTTGATGCTGTGTCTGTGGCAGGAGATGTGGCGTGATGTTGTCATCAGACTGTGAGACCATTTTCCTCTCCAAGAAAATGCAGAGATCACATTGGCACTGCATTTGCCATCAGATGAGAGCGATGCAGAAACAAGCACACGCACTTACTGTTACGTTGTGCAGAGTGAGAGGACAATTTTGTGAAAGGAAGGGTTTTTTTGACAGTTGTGAATATTTCAGGTAAATGGAACAGAGTATTCAAGATGTAAGGCACATTAGTCAGAATTTTAAGATGTTTCTAATACTAGATTAGTTTAAGGTCAAAATCAAAGCGACTGCAGGATTTTTTTTTATTCATTCAAGGGCTATCTGTCGCTGGCTGAGCCACCACCCGTGAACAGAAAGGTGGATAGCGTTCACGCATAAATGTGTACATATGTTAACATCAACACATTGAGATATTAAAATTCCTACATTTGAATTCACATCACATTTGTAACAAAGCAAATTGTCTATCCCTGACAATAAAATGTGAGGCTGGATGAACACAGCAGGCCCAGCAGCATCTCAGGAGCACAAAAGCTGACGTTTCGGCCCTAGACCCTTCTTCATTTGCTGTACCTGTATATTAACTTTCTATGACTCATGCACTGGTCTAATTCTAAATAGCTCAACAATGCCATCCTTGATTAACAGTGCTACCTTTGCCTGTCTTCGTATTCTTTATGGGTATTATAGACCCCTCAATATCGGATTCTATCCTTGTCATCATATGACAGTTTTTCTATAGTGGCTATCAGATCATGTTTATTGACTTCAATGTGCATAATCATTTAACTTACTTTGTTATAAATGCTATGTGGATTCAAATATAGGAATTTTAATATCTCAGTGTGTTGATGTTAACATATGTACACATTTATGCATGAACTCTAGCCACCTTTCTCTTCACAGGTGGTGGGTTGAGGTGTCAAGTACTTCGCCAAGAAGAATCAACATTAAAAACAATCTGCGATTAAGAGTCTAATGATGACCACATGTAATGATTGGAATCATGGCCATGTGGATCTTATTGACTATGAAATTCTTGCTTGGGATTGTTAACCTGGGCAAGTCAGGGAGCCCTGGCTGACAGATATAACAGGAGATTTAAAAGGTCTCCTCAGTGTATGGACTGGTTTTGAATTGGCTGTTGTAGCCTGTATGCAGTGCAGACCTAAATAAAGGGTGACTTTGTGAGGGGATGCTGGCCTCTGTGCAGTTATTTTGCCATAAACCGTTACCACTTGTTGGGAAAAAACTACCTGGTTTACTAAGGTCCTTTAGGAAGGAAGGTGCCAGCCTTACCTGGTTTGACTTCCATGTAATTGATGGGTCTAGGCCCGAAACGTCAGCTTTTGTGCTCCTGAGATGCTGCTGTGTTCATCCAGCCTCACATTTTATTATCTTGGATTCTCCAGCATCTGCAGTTCCCATTATCTCTGATTACAAATTGTCTATCCCTAATCACCCACAGGGTAGTTGCGAGTCAACCACATTGCAGTGAGTTGAATTACATGTAAGTCAAACCAGGTAAGGCTGGCACCTTGCTTGCCTAAAGGACCTTAGTAAACCAGGTAGTTTTTTTCCAACAATTGGTAACGGTTTATGGCAAAATAACTGCACAGAGGCCAGCATCCCCTCACCAAGTCACCCTTTATTTAGTTCTGCACTGCACACAGGCTACAACAGCCAATTCAAAACCAGTCCATACACTGAGGAGACCTTTTAAATCTCCTGTTTATATCTGTCAGCAGGGCTCCCTGAATTGCCCAGGTTAACAATCCCAAGCAAGAATTTCATAGTCAATAAGATCCACATGGCCATGATTCCAATCATTACATGTGGTCATCATTAGACTCTTAATCGCAGATTGTTTTTAATGTTGATTCTTCTTGGCGAAGTACTTGACACCTCAACCCACCACCTGTGAAGAGAAAGGTGGCTAGAGTTCATGCATAAATGTGTACATATGTTAACATCAACACACTGAGATATTAAAATTCCTATATTTGAATCCACATAGCATTTATAACAAAGTAAGTTAAATGATTATGCACATTGAAGTCAATAAACATGATCTGATAGCCACTATAGAAAAACTGTCATATGATGACAAGGATAGAGTCCGATATTGAGGGGTCTATAATACCCATAAAGAATACGAAGACAGGCAAAGGTAGCACTGTTAATCAAGGATGGCATTGTTGAGCTATTTAGAATTAGACCAGTGCATGAGTCATAGAAAGTTAATATACAGGTACAGCAAATGAAGAAGGGTCTAGGGCCGAAACGTCAGCTTTTGTGCTCCTGAGATGCTGCTGGGCCTGCTGTGTTCATCCAGCCTCACATTTTATTGTCAGGGATAGACAATTTGCTTTGTTACAAATGTGATGTGAATTCAAATGTAGGAATTTTAATATCTCAATGTGTTGATGTTAACATATGTACACATTTATGCGTGAACGCTATCCACCTTTCTGTTCACGGGTGGTGGCTCAGCCAGCGACAGATAGCCCTTGAATGAATAAAAAAAAATCCTGCAGTCGCTTTGATTTTGACCTTAAACTAATCTAGTATTAGAAACATCTTAAAATTCTGACTAATGTGCCTTACATCTTGAATACTCTGTTCCATTTACCTGAAATATTCACAACTGTCAAAAAAACCCTTCCTTTCACAAAATTGTCCTCTCACTCTGCACAACGTAACAGTAAGTGCGTGTGCTTGTTTCTGCATCGCTCTCATCTGATGGCAAATGCAGTGCCAATGTGATCTCTGCATTTTCTTGGAGAGGAAAATGGTCTCACAGTCTGATGACAACATCACGCCACATCTCCTGCCACAGACACAGCATCAAGGAGTTGCAGATTGAAAGAGTGTACTCAATGGAAAATCATTGTGTTCTGCATGTTACTGTACAAATAAGTAAAATTCACAATGTCTGCAAGAACACATGCTTTTAGTGAGGTGAAGAGTGCAAAAGGATGAAAAAGTCTTCTGCATCAAAGACTTAGCAAGTTAAAAATTGCTAAAAGGTCTTTAAGTGAACCTTCCCCTGTCTAATACAGCCCAGAAATCAAGGAACCCTCCTCAAATTACAGCACTGCCTTTTGTAGAGGCTGAGCATGGGGAAGTAGATTAAAAGAGATAATGAGAATTGCAGATGCTGGAGAATCCAAGATAACAAAGTGTGGAACCGGATGAACACAGCAGGCCAAGCAGCATCTTAGGAGCATAAAAGCTGATGTCTCTGGCCTAGACCCTTCTTCAGAAAAGGGGGATGGGGAGAGGATTCTGAAATAAATAGGGAGAGAGGGGGAGGCAGACCGAAGATGGATAGAGGAGAAGAAAGGTGGAGAGGAGAGTATGGGAGGGGAGGTAGGGAGGGGATAGGTCAGTCCGGGGAGGATGGACAGGTCAGGAGACGGAATGAGGTTAGTAGGTATAAAATGGAGGTACAGCTTGAGGTGGGAGGGGGGGATAGGTGAGAGGAAGAACAGGTTAGGCAGGCAAGGACGAGCTGGACTGGTTTTGGGATGCAGTAGGGGGAGGGGCGATTTTGAAGCTGGTGAAATCCACATTGATACCATTGGGCTGCAGGGTTCCAAAGGGGAATATGAATGTCTGTTCCTGCAACTTACAGGTGGCATCATTATGGCACTGCAGGAGGCCCTTGATCATATGTTCAGAAGTTTGGCAAGGGAATCAAAGGTTATCAGGCAAAGATTGGAATGTAGATTTCTAAGCACAATATCCACAATATCAGAGAACGGCAGAGCAGGCTTGATGGGTCAAAACAGCCTCCTTCTGCTCCTAATGTTTATGTTTATATGTTCTTAAAAATGACAGTCATCTTAGTGATATCACTTCTTATTAGCTCCTGGCTGGTTCTCTGAAATGTGAATCACTTAGAGAGGTGAGTACTATCTTTTCAGGGTTGCTCTTTGTTCTTTAAAATATAAGGGTGAAATGGTTTACCTCATTAGGCCATAGCAGACCAAATCACATTACTTAACTGAGCTGTGTTAAAACTGAGGTAATGAACTATCATATCAAATTATGCAAAATATACTCCGTAAATATATGAAAGTCAAAATAACTATAACTACAAAATTGATCATACAACCAATTGCAATGCAATGTATAACCTCGTTATGGACTCTAATTTATAAAACCAATGTTAAGATTTAGTAACGTCCTGGAAGACAAAGCTGTCCTTTAACATTTGCCTTTTGACAAAGCTATAGAATGAAACTGTTTGTTGTTTGCTTGTTTACCACTTGCTTCTCTTGACCTGAAGGTATCTTGCAAATCTCATTCAACACACAGACAGACAAAATGGTGTGCTGTCAATATTTTACTGACCACATTTCAAAAAAATGTAATTTAGTGACTTGATTGTTTGACCATTATTGCATGTAACCAAACTCAGTTTCTGCCTAAAGTTGACCCAGTTAACACTTTTTGATGCCTTTAGAGAAATAGCGATGACATATTAATTTAAATGTTCCGAGTTTCAATCGAATATTGGCTGCTACAGTCTTCGTGGCTTGCCTTTTCCCCCACGTGTCTGCTGCCGCATTCAACCTGTTGACCTCTCGTTCCGAGTCCTACTCTCAGACACTTTTCATTAACCTCTAACCCCACCCCTCCCAAGCAATATTCATGCTCTTTGTTGATACCTTTAAAGTTTCCAATGCTCATGTGCTCCTGACTCCCATTCTGAACGAGCCGTGAAGTCCTGGACTCAGCGAATGGTAGAAGTTTGTTGGCACAGTTAATTCTGCCTGCACTGATCAACTTCTGCCATTAGATGGAGCCTGATCAGGATAGTTAAAACTTTATTAGATACATTTAATTTTTGATTTCCACAAATTACTTTTAAACTGTATTTCTCTGTTTTAAGATTTATTTTATCTTTAAACTTATTTTATATACAAATTGTGTCTGTACACCATTTCAAACTTTATAATGTTTTAATGTTGCTTTCTATAAAGTTTCCGAAGTGAGTGTTTCTTTACTGTTTAGTGATTTATTTTATTCTTCAAGTTAGTTCATCATATGAATGGCCCAGTATTTCAACATGTGTGTGTATTTTACCGAGCAGAAATGTCTGCAGGAACCTAACTCTGGTCTTAACATTGATTCCTGGTAGAAAGCCACACTTCACTCAAAGCCACTTGATTTTAAAGTGAAATATATGATCAATTTTGTAGTTATGGTTATTTTGACTTTCATGTATTTATGGAGTGTAGTTTGCATGATTTTCATGAACACAACTATTATTTTATGTAAGGACTTTATAGGCAACAAATTAAAGAAGAATAAGCTTAATTCTACATAACGTGCAGGAAACACATAAAACAGAATGCCTTTCCGTAACCTTGTGAACTAACAGGCTCCTGATCGCTCTCAGTACAATACAGATAGAAGAAGCAAAATGAACAATTTGTAGGCACCAGGAAACCAATGCAGGACTTTACGGAAAACATTCATGTTTTCTGCGCTAACTGGTTAATTCATTTAAATTTTCCAGCAAAAACTTACCAATGATTGAATGAGGGAGCGGAGGAGACCAGGGAATAACTGAATAATGCAAAATCTGCTGAACAATGAGCAGCATTTCACCATCTCAAAGCCCTTCCTGCTTTGCCCTCACTCCTTGCCAGGAGTATAAGGCACATTGGTAGCTCCATTTGTTGAAAAAGCATCTTGGCAGCTTTCAGGTTATACCAAGGAAAAATTTGTGATTTTTAAAAAATATTACTTGATGGGTTGTGGTTTTCGCTGCATGGACTATCATTTATTCCCTATCCCCAATTCCTCTTGAGAAAGTGGTGGTGAGCTGCCTTCTTGAACCACTGCAGTTCATTTGTTGCATGTAGGCCCACAATATCATAACGGAGGCTTTCCAGGATTTTGACACAATGACAGTGAAGGAAAGGTGATGTATTTCCCAGTCACAATGATGAATTGCTTAAAGGGGATCTGTAGGTGGTGGTGTTCCCACGTAGCTGCCTTTTTTGTCCTTCTTGATGCTAATGATTGTAGGTTTAGAAGGTGCTGTCAAAGGACCCTTGGTGAATTTCTGCAATGTTCCTTTTAGATGATACGCTCTGCTGCTACTGAGCATTGGTAGTGGTGGGGACTGAATGTTTGTGGATGTGCTGCCAAACAAAAGAGCTGCTCATGTCCTGGAGTGTTGTTGGAGTTGCACGCATCCAAACAAGTGAGGAGTGCTCCTGACTCGTGCCTTGGAAATAGCCCTTTAAAACTATAACCAACAGAATGTATCTTTACTGATTGCCATCGACTCAAATTTTGCTAGGGCTCTTTTAGGCCACACTAGGTCAAATGTAGCCTTGATATCGTGGGCATTGACTCTCATCTCACCCCAGTTTAGAGGTTTTGTCCTTGTTAGAACCTAGGCTGTAATGAGGTCAGGAGTCGAGCAGCCCTACCAGAACTCAAACTGAGTGAGTATCGGTAAGCAGGTTATTGCTAAATAAGAACTGCTTGACAGCACAGTTGATGATATTTTTTATCACTTTATTAATGATCAAGATTAGACTGATGTAGCAGTAATTGCTGTGTGGATTTATGCAGCGTTTTGTGCACAGGACATACCTGAGCAATCTTTTATATTGTCAGCTAGATGCCAGTGTTGCAGGTGTACTGGAAGGGCTGGCTAAAGAGATATGTGTATTCTGTATGGCTGAATTTAACATTATTTTTACATCATAATCAGCCACTGAGTTATTGGTGATATCACCAGCATGTGATGTAATTTTCCAGGCCATAACGTTTAAACTTCACAGTTATTCTGGCAGATACTTTCACATGCTATTAATGTTTATACAGAGAAATTTTCCAAAAAGGGTAGAGTACACAGCACCACAATAAATAACACATCTGGAACATATTTTCCACAAAAAAGTTAACTATCATTTTAAAATAAGAATTAAATTAATAATGTTTATAGCACTCAATAGTTGTAGTAATGGATAAATGAGGTTTCCGTTGTAAAAGAGGGAATTTTATTTGAGCAGTTTAATCAAACAGTAATCGATTACATATTCTTGCAAATTGAACCTTTGAGCTTTTTCTAAAAGGTCTTGCCACTATACTTTATTAGCCACAGTAAACATCTTTTCGTATACACAGATATCTGAGCTGTAACACTAGAAAAGGAGATTTAAATAAAGACAAGTCGAAATGTGTAGTCTTTCGATCAAAGAGTGGTGTCTGTGAAACATATTCATGAAACAATACAAATCTGTTTTATATTTGGAGTTTTGTAATTGTAATTACAATGATAGATATCTGGGGTGATTTATATTGATAGATAAAACGTCAGTTTGGAAAGATTGCTGTGTTAATTGCATAGCGCTTTCTAAGTAAATCATTCTCAATTTAAACTCTCTGACTCTTCAAACACAGCACTTAATCCATTAATACACATAACAGTGGCATTCAGCAATCCCAAAATACTTTAGCACAAGTAGATCTCAAATGCCAATGCTCATCATGGGCTAAAGCTTGTCTGCTCTGAAAATTTTCTTTCCCAGACCCCAATTCCACACAAGTCAATGGTGCACTACAGGAGAAATCTTGTAGGATGCAGCCAGTTAAGAGGTTAGCTGCATGTTCAGTGTTTAATGAAGGGGGATATGGCTGTTCCCAAAGTGGGAACATTCGGACATTGTGGCCCACCCTAATGGAAAATAGTACTGTGATAGCAAGGAAGTACCGTGGAGGTTCAGACTGATGGATCATCGGGATGAACTGCAACTTCTGTTATTGTCCATGGGGCTGTTCATTGGTGATATCTGTGTCTGCTGTATTTTGTAAAAAAAAGTATGGAATAGACCTTTTTAAAGTTCTATACCTACAGTGTGGAAGCAAACCATTGCACCCACTAAGTCCACCACCAGCAGTCACCCAAGGATGGAATCAAACCCAAGTCCCTGGCAATGCGAGACAGCAGTGTTAACGACCAGGCCACCATGCCACCCAAAGTTGTGATATAGGAAGACAGTACCTCCATTCTAGAATATGAAAAGACCATAACAACAATTCTCTCTAGGTGTTTCCCCAAAATGGTGCAACTTTCATGAGTTAGATGTGTTTTTATTGTCACTTGGTATTACAGACCTTGAGTATTCCGAGAAAAAGAAGTTCAACCTACCACACTAGTTAGTAATGCAGCATATGAAAATCAGTGACGGTATCATGCCAAGTACAAAGGCCATACATCTCTGTGACTGGCAGATTGAATCATATCTTTTCTGATATTCACAACAGGCAGAGCACGAACAACTGAATCAACTCATGCTTGCAAAACCTACAACATAATGTCTGAAGAGATTTTACAATTGGACAGGACTCACTGAACAATTCCAAGTGTACTAAGAATTACATAAGCAACCAAATTAACCATCAGGCTCAGAACGTGGAACACTTATCCTCGCCAGAAGCTACATTCATATTCAGGAAACTATCAGCTTTGGTCAAGAAGAACATGTCTGGAGCTGTGCCAATTCTGAATTAAATACAAGAATAAAGACGATAGCTCCTTGGTGTATTGTCCATGGCAATGCCTTAACCAGACAGAATAATTTGCATTCTCTTCAGTACTCTTTTCTCATGCTGTAGAAATTGTGGTTCATCTGAAATTTGGCATTCTTGCTTCTTTACAGATGTCGCAGGGCAAAAATGATCCAAAAGCATGTGTCCCCTTGCCTGACTCATGGTTTAAGCCACAACCAGTCATTTCTGTCTAATGAGAGAGCAGTCTTGTGATCTGATAAGGCTAAGGTGACTTTACCTCATCTTCATCAGTGACACTCAAGTTAATATTGTGTTCTGCTTTTTCTACTTCTATAACCGTGTGTGATCTGCACAGCATCAATTCGACCGATGGTATCCCAATTCACCTTGTACCTGTGGATTTATTCTTCAGCCTCAAAATGAGATACTGTCCATTTCTGTAAGCTTTTAAGTATTGAAGAGAACACTGTTGCATGCATGATTTCAATCTGCAAATGTGAGCAATTACTTTACATTCTGCCTCCACCACAATCCTGCCTTTATGGTGAACTATCGCCCTTTATGAGCTTTGTAATGTGGAAGATTAAACATACTGTCAGACCATGTCTCAGGAAACAAATTACTAGACAGATTTATTGAGCACTAAATAGGTGGATGAATCAAATTAAATACAGCCAATAGTTTACATCAATTACTTATTACACTTCTCAGCACCTGCAATGACATTTTGAAACAGAAAGAGCAATCATTCTGGGATTAAAACCAAAGTTGCTTCAGAAAATGGTTATTATGCAGAGGATCAATGGAAATTCAAATCTACATTGCCCAATCCCCCCACCAAGTAAATCCCCACCAGACAAAATCCAGATAAATCTCCAGTTCTACATTTTGACAGCTTTTCGGATAAGCTGACTTAGCTGTTCCTGAATAGAGCACAACAATGTAAATTGATGCAAATGAATAGCCTACATGTCTGCAGTCAGATTCCCTGCTTTAGCACCAGGTGCAGGTCAGGAATATACTGCTTCTATATGAAGCAAGAATTCTAACTTCAAAAACATCCATTTAGGTGTGTTCTGCCTTAGATGTGCAGTCTATCCTTTTGAGAAAATGGCAAAAGACATTTCACCCTGTCACTTTCAGTATGAAATGGTTCTTCAGCTTGACAAATTTTTGCTGAATGCTGAATGCAGAGCCGAGAAAGGGTCACTCAACCCAAAACATTAACTCTCATCTCTCTCCGCAGAGGCTGCCAGACTTTCTGCGTTTTTCCAACAATTCAGCAATTCCTATCTCTATTGACAGTTTATCTTGGATCATTCTCTTCTCCTATAGCAAGGAGCAGCCCAGTGTGTGGCCTGGCTTGGTGACATAAGCCAGCTGCTTCAGAAATACAGAAAATCAACTGGAAAGAGTATAACTTCAAAAACAGCAAGAACAAACATTCCAGTGAAGTTGTGAATATAATGAAACTATCTAAAATAAAGACCTTAACAACGTTTACTCTTTATATTTTTAAAATACTGAATCAACAGCTACAAGTTACCTCCCTTCTTACAAGAAACCCAAGGATAATAAAAGCTAGGTATCTTACAATTGTCCCCTTTGTTCATGTTTCATTTATCTTTCGGGTCTTAAAGACCTGGTGTACATGTTTTTAGCAGGCATCCATCTGCACTATTACAACCAGCCCTCAATATACACCTGAGAGTCAGCAGGAAGCTCTGGTGCTTATTCATATTCCTTGATGCAGCCTATTTCCAATGTGCTATGCACACAGAACAGCACCAATGTAGGAAAATGAGTTCCACAGCTCCTTATGTCTTACATGCCGCTCTAGCACCACTGTGTCCCAGTCTGTTCCATCAGCGCAGCAAAGGGGACTTGTGCCCAGCCACCAGACCCATGGCCATGGAGCATTTAACAAGAAGGACTGTAAAGTTGAACACTTGTTCTTTATTTCTTAGTTTTTCTGCTTTTATATTCAATATTTTGGTTTAGTCTTCTGTGTTTTAAATTGGTGCAGGAGAGTAGTGACACTGTGCAACACTTTACATTGTATTTTGTATCAAAGTACATGACAATAAATAAATAATATAAATAAATCAAACAAATCATTGTCAGCTTCAGAATGGTTGATAATTTAGTGCAGTACAGCTCTGGGTGCATTTTCAAATTCCTTTGATGATATTGAGAGCAAAGGGAACTAAAACATATTTATCCAACTCTGTTAAAGCTGCCAATCAAACTTACACTTCAAAGTGATCTACAGAATGTCAAAATAAATAAATTTCATTTCAGAGGAATTTTCTGGTATTGTTTGAAGATAAAGCCTTATAATTGCAAGGCTTTCAAATCTATTCAGCCATCAAGCAGAAAGGTGAAATGCTCAGGGCTCAGGCATAGGCATTTAAACTATGTTTAGTTGTTGGAATGAAGCTGTATATGCCTATTCAAACATTTTAAAAAATGCAAATTCAGAAGCAAAACTGCAGAGGGAGGAGAAAGTAAGAACTGTTGATGCTGGGGTCAGAGATAACACAGTGTCAAGGTGCAGGAACACAGCAGACCAGGCAGCATCAGAGCAGCAGGAAAGCTGACGTTTCCGGTCGGGACACTTCTTCAGAAATGGCAGATGGTAGAAGTCCGATATAAAAACAGAAAGTGCTGGAGAAACTCACCAGGTCTGACAACAGTGAGAAAAACAATTAACATTTCAAGTACAGCGACCCTTCATTACTGGACGCAAACTATTAACTCTGCTTCTCTCTACAGCTGCTGCCAGACCTGCTGAGTTCCTCCAGCATTTTCTTTTTGTTTCAGAACCAGAGCAGGCCATTTTGCCCCCCTGTCATTGAATTAGATCCTGGTTCAACCAGGGATTGTCAGCATGGTTATGACTGAGGGAGGTCGTGCCCAACAAATCTGATTGAATTTTTCAAGGACGTGACCAGTTGTGCAGAAAGATAGAATGTCCTTTATTGTCACATGTACTCCAGCACAGAATACAGGAGTGCAGTGAAAAACTTTTACAGTGGCTACCTCTAATGGTGCCATCTTAGGTACGGGTACCTAGGTACAAATCTTGGATACAAAAGAGGAATAAAAGGAAAAATAGTAGCATTACTTACAGGGTCTGAAAATTAAGTTAGAAATAAGACAGTTGTAACCGTTAAAGGATTGACATTACAAGTCAGTGAAGAATTTCAAATAGCAGCAGTCAGGCACGCGCCAGATCCCAGTCCAATAACTGTCCCGCTCTGCTCCAAGCCTCCAGTCCACTCCACAGTGGCACTCAGCTGCGCCAAGGTGAGTTGCACTGCTCCAGGAATCAGGTTTCCCCTCATGCTGCTCAGGGACTGCTTCCCTGCATGCTGCTCCAGGACAGCTAAATAGAGAGGGGAGAAAGAAAAGAAACAAAAAGAACAGGCAGAGCAGAGGAGCTCCAGCTGGAGCACCCTACTCCGTCGCCATCTTACCAATGTAAATGAGCTTGGTGCAGTTGATGTAGATTATATGAATTTCAGCAAAGCATTTGACAAGGTTCACATGGGAGACTGATAAAGAAGAGAAAAGCACTTGGGATCCAGGAGAACTTGGCATGTTGGATCCACAATCGGTTTCACGGTAGGAGACAGAGGGGTGATGGTTTGTGTTGCCGGAAGCCAGTGTCTCTGAAAAGTGAGAAGTGATGCAGTTTGGAACAAGTAACAAGATAAGGGAGTACTTATTGAAAGGCAAGACACTTGGAAGCTTGGAGGAACAGAGGAATCTTGGAGCACTTGGAATCCTGAATATGGCAGAACAGGTTAATGGGGTAGCTCAGAAAGTTTATGGGACACTTGTCTTAATCAGTTGATAAATTTTAGATTAGAAGAACTGGGAGGTTACATTAGGTGTACAGAACTTTGGTTTGGCCACAGCTGGAGGATTGTGTGCAGTTCTGGTCATTACACTATACTAAGGATGTGACTGAACTGGAAAAGGTGTAGAGGAGATTCTCTAGCTTGCTTAGAGCAGTTTAGCTGTGAAGAAAGGTTGAATGTGTTGTTTTATTTAGAGCAGAGGAAGCTGAGGGGGGATCTGATCAAAATGTATAAGATTGTGGGGGACATGGATAAGAAGCCTTTCCATTTAGTTGAGGGTCAATAATGAAGGAGCAGAATTTTAACACCATGGAGGGCAGTAGACGTGGCAAACCTCACAACCTTTAAAAAGGTTAAACCTTGAAATGTCAATACATTTAAGGCTATGGACTTAGTGTGGGAAAATGGGGCTAGTGTGATGGGTTTTGTCAGGCAAGGGGCTCTTCTGAACTTCATGACGCGATGAAACTATGACTCATGGTTTATCTGAATATCACCTCAATTCCACATTCCTGCCTACCTCTGAGTATGGTATTTTTCACACATCAAATGTGAAAAGTATTTAAAGAGGCTTTTGACATGCCTTCCAAATGGTATTTTTACTTGCAGAGCCACAATATCTATTCACTGTGTTTCTTATGGATGTACTGATGTTATCATTGGTTGAATAGCTCACTCTCCTGGGACATTCAGGTGCTTCTTACATTTCTTACTTTTTAAAATGTAATGGCAATCCCCTAGTTATCTGGACTTAGGCCATTTTCTAAGAATTAAACATTTCAAAGTGCAAAAATGTCTTGGATTTTGCTTCAGTAGTGACCAAAGCCCTCAACAATTTCCATTATCTATCCAGTGAGATTGACAGTAACATCAGAAATTTGAACATACAGATGGACAAAGAAATTCAAAATTTTCTGTCAGTGAGTGCATTAAGCTCCATATTGTGCATTTAAACACTCCCAAAAAAAATCTTTTGGCAATCATGACTTAATAAGTATTTCCATTCTAATGCTTTTTGTCTCGCCACAACAATCTGACAAATGTTGCACCTTATGAGATGGTTTTTAATCATGTACTAAGTTCAATATAATTGTTAACATCTTCACTGGCCTTGAAAAGCAACTTTATGTTTGAGGAGAAACACAGAGAATGCTGGAGAAACTGTTCAAGCCTGGCATCATTTATGAGGAGAGAAACAGAGTGAATGTTTCAAGTCCAGTATAATACTTCACCAGAACTGAAAGTCAGAAGTTGTGTTTGAATCTTGTGGCTTGTTCACCTTCCTTGCTTTCTAGCTCCCTCCTGGTGTTGGAGGAAGTATTTGCCAAAATTCACTTTCACACCCACATTTGCTTCCTCATTGACTGTCTCTGGGCTCTGCCATATCCTGCATGGATTCCAGCTGAAGCTCCATCCTTCATGTTACATACCCAATCAAAATGACAGGTATCTCTGAGACACATAACTCTCCTCAGACACCTGCTCCCACCACGTCCTGAGATCCGCACTCAATGCAATTCACCTTCACATGCACAGTCTTGACCTCTCTCTCCATCAGCACTGCCTCATGTAATCTTAAAACTGCCCCATTCTCCAGATCCACTTAATTCTTTGTCTTACTCAATGCTTTAGCAAGAAACACTTTCTCTTTCAGGAGTTAAGATACCAATCTCCAAAAACTCACAGGTACTGACATCCCTCGGGATCCTAATTCCCTCCACTATCCTCCAACTCCATCCCTTCATCTAATCTCATTTCTTGCTGAGGATTCACTTTAGCCTCTCACCTTCCCCTCTCTGATGTTGAACAACCTGCACTCAGCAGAGGATTTTGTTTTATGCCTTTTACATCAGTGAATTTTGGGTGCAATGTAATTCATCATTTTTGCATCCGCAACCACTTCTTTGGTACTTGCCTTCCGTCAACTATGTCTCCGTGACAGCAATGACATCATAAACTCAAGCGTTAATCAAATCCTTCAATTCATCTATTTCACTTGCATGATTCCTCGCATTAAAGTAACTGACGTACAATGTTGTCATGCTCTCCTGTGCCGTACATGTCTATGTTTGTACTACCATCTAGTCTGATTTGGTTTTTCGTCTAAACTTGTCTATGCATCATCCCCTGCTGTACCTTCACTATATATCTGATCTCCAAACAACTGCAATAACAAACACCCTGCAAGGATGTTGGTCTCATTCCAGTTCAAGCGCAATCATTAGATTTATACAGATCCCACTTTCCACAGATCTGCACCCTGTGACCAAGGAATCTGAAGCCCTCCATCCTGCTCCAACTCTTCACCCATACATTCATTTGTTCTAGCTGTCTATTCCTATATTTACTAGCACATGGCTAAACAAGAGATTATAATCTTTGGGGTCTTGCTTTTTACTATTCTGCCTAGCTCCCTAAATTCTTGTTGAAGGACCACATCCCTCTTTCTACCTGTGTCATTGGCCCAAGTGCAAACTATAATTAGTGACTGCTTACCCTCCCCCTTCAGAATGCCCTGCACACCATCTTGAAGTCATGTCTGTGCCTGGAGAAATGCCTACCCGTACCCTCATTATTGAATCTCCTTCCACTACTCTTCCTCATCTGTCTCAAATCTCAACTTGTACCACTAGGAGATAGTAAGAACTGCCGATGCCAGAGTCAGCAATAACACAGTGTGCAGCTGGAGGAACATAGCAGGCCAGGCAGCATCAGAGGAGCAGAAAAGCTGACATTTCAGGTCAGGACCCTTCTTCAGAAAATGGGTCTGAAGAAGGGCCCTGACCTGAAACGTCAGCTCTCTTGTACCGGTAGGCTGTGCCTGCACTCCACAGAGACACCGTCACTCTCACCGCCTTATAACACAGAAAAATGTTTTTGAGTGTGATGCACTCCTGAATCTTTCCTACCTGCCTCTTTTTCTGACTGAGAGTCGACCATTCCTTCCCTGACTGCACCTCATTGAGCTGTGGGGTGATTACATTCAAAAATATACTAACCACAAAACTCATTGATTCCATCTGATACTTAAGTTCAAAAACCCAGTGCTAAAAATGATCAAATCGATGACATTTCATGTAGGCGTGGTCATCCAGACTACGAGGAATGGCTAGGATTTCTCATATGCTGCAGCCCATGTAACACATGGGACTGAGCTACCTCCCACACCTTGTCTTCCCTCCTTGCATTAGATTTACTCTCCTTCCCTTATCCTACTTTGGCTTACTTATATCACTTTAGTATGTTCCTTCTGGCTTCCATTTGTTTCTGGTGCTTAACAGTACACTTTTCTAATTTATAGCCATTTGCAGACAAGTCCCTAACAGCAGTTTCTTACAAAAAAGGTATTCCTTACCAGTCATGTGTATGTTAGTCCCAAGAAATCTTGTGTGGGATAGCTCTGTCTATAACCACATTATTTGTTCCAGTCAACCAGCTCTATCACTTAATGTTATCATCTCTTGCTGCTACAGTTTTTAATAATAGAATATTATCATTTGTCAAGTGTTTAAATAATGCTTTGGGGCAACTTTGTGTTTGACACTGAGAATAACACTGCTATAGTTTCTCTGGGAAAATCAACTTCTCCACAGGTAGGGATAGTTTGTACAAAAATAATGTCATGATACATGCATTACATTGATGTAGTTAACAGTGAAGAGACTGCTCTCACGCTTTGTTAAACAACAATATCACACCAAATTTACTGCTGTTCAGCTCTAAGTTATGTAAGTATCATCATGTCAAGCAAGAATATCTCAGTCCAATTCAACTGTTCTAGTTATACTGACATGCATCCAAACTGCTTACACAGATCCAGTGGGAACCATGAAATCTGCGACAAGGTGTACATCGATTTCTCATTATTTACCTGGATGAGTGAATTCAATTCTTCTTTGCAGACAGCTGCTAGTAACTGGACTGAAGTGCACAGGTTTATAAATGAAATAGTTTCCTCCAAATACAATTGCCACCTAGTATTCTAGGCTCAAGTGCTTCATACAGAAAGATAACTGCTTATTCTTTGACAAGATCAGTGCTTTACAACCCAGTGCCATGGACTATTGTCTCCAATTTCTTGATAGTAAAACTTGCTATTCTCAATTTCCACAGTATTTTATAAATCTGCAGCTGAGCAAAGGGGTAAGCATGCTGAATGTTGGTTCACATTTCTACTTCAGGGAAAATGAAAACTGGAATTTGCTGTCTCAATGTATTATGAATTGATGTCCGAAATAAATTCACCGTGAATATTAAGCTTTGAATTATCCTAAGACCTGACCTGGAGAAGGAAAGTTAGAGACACATGAGTCCAGATCAGCAATCTTTGGATGTCCTAATGCCTACTAATGTGTAGTCATTGCTTCTGAAGTTTACACTTTCAATAAGCTTAGTATTGTCTCACAGTGAAGCTCTGGAAAAGGGAGACAACCATATAGCTCCAAATGGCCAGCCATTTGACTGGAATCCCACCCTCTAGACCCAAATTAAAATGCCCCAAAACTGGTTACCTCCAATCTAACTATCAACCCCACCCCCAACCTCCAATGTACCCATTCACACTCTGACCAACTCACTCACTCACTCACACAGACTCAGTGACCCATTAAAACCCTCAAGAACTTTAAAAACATACACAAACATGGCAGCAGTTGTGGTAATAAGGCGACGTGACAATCCCATTGCTCTGCATTACCATTGCTGTCTATGAATGGCTGCACTAGGGACCTATCTGCAATGAAGGAGGAAGGTATAACTCTAAGTATTTTCACAGTCAGCAATGCCCGAGCATTGCCACCGTATAGAAGATCTGGTCAGAGAATATTTTAGTTTTCCATGAAAATAGTTTTAAAAGTTTAAAACTATTAATAGATAAAACCACCATTTAAATTCAGGACAATTTGCATTGAAACTGGTGAAAATTATTTGTTCCATGCAATAGCAGCATATTTGGTCATATTATAATTTCCTTCAGGAACATTGGCAGTATTTCTAAACTGCGTATGCTCCTGTCTATATTTCATTGTCCACAGGAGATAACTATATCCCAGCATGCGGCCTGAAACAATTGATTCATGAAAATGCATGAGCATTATTGTGCGAACCCTGTGGGATTTTTGAGTCAACTTGATCAGATCAACAGGCTCTCTAGAAAACTGAAAAAAAACAGAAGCAACCAAATTAGAGTAACGAAATGAGAAAAAATGTGAAAAGAATTATTATGAATAAAAATGAAAAAGATTTCAACGTAAGCGAAATAGAATCAAAAACTACTTGAATTGATTCAAATATCACTGTCAAGATATCTTTTTTAGGTTGACAAAACCTATTGGCTTCAGAATTACTTTTTTAAAAATTGCATGTTATATAAAATTGCATGTAAATAGTCAAGCACACAACATGAATTCTTCAGAAGTGTTTATTCCAAATATAGTATATCTAATATGCTACACCGGTGTATAATGTAGAACTTTGCATTGGTTGAGCCTGGGAAAATGTATGATGTATTTCTAGGGTAAAGAGCCTGATATATTCAATTTATATAAGGCTTCAATTTCACATACTCTAAAAGACAACTTGTCAAAAAGCAATTAAAGATGGAAATCACATTTGACTTCACTTTCTTGAAAGAAGAATACCATTCATAGAAAATAGAATGGTTCAAGGAGCTGACAAAACAAAAGACTTAAAAAAAAGACTCACTAAAGCAATTGTTTATCCTGTAGTGAGGAGTCTGGAGAATTGAAAATAGGAAATAAGGAAATGATGGCATCATTGAACAGTTATTTTGTGCCTTTCTTCTTTGCAAAAGATACAAATAACACCCCAAAAATACTTATGAATCAAGAAGTAAACAGGAGGGAACAATTAGAATCGTTAGGGAAAGGGAACTGTAAAAATGATCCAAACAAGACCAGAAGTCTTCATTTTAGGACATTAAAGGATATGCCTATTGATAAGGTAGCTGAATAGTTCATAATTTTCTATAATTCATTGGAGCTGTCACTCAAGTAAGGGTTTCGATGTTTCAGATTTCTATTGATTTTCTGGATTCTCAGCAGTACTTCATTATGACAATTTGCTGAGAGCCCAGACAAACACTAGATTGTTAAAAGAACTGCACTCTAGCTTGATGGAGAGCTCTGATGTCTATCAATTTTACAATATTTGCTTACCCTGTGTCTTCCCAAAGTTTTTAAACTTTAAAGGGTCTGGATGATTGACACTTTAACAAGCCCTGTCACAGAAAGCAGATTTTTAACATTGTAAAAAGTTGTGAATGAAACACATTTTTGAAAGCTCTTATTAAAAACATACTCAATTGCCATTATATGTTTCATTGCTTCTTTGTGGTGCATGTTAGGCTAATGGGAATGGGAGTACCATATCTTGGCATAGGATCATGATGGGCTATGGGCGGTTGGGAAGATGGGCATTGGGTGCTTCTGAGGGACTGTGAACCATGAGTCTCTAAAATCCTGGCCCAGTGCTATCAAGATCAAGGAGAAGTGGGACCATACCGCTTGTTGCAATGGAGCTAGCCATTGGAGGAGCATAAGGTTTGAGCTTGCATCCCAAAATAACTCCAAACCTTAAAAAGAACTCTCAAATCTTGGAAAACACAGGAGTAGGGTTGGCAATCCTGGAATTGGGTGCTGGCTGGCATTTCTGAAGGGTTCCTGAGTTAACACGATTTAATCAAAATCTGGCTCTCAACCTCAGGTGCATTCGTGGGTGTTACAACAACATTGCCGTTCTTCCCCTATCTGTGGTCTGTTCTGGGACAGCTGTATCTGACATGGAAAATTGTTCAAATGTTCTACTGTGGTATCAAAAATACCTTTTATCTTCCGGTAATAGAATTATTTCAAAACAGGAAAAAAGAAAACGGAAGATAGAGCTACATTTCAGGGTCTAGTGTATATTGGAAAATTGTGGTTTTCTTATGTAGTGAAAATAAGTCAATAAGATGAAAGAAAATACTTCAGATCCTGGAAATCCAAAATATAAATAAAAAGAATTGGAAAAACTCAGCAGTTCGAGTAGCATTTGTGGAGAGAGAAACAGAGTCAATGCTTTGAGTCTAAACATTGTTATTTGGAGCTCAAGCTTCATTAAAAATGTCTTTGGCAGTAAAACAGAGTTGAGTCAATTGCTAATCAATACCCTTTCTTCTGTGGTTGCCTTTCAAGTATGTATGTATGACAGTATACCCTAAATCAGTGATCAAACAGTAATGTACTCAGAATTAATTTAGGGTTCTCTCTTTCTAGCTCTTCAACACCTGTATGTACGAGAATACCCAGATCCCTTTCTACTGCCATAAAAATGTAAAGCACAGCAGTAGGAGTAGGCTACTTGGCCCATTGAGTTTGCTCGGCTAATTCAATGAAATCATGGCTAATCTGATGATCCTCACCTCCACATTCCTGTCTTTTCCTCATAACTATTGATTACTTTACTGATTAAAAATTTGTCTGTCTCAATCTTGAATGTCCTCTATCATAAAGAATTCCGCAGATTCATGACCATCTGAGAGAATAAATTCCTCATCACCTCTGTCTTAAATAGGTGCCGCCTTACTCTGAAATTATTCCCTCTGGTCCTAGAGTCTCCCAAAGGGAAAAACAACCTCTGAGCATGTACCCTCTCTAAGAATCTTACCATGTTTCAATCAGGTCTCCTCTCATTCTTCTAAACTGCAATGAATACTCAACTACTCAACTCCTTCTCATAAGAAAATCCATTACTACCTTTAATATTGATAGACCTTTCCTTGCTCATAGTTTTCCAGATGTTATCTAACAAGTGCTTTATATAATTTTGTAAGGCTTCTCTATTTAGTATGCAATTCCCTTTGAAATACTGGCCAATTTGTCTTTCCTTTCACTCAATGTACTAATATGCTAGTTTTGTGTGACTCATGTCCAAGGACCCCCAAACCCCTGTGTGCTGCAGCTTTCTGCAGTTGTTCCCCATTTAAATAATATTCAGCTCCTCTCTTTATCTATTCACAGTGCCTAACTTCACAGTTTCCCACATTATATCCCAGTTGCCAAGACTTTGCTATTCACTTGACCTGTCTATATATCCTTCGTAGACTCTATGTGTCATATTCACTACTACCTTCTGGCAGTCTTTCTCTGTTATTTGTAAACCTGCCTATAGCATATTCACGTTGTCCTCTCTTTTTCTTTTTCTATATGAAAGATGTTTTTACTCTGGTTTTATATTACTTGCTAGTTTGCCCCCAGATTATTTTTGTTCTCCTTATTATTTATTTAATCTCCCTTTGTTGGCTTTTAAAACTTTCTCAGTCACCTGGCTTACCACTAATATTTGCTACATTAGGTGTTTTTTTTCTTGTAATTTGGTACTCTCCTTAATTTCCTTGATTAACCATGATCAGTTAATCCTCTTCCTTGGATTCTTCTTCCTCAATGAGATAAAGCTTTGTTATGAGTCTGGAGTGTTTTTTTAGCATGTTTGCAGCTGTTCCTCATCTATCTTTTCTGCTAAACTGCTTTCATAGTCCACCCTAGCCAACTCTGCCCTTATCCCTCACAACCAACGTTTACAACCAAAATTCCTCCTTCTCAACCTGAATGTGAACTTCTATCATGTTATGTTCACTGTTGCCGAAGGATTTTTTACTCTGAGACCATTCAATGCACTCGCCCCATTACATGTTACAAAATAGTCTGATCCCTGGCTGTATCCACAACATATTGCTCTAGGAAACTGTTTCCTAGCTACCTTTGCCAATTTGATTTTCTCAACCTACTCGAAGATTAACGTCACCCATGATTAATGTGCTATCTTTTTTCAAATGGTCTCATTGTCCCTTGATTTATTCTCTGTCCTACAGAATAGCTATAGTTAGGGGGGGGGTGCTTATAGATTACTCCCACCAAAGCCTTCTTCCCCTTGTTACTTCTTATATCTGCCCATAAGGATTCTACATCATCTAATCCAAGATCATTTCTTGCTACCATATTGATTCCATCTCAGACAACAAAACTACCCCAATATTCTTTCCTTCCTCCTGTCATTTGAAAAGTCACAAGCCCCTGAGTGTTCAGTTCCCAGCTTTGATCTCCTTGTCCATACCTCTGAAATGACTATAAAATGACACTTGTTAACCTGTGTTTGTGCTGTTAATTCATTTATTTGTTTCTGAATGATGTGCACATTTAGGTGTGGAGCCATCGATTCAGCCTACTTTTCTGTTTTTTAATGCTTAGCCATTAACTACTAATAATCTCTCAGCACATTTTCCCTAGTGCTACCTATGTTGTTGGAATCTACAAAGATGAAGACAAATAAATCCTATCCATCCCACTGCAATCATCCTGCTGCAAACATCCCAAATCCTGGCAGATAACATAATCATCTGAACTCACTCTTAACAAGCAAGAGAATCATATTTATTCCTCACCTATTCTCCTCTTACCATGCATTCAAATTAACTCACACTGCTTGAGTGGGTTTAGGTACTTTGGTGGTATGGTCAGTTTGTTTAATCACCCTGCAGCCACTGCTTTCATTCATACAGGCTGCAAAAGCCTGTTGGATAACTGCAAAGCCTGAGGCACCTGGAAAAGGCACCATCTGAGTCCCTTCACTCACAATCCTACCCTCCTGTCAGTGACCACTGACCAAATCAAGAGACCCCAACCTAAGGAATGTGACCATCTTCTGGAACAAACTGCCTCAGCAACATTTTCCTTTCCCAATGCATTATAGTATCTGCAATCTGGCATCCAGCTGATAAATTCTGAGCTGAATTTACTGCAATTACAAACAATTACTGCAGATGAGTCCACCCTGGATCACAATGGCATTTAGAAGCACACATATCTTGCAACTGCAACACGTAACCTGCCTTATTAACCTTCCTGCTCCTTAGTAGGAGTTTGCTGTGTACAAATTCGCTGTCATGGGACCAGCCTTACAACTATGATTACACTTCAAAAATTGTTTCATTGGCAGGAGAGTGCTTTGGGATGACTAGTAGTTGTGAAAAGCACCATACCTTTTATCAATTTGGTTATAAACTCTTAGCACACTGACATGTCCAGTGCTCACCACTGTTGTGATGTCTAAATATTAGGTTAAAATGTCAAAAAATAAAGAATATAAATGAGTATCACCCTGTCATAATTCCCATCCATAGAAGTCTCAAGAACTTTCACATTATTTTGTTACATAATAATAAAACATTGAACTTTTAAACAGCAAAGGTTTACCTTCACATTTTGTCACTTTGCATGTGCAGAAATTATGAAATGTCAAGATTTATTTTTTATTAACTTGTATCTCCTGTTGCTTTATTTCCCCTTTTAAATAATTACATAAGATGTAATGTGTAACTTGCTCTTGATGTCTTGGTTGAATAATAATCTGCAATAAGATTTTTAAGCAATACCATTACAAAAGGTTTAAAATCTAATAGTAAGTCGTGCTTTTAGTGAAAGGCCTATTGTTCAGAAATTCAATATTTATTTGGGCCAATTCATTGCAATATCTGCATGGTTTTCATTTCATTTTCTCTGTTTCTCAAGGACATTTATAAGTCTCCAAGAATGTTAGGCAAGATTTAAAATTGCATGACAAGAAATTTAGAATATTGAACATGATGTCTGTGTTTGATTGTATTGTAATTTTTGTGTTATACTTTAATACATGTTCAAAGATGGAACTGAGGTCAGCACTTCAAAGATGTTCAACAATCAAGTCTGAGAGCTTTATATATTTTTAATGAAGTATTTAAAATCTTTTCTCATGTATTCTCATGAACAACTTTGGGAGTAAAGGAACTGGTGAAATCATTAGAATCCAGCATCAACGTTAAATGATTGTTCTATCTTCTTTTTGAAAGCCATGTATATTTGTCTAGATCAAGAAGCACACCTTTCTCCAGGGTCTCCAAGGTTCCTTTGTTCTCCCCAAAAATGAATCAGTGTTGCCTCATTGATCACACTCTGTTCTCTGAATTGGGAGATCACCTTTCAAGCCTCACTTCAGTGGCTCAAGCATGTAGTTTACGATGATGTTTAAGTGCAGTATTGAGAGAGTGATGTTTTGGAAGAAGAGCTGCCTCTTGAATGAGATATTAACCAAGATCCTGCTCACTCAGATGACTTTTTTTTTAAGCATATCTAGTCTGTTCAGTTGACAAGTTCATATAGAAAGTGTCTTAACCTGCCTTCTTTCTGTAACTGCTAAAAATCAAATATCTTCTGCTTTTAATTTACAAGTTTATTCAAATGTATTAATGCTTGTAATTGCCTGAATACCTTTAAAAGGCTGACAGCTCATAAGTCAATTATTAAAAACCTGCAACGTAGGATTTTAGTATTCAAGGTTGTTAACTCAAATCCACACTTTGTAATTACAAACATTACAGTTTTGCTTCTCTTCTAATTACTGCATTCTAAAATGACATCACTACAATAACCTAATGAGAACGTTAGAACTGAATAAAGATTGGCACTTATGGTATATAGATCATTATTTTTTCAAATATTATAGTTTTAATAAAGGACATTAGCCTGTCATTTGATTTATTTTGACTAGTCTTTCTAAACTTCTAACCATGATGTGCTGCCTTTACATATTGCATGTTAAAATCCAACTAGGAAAGAATAAAATTTGTTGCAGCAATTTTCACACTCACTACTTTGTGATGAATTGGTTGTGGATTGCCATTATGGACTCATTTGATAATCACTTTTATTTGTTTCATAGCTTTTGTAAATTGGAGAGTTTGTATCACAAGTTAGTGATCCTATCCATTAGTTTACTGACTAAGCTATCAAAGTTATCTCCCATTATTACTTTGGGGACTTACTTCCATTTGCCAGAATAATGCCCATAAATTGCACCATTCGTTTGAATACATTTCCATTGTGGGAATGCAATAGAGGTTCAATAGGCTGATATCGAGGATGGTAGGACTGAGAGATTGGTTCAACTAGGCCTGTATTCACTCGAGTTTGGAAGAATGAAAGGAGGACCTGATTGACACAGATAAAATTCTAGCATGGCTAGACAGACTAGATGCAGGAAAGATGTTTCCCTTGTTTGGGGAGTCTAGAATCGGGGGTCATATGGTGTAGGCCATTTAGGATTGAGATGAGGAAACATTTCTTCGCTGAGAGGGTGACCAGCCTGTGGAATTTGATATCAAAGAAGAGTGTGGAGATCAGGCAACTGATATTATTCAAATAAGTGATTGTTAAACATTTTACTATTAAAAGAAGCAAGCAGTACGGAGAGAATGCGAGAATATGGCTTTGAGCTAGAGGTTCTGCTGTGATCGTATTGAATGGTGGATCAGGCTCAGAGAGCCAAAAGGGCCTACAGCTGCCCCTTGTTTCTGTGTCTCTATTCTATTTCATAATTTTTTGGTGATGTTGTCCCCTGTAGGGGATGCTTTGGCCAGTTTTATTCTCAAATTATCAAAATAAATTCCTTTTTCCCTAAATTCCTGCAGGACTCCCCCTTGCTTGTGGATTCTTCACAGAATGTGACTGTTAATGCTCGTAACTCTGAAGGACAAGTCACAGGCAGATTAACAGTGGGTGAGTGTTGTTTTACAATCTGCTTACCAACCTGCTTGTTCAAACGTGTCGCACAATTTTAAAGAACGCAATCAATTCAACAATATGTGTCTTGAGATTGCCTGTGTCACATGAAAAGGCCAAATGGTTGGAGGGGGTGAACAGTGCATATCGGAGTCTGAATTTAGAATATGTCATTTGGATCATTTAAATAAATTGTTTACATTGCATGGGTAGCACCTTAATTCAATGTACCAATAGCTTGAGCTCTATGAATTTTACTTGATAAAGTGAGTGCTTTGGGCTAACAGAGTATGCCAAAAGTTAAAAGCAAAATCTTTACCATTAATAGCTCTGAAACCTTTCTGAAGTTGATGCACAACTAGGACTAAGGCTATGTAAGATCTTAAAGAAATGCTTGAAAATTATTGTATTGAACTTCTGATAGGATTATTATATCCACTTTATCATACTTTAAAATATATTTAGAAGAGTAAGTCCTATGGCTACTAAGGAAAAACCCAGCTCTTAATTGATAAGAAGGTTGGTCAAGTTATATTCCTTGCCTTCAAACAATTATAAATTGTTTGTAAATCACCTGTACCAAAGGGTTGTGCTAGTTTTTGCAATAATTCCTTTGCCTATACGCATAAGCTTCATACCATAACACAACTATATGAAATTTAGCAGTATATCAAATATTGTTTGCAAAAATTATACTGACTTGCCTCCCTCATGGTTGGTGCATAAATACACCAGGTGGTACTGAAACCATTTTGCATAATTTTCATCTGTGAGATGCCAATAGGAAGCTACCCATTGAATGGCAAAATTAGTTCCATGAGTAATTTCCTTTGCTGGATACGTATGCACTTGTTCAATGTCACATCAAACACTGCAGATTGAAATCAAAAGAGGACTTCGATTTTATTCATAGTACACACAGGCTTCTTTGGATTCAGCAGGAATGGTCACAAGGGCCTAACTGTTCACAGATTCAAGAGTTTAAAGGTTATCAGGTAATCACCATCTGCATTGTGTGTGTGTGTGTGTGTGTGTGTGTGTGTGTGTGTGTGTGTGTGTGTGTGTGTGTGTGTGTGTGTGTGTGTGTGTGTGTGTGTGTGTGTGTGTCTATTTATGTAAGTGTTTTGGAGAGAAAACACTAATTCTCTCATTCATTCTGTCTTAGTTAATCAAACTGGAAACCAACAGAAGTTGCTATGAATTTATAAGTTATGACTATTTACAGTTGCATTTGGTAATAGCTGAGATTCAGCATTGATTTGTTTCAGGCAAATCATATTTGACATATATGAGTAGTTTCTTTTTAATCAGTGACCGTATGAATAAAAATAGATGCAGCAAATGTGTGTACATAGGTTTTCAGAAAGATAGGGGAGAAAAATTTCTTTTGGTGAGTGCCACTTTGCCATGCAGATTATGTTAATTCCCTGCCACTTTTCCATGCAGGCTACATTAATTCCCTGGAGACAGATGGTCCTATCAGCCACTATCGTCATGCTTCAGGTGGCATTCTCCCATAATATTGATTATTAAATCAGGTAACAGACCATGGTGCTGACTGTCTCTGGGGAAGTGACACAGTGATACTGAAGCAACGTTACAAGACTGAATTTCTCCCCAGTGTGTTCCAGCTCAACCACTCCACCACTTCTCTCAATTTTTCCAATGTCTCTGCTCTGTTAGATTCCTGACTTGGCATCCAGCCTTAAGCTGCATATTAGGAAACCTAAGTATTTTTTTTATGGACTCTGCAACCTGTACTATTCCTTCTTCACCAATTCTATGCACTTCCCTAGTCACTGATCCATCCTTTATCAAATGATTCAGGGGAGACAGTGGCATAATGGTATTGTCACTTAGCTAATGGTCCAGAGACCAAGGCTGGAAAGGTGGGTACAAATCTCACCATGACAGATGGTGAATCAATGAGAATCTGGATTTCTTTTTTCAAATGCTAGCCTAATGCCAACCATGGAAACATTGCTAATTGTTGTAAAAATCTAGTTGGCTTACTAATGTCCTTTAGGCAAGAAAATCTGTTATCCTTACCTGGTCTGGCTGATATGTGATCCTAACCCAGAGAAACGTGTTTGGTTTTCTCCTGCCCTCTGAAATAGCCAAAGCAAGCCACTCTGTTCAAGCAATAATTAGGGATGGGCAATAAACTTTGGTCCAGGGAGAATTGGTCATATCCTATGAATGAATAAAAAGCAACTCACGACTTCAAGACTCTGTTCAAATCTGTGCTGAGTTTCAGTCCAATACACTATCTCTAAATGAAATACAGCTAGCTTCCAGCTCCATCGCACTGGCCACTTCTGCTGCTGATCACACACCACCTTCTGCAAAAACATTCTTTAAGTATGTGTCATGTACAGATATGACCATGTCATTATCGTCTTAGTTTTTCTTCCATCCTCTATAAATTTCAACTCTGGAAAAGATCTGGCATTTCTGTTTCTACAATATTACACATTCTCATCACAGTGATTGTAACAAGGTCAGCCAGATGGACTTTATAGAATATGAGTTCCCGGATTGGGCAGATAATCTGGTCCAATCAGGAAGCCGTGGCTGACAGATATAAACAGGATTGACAGACATTCTGTTCACTCTGAGAACAAGCTCTGAAGGAGCTGGATGAAAGTCAAGAACAATGCATGTGCAAATAGAGGGAGACTTGGTGATGTGATACTGGCCTCTGTAGAGTTATTTCACCCATCACCTCCAGCATTGTTGATCTATATTGTCACACAATTCAACAGGGTCTCATAATTAAAATCCTCATCTCTATTCTCTACCCCTTCCACTTCTGTTTGTCTCAAAGACAGAGAACATAACATAAGAATATAAGAACTAGGAGCAGGAGTAGGCAATCTGGCCCCTCGAGCCTGCCCTGCCATTCAATAAGATCATGGCTGATCTTTTTGAGACTCAGCTGCACTTACCCGCCCACTCACCATAACCCTTAATTCCTTTAAGGGTCAAAAATTTATCTAGCCTTGCCTTAAAAACTTTCAAATGAACTTCCTGAACTTTTGAATTTGTTATTTCTCTGATTCAGGAATCCATCCCTTCTATTAAGTTAGCATTCACAGCCATGCAAAAGTGATAATTTCCAAATGCTGGAAATTTGAATAAAAAACAGAAAATGTTGGAGAAGTTCAACAGGTCTGGTAGCATGTGTGGAGAGAGAAACAGCATCGATGCTTCGAGTCTAATGTTTTTATACGTAGCCATGCCTTCAGTTGCCTAAACCCCCTATTCACAAATCCTTTCCCACTTTTAGCCCTTTCAAAGCCTTTTGTGACTCATTGCTTGTAATATCACTCTCTTTGGCTTAATATCCATTTCTTACAGCACATCTGTGAAACACTAGGGATATTTTTCCAGCCCAGAAGCATTATATCAATCTAACATATTGCATTGCTGGTGGTGTTGATTTTGGTCACCAAATTGAAGAAAAGCTGTTAAATTCATCGAGCGTGTCGATTCACGAGGATGAGGAGAAGCTGATAGCATTTTCACCGCAGCTGAGAAGGCTATCAGCAATCCTAATAGAGGATTTTGAGAAGCTGCGTAGGAGAATTCTGGTTGGGAAAATCACTGAAGAGAGGTCAATTGGAAAGAGAGCAAGGAGTGAAGATTGAAGAAATTCAATATACAAGGAGCTGCCACAGCCTGTAATGCTTTGCCACAGGAAGTAGATGCGGAAGCAACAATTGCATCTTTATAGGGAAGGGTAGGTAAGTAATTTAAGCAAAAGGATACATGTCCACGGGCAGTGAATTGGACAAAGGGGCTCAATTTAGATTGCCCTAGCAAAGAGCTGACAAGAAATGATGAATTAAAAGACTTCTATTTGTGTTGCAAAATTGAAGTGATTTTATTGTCTATAAAATTCAGCATAGTTTAATTATGTTTTCCTAAAAGAAAAGCTCATACCAACAATAATTGCTACCATTTGCGAGAGCATATGGCAGTAACTATTACCAGACTTTGATTAAGTTGCTAGCTTGTCTATTGCCTTGCATGCTATCAAGATTTATGTTGAAATGTAGTATTTTCCAGGCTTATGAGCATTCTACTTGAGTGTCTGAATAAATCTGGTGCAGGGTTAGTATCCAGGGAAGTAGTTCAAGTGTAAATCTATACATCATGTCACAATATGACAGACAGTCTACAGCTATGCCTTTTATCACTGAAATTATTGAATTAATAACTTTTTAGATAAATATAAATTGTAAAATAGTGTAGACTTGTAAAGCCTATAGAGGAAGAACTGTCTCTGTTGTGATACATATTAGACAATGATATTGCATTCAACGTATTAACATTTTATCTAAAACATTATAAATAAATTCAGGGGGCCATTTGATGTGCATGATATAGAGAGCTTGAGTCCTTTTCGTGGTAATATGACAAGCAATATATTTTAATATCTTCGTATAGGAGACTAGCAATCACTTTAAACGTGAGTTATTGTGAACTGCTTTCTCAGACCACAAAAAATATATCTTATCTTTAGGAATATACAAGATAATCTCATAGGACTTTGTAATACCTTAGTTGGTAGGGCTGCACAATGTCTTGAACCTTTTTGAACCTGTTGTAGGATAAAAGGTTAGCTTTGAATCAGGCAAAAGGGAGTGTAGTGGTGTGGGGGTAGTGGAATTTTGTTTGTGGAACAATCTTCTAGCTACAAAGAGTCTGATGTGGATTTAGATTTGGAAGTCTGTGCCCAGCTCAGTAATTATTCTGAAGCCATCGTAGATAAGAGCAGACCAAAAATGAACCATCACGTCACACATTGCATTTCAAGGTTTCAATCTACTGTGTGTGAGCAAGAGAAACCATTTTATTGTTTTACTATCTTAAGAAGATGCATTCAAGTATATAAATTTGTACATCTATTACTTGCTAGTACTTATCATTCATATATTTATTTACTTTCTGATAATGAAGCTGCCTAATAGTTTACCAAGTCAAATCACACAACACCGGGTTATAGTCCAACAGGTTTATTTGAAACGTAAGCTTTCAGAGTGCTTCTCCTTCAGCAGGTGCAGTGAAGGGGCTGCTCTACATAAGCTTGTGATTTCAAATAAACCTGTTAGACTAAAGCCAGGTGTTGTGTGACTTCTGAGTTTGTCCACCCCCGTCCAACGCCGGCACCTCAACATCATAATAGTTTATAGACTAAACCATGCTATCAAAGACTGTTCATTCTTTGACTTTTCCACAGCAATATTCCAAGGTGAATTCCACTGACGTAGGTTTTGTGTGCCATTTAGCTTTGCTGCTTGCACCTAGACTGTGGACAGGTAAAGATACACTCAATGATTGAGAATTGAGTGTCCATGTATAAGAACCTTTCTCTGTGGTGCAAGATGTCTCTCACTTTATGACATCAGTCCAGTGATCCCAGGAATCAGCCTTGTAAATTTACATTGCATTCCCTCCATTACTTCCAGTAAGATGTGGTAGAGTAGAGCTTCGGAGCCTGGGGCTCCTCTGCTATGTGCACTTTTCTTTTCATTTCTTTTCTTGCTCTCTCTTCTCTAGTTCTTCTTTCTCCTATTTTATTTTGCTTACCTCTTGGTAAAGAGCTCGATCGCGGTGAAGGCATTGGCAGTAGCAAATGGGCACAGAAGCACCGACGCATGGCAGTGGCATCAGAGGAGCGGTTGAGTTCCCGGTGGCTTCTTGCATCAACAAGACAACCCTAGCGCCAACATATGGCTGCTGTGGTGGAGGCAGATTTGGGGATCCCAGCGGCATGTGCGTCCAGCACAGATTCATGGAGGCAGCAGCAGAGTTGAGTTTGGACCAGTGTGGTACCCAACAGCATCAGTGGTGTTCTGCATTGGTGAGTCCCAGTGAGAACTCATAGTGGAGATGGCATTGGTGTAGGCAAGATGGCACCAAAGATTGGCAACTTATGTTCTAGCAGCGGCAGTGTGGCAAAGAGGTCTCATGCCTGGCCACTAGGCCCATGACAGAGCACTTAACAAGAAGGATTGTAAACTTGGATACTTTATTTCTTCATTTTTCTGCCTTTATATTCTATGCTTTGTTTTATTATTCTGTGTTTTATGATGGCGCTGGACTGTGGTGACAGCATACAACACTTTTCACTGTATTTTGTAACAAGATACATTTGACAATGAATCAATTAAATCAATTCCAATCAGAGCCAGAACACCCTTTCTCAGACAAGGAGACCAAAACTGCATACAGTATCCCACGCGTGGTCCCACCAAAGCCATGTACAATTGCAGCAAGACATCCTTGTTCCTGTACTCAAATCCTCTCATGGTGAAGGCCAACATACTATTTGCCTTCTTCACCGCATGCAGCACCTCTCCAATTATTTTCGGCAACTGACGCACAAGGACACACAGACACCCCTTTCCCAATCTATTGCCATTCAGACAGTGGTTTTTGCTACCAAAATGGATAACCTCACAATTATCCACATTACACTTCATCTGCCATGCATTTGCCCACTCATTCAGCTTGTCCGAATCACAATGAAGCATCTCTGCATCCTGCCTGCAACTCAACTCCCCACGCAGCTTTGTGCCATCCATAAAATTGAGATATTGCATCTAGCTCCCCCAACAAAATTGTAAATATGGAGATATGCTTCTTCCCCCATTATTCATTCATAGGATGAGGGCATTACTGGCCAGGCAGCATTTATTGTTCATCCCTAATTGCCCAGAGATAGTTAAGAGTCAATAACTTTGCTGTGGGCCTGGAGTCACACTCAGGCCAGACTTGGTAAGGACAGCAGTTTCCTTCCCGAAAGGACATTTGTGAACAGGTTGGAGTTTCTTTTTCCCAACTATCGACAATGGATTCATGGTCATCGTTAGACTCTTTTACTTCCATATAATTATTGAATTCAAATTCCACTGTCTGCCTTCTGGGATTCGAACCTGAGTCCACAGATCATTATTGGAACCTCTGGGTTAACAGTCCAATGATAATACCACTGGACCATTGCCTCCCCCTAAATCGGAGGAGGAGTAGGCCATTCTGGCCCTCAAACCTGCTCTACCATTCAATACGACCATGGCTGATCATCCAACTCAGTGTGCTATTTCTACTTTCTCCCCATACCCTTTAATCCCAAGAAAAATATTTAACTGCTTCTTGAAAATTTTCAATATTTTAGCCTCAGCAGTTTTCTGGGGCAGAGAATTACGCACGCACACCACTGTCTGAGTGAAGATATTTTTCCTCATTTTAATCTTAAATTACCTACCCCCAGATCCTTAGAATAAATAAATCAAAATATTTCCCCAGGCACTGATCCCTGGGGAGCCCACTAATCACTGGCTACCACTCAGAAAAAGAGATAATGGGAACTGTTCACCTGCACATCTGCCAATGTGGTATACTGTACCCACTGTACCCGTTGTGGCTTCCTCTACATTGGGGAAACGAAGCGGAGGCTTCGGAACCACTTTGCAGAACACCTCCGCTCGGTTCGCAATAAACAACTGCACCTCCGAGTGGCGAACCATTTTAGCTCCCCCTCCCATTCCTTCGATGACATGTCCATCCTGGGCCTCCTGCAGTGCCACAATGATGCCACCCGAAGGTTGCAGGAACAGCAACTCATATTCCACTTGGGAAAACTGCAGCCCAATGGTATCAATGTGGACTTCACAAGCTTCAAAATTTCCCCTTCCCCCACTGCATCCCAAAACCAGCCCAGCTCATTCCCTCCCCCCACTGCATCCCAAAACCAGCCCAGCTCATCCCCGCCTCCCTAACCTGTTCTTCCTCTCACCTATCCCCTCCTCCCACCTCAAGTTGCACCTCCATTTCCCACCTACTAACCTCATCCCACCTCCTTGACCTGTCTGTCCTCCCCGGACTGACTGATCCCCTCCCTACCTCCCCACCTATACTCTCCTCTCCACCTATCTTCTCTTCTATCCATCTTCGGTCCGCCTCCCCCTCTCTCCCTATTTATTTCAGAACTCTCTCCCCATCCCCCTCTCTGATGAAGGGTCTAGGCCCGAAACGTCAGCTTTTGTGCTCCTAAGATGCGGCTTGGCCTGCTGTGCTCATCCAGCTTCATACTTTGTTAACTCAGAAAAAGATGCTGTTATTCACACTCTTTGTTTCTTGTCTACCAACTGGTTCTCTCTCTGTATCAGTAAATTACGTTCAAGCACATTCATTTTGCATGCTATTATCTTATGTGGGACTTATTGAAAGCCTTTGCAAAGTCTAAGTAAATCACCTCCACTAGCTCTCCCTTATCAATTTGGCTAGTTACATCCGAAAAACATTCCAATAGATTTGTCAAACATAATATCCATTTTATAAATCCAAGCTAACTGTGAATTGCTCTGCGATCAAATTCTGTTATAAAAGACTCTAGCATTTTCACCGCTATTGATATAAAGCTAGCCAGCCTGTAATTCCTGTGTTTTCTCCCTATTTCCTCTTCTTAGCAAGTGGCTCACATTGAGCTGCCCTCCATCCATAGGGACTATTCCAGAGATGTGGAATCTTGAAAAATGGCCACCGATATGTCGGTAATTTCTAACAGCCACTTCCTTAAGGACTTTATGATGTAGGTTACCAGTTTTTGGAGATTTATTGACTTTTAATCCCATAAATTCCCTAACACTATTTCTCTACTAATATCGATTTTCTTCCGTTTCTCCCTTTCACGAGCATGTTCTGGTCTCCCTGCTATAGGAAAGATGTTATGAAACCTGAAAGGGTTCAGTAAAGATTTACGAGGATTTTTACCAGGGTGGGAGAATTTGAACTATGGAGAGAGGCTGAATAGGCTGGAGCTATTTTTCCTCGAGCATTGGAGACTGAGGGGTGAACTTATTAGAGGTTTATAAAATTGTGAGGGGCATGGATGAGGTGACTAGCTAAGGTCTTTTCCCCAGTCTAGGGGAGTCCAGAGCTAGAGGGTATTGGTTTAAGGTGAGAGGGGAAAAAGTTAAAAGGGGCACAAGGGGCAACGTCTTCACTCAGAGGGTGGTGTATGTATTGAATGAGCTGCCAGAGGAAGTGGCAGAGGCTGGTACAATTCCAATATTTAGATGGCATCTGGATGTGTATTTGTATAAGAAGGGTTTAGAGGGACATAGGTCAAATGCCGGCAAATGGGAATTGTTAATTTAGGATGTCTGGTCAGCATGGACAAGTTGGACCGAAGGATTTGTGTTCATGTTGTATATCGCTAAGAGTCTTTGTGTTTCCCAATATTTGTGTCCTATTTTGTGAGTACAAAGCTAGAGTATATATTTAATTGGGCTGCTATTGTATTGTTCTGACATTTGTCTTCATAAATCTTTTTCTCCTCGCATAATTAGCTGTGGAACATTTTAGGCCCAGTGCTAGCAGTCATCACATCTGGAACTTCAAATCTGTTGATGATGTTATCTATCTAACTTTTTAATGGTATTACATTTATCTCTCATACATGCATCAGACAGAGAGCAAAAATATATTTTGTACAGGTGGGGCAAGATAAGAATCATTAATGTGCTTTATTATATATCAAATGAATAAACATAGCGGCAATTTGTCAGGGTCATTTATTTTTACTGGTAAAAACATCTTGACATAATAGAAGAAAAAAAAAACACCTACATATTTTTCAATTTAATGAATCATCTTACTATTCTCCTCAACAAAATAACTTCCAATAATGGTCTTGCATTCTAACATTCTCAATATCACAACTTTTTATTGAAAAAAATACTGACTGTCTATGTTTCTGAATAGAAGTACCTCATGCAGGGGCATCTCAAAACAATGTTTATCAATTACCAAGACAGTTAATGAATTACTTATTGTTTACAGCATTTGAGAAATTAACATCACAGCTTAGCTCAATAGCATTTTAATACCTTTTATCTGGTTGCCTTTTTAACCTTGTGTGAATGCACTTTGCTTCAAAACACGATCTTATAACATAATTCTTTTTCCAAAAATCTTTCTGTTGAAAAATGGTCAAAAACTCTTGAAATGTGACAGTACAATATCACTAAGAGATAATGGGAACTGCAGATGCTGGAGAATCCAAGACAACAAAATGTGAGGCTGGATGAACACAGCAGGCCAAGCAGCATCTCAGGAGCACAAAAGCTGACGTTTCGGGCCTAGACCCTTCATCAGAGAGGGGGATGGGGTGAGGGTTCTGAAATAAATAGGGAGACAGGGGGAGGCGGACCGAAGATGGAGAGAAAAGAAGATAGGTGGAGAGAGTATAGGTGGGGAGGTAGGGAGGGGATAGGTCAGTCCAGGGAAGACGGACAGGTCAAGGAGGTGGGATGAGGTTAGTAGGTAGATGGGGGTGCGGCTTGGGGTGGGAGGAAGGGATGGGTGAGAGGAAGAACAGGTTAGGGAGGCAGAGACAGGTTGGACTGGTTTTGGGATGCAGTGGGTGGAGGGGAAGATCTGGGCTGGTTGTGTGGTGCAGTGGGTGGAGGGGACGAACTGGGCTGGTTTAGGGATGCAGTTGGGGAAGGGGAGATTTTGAAACTGGTGAAGTCCATATTGATACCATTGGGCTGCAGGGTTCCCAGGCGGAATATGAGTTGCTGTTCCTGCAACCTTTGGGTGGCATCATTGTGGCACTGCAGGAGGCCCATGATGGACATGTCATCTAAAGAATGGGAGGGGGAGTGGAATGGTTTGCGACTGGGAGGTGCAGTAGTTTGTTGCGAACTGAGCGGAGGTGTTCTGCAAAGCGGTCTCCAAGCCTCCGCTTGGTTTCCCCAATGTAGAGGAAGCCACACCGGGTACAGTGGATGCAGTATACCACATTGGCAGATGTGCAGTGAACCTCTGCTTAATGTGGAATGTCATCTTGGGGCCTGGAATGGGGGTGAGGGGGGAGGTGTGGGGGCACGTGTAGCTTCGGTCCACCTCCTCCTCTCTCCCTATTTATTCCAGAACCCCCACCCCATCCCCCTCTCTGATGAAGGATCTAGGCCCGAAACATCACCTTTTGTGCTCCTGAGATGCTGCTTGGCCTGCTGTGTTCATCCAGCCTCACATTTTGTTGTCCCCAATATCGCTAAGAACTTGTTTTTCTTTTGCATTATGCAATTGTTTGGGCAAGTGTTACATTTGTCACATTACTGGAAGCCCTTGCTTATCCTTCGCAACACGTGTGATCAACTCCAGTCATCAATCTTGAACAATCGTACAATCTATATCACAACTCATTTCCATGTAATACATTGAGATATTTGCATTTATGAGGTGCAGTTAATCATAATTCTCGAGGTAAAAGCATTGTGGCAACACTAAATGTCACCTGAATTTAAGAGAAGATAAATCAATGATTGGATTGCACACTGAGTTCCTGTAAACTAAAGGTCAGTGGCAAGATCATCAGTATTCTCTTTAAAATATGTTTTTTTACACATTTTCTCAGCTCTTCTTCAGGCCTGTCACTCATCTTTTCTACTGCTGCACATAACTTCTGTAGCTACTTTTAACAGAATAATGCACTTCGCAATTTATTAAGACTTGTTTCAAATTGGAAAAGGGACGTGTAAAGAATTTTATTAGCGATTTATTCAAGTGGATGAACTAAGTCATTATTTATATTTGGAATCATGGTGCTTTTAGAGGAACTAATGAGGCCAAGATTTAATCAAGAGATTCTGAGGACATAATTAACTAGGAGGATAAAGTTAAAGTCACTTACAGATTCAATTTGAACTTCAAGATTAAACACCTGTCTTCAGCTCAGTCGCTATCAGTTGTGCCGTCATGATAAAATAATCAAAGAATTGGAAGCCAGTTAGCTCATTTGGCTAGATGATTACTGTGTGGTTTGGAATAACACCAACAGTGTGGGTTCAATTCCTACTATGTCTGAGGTAGACTTGGGTTGTGCCTCCCAACACGTTCTCCACAGATTGGATTGGAATGGAATGGCAAACAAGCACAGATTAAAATCAGATGAAGCATCAGCAGACAATGCGCCTAGGGCCTAGATTTGGGTAAAGCACACTGAATGATTGAATTGACTGATCTCCTGTTGAATTACTCACAGGTAGGTTGGCTCTGCAGTGCAGTTTCTGGCCTAAAAATTGGATTAGTTTATGTCAGCTGCCTAGCATCAGGCATCCACTGCAGTACTGGGTCAAGGTGCACCTGACATCCACAGTGTGTGTCTGAAGCATTAAATATTCTCATTTTAATATTTAAATAAGGGGCCTGGATGATCAACAACCAGCAAATTCTGATGCTAACTATCAGCAAGGACCCTCAGGAGCACCATGTAAAAGGTGTAGTCCCACATTATTACTACTTGTTGGCTTGCCCTCTGAGGATAGGACATAGCCTCTGGCACTCCCTTCAGCCTAAATTCTGTGATCCATGAAGGGATGTTGATTTCCACTAACAACGTTGTGCTGGTGACTGGATTGTTTTTGTCAACTTTGGAAGTGGCTTATCCCAGTCATGAGTCATCTAGTAGACCAGCTTTTGAACTGGAGCAGGAAGGGGAGCAGCTGGGAAAGTGTAAGGAGAATGGGACTGCGTTAGAGATCTATATCCACAGAGAGTCTCAAGGAAGCACTTTTCCCACATTTATTTCACCAAATGGCTTTTAACAACATGCACTACCTACTATAGTCACAATTGGAGGTGCAAACCAGGAAATGGTTGTTGAGTTGGCCATGGTCCTTATTTTTCCGGCCATAGATTTACCCTGCTGCAGCAGATAATTTTAGCAGTATCTCCCAATATGTAGAGCACTGCAGTATATAATTGCTGGGCAATGTTCCCTACACACCAAGGGGAACAGGTGCTAGATGACACACAAATTGAGCCACCGTATCATCTGCTTAACATGGTTACAGACAGGGAAAATGTGTCAGATGAACAGAAAGGAAATACTCCGTTGCTGGCATTCCAACAGAAGGAGTTATTCAAACATACAGAAACTACAGTGGGGTGATAATGACATTACACAGCCCTACCAATGATCATAGAGGTCCATGATGGGTGGTTTAGCTTCATGCCACGACCAAGCACCTCATGGGCCCAATTTTCACCGTGTACCAACTGCCAACTGGCTAAGACAAATTGGAAGGGGCAGCAGGATTCATACCTAGCCCACTTGACCTGACAAAAGTCTAAGTCAAAGTACAAAGGAGAAAGGTCTGGGAATATCTGAAAGAAAGAGGTGTCCTGGAGAGATCTATCAGGCTTACTTGGGACATATACAGGGACTGTTGGTGTCAGGGAGCAGCAGCACTGGCAACTCAAGCAAATTCAAAGTAAGGGTTGGGGTACAATATGGCTCAGTCCTCAACCTGCAGTTGCTCACTATCATCCTCAACTTGACATCAAAGGCAGCAGAGCTGATCCACTCTGTATCATGCTGCGCCCAGATAAAGTGGTAATCTTTGTGGAAATGCTACAAGCCAGCATGAGCCAAACACCATTGAAAGTAGCAGGTTAAAGAGGTGCAGCATGCACTGCTCCTTTATGGATCAACAAGAAGACAGTAGCATCATGGTTGTTGCCTGAATGGAAGTGTAGTAAGCCACTAAATTCAGACGTCTATTCTCCACAACCCTGCAAGACAGTGAACTGGAGCTGGACATCAGACACTGTATAACCACACTGTCAAATAAATGGAGTCTGGTGACCATCAGTCTCTACAATTAAAAACTGCCACCCTGGCTAAAGAGATGAGTTTTTAAGAGCTGTGTGCATTCTGCATTGTTGATCGGGTACAAGACCAGACTCTTGTAGAAAATCACAGAAAGCAGGTTAGATATGGCAAAGATGAGGATGTTGAGGTTCTCTGGAAGAAACTACGCCCAGAATTACAGTATTGTGATCCTCATGGGAGAATATGGAGGAGAAGGTATGAAGAGAGCTAACATAAGCAGATCAATCATCTAAGTGAAACATCAACCCAATTATATTCCAATTTGTGTGAGGCAAAAAAAGGACTGAACCCACAGCCTATGTCATAGTGGTATGGCTATGCCCAAGAGTTATGAAAGCCAGTGTCCTAGACCCATTTAGGATGTGTCTAACCACATTTGGCACTGAGGTGATTAGACACTCATAAGTATGGAAAAAGGAGAGAGAGTAGGAGTCATAGAAGCTGAGGAAGAGATACTATAACAGTTAGAGTGTGGATTAACATTCCTTATCTTAGTTTAGTTCTAATAATTCTGCATTTCTGTATGTTGTTAATTTTTTAAATTCATTCATCGGATATGAACTTTGTTGGTGAGGCCAACATTTATTGCTTTTCCCAGTTGTCCTGCAGAAGATAACGATGAGCTGCCTTCTTGAACAACTGCAGTCTGTGAAGGAATAGGTACATTCACAATGCTGTTCGAAAAGGAGTTCTAGAATTTAGATCGAGCAATAGCAAAGGAACAGCGAAACAACTCCAAATCAGAATAGATCACATGGCTTAGGAGGGGAACTTGCCGTGGTGTTGTTCCCATGCTGCATTTACTATTCTTGGGTTTCTAATTAGTAGAGATCACAGGTGTGTAAGGTACTGTGAAAGGAACATTGATGAGTTACTGCTGCGCATCTTGTAGATGGTGAATGGAGTGGAAGTTGATGGTGGTATGGAAGGTGCCAATCAAGCAACTTGCTTTGCCCCGTATGATGTTGGCTTCTTGAATGTTATTGGAGTTGCACTCCTCCAGGCAAATGGGGAGGATTCCTTCACATTCCCAATTTGTGCCGTGTCAATGATGGGCAGTTTCACGGTGGTGGCAGATGAGTTATTCTGCACAGAATTCCCAGCCTGATCTTGTTACTACAGTTTTTATACGGCTGCTCCATTTGACCAAATGTATTCCCTGGGAAATTAATGATGGAGATTTAGCAATGGTAAATCAATTGAGGGATGAAGTATGATTTGTTCAAAAAAAGTCTTTTCGCTGCCCTTTCTATTCTCTGTGAGTTCTGATGCTTCCGTCATTTTTTTTAATCATTCTTCTGTCATGACTTACATTTACTTGTTGATCATGATGACAATCCAACCAGGATATCCTCAATACATTATCAAGCCAATTATTAACATTTTTCCTGTATGACCATTTTATTAAACTCAGTGACCCCCCACATTGAAGATATGCTTTGAAATGCTAAAATTAAGTCAATCACAAATTTCTGGAATTCTCTCCCTAATCAATTTTGGGTCTACCTACAGCATGTAAGCTGCAGCATTTCAAGAAGTTAGCTCACTACCACCTTTTCAGTGACAATTAGGGATGAGTAATAAATGCAGACTCAGCCAGTGACCCGCACATCCCATAAGTGAATTTTAAAAACTGAAAACATTTTTCAGACAAAGGACCTCTGCTTGCCTTTTAATGTTTGCACTATCCATTTATGCCATCGTTCTCATTAAGTCATGATTCCAATTCAAAGTCACACAGGCAATATTTCCTCACAAATCTGAGATTAACTGTTCCTCTGCCAAGAGCTAAAAAATGCAAATTAAATAATCCATTGCACACAAAGCATAAAAATGATCCATAAATTATAAAAACAAGCTAATATTTTCAACAACCCCTGACCTACCCCATCTCTCGCCAGTGCTATGATTGCTTTCCTTGATGTTAACATTGCCACCCGAGCCATTCCTTTCCCTATCTTTCCTGAATAGCTTGTAGCCAGGAATATGAAGTTTCATATCCAGCCTTCTTTGAATCAGGTCTCTGTTACTGCTACTCCCTCATAGTCCCTTGTGGTGACTTGTGCCTTCAGCTCAGCACATATAATAACAATACAGTAATCATGAGGTCTTTAATCATCATATAAACTAGGGAAACCAAATCTTCAGTACTGTTGTAGCGTGGAGAATACTTTCATGTAATATTCACAATATCACTTTCGAGATCAGTGTAACAAGGAACAGAATAAGAAACAGACTTTCTTGTATTGTGCAATAAGAACTGGCTAACTGTGGTAAATTGGACCTTCTTGAAAGCGTGATCATCACTTGAGGAATTTTATATTAAATTTCAAAGTCATTTACTGAGGTCCAAAATTATGATGTTCAATTCAGACTAAGCAAGCTATATCTGTATGTGGAGCAATTTGATTATGGCAGTTTTGGAAACTACATTGAGTGCTATGATGCTAAATAAGCAATTAAAAAATTACTACATAAGTTACAACTAATATATGCGTTCCATTCAGGCACAAAATCCCTACAGAAAAAGTAATCCTGCACAGGAGTAAAGGATAATGTTTGATCATAAATGGAGGCCTATATTGTTGCCAGAAAAATCAGTATGCTTGAGAATTGGGAAAATTTTAGAATTTAGCAAAAGAGGAGTAGGAATTTCATCAGGAAAGAAAAAAATTAGAGTAGACTAGCAAGAGACAAAACTAACTTATAATCATTTCTATGGATACTTTAAATAGGAAGAGATGAGTGAAAGTAGCATAAGACTTTCAGATGCAGGTACTGTGAAATTATATTTGTGAATTAAAGAAATGGCAGACATGTTGATAAATAATTTGCATCTTTTTCATGGTTGAAAGCAGCAAAAAGACATCTCAGAAGCAAATTGAAAATGAATGGATCTGGTGAAAATGAGGAATTTCCAAGTAATCTGTAAAAGTAAAGAACATCAAATGCCAGAGGAATTAATGGGATGAAATGGTGGCAAACACTCAGAGTATCTGACAACCTGCATTCTAAAGCTTTAAAAGAAGCAGCTGCTATGACAAGTGAATGCATTTCTTCTGGATCCTCCTGATTGCCTTAGATGCTAGAACAATTTCCAAGGATAGGCATACCAATAGAAAAGCTGAATTCTGAGGATAGTGAATTTCACAATGTTTACTCCTTACCTAGCGCTATCCATCTGAGAAAGGATATTACCTGCAACAATCCATGTGTTTGAGCTGGGGCTGTTAGAATCTCCTTCCTCTCTGACGCAGTGCTGGTTCTCTTCCATGAAGGTGGGTCATGCAGGTCAGAGCAGATCCTCTCTCTTTCGGTCTTTCCACCTATCTGTTCTCTCTCCCTCTCTCTCCTCTCTCCCTCTCTCTCCATATGATCAGAACTCTCTTCCCGGACTAAATTCGATCTTCACTGAGGAGATGGCATCAAGGTGTGTGTGCTTATCTCCCCTGCTCCTCACCTTCCAGAATGTTCTGTGGTCTTTGACCAATAGGCTGGGTTCAAATCATCCGATGGGGTTACACCAATACCCACCGCTGTTGCCATGCCAGGAGGTGTAAAGCACACATACTCAAGAAGTCAAGATGGCAGAACATCTGATTGACACTTCTGCCATACACAAACCTCGGACAGATTACAAATGACCTCCCATGAATCTTTGCAACTTATTTACTCTTGGTTTCCACTGTTCTCTATGGCCAATAACTGCTGTTGGACTTTTGGTCTGTAGTCAATAGAAGGAAAAATACTAGAATCTCTTATTAGGAATGTGGTGAGAGAACACTTTCAAAATCATAACATGACTAAGCAAAGCCCACAAGGATTTACATAAGGGAAATTGTTTGTCAAAGATGTTATATCGTTTTTTGAGGATTTAACTGGCAAGATAAAAAGAATATTGATGGATGTAATGAATTTGACTTTTACATTTAAATTTAGTATGAGCCAAGTAAGAAGTGATTCTAAGAACAATTAGAAATCATGACATTAGAGTAATATTTTAGCATGGATTGATGACTAGTTAATGGTCGGAGAACAGAGTAAGAATAAATGGATCATTTTCAGGTGGCAAGCTGTAAATAATGGGTTACCACAACAATCAGTACTTAAACCTGAGCAATTTAGAATCTACATTAATGATGTTGATGAGATGACTATGTAACCTATTCATGTTAGCTGAAAACACAAAGTTTGCTGGGAAAATTACCAGTGAGGTTAATTCAAACAAGCTATAGAGGGAGGTAGTCTGGAACTGGATGACCTTGTATGTGTACATAAATCACAGAAAGGTAACATGCAGGTGCACCAAGCAATTTTGAAAGTAAATGGCATGTTAACCTTGTTCCAATGAAATTGAAATTTAAGAGTAATATAGTCTTATTGCAAGTATGCAGAGTATTGGTGAGACCTCATTGTTGAGTACCTGGAGTACTGAATCTAATTTTGATTTCCTTGCCTATTGAAGGACACACTTGACCTAGAGATTCACAAGATTCATTTCTGGCGTGAGTGTCTCGTTTCCTGAGGAGAGATTGACCTGGCTGGGTTTATATACCCTGGAGGTTAGGGGAAGAAAGGTGATATAATTGCCACATCTTAAATTCTTAAAGGTCATGTTGAGGAAATGTTTCCCCTTTCTGGGGAGCTTAGAACTAGGGAGTCATAAAGTCCTACAATAATGATCAATCATTCAGGATTGAGGTGAGGAGAATTGTATCAGTGATAATGGGAACTGCAGATGCTGGAGAATCCAAGATAATAAAGTGTGAAGCTGGATGAACACAGCAGGCCAAGTAGCATCTCAGGAGCACCAAAGCTGACGTTTCGGGCCTAGACCCTTCATTAGAGAGGGGGATGGGTGAGGAATCTGGAATAAATAGGGAGAGAGGGGGAGGCGGACTGAAAATGGAGAGAAAAGAAGATAGGTGGAGAGGAGAGTATAGGTGGGGAGGTAGGGAGGGGATAGGTCAGTCCAGGGAAGACGGACAGGTCAAGGAGGTGGGATGAGGTTAGTAGGTAGGAAATGGAGGTGCAGCTTGGGGTGGGAGGAAGGGATGGGTGAGAGGAAGAACAGGTTAGGGAGGCAGAGACAGGCTGGGCTGGTTTTGGGATGCAGTGGGGGCAGGGGAAGAGCTGGGCTGGTTGTGTGGTGCAGTGGGGGGAGGGTACGAACTGGGCTGGTTTTGGGATGCGGTTGGGGAAGGGGAGATTTTGAAGCTGGTGAAGTCCACAATGATACCATTGGGTTGCAGGGTTCCCAAGCGGAATATGAGTTGCTGTTCCTGCAACCTTCGGGTGGCATCATTGTGGCACTGCAGGAGGCCCATGATGGACATGTCTCCTGCAAAAATTCCATCCCCTATTCCCAATTCCTCTGCCTCCGCCGCATCTGCTTCCACGATGAGGCATTCCACTCCCGCACATCCCAGATGTCCAAGGTCTTCAAAGACCGCAACTTTCCTCCCGCAGTGGTCGAGAATGCCCTTGACCGCATCTCCCGCAACACATCCCTCACACCCCGCCCCCGCCACAACCGCCCAAAGACGATCCCCCTCGTTCTCACACACCACCCCACCAACCTCCGGATACAACGCATCATCCTCCGACACTTCCGCCATTTACAATCCAACCCCACCACCCAAGACATTTTTCCATCCCCACCCTTGTCTGCTTTCTGGAGAAACCACTCTCTCCATGACTCCCTTGTTCGCTCCACACTGCCCTCCAACCCCACCACACCCGGCACCTTCCCCTGCAACCGCAGGAAATGCTACACTTGCCCCCACACCTCCTCCCTCACCCCTATCCCAGGCCCCAAGATGACTTTCCATATTAAGCAGAGGTTCACCTGCACATCTGCCAATGTGGTATACTGTATCCATTGTACCCGGTGTTGCTTCCTCTACATTGGGGAAACCAAGCGGAGGCTTGGGGACCGCTTTGCAGAACACCTCCACTCGGTTCACAATAAACAACTGCACCTCCCAGTCGCAAACCATTTCAACTCACCCTCCCATTCTTGAGATGACATGTCCATCATGGGCCTCCTGCAGTGCCAGAATGATGCCACCCGAAGGTTGCAGGAACAGCAACTCATATTCTGCTTGGGAACCCTGCAGCCCAATGGTATCAATGTGGACTTCACCACCTTCAAAATCTCCCCTTCCCCCACCACATCCCAAAACCAGCCCAGTTCGTACCCTCCCCCCACTGCACCACACAACCAGCCCAGCTCTTCCCCTCCCCCCACTGCATCCCAAAACCAGTCCAACCTGTCTCTGCCTCCCTAACCTGTTCTTCCTCTCACCCATCCCTTCCTCCCACCCCAAGCTGCCCCTCAATTTCCTAGCTACTAACCTCATTCCCACCTCCTTGACCTGTCCATCTTCCCTGGGCTGGCCTATCCCCTCCCAACTCCCCATCTATACTCTCCTCTCCACCTATCTTCTTTTCTCTCCATCTTCAGTCCGCCTCCCCCTCTCTCCCTATTTATTCCAGAACCCTCACCCCATCCCCCTCTCTGATGAAGGGTCTAGGCCCGAAACATCAGCTTTGCTGCTCCTGAGATGCTGCTTGGCCTGCTGTGTTCATCCAGCTTCACACTTTATTATCTTGAGATGAGGAGAAGTGTCTTACTGAAAGGCTTATGAATCTGGATAATTCTGAACCCCACTTAGCTGTTGATGCATAGTGCTTAATATATCCAACACAGTGGATGATAGTCTTTTGAGTACGACAGGAATTAAATGATATGGCAATAGTGCAGGAAGGTGAAGTTGCAGTGAATGTTGGCTATGATCTCATTGAGTGGTAAAACAGGCTGAATGGCCTGCTGCTACTCCATTTATCAAGTCCTTATGTTCTCACCAAAACTTATTTTCCATTTATGCATTTTCACATGCATGCGTTCTGAACATCTTAAATAATTTTGTGCTTGCTTGCTGTTTGAACCCTCTGATTTCTAAATATTCTTTTACTCTAGTCCTATTTTTTTTAATCTGCCTGCTATTCTATTTCTTTTTCTTCTGTTTCCTTGGGATGCCCAGCCCCCTTTCAAATACATTTAGGATGTTGGATTGGGGCGAACAGAATCAAAAGCCACATAACATCAGGCTATAGTTCAACAGGTTTATTTGAATTCTCAAGCTTTTGGAGCGCTGCTCCTTTGTCACCTGACAAAGGAGCAGTGCGCTAAAAGCCTGTGACTCCAAATAAACCAGTTGGACTATAACCTGGTATTATGTGACCTCTAACAGTAATCTTTGGCATCATGCCTTATCATTTGTTTTCTGGAATTCCAAATAATCCACATTAGTTGGTTCCTCTTCATCTGCTCAGCTCACTACATTCTCAAAACACTCTGATATATTTCTCATAAACATCCTGAGCAAACCCCTCTTGCCTCAGCACTAGTTCCAGTGCACTGATGCCTGCAGAAGGTCAGTGTTGTCCTCCTGTCTCCTTTCTCCAGTGTCGTGTTCACCTATTTATTCTACTGTTCCTACATTCATAAACCCATAACTGGGAATAACGCCAGAGATTACCACACTGGGGGTCCTGTGTTTTAACTTCCTCCAGCAGCTCCTGAACCTTTTCCTTCCAATGTCATTATTCCCACATGGACCATGATGTCTGGCTGTTTCCCTTCCTCATTTAAAATGCGGTGTACCCTCTCATGACAAAATCTTCACATTCTCTCAAGGTCAGTAAAAGAGCAACTTTATTGCATGTTCATTTTGCATATTTTTAAAGTTCTGATTTGTTGGTGTTCATAAAATTGTGACACCTATAATATGCAAGTAGCTTCCAAACCTTTTAACTAAATACAGTTAATCTTACAACCTATTATGGTATTATTACCCTTTTATATAATGGCATGATTCAAGCTATAACAAGACAATGGAGTTGAAATTTGAAGATTAAATTACAAATAAATAAAGAACATTATATATACATATTATCAAGCACAGAGACACCAGTCAATCACAGTGTTTTTTTTACTGCATTTCCCACTGGATATCAAGCTGAATTTTGGAAACACCTTGGAGAAGAGCTAGAGGGTGGAAGGGGTTGTAAAATGGCAGTGTCAATTGTCAGTTCAGAAGCCTGACATGTTTCTGCTGTCTCAGAAATGGGATTGGTGGTTAGTTGAGCCTCATGTTGGCTGGAGGTTGACGGCCAATTAGTCGATTGATTACTGACCATTCTACAGTGCCCCTCAGCATTTAACCAGTGTCAGAATGAGACACCTAGCACAAGAATATTGTGCCAGCTTCATCAAGGAGGTTTGAAAAAGGCTTCTCAGTGATGGGGGAAGAGGTGCATTTCCTTACTGGAGGCTTGATATCTCGCATAGGGTGGCCCACCTGCCTGCTTGCCTGGTCCCAGCACAGAGAAATAAGTTCCTGAATTCCTCATGAGGGTGAAGGTATGCTCTCTCTTTCCTCACAGCCACAGCAATGACCACCTCTATTTTCTGTGCTGGTTAGGCTACAGGGCTGACAGCCGTTTTGTGTGAACTAGAGAGACAGGCTGCCACCTGAAATTGGATTTTGATCCGGGATTTGGAATTGGACACAGCCTGTAAAATAGGCTTCAGTGCCCAAGTGCACCCCTGCTTGGGTGAAGGACACTCATTTCATTCCAGCCTAAGAACTGGTGACATTCCAGCTTGGTATCACTCTTAGGATTGAATGCAGTACCACTCTGTGCTCTGGAATCACAACAAAAGGGAGGAGTCAAGTGTGCCTCTGAGAGTGAGAGAAGAAGGATGTTACTGAGGTGGGAATTGGGGAGAAAGGATTTGCCATCTAAACTGAGAGGGAGGGAAAGAAAGCATTGTCAGAAACTAGAGGAGAACTGGGAGACATAGCAGGATGATGAAGTACCTCTATGAACTATGGACAGAGCATGACAATCTCACGTTTCTTGCAGTTCGGTAGTTTTCAAAACCATTGGATGCTTCAAATCATTTCACAATGCAGGAAGTACTTCTTGAAGAATAGTCACTAATACAATGTGGGGAATACAACAGCTAATTTACACACAGTAAACTCCCACAAACAGCAAATGACCAGATAATCTCTATCTGATGTTGATTGAGAGATCAATATTGACCACGAGTCACTCCTCTTTTGTTCTTTGCAATAATACCAAGAGGTCCTTTGCATCATCCTTTTAGGCAGATTGTGTGTGTGTGTGTGTGTGTGTGTGTGTGTGTGTGTGTGTGTGTGTGTGTTTGTGTGTGTGTGTGTTTGTGTGCGTGAGAGAGAGAGAGAGAGACAAACCATGAGGAAGTGATTGTGGTGTTTGACAGAGGAGGCAGACATGTGAGCCCTGAGACTGAATGAGCCAGACACACACCACTTATCCCCTCCTCTTCCTCCCCCGGAATCTATCCACAAAGCAGCCTGGGAGAGGAGGACAATCCCTCCTGACACCAACTTTCCTATGAATTTTACTGAAGAAAGCATGGCGTGTGCACCAGCAGAAGTGAATATGAGGCCAAAGCTAATGAAACTCAATCCCTTAAATTGACCCTGCCCCATAAACCCCCCACATTCCCCCCACCCGCCCAACCACCTTTCCAATTTAAGTCCTAGGGACCCAATCTATCTCTTCTCCCCAGCTCTTCCAGAGTCACAATGGTCTAGAAAAGTCTCAGAACAATTGAAAAATAGGCAATGTAACACCCTTATTCATAAGGGGAAGGAGTGAAAGAAACAGGTAATTATAGGCCCAGTTAACACAAGGCATTGGGAATTTGTTTGAGTTTAATATAAAGTACATAATAGCAGAGTAATTACAAATACAGAATAGAATCAAATAGAGTCAGTATAACTTAATGAAGGGGAAGTCAAATTTTAAACACACTTTGACAAATTTAAAATAAAAACAAGGAACGTTGACGTGTTACAAAGGGTGGAGGAGTATAGTTAAGAAAGAAATCAGGTGGACAAAAAGAAGGCATGAGATAATTTTGGTGGATAGGGTAAAGGAGAATCCAAAGAGGTTCTACAAGCATATTGAGGGCAAAGGACTAATTAGGGAGACAATAGAATCCCTTAAAGATCAACAAGGCCATTTATGTGTTATACCACAGGAGATGGTGAGATCCTAAACAAATATTTTGCATCAGTATTCACCAAGGGGAAAGACATTCATGCTAGAGAACTTGAAAAATCAAATAGTGATGGCTCAAACAGAGTCCACATGACAGAAGTAGTAGTACTGAAGGTCTTAAAATGCATAAAGGTAGATGAATCCCCAGGACCTGATCACATCTATCCTAGGTCATTGTGGGAAGATTGGGAAGAGATTGCAGGCCCCTAGCAGAGATATTTGTATCATCAGTGGCCACTGGGGAGGTGCCACAAGATTGGAGAGTGGTTAATGTGGAACTGTTACTTTAAAAAGTCTGCGAGGAAAATCCAGAGAACTACAGACCAGTGAGCCTTATGTCAATGGTGGGTAAGTTGTTGGAGTGGATTCTGAGAGAGAAGAATTCCATGCATTGGAAAGGCAAAGAGTAATTAGGAACAGTCAGCGTGGCTTTGTGTGTGGGAAATTGGGGCTCACAAATTCGGTTGAGATTTTTCAAGAGGTGACCAAGAAAATAGATGAAGGCAGAAGGGTAGGCATTGTTTCCATTGACTTTGGCAAGATCTTTGATAAGATTCTGCATTGTAAATTGGTTAATAAGGTTAGATCAGGATCATGGGATCCAATTGGATACAAAATTGACTTGATGTTAGGAGATTGAAGGTGATGGTAGAGGGTTATTGTTTGGACTGGGGGCCTGTGACCAGCAGTGTATTGCAAGGATTGGTGCTGGGTCCATTATTGTACATAATTTACAGAAGTATGAAAATATAGGAGGCATCATTAGTAAGTTTCCAGATGACACCAAAATCAGTGGTATAGTAGACAACAAAGAAGTTTATCTAAGAGTACAATGACCTTGATCATTTTGGCCAGTGTTGTGAGGAATGGCAGATAGAGGTTAATCCAGATAAATGTTTGGTATTGAATTTTGCTGAGATAAACCAGGGTAGGACTTACACAGTTAATAGCAGAGCCCTGAAGAATGTTGTTGAACAGAGAGACCTAGGAATTCAGGTACATAGTTTCTTGAAAGTGGTGTCACAGGTAGCCAGGGTGGCAAAGAAGATATTTGGCACGCTTGTCTTCATTGGTCAGAGCATTGAATATCTGAGTCAGGACATGGTGTTACAACTGTACAAGACACAGAAAAGATCATATTTGGAGTGCTGCATACAATTCTGGTTAACTTGCTAAAGGAAGGAAGTTGTTAAACTGGAAAGGGTGCAAAAAGGATTTACAAGGATGTTAACAAGATGGAAGGTCTGAATTATAAGGAAAGGTTGGATAAACTGGGGCTTTCTTCCCCTGAAGCATGAAAGGCTGAGGGGTGACCTTATAGAGATTTATAAAATCATGAGAAGCACAGATGAGGTGAGGGCATGAAGTCCAAAACTAGAGGGCATAGGTTTAAGGTGAGAGGGAAAAGATTTGAAAGGGACCTGAAGGGCAACTTTTTCACACAGAGGATGGCGTGCATATGGAATTTACTGCCAGAGGAAAAGGTAGATGCAGGTACAATTGCAATGTTTAAAACATTTGGACAGGTGCATAGATGTGAAAGGTTTAGAAGGGTATGGGCCAAACAAAGGCATTTGGGACTAATTCAGTTTAGGAAACCTGGTTGGTATGCATGACTTGGGCCGAAGGGTCTGCTTCTGTGCTGGATGACTCTATAACTCTATCTGAGCTTCAGGATCCCCAAGCAGAATATGAGTTGCTATTCCTGCAACCTTCGGGTGCAGCCCAATGGTATCAAGTGGATTTCACAAGCTTCAAAATCTCCAGTCCCCTTACCACATCCCAAAAATCAGCCCAGCTCGTCCCCACCTCCCTAAACTCTCCTTCCTCCCACCTATCCCCTCCTCCCACCTCAAGCCCCACCCCAACTGATACCTACTAACCTCATTCTGCCCCCTTGACCTGACTGTCCTCCCTGGACTGACCTATCTCCTCCCTAACCCACCACCTACACTCGCCTTTACTGGCTCCATCCCCACCTCTTTGACCTGTCTGTCTCCTCTCCACCTATCTTCTCCTCTATCCATCTTCTATCTGCCTCCCCCTCTCTGCCTTTTAATTTCAGAAACCCCTTTCCCTCCCCTATTTCTGAAGAAAGGTCTAGGCCCGAAACTTCAGGTCCTCTGATGCTGCTTGACCTGCTGTGTTCATCCATCTCTACACATTACTATCTTTCCAAAGCTCTTTTTCAGCTAGACATTTAATTTTCTAATCTACTTGACCCTTTCCCAATCTCAGGTAGGCTCAAATAGTCACTGAGCGATTATTACTCTAATATTCGGCTTTTTAGTTTCAAATCCAGGTACTCAAACTCACTCCACAAACCTTCATTCTTCGTTCTATGTATGTTCTTAATTCCTATGTGGACCACAACTGTCCCTTCCTTTATTTCATCCAATTGTGGGATGTAGATGTTGCTGGCTGGCCCATCCCTAGTTGTCTGTGAGCTGCGATAAGAAGGGAATTTGAGGAATTTGACCCAGCAACAGTGAAGGAGCAGTGATATATTTCCAAGTCAACATGGTGTGTGGCTTGGAGGGGAACTTGAAGGTGGTGGTGTTCCCATGTTACTGCTGCCCTTGTCCTTCCAGATGAAGTGGCCATTGCTTTGAAAGGTGCCACCTATATTATGATTCCAGCTGAGTTTCTGGTCAATGGTAACCCATAGACATTGATAGTGGGGGATTAAGTGATGGGAACACCACTGAATGTCAAGGGATGATGGTTAGATTGTCTCTTACTGGAAACGGTCAATGCCTGGCATTCGTGTGGGAAAAATGTTACTTGCTAATTGTTAGCCCAATTGGATATTGTCCAGATCTTGTTGCATTTGAACATGAACTGCTTCAGTTCCTGAAAATGATGCTGAACATTGTGCAATCTTCAAGAGAACATCTCCATTTCTGATCTTATGTTCGAGAGAAGGTAATTGATGAAGCAGCTGAAGATGGTTGGGCCTAGGACGCTAACCTGAAGAACTCCCGCAAAAATGTCCTGGAGCCGAGATGGCTGAACTCCAATTACCATAACTGTCTTACTATGTGTCAGCTGTACGATTCCAACTCTCACCTCCCTCCAATCAAGTTCTTCCACGGATATTTTAAACTAACTGAATGGCCCTTTTTTAATTAGGTGATAGAGGAGCATCGGATGTTATAATCATTCATGCATAATATTACAAACAGTAACTTTAACACTCAAGTCATCTTTTTTTTATTACAAGGCATTAATGAATGTTGTAAGTCCACATTCTAGGCATGAGTCCAGAATTCAAGTGGCTTAATGAATCCAAAATCATGTAAAAATGATATAATAAAATAATTTCATGCCCCGAGATTCCTGCTTTTCCAGTATGTCTTGATGCACCCCAATGTCTGTAGCACTTGAGGTGATGCCCAATCCTAAACCTTGATGCCTGCTATCTCAGATGCTGCTGAATTTACTGAGTGTTTCCAATATTTTTTGGTTCAATTACGCCAGTGCAATCAGCATCATGAGTTGCAATAAATGACAATACAATTGCTTGAAGCCAACTACACAGCTACAGCTTAAAATATCTAACTTAAACAATTGCTAGTCAGGCAATTTCACTTTGTTGCAATCCAGTTAATAACCATCATTTTTTCAAAATAAAGTAAAAATTTTTGTTTTAACTAAGACAAGTATCCCACAACATTTCAGCTTCTTTAACAAAGTAAACTTTAATGCATACAAAAGAATTAATGATCACAAGCATTATTAATTTAGTTAACAAGATGTAGAGCTGCATGAACACAGCAGGTCAAACAGCTTCGTAGGACCATATATTTTATGACTACATCTGCTACGTACTCAAGTGTGCTTCTTATTTCTCCAAGACTTCTCTTATAAGGTACATCAACCTAAAAGTTATTAACTTCTACAAGCACCACTGCAACTATATTAGAGTTCTGTCGAGACTTTGTTAAATTTGTTGCAGCTCCACCTACGCCTAGTGAATTGCAAACCATTATCAGGTCCAAATTGTAACTGACTCTCTCAGCAGAATGACTCAGAAAAGCTAAAACCACAGAACTTTTCTCAGCTCTACCCATCTCCATGATAATGTAGGCTCTAGGCTGTCCTCAAACTGACCTTTTAATTATTCATTCCTCGTTTACGATTTCACCCTTGATCTGCCTAAATAAATGGGTTTTACAAAGCTTCAGCATTTATGAAATGATTTTAGCTGAACTTCACCCTACCTCCCAAAATGCAAACATCTCCCTGGAATGCTATTACAATAAAGGTTGCAGAGGTCACCTCTCCGACTCTAGTGAATTCTAGCCCATCTGTTATTTTACAACTCTATTTCTTCTATCAACGTAGCCCCAACATTTCAAGAGTTATGGAATTCAAGCTTACCTTAATTGCATTATCCCATTTTTGTCAGTTAAACTTCAATTCCTTGAACTGAAATAAACAAATGAAGCATGAACTAGGTATTCCCAATAATGCATACTCAAATATCTATTTTATGGTGACCAATAGAAGTGCCATGTTTTATAGTGTTGACCTAATTTCAGACCCTACCAAATCCAAATTACCTGGTTATACTAATAAAAAGTTTGTCGATATGACATTTTAGATTCCTGGAGCTTCAAAAAGATAGCATGCATTTTTTCGATTTGATATTCAGTCGTGCCTGAGATAGTCATGCAGGTTTTCAGTCCGTTTACTACATAACCTAAAAACAGTAAAAAAAGGTAAGCCACTTTGCCACAAAGTCACCCCTGAGTAAGAAAATCCCTCTGCCAGTGACTGCTAATGTAGCTTCATGGAGGTCTGAATATCTGGAAGAAAATGTGAATAACTCTGAGTCTTTGGCTCTAGGGGAGCTAAGGAAAACAACTCTTGCAGAGTTGCACGGCAATTTGTGACATGATGACATTAAAATTATGAAATTGCTTGCCTCTGATAAGCTGAGCTATTTTACCTGTGTACCTTGTATGTCAACACTGTTCTTTCTTAACTGGGCTTTCTTACAAGGCTTACAGGTCAACAAATTGCAGTAATTTTTAAGTAATAGTTAAAATTAATGGTTAGGAAAAATAAACTCCTTTTCAAGTGTCATTTCATATCACTTCACTTCAACTGCATGCTGAGGAATATGAAATAACAATAAAGTGCTTACATTCATGAAAAAATTGTGCAAATGTGGCAATAAGTAGAAATACAGAATGAAAATATGCAATTATGAAGTCAGATATATGCGCTTCATTGAAATGAGTTGTGACTAGATCAATGAAAATAAATAGGCAACAATAAGTGGTCTATTATAATAATAAAATAGTCTACATTTTCATTTGCATTTAAATGCACTTACGGTTTCACTCAGCATAATCAGGTTCTTTCCATTCTCCAAACATAAACAAGCATTACCTGATTATTTGCCACTTGATTTTATTACTGGAATTCCTTTCATATGTCCATTCACATAGCTGAGAGAGAAACAGGTTATTGTCAGCATTTAATAAGGTTGAAAGGATTAACCATTCCAGTATTCTTGTAACTGGCAGTTTTAAGTGCACAACCCACTCCCAAAATAAAAATGCACATCTGCCAATGTGGTATACTGCATCCACTGTACCCAGTGTGGCTTCCTCTACATTGGGGAAACCAAGCGGAGGCTTGGGGACCGCTTTGCAGAACACCTCCGCTCGGTTCGCAATAAACAACTGCACCTCCCAGTCGCAAACCATTTCCACTCCCCCTCCCATTCTTTAGATGACATGCCCATCATGGGCCTCCTGCAGTGCCACAATGATGCCACCCGAAGGTTGCAGGAACAGCAACTCATATTCCGCTTGGGAACCCTGCAACCCAGTGGTATCAATGTGGACTTCACCACCTTCAAAATCTCCCCTTCCCCCACAGCATCCCAAAACCAGCCCAGTTCGTCCCCTCCCCCCACTGCACCACACAACCAGCCCAGCTCTTCCCCTCCACCCACTGCATCCCAAAACCAGTCCAACCTGTCTCTGCCTCCCTAACCTGTTCTTCCTCTCACCCATCCCTTCCTCCCACCCCAAGCCGCACCTCCATCTCCTACCTACTAACCTCATCCCACCTCCTTGACCTGTCCATCTTCCCTGGACTGACCTATCCCCTCCCTGCCTCCCCACCTATACTCTCCTCTCCACCTACCTTCTTTTCTCTCCGTCTTCGGTCCGCCTCCCCCTCTCTCCCTATTTATTCCAGAACCCCCACCCCATCCCCCTCTCTGATGAAGGGTCTAGGCCCGAAACGTCAGCTTTTGTGCTCCTGAGATGCTGCTTGGCCTGCTGTGTTCATCCAGCCTCACATTTCATTATCATAAAAACAGATGGGTTTTTTTTCAGATAGGAAGTAAAATATTGAAATTTTGAGACAGAAAGTCAAACCACCTCAAACTCATAGATTGGTTCTTCTGGTTTTAATGGAAATTATGAAGAAGGGCAGGCGACCAGTCCACTCTCAAAGCAACCATTAAAGAAGCCAGATTGAGTTCACACCATAAAGGTCTTCTTCATCTCCACAATCTCCCCTGAATTGTGCCCATCACCGAATTAATTCCTGGATCACCAATGCCTTCCAACTCTTCAGTGAGCACCAACATAACTGATCTCCCTTCATAGCTTCAGACCCACGCTACCCCCTACATGCCACTCCTCCCACCACCACCACTGCCGTCCACTCAACCACCACTTCTAGGGTCATAGAGGAGTCATACCACAAGGAAAGAGATCCTTTGGTCCAACTCATCCATGCAGACCAGCTTTCCTAAACTGAACTAGTCCCATTTGCCAGCATTTTGTCCATATTCCTCTGAAACTTTCCCATCCATGTACCTGTCCAAATGTCTTTTAAATGTTGTAATTGTACCCAACTCTACCATTTCTTCTGGCAGCTCATTCCATACATGCATGACCTTCTGTGTGAAAAAATTACACCTCCGATCCCTTTTAAATCTTTCCCCTCTCACTTTAAACTCATGCCCTCTAGTTTTGAACTCCCCTACTCTGGGGAAGACATCTTGGATATTCAACTTATCTCTGCTGCACATAATTTTACAAACTTCTCTTTGTTTACCCCTCAGCCTCCTGAACTCCAGGGAAAAGCGTCCCAGCCTATCCAGTCTCTCCTTCTAACGCAAACCTTCAAATCTCAGTAAAATCCTTGTAAAGCTATTTTGCATCTTTTCCAGTTTAATAACATCCTTCCCATTACAGGATGACCAGAATTGCACACAGTCCTCCAAATGTGGTCTTACTTCAACAATGTCTCAGTCTGTCAGCTTCTGCCAGTGCAGGGAGCTTTTCCTGCCTGACGGTAGTCTAGTTTGTCAATCAGGGTGACTGTCAAACAAGAAACCTGGAAGGAAAGAATAATGGTGTGGAGTTAAAGCTCTGATAAGGGAAACCCACACTTTGGATTTTACTGCTATAACTTCCAACTTCCTCTCTTAAAACCCATCCTTGTAACTATCAGGGACGAGGTGTCTGTGGTAGAGGCTCATAGAGACATGGGCAGAAATGTAAAGACCCCACTGATGTGTTTGAAGACAAGAGCTCATAATATTCCCTAGGGATCCTTGACCCAGCCTTGACCTTTATTTCATCCTTTCATGGTATATGGGCTTATCTAGACAGACCAGCATTTGTTGCTCTTCCCTAATTGAGTTAAGAATTAACCACAGCGCAGGCTTGGAGGGCCAAAGGGCCTGTTCCTGTACTGTAATTTTCTCTGTTCTTTGTTGTTCTTGTTCACATTACTGTTGGTGAAATCACATGTATCATATCTAGGCCTGGCCAGGTAAGGATGGCAGATTCACTTCACTGAAGGACATTAACAAAGTCAGAGTTGCTGGAAAAGCTCAGCAGGTCTAGCAGCATCTGTGAAGGAGAAAACAGAGTTAACGTTTCGGGTCCGATGACCCTTCCTCAGTTCCTGATTTACAGCATCCGCGGTTCTTTTGGTTTTTATTAGTGAACCAGATATGTCTTTAGAGATTTTGACACTTTTGACAAGATTTTTAATTCACTTGCAGGATATGGGCATTGCTAGTCGGCCAGTATTTATTGCCCATCCCTACTTGCTCTTGAAAAGACTTTGTAGTGACTGGTACAAGTGAATAAAATGGCCTAGCAAACCAGAGGGCAATTGAGAGGCAATCACATTGCCGTGGGTCTGGAGCCACATGTAGGCCAGACTGAGTAAGGATGCAAATTTCCTTCCCTGAAGGACCTTAGTGAATGAGATGGGTTTTTCCAACAATTGACAATGATTTCAGTAGAATTTTTAAATTTGAGATATTATTTTTATTGAATTCAAATTCCACCATCTGCTGTAGTGGGATTCGAACCCGGGGCCGCAGAACACCTAAGTTTCTGAATTAGTAGTCTAACAATAATATCAATAGATGATTGCCCACCCAGGCTTCCTTAGCTAAAATTGTCCCAGTTAAGAGCCTTAAGTGGCCAGTTATTGGCAACTGCTATGCGGTAGGGAGCATGCTTAGCAGACCACCCCATTCTAGCCTTGGGTGGGAAGGGGAGCACCTTTCTCAAGGGCTTTTTTTCACTTTGGATTCCTCGTCCCCAGCATCTGTAGCTCAAAGATGCTCCTTCATACCCTGGCCTCTCAATAAAAATGTCCAGTGCATTCACCCTACTCCTACCTTCTGTATCCAGTATGAGGCCCCTCCACATCTTGCACCCACTTTCTTGAACTCAGGAACCTGGAATCTGGATATGGCATGTAATCCCAGTCCTGGCCATTAATGTTGCTGGCACTGCAGGAATGAGAGAACTGCTGGCCAATTAGAATAGTTTGCAACTTTCTGATGTACTGATTGGGACATTAAATGACTACAGGGCTGCAATGATGAACATTGAGGATTCAACACCAGCTCTTCAGCTGAAACCATCCAGAAACTCCTGCCCAGCAATGACAATTAGTAGGGTGAACGTTTCCTAAAATGTTACAATATTGACAGTAAAGCTTGCAGCTCTATGCTGGGAAATCTTATTTATGATATATTTGTGTACTGTCAACTGAGAGACCTGGGGCGAGTATGTAGCTGAGTCCTGAAAGGATGTGCAGGCAAAATATTGAGGGCAGTGGCGCATTTGACTGTGTCTGGCAACCCATGCCCACCAGACCGAGTATGTTTTCATCAAGTAAATTGCAGGCGTCTGACACTACTTTACATGATACCAGAAGCCGCTTGAGATACTGGAGTACAGATTTGATAAGAAAACTGATTGTCTAACTTTGGACCTTGTACAGTAATTGTATCACCCAGGAGCTGCCTGTCTCTTCTTGTTATGCCTCCTCTAGTTTCTTCCCTGCTTTGAAGCTCCAGGCCTGTGTGTATCAGACTGTTGCAAGCACTGCTGATGTACATCTTGGTCCTTCTCTGATACCCAGTAGATGACAGTATATATGACATCTGATCTAATCTGATAAAGCAAGGCTCTAAGGTGTAGAAAGTAATTTGTAAGTTGCACAATATTAACCTCTGAGTAAAAGTACTGTAAACAAGTCCTCTTTGTGCTGCCGGGAAAGAAAGACTGAATGCCTGTTGGCACTTTTATATTACCTTTGCTCTTTTAACTGCACCAGTGTGTACTCGACTTGGTTTCATTGTTTAGTTTCAGAAAGCCCCCAGAAAACCCTTGCACCCAACATTAAATTCACATGTGTAAAACTGCTTGTGCTGAACAATTAACATGACACGTACATGCACACAGTTAGATGTACTGGAGTGAAAAGCGAAAGTCATCAGAGGGAACTGAACTCCCAAGCTGTTGTCAATTTCAGCCATTTTAAGCCCCTCTCGTCCCCAAACTGTGCACTGCTGCAGTTTAAAATTCAGCCCATTTATTGCTATAAAGTGAAAAGCAACAAATGTTATAACCATTCTCACAAAACGATCAAGTAAATCCAATAACTTTATAAAAAAAAGTAAAATGCTGAAATTACACAACCGTTGTTCATCTAAATAGCAAAGGGAAAATTGTAAACTACAACCCAGCAAAGCTAGGCAAGTGACTTAAAATAGCTGTGCTTTATTTATTGTCCTTACCTGCTTAGATTCCAGTTATAGCCATATTTCTACACGTGGCCTAGACATCCACATGCATAAATCCCATCTGCATCGTGAACAAAAAAATCTGGAACATTTGTCAGACAATCGAAGTTCAGCATTGGCAGAGTAATAATCTCACTTTGAATTTATTACCACCCTGGTAATATCAGCTTACTGGCTAAAATGCATGCATTGCTTTTGGAAATTGAAACACAGTATACATTAAGAGCAATATACCAACTAATTTTTATTTTAAAGTGCTTGGCCAACCCAATGTTTTTGTTTGGCTGTGCACGTGCCGTAACTTCAAGGGCAGCCTTGTGCATGACCTGCACGAGGAACATGCAGGTTGCTACATCCTTTTGGGAATATCACTGCGAAGCCACCAGAGTTTGATTAAATGACAGGAATGCCATCATATTACCTGCAACAATATAAGCTGCATCACAGGTCCTAATCTTTACTCTTAGAAGTTGCTACCTGTTGGTTTACCCAAGCTATTTAGAAGTGTTATATAAAATTAAATCCTTCAATGCCATGGGTCTACAACGTGAAGTCCAAAAGGCATGATCAATAATCACTCACTGAAACATGATAATTAAACCATTGTGTAAGTACAGCACCAATGAGGATGCCTTGTAATGGCAGCAAAGGAGTTGGGCAGGGGACAGATATGACCAGCTGACTAAGCAAGACAAATCACCAATAGCAGGATAACAAAGTGTGAAGCTGGATGAACACAGCAGGCCAAGCAGCATCACAGCAGCACAAAAGCTGACGTTTCGGGCCTAGACCCTTCATCAGAGAGGGGAATGGGGAGAAGGTTCTGAAATAAATAGGGAGAGAGGGGAAGGCGGACCGAAGATGGAGAGAAGAAGATAGGTGGAGAGGAGAGTATAGGTGGGGAGGCAGGGAGGGGATAGGTCAGTCCAGGGAAGACAGACAGGTCAAGGGGGTGGGATGAGGTTAGTAGGTGGGAAATGGAGGTGCGGCTTGAGGTGGGAGGAGGGGATAGGTGAGAGGAAGAATAGGTTAGGGAGGCGGGGGCGAGCTGGGCTGGTTTTGGGATGACACCTCTTCCCTCACCCCCATCCCAGGCCCCAAGATGACTTCCCATGTTAAGAAAATGTTCACCTGCACGTCTGCCAATGTGGTATACTGTATCCACTGTACCCATTGTGGCCTCCTCTACATTGGGGAAACCAAGCAAAGACTTGGGGACCGCTTTACAGAACACCTCCACTCAGTTCGCAATAAACAACTGCACCTCCCAGTCACGAACCATTTTAACTCCCCCTCCCATTCCTTAGACGACATGTCCATCATGGGCCTCTTGCAGTGCCACAATGATCCGACCCGAAGGTTGCAGGAACAGCAACTCATATTCCGCTGGGGAACCCTGCAGCCCAATGGTATCAATGTGGACTCCACAAGCTTCAAAATCTCCCCTCCCCCCACTGCATCCCAAAACCAGCCCAGCTCCTCCCCTCCCCCCACTGCATCCCAAAACCAGTCCAGCTTGTCCCTGCCTCCCTAACCTGTTCTTGCTCTCACCCATCTCCTCCTCCCACCTCAAGCTGGACCTCCATTTCCTACCTACCAACCGCATCCCGCCTCCTTGACCTGTTCGTCTTCCCTGGACTGACCTATCCCCTCCCTGCCTCCCCACCTATACTGTTCCCTCCACCTATCTTCTTTTCTCTCTGTCTTCCGTCCGCCTCCCCTTCTCTTCCTATTTATTCCAGAACCCTCTCCCCATCCCCCTCTCTGATGAAGGGTCTAGGCCCGAAACGTCAGCTTTTGTGCTCCTGAGATGCTGCTTGGCCTGCTGTGTTCATTCAGCTTCACACTTTGTAATCTTGGATTCTCCAGCATCTGCAGTTCCCATTATCTCTGATCACCAATAGCAGGACAGCTTTTATTCTTTCACAGGATATGAGTGTCACTGGCAGGACCAGCAATTATTGCCCATTCCTAATTGCCCTGGAAAAGGTATTGGTGAACTTCCTTCAGTATTAGATACCCACTTCTGTAAGCATTGAACCTCCTGTATGGCATCCAGCGGTGACCCACAGAGGCAATATTGGTCCCTATTTCTCTGTTTGCGAGGCAAGATAATGAGAAATCAAAGCAGAAAGGGGGCCCAAAAATGTCAGGCTGTGGGCAGCATTCCAGAAAACCATGACCACAACTCCATGAATGGGAAATGTTGATGAGGCGAAAGCCAAGGTTTGCTCCAAGCTGAGAGCTAGCACCATCTTTGCACTGTTTTTCCATCTATTCACTTGTGCATTTTCTCGTTCAGAAACAGGCATATTCCCAAGCCCATCAATATGACAGCATAATGCAGTGTAATCGGTAGCCAGAAGGGAATCTTTCAGCTAGCAGCCTAACATATGTTGAGGAAAAGATTGGTATTGGCAAAGGAAACAAAAATGTTAGCAGAGAAGAATTGGAACTGTAGTGTGGGCAGACGGTTTGTGTCTGTCGGCTCCCTGTTAAATGTCATACAAATTCTACACATAGCAAATAAATTTTAAAAATTCATCTGATGAAATACATAAAATCTTATTTTAAATTATCCCAGTGAAGCACCTTGAAACCATTTTGTTAATACAGGTCATTAGTTTATAATATATAAATTTTTGTTTCTTTGCTATGTTTAGAATTTGAAGATATAAAATCACTGAAAGCATTTATCTGTCGTAGAATAATCTATTCACCTCTGTAACTTGCCTGCCTACTAATTCTTATGATTAGTTTTACAACCTGGCTGGACACGGATTAAAGCTGCACAAGTTTATCTTCTCCCTCAGCATTACAAAATTGCCAGGAATACTTGCATGCTTTCAGCTTTATCAAACAAAAGGCTGTTTTTCTAAATTTTTTTTTAATGGATGTGTTCTCAGGCAACTGAAAACAAGATGCTAACGATTTTTATGATGTTATTAATTAACTGAGCTTCATGAAATTTGCTTCAGGGTTTCCCTGCCATGCCATTGTTAAACCTTTGCACACTTTTACAGAATGCTTCATTAGCACTCTATTAAGTTTTTAATGAAACAGACTTACTTTAGAAGAGAATATCAGCATGGTAATGACAAAAACCTTTAAAGTAGATTTCCTGTAAAACAGGCAACATCGAGCAGAAATGTACTATACTCAATAGAATGAATAATATGGTCATAGAATCATACAGGACAGAAGAAGCTGTTCAGCCCATCAAGTCAGTATCAACAAAATACATTAAGTCTGCATTAGTTCCACTATCCAGCACCAGACCCATTGGCTTAAATATTATGGATACTTAAAATGCTCATGCAAGTACTTTTTAAAGGTTCTGAAGTTACCCGAGTTAACTTCCCTCCCAGAATGTCCATTCCAGACTCCTACTGAGTGAAAATATTTTTCCTCAAGTCAATTCTAAACCTCTTGCCTTTCATTGTACAATGATGTTCCTTTGTTATTGATCCTTCAGCTAAGAGAAACAAATTTCTATCCATTGTGTTCATGGCTCTCCTTATCTTGTACACTTCTTTCAGGACTCTTTCAACCTTCTCCCCTCCAAAGAAACCAAATTGAGTTTATACAGCCTCTCGTCATGGTCAAGATGCTCCAAGCCAAGCAACATCCTGTTTAATCCACTCTGCACCCACTCTGGTGTAATCACATCCTTCCTATAGTGTAATGACCAGAACTGCACACAGTATTCCAGCTGTGGCCAAGCTAAAGTTCTGCACAGCTCCAATATAACCTTCCTGCTCTTATAGCATATGTATCAATTTACAAAGACAAGTCCCATATGCCTTCTTAATGATGCTATTAACATTTCCTGCCACTTTCGGGGATCTCTGGGCAAGCACCCCAAGTTGTCTCTGTTCCTCTGAGCTTTTTAATGTCCTGCCATTTCATTGTATACTCCCTTGTCTTGTTCCTTCTTTCAAAGTGCATCACCTTACATTGATCAAGGTTAAATTCCATCTCCCACTGACCTGCCCATCCGACCAATCTATTTATATCTTCCTGTAGCCTCTTTGTATCATCCTCACACCTATTTAACATTCACCCCCACATTCTCATCTACATCATTTATATATCACAAATAATAATGTACACATCATTGAGCCCTGTGGCATGCTACTGGAAACTGGCCGCGAGCTACATAAATAAATCATCCCCTGTTTCCTAACCCAAGTCAATCTTTGATCCAATTTACCAATTTACTCTGGATCCCACTTGGTTTTACCTTCTTTATTTGTCTCCCGTGTGAGATCTTGTTGAAGGCCATACTAAAATCCATATAAACTACATCAACTGCACTACCCTTAAGAACACACTTAGTCACTTTGTAAAAATATTCAGTCAGATTATTTGGACATGACCCCCCCCCCCCCCCCCCCACCACTGATGAATCCATGCTGACCATCCCTGATCAAGCCTGTTCTCTATAAATAAATATTAACTTCCTTCTTCAGAATTTTCTCAATACATTTCCCTACCTGTAATGTGGGACTCCCTGGTCTTTAGTTTCCTAGTCCATCTCTACCGCCCTTCTTGAGAGGTAGAAGCACATTAGTTGTTTTCCAGTCTTCAGGGACCTTCCCTGCCATCAGAGAGGAAGTAAAAATTTGGGTCTGATCTCCTGTAATTTCCTCCCTCATCTCCTACAGCAGCCTGGGATACAACTTCTTTGGACATGCATGGTTGTCTGCTTTTAAGCCAGCCAAACACTCCAATTCTTCTTTACTCCATATGTCTAATTTCTCAAGAACCTGACAGTTCATCACCTTCTCAAATTCTGCGCTACATCTTCTCTAGCCTTTTACCTCCATCCTCTTTCGCCAAAGTAAAGACAGAAGTAAAGCACTTGTTTAACACTACAGCACGATCCTCCAGCTCCACACACAGATTTCCTCCTTCATCCGAATTGCATCCTATTCTTTCCTTGGTTACTCTCTTCTTCTTGAGATACTTGTGAAATATCTTGGGGTTCATCCTCATCTTGCCCACTAATAATTTACATGCCCTATCTATGCTCTCCTAATTGCTTTCCTAAGATCCCACCTACACTTTTTATACTCCTGGAGGGTCCCATAGATTTACTGCTTTTACCCCTGTTAAATGCCTCCTATTGCCTCTTTATTGAGTTCTGGATATCCTTAGACATCCAGAGTTCTTTGGGCTTTCTGCTGCTACTTTTCAGTCCAATGGGAACGTGTTGAGCCAGTATGCTCCCCAATATCTTATTGAATGCTTCCCACTGTTCTGTTGTAGATATACCCCAAAATAGCTGTTCCTAGTCTAGTTTGGCCAGATCCTGCATTCTTTTAATAAAAGCTGCCTTCTCCCAATCCAAATCCAAATCTTCTATTTGAGGTGGCTTGTCTTTCCAGCTGAGAAATAGGCACCACTTTTCCTGTCTGGGTCTTCACAGCTTACAAAAGAATCTACCTAATTATTCTGCTCCATGCAATTTGACTGGCTCAGATCTTTTATTTTCTTTGTTCATGGGATGTGGATGTCCCAGCTTGGTTATCATGTATTGTCCATTCCTATTTGCCCAAAAGACAGCCTCAAGAGTCAGCCACATTGCTGTAAGTCTAGTCACATGTGGGCCAGACCTGGTAATGCTCCTTCCCTAAAGAGCATTATTGCTTAAAGCTGGGTGAGGAGAATGCAGAGATGTTTCAGTGTGACTTTGATAAGTTAAGGAAGTGGAAAAATGTATGCTAGATGAAGTCTAATGTGAATAATTGTGAGGCTTCCCACACGGTAGCAGAAACAGGAAGCAGATTATTATCTGAATGGCAATAGATTGGGAACTGGGGACGTGCAATAAGACATGAGTGTCCTTATACAACAGTTAGTAAAAATAAGCAAGGAGGTGCAGCAGTGAAGAAGACAAATGGTATGGTGGCCTTTAAAGTGAGAGGATTTGAGTACAGGAGCAGGGGTGAATTGTGGCATTTGTACATGGCCTTAAAGAAACCTCACCTGGAGTATTGTGTGCAGTTTTCGTCTCCTTACCTGAAGAAGGATATTCTGTCTATGGATGGAGCACAGTAAAGATTTACCAGGCTGAATCCTGAAATGGCAGGACTGACATATGCAGAGAGATTGGATTAGTTGGGACTATACTCACTTGAATTCAGAAGAATGATCTAGAAACCTCTCAAATTTTAACAGGACTAGAAAGGGTGAACACAGGAAGGGTGTTCCTGATGGCAGGGAAGTTCAGAACCAGGAATCACCAAGGGTATGGATGGGTCATTTAGGACTGAGATGAGGAGAAAATTTCTTGACCCAGACAATGGCGAACCTTCAGAATTCCCTGTCATAGAAAGTAGTTGAGGCCAAAATATTGAATATTTTGACTTGGATGATCAGATATTGAACAGTGGAGAAGGTTCAAAGGGTTAAACAACTTATTCCTCTTTTCTTTGCTCCAATGTAGTGAGTCAGATGAGTTTTGTAGCAAACAACAGTGATTATATGACTGCTGGCTTTTACTGAGATCAGATTGCACCATCTGCCATGGAGCAATGCGAGCACATGTCCCAAGACCATCAGCCTGAGTTCTGATATACTAATCTAGTGAAATTATCACGACAACACCGAATGTTGGGCAGAATATTAAAAATCAGATTCATCCAATCATAACTGTTCATTCTGGCGCACGACGGCTAAACTTTAGCAAGTTCAACTTTTTTTTTTGTTTGTCAGTGATGCTGGTTTAAAACAGCTGCGAATTCTGCTTCGAGTCAGGCCATCCTAATGTCACAGAAATAAATCATTGATGGGGAGAGGGGAAAATATACCGGACAGTTTTTGCTACTAACTTTTTATTTTTCTTGGCAAGCCAATAAGCTGGCAGTCTTCCCCTCAGGGTGTCCTACTAATTTTATTTTGAATGTAACAGCCTGAGGGGCTCTGCCATTAGTTTTGCTGAGATGGCAGAGATCATAAACTCACAAGTAAAAGAACCAGAAACTCCAGTATAACATCTGCCATCTGTAGCATACCAGATTGGAATCCTAACACTTCACACAGTTAGGCAGATGCCACAAAATTTAAAAAAACAATGTAGAAACCCAGGTAAAAGTAATTTTAAACAAAACAGAGTGGTTTGCAAAGAATAATTGGGAAAGTGAAGTTCCATCTTTACAGTAAGGTGGAGACAGAAAATGTATTGGTAGATGTATGGAATAATTATTAACGTAGAGAAATGTTTTGATAATGTTTGGTGTTTGTCCTTTTTCTGTATTTGCTGATTATCAAATCCCCATTTCTAACACGCTGTCCATCTTGTCTTCTGTTTTAATGTACACTGGAGTAAGAGTTGTTCTTTCGCTGATTATAAAACTGTTACAGAACATTTTCCATTGCCACTTTATGACTCTTTTCTCAAGAATGCAATTAAGGTCACCATTGAAAATTGAAGCTTCTAGTCCATTTGTTTGCAACATCCAAGAGACAAGAAGAGAATGGAAAGTTTTCAAAATATTTACTCTGAAAGCTTTGCCTTTTGTTTTCAAAGTACATCGATAACATTCTTGAAGCATTTTCACAGGTGATTTGATATTGATTTTCTTTTCTCCCTCTTGGAATACTTCATATTTCACAACCTCCTTATATTTTGGTATTGTTTATCTTTTGGCTCAAGGTCCCAGTACAGTGCAAGCTCATGGAAAACATTTTGAAGTCAACTCGAACACAGGCAGAATGCTATTTTCTGCAGACGAGAATGAGGTGGTGGTCGGTGCTGATAGACTTCGAGTCACAGGTATGGAATGTAGAAACTACTCATTGCTAAAAGATAAAGTAATAGGCACACAACTTAAATCAGCTCATTAAAACCCTGAACTCTTCACCTCATGAAGTAAAAACAGTAAAACTCAGGGTTAGCACACAAACACACTATTGTGTTTATAAACTTGAGGATTTTTTTTACCTGCTCCTGACAATACACTCTGCTTCTGACCTTCATAAAACTAAGGCATCTGTATCCTCCTTTCTTCCTATATGCAGTGAAGCTAAAATTGTACCATTTCATTGCTACAATTTAAGGTTGATTTCCAACAATAGGTTCAGGCTTAATTTCATGGATACAAGTATAACTAAAGGAATTTTATATTGGAATGTGAGAGAAATTTGTCTTATATTAAGAATTGTAGGGCTATGAAACACAATATCAGGGTGAGCAAATGAAGCAAAAACATAGTTCCAAAATTCTGTTTCAGGTTTCTGCTCTCAGTATCATAGCTTCACTGAAAGTGAAGCAGAAACTTGATTTTTACAATAACTTTGTCTGAAATTTGTTTCAGTGTGAAAAGAGAGGGCTTTAAAATCTGTTTCACAAAGTTAAATGTACACCAACTTCAAAGATTTGCCGATAATGTTCCAATCATGATGCACATTGGTTTGAACGCAAACAAACTCTAGCAAAACATGCAAATACAAGATATATCTGTAGATTTGAGCAGAATGTGGTATAATATTCAAGATATAGGGACGCTTGGTTCCAGGTTAGACGCAGAGGCTACATTGCATCAAGGGCAGAGAGGGGAGCAAGTTAATTGGGATCAGTGCCTTTGAATTATGCAAAAGAAAATGCAATATCAGCTAGGGGTCAGTTATTTTTAATTAAACTGCTCAGACATATCACGACACAACTCTGGATTAGGTGGGACTTAAACCCAAGCCTCCTGGACCAGAGGTAGGGACAGTAGCACTGTGCCACAAAGTTCCTAGAATCATGCCCCTAGATCAAACAACCAAGCATTCTAAGTGGTTAAGATTCATCAACACATAATACATCTGTGTGGAATATACCTTTCTCAGCCAGATCAAGTAGTCTATCAACATTTAGTACCTATAGGTTTATACATGAAGAATGGCTCTTGAAGGTATGTAGTGTCATAAGCAAGCAACAGCTATTAGGATCAGAGATAATAGGAACTGCACATGCTGGAGAATCCGAGATAACAAGGTGTGGAGCTGGATGAACACAGCAGGCCAAGCAGCATCTTAGGAGCACAAAAGCTGATGTTTCGGGCCTAGACCCTTCATCAGAAATCATTTCTGATGAAGGGCCTAGGCCCGAAATGTCAGCTATTAGGATGCTGCTTTCAAAGATGCCCCACCACTCTACCTTTCTGAGGGGCTTGCTATACCCCAACATCCACAGCATAACATGGCAAGAGGTTGTAACTGGCAGCCTCCAGTAGCAGGTTATCCAAATGCAGGTGAATGACTGTCAGTATGAACAGGAAGGAAAATTACTAGTAATGCAAAGGACTTATTTTCATTTCTAAGATGTGTTGTTTGCTGTAATTTTAAAGTTGTTGTCTTTGTTCTACTTCTGTTGTTCTTTTGGGTTCATCTCTGCATTATTACATTTTTCATTTCAGCATCATGATAAGCAACATGTAAACACTTCTGGCAAGCCAATAAGATCTAATGTTTCCTGAATACACATGCATTCTTAAAGCTAAGAGACAAAGTGGAATTATAACAATGAATTTGAGCAAAAGCAAGCACTGTGTATTTTTTTTTAAGTGGGTAGTCGTTGAATTAAGCAGAATCAATTTGATGTTTTAACAATAAACAGCTGAATTAGGTCAACAAAAACTTATATAAAGTTGCAGAACAATCACAAGGGTTCATCTAACTAAACCATATGGTTAGAGCTCATGAATAAGAAGGATGGATTCACTTTGTTAGGATTGTATTACAGGCATCATGACAGCCAGTGGATGATAGAGGAACAGATTATGGAAAAATGTGAACAGGGTTGTTGTGGTGGATGATTTTAACTTCCCCCTATATTTACTGGAAGTGGCTTAGAGCCAGGGGCTTGTATGGGGGAAGAATTTGTTAGGTGGGTCCAGGACAGTGTTTTGTTTTGCAATAATATGTAAATAGTCTAACTATATGGAAGGGGCTGTACTAGACCTGGTATTGGGGAATTAGCCTGGTCAGGGGATCAAATTTTCAATGGGGGGCCATTTCAGAAACAGTGACCATAATTTTGTAAGTTTTAAGCTTGACATGGAGTAGTCCTCAGGTGAAAGCATTGAACTGGGGGAAGGCTAACCATCATAATATTAGGTAAGAACGAGGAAATGTAGATTGGGGACAGCTGTTTGAGGGTAAATCCACATGTGGCATTTGGGAACCTTTGAAAGGCCAATTGATCAGAGTACAGGACCACACATTCCTGTGAAAATGAAGGATAAGAATGGCAAGATTCAGTGACCTTTGATGACAAGCAAAATTGAAAGCTTAGTCAAAAAGCAAATGGAGACACATGTATGGTTTAGGAAACTGAAGACCGACAGATGCCTCAAAGAATACAAAGAAAGCAGGAATGAACTCGAACAAGGCATTAGTAGGTCTAAAAGGGCCAAGAAAATACTTTGGCAAACTGAATTATGGAAAATCCCAATGTATTTTATAAATATATAAGAAGGAGGAGGAGGAGGGTAGCTAGTAAAGGGGTAGGTCCACTCAAGAACAAAGGAGGGAATTTGTGTGGAGCAGGAGGAAATGTGTTAGGTCCTTACTGAATACTTTGCATCAGTATTCACAAAGGAGAAGGATATGGTTGATGGTGAATCTAGGGAAAGATCTGTTGATATTCTGGACATGTGAATATAGAAAAGGATTTGGTATGGGGTGTTCTGAAAAGCATCAATGTAGACATGTCCCCAGGTACTGATTGGGGTCTAAAACAAAGTTGCTGGAAAAGCTCAGCAGGTCTGGCAGCATCTGTGGAGGAGAAAAGTTATGTTTTGGGTCTGGTGACCCCTAACCTCAGAGCTGAGGAAGGGTCACCAGACCCGAAACAGTAACTGTTTTCTCCTCCACAGATGCTGCCAGACCTGCTGAGCTTTTCCAGCAACTTTGTTTTAATGCATGATTTACAGCATTCGCAGTTCTTTTGGTTCTTACTGATGGGATCTATTTCAGCATGTTGAGTACAGCAGGTGAGGAAATTGTTGGGATCGTGTATGAAATCGTTGTATCCTTTTTTTGGTCACAGGAGAGGTCTCGGAGGACTATGGACTTGCCAATGTTGTTCTTTTATTTAAGAAGGGTAATAGAGATAATCCAGGAAATTATAGGCCGATGAGCCTTATAGCAGTGATAGGGAATTTATTAATAATGATTCTTAGCGGTAGGATTTACTCACATTGGGAAGCAAATGGACTTATTAGTGATAAGGCATTGTGTAGGGAAGGTATTATCTCTCAAACCTGATTGAGTATTATCACTGGACTATTAATCCAGAGACCCAGGTAACATGGCGGGACCTGAGTTCAAATCCCACCTCGGCAGATGTTGGAATTTGAATTCAATTAAAAGTATTTGGAATTAGGAGTCTAATGATGGCCACAATTTCATTGTCAATTGTTGGGAAAACTCTTCTAGTTCACAAATTTCCTTCAGGGAAGAAAACTGCCATCCTTACCTGGTCTGGCCTACATATGACTCTAGACCCACAGCAATGTGGCTGCCTCTTAATCCTCATGCTGTGAATGAACTTTTTAAAAAAAAGTCACATGGGATCCACGGTAAGCTGGTAAGATGGATACAGGGCTGGCTCGGTCATAGAAGACAAAGTAGTGGTGGAAGGGTGTTTTCTGACTGAAAACCTGTGACCAGTGGTGTTCCACGGGGATCAGTGCTGGAATCCCTGTTGTTTGTAATATATGTACGTAAATGATTTGAAGGAGAATGTAGGTGGTCTGAAAATAGATAAACAGGGTGCTAATGGGAGGAAAGATCTTATAACAGTCTCCGTCATGAGTGACAAAACATTTGACAAGCTAATGGAACTGAAGAGAGAAAAGTTGCCAGGACCTGATTACAGCAGAAGAGGGTAGTGAAGAAAAGCACTTTAGAAATATATTCCATCAAAACTAATTAGTTAAACAGAATTGAGGTGGTTGGGCAGGCAATACATTGCAGCTGTAGTATGGAGGAGCTGGTAGATACAGGGCTGATCCACAATGATCACATCTGCAGCTAGTGTTGGCTGTCTGAGGAACATCAGCTCAGAGCAGCAGATACTGCAACACATCAAGGAGCGAAAAAGATACCTGGATACTGTCTCAAGAGACAATCACATCCCTTAGACTAATTACATCAAATTTTGTTTATAGTTGCAGATGGGAGAGTATGACTGCAAGTAAAGCAGGTATGACAATCTCGACGTTATCTTTGGTGGAGTCAAAGCCAGTGTCCTTTCCTGATATGTATGAGGCTTTGCTTCTGGTGTGGACAACAGCACGGACTGCAAACAGATGAGTGAACTGACCATTGCACCATGGTCAAGGGCCGTTAAAGTCAGGGATGAAAAGAATAAAAGTCATAACAATAGGAAAAAGCAGAGTTTGGGAAATAGATACAGTTCTCTGCAACAAAGACATACAGTCCTAAAGGCTGTGTTGCTTACCTGACACCAAGGTTCAGGACAGTTCCTGGGCGAGAGGGGAACTGGAGTTGGGAAGGAAACGTTTCACATAGATATCTATAAACAGTGTGTGTGGGACTGGAAGGAGGTTCTGCTGAGGCTTTGGGAGCAATTCAGGGATACATTAAAAGGCAGTGCCTGTTGTTACTAGTGTGCATGTGCACTAATGCCTGGGTAATGGTGGTAATTGTGAATAGGGATTGGGAGATAAAAGGATTGGGCCAGGACATGGGAATGTGTGGAGGTGTGAAAGAAAGGACACCTGGGACTGATGGGCGAGAGTGAGCAGGGAAGGGCCAAGGAGGAATGCGAAGAAATGTCCTGGCAGGAAGGGGAAAATCCTTCTGGGCCCACCAGTCTCCCCCCTGAGGCTTTTTTTCTCCTTCCTCTCCCCCCATTTCTTGTGGGCCTTTTCTCTGTGTTGCCTCTCCTCCTGGGACTTTTCTCTCTCCACCCAGCCCTTCTCAGGCTTTCTCTCTCTCCTCCCTCATATCCTACGCTTTTCTCCCCTCCCACCACACACACACTTCCTCGGCTTCTGCTTCCTGTGTCTTCACTCACTCTCCCATGTCCACACAACCTCAGTCAAGTCGTCAATAACCCCCTCCCAAGTTTTCACTTCCCCTGTCCACATCCAAGCTCCTCTTTCCCAAGTCATCACTCCCACCCCATGTCTTCACTCCTGCCTTCCATGTCCTCACTCTCACCTCCCCCATCCTCGCTCTCCTCCTTCACATTCTCACTCTGCCCCCTCCACATCGTATTTCTCCCTCTTGCTTTCTCATCTCCTCACTCCCCACTCGCAGCCTCACTCAGGTCTCTTACGTCCTCACTTCTCTCTCCCTCATCATGATACACCCTTGTCTCACAACCAAATCATATTTAAATTTCATGCTCTTTCTCTCTGCACACACATAACGAGGGAGGATAGAAAGAGATCTTATAGATAAGTATCTTCTAGAGAGTAGCAATCATAAGTTCAATAGAATTTCAAATTTGGTTTGAGGGAGAACAATTCAGGAGTCAGGCTAAAGTCCACAACTGAAATGAGGGCAATTACAGAGATATGAAGAAAAAGTTGTCTAAAATAGGCTGGACAATAAACAAAGAAGAAAGACAGTGGATGAACAGTGGCAGGTTTTTAAACAGAAATCGCAGAGCTTGCAGCAAAAATTTACTCTGGCTAAAGAGAAGGACTTGTTGAGGAGGATGAACCACCCATGTTTGAACAAAGTTAGTCAAGGAGAGTACCCAATCAAGGCGAGCAAGGAGCAAATCCCAGGCTGACTGTCCCAGACCAGATTCGCAAGCTAGGCCAAGGCACCTGAAAGAGGAGAAGTAGTGGTCTCAGACCAGCTGGTGGTCTCCTGGTATGGCAACCTTGTTCTGGAGTAGAGGTCTTGTCCTCCATGTGGAGGTCTTCTTCTCCTGACCTAAATTGTACATTCTAAAACTAGCTGGTCATCGGCATCAGCAACTGCTTGTGACTGAGTTTGTCCCAGTTTTGTCCATTTATTTACAAGTATAGCATCTTTAATGTGTTTGGGTCTTGTGATGATAAATATACATGTCAGAATTTTCTTCAATATCTGCTGATTGGAATGAGTTGCTCTCTGGTGCAGTTTCAAAAACTTCTCGGCTGACTGCTAATTTGCACTGTTGTCTTAGAAACTTTTATAATCTTGTAGATGGGCATTCTTGTCTTGCACTGGTTGTTCATCTGTTTATCAGTCCATGTGGCCTGCAAAACATTTCAGATCTCTTCTGGACGATTTAGAATTGTCAGTCTAAATTCCTTCTTTTGAGTAGTTTTAGCTTCTTGTCTAACATTTGTAATTCCAGATTTTCAGATTTGTCATCACATTGAGCCCTTAGACTAATTTGTCCTCTCATGGTGAGCATTGTTCTATCACAGAGCCTCAATATTATCTTCAAGAGTTTTCCTTTTGGATTGCGATCTGGTGAAACTTTCTGCAGGTAGACAAAGCCTAAAATTTTGCAGAGATCACCAGTGTCTATCTGATACTTTACATTCATTTGATGCTCTCGTTTTGCTGTCTTCATAGCAATAGTTATAAAACATTTTTTTCCTTTAGATTTGACATTTCAAAATTGCTCTGAGATGTTGATTGAATTATTTGACTCTTCATCCAATATACTCTTGTAATTGTCTCTCTATGTAATTGCCATAGGTTGGTTTGTCTGCTACCTAGCTAAATGCTTACTTGCAAAATAGTTTGGCATTTGAAACACTGAGGAATGTGAATTCCCAGCCCTGAATGCCATGTGCAATGGTGAATCAGTGGGAAAATATGGCACAATCACGAAAATGAGATTCTCAATGTTGAGATGAAAGGTCCAATTTTCCACCCAAGATTTGAGTGATGAGATGAGAATCTCACAGGTGAATGATGAGAGACTTGTTTGAATACATAATATTGAACATGGACTACTGATAGGTACCTTTCACTTGGGGCTCAAAGCATATATTCATGGCTTTCACGTTGTCTGCAATCTGCTTCTTCTGTTTTTCAGTCTCTTCCCAAAATTGATAAAAGTGCAGTGACTCATAACTGCCCTGGCTTGCTGAACAAATCTGTTGTTATTTCATAATTTTGCAACTGAGCTTGGAAAAACTTTTCTGATGAAGGGTCTAGGCCCGAAATGTCAGCTTTTGTGCTCCTAAGATGCTGCTTGACCTGCTGCGTTCATCCAGCTCCACACTTTCATATCTCAGTTTTACTTAATACCATTTTTCATTTCAACTGCAGCTGATAGAGAAAACAGTGCAGTCATTTTCAGTAAATCAGTGTTTCAATTCTGACTTGATTTGTTATTCTTCCTGCAGTTTCTTTTAGGGGTATCTTGCATAGTTCTAAACTTCCTGTGCCTGTCCATCAATAGCTGTGCTTTTTTTCAGCATGTAGTCTCAGCTCCTTGCCTAACACCATGTTTTATGTGTATTATGTAGCAATGTGTTCAACACAAGGTCTTTTCTGAAGTGTCTCGAAAGTGGCTACCTGCAGTGTGTGTGTGTGTGTGTGTGTGTCTCATTGGTGACAATGGCAAACCAAGAGAACATTTGTACATGATTGCACTTCAGTCCAGACATAACTTTTACATTTCATAATATGCACTGCAACCAAAACTAACTACAATCACATTTATGATAATTCAACCCACTCTGAAAGCCTTATTGTTAATTTCTGGCATCTGTTTTGAGTGAGCACTCAACCCAGTGATGACCAATAAAGGCACTGCTTCAAATCCTGGTTGCACCAGTTACAATTAGTGCTATAATACATTGTTCTCCAGAGATACAGGCAAAGGAAAACCTCTTCATGCAGAACTTGGTAGTTCTGGAGATTTCATTTACTTTTTGCGCTGTTGTTGAAGCAGTACCCTAATTTACAGTAAACACAAAATAGACTCAACTTTTAATGGATTTATCAGGAAGTTGATAGTAAGCCTAAAAATGTTACAATAAGCTTCTTCAGAAAGTATTACAAGTTGTGGAGTCTTTCACTAGTGCTGTGACTTAGGCTTGTTCTGGTTCTCCTCAGTAACATTATAATGGCCGGCTACTACACCAGGCAGATGCAATGATATCATTGATCTGTCCAAAATCTGCTGAGTGAAATGTGCCCTGAACACATCAAGACAGATAAGGTTTATTAGAAATAATCACTAAAAGTAGTTTTCATCGAATTATTATTACTTAATTTATTTTGGGTCACTGAAATAACACATTAGTACAACAAAGCAACTGCATTATTAATCTCCTGACAAACTCAGGTTTTCAGACTATCTGTTACACATTGATGCAGCTAATTTCTCTTTCCAGTTTTGGCTTGAAATCAACATAAAATAGGCATCATAGTAAAAGGCTTACCTTAGTGGATGCATTATTTATTTAAACTTAAATGCAAAATACCAATCAATTAATTTAACTCAGTGTTTTGTAATAGCGAAGTTAAAATGGTAATGAGGAAAATGCATAAGATCAGCATTTATTTTCAGCTTTACTGATTTAAGAATGGAGCAAAATTTATTTATTATAATTTAATTAAAGAACAATTTAATTAAATTAGTTCACTCCACATGTAAAACTTTTATTTTCAAAATTTTGCACCTCTTACATTAATATAACAAATATGTATAAAGATACAAAAAACGTAAATCAACACTTTCTTCCTTGCAGCAGCCTATTAAAGTAACTCCACATGTATCAAAAGTTACAGTCCATATATGGACCAGAAAGGCTATTCAGCCCAAACAGTCTACATCCATTATGCTCCATGTGAGTTTCCTCCCATCCTTCCTCATCTAACTAACATCACCCTCTATTCTGTTCTCCTTCATGTGCCTATGCAGCTTCCCCTTAAATGAATCTACACTGTTTTGCATGATTTATCATCATGACATGATGTGTTGTGATCTACTGATAATTTGCCACCATTGCACTGTGATCAGTATGTTGGCTTCTGTAACACAAGGATGAGATGTGAGTCATATACTACTAAAGAATGTAATGAACCTTTATTAAAGCACATGGCATTTACATAAGAATACGATCATCGCAGGCACTTGTGTATCTGGGCTTGAGCTAAGCAATTCAGATGTAGTGCACCTTACTCCCCTCAGCGTCTCATGCTGCAACCAGAGTTCGGGAAGATGGAGAGTGCAAGCTTCATACCTTTAGGTCACAGGCCAGAATATCGTGAGATCATCATGAACAAGTGACTTACAGGTATATAGCACATCTGCTGCAAGACATTATTCTGCACTGTTTTTTTCAAGTATTCCCCACGGTAGCAACTTCCAAGTTCTCACTAATTTCTCAACAAAATCGTTTCTTCTGATTTCCCTATTGAATTTTTGTGTTTATTTTATATCAACACTCAATATTTTTGTTTGTCCCTCTGAAGTGGAACATTATGTGTTCTTTGAAAAATGTTAACATATTGTTAAAAACTTCTTTTAGGTCACCCCTCAGTCTTCTCTTTTTACGGAAACATAGCCTGTTCGTCCATTTCAAAAGCATGACCTCATGGGCCTCCTGCAGTGCCACAATGATGCCACTCGAAGGTTGCAGGAACAGCAACTCATATTCCGCTTGGGAACCCTGCAGCCCTATGGTATCAATGTGGACTTCACCACCTTCAAAATCTCCCCTTCCCCCACCACATCCCAAAACCAGCCCAGTTCGTACCCTCCCCCCACTGCACCACACAACCAGCCCAGCTCTTCCCCTCCACCCACTGAATCCCAAAACCAGTCCAACCTGTCTCTGCCTCCCTAACCTGTTCTTCCTCACCCATCCCTTCCTTCCACCCCAAGCCGCACCTCCATCTCCTACCTACTAACCTCATCCCACCTCCTTGACCTGTCCGTCTTCCCTGGACTGACCTACCCCTCCCTACCTCTCCACCTGTACTCTCCTCTCCACCTATCTTCTTTTCTCTCCATCTTCGGTCCGCCTCCCCCTCTCTCCCTATTTATTCCAGAACCCTCACCCCATCCCCCTCTCTGATGAAGGGTCTAGGCCTGAAACATCAGCTTTTGTGCTCCTGAGATGCTGCTGGGCCTGCTGTGTTCATCCAGCCTCACATTTTATTATCTTGGATTCTCCAGCATCTGCAGTTCCCATTATCACTCATCCCTCATAGTTTTGAGCTGTTTGCATCACTGTTATCCCTGATTTGAACTCTTTCCGTTTCCTCCAGATCCCCCTTAACATACAATGTCCAGGCCTCTTGATGTAACCAAAATTTAATGCAAATTTAACGTAGCGTATCTCCTTACTTATTTCTTGAAATAAACACCTATCATTTTTCAATGGCATAATTAATCAAATTTCTTGCTCCTTTTAGTGATTCCTGCATTTGTGCTTACACCTGTACGTGTGTTTGTATTTGTTACTCTCTCTTATTTAGTTCCTTATTTTCCGAGTAATATCTGATCTTTTACTTTCCTGAATAAAATGTAATACTTCACACTCATGCGTGTTTAAACTCATTCACAAATTACATGCCCATTCTGCACATTTCTTCTTGTAATTTGTTGCAGTCAATGTTGGTCAGTATTGACTATTCACACTAATTTACATCCAGAAATTTTGCTTTTCACCATCTAAAGAGTTACCATAAATTGCAAATAGCAGTGGTCCAACCCTTGATCCTTGTTCCCCACCACACCCATTTCCCATCTGATACCCCTCTAAAAAGCTGCTCTTTCCATCCACTCTTTGCTTTGCAGCTTTCAACTTCAAATGCTCTGATCGTCTTTTTAGTGTATTAAGTGGTACCTTACTCAAGTTTCTTTTTCAGAAATTTAGATACTAAACCTAATAATCTATTCCCGTTTACTCTCCCTGTTAGCTCAACAAAGAGTGAAATGAGGTTGGTTAAAAAAGGTGTCCCTTTTGAAATACAAGTGGAATACTCACTATTATGGTTTTGGTTTCTGTGCTTTTTTTCTATGTTAGTCTTCAATAGTGATTCCATTATTCTACAAGTAACAGACTGATGGTTCCACAGACCCCTGACCTATATCTCATACAAACTAAGAAAAAGTCTTCATTCTGTACCAGTCCACTGGCATTACATCTTTCGTTAACAAATGATTAAATATGTAGAATAGTATCTCTGCTATCTCTTCCCTTAATTTCCTAAATTGCTCTAAGCAATCCATTCACAGCAGAAGTTTATCCTCTATAAAATAAATTATTTATTATATCTTCCATTCACAAAAGAGTCTTATCCTCTTTGCATTAGATCATTTATTTTATCTTGCTATTTTCAATTCAGTTCTGTTGCTTCTAATCTCATCTACTGATGTTATGTTCAAACTTTACACAAAATGTTCTCCATCTCCGTGTGACAGCCATGTGTAAAGAGGTCAACAATAATATTTCCCTTCAAGACATTGATAAAATTGTGCTGTCCATGCATTTAGAGAAGTTCATTTTTTATGTTTGACTAAAGGAGAATTTTATTCACTTTTAATTCATTCTTGCCGTTTAGTCATTTTAATTTATACAGTCTCCCAGAACCTTTAAGAAAAGGAGTTTTCCCTTCACCCCGCTCCACCATTCAATAAAATCACAAATAATCTTCTACTTCAATACTTGCCTGCATTATCTCACTATCCTTTGTTTCCCTTAATGTCCAAAAAGCCTTTCAGTTACATCTTCACTGCACAAGTTGCTCAAAGACTATCAATTTTACCAGTCATGAACTCACCTTGATATTTGCGATTTTTCTTCCCTTGGCTTTGTCCCTGCTCTCCTTGAACTCAATGTCCAACAAACCCCCAAAACATTTACTGATCATTGAACAACACTTGACCATTTCAAAAAGAAAATCACACCCACCAGTAATTTTCAGGAATAATTGAATTACTACAACGTACCGATTTTTTAAAAGTTGTTTGTGGGATGTCATCATCTGAGGCAAGAACAGTCTGTAATGCTGATCCATAATTGCCCTTGAGGAGGTGAGCTGTCTTCTTGAACCATTGCAGTCCTCATGGTGTATATATCCACACAGTACTAAAAGGGAGGAAGTTCAAGGACTGAAATTAGCAGTCATGGCTAAAACTGAGACTATTAACCTTTCTGCAGTCAGGTTACAACATATCACAATTAGCCCGACTTCCTCTGGTTTGCCTTTGAAGACCATTTATTTTTTGGGTAGGCTCCACACAAATAAGGGGAGGGTATCTCCAATGCCACACTTTCATTTCCAATTTGTTGACTGGGATTTCCACTGAGTTATTGAAACAGGGGAAGAGGCACTGTGCAAATCAGGTGGAAAAGCAGATTTATGCCTCTCCTGTTTCATTTGTCCTTTTGTTTCATTGCTGTAGTACAGTTGGTCCCAGAGGAATGGACCTTCTGAACCACTTAAAATCAGAAAGCAAGTATCAAAGTGAGATGACTTTTATTTTTCAAAGATCACTGGAGAAATGATTGATATTGAAAGCCTAATATCTTTTACTAATGGACAGCAGCCAAAAAGTCCTCTGTCTATACCCAAACACTCACCACAATTATTTTGATTATTACTGCAGTAGACTGGTTACTGTAGAGGAATTATCTGCCTGACTTCTAGCACTGCACCCTGTCTGATGTGTATTTGGCTCAGTGTGTAAGTTACATATCCATTACATTTGAATGTACTACCTCTAACTAACTTAGTTTTGTTCATAATCAATTGTTTCATATTATCTGTGTATTTCAAATCCTATGCCTGTTGAACTAAACATGCATTTATATAGTACATGTGCTGTAATGTGGCAAAGCGTTGCAGCCAAATTGCCCAGGGAAAGATTCCATCAACAGCAATTACCAGACAGGCCAAATGCAGCAAGGGCTTGGACAACACCTAGGCATGAGCTGCAAGTGGCAAGTAGCAGTCAAGTCACATAAGTTCCAAGCAATGACTATCCTCAACAAGTGAGAATCAAACCATCACTTATACATTTTCAATGGCATTACAATTGTTGAATCCCCATTATCGATATACTTGAAAGTTACCATTGACCTGAAACTGAACTGGCATTCTGTGGCAAGTAATTCGCCTCCTGATTCCCCACAGCCAGTCCGCATCTGCAGTTCCCATTATCTCTGACCACCATCTATGTGTCACAAGTCAGGAGTATCATAGATAGCTCTCTATTTGGCTGGATGAGTGCAGCTCCAACAACACTCATGAAGCTTAACACAATCCAGGAGAAAGCAGCAAAAGCTTTGAAAAATTTAGGACTTAGTTGTTCCAGTGTTGGTATTTTGTACGGACATCTTTTAATTGAAAAGGTTGAGAGGTGCGTTGTATCTGGGCATACCCTTATGGCGCTATCTTTCTTAAAAATATATGTGATGGAGCTACGTCGATCTTCCTAATTATATATTTTGCTGCAACTCGTTCAGCTTTGCTTGAAGCTTCTCCTGACTGTGCACGCTATACTTTCAGAATAAGTGGGGTTGCTTCACCCTCAGAATTGCTGATCACGCCAAATCCATCTGGGTACGGGTGTTGAGCTTTGATTGCATCATATGTGATCTGTCCTGCTGTAATGGGTGTAGTTTGAATCTCGTAAATTGTGACTTCATCAAGATCTGGTTGTAACCCACTGCTGGGCCGTTGTTAATTACAAGAGAGAAAGTTTTGGAAAATCGAGTATTGGCACTTGTGTGTGGAACTGATGATCCATTATATGTCACGAGTTGATTTCTTGAAGACTATACAATGGAGCACCACTTGCTGAAGAACATGCTTTACAGGTTGGTTCATGGTATGTTGTTACAAATAGCTCGCATGTCAATTTCAGCTTTTAGTGTGTGTGGTCTTGTCTTTTTGAGACATATAATATTCTTGATTGTAAAGACTTCCATTCACCTTGAAACAATTGCATCGTTTATGGGATTAACAATGTGAAAATCTTGGCCACCTACAGAAATTTGTCTTTTGTTGATTGACTCTGAATTGAGCTATTTGCATTGTGCACCTTCCTAACACTTGCCTTACCTCCAGTGCTGTGGGTTGACATACAAACAAATGGAACAGAAGTAACCCAGTTAGCAATTGAAACATGTTCCACCATTTAATAAGATCATGGCTGATTTGTTGCTATTTCAGTTTCCACATTCCCGTCTACCCCCAATCCCCTGCCAAACAAGAATCTATCTCTGCCTTAAAATGATTTAATGAATCCACCAGCACTGCCTTCTAAGGCAGAGAAATCCAAGGTCACACATGACCCTTTCAGAAAAGAGAATCTTCCTCAGGTCTGTATCATCTTGTTGATCATTTGTTCTGGAATCTGGCTTTGCTTTTGAAACAGGGTTCCTGCAAATACATGCCCAGTGCCATTTGGTATCATATGTTTTACAGCCATGACAAAAAGCTGGGCAGTTTTGGGCACGTGCAACAGCTTACTTCTATTACAGATTTTAATGTTGGCATAGCTGACAACAGCATTAGTGTTGGTGGGACCTATAGCATGTCATTACTGCTGACCTACCACTATGGCCTCACTCTTGCGTTCGTCCTCGAGTTCGTCAATAGTATGGCTCTTTTTCTTGCCTGACGATGCCTCCTTATTTGAGGTCTTATCTGACATAGACACAATGATCCTCTTTGACAATTCCTCTTTGGAAAAGTTACTCATGCCCTTTTTCATGGTATCTTTAGGCAAACTGGCCAACAGCCTTTTGGGTTGTTGTCTGTATAATATGAGTTAGAGTCTGTTAATCCTGAAATCAATTCTTGCATTGTGCTAGTCTTTAATATCTTTACTGGACTTTTTTAAAACAAAGCAAATGTAAGTTTATAAGCTGGGAATAATATAAATGTACATCCAAACTCCTTTAGTATCATGACTTGTCCAAAACAGTTTCATGAGCAAACTAACTGTAAGTGAAACTTTCAAATTTCTGCTACAGTGGTACTCAGGTTAATATGATGGAGTATAAGATTGAATAAACTGCGACAATGCAAGGAAAGAGAGAAATATAGAAAATAGGAACAGGAATAGGCCATTCTGCCACTCAAGCCTGTTCCACCACTCACCACACCTAAGAACTATGTCTAACTTCTTCTTGAAAACATTCGATGTTTTGGCCTCAACCACGTTCTGTGGTAAAGAATTCCACAGACCCACCATTCTCTGAAAGAAAAAAAAGCCTTCTCATCTCGGTTCTAGAAGGCTTGCCCACTATCCTTAGATTCTGAATATGATTCCAGACTCCCCAGTCATTGAAAACCTTCCTACATTTACCCTGTCTTGTCCTGTACAAATTCTAGATTTCTATGAAATCCAAACCCCCCTCCCCTCCAATGACTTCATTGTTCTAAACTGTAGTGAATATAGTCCTAACTAATTTTTCTTCATGTATCTGTCCTGCCTTCCCAGGAATCAACCTGGTAAACACTAGTTACACTTCCTACATAGCCACAACAACCTTCCACAGATAAGGAGCCTAAAACTTCACACATTACTCCAGGTGTGGTCTCACAAAGGCCCTGTCAACTGCAGCAAGACCTCCCTTCTCCTGCACTCAAACTGTAAAGGCCAACATATCATTTGCCTTCTTCACTACTTGCCACACCTGCATGCTTACTTTCAGCGGCTGTTCTACAACGGCTCCCAGGTCTCATCATTGATGATTTCTCAGTCTGTTGTCAATCAGATAAACGTCTGCCTTCCTTTTTTTTGCTGCCTAAGTGAATAACATCACATTTATTCACCATGCATTTGCTCACTTGGCCAACTTCTCCAAATCACACTGGAGCGTCTCTACAACTTTCTCACAGCTCACCATCCCACCCAACTTTGTGTCAGGTGCAAACTTGGAATTTTGCATTCAGCTCACTGATCTAAATCACTAATATAGTTTGTGAATAGTTCGTGTTCAAGCATTGATCCGTTAACATGTGGATTTCGTTGATGCTTAGGAAGGCAAAAAAAATGCTAGTATTTATTTCAATAGGGTTAGAATACAAGAGCAGGGATGTACTACTGAGGTTTTATAAGACTCTGGTCAGATGAAATTTGAAAAATTGTGAGCAGTTTTGTCCCCCTATCTGAAGGAGGATGTGATGGCCTTCAGGGGGTCCTGAGAGGGTACACAAGAATGATTCCTGGATTGAAGAGTGTACCATATGAGGAGCGGTTAAGAACTCTGGATTTGTACTCAATGGAGTTCAGAAGGATAACAGGATCTCACCAAAAATTACAGAATATTGACGCCTCAATAGAATAGATGGGGAGAAGATGTATCCACTAGTCAGAGAGGCTAAGACCCAAGGCCTCAGTCTCAGAGTGAAGGGTGAGGTGGTGCATCTGTGGAACTAATTGCCACAGAAGGCTCTGAAGGCCAAGTCAATGATTGTATTTAAGACAGAGATATATAGGTTCTTGATTAGTTAGGCAATGAAAGGTTATGGGAAGAAGACAGGAGACTGGGATTATGAAACATATTAAGCTTGACCCAATGGCAGAGCAGACTCAATGACTGAATGGCCTATTTCTGCTCCTACACCTTACAGTCTCTTGGTACTATGATACATCAATAGTCACTGGCTGCTGCTCAGAAATAGACCCATTTATTCTTCTCTTTGTTTCCTGTCTGCCTGCCAATTCTCTCTCTCTATGGTAGTATACTATCCCAATTCCCACTTGGTTTAATTTTACATACTTATCTCTTATGTGGAACCTTATTGAAAACCTTCTGAAAGTTCAGGTAAACTATTTCCAATGACTCTCCCTAATAAACTTTATGAATTATATCCTGGAAAAATTCCAATGGATTTGTCAAGCAGGATTTCCCCTTTGTAAATCCATGCTGAGTCTGTCCAACCTTATCACTGTTGTCCGTGCTATGCAATTAAATAGTTCATAATGGACTCTTGCATTTTCTTTAATAATGATGTCAGGTTAGCTGATCTATAATTGTTTTCTCTCAGCTTACTTTTTTAAATCGTGGGATTACATGAGCTACCCTCCAGTCCATTAAAAGTGAGCCAGACAGTCTGCATTAACGGCTGGATGCTGCCAATATCTTTAGGGGCATCAACAATAAAGTGGTAATTAAAATGCTACTGTTGAACAAATAAACAATCAGGACATTGATAGGGAGCTGTTTAGTTAATTATATGGTTCAGCAATCCTTTTTTTAACATTTACTGATGCATGTGGTTCTGCTTAAAACTATCCTGCTGATTGACAATCATAAGAGAAGTAGAATCCATCAGAATGGAGGTACCATACAGGAGCTGGCCATTTCTCAAGACAAGTCATCTGATCTTCCTGAAAGATAACAAAGTGTCCAGGTACCAGATTCAAATTCAACACCAATAGCAGCTCCAGCTCATGGATAAGCTGCCTTAAGATGAGAGTCACCTCAGTCCTATGAGTTTTGGTACCCCAAGAACACTTCTCTTGATACAGTTCTTTATTTTGCAACTCTAAGAAGGAGAAAGAAAGGCACAGTCAGGCATCCAGGGCACCAGGGAGGGTGAATGCTACTGCTCCTCTTGAAATGGAGTTCTGATAACTCTTAGGGTAATCACTAAGGATTTTATAATTTACAGTCCTCATTATGCTGCATCTGTACTTTTATTTGCTTCATTTTTTATCAGCTGTCACGTCCGGGTAAGCAGGTGATCCTGGGTTCAGATCCCAGCGGTGCCTCAACTTTGGGGTGGCACGGTGGCTCAGTGGTTAGCACTGCAGCCTCACAGCACCAGGAATCCGGGTTCGATTCCAGCCTCGGGCAACTGTCTGTGTGGAGTTTGCACACTCTCCCCGTGTCTGCGTGGGTTTCCTCCGGGTGCTCCGGTTTCCTCCCACAGTCCAAAGATGCGCATGCGAGGTGGATTGGCCATGCTAAATTGCCTGTAGTGTTCAGGGGTGTGAGGGTTATAGGGGAATGGGTCTGGGTGGGATGCTTCAAGGGGTGGTGTGGACTTTTTGGGCTGAAGGGCCTGTTTCCACACTGTAGGGAATCTAATCTAATCTAATCTAAACCTCTGTGTCTATGCCTTTTGGAATGGCAAACTCATCAAGTTCGGTGCAGCAGGTATACCATCCCTAACAGCACACTGGTTATACCTGGGTGTACCATGGACTGCAGTGGTTCAAGAAGGCTGCCCCATTACCACCTTCTCATGACTAACTAGGGATGGGCAATAAATGATGCCCCAGAGAGCAATGCCCACATCCCACACATAAAATAAAAAGGTCTTAGCTTCAGTCTTCATATATTAACTGTAAGGTATATTAACTCTGTATTCTTTTTCATGCAAGTCGCTGAAAGATTTGGGTTATTCTTCATCCTTTAGTACTCTCATGCAATCATTCAAATTCCAAACAAAGGAACATTCATTGGGATGGCTATACCTACTATTAATGCCGTATCTACTCTTGCCTATTGTATACTATGCCTGAGGAAGGAGCAGAGCTCCGAAAGCTTGAGTTTTTAAGTGAACCCATTGAACTATAACCTGATGTTATGTGATTTTGGACTATATCTACTATTACATAGCCTGTGGTCACGGGTGGTCTCCCAAGCCTTCAGATTGTCAGAGACAAATCCATTCCTATCCAAGTGCAATGCAAGAACAAAACACATGCCAGACCTCTTAAGATCTTGTAAATATTTTGTCAGCTACAAACTCCTGAAGAAAGCAATTTCTCATTGAGAGGATGCCAGGAAAATGCATACCTAAGGTGAGAAACAGGCTTTTGTCAATAACTATCTCTATCAGTGATTTGATAGTTGGAAGTTATTGTTACTTGTATGTGTGAATATACAGTAAAATGTGTATAAGTTGCCACAAAAATGGTGTTATTTAATTACATAAATTATATATATAAAGAGAGACAAAGGTAAAGCAAACATCATTATTTGTTTATTCCATGGTGTCTCGGTTTCACAAACTGGCCACTTCCTTGGACCAGATCCTTTCACACTGCTGAGGACCAGAAGCCTGTCCAACTGCTGAGGACGAACGGACTTTTGAAACTGCAAAGGACCAGGCCCTCTCCAAACTATTGAGGACTGGGGGCCTGTCAAAACCACTGAGGACCCAACCCTGTGAAAACTACAGAGGCCCAAGACCTGTTGAAACTGCCAAGGACCTGGGGCCTGTTGAAACTGCCAAGGAGAGGGGCCTGTCAAAACTGCCAAGGACCTGGGGCCTGTCCAACCAAAACTGCCACACCTCAGCCGCAGAGAGGACAGAAGATTAATTTAGTACAAAAAGATGAAATTAAGAGATAATAATAAGAAATAGTAAAGAAAAAATTTGCAGTCAGTTAGCTAAAAAGTTTCAGCAGCAACATGAAACACTAATTTCAAAAAAAGCCAGATTGTTTTTTGAGTGTAGAAAGAGAAATTTGAAAACGGCAGACATGGAACGTATTCTTCACTTGGGTCTGTGGAAAAGATTCTGAACAATCCAATTCAGGAATCTATTAGCCAACAGGTGGTACGAGGGAAAGTTTTATCATTCTGGGGTACTAAAGTCTGAGGACGACAGAGAGTGGATGTGTAAATTGCTTGATGAAGCACCCTTGTTGTACTCCAGGATCAGACTGGCTGGCTGCTTGGTGCTTTCAGACCTGCAAAAATAATTAGCTGGGGCTAAGTCTCAAAAACTGTTGATTGAGGCATTCAGTTGTGAACATCACCCCCATGAAATCTTTAAAAAAATGAGCTAGACAATGTGTGAATCATAGAATCAGGCTATTCAACCCATTGTGTGTCTGGCTAGAAAGGCCCACATTTTCTCCCAGACTTGCAAATTTTTCGTTTTTGTGTCCAATTTTTTTTGAAAGTCACTTTAGAATCTGTCTCCCCCATCCTTTCAGAAGTGAATTCCAGCTCATCGCTTGATACATAAAGGAAAAATTTTCTCATTATCTTTCTAGTTTTTTACCAACTATTTGAAGGATCTTGTTAATTTTTATAGGAGCTCCATAAACAAAAGCCATTCCTGCAGATCAAAGAATTAGAAAGAAATACTTACAATTAAAATCTTTTTAAACAATCACCAAAAACTAACATATTTTACAGCTAAATGAGTACTTTTGAAAGATTGTATTGCATTGTTGGAACAGCTTTAACCCTGACTTCGAAACATAAAACAATAATTACAAATAGTTTAGCTACAGTCATGAAAATGCTCAGGAGAGTTGTAATATTACCAGGCATTTGGCAAAGGCAGGGAAAGTGGCATGAGTGGTCTTTGGGCCAGTGGCTATCCTGGCAGCAGTTGAAGATAAGCTTGTGCAGAGCCCAATGTGCCACTTAATAAACCAACTGAGTATTTACTTCCTGACTTCACTGGTATATTGTTGATGTTGTAAAACTGCTGTTAGAATGAGTTCTGGAATGCGGACCCTCTTTTAATGATGCATGATGTCCTATAAGGTTGCATTCTGGTGGCAATCACCAGCTAATAGCAACAAGGTGCCTGTTCCACAGGACCTCCACCTCCCCCCACCACCTAACCATGGACATGCCTGCCTGATTCAGATTTGCCCTACCTCAACTTGCATCTCTTCAAGGGCACCCAGCCACTGCAGTCACTCCTTGTTACAATTCCCACCTCAGTTCTGTCCATCATTAATGGTGGTGCTGGTGATTCATTGGACCAACAGCCCTTAGAGGTGGATCCCTATCCTTCATATGGATGGCAGCCCCAGCAATATCCAGTTAATAGACCTTCACTAGAAATATTCTTCCCTAAGTCCCACCAAATGGCAGCCCCAGCAAAGTCCAGTTGATAGACCTTCACTAGAAATATTCCTCCCTAAGTCCCACCATCAACCAAAATAGGGTCAACTCCCCACTTTCAGTCCCGGCAGCAGGACCTCAGACAGTGTGGGGAAAATTCAGCATATTGTTTATTACAAAAAGCATTCAAGGTAAAAAGAGTCGATAATGTATCTTTAAAAACAGCAGATGAAGCTGGGGAGGGTGATATTGGATTTGAGCGGGGATGAAAAAATGAGAGATATAACACATCCATCCTCCTCTCCACCTCCTTCACTAACATGCCCAATACAGCTCTCCTTCTGTTGTGTCATTCACTCCTTTAGCTTCTCAGTCTTGAGCTGCCTTGCATCCTATGATCTGCTGATAGCTAGAACAGACCTGTGTCTGGAAAATAGCTGTGATCAAGCCCAGAGTGGGCAGAGCTGCTGTCAGTTTGATGGTCAAAGACACAGACTCCATTTCTATGTGACACAAGGTCCTTCCAGGGATAATTGCATCCATCATGAACCTGCAGAGTGCAGGTTTACATCAGTTAGAATCACACATGATGCAGGTGAAAGACATGCAGTACACAGGTATATGTCAACCAAGTCATTGCAAAACACAGAGAGAAACATCTCAAGCTAAAATAAGAAAGGAAGTGATATGACCTGTAGTGCTGTTCGTAGATCTCTCACCACTAACTGGTATGGATCTCCTGTCAACATCTGGAACTTGATTGAAACATAGGATGTTTCAATTTCATCATCAAGAAGGGACTTATGGGACATCTCAACCAGTTTTCCCAAATTTTTCACCATCGCCCATGTCATTAAGGGCCTGGGAAGATTTTGCCTCTTGTGTCTTTAACTTCCATTTTGTTTTTAATCAATGACAAACCCTTCAAATATAGAACATATCACTTCCTTTCTTACTTCAGCTTGCCTGATTAATATGGGCTCCCATTCTATCGTCCACCAAATAGAAACTAGAAGTTGAGATTTCGTAAACCTTGTTTTAATTAATCCATTTCCTGACTTAGAAGACTCAAAACTTGAAAAAGCAACATATTCAAAATTTATCAGATGTCATGCTCAGCCATGAGGAAAAATAAAAGTGAATGCTTATTTCCCCATTTTAGTAAATATTTTTGTCAAATTTAAATGGTTATTGTGGTGGAGCAACGAAGCTGACAGTAAGACAGAGCTGAATTAATGTACAGCCAAAGTGACAAGATTGCTGAAGCATCCCAAGTTAATGACCATATCTCTACCAATGTTAATTGAGCTCAGCTCCTTCAATCTGTCAAATTCAATTAATTTGCAAAGAGTGAAAGGTCTAGTTTAAGGATAGAAGAACATTCTACGTGCTGGATCTTTACATATTTTAAATTCAGACATTATCAGATCCACCATAACCATTTAGAGCATGAGAGTGACTTTAGGTCATATCCATTAATAATTGCCCCAGGGACAGTAATTCAAATCAAGGCCTTATTGTCAAATTATGTTTGTTTCAAGGTTCAACCGTACAACATATGTTGCAGTAATTTTTAGAGTTGGTACAGTATAACAAAATAAAAACGGTTAGAGAAATTCCAAAGATCTGGCAGCATCTGTGGAGAGAGATCAAAATTAACCTTTCAGATCATTCCTCAAAATGAGGAAGGTTCTGATAAAGGGTCACTGGACCTGAAACATTAACTGTGATTTCTCTCCACAGATGCTGCCAGACTTGCTGAGCTTTTCCAGCAATTTCTGTCTTCTTTGTTTCTGATTTCCAACCTCGGCAGTTCTTTTTTTCTAGCATGGTTGATTCCGCAGGGAATTGGTGTTTGTCTGATTCATTTTATCATCCATACTGGCTTTCAAGGGAGGAGGGGAGAGATTGAGAGATAGAATGTTCCAGTCCTTTATAAATCCATTTGCTTATTTTACTGCTTTGCCAAATAGATACTGCAATTTGTCTGCTCCTGAGTGTGGCTCCATTGTCCTTCCATGCAGGATATTTGCAAGCAGCCTTTTCATACCCAATATGTGTAACTTCTCCTTTAAGTGTATGTTACAGTGGACGTAGTAAAATATATAATTTTGGTTCAGATAACTTTAGTTACTTCAAAATTGTTTCCTGAATTTGCCTCAATCCTTGTCAGGTGATCACTTCAGCGGTTTTATGTTAATGTTTCTTCCTTTTTGTAACCATTTTACTCCACGAAAGTCGCAGGTAAAGGACTTACATACATTGAAAGCTTTTAGCATCTATTTCGTACCTCATTTAGATGCATATTATGGAAAAAATGGCATTTATCTGAAGCTTTTCACTTTTCTGAAGTGACTTGGATTGAATAAGGAAATTAAAACTTAAAAGGCAACATCACTTAGTACACAATATGCAACAGTTAGAAATAAAATATATAACAGACACTAGCTAAATATGTAACTTACTGGCACAGTTCAGTGACCACCACTTCACTGAATTTAGGTTGTCTATGGCTGACATACTGATATTGAATGTACTCTCTGAAACAAATCAGAATGTGAATGCTTTTCTCCCCCTTTACACAGAGCTGCCTCCGTCTGCAGCTCAAATAATTGTTTGACCTCATGACCTAATAGCAACTGCAGCTCACTGAAACTTTGGTGAAAGGTAATTACCCTGAAATATTCACTCTGCTGTTCTCTGCAGTTCTATGTGAACTGCCGAGCTTTTCTATTTTATTTTGTTCTTGTTTCAGATTTCAAGTAGAATCCGCAGTATTTTGTTTTTGTGTTGGATCCCATAAGTCCATAGGCTGTAGTGGGGATAGAAGTAGACCAATTAGCCCATTAAGCCTGTACAGCATCAACCAATGACAACATGGTTAAGTTGATAATCCTCAATTCCACTTTCTTGCCCGTTCCCAGTAAAACTGTGAATCCCTTATTGATACAAAAGATCCATCTATCTTGGCCTGGAATATACTTAATGACTCTATCGCACTCTGCAGAAAAGATTCCACTGATTCACTACCCTCTGGGAGGGAAACCTCCTCCTCATCTCTGCTTTAAACACATTCTGAGATTTTCCCTCTGGTCCTAGACTCTCCCAAAAGGGGAAATATCCTCTCTGTTAATAAAATGTGAGGCTGGATGAACACAGCAGGCCCAGCAGCATCTCAGAAGCACAAAAGCTGACGTTTCGTGCCTAGACCCTTCATCAGAGACGGGGATGGGGTGAGGGTTCTGGAATAAATAGGGAGGGAGGGGGAAGCGGACCGAAGATGGAGAGAAAAGAAGATAGGTGGAGAGGAGAGTATAGGTGGGGAGGTAGGGAGGGGATAGGTCAGTCCAGGGAAGACGGACAGGTCAAGGAGGTGGGAAGAGGTTAGTAGGTAGGAGATGGAGGTGTGGCTTGGGGTGGGAGGAAGGGATGGGTGAGAGGAAGAACAGGTTAGGGAGGCAGAGACAGGTTGGACTGGTTTTGGGATGCAGTGGGTGGAGGGGAAGAGCTGGGCTGGTTGTGTGGTGCAGTGGGGGGAGGGGACGAACTGGGCTGGTTTTGGGATGCGGTGGGGGAAGGGGAGATTTTGAAGCTGATGAAGCCCACATTGATACCATTGGGCTGCAGGGTTCCCAAGCGGAATATGAGTGGCTGTTCCTGCAACCTTCGGGTGGCATCATTGTGGCACTACAGGAGGCCCGTGATGGACATGTCGTCTAAAGAATGGGAGGGGGAGTGGAAATGGTTTGCGACTGGGAGGTGCAGTTGTTTATTGTGAACCGAGCGGAGGTGTTCTGCAAAGTGGTCCCCAAGCCTCCGCTTGGTTTCCCCAATGTAGAGGAAGCCACACCGGGTACAACAACATCCTCTCTGTGTCTACCCTTTCAAGTCCCCTAAGAATCTTGTGTGTTTCAATAAGGTCACTTTCATTCTTCTGACTCCAATAAGAATAAACCCAATCTACTCAACCTCTCTTCATAAACCAATCCTTCCAAACCTACAGCATCCTCAGTTCTTTTGGTTTTTGTTGTCTTTACTTTCTCTATTACCTGCTGAACATGGATTAGTATAATTCTAGATTTCATCTCAGTGTGTAAAATGTAAAAGTCAAGGTGGTACAATAAACCCACAATAACCCCTAAAAACCCTGCAGGACTGTTACAGCCAATATTGATCCCACATTATTGAAGATTAGCAAAATTTTCCAGGATACAGTGCAAATGGGAAAATATAAACATCAAAATTTGAAAATTGTATGTGACCCATGCAGATTATGGGTGATAATAGAAAGTGTTTGATGCTATGAAAGGATTGGCAAATATGTGGAAACTGTTTCTAGATGTTTAGGCATCAAAAGTAAGTCGTCATAGATGATTAACGGTGAGAGATTTAGAACCAAGGGCAGAACAAAATCCTTCTAAAAGAGATATAGAACATAGAACATAGAACAGTACAGCACAGAACAGGCCCTTCAGCCCACAATGTTGTGCCGACCATTGATCCTCATGTATGCACCCTCAAATTTCTGTGACCATATGCATCTCCAGCAGTCTCTTAAATGACCCCAATAACCTTGCTTCCACAACTGCTGCTGGCAACGCATTCCATGCTCTCACAACTCTCTGTGTAAAGAACCCGCCTCTGACATCCCCTCTATACTTTCCACCAACCAGCTTAAAACTATGACCCCTCATGCTAGCCATTTCTGCCCTGGGAAATAGTCTCTGGCTATCAACTCTATCTATGCCTCTCATTATCTTGTATACCTCAATTAGGTCCCCTCTCCTCCTCCTTTTCTCCAATGAAAAGAGACCGAGCTCAGTCAACCTCTCTTCATAAGATAAGCCCTCCAGTCCAGGCAGCATCCTGGTAAACCTCCTCTGAACCCTCTCCAAAGCATCCACATCTTTCCTATAATAGGGTGACCAGAACTGGACGCAGTATTCCAAGTGCGGTCTAACCAAAGTTTTATAGAGCTGCAACAAGATCTCACGACTCTTAAACTCAATCCCCCTGTTAATGAAAGCCAAAACACCATATGCTTTCTTAACAACCCTGTCCACTTGGGTGGCCATTTTAAGGGAACTATGTATCTGCACACCAAGATCCCTCTGTTCCTCCACACTGCCAAGAATCCTATCCTTAATCCTGTACTCAGCTTTCAAATTCGACCTTCCAAAATGCATCACCTCGCATTTATCCAGGTTGAACTCCATCTGCCACCTCTCAGCCCATCTCTGCATCCTGCCAATGTCCCGCTGCAGCCTACAACAGCCCTCTATACTGTCAACTACACCTCCAATCTTTGTGTCGTCTGCAAACTTGCTGATCCATCCTTCAATCCCCTCATCCAAGTCATTAATAAAAATTACAAACAGTAGAGGCCCAAGGACAGAGCCCTGTGGAACCCCACTCACCACTGACTTCCAGGCAGAATATTTTCCTTCTACTACCACTCGCTGTCTTCTGTTGGCCAGCCAATTCTGTATCCAAGCAGCTAAGTTCCCCTGTATCCCATTCCTCCTGACCTTCTGAATGAGCCGACCATGGGGAACCTTATCAAATGCCTTATGAAGCTGTGGAATTTATTTCTATGTTTATTGTCTGTGCCAACATTCAGAACCACTTTGGAAAAAGTGCTTTAAAAAAAAATGAAGTGACACGAGCCCAGTATGGGTGACTATGATTGAATATTTGTTCATTGCAATATAAATCCTGACTGACATGAATTAACTGCCCATGGCCTGTTTCTGCAGTAAAAGTTCTTTTCATTTCTATGTTGGTCCCCATTGGGCAGTCCTGGCACTATACCAGGACCAGATTCAAACTCAGAGCCATTATCCACATTATTGGGTAGGAAGGGGCATCCCCAATTTGTTGCCACAAATCCTGCATCATGTAAGCTTCAAGATCCAAGAGAAGAATGCCTGAATTAGCACAGAACCTGCAGGGAAGCCTGAGGGGCAAGCCACAGATCAAACAGCCTCATCAGGTACAACATCCTGTCAATTTTGAAGTTCATGATCCTCTTGAAAAATAATGTTCAGGCCTCAGGCCTCAGTCAAACTGCTGCTCTTCATGCCAGGGTCTCCCTGTGCTAGGAGCCCCATTGCCTCAGAGCATGTACCATCCCTTACTTTCAAAAACAAGACCTGACCAGTGCATGGACCTGTTTCAGACCCATACATCAGTCTGTGAAATCATATGTTACCAAGTGCAAGCCTCAGTGAAAGAAAATCAGCCCATTATCTCCAAAGGGCAACTTCTGCAATACTCAACAGGAAGCTATTGAGCCTGAACCAAATTTTTCCCACTTTTTGTTGCTATTACAAACTTAATCCAACCTGAATAAAGCTTCTATTCTAGTTCCTACACAATTTTAGTTAATTTTCACAGTATTATGTGACTACCCCCTTTCAAATTCATTGTGCTGTTTTGATGTGTTGGTCGATGTCAAAGACCTGGTAGCTGCTTGTTTGAATTCTCATCCAAGAGATAAAAATATGCCCATAATTGTTCGTGTTTCTGGACAAGCTTAAAATCTCTTCTTCAAAGCTTGTTGAATCAAAGCACATTTCAATATCAGCTTTACAAATTTCTCCTCATATGACAGCTCTAAAATTTCACATAAAGCAGCAAAGTGGAGATCTGTGCCCAAACATGGCTCCTGGATTGTATACACTAAAAACCCAACCATCCAGTATTCTGTACCTACTGACCATTCTGAACTGGAATGCCTCAAAATGTCTCTTCAATAAGTTATAAGATGTGAATATCACTGACTAAGTCACATTTATTGCCCATCTCTAGTTGTCCTTCAGAAGGAGGTTATGAGCCATCTTGTTGACCTGCTGCAGTCCAGGAGGTGTAGGTTCATCCACAATGCTATTAGGAAGGGGGTTCATGGACATTGAACCTGTGGCAGTGAAGGAACAGCAACGAGTTTGAAATCAGGATTGTGCATGGCTTGTGAGGGAACTTGCAGGTGATGTTGTTCCCATATGTCTGCTGTCCTTATCCTTCTCCGTGTTAGAGGTTGCAGATTTGCAAGGTGGGAATCTATGGTGTAGTGTGAATGTCACTGGACTATTAATTGAGTAACTCCAGGCTAATGTTATCATGTCATGGATTCCAATCCTGCTATGATAGATTGTAAAATTTGAATTCAATTTTAAGAACCTGGAAAAAGTAGCTAGCCTAATGACAACCGCATTAAAAACCCTACCTTTAGGGAAGGAAATCTGCCATCCTTACCTGGTCTGGCCTACATATGACTCCAATCTGACAGCAACATGGTTCACTCTGAACTGCCCTCTGGGTAATTAGGGATGGACAATAAGTAAAGGCTTAGTTGGCAAGGCCATATTCCATGAAAGTTGTTTTCCTTCGAAGCAGCCTTGGTGAGTTTCTGGAGTGCAATTTGTAGGTGACACACTCTGCTGCTACTTTGCATCAGTGGTGGAAGGAATGAATACTTAAGATAATGAGTGAGGTGCCTGTAACACTGGCTGCATTATCCTGGGTGGGATTGAGCTTCATGAGTGTTTTGCAAGCTGCCCTTAAACAAGCATATAGGGTGCATTCCATCATATTCCCAAATTTTGCCTTGTGGATAGTGAACAGGCTTTTGGAAGTCAGGACCTGAGTTACTCGTCGCAGAATTCCCAGTTTCTGACCTGCTTTTACAGTCACAGTATTTATATGGCTTGTCCAGTTCAGTTTCTTATCAATGGTAAGGCTATGAGGCATCAGCAATGATAATGCCACTGTACGTAAAGAAGATGGTTAGATTTTCTGTTGTTGATGATCATTGCCTGGTACCCATGTAGCATAAATGTTACTTGCCACTCCAACATTCCATGCAGCATTGACTTCCAGTTCCAGAAATTGCAACGGTGCACATACCTCAGAGATCTGCAGAGAAGAAACGAAAGATTAAGGGAACACTGCTTGTCAAGTATCAGCCTAAGCCTGGATGATAGTTTTGCTGCACAAGGACATGGACTACTTCAGTAACTGAGAAGTCATGAATGGTGCTGTACATTGAACAATCATTGATGAGCATCCCCACTTTTGACCTCATAATAGACGGGACGTGATTGATGAAACAGCTGAAGATGGTTGGGTCCAGGACACTTCCCTGAGGGACACCTGCAGAGATGTCTTTGGCCCTGACATGATTGATGACCATTAATTAACAATCTTTGCACTATGTACAGGTCTAAGCAACCAATGCCCTCACCCTCTGATTTCCATTGATCCCAGTTTGTTTGGGCTCCTTGATGCTACACTCATTCAAATATAGCCTGTCAAATGCAATTACTTTTACTGCATCTCTGGACTTACAGCTCTTTGATCCATTTTGGGCCAAGGTTGTAATGAAGTCAGGAGCTCAGTGACCCTGTCAGAATCTAACCGGAGTGTCAGTGACAAGTCATGAACGAGTATGCCACACAATAACACTGTTTTGATAACATCTTCCATAATTTTACTGATAAGTGAGGTATTTTAGGATTATGAAAGGACCTGATATGGTAGAGGGATAAAAACACTGCCTGCTGGTTGGGGGAGACTAGAATATGGAGAAGAGGTATGGATAACATTAAAACCAGACTCAGGCCTTTCAGAAGCAATTTGATTCAGATTGGTTTGGAAGCAAAAATATGTGAATATCATAAAAAAAAGAAAGCTGATGATAATGTCTGGTATTGTACCTCAACCTGAATTCCTAGTTTTAGCAAACTATCATTAATTGATCACAATCGAACTGCTATTGTCCTGGTGACAAGCTTGTTAATCTGGAATGTTTTAATTGCAGTGAAAGTGTCATACTAAAGTGTTTGCAGTGCTCTGCAGTCTTGTAAAATGTAGCCTATACATGATTTGACATTACATTGAATATAATATGTTTACGCATGATCCCATTCTACTCTGCTTCCCTTCGCTAAAAATATATTCTTAACATTCAATTAAAATGTCATTTTAAAAGAATATAAGACATCATTTGATTTTTAAATGCTGCATGATATCATTTCTGCTCACAAAACTTTCCCGTTTCATGTCTATCAGAAATCAAAAGGTACATAAAATAGACATCAATAGCTTAGTTAATCCATTATTCTCACACAGTTGTCTGCAGTCCATGCTAATTCATTTAGTTAGACTAATTCTACATAATAAGTGTACAAGAGGCCCACATAATTGTTAAATATTTGACAGTAATGTATTTCCTTGAGTAGACAGAAGGACTTTGCTTATATACACATCATGGGCTGAAGCTTAGCAGAAATCAGATAAGTGTCATTTGTGAGGATTTTTATGAAGGATCCCTTTCTGCAAGGCCCACAGCATTTTCTCATGCTACCATCCCAAACTCACCACATTAACAAGGGAGCATGCATATTTGATGCGCTGCTCATCCGATGCTAAGCTCACTCTCCCTCTTGCCCTAGTGTACCTGCCACTAGCAGGACAACCTGGGATTTCTGGCACTGGAACTGTCTTTAAAAGGTTGATGTACACCCATCCAAGCTCGACTAGTCTGCATCCTGCTCTACATGGTTCATGACTTTTGCCCTGGAAATGGCAGAGAAGGGAATTTTTTGGTGACCCAGTTTGTGGAAGGGACCTAGATGGTGGTGTAGAGGAGAACCATCCTCTTCTCCCAGGACTGGCAGAGGAGGCCGTGACACCAGACCACCTTAGCCTGTTTCCAGGTTACTGCCCAGGTCAGTATAGTATCAACTATCCTGTCACTGGGGAGAAAAAGGCCCTCCATAAGATGAGCCTCAGCTGTGACCCCAATGGTAAATGCAGCTGTTATAAAATTGCATGAGGGAGCTTGAGCCTCTCTTTCACAAACTGTTGTCAAGTAGCTGGTTCTACTCATCAACCAGATTACTGCCTTAGCAGCGGCTCACATTGTTGTAGGAAGATCCCAGCAAATTGCAGGATCCTAGCCTGAATAGGCCTTCTTATTGGTTTAAATGGTGACTCCCTGCTTGTGTGAGGGTTACAGTTACCACCACCATTCCCTGCCCCTGCCCCTCTTCCTAACTGATCCAGCAACCATAGAATGCCAGCAAACTGGCACTGTGTCTAATAGCAGGAACAGGCTGGCACACACACCTCCGGTCTCACTTGCTCATGACCCTGGTCTCTGCTGCATTCAGCCAGAACAGCATTAGAAACATGGTCACTAGCCTTTGTATTAGATCTGTAAAATGAACTTGTGGAACTAAGTATCAGAGATAATGGGAACTGCAGATGCTGGAGAATTCCAAGATAATAAAATGTGAGGCTGGATGAACACAGCAGGCCAAGCAGCATCTCAGGAGCACAAAAGCTGACGTTTCGGGCCTAGACCTGATGAAGGGTCTAGGTCCGAAACGTCAGCTTTTGTGCTCCTGAGATGCTGCTTGGCCTGCTGTGTTCATCCAGCCTCACATTTTATTATTATTGTGGAACTAAGTCAAAGATGTTCTTCCTTCTTCATGCTGCTGGCCTCCAAAGCTCTCATTCACCGCCAGGGTTCAGGAGAGGGGAGCAGAGGGTTGGAAAGAGAAATTCTTCACTTTAATTTCATATCCCCCTTGGCTTTGTCATCTTCCTATCTCTGCATTCTCCTTCATCCCCATAAACCTCTGAGATATCTACAGGGGATTTAGTGTGAGCAAGGCCAGGTGAGAATGTGAATCAGATAGCAGTAGAGGCCACATACTGGTGGATTGGTGTAGGCAGATGTCTACAGTGCCAAGGAGGGTCAAAGAAAGGGATGTGTGGTAAACAGAAGATTCAAAAAGCATGATCAGTGGTGAATGAGAGGTGAGCAGAAAGTTACCAGGCTGAATCTTCCATTTCTTTTTGGCTATGTGTGAGTTGTGTTGAGGTGTCCGGAGATTTTTTTAGTGAGATTTCTTGTTGTGTTTTACCAAGCACACCTCATTAACTTCCTCCCCTGCCCACCATGGCATTCCTCTCATCCAATTTAGTGCTGACAGCACATTGTTTGGCACGGCTGACAATCCCTCACACATACAATCCTGTTCTCTCATTCTGTCACTGTTCAACCTCCAGGCTATGAATTTCATCTGTCCTTAGCTACATCCCATCTAAACATTCTCTCTAAGTCACTGCCACTGTATCCTCAATGCCCACTGGACACTTACAGCTTGCCATTGTCCAGGAACGCAGCCACGCATATAGGAAATTCCGAACAGGAGCTTTCATTTACAACCAACAAACGCAAACACAACCACAATCAACCGAGGCTGCAGCTCACCACCACAATGCCCAGCAACTGCTGGCATGATCACCAGTAACTATTTAACATGCCATGATGGTCTGTTGCACCCATCTCCCAGCTACTGGTACCAGGAGTCAGTCACATCCTGTCTGACTCAACTCAGTTGAGCTCTGTCATGTGCAAGAAGAGCTTCTTCCTCTCCAGTATCTCGTCCTCCTCCTCGAAAGATTGCTCCCATTCCTCTAGTTCCTCAGCATGCAGCCTCATTACCTGCTCCAGTTGCACACAACGCTTACATCGTAAGAGAGTGCCTACGGTGCTCTGAACGCTTTTCATCCCAGACCCACCATAACCATGAAATTTATCATTGAACTCATCATTCATACTTTAAAAACAATGTAGTGATTTTTCACAAGCAAATATTTTACAAAGCATACAGTAAACTATAAGCCCCCTTAACTGGCAGTTCACTGCCAGTTTTTGCCACACCACTCGGCAAATGCATAAAAGATCCCACGAGTTGCTCCCAACATTATGATTCTGCCTGCTTCTGCTTCAAATCTTGCCATAGCCCACATCACTCAATCTCCAGAAGATTTCACCCACCATGTTATATTTCTTTTTTATTTTTAATTTCATTTTATTTCAAAAGTTATTAAAAGCTAGCAGAGTGAAATATTTCAACTTGCAGGGTATAAAGTTTTAATGTGATTTGCTTCAAGTCCTTTCCATTCAAGATGCACTTCACAGGAATGCAACTTTAAGTTTATGAAGGCTTATTGTACATATGGCGGGGTGGGGGAAGGACATGCTTACATAGAGTAATCAGCATGTGTAATACATGCCACAAATAGCAATTGATACAAAATCAATGGCATATTCTGAAATATCCAAGGTAATTATTTAAACATGGAAAGAATAACATGGTCAAGAGAGAAAACAATAAATTGGAATTTGTTCTGAAGTTAATACAAAATAATGAAGCTACATTGCATCAATCCCTTGGAGCAGCAAACTTTAGGAATGTTTATATGTCGATTGAGAGAGAGAAGGCTTTTGTGAGAATGGGTAAAACGTATGTAAAAATAACAACAAACAAACAGGTAGCTTAGAGAAAAATGAAGATTAGAAGGAGCAGAAAATGACAGATTGAAACGATTACTTAGCTGGAATGCATAGTTTGATCTTGACAAGGTTTCTCTTTGGTCTTTGTTTCTGGAAATTTGGCAGTGAGTTTAATGAGGACCGAGCTGGCATTCAATTTGTCAATAATCAGGAAGCATGTTTCCATCTAAGTGTACGGCTACACTAAATACCCACGGGGCTCCTACTCTCCAGTTGCACAATGTGTTTTTACTGAGGGGATGGAATTGATGTTAGTTAGTAAGCTTAATAATATGAAGTTAAAATTGGCAATGAGTGGAGGCAATATATGTAGGTGTTCTGCTGGCAGTTGCGCTTCTTTGGCTATAAACAAGTTACTTCCCTTTAGTTGAAAATTGAAGTTAAAATGTATTATTATTATTCTAAATTCTTCTAAAGAAGAAATGTTATCATTTGTGAACCTTGTGTTAATTGTTGAAAGCAATCTGTTTACATTAAACTAAATCATTTTCGTTACAGTCTTCTCACAGCTGCTAATTAGGTTAAATGCATTTCCCCATTCTTAGTGATCAGATTATTTTGTTAATTCAGATATTGACTACCAGTCTATTTTGAGTAAAAGCAATTTATTCAATCAATTCACAAACAAAGCTAAGATAATTATTATAATAGAAATGAAGCTTTTGAAAGTTATGAAAACACTCAGATACTATTAATTATTATAAGTATTTGTTTCCAAATTATAGAAGTCACTTCAGATGTAGGAAATGAAGCCACAATTGGTACAAAGTGCACAGTTTTAAGTTAACACAGGCTTAGCAAGTCTTGCATTGGATGTAAATCACTAAATTAATATATTTTTCTTCTTTCAAGATGAATATTAAGGTCTTAATGCCTTCAACAGTCACATTAGAATCATTTATCTTGGAATCACTCAGGCTAGGAATGTTTATTCGAGGGAACAGAAAATCCAGGATAAAACAAAGAGCTGCGCTTGCTGGAAATCCCAAATGAAAACAGAAAACAGAGTCAATGTTTCAGCCCAGTGACCCCTCATCAGAAGCCCAGAACTGATGAAGAGTTGTTGGACTCGTAGCGTTGACATTTTTTCTCTCCATAGATGTTGCAAGACCAGCTGAGTTTCTCCAACAATTTCTGTTATTATAACAGTAGATAAAAGTGAACTTAAAATTTCCCAGAAAATTGCAACACAATGACAGAAAACGACTTTTTTTGTTTCCTTTAGTTGGTTTGGAAATTTGGTCGAAACATTATAAGAAAGCAACTTCACAGGATTCAATCGCAGATAACGATACACATAGCTCTATAACTTGGGGTTGAACCTGTCCTGGTGACTAAGATGTGTTGTAGTGGACAGATTGACAGATGGCCTCAACGCTGGCAGTTCGGGAATAGCAGAGTCATGGTTACATTGCAGGAAGAGAAATCTATAGAGTTGGATAATGGTTCAGAGACGTGTGTTCAAATCACAGTGAAACTGGAACAGGACTGAATAATCCCATGAAGATGTGAACTAATTTTCAGGTCTCAATATACCTCCAGCAGGAAACTGATTAATGCCAAGGTTTTTACTTCGTTGAGAATTGACAAGCAGGAGAGTATTCTGTTCAGCTCAGGTTGACAGGAAACTGCAGGCACAGTCAGAAACCGTCTAACTTCAGAGAAACATCAGTCATAGAATGGTGTAAGTAAGTGGGAGAGTGCTTCAAGAACGTGCCCTGTCATTTGTTTCTTAGAGACTTTGAAGAGTAGCTTGGGCTGTAGTTCTAACCAGGCAGACAGAAGGGACTGTGACTCTCCCAGGAGAACTGACTGTGTGACCTGCTGCAAGATACCCTTCTCAAGGTAGTTGATCCTGCCTCCATCACATCGGAAAAGCTGCAAGCCCACTGGAAAATCCTATTCCTTTAAAAAAAGATTTTTAATGACCCTTATTGCCAAAACCCCTCATAGAGGCAAATGGCCCTCAAGAGCTTGAATCTAGTTATAAAAAAATGCCCTTTGGGGAAGGTAATCTACCCAATTTATGTGGCCTGGCAGCAGATGGTTAAGCCATCATCACAACTCTATGCTTTTCAATAAGTGAAGTGGAAGAGTGTTGGCACTCACACCTGTATCAACTTTTGCCAAAGCAAAGGCTTCCCAGCCTTCTGTGAGCATATAATGTGAATCAGGGGCAAAGGTTTCAGATGGCACAATTATGTCCAACCTGTTCAATGATGCTGAATAAATGCAAAGCCTGCCTGTGTATTAATGCTTATCATCATCATCATCCCCACTTGCAGACTGGCTGTTCATTTTGTAGCTTTGCTCATTGAGACGTTTATATACTTCTTTTGTTAGCTGAATTGCCTCTGACTCTATCTGGTCATGGTGCCAAGCCATTTGTTGTAACTTTAGCGTCTGGCCTTTGAGTTTCCTGTGCCCTCTGGTGCCACATGCCTTGCATATTTCACGGTAAGCTGGGGGATTTCTGGCTGAGGCCGCACAGCCTGCTTGGGCTTAGTACTTTTGTTGAAAAAGGGTCCTGCATCAATGGTGGAAGTGGTACACAGGACTGGTAAACTCTGTCAACCTCTAAGGATTGTGTTCTACTTGTGTCTTCTTTTTAGCGACACTTACAAGCTATAACCTCTTTTGATGGTCCGAAGGATCTATCTGATATGCTTTAATCGGGGTCGAAGCTGTCACAAAATGATGATTCTGCTTCTGAAAAGTCACAATCATACCTTTTATCTCTGTATCAGCTCAAAGCCCACCTTCCAGTGCAGCTCAGATTTTGTTTGGGTCTTAGCGGTTATCCTTTGAGAATCACATATTTGTAGAATTGTTGTATGACAGGAAAAGACCATTCAGCCCATTGTACCTGCATCAGCTCTTAAAATGAGCATCATAACCTAGTGCCAATCTCCTGCTTCCTTCCATACTTTTTCAATCCAAGCAAACGTCCAATTGTCTCTTGAATGCCCATTTAAACCTGCCTCCACCACACCTCCAGGCAGTGCATTCTGTACCACAACTGCTCATTGAGTGAAAAGGTTTCTTCATATGTCTCCGTCACTTCTTTTGTCAATCGCTTTAAATCTATGCTTTCTCATTCTTGTTCCTTTTAGCACCTGGAACAGTTTGTCCCTATCTGTTCCATTGAGATGACTCATGATTTTGAAAACCTCTATAAGATTTCTTCTTAGCCATTTTCCCTCCTAGGAGAATAGTTCCAACTTCTTCAACCTGTTGTGTTTATTGTGTAGAGTGCTTTGTTCCCATGGCTGTTTCAGCATTAATGCCTAGTCTATCTGGTTTACAGAGAGCAAAATCCAGAAAACACAGTTTCATCTGTAGCCTGAACAAGTTGAACTTAGTCAGGCTGGTTTACCACTGTTCAGTTCAGAGCTGAAGATTTTGTAATCCTCCTGTTGATTTTCACAGAAGTTTCAATGGTATTAGTAGCAGAACAAGTATTCAGGCTTGTATTATTCTGCAGAACTCAGATTCTGTGGCTCCATTTGTTTTCTGCACATTTGGCTATTAGAATTAGCATCAATAGTGTTGTTACTGGTATCCTGTGTTTTTGTTAGGCCATGACCAAAAAGCTATGTTTTGACATGGATGTGCTTTGACCCTTAAAGGAATTAATGTTGATGATGCCTCTTTTTCAGCCAGCTGTTGGGGGCTACGGCTTGCTGCATTTTATTGCCTGACCTTTTGCGACCTTTTGCAACCTTTTGGTTTCCCTTCCCCCTCCCTTTATACTCAATCTGCAATAGAAGTAGTTTCCCCTGTTAATGGGGCCCAGTCTAGTGCTACACCTCATTGAGTTACACTTGCTATACAAGCGGTTGAAAAGATTTGACTCAGACTTACGTTCCTTTTGACCTTTTGCTGTTTTACTTAGACCCAACAGCTAAATGTTGGAGTAAGATGTGATGACTTGACGACCCAGATTTGCTTTATTTTGCTTTGCACTCTGGATGCTTTTAGTGTTGCAGAGACACAGAGCTATAAGATGCAACTGTTAGCTATGCAAGCTATTGCAATTCTGTTATATATGGAGTGGTTCTGTTTTGCTGATTCTGAAAAATCTTCAATTCAAACCTTCAAACACTTTTGCTGATACCTTATAATGTTTTCTATCTACATAAAAACACCAACTACTTAACAAGGATTGGCAACTCAAGTTAGGTGAGTTATTTTATTGAAGGCATGGAACGATATAAAATAATATCTGGGTGACTAGTTGTTCCTAGCCTTTGCCTGATAATTATATGTGCAGTTATTTTATCCTCTTGTGGAACATGAATGTTGCTAGTTTGCCAGCACTTATTGCCCTTGAGATGATATTGGTGAGCTGCCTTCTTGAATCATTGCAGTCATGTGCCAATGGTAGACACAATGCTCATGCTCTGACTTTAAGAGATATGTATTTTCCTGGTTTCTTTTAGAGGGCAACACCAGGGGTAGGTGATAATCAGTCTATGAGAAGATAAACAGCTTCTGAAGACTTGAGTGTTTTTATAAGCTGGAACAATAGAAGCAGCCTGAATGGGTGTGGTCAAGTCCCACCCACAGAACCAAGCATTTTTAGTTTTTAAGTTTCAGCAGCAGTTAATGTTGGGGTCTTAAAGAAGTAAAAATTATCTTTCTCTCTCTCAATTACAGCCAACCGCTGGGGCTTCTCTTCCTAGGCTGCTGAATTGCAAGTGAGACAAAATCTGTTTTCTGAAGTTGCCTTTTGCCAAGGGTGTGCTTATGGGAAGTTACTAAATTGGAATAGTTAATTTGTAATAGTTAATGTATCTGCCATTCTGTTAAATTTTTCCAATACAGTGACGTTATTCCAAGTTCTCCTTTCTTTTGGTGTACTTTAACTGCAGTGTTTGAATAAATAGTGTTTTGCTTAACATTGAGTAGCTTGACCAATCGAATTGCACCTGGAACACAACAGCTGATGTTTACCTTTAAAATAAGAAAAATTTAAGGTCTAGCCTTCCCACTTCATATATTCTGAAGGGTTCTGGTCTGGTCCATAACAACTCACAATGCCATTAGGCAGGGAATCCCAGGATCTTGACCCAGCGACAGTGAACAAATGGCAATATATCTCCAAGTCAGGGTGATGAGTGGATTGGAGGGAAACTTTCAGGTGGTGATGTTCCCATGTCGCTGCTGCCATTGCCTTTCAAGTGGTCATGGGGTTGGAAGATCCTGTCTAAGGAACTTTCATAAACTTCTGCAGTGAATCATGTAGATAGTTCACATTTCTTTAGTCAGTGTTGCTGTTTGAGGGAGCATATATTTGTGAATGTGGCTTCAGTCAAGGCGGCAGAATTCACACTCTGTTATATTCTGTCGCTTCTGTCTGGTGATGCCCCTCAAAGTGACAGCACAACTGGATGAAAGCACAAAGGTGACATGAAACTACTTACAACAATTAGATGTACATTTCTCATTTTAATTTGTTTGAGAGTCAGCTTCTGATTTATACTAGCATTATTTTACTGATACACACCCCAAATGAATTAGCAACAACTGTGTCCTTAAAATTCCAAAATGGAATGATCTGAATTTGAGGCTTCAATATTCCCAATACAACTAGTGTATAAAGATAAATATTACATGGATTGGATATGCTTTGCTCAGACACTAATGATACTCATGATTAGATTAGTCTGTAATTGAAGATAGCCAATTTAATCCTGAATGAGGTTGGTGGCCAAATCTTTCAGTCAAGCAAATTATTACTGTTTGATTTTACTTTATTGCAAATAATACCAGAGTATTCCTCAGTTTTTGGAGTGATTTCTTTTACCTTGGCCAGATGAAGGTTGTAATGGGGATTTGAAGCAGTTCAACAGAGTCAAAGGCAAAAGTGCAATGTACCAATTTTGTCTGCTACTCCTTTGAAGCTCTGTTGGTGAAGTTTACATGTTAAATATAAAAACTTGTGAAGTGGAATCTTAACAGCTGAGTCGTTGTCAGTATTAATAAAGTGGAATCTCACATGGCTGCCTCTAAGATGGTTTTATAAATGATCAGTCACTCAAGGATGTCCTTAAATTACTGAAACTGTCAATCAAATGTCAAAGACATCAATTAAGTCAGTTGGCAGTCAGCAAAAACATAGCCACTTATGAACTTTACACAAAGTATAAACTGTATAAATCTACACTAAAACCTTCTCTCAAGATTAATGGCCTTGCTGCTTATAATGGTCAAGTTGTACTGCTGGTTTGACACTAGTACCCACTTAGCATAAAGTGTCCCCACTAGTGTTCAAGAATTCAATTTAATTATTGGCTAATCGACATTTATCATTGTAGTGGGCATGTGGCCAGATCCATGAGAAATCTCTCGACAAACTCAACTGGACAGAAGATGTTCAGGAATAATGCAATATCTTTACCTCACTGCTCCACAAAAGCTAATGGCCTCAATGATCCTTGGAGTACGTTTTGGGGCGATTTTGAGCCAGGGTGATATACCTGGGTTGGCCTTTGCTAATCAGTTTCTGCATCCTACTGATGGCCTCAGGCCTTTGCTTCCAAGGTCATTCCCCGGAAAGAGAGAGGATTTTTGGGGTGCTAGATGAAGGAAACTGGCCTACAGATTGCAAGACATTCATAGGAGTAGAGCAGTGAACTTTGACTCAAATTATTTTCTCGTCAGCAAATGTTACATGTTTCAACAAATTAATTGATCCAATAATTTTCTAGGCAGGGCTCATCTTTAAAATGTAGTTACAAGCCATTAGCTGCAGGTTGATAAATTAGGTATGATTTATTTGCTTGGAATCTGTTTATCCAGACTTGTTCCTCAAGCCTGATCAGCACATTTATGAAGACAGCCTCTCTGCAGAAGTAAGTGATTGGGAGATTATGTGTAGTACTGACAGTATTAAAGATCAGGGTGTAGTCTGATGCTTTTCCAGTTGTTGTCACTCAAAGGTAATATTACATTTATTTTTTCTGTGTAAGAGAGAGACAGTCCTAATCCTATACTTTCTATTAGTTGCTAATAGATACACAGTAACGATGGAAAAATATGACTTTACTTGTAATCCTACACCCTTTGTGCGGCAGCATTATGGCCAATACACAGATTTACTCAAAAGCACGAGAACAAAGTGAAGACTGTAAGATTAAAAAAAAAATCCATGTGCTCCATTGACAACACATGAAGGGCTGGATCTTTACACCTCTCCACCATGGGATTTGGAGATGCAGAGGAGCAGTAAAATCCACTGCACGACCTTCCCAACACTTAACCACATCTCCATGCTATCAGAGGTGGCCTCTCCAGCCTTGGGTCTATTGAGGCCCCTAATGATGGAAAAGTCACGTCTTTACCCAGTTGTCTGGAGATTTGCAGCGTTACGGAAGGCCATGAAATGCAGGAAGCCTGGCAGCTTCAGCATTGCCAGCTGGTGTCAGGTAAAGAGAGGAATGCTATTGCACAGCCTAAAAGCTCATTGGTGGCACACTGCCAAGGGTCAACTCACTTCAGTAAACTCCTGAACTTCAAGCTCTCTCCCCTTACTTCAACTCTTCAGTATGCCCCAGCTGCAGGTTTATCTGCTCCATGAGGTAATGAGCTGCCTGTAGTTTCAGAAGATGTCATCGCTCCTAGCTGGTACCAATGGGACTGCACAGCTACCAGCTGTCTGAATAACCAGCAACTCTGGCAGGTTCGAACATCCTCATGAGAAAAAAGTGCAAGTCTTGCCTTACAGCAATTAACCTGTTGACAATGTTAAGTTGCTTAGAGTGGCACTTTGAGTTCATGGCAGATTTCTCTTCACCCCACCCCAGATATGGAGTGGGATTTTGGGAGTGGTGTTGGGGCTGTGTTGCTTTGTAAAATCCAGTGCAAGGTATTCATGCGAGTGGATCTACTTCACTAGAAAATGACGACAAAAGAAACTGTTTTGCGTGCTCTCAAAAAAATATTGGGAGCAGGGCTGAAACAGAAGGTTTGAGGTGTGGAATTTTCCTCACCCTGAGGATGATGAGGAAGGTGAGGAGAAGGAGAAATAATGTGGCAGGTTGGCTCTGGAGTAATTCTCCCCCAACTCACCACCTCAGCAATTAGGTGCTGGGTGAAAATGTCCATTAGGGACCTTTTCTACTCTCCAGCAATTAAGGTCCTTAAATGGTAATAAGTAACTGAAACATGGTACCAGCCTGATTGCCTGACTTCCATGCAGGCTAGAAAAAAATCACTGGTTTCCAAAATTAGGGCGCAATGTTTGCTGAGTTAGGTTTGCCTACATTTTCCTCAGTCTGAAGATAATCAGAAGCACAAAAGAAGGGCAAAGGGGTGGTTTCTGAAAACCATCTCTTGCCTCTGCCCCAGGAATATCATTTACCTTCTCAGTGCTCGATCCCTAGAAAACCAGGTCTCGACCGATGACCTTTAGAAACAAATGCTGCCAGCCTCCGATTGGCCAGCAGCACAAGGTGAGGTGGGACTCTATCACTGAGGCCTGCAATAGGCTGAGAAGTTCATTGGTCAGCTATAAAGAAGCTGATTGGCTCGAAGATGAGGGCAGTGATTCAGTCACCATGACTTTTGCCCCCTGTCCCCATGCTTAACCTGCAAATCAAAGAGTCTCCACTTGGAAACAGGGAAGCACACTGAAACAAGCAAACAAGCAGTGTGCATACATGCCAGAAGATATTAAGAGATATTGGGGTGATCTCACTTTGTTCACAGATCACAAAGATTATTTCACCTGAGAAAATTAATGGGGAGCCTGGATGCTTCCATTTTTCTACCGTTGCCAAAAAAAATCCCTGCAATCAGCACAATGGGTAGACTCCCACCAAAGGGAATGAAGTAGTACAAGAATACAACTCATCACCCCTTCTCAATTGCAATCAGGGATGAGAAGTAAATGACGGTCCAGTGATTTTCAAACTACTTTGGGGGATGGCGTAGGAAATAGAAGTGCTTTCCTCATTCTGTGATATTGAACGTAAAACAAGACCAACTATAGGACAGCATAGAGGGATATTTTATCCTATATCTAATACATAAATGAAAATGCAGATGCTGATATTGAAAATTAAGTTCATAAAATGTTCTATCCCATTACTAATATTCCTCACCCTAATGAGAACAAACTTGCTCAAAATTTGTTGAAAGGGACAAATGAAAATGACATAAATTCCCTGACTTTGCATTTCTTTCAACCTCTGTACCTCAGAATAAGTTCAATTCCAGCCTTACCTTGGAACTTTAAGCCCCACAATTATCTGATGCTCTTGCCCATATTAACACAATCTCACTGATGCCCTTTTGAAGATGGGCAGGTTTCCTGTTTATTAATAAGATCCAGAAGATCTGGAGGCTAATATCTTCAATTCAGTCAAGCCTGTGGCACTTATCCAGCAAAGCAAATTATTAAAAATATTGTTTTAATATAAAATATATCCCTGAATTGCAATTAACCCTTAATTCCCATTAGACCTTCCTAGATAGCAATCATAACTGTCTTAAATGAGAAAGCAAGCATTCGCTTCACTGCAAACGTTGTATTTTATCCAAGAAGTATTTGTTCTCTCTGCTAGTGTGACTCACCAATTGAATTAAAGGATGAAGAGAATAAAAGTGAATGATCCATTTGTTAGACTAATACTTCATGTTCTCTGCATCAGTGATGTCTTCAGATAATGAAGTAATCTCAGAGGGTTTGGGAGATTGAGCAAATATTAACATTTATATAGAGGTTGTTCATTTGGATGAGGTCCAAATTAATAGCAGAACCAGATAAAAGCACGCATCTGCAAAGGAAGGAGGTGTAGGAAAGGTAAAGATAATTGATACCGAAGTCCATTTTAATTCGTGCATTTAATGCAGATCAAATTTGAATTCTGAATAAATTTACCAATACTCCTCATACTTGAAACATCCAATTAATATGTTACGCGGTGTATGGAGTTTTCAAAAATACTTTTACTTCAGATCTAAGTCTCGCGAGGAACTGTTGATTTTTCCCATTTTATCTGACAGGTATTCCTATTTAGGTAGGTTTCATGTTTCTAATTCTAATTCCAGTGTTCTAGGAAGAGTCACAACCTTGCCCGTTCTGAATAGCTCAACACTACAGAAGCAGTCACAGAATTGTTACAGTGCAAAGTGAAGCTATTCATGTCTGCACTGGCTCACTGAGCATGTTAACATTGTGCCAATCTCCCACCTTTTCCCCATAACCCTATGCACTGTTTAACTAATCATCCAAAGCCTCCTTGAGTATCTCACTTGAACATTCCTCGACCTCAATTCCAGACAGGTCATCCCAAATCCTAACTACTCACCGCATGAAAAAGTTTCTTTCTCATCTCACATTTGCTGTAAAATCTAGTTCTTGATCTGTTTAGGGTGTAAACAGTTTCTCCCTATCATTTTATCCAAATGTGTCATACTTTTAAAAACTTCTATCAAATTTCCTCTTACCTTTTTCCTCTCCAAGGAAAACAGTCCCAACTTCTCCAGTCTTTCCTCAGAACTGAAGTGTATCATCATTGACACCATTCTCGTAAACCTATTCTGCACTCTGTTAATGCATTCAGTTCCTTACTAAAATGAATGGTACATATTATTCAGCTGAGATCTAACTGTGTCTTATATAAGTTTATCACAAGCTCACTGCTTTTGTTCTTAATGCCCCTATTCTTGATGCCTAGAATACAATAAGTTTGAAAGCAAGTGTAGGGTTACAATGTGTCATACATCAACACCCCCTTGATTCTAGTGTGACCTGCACACAAAATGCCCTCTTTCCTGCTCATTTAAATAATTGTTGTGTGCAGCTAGTTCTGTTAAGCCTGGGCAGAGGGCAGGGTATAGCACAAAATGATGAGACCCAGCCAATTGATGCTCTGGTTACCATGGTGTACTGGTGAGCGTGCAGGATTTGGAACTCTGAGATGTGAGTTCAAATCTAGGTGTAGCCCTCTTGCTGGTGAAGTGAGTGAACAGCCTTGGAAAGTCTTGTTTCAGAAGGTGGGTCTCATTGTGGAAAGTGCGGAGGGCTGTTCTAGGTTACAAAGGGACATTGATAGAATGCAGAGCTGGGCTGAGAAGTGGCAGATGGAATTTAACCCTGAAAAGTGTGAGGTGATTCATTTTGGAAGGACAAACTTGAAAGCAAAATACAGGGTTAACGGAACAATTCTTGGCAGTGTGGAGGAGCAGAGAGATCTTGGGGTTCATATTCACAGTTTCCTGAAAGCTGCCACCCAGGTGGATAGAGTAGTTCAGAAGGCGTATGGTGTGTTAGCTTTCATTAACAGAGGGATTGAGTTCAAGAGGTGTGAAGTCATGCTCCAGCTATACAAAAACGTGGTTCAGCCACATCTGGAGCATTGTGTCCAGTTCTGGTCACCTCATTACAGGCAAGATGTGGAAGTGTTGGAAAAGGTGCAGAGATTGACCAGAATGTTGCCTGGAATGGAGGAAAGGTCTTATGAAGAAAGGTTGAGAGAGCTAGGGCTTTTCTCTTTAGAATGACGAAGGATGAGGGGTGACTTGATAGAGGTGTACAAAAGGTTCAGAGGTATAGATAGAGTAGACAGCCAGAGACTTTTTCCTAGGGTGGAAATGCTTTTATGAGGGGACACAGTTTTAAAGTGAGTGGAAGTAGATATCAGGGAGATGTCAGAGGTAGGTTCTTCACTCAGAGAGTGGCAGGGGCGTGGAATGCATTGCCAGAGAGGGTCGTGAAGTCAGCCTCATTAGGGGCATTTAAGCAGCTATTAGATAGGCATATGAATGATAAGGTTGGGGTGGAGGTTAGATGGACCTTAGGTTTCGGGTAAAAGTTCGGCACAACATCGTGGGCCAAAGAGCCTGTACTGTGCTGTACTGTTCTATGTTCTATGTTCTAAACTGTACCTGTTCCCCTTGAAGGGGAGATACATTTTGACTGGTGCTGTCTCCGTACAACTGCTTCTTACCTGAGAAAGTGCACCAACAAGACAACGTGGCAGAGAATGAAGCCCGGGTGTTTCCAGTGCTGGAGAGGACCAGAAGTGACTGTTAACAACAGAGCACTCTCCAAGCAAATGTTGCAAAGACAATGAACCAGATGACTGGGGCAGCCAATATCAACAATCTAGGCCCTGAGACTCTGGATGCAGTGCTACAACATGTTCAATGATTTCACGTAAATTGAACTTTCTTTGTTATTCATTGGCCTCACACACAGCTAACAGCACAACACTATTTACTCACCTATCACCTATCTTTAGCAATCAGGACCCATGTGTCATCCTTGTGCTCACACTAACATTTCATAACTCACAAACAACCAGTTTTACAATGAATGGCAACCAGATGCCCGAACACAGTACAGCACAAACTCTGACACACCTCTCTTCCAGGACAAGATGATGTATAATCAATGGCAGCAATACGTTACCAGTGAGGAACAATCACAGCTCCCAACATCTCTGGTAGATGTTTTGAGCATGCATCCTGACACCGTCACCAAAACGGCCTCCGCCGATGGTTTGCACTGGAGTCTGTGCATGAGCTATAATTGCAACGTTTCAAGTAAAATTACCTCCCACAGCTCTGAAAAGAAAGATGCTACAGAGTTAAGTTTCATTGCAAGATGTTTTACCCAGATTCTTGTTTCTGATCTTTGCATTCACCATGTAAGAATTGCAGCTGCAGTTTCTCAATCATGAGGCAAGTACAACATTATGCAGTGGGTGACTCTTCTTCTGTCTCCCAAAAACTTACCCACCTTCAACAAGGCACTAGTCAGGAATAATATAGAACTTGCCTGATGGGCACAGCTCCAGCAACACACAATAAGCTTCTCACCACCCAGGACAAAGCAGACCGCTTGACAGGTACTGCATCTACCAACTTCAACATGCACTCCCTTTACTGTGGACAGAGTGGTCGCTATTCTCCTCTGGGCCACATCTCCTTTCCTTCACAAGCACTAGGTCAAAATACTGGAACGTGCCCTCTAATGGCAGTGCAGTGTCCATACACTGCAAGGACTGCAGCTGATGAAAAAGGCAGCCTATCACCATTTTCTCCATGGCAATTATGAAAAGGCAATGAATTCACGCATAAAATAATTTATTTCTTTCTGTTGGGTTTTGTGGATATCCCCAGAAGCCACCCTGCATGTTCCTGTTGTTGAGAGGAACAAATAGTTGCAGCATCTGAGAATTACTGAGGACATAACAGTCACAACAGCTCACGGGCAGTGTGCACACACATGAAAGATTGCAGTGACCTCAGCCCAGTTCCACTTTGAGAGATTGAACGCCTTTTTGGTTAATGAATGATGCTGTTGGCAGCTTTCAGGCATCTCTCACTCTTGACTCTGTGTGTGTACAATCAGTTGGTCCCTTGTACCTATGAACAACAACCCCTGGCATTAAATTCCACAGCTCAGTCTGTAGTGAAACTCTTAAATTTGTTGAATAAATGTGATCTCCCTGATGCATTTGAATGGCTGACTGTAAGATGCTGCCAAATATCCCCATAGAGGCCTAGGACATTCTGGTTACATCCAAAGCTGTTGGCATTGAATTTCCTCCCAGTCCACTGGACCTTGGATTATCAAAGCAACTGACGTAGGTGAGTAACAGAATCCCTTGATGTCTCACCAATCTCTGATGATGTTTATATGTCATTTGCATAATTACTCTCCTGTTGCATATTCAATTACAAGCCAATGCTCTTCATCTGAGTGGCCTTTGATTGCTGGTATTCTGAGCTGCCTGCTAGTACTCCTCACTGATGACTTGGCTACTGGTGTGATTAGTCCTGGGCTATCTCAGCCAGATCCTCTCCAGTAAGGTGAGCAGAGGTGTGTGCATTTGGTCCAATTTGTCTGCCTAAGGTGAACTATGGACACAATGCAGGAGATATTTGGCTAGCATTGTTTTTATGGCTTACCCACTACCCCCCCCCCCACCCCGCCCACCCATGCAATGCACTGAACACTTTTGATCAACTGGGAGTCCTATACTTTGCATTGGTCATCCTCTGGCCTCCATCCATGCTATTGCGGATATCTCCGCTTTTAATCAATACTCCTAAAACTTCTCTCTGTTACTGCTGCTGTATCTGTGAACACTCTCTCAGATTGACTCTGGAGCTAGGAGCCATCATCCAGCAAGATTCCTCAATCAAATGTTGACCATTATGTCATCCATCTCGACACTCACTCCATCATCTCCACCTTGCATTCGCTGAACCTCAATTGTCCCACCATAACCTTTCTACCTGGACTTGTTCCCTCACTCTGCTACCTTTGACATGCCATCACACACAGAACCTCCATCACATACAACCTGCCCTCTCTAACCCTCAGCTCACAGGACTCCATCATTAACTCTCAATTTCCCTGGTTCTCCCCACTATCATACACAACTTCCCATCTATAGATGTTGACTTTTCCTTTGAGATCTGTCTTCCTCTGTCCCCCATGAACACTTGTAGCATGAACCTATCCTCCCTTAATCAGCCATACCCCTAGCCCCCAGCACCCTGCCTCCCTCCCTCACTGTGAGCCATGCCCCTATCCTCCTAACATCCTCCCGACTCCCCTTTCTCTTCTTTGCTTAATCATGACTTAAGCCCCTTGAACAGCCATCACCCAATCTCAATGACTCCTCTCCTATGGTCAAACAAAGCTTCCCATTAAAGAAAAGTAGCTTCTTCTCGCTCCAGGTCCACCAACAAGACATTACCGACTTTATGCCATCTTTAATCTGAAGGCAAATGCTTCTTATTCACTACAAATACTTGCAAAGGTGCTATTTAATCTGACAACATGGTGTTTTTATAATTATGCACGATGTGTTCATGCATTAAAAATAGGTTCCTGCTCCTTGCCATTGGAAAACCTTTGGTCTGCTGTCAACTTAATCCACGACCTTTATCCAGCCCTTAGGAAGGTGACATTTTACTTCCCCGTACACTTAGGTGCACCCACTCACTTTGTTTCCCCAACTGGTTGCAACGCAGATTCCAGCCTTGGTTTTGGAAATATTTTAGCAATTAAATGATGCACTACAATCCAAGTTGTTGGTAAAACTAGTCAAGTCTAAATCCCAGAATGAAAATTGGCTTGATATGTTTAAGATTTGCAGTTGATTACTGAAGTAGTTAGTCACTGAAATTGAGTACTGAAGTAGTTAGTCACTGAAATATATTCACTCAAGACTGAAGATTTTCTTTAACAATAGGACATCAGTGTATTTCATGGACAATACAAAGATCAATGGAGTTGCAGATCATGTAGAAAGCTGCCAAAGGATACAGCAGAATATAGAACAGTTGCAGATATATGCGGAGAAATGGCAGATGGGGTTTAATCTGGGTAAGTGTGAGGTGCTGCACTTTGGGGGATCAAATGTTAAGGGAACGTATATAGTTAATGGCAGGACCCTGAATAGCATTAATGTACAGAGGGATCTTGGGGTTCCCTGAGAGTGGCCACATAAGTAGATAGGGCGGTAAAGAAGGCATATGGCGTGCTTGCTTTTATTGGTCGTGGAATTCAGTGCAAGAGTCAGGATGTCATGTTGTAACTTTATAAAACTTTGGTAATGCCACACCTACAGTACTGCATTCATTTCTGGTTGCCACATTACAGGAAGGATGTGGAGGCTTTGGAGAGGGAGCAGAAGAGGTTTACCAGGAAGCTGCATGGATTAGAGGGTATGAGCTATAAGGAGAGGTTAGGAAAAGCTTGGGTTGTTTTCTCTGGAGCAGAGGAGGCTGAGGGGAGTCTTGGTAGATGTCATTAAAATTATGAGCTGCATAGATAGGTTTGACATCCAGATTCTTTTGCCCAGAGTTGAAATGTCTAATACTAGGGGACATGCATTTAACCTGAGTGGGGACAATTCAAATGAGATGTAAAGGCAAGCTTTTCACACAGACAGTGGTAGGTGTCTGGAATGCACTGCTAGCGGTGGTGGAGGAAGCAGATACAATAGAGGTGTTCTAGGGATGTTTAGATATGGACGTGAATATGCAAGGGATGGAGGGATATGGACCAGGGGCAGGCAGAAGGGATTATTTTCATTTGGCATCATGGGCCAAAGGGCCCGTTTCTGTGCTGTTCTAAGTTCTATGTTCGAAGAAAGCTCTGAATGTCCTGGCATCAGCCTTGCATAATTCTGATAGCCCAAATCTTTTCAATTGTAACAATTTGATTTCTATCTAAGCTTTCCCAGCTTAGAAGCTTCTCGAGCTAAACTGCCCTTGGCCCGAGCATCTTCAGCTGCTTCTGCAATGGCCTTCCCACTATCATATTGTCAGAAGTGGGAATGTTTGCTGATGACTGCACAATGTTCAGCACCATTTGCAATGCCAGAGAAACTGAAGCAGTCCATGTCTAAATGCAACAGGCCCTAGACAATATCGAGGCTGGGCTAACAAGTGGCAAATTACATTTGTACCACACAATGACCATCTCCAATAATAAAGTATCTAATTCTTGACATTCACTATCATTGCCATCACTGAATTCCCCACTATTTATATCCTGGATATTACCATTGGCCAGAAACTGGATCGGACTAACCATATGAATACAGTGGCTACAAGAACATGGCAAAGGCTAGGAATCCTGCTGTGAGTAACTCACCTTTTGACTCCCTAAAGTCTGTGGAACTCCAAAAACCCCCAAGAAGCTTGACACCATCCTGGACAAAGTAGTTCATTGGATTGGCACCACATCCACAATCATTCACTCCATCTGCCATTGATGCCCAGTAGCCGCAGTATGTATCATCTACAAGATGCACTGCAGAAGTTTATCAGGTGTCCTTAGATCACACTTTCCGTACCCACAGCCACACCATCTAGAAGGACAACAGCAACAGATACATGGGAATGCCACCACCTGCATATTCCCTTCCAAGCCACTCGCCGTCCTGACATGGCAATATATCACCATTCCTTTACTATTGCTGGATGGAAGTCCTTGAATTCCCTCCCTCATGACATTGAAGGTCTACCTACAGCACATAACCAAAACGGTTCAAGAAGGCAGTTCACCACTACCTTCTCAAGAGCAATTAGGGTTGGACAACAAATTTTGACCTCGCCAATGATGCCCACATCCCATGATTATTTAAGGAAAATCTACAGCACCTTGGGCAAGGTGATTGGTTCCCCTGAACGAAAAGATTGATTCTTCTACTCAGAGAAACTGTTCTTCCTTTTGAACTGAACTCCTGATTCTTCTGAACAAAGACTTTGAGCATTCTGTTCTGAAATCAAACAAAAAGTACTGACTTTCAGCTCTGCTGTAAACTCAGTTGTATTGACATTATCTCTATTAACACGCAGGAGTCCTACCAGGCACATGAATAAAGTGGCTTCAGAGATAGTAGGAACTGCAGATGCTGGAGAATCTGAGATAACAAGGTGTAGAGCTGGATGAACACAGCAGGCCAAGCAGCATCAGAGGAGCTGCTAGTTATCACATGAGTAAAATGACTTGCTTTCTTGGAATCGATACACTTGGGTCACTGCTTCAAATGACTCTTACCTGTTTTTAAAAAAGACATTCACAGAACGACACATATCTATCTGCGTCTATTTTAAAGTCCAAACCATAAACATTATCTGTGTGTACATAATACATAGATAATTCACCTCTCATCATAACTGTTTCAATATAATGTGCAAGTATGCTTCATAGCAAGACAGAACAGGCATAATGAATGCCAGCAGTCATAAAATTCATGTTGAATTGAACTTAATGGAATTTTAGTTGTAAATGAAGTTTCAAATCTCTCTGTCACAAATAAGTGCAAGTGGTAAAACTGTGTTTATCAAAGAAATGCTGAATGGATATATTCCACAATAGCATTCTTTATCCATACCTTATATCAGTATCTTTATTCTAGAAAGAATTTAAACTCCAGTACTGACTGAGTACTTCTGAAAAGTGAGCTGGCTGAACTCAGAACATGAGAGCTATTTAGAACCTAGAACATGAGAACTATTTGGAACAGAGAACATAAGAGCTATTTAGATTGGCAAAAGAGTCGAGACCCTAAGAGCACCAATGGAATAAAAGGTGATTGGCTATCTAAGAAAAAAACATTTATACAGCAAGTTGTTTGAAGCTGTGATTTCCTGCCTGAGAGTGTGGAGGAGGCAGATTCAATAATTGCTTTCTTAAGAAATTGGATAAGCACATGACAGAATGTGTAGCACTAAATGTGAGCTACAGCGAATGAGACTAGGGGATTCCTGCAGGAGTCAGCATGGACATGTCAGATTGAATGGCCTTGCTCTGGGCTACAATTGCTCTATGAAATTATGAGATGGTTAAAGAAAATACTTTAGGGGTTTTTAGCCTGTTCATTCAATGGAAATAGTCTCCAACAAATCCAGTTGAGCAAATACTGAGGAAATTTATTTAAAACAGAAATAAACGAGAACAATGAAATTGTTCTCACGGACTGAAGAATTATTTCCCACTTCAGTTCAGCTCTAATGAAGAGTTGTCTAGACCAGAACCATTAGCTTGCATGGATGCTGTAGTGACCTGCTGTGATTTGTTCTTTTCCGTATTTTTTCCCATGAAATATGCTGTCCTTTTGTAACTCTGTAGTTATACGTTCTTGCTTTCTCTGGTATCCTCCTGACTAGCAAAATCAACAATGAAAAGCAATTATTTATGAATTAAGACCAAGATTGCAGGGTGGTGAGCCGATGTGAATCAAATACTTTACATTTCACCGAGGGCAAGGTTACAGGTACGTAGTATGGATACTTTCCACGAGAATATGAGGACAAAATGCAATTACTACGATTAACAGTAAAGCATAAAATGCATCACAGCCCCATCTGCAGGTGAAGTGTAGATTTAATTGAAAAATGTGGTGGGATGTTAAGAAAACTGTGATCCTAATTGTTTATTAACATGTCCAAATTTGTAATTTTAATAGCCAGGATGCGCTCATGGCCTGTTTAAATTTTAAGGGCGAGCAATTCAAAAGTATAGTTTTCCGCAATAACACTGATAAAGGTTTGAAGTTTAGTAGCTTGTAAATGGTTTTGAATGTGACAAAACACGAGAAGTTTTGCACCACATTGCATCTTGTGACTAACAGAACATTCACAAATCATATTTGTGATTTATATGGCATGAAACATAGATGAAACTTAAAAGCCACATTATTGGCATGGAAGATATTGCATGCAGTAATCCTGTGCAATGCAAGGTTCAAGTTGTTCACAGACTCCAGGGCTGCTTGTGATTTTTGCAATCTCAAGGAGTCCGTGTGCCACATATGCACTGGGTGCAGGTATTTTCAGCCTCTCTTTGATTTTTTGAAGGAGCTGCTCCTCAAATGTTGTTTCCCCATTTGCCCACACTCCTAACCTCTAGCCACAGGGTGCAAAGAATGGAAACGGGCAGATCCAAGAGGCTCATTGTGAATCTACTCCTGGGCCTGGTCGAGTGGGCAATTGAGGGGGCCATTCAGACTGACTTCCTGCCCTCACCCATGGAAATGTTCTTACCTGTGTGCCCTGGAGGGCAGAGCATATGGTGTCTACTAGCGATCTGGAGACTTTCTACTGCTGTTGGGCACTCCAGTGGCTGGATTGCGTCACTTAATTTCAAAACAACATTTTAATTTGAATTCTGCTCATTTAACTGTGCACGCTTCTGTTCCAGGCCACTTTAACGAGTTTGCAATCTTTAACCTGGTTTAATTTGGTTTGCTTTGGCTTATTTGATTTTCCTGCTTTTTTCTTAAAGAGCTGGATGAAAGTTAAAAACAAGATGAACGTGCAGAAACAAGTCAGACAATGCTGGAATCTGACCACTGTCAGAAAGGAAGGTGATTAATCATATTTCCAGATGCTGACTGACCTGCTGTATATTTTTTCCGCTTTTATTTATGAAAGGGTATGGATACGGAGCAGGGTATTGGATTTGATCAGATTACTGCTATGGATCTGGTCTTCTGAACCATCATTTCAATGATCACATGTTATTAATAAGAAATATGGTCGACTGTCATAACTATTGATTTCAGTTGAGATATGGATGAGGTATCATGCAGTCTGCAATACCACATCCTTCATTTGAATGAGAGAAATACTGAACAATTCACTCAAACTTAAATCAAAGAGAAAACAAAATATAAAATTTACAAGAAGTGAGGAGTGCAAATCACCTACTCATTAATAATAGAAGATTTTTTATATTAAAACTGTTGAAGTGATATGCTGCAAATTTCAATCATAATCCTTCAGGCTGCTAATAGTAATTAATAAGTAGATTTCAATATAGGGAAAGAAAAATTGTAGGAAACATTGTAATACTTTCTTTTTACATTTTCTGTCTTAGTCCTGTGCTAAATTGTAGCTTCATGAATGAGCTAAAATAATCAAGGAAATAACTGTAAATGCCTTTTATACACCAATGAGAGAACTTTTAGAGTCACATTCAAAATTATGAACTAGCTTCATCAAGATAGAATGCAATTATAACTGAGATAAGTTGAAGGAATTCTGTAATTATACAGTATAATTTGTTGCGTCTATGTGGACGACAATGTGTATTCTCGATCACCTAATGTCGTACGTCAGCACATTGCGAATATTTTCTAATATACTTTGTACAAGTTAGTTATCCTTATTTTTTGACAAAGAAAAACTTAAGTCATAGTGAAATGATGTCTTGAGCAGACCTATAGTTCTCTCCATAATGGAGACATGGCTGACATTGTATTTCTCTTCTGCCTGAGACCATAAGTGCCTGATGGGTGTCATAAGCCATCTCTTTGACTCTATTACCAAGCTAACTAATTGAGTCGGAGTTGAAAATTTGAAAGGTTTAGTTTGAAGGTATAAACATTATGACTACCAATTTCCTAAGAAGCTTTAGTGAATTTCTGTATCTTCTGGATGGTACCCACTGCTGCTACTGAGCATCAGTGGTGGAGAGAGCAGATGTTGGTGGATGTAGTGCCAATCAAATGGGCTGCTTTGTCCTGGATGGCGTCAAGCTTCTTGAGTGTTGTTGAAGTTGCAACCATCCAGATAAGTGGGGAGTGTTCCACCACACTCCTACCTTATGCCTTGTAGATGGTGGACAGGCTTTGGAGAATCAAGAGGTGAGTTACTCCCTAGAGGTTTCCTAGCCTCTGACTTGCTGTTGTAGTCACAATATTTACATGGCTAGTCCAGGTCAGTTTCTGGTAAGTATAACCCCCAGGATGTCGATAGTGGGGATTCTAGTATATTGACGTTGATGCCATTGAATGTGAAGGGTTAATAGTTGGATTCTGTCTTGCGGGAAATGGTCATTTCCTGGCATTTGCGTGTCACAAATGTTATCTTCTACATGACAGCCCAAACTGGATATTGTACAGGTTCTGCTGAATTTGGACTTAGACTGCTTCAGTATTTAAGGAGTTGTGAATGGTGCTGAACATTTGCAGTCATCAGTGAACGCACCCATTTGTGATCTTACGACATGAAGCAATTAAGTTAGTCAGAAATCAGCTACAACTTTGTTAGAAATATTTCAAATACATTTTCACTGGGGGTTTATATACTTGTAATGTGTACAAGATGCTGTGGGAGAAATTTTGAGATGTTCGCCCACAATGAGGGATGAGGGATGACAGAAGACCCATGGAAACGATTCAAACAATTGACTCCGATGCACTGAAACTTCCTTTGCCAATCTTACCTGAGGACAACCTATGGCATTTCAGTGCCCAAGGCCCTGCTTATTTTCAGTCTTTGGCTCTCAACAAAGGAACTCAAATTACATTACACGAAAACATATCAAGGTTGTTCCCTCGCAACTAATGGAAAAGGAGCAAAAATTTACAATTGTAATTCATAATTAGCTGCTGAAAATTTGATTCTGGGCTTACTAATGCAATTTGGTGTTTAGTAATATGTGAATGCATATATATTCTCTATTGTACCTCCAGGTGAGTTGTTTTCTTATTTCAGAACTTTCAACACCACACTTTAAGGACCATAAGTATAATTAGTAATCCACTACAAAATGCTTTTTCTAATTAATTTGCTAATGTTAGCAAAAATTGTATTCTGTTTTATTAACATTTCTCTAGTTTCAACACAAACCTACCTTTTCACTAAATAAAAACCAGATGCTGTGAATCAGGAACAAAAACTGAAGTTGCTGTTAAAGGCCCTGAGGAAGGGTCACAGGACCCAAAACATTAATTCCGAATTTTTTTTGTTCACAGATGCTGCCAGACCTGCTGAGCTTTTTCCAATAACTTCTGTTTTTGTTCCAACCTTTTCACTGGTACAGATAAACAGAAGAAAGAATACTCACTGACACAAAATTTTGTCAGCAGGCAGCAGTTAATCTTCTTTCAATAATTTTCAATGCAATATCTGGAGAAAACCTTACATTTCACAGCCGAGCATTTCAGTCATTGTTTGATACACCATTTAAACTGATAAGAATCAACACAGTGATGCTGCTGTGCAATTCAATGAACAAATCATTTGAACTGAAAGATTGCATGTCTGGATAATGCAATATCTAACATGCACACCTAAGCCAAATACAGCATAAATACATGGATGCATGACTCATAGTATGCCTTAAGATAATTAATTTTTGCTAACTACGATTCAAGTGAATGAGGGAAAGTACCATTGTTTTCATTTCCGGTCGATTCACTCCAAATCCCACAATTTATTTCAATATACTTAATCGAGGCTTCTTGTTGTTTCGAAGCCACAGTACTAAAGCTGAACATGGCAATGATTTACAATGACTGTAGACGAAAATCATTCAAATTCAATTGATTTATTTAATTCATCGCATTGCAAAATATTAAAGAAGGATCTTGCTTTGTTCCAGAATCTTCATTAAACGTTAGCCACTGAAGTTATAAAGTCAAATACTTACACTGTTATCTGCATATACTTATCAGTCAGCTTACCTTAAACTTTTGAGACCAGGAATTGAAAAGTTATTCCTTCAAAATGAATCAGTGGGAATTTTTTAAAATGCTAAAAGGCACTGGATACCAAGCAGCTGCAGGTTTGACATCAGGATCTGCTATCGAGCAGTTTGGACTAGTTGCTAAAATCAGAAAATAAAATGCAAAAAGAGGGAGAAACTATATGGTGCTTAGAGCCTGCTCCACCATTCAAGTAAATCAGCACTGATCCACTGCCACAGCTCCACTTTCCCACACGCTTCCCAAACTCCTTGATGTCCTGATAGTTGTAAAATCTGTCTCACCCTTAAATGTATGCAAAAATGAGGCATTCCTCTGGCATAGATAATTCCAAATATTCACTACGCTTTAGGGCCTCATCTCAGTTGTAAATGATTGGCCATTTGTTTTAAGACTGTATCCTTTGTCTTGTTTATCTAGCCAGGAAGCAAGCTCTGAGTGTCTCCCCTATCAAGCTCCTTCAGAATGTGGTATATTTCACTGAGATTGCCTCTCAATCTTCTAAATGGTAAGGAGTGTAAACCCAATTTACTCGGCCTCATCACAGGGCCACTTCCTATCACAAGGTTTAACATAGTGAGCCAGTTCTATACCACTTCAAAGGCAAGTAAAATCTTCCTCAGATATCTGGATTAAAACTGTTCACCAAACCCTTGTATAATTACAAAAATGGAAATTGCTGGAGAAACTCAGCAGGTCTGCAAGCATCTGTGGTTTAATGTTGAATCCATTATGGTTATTCAGCTGTTCTAAGGAAGAGTCACTGGACTGGAAATGTTTCTGTTTTGTTTCAGACTTCCAGCATCCATGATTCTTGATTTTAGGCTGTATAATTAGCAGAGTTTGTACACCAAATTCATGCAATAAAGACCAATGTGTCATTTATCTTCCTAACCTGTATGTTCCCCAAAGTCACTGTGAATGGCAAAATGTACCTGTTTTATTCTTTTTAAAAATATTCTGCTTTTCAATTCTTACAATTAAAGTTAATAACCTCATACATCCCTTTGATATATTCTATCTGCAAACCTTGTTGCCTATTCATTTAAACTTTCCACATTTCTCCACAATCTAATTGGGCTGGATTTTCCCATTGACCTTGAAACCCAAAACAAAATGGATGTCTCAGGCTACAAGTACCGACAGCAAAACTGGGAACAATAACTTCCCAGACCCACCTCCGAATTAGTTGCCTCCATGCGCACCGTCGCATTAATATGAACAATCAGAGGCCAGTAGCTCTACAGATTCACTCCACTGAGTGAAGCAGGCACTGCAGAGAGTATGAAGGTGCATAGATACAAAGATACGCCCAGAGGCATGTGTCCAACAATTAAGTTATTAGGGGTAAAACCATTGAACTTTTGGAAATTGAACACCTCCCCACCCTCCCCAATGTGTTTTGCCTAGGAAACAAATGCAGCCTTTCCTGCAATGGAAGGCTCCACTCCCCTCACTCTGGTGCCACAAACTTCAATGGCTCCCTGTAGAGATAGAGTCAGGGAATCACTGAGCGTAGAAACAGGCCTTTCAACCCCCTGTGTCTTTGCCGATCAGCAAACACCAAATAACACTAATCCCATTTGCCTGTAATTGGCCCACAGCCTACTATGCCCAGCATTTTAAGTACTCATCCAGAAGCTTCTGAAAGGTTGTAAGAGCATTTGCCTCCACCACCTCGCAGGCAGACCGTTCCACATTACTACTACCCTCTGGGTGAAAACATTTTTTTCTCAGATCTCCCCTAAACCACTTACTCTTCACTTTAAACTTATGCCCTCCGGTCTCAGGCATATCTGCCATGGGGAAGAGATACTCACAATCTGCACCATCAATGTCTCTCATAATTGTGTATACTTCCATCAGATCTCCCTTCGGCCTCCTCTGTTCCAAGGAAAACAAACCCAGCCTCTCCTTATATCGGAGTCTCTCCTCATAATGGAGGCTTTTCATCCCAGGCTACATCCTAGTGAATCTCCTCAGCACCCTCCCCAGGCAGCCATTAGACTGTAAGGTATAGGAATAGAATTAGATCATTTGTTCCATTGTATCTTTTTGCAATGCGATCATGACTGATATGTTTCTCAACCCCATTCTCCTGCCTTCTCCCAGTGACCTTTGATGGCCTTATCAATTAAGAACCTGTCTATTTCTGTCTTGAATACACTCAATGACTTGGCCTCCACAGCCTTCTGCTGCAATGAGTTCCACAGATTTACCACCCTCTGGCTAAAGAAATTCCTCTTCATCTCAGTTCCAAAGGGTCGTCCTTTCATTTTGAGAATGTGCCCTCAGCCAATTTGGGTCCAGCTGATGGCACAGCAGATCTCTCACTATACTGTTACAATCAGCCAGGGGATCAGCTCTGGTTCAATGAAGAGTGAAGGAGAGTTTGACCAGAGCAGCACCTGGCATATATAAAAATAAGGTTTCAACCTGGTGAAGCAATAAAACAGGACAACTTGTGGGTGCAACAACATATGCAGCAAGTGATAGATGTTGCTAAGTGATTTGACAGCTTCAATGAATCAGATCTAAGCTCTGTAATTCAACATGTCCAGTTGTGAATGGTAATGGACAACTTACTGGAGAGTCTTGACGACTATCCCAATCCTCAAAGGTGGGAGACTAATATTCAAGGCAGAATAAAATTGATGAATTTGCAACAATTTTCAGCCAGAGGTGTTAAGTGGATGATCCATCTCAGCCTTATTCCAGCAATAGTACTGAAAACTTGTGCTCCAGAACTTGTCGCACTTCCAGCCAAGCTGTTCCAAACAACAGCAACACTGACATCTACCCGACAATGGTAAAAATTATATCCTGTCCACGAAAGCCAAGGAAAATGCAGCGAGTTTATTACTGCCTCATCAGTCCACTTTCAACAATCAATAAAGTGATGCAAGGAGTCATGAACAGTTTATTCAAGCAGCACTTGCCTAGTGCTGACCTGTTCACTAATGCTCTGCTTGTGTTCTGCCAAGGCCACACACTTCCTGATCTCATCATAACCTTTGTTCAAATGGGGCAAAAGAGCTGAATTCCAGAAGTGAGGTAAGAGTTTCTGCCCTTGATATCAAGCCAGAAATTGGCCGAGAATGGAATCAAGGAGCCATAGAAAAACTGGACTTAATTGATATCAGGGTAAACTCTCCACTGGTTGAATCATAGCTAGCTCAAAAGAAAATGGATGTGTTTGTGTGATGGCAGTCATCTCTGCTGCAGGGCATCTCTGCAGAAGTTCCTCAGGATAGTGTCCTAGGCCCAACCATTTTCAGCTGCTTCATCAATGTCCTTCCCACATCAGAAGGTCAGAAGTGAGGTGTTTGCTAACGATTGCACAATGTTCAGCACCATTCACAACTCTTCAAATGCTGAAGCATTTCAAATGTCCAAACGTAGCAAGACCTCAACAATATCCAGGCTTGGACTGACAAGTGGCAAGTAATGTTTGTAATTTACTCGTGCCAGGCAATGACCATCTGCAAGAAGAAAAAATCTAACCCCACTATTAACATTTTGGGATGATCATTAACCAGAAACTGCAATGAGTAACTGACTCCCTGATTCCTTAAAGTTTGCTCAATATCCACAAGAAACAAGTGTGATAGAATACTCCTCACTTGTCTGGATGAGTGCAGCTTCAACAATACTCAAGATATTTGACACTACCCAAGACAAAAAAGCCAACTGAGTGATGCCACATTCACGAGCATTCTCCCCCTCCTTCACCAACTCGAAGTAGCAGTAGTGTGTACTATCTACAAGACACACTGCAGAAATTTACCAAGGTTCCTGAATAGGACCTTCCAAAACTACAACCAATTCCATCTAGAAGGACAAGGATAGCAAGTAAATAGGAATACCACCACCAAGATCCCACCCAAGCTAGTCACTATCCTTACTTGGAAATTTATCAGTAATCCCACAGTGTAACTGGATCAAAATCCTGGAACTTCCTCCCTAACAACTTTGTGAGCTTACCTGCATCAAAAAGACTTTAACAGTTCAAGAAGGCAGCTGACCACTGTTCTCTTGAAATTAATTAGAGATGGACAATGCATGCTGCCAATATTGTTCACATCCCTAAATGAACAGAAACTAGAAAGGTTTGTTGTAGTTTACAAAATACAGTTTATTTAAAGATAGAACTATTGCATTGATTTAATCAACATTCTAATAAAGACTTTGAAGATGACCAGATGTCAGATGTTGCTCCTCTGAGATCCTAAAGTATGATGCCAACAAGCACATACATCATCATAGTAGAATAACAAGGTGTACAGTTGGATGAACACAGCAGGCCAAGCAGCATCAGATGAGCAGGAAAGCTGACGTTTCAGGCCTAGCTCCCTTCTTCAGAACATTTTGGCCTGCAGTGTTCATCCAGCTCTATACCTTGTTATCTCAGGTTCTCCAGCATCTACAGTTCCTACTATCTCATCATCATAGTGGATAGTGTTTATGGCACTCCTCAATCTTATGAGTTTCAGACCCATTTACAACAGGCTGTGCAGAGTCATTCAGACCACTAAAGGCTACAAGATATTTTGAGAGTTAAAACATGTAGAATGCAGTCAATGGAACTGCGTATCATGTGTCTAATGGGGACTAATCTACTACGGCCTGTTTTGTGACAACACCCAAGATGAATTTTTACCCCACTGTATTACAATTAGTGGTGGTACAAGGCCTGATTCTATAATTGAATTTCTTGCTTATAATTCATCCTATACTACTCAAATGTTCAAGGTCCCATGCATCTGTTGTCATCAATGAATCATGAAAGCATATGAAAGTAGAGGATATGTTTTGAAACAACAGGTTAGCATGATGGCTCAGTGGCTAGTGCAGCAGCTTCACAGCATGAGTGTTCTGGGTTCAATTCCAGCCTCAGGTGCTTGCCTGTGTGGAGTTTGTATATTCTCCTTGTGTTTGGGTGCTCTAGCTTCCTCCCACAGTTCAAAGATGTGGATTGGACATCTAAAGTTGCCTGTAGTGTCCAGGAATGTGGATTAGCCCTGAGAAATGCAGGGTTATTGGTTGGATTGATCATTTGAGGGCTGGTGTGGACTTGATGGGCCAAATGGCCTGCTTCCACAATATAGGGATTCTATGATTTGCACATATGTGATAACCAGTCAAATAAAAGAAAGCAGGTTTATAAATAAAAGGGCTTCTTTTAAGTCCAAATTTATATTTGACTTGGAGTTTATTTTATTGGGAAAGGCAGGAGAGGTGTGTCACTTCTTGAAATAGAGTGGTCAGGTCCTTAGGTGTTTTCCTAATCAGCCACCCCTGACTTTGACCAAAGATCTGCCAAAACCTGAATTTAAAAAGTTATTTTAAGTTCTGGAAAAGCCAACTTCTGGAAAACCTACAAGGAAATTCCACCCATTATTTTTTAAAAGATACCATTTTAAGTTTCAAAAAAATTGCAAAATTTCTTTTAGTGTACATATCAACATGGATTCAGATCTTCATGAGACACATTAGATCAGGTATTTACACGTGAAATGAGTATATTTTTACATTTAACTTGTCCAACTTTAAAAGGCCAGAGGCTTTGGCATTTTCTCCAAGTTACCTTCAATGGGATGAAGGCATCGTTGTAATTGATTGCTTACTGTCTGTTCACATATAAAAGAGGACAAAACTGCATTGACCCAAATCCAGGATCAGTATTGCTCTCTCTCTTGCTCTCACTCTGTCTTTCTCTCTTGCCACCTCTGAACCTGTTGGTCTATGTTATCAAGACCCGAGATAGTTCTGCATCCCTGTTATTTCTGCATCTCTGTTATAAAGTGTTTTTATCAGACAATCAAGGTGTCACTGAAACAAAATCTAACTTTTATCCTGTTACAATCTGAGGCAAGTCCTCTAAATTATCATGTGGCTCTGGGCCAGCAATTTTTCAAATAGGCAATGTTTGTGATCCCAGAACATAGTAAGATTATAAAAAAAATGATTCCATGGGTTTGTACAAACAAATTAAAGTTCACACTTCTGAAGAAGGGTCCAGGCCCGTAATGTCAGTTTTCCTGCTCCTCTGATGCTGCTTGGCCTGCTGTGTTCATCCAGCTCTACACCGTGTTATCTCAGATTCTCCAGCTTCTGCAGTTTCTACTATCTCTAAAGTTCACTAAACAGGATTAGAAAAGTATTAAAATCCACAAAACACATACACACAAACATGCACATACAAATACACAAACACAACAGGAAAACATCCAAGGACCATCAGGGTGGCACGGTAACACAGTGGTTAGTACTGCTGCCTTACAGTACCAGGGACCCGGGTTTGATTCCACCCCCAGATGACTGTCTGTGTGGAGTTTGTACATTCTCCCTGTGTCTGCATGGGTTTCCTCCCACAGTCCAAAGGTATGCAGGCTAGGTGGATTGGCCATGCTAAATTGCCCATAGTGTTCAGGGTTGTGTAGATTAAAGGGATGAATCTGGGTGGGATGCTGTGAGGTTCATTGTGCACTTATTGGGCCAAAGGTCCTGTTTCCTCACTGTAGGGATTTTATAACCCGACCACTCTATTTTAAGAAACAACACAACTACCCTGCCTTTCCCAACAAAATAAACTCCAAGTGAAATGTAAATCTGGGCTTAAAAGAAGTCCTTTTTATTTTAAAACCTGCTTTCTTTTATTGGACTGTAACATTGAGAATTAACATAACTCATCTGAGTTTGTTTGCTGAACGTCTCACAAAGCATATCAAATAGCGGAGGCAGTCAAGAGAGAATCCACATATTTGTGAGCAGCTCCCTCAGACATTAATGACTGAGGGTCATGAAATCTCATTCAAACTACCTCCTTTGCAAAGAACTACCTTTGAACCTCACTCAAAAGCCAGTCTAAAATGAACAACTCACCTCAAATCTATCCTGACATTGCATTCAACTGAGAATGCCTTCCAGCACCGACTCACAACACAATTCCAGCTGTTTCACAACCTGCTCATTTCACTGAGGTAGCATGCTCCTGCTCTTATCCAGACTCCAATGTTTCTCATCCACTCCATGTAAATACTGCTTCTGGGATTTTTCCATACCCACTCTCAGCTATTGATCATCTCCTGGGGCTTCAATTTCCAGTTTCTCAGACACAATGCTGCGAACAACTGTTGACTGCCCAGCAATGCAATTCTCTTGAAATTACATTCCACTGGACTTCATCAGGCTGAACCCTGGTGTTTAACTGCTGACACAACTCTTGTGCTGCACGCTGAGTGACCTCTTAAAACACTCCAACAGAGTCCCTCCTCGGTTCCTCGACAAAATTAAATGGAGCAGCATTGGAACAGTTTATCCCCTGGAAGTTATATTTTCCACTTAAAAGCCCTCACAGTTGCCAATTGTAGAATATAAAAACACAGGGGAACAGAAAAATGGATGTTATCACTATACATGCCCAAATTATGATGCGAGTCCCACGGCTATATGCTTCCGGTACATTCAATAATTAACTAGGCTTACCATAGACAACAACAACAACAAAAACAAACAGATCCCTGAAGGGTCACCAGGCCTGAAACGTTAACTCTGTTTTTACCTTCACAGATGCTGCCAGACCTGTTACGTTTTTCCAGCAAATTTGTTTTTTGTTCCTAATTTACAGCATCTGCAGTTCTTTCGGGTTTTGTTTAGACTTAGCATAGACTTCAATTAAGTCTTCACAGCCCCTGTTACCAAGATGGTGTTGCAACTCTTTCGGTACTTCTGAGGTCACAGCCCAACTATATATCTGAATCTGTCCCCCGTTTCACATTGTAAGAATGTGGACATGATTTCAAATTGAAGACTGCTGATACCTTTTAGACAAATTAATGTTAACTTCTAAATTCAATGTTTAGATGAATGAGCCCTGTTGAACTAACCTGCAAAGTACGATGAAGCGAGAGAAAGTGACAAACAGTATAATGGACTAAAGCAGAATTCTTAAACATTTAGTATACTTAACCAGTGGTGATCTCAGCATGGATTAATCCTAAAAGTCCACAGATCCTGTCAACATTAATGGCACAGTTTTCCGTCTCTTTGTCCTGCTTAAAAGTATCTCAGGAGTGTTGTCATTATAGGAGTGTTGGTAATGGCTATGCCCATGATGACTTGGAATATTACATATTCATTTCTATTTCTGAACATGCTTGTGCCATATTTGGTGCTATCTTAAACCTTTCTATTGGTTCAAAGTGCAGTCACTAGCTTTTTCTCCCACCTTCTTGGCTCAGGTTATGTGGCCAGTAACTGGAAACAGATGTTCATGCTTTGTACTTAACCTTACCTCTACGATCCCTATAAAATAAGTTGTCTCTTAGCCACACAATATAGCCGGTCACACAATATAGCCAAGTCATACAGTATGGCTTCTTGAGATGTTATTACGTTAAATGGTTTCTTTTTGTGGTAAAACACAAAAATAAGAAGAGAAAAGTCTTAAACATTTTGAATGTACGTAAATGATCGGTATGTTATAAAACTATCTTAATTAAAAAGGTATATGTGATTTGTATTTGTACTAGTCTTTATCATTATACTCAAGGAGTCATGCTGAGAGGCAGTTCTGTTTGAGCTTGAGTATGTGATTAAAACAAAGGGATTCTGTGACTCAGTGCAGACGAGCAAGTACACTGAGCTCTTTTCAGTAATTCAGTTCTTCTCACAGTGTTGGGTACCTTGTATCTTGCAACTGCAGATTTCAACAGCATAGCCTTTAACTGTTTAATTCATCACACATTCAGCAGACAAGAACTTAAGCTAGTCGACTTAATGTATGTTCAGCATGAAGTCTCAAAATGCTAGTTGTAATTAATGCAAAACCCTAAGTTAGTAAATTTTACAATTCCACTGCCATGGTTCCAAATTGCAATAGGGTTGTCCTCGTGGAAGGCAGTATCACCTTTAAGGAAACTCTGCCTCTGCTTGGAATGTCTAACATTTTGTAGTCAGTTCCTGGGAGTCGCTGGGAATGCCCTATTCTTTATATAGTGGTAGGATTCCGTGGTGGATTTATCATTCAATAGCAAATAGCTTTTCTACAAGTTCTGTTATTTACATAATCACAGTAATTATTGGCACTGCTGCATCAACCATTTACATGTCTCTATAGTTGTTGAACTGTGCATTATATGGCTACATATTAATCCTCTGCACCATGAAAACAGCATGTTGGGGACAGTGTGACACAAATGGCATGTAACTGAAACTACAGCAGTCTCCTGAGTATACAGTGGGATTAGTTAAAATATACTAATTAGACAACAGCTCACAAATAGATGTGAATTATTTAGCCACCAAATTACAGTGAGCTGTGCTTTCTGCAGCCCAGCAAAATAAATTAGGCTAGTGGTTCATCCCCAAGCCAAGGAAGAAGTCAGAGGGCAGAATCTTCCCAGACTCTGAACCATGTGGGCTATGACGAGAAATTTTGGGAAATTTGGCGAAATAATGAGTGAGGCACTTCTCATTGATGGGGCCAGAAGGCACACTTCCCAACCAAGATCTGGCTGCTAAAATGGGATTCTAGACAGTGAGCAGTGAGAAACCTCTGAAGGGAGATTATCATTTATTAACACCCTCATTACCACATGCTCTCACCTCATTTATATGCTTCCTCCTATTCTACCACCCACCAGCTAGAAAGTAGACACCAGGAATTACCGATGTGAAAGTCTGAATGGATTCTTGATGATTCCAAGACTTACCACTTGTTCCCCTGGGTTGCCATCTTGGATATCCAGCACCAGCATCTCAAGGCACACTCCATGAACAGCAGCTAAACACATATCTCTGTATCAATTGGCATCTGGCACGTACCAACCTCACCACATCGTTGTGGCACATCACAGATCCACTTCCAGCATGGCCCTTCAATACCATGCTTTGCAGCACCCTGGCACCTCTCATTCGATGCTGCTACCAAGAGAGACAGACACTCAGCTCTTGAATTGGACCAAGCTGCATTTCCAAGCTGTTTGCTCATTCTCTAAGTGCTCACCACCTGGAAGCTAACACATCCCTGCTTTGCCTTTTTGAGTTTTGGCCCCTCAGCTAGACCTTAAATGTTGACAGTTCTTGGGTCTTGTCTTGTTGTTCATCACACAAACAAAGCCAGGTAGTTTGTCACACTTGTCAGCAATTATGTACCAAGGGGCTGGACATATTGCACTCTGGTACACTGTTATTTCAGCCTCATGGTCGCACCATGTGCCAAACACATTGCACAGGCAGCAGGGAAACAGCCATGTCTCAAAGTCAAAGGAGAGCGGTATTCAGTGAAGTGCTTGGAAGACACCCTTAAGTCAGGGTGTCCCTACACAGTTAGTCAAGGGTGGCTTCCAATATTGATTCAAGGGCTTTGCCACAGTTGGCCAGTTGTTCGGGACAGTCAGGTTCAGAAGGTCTGTACCTCTTATTTTGGGGAAGTGGATCAAGCTCAGCTGGTGGGTCCAGTAAGCCCAGTCCTGGGGAGTCAAGGGAGTTGTATAGATAACAATCAGAGATCTGGCCAGTTATTGTTCAAGGTTGTCCCACTAAGTTGCTCCAAGTCGGTTGTGTTGGGGGACAGGGTGTGCAATTTCAGTCCTGAGGGTCCATTCATTAAAAGTCAAGAGGGATTATCAGGGGTTAGTGCTGCAGGAGGGAATCTGGGGAAATTAACTGTGGGGACTGCAGTCAAAATGCTGGAAGGCAGAGGGGGATTACAATAGTGAAGGTAACAACTCAATTCATAAGGAAGGGGAAATGATGAAGCATGGGAGGGAAAGGGTTCATATGGGGAGACGGGGCACAACAACTGTAATCAGCATCCTTACTTCCATGGCAGGACAGTACAACCATACACCGAAGCTGAAACAAACGTCCGATGAAAACTTACTTGGTGAACCAAAGGCATTAGCTGACGGTGTGTAGTCTAAGTCCTTGCCCCTTACTGTGACCATGCAATGCAAGATAATGAGTGAATCCCCCTAATGGCTGCAGCATGACAATAATGTTCGCTTACCTGGAAAGATAGAGCCTGTTCGCCTAAGGAGCAGTCACTTGCCATGTACCCATGGTGCAGGAGCTGCTCATTTCATAACTTGTACCATCAAATATTAAGTACTAAGAATGGGTTGGCACAGTACCTTCAATGCCAAAGCTGCAGCTATACACAACCAATGATGAGAAGTGAAAATATATTTACAATTATGAAAACTTATTTCTAGTGACTTGTCTACCGGCTCTGTTTTGTTTTTAATGAGGAAGGGCACTGGAGTGACATCAAGCTCCCTCATTCCCGAGTCAACTTATCATGGATGGTAAGCACCAATGGTTTGAGCAATGAAGTAGAGGTCTCTATGTACACCAGGGTGCTGGACCTGTCTCTCCATGGCAGTCACCAATCTGTCCATGGAGGTAGCCTTTGTCTCCATGATAAAGCTGCCTGTTGCTCCTTGAGTAACAATATGAAGTCCCAGACTGCCAGCAGCGTGGGATGCTCTCCTGCCTGGGGTTGAGCATGTGCCTGGTCATTGACAATCATTCAATCATGCAATAATCATACAGTACAGAAGAGACCCTTTGGCCTATCAAGTCTGCACAGACAAAAATATACTACTACCTACATTGTCCCAATTTTCTGCATGAGGCCATAGCCTGAAATGTTATTCCAGTCCTCTGAATGCCAGCTACCTGGTGTATTTCTTCCTTGACCAACTGTAGAAATGTGCAGTGAAGAGGTCACCAGCAGATGCAACCAACTCTAATTTGGATAATATACCCACTAATGTGTCAGTATCTGAGCTAGTGATGGATGCAGGAGGCAGCCATACTGGTATTTCCTCAATGATACCCGTACTCTCTTCCTCAGAGGTAGAGGAAATGACTTGTGGGGTCAGTTTCTTGACCACAAACAGCATGGACATGCTGCTAATGCCTGCAGGTGACGCAGGAACCTCACCTCCATAGCTGGTGAGAAGTAAAATATCCAGCACCTTCACCCTGACTCGTTCTGCCCTCTTATGAGCTGTTTTCTCCTGAAATGCAACAAAAGTAGGGATTGAGTGTGATAAAAGTGAACAGTACAGCTGTTTGTGCTGGCACAGGTGGGCAAAAGGTTGGTGAGGTTTCTCCTAGTGGGTGAGGAGGCAGAACAAAGTCCACACAGGGTTAGTGAAATGGGACGGATGTGAGACCAAGTCAGGGAAGAGCTTACATATAAAAGTGCGAATGTTAGAGCATGAGTGTCAGTGGAGTTGGATGCAGGTGCAGTGAGTGTGACGTGGCAGTCAGAAGATATTAGCTCTTGCCATGTCAGAGTGAGGAAGATCAATGTCCTTCTCCTTCCTACTGCTGGGTTTTTCCAGACCATGGCACTGTCCTGGCTGGCAACCTCACACCAGGCTGGCAGGTCTGGTGTCGTGTCCTCTGCTGCCAGCTTGGAAGGGGGTGCTGTGAGAACCATCCTCTTCCATACCACATGGTCCAGCAGGCAATGTTCCCTCTAACCTGTGCAGCTACTTAGAGGGTCTGCGGTCACTGATCAGCATGTGGACACATTGATTTCCAGTTCTGGAAGCTGGTTCCACGCATGAATCACAGAGATCCATGCAACGTCAGGAAAATGAGAGGGAATGTAGCCTCCAGGTCCCTGTGTGCAAAATGGACACCAATTTTCCCTGTTTGCCATGTCCTGGGCAAATGTTTCCAAAAATTCAGGGTGGTTCTGGACTGCTAGTGTTTGGCCAAATGTGCAATGACCTTTTAATGAGAGATCCCAGTCTATCCTGGCAGTGTCAAGTACTTCTGGCTACAATGAGTGGGAGAATTGGGCTAGTATCGGATGAGAGGATTGGTACAGGGGCATGGTATGTCATTACTGTGATGAATTTGGCAAGATTGCATGAGAAAACCTGCTAAGCCTCACGAATAGAAACCCTTCAAGAAACTCAATGAAACTAACATTTTACCAATTTCTTATAAAATTTGGCTTGTAGTCTTAAACTGAGCTTCCAGTGCTAAAGAAAAAAGAATCTGCAAATGTGGTAAATCACTAAAGGGCTTTGCAATTGGTTTAGTGATTGTGCTCTGTACCCAAAGGATGTAAAGATCTTATTCTGCTGAAAGATCATCCATAAGTGTCTCAAATGACTTACTTGTAGACAAATAATATGATCAGCCTCCTCAGATATGAAGCAAAATGAACTGATGAAGAATGAAATGTAAAATTAACCAGACAGAGATATCCAAGAGATGAAAATACACAACAGGGAATACATTAGTTACAGTCAACTGTAAATGTTCCAACATTGCCTGTCATTTTTCATCCCTTATAGTCCTTAGGCCTGAGCTACCATTGGTTTTATAGTCTATTCAAACCTTGATGCCAGCAAAGCAATACGAGGGATTTAAAACTCTGTTCTAATGCTGATTTCAACCAATAGAAATGTAAGAAGTGAACAGCACCAATGATGTATTGAATACTCTGTTGGATTTATACTTCTTTAAATCATCGTTTGTAAATTAACTTAATTGAAATGTTATCTATGTATATTAAACATTGTGATTTCGTTCATATTTAATAATTCTTGAAATTATACAAACTTCATATAAAGTCTCAGAGCATGCCACCACTCTTTGAATGGTGCTAAGTGCTGAGGTTCTCAAATCATGATTTGAACCAGTGATAAGCTTTATGTTAACAAATATATGGAGCAGGTATCAGTGCAAATTTTAAAACCATAATAATAGATGTCATGGAAAAAGGGGCATTGGGGGTGAATTTGAATTAGAATTTCTTTTCCCTTAAGTTCAAGGCAGCAAAGTATTATTTAATTACCCCTCTTCCCTTTCACACCCTTTCCTTCCTGAGGTAGGCAAAACACCCTGTTTTTTGAATTCTAATTCTTGAAATAAAACCATTGCAAAACATTTTAAGATGATCACAAGCCCTGATCCTGACTCCCATCCAGCCAATTCCATGCCAGAGATCAGCATCTCCCACTTCTCCACAGTTTTCCTCGAGTCAGGGCATTAATTAAAGTGTTGAAAGAAACTCGTATTGAAAGGAAACTTGGAGATATCATGAACAAGAAGCTGAATGAGGGAAGCTTTGATAACAAAGTGTGGAGCTGGATGAATACAGCAGGCCAAGCAGCATCTCAGGAGCACAAAACCTGACGTTTCGGGCCTAGACCCTTCATCAGAGAGGGAACTTTTGAATGGCAACTTCAAAAGGTCTTAGTCATGCCCTTATGCTGAGCTTTTATTCCCCATCCCTACCCCAAAGGTCTCCTCATGTCCAAGCAATGTGAGCGAGTATTATGAAAGCAAGCAAATGAGAGGAATAAAGGAATATTTAACAAGTGTAGGAAGCCAGGAAAAAGTGGAGGGGTAGCAGCGCTATTCAAAGATGGTGCTGATGCAATAGTTGGAGATGACCTTGCTTAGGAGATCTGGATGTGCAATCAATTTTTATGGAGATGAGAAAGGTATGGGGAAAGAGATCGCTTTTGAGAGTGATGTGCTGATTCCCTAACTGTAACCATGTCGCAGGACAAAGTATACAAGAAGGGATAGTGTGGGCTTATGGTAAATGGGCTTAAGATAAATGGATGGCAATAATTTTGTATAATTTTAATCTTGATATAAACTGGAAAGTTCAGATTTGTCACAGCAGCCTTGATGAAGAGTCTATAGAATGCTGTTGAGAGAATTCCTGAGAATAGAACATTCGGGCCCAGAGATCAGCCTAATGTAAAAACAGAAAGAGCTGGAGAAACACAGCATGTCAGGCAGCATCTGTGGAAAGAGTCAGAGTTAGCCTTTTGGAATCTGATATGACTCAGCTTCGGAACACAGAGGGGAGGTTATACTGGGCTCAATCCTGTGTAATGTAACAGGATTATTTAATGACCTAAGGTACCTTGGGTAGCAATGATCATATTATGATTGAATTTTCTAACCAGTTAAAAGGGAGAAGAGTAAGCTTAAGACTATAATTTAATCTTAAAAAAGAACAACCAAATGGGCATGAAAGCTGAACAAGTTGAAGTGAAGTGCAATATTAGTCTAGAAGATAGATCAATAGAAAAGCATTTTAAAGGGATATTTCAGTGAATTCAGAATAAGTATATGCCTACTACAATGAAAAACTCCTCAGGGGCAGAGCCTCCATCTGCGATTAACTGAAGAAGTTAAGAAGAACATCAAATGTAAGGGAAAAAGCACATAAAATTGTGCAAAAGTAGTGGCAGGTCAGATGACTGGGCAGAATACAAAAAATAGCAGAGAATGAAGTTACCCTCATTGATTTTACATTATTTTTAATTTCATTTTTTTATCAATTTTGGTTTGGAGCTGAAGATGACGTGTACTTTTTGAAACAGCTAATGGTCAAAGGAAAATTAACAGACCAAAAAAACCTTCTGTTTCTGTGAGGCCAGGCCTGGATGTTCATGACAGGCTGAGCCTTGATCAGAGTGTTTCCAATCATCACAGTGAGACCAGGAAAATCATTAAGTTGGCAGTTCCTCAGAATTTGGTTTGGTAATTCTGGAAAGGAACCTATGTTCAAGCAGATGGCAGATGCCGAGTGTTAATTGAAGCCTCAGGAAAAGACATTCAGTCTTATCAGAGCAGAATCAGAGTTAGAGCCGTAATTGAACTGCGTTTTGTGTGAAGGAGATGAGCTTGGTGACAGACAACACAGCATGAAGATTTAAAAGTTCCCTGCCTTAACCTACCACACCTGCCTTTGGAACCTAGAGAGTAGAAGGCTGAGTTAGGAATATTACTGCAATTATCTAAGCGAACTGAGAATTTGACCCTGGTTAGCAGCTCTAGAAAAGCAACCAAGGAGTCCACATCTATGCCTGCGACACAACACAGTATGAAAGGCATTTAAGTAATATGGTTTGTTTTGTTATTTTCTTTTATTTATCTCTTAACTGTGTTTGTCTTTGTGTGTGTGTGTGTGTGAGTGTGAGAGAGAGAATGGGTGATGAAAACAAATGTTTTAGGTTTAAAACATAGATATTAATCAGATTGTCTTGCTGTTTATTTTTGTTCTCTGCTAAAGTTATTATATGTTTAAAAATGGTTGAGTTTTTAGTTTGAGATACAAAAAACAATGTCTGGAGTTAAATATTCACAAGTCTGGGATTGGATATTCCAAAGACTGGTTAGGAACCATTGCAATAGTTATTGGGGATCTTCAAAGGTTTAATTTTACGCTGTTGCGAATACAGAGGTAGAAAGGCTGATTTGGTTTGGCTGTCTATCTCCGTGTCGTAACGGTGACTACAAGGTTACTCAGGTCAAATAAATTACAACATGAGTGGAAGTTAGCTAGAAATGTAAAAACAGATGGCAAGAGTTTTTAAGGGTATCTAAGAAGAAAAAGCAAAAGTAAAGTGACACAAGAATAAGTAGAAATGTTGCAAAGATGTTATAACAAGGATGCAGAGTGATACAGACAGATGAAGTGAGTGGGAAAAGATCTGGAAAATGGTGTCTAAAGTAGGACAATGTGATGTTTATCTTGGCTGGAAGAATAAAAAAAGCAGCATAATGGCAGAATTCTAGGTCGTAGAGAGGTATAAGTGTTCTACGACATAAGTTACAAAAATGTGCAGGTATAACAAGTGGTTAAGGAAACTAACAGAATGCTATTCTTTAGTACAAGAGAAATTGACCATTAAGGTAGGGATGTTACATTTCAGCTATACAGGGCATCTTAAAACTCTTTGCCAGACTATAATGTAAATCCTTTAATTCTTGTTATACTTGTATTATTTTTAACATATTTTTCAGACACTGTAAGTAATGTTACTATTTTGTCTTTTATTCCTTTGTTTTGTATCCAAGATTTGTACCTAAGATGGCATCATTAAAGGCAGCCATTGTAAGAAACCTTTCACTGTACTCCTGTACTGAGTACACAGAACAATAAAGGATATTCTATTCATCAGTGAGACCACATCTCAAATATTCCACACAGTTTTAAGGAGGGATATAAATACATTGGAGGTAGTTGAGAGGCACTGCAACAAAGTTGCTGGAAAAGCTCAGCAGGTCTGGCAGCATCTGTGAAGAAGAAAACAGAGTTAACATTTTGGGACTGGTGATTCTTCCTCAGAACTAGTTGAGAGGCAGTTTACTACTTTGATGGCAGGAATATGTCCATTGTCCTTTGAAGATAGTTTGGATCAACTGGGCTTGTTTCCCTAGAGTCTAGAAGAGGAAGGGTGATTTGATTGAAGTATACAAAAATGGTCTTTAAGAGGGATGTGGAAAGTATGTTTACTGCTATGAGTGAGTCCACAACTAGGCTACACTGTTTTAAATTTAGGGGTCACCCTTTAAGGACTGAGAGGAGGAAAATTGTTTTCCTGTCTGAAGGTTGTGTGACTTTGGAATTCTCTACTGCAGAAGGTAATGAAGACAGCATCATTGAGTGTATTTGAGAAGAAATTAGATAGTTTCTTGTTAGGCAAGGGAATCAAACATTATAAGAGCTAAATACGAATGTGAAATTCAGAATACATACAGATCAACCATCAATGTATTGAATGTGGTGCATACTTGAAGGCTGAATAGTTTACTTCTGCTCCTCATCCATAAGTTCATATGCCCCTACAGCCAATGGCCTTGGTAACCTCCATGCTAAACCGCAACGTTTTTACCCCATTCACCAGTTATAAGCTCTATGTAGAAGCAATCAGCTCTGTGGGAACAATGGATTTTATGAAAATGCTTTAAAAAGTTTTTGATTTTTGATTTTTCATATTCTCAAAAACAACTCTTTTCACTGCAAACTTACAAAAGTTTCAAAACAGAAACATTAAAAATATCAACAGCAAAAACTACCAGCACCTGAAACCCATTTATCTTCTTTCAGTAAACAATTGACCAAACAAATCACAGCAAAAGAGTTGTCAATCAAGTAATGCGTTTCCCCAGAGCACAGCAGTTTCAACAGACTAATAGATGTTTGGGCTTCCAGCCAAGGGCTATTTGACTGACAGCCGGCATGAATTTTCAGAGGCCTTTGTAAACAGTGCACATTGTCATGCGGCACTGAACTATTTCTGGGAGCCATTCACCCAACTTTGTCATCTCCATCCTATTCTGGAACAATAGTACTGAATTTACTGGTACTGCCTCCTGAGGCAAGTGCCATCTTCCTTGCGGATGAATATCCAACACACCATGTGTTATCCAGTTGTCCAATTAATTCCTAACCCCATTATGTTCTCATTAATGCAAAACGTATTTGACTTTTAAAAAATTATAACCCATCCCTTAGTGATAAAGTCCTCTATGGCATAAAACAATCTCGTCATTGTAATCATATTCCCAACACGTTCTGTTTGCTTTATTTTGAAAATCATGTGATCTTGTCTTATTCTAATTTCTTAACTGTCCATGTAGTTGATCTTTGTTTGTTCCTTAAAGAGCCTTAGAAGCATAGTGAGATTTTATACCTTTGCTATTCCTGCCAAAATTATAAATGGGCTGTAAATTTTGACAGAAGACAAGGGTGCAAAACATTAGACACTGTCACTGACCCCTAACAATGAAAGGAAATTTGGCCCCTGCTTTCAGTTACATGATGGTGAAGAAGGAAAACATTTGTTTTTACATTGGTGACAGAGATGGAACTCAAAAACAAACTGTGTTCTACAGCTAAGATAACAAAGTGTGGGGCTGGATGAACACAGCAGGCCAAGCAGCATCTTAGGAGATGCTGCTTGGCCTGCTGTGTTCATCCAGCCCCACACTTTGTTATCTTGGATTCTCCAGCATCTGCAGTTCCCATTATCTCTGTGTTCTATAGCTGTCAGTTAGCGGTGACTCACAGAGCTGATATTATGGTTAATCATAAACATTTCAGTTATTATTCTGGTTACAGAAAGGCCTTTGATCCACACTTATGGAATACTTATAGGTTTACTCGACAGGGAATTGCAACCATTATGTTTGATGTGAAAACCACGTCCCTCATTTGATCTTAAGCCTCTGTTGTGTCATTGGTTCAACTGAATTGCATTTCTTATGTGTCTCTTTATCCAGGGCCAGAAGGTGCTCTCTTTGAACATTCTGTGGAGACACCAGTTGTCAGAGCTGAACCATTCAAGCAGCTCAGGTAGGCAGAAACCCATAAATAACACAAGACCAACTTATTTTAGCCGTGGGTCTGAATTTTAAGGTTGTTTCAGCAAAATTGCAAGTCTGTGCAAAAGTACAACGTTGTTTTAAGTAGATCTATGATGCTGATACAATTGTTGCAGCAATAATTTTCAAATGTTAGAGTTCACCAGGTTATTTGAATTTTGCAGTCCATTCATTAATGCATTTTTTAGACCAAGATTTAATCAAATGTTGGAGGTAATTTTTAAAATTTTACTCACAGGATTTCCGCAGATAGATTTTTCAATTAACTTCTGGCTAGGAAAGTTAAATGGCTAATATCCTAAAACATATTTTAGTAATTTTAGGCATTTAAGAAACATGAATCATTAACAAGATGCACCATCTTGTCACTTTCACTTGGTATTATTGGTGTAATAGATACCTACTTCTTCTTTAGCCCCTGAATAAATTTTTAAAATTATCCTTCTATAACAATCATATCCGATACACAAAACAGTGAAAATTCTCGACTTTCAAACACATATAAATTCTTCAAAAGCAATAGTAACAGAATTCAATCTGATCAGCTGGTTAACTTTGTTTCACTGATAATTTTGTTTACAAGTCAGTCAAAATGTAATAGAAAAGTAAGTTCAGTTTTGGTAAAAGTAGAAAAAAGGTCAATAGAACCCAGTCTGATGAAAATTAATGGCTATAAAGGGTGGCATAGTGTTCCAGTGGTTAGCATTGTTATCTCACAGTGCCAGAGATCCAGGTTCAATTCCATCCTTGGCTGATTGTCTGTGTAGAGTTTGCATGTTTTCTCCATGTCTGTTTGGGTTTCCTCTGGGTGTTCCAGGTTTCCTCCCACAGTCCAAAATGTGCAGGATTAGCCATATTAAATTGCCCACATTGTGCAGGCTAGGTGTGTTGACCATAGGAAATGCATGGCTCCATAGGTAAGATAGGGCAGTGGGATACTCTTCAAGGGGTCAGTGTGGACTTGATGGGCTGAACGACCTGTTTCCATGCTGTAGGTGACCTGTGAAAAGTGTCACATCTTTTAATATGTGCTGTGGCAGAATTTCTGAATGTTTCTTTTTTATTTTTGATAAATGTATCTAAAAACTAGTTTGACATTTGATACATTTGTTGAGTCTATACACCAGTACACCTGTACAGGTAAGTCCGTCATCAGGGATATCGGATCTTCCCATTTACTCCCAGATAACAATGAATACTCTGGAGGTCCTAATTGCACCACCAGCAACCAACTAACTATATACTTGTTAAACCTGAACATTTGTCTTGTGCAAATTTAGTAATCAATCATGCCTTGGCTCTTACCATACAGCCTATGATATTACACTCATGATACATACATCAGTAGTGCACCTCAGTACAGGGTGAGATAGGAAAATGATAATCCACCAGCACAGATTTAGCACCAGTTTGCATTTATAATTCTTTTGAGCATGGTTGTGTTTCTATGTTTCTTCAAGTAAAGAGATATGTCACAATGGTTTGGACACATTTCAGATCTTCAGTTTAAATTACTGACTGTACTTAGCAATTTTGAATTGCACAACCATATTATTGCTGTTTTTCTCATTTGACCAACTTACATCATGTGGTGGACTGGCATTTTGTAAATAGATTCTGTGTACATTTCATAAGGAGCAAGTGCGTACTGCATTGATAGTGCAGTTTTTAACTTAGCAAACTATGCTTCTAAATATATGATTTGGTTTTTGGAACGTGAAGAAATAATCATTGCACTAGCATATTTATTAATTGTCTATGTTTTAAGAGTAGTCAAAGCATTTCATTTTTCAATATATTATCAAATTTGGTAAAAAAAAAGCCAATATATGAAGTAGCACTGAAAAATGTGAGCCATGCCAATGACTCCTAAATGCACCTTGAAATGATCTATAAAGTCACTCTGTTGTTTCATGAGATAATGAATTGTAGAGCTGGATGAACACAGCAGGCCAAGCAGCATCAGAGGATGATTCTTCATTTCTGAAGAAGGGTTCAGATCTGAAACGTCAGCTTTCCTGCTCCTCTGATACTGCTTGGCCTGCTGTGTTCATCCAGCTTGACACCTTGTTATCTCAGATTCTCCAGCATTGGCAGTTCCTACAATCTCTGTTGTTTCATACTGTTTCAAAGTCAGCCAAACCATCTGGTATCAACCCAGGCACCAGAAACAACAGCAGACAGTTCCATAGAAGAGTCATATTAAAGAAGTGTTAACTTTGTTTCTCTCACAACAGATACCGCCAGACCAGCTGAGTTCCACTCGTACTTTGCATTTTTACTGCAGCAAACACAACCGCATTGATACTGCAACATCTTCCTTACCAATATCTGGGGACTTGTCCCAAAATTGGGAGGGTTGTCCCACAGACTAATCAAGTAACAGCCTGACAGTCATACTGATGGAATCATACCTTCTAGACAATACTCCAGAAAACACTATCACTGTACCTGGGTATGTCCTGTCTCATCAGCAGGCCAGATAAACCAAAGGTGGCAGCACAGCAGTACGCAGTCAGGAGGGAGTTGTCAGACTCCCTGAAGTCCTATGACAGAAGGTCAAACATAGAAAAGGAACCCCCTGCTCTCGGCTGATGAACAGAACTCCTCCATGTTGAACGCCACTTAGAATATAGAACAACACAGCGCAGAACAGGCCCTTCAGCCCTCGATGTTGTGCCGACCTGTGAACTAATCTAAGCCCATCCCCCTACACTATCCCATCATCATCCATATGCTTATCCAAGGACTGTTTAAATGCCCCTAATGTGGCTGAGTTAACGACATTGGCAGGCAGGGCGTTCCACGCCCTTACCACTCTCTGAGTAAAGAACCTGCCTCTGACATCTGTCTTAAATCTATCACGTCTCAATTTGTAGCTATGCCCCCTCGTACAAGCTGACGTCACCATCCTCGGAAAAAGACTCTCACTGTCCACCCTACCTAATCCTCTGATTATCTTGTATGTCTCTATTAAATCCCCTCTTAGCCTTCTTCTCTCCAATGACAACAGTCCCAAGTTCCTCAGCCTTTCTTCATAAGGCCTTCACTCCAAACCAGGTAACATCCTGGTAAATCTCCTCTACACCTTTTCCAATGCTCCCACATCCTTCCTGTAATGGGACGACCAGAACTGCATGCAATATTCCAAGTGAGGCCGCACTAGTGTTTTGTACAGTTGCAGCATAACATCACGGCTCCAGAACTCAATCCCTCTACCGGTGATACCTAACGCACCATAAGCCTTCTTAACAGCACTATCAACCTGGGTGGCAACTTTCAGGGATCTATGTACATGGACACCAAAGATCCCTCTACACATCCACACTACCAAGAATCTTTCCATTGACCCAGTATTCTGTCTTTCTAATATTCTTCCCAAGGTGAATCACCTCACATTTATCAGCATTGAACTCCATTTGCCACCTTTTAATTCTGCAGTTTATCCAAGTGTCCCTGCAACCTGCAACATTCTTCCAAACTGTTCACCATTCCACTGACTTTAGTGTCATCTACAAACTTACTAACCCATCCACCTATGCCTGTGTCCGAGTCATTTATAAAAATGACAAACAGCAGTGGTCCCAAAACAGATCCTTGAGGCATACCACCAGTAACCGGACTCCAGGCTGAATATTTTCCATCAACCACGACTCATTGCCTTCTTGCAGAAATCCAGTTTCTAATCCAAACTGCTTAATCTCCCTCAGTCCCATGCCTCTGTATTTTTTCCAATAGCCTACCATGTGGAACCTTATCAAAGGCTTTACACGTACACCATGTCAACTGCCCAACCTCATCCACTTGGAGGGAAAACTGAGGGTGGCCAGGTTACAGAATGTATTCTGACTAAGGACTTCAAAATCTATCATCAAGAGTAGTTTATTTGTGCCACTGTTGACTGAGATGACCAAGTTCTAATGGACACAAGTGCTGGACTGGATCTAGAATGGTGAGGCAACAAAACACCTTGCCCTCACTAATTTACCTATCACAGATGCGTCTATTCTTGACAATCTTAACAGGAGGGACTTCGACAAAGTCCTTGTCAAGACAAAGTCCCATCTTCACATGGATGAATTTCTCCACAAATATGTGTGGCACTATCACCATGCAAAAAGGAATAGCTTTCAGAAATGTCTAGCAGCCCAAAACCAGACTACCATGAGGTGCTGTGGATTAGATTCAATCACAGTGTTTGACCTGATGGCCCAGCATATTCCCCCCACTCTACAATTACCATAAAGACAAGGGACCAACCCTGGTTCAATTCAGAATGTAGGTGGACATGCCAAAAGCAGTGCCAGGTACACCTAAAAGGGACGTGTCAATCTGGCTAAGCTACACCACAGGAAGAGTGGAAGAGACAGGCTAAGCAATCCCACAACCATTGGATTAGATCTGAACTCAGTCATCAGTGAGCATCCTCACTTCTGAACTTAGTAATGGAAGGGAAGGGTATTGATGAAGCAGCTGAAGATGGTTGAACCTAGGACACAACCCTGAGGAACTCCTGCAGAGATGTCCTGGAGCTAAAATGACAGAGCTCCAACAACCGCAACTATTTTCCAATGTACCTGTTAGGACACTAACCAGTGAAGCCTGATTCTCATGGGCTCCAGTTTTACAAGAGTTCCTTGATGCCATACTTGATCCAGTGGGGCATTGGTGTCAAAGTCTGTTACTCTTATCCCAACTGCAGAATTCAGCTTTTTTGTCCATGTGTGAACCAAGGCTGTAATGAGGTCAGTAGCTGAGTGGCCCTGGCAGAACCCAAACTGGGCATCACAGACAAAGTTATTGCTGAGCAAGTGCTGCTCGATAGCACTGTTGATGATCCCTCCCATCATTTTACAGATAATCAACAGTAGAGTATGAGGTGTTAACTGGCCAGGTTGCATTTGTCCTGCTTTTTGTGACAGGACATACCTGGACAATTTTCCACATTGTTGGGTAAATGCCAGAGTTGTAACTGTACTGGAAGAGTTTGGTTAGGGGAGCGACAAGATCTGGAGCACAAGACTGCTGTACTGTTGCCGGAATGTTGTCATGGCCAATAGCCTTTACATTCCCAGTGCCTCCAAATGTTGCCTAATATCACATTTGAGTGAATTGAATCAGCTGAAACCTGACATCTGTGATGATGGATTATTTGGCCGGGACCATAGGTTGGAAATTAAGACGGCAGGCCATGGGGATAAGTTGTGGGCATGAGGTGACATTGATAAGAAATGCAGTGCAAGGAATGAAAGCTAAAAGACCCTGGCCCCTATCTGCACTTCATTGCCTCTCATAGTCACCTTCCATTAACACTCATATCCTTCATGTGAACCTGTAACACTTTATTTAATCTTCAGAGCCCATCATGCCCTGCATGTCAACTCATCCAGAATTTATCATTAGATGTTCCTTTTAAACTGCCAGCCCTGGCACCTCCTATGGCTATCTCTGCACTACTACCAGGGTGTATAGCCTTTACGCTGATATCGAAACATGCAAATACGCGAATTAGAAGCAGAAGTTGGACATTAGACCCTCCAAGCCTGCTGCACCATTCAATAAGATCACCGTGGTCTGTGTTCCATACTCCACATTCCCATCTACTCCTGATAACCTTGATTGCTTTGCCTAACAAGAATTTATTCACCGCTGCTTTAAAAATATTCAATGACTCCACCTCCATTACCTTCTCAGATAGAGAATTTGAAGGTTGCACAACTCTCTCAGAAGAAAATGGTCTCATCTTGGTCCCAAAGGGACCCCTAATTTTAAAACAGCCTCGCTCAGTTCTGGATTCACCCACAAGAGGAAACATCCTTTCCATATCCACCTTGGCAAGCCCTATCAGTATCTTATACACTTCAACCAAATCACTCTCACTTTTCTAAACTCCAGTGAAAACACTCAATTTGTCCAATTTCTTTTTGTGAGACAACTTTCTAATTTAAGATATCAATTCACTAAACCTCTTTTGACCTGCTAGCCTAATGGAGACCATGTAACCATTGTCAATCGTTGTGAAAACCCATCTGGTTCACCACTGTCCTTTTGGGAAGAAAAAATGCCACCCTTATCCGTTGTGGCCTACCTGTGACATCAGATCTAAAGCAATGTGGTTGACACTTAACAGCTATCTGAGCCATTAGCAATAGACGGCAAATGCTGGCCTAAGCAGTGATGCTTCCATCCCATGAAAATGTACGGAAAAATAATCTAAGTTAGAAGTAGCACTCGTACATTAAAATTCTGAGCATCTTCTAAAGATTTCCTAACAGCCAGAGCAGACATGAATCTAAGAATTGCCATCCAAGAGCAGATGACTAGTCCGGTATCAAAAATACCCATTATTCAAACTTCATTGCCACTTAATGCTTATTATCCTTGCTGCTAACTGTTGTGGTTTTCATAAGCACTCAAGTTGCTACAAAAGTGCAATGTTGCTTTTGTGTCTTTGAAAGTTCGCCTTAGACATATCAGTTCATCATCAATTTCGGGAGTAACACACTTGAGATGCTGACTCGGAATATTAATGACATATACGTAAAGTGTCTGACTATATGCTTATATTCACCAGGACTCCTTTAGTGTTCAATTAAGAATATGAATGCACTGTATCTACTGCCTCTGGTCATGCCTCTATACATTTTAACATTCTCCTTTACAATCAGTGATTTGGTTTTGGGCACAAAGGATTAAAGACAAAGACAATAATCCATTATAATACTAATATAATTAAAAAGACAACCAGCACTTTTTCCCAAAATGACAGCTTTGATAAGAGTGATGAGCAGTGATATTTCAAATAGTAGTGTCACCGACCTCAATTTTCATGCTGCACTGATTACGAATAAAATTAAAAGGGGCAAAAGCATACAATGATTGTGAAAACATTTGGAGTCTACCAGAACTACTACTGTATTACGAATCTCAAAAGGTGATAATAAAATTGTGAATCAGTTGTTATTTTAAAAAGTTCACTCATGGATTAATTAAAATGCAGTGTTTGCTTATCAAGTAGTAAGACATAGCTAGGAGTAGATAGTGAAAAGAATAATAGAAATCTCATTTTTTACTGCATTTAGATTGAGGTTACCTTATTGAACACTTGGAATGAGTCATTGTTAGATATCACTTATGGTTAGGAAAGCTATTAAATATAGCTCTGGTTAGAAATGCTCAGTACTTTACCTCTCCTGCTGTTTGTGTCTCATGTTATTTCTCCATTTAAACACTCAGTCAAGTGGAGAAATTGGGCTAGACATGATGGCGGTAAATCCAGCAGGGCAAATCCACACGAAGGTCACAGATGTGACAGTGTCAGATGAGCAACCTGACAACATGTGGTCTGTTTAAAATGATATCTTCTTCTCTACAGTCTCGAAGAATGAGAGGTGATCTCATTAAAATTTACAAGACTTACAAACAGAATGGATGCAGAAAGGATGTCTCCTTTGGCCAGTCTAAGAATAAGAGGAAAGCCATTTAGAACAAAGATGAGGGGGCAATTCTTTACACAAGGGGTAGTGAATCTTTGGAATTCTCTGCTCTGGAGGACTGTGGAAGCCCAATCATTGCGTTTCATTTGAAACAGAATTTATTAGAATTTTTGATACTAATGGCATCAGGGGACATGGGGAAAGTACAGGAAAATACATGTTCATAAGCCATGATCTAAACTGGTGCAGTTGGCTCAGGGAACAGGATGGTCTACTCCTGCTCCTATGTTTTTATTTGGAAGGTAAGTTGATGCTAAAATTGGAGTGTTGTGCAATGAAAGTTGGAACAATACAAAACGGGATAGATTTCAAAGAGATCCAACAACTCATGATGGGCATCCATGAGATAATGTGGGACATCAGTAAAATTGTACACCAACACAATCTGTGGCTTCTTGACAAGGCATAACCCTCACTCTATCATTACTGACAACCCATGGGATCAACCCTGGTTTAATGAACAGTGAAGGAGGGCAGTCCAGGAACAATGCCAGGCATCACAAGAAAAGGGGTATCAACCTGGTGAATTTACCAAACAGGACTATTTCCATGCCAAACAGCACAAGCAGCAAGTGACAGACAAGCTGAGAGATTAGCAATCAACAGATCAGATCCAAGCTCTGCAGTCCTGCCACATCCTGTGTGCAGTGGTGGCACACAATTAAACAACTCACTGGAGGAGGAGGAGGAGGCTCCACAAGTACCCCCATCCTTAATGATGGAGGAAGCTCAACACACAAATAATGTGACTGAGGCATTTGCAACAGTTGTTTGGTCATAAGTGCTAAGTGCATTATCAGGCTCCTCCAGAGGGCGCCAGCATCACAGATGGCAGTCATCCGCCAATTCGATTCACTCCACAATAAAAACAAAGATGCTGGAAAAGCTCAGCACGTCTGGCAGTGTCTGTGAAGGAAAAAACAGAGTTAACATTTCAAGTCTGGTGACCCTTCCTCAGAACTGAGGAAGTTCTGAGGAAGGGTCACTGGACCCAAAACGTTAACACTGTTCTTTCCTTGAAAATGACTGCTTGAGTAAAGTGCTAATTAAACACCTGGAAGGCTTTCAGGAAAACTAGAGATTATCAGAGGAGCCAAGGTCACATTACATGATGTCCAGAAAGCAATTCCATGATTTTACAAGGCCTGCCCAGTGCCATTTGCCTTGCGGGCAAAAGTAAAGACAAAAATCAGAAAGCTGGGGAGAGAATGTACCATCAAACTAATCCAGGTTGCACAATGGGAAGCTCCAGTTGCACTGATTTTGAAGCCTGTTGGGATTTTAAACAAACAGTAAACTGCTTTTCGCTACTGGAAAAGAACCAATCTCTTGGGTAGAGGACTTATACACAAAGCTGGCGGGGGGGAGCTGTCCTTTACAGAGCTGGACATGAACTATCCATATTTGCAGTTGCAGTGAGATGAGGATTCCCAGACGAATGCTACAATCAGTACCCATAAAGGTTTGTATCAATGTACAAAACTACCATTCAGGGTATTGTCAGCCTGTTCGATTTTTCAGTGGACCACGAACATTTTGCAAGGTCTATCCCAGGTTGCCATCCATCTCAATGACATGCTAATAACAGCAAAAAGTAATAAGGAACACTTAAAGAACTTGGACATAATTCTAAGGTGTTGTTTCCAAAGTGAGTGTTTGCCTCAGAAGGGAAAAATGCGTGTTCCAGGCCCGTCAAGTAACCAACTTGGGCTATAAAATTATGAGGGAAAATTCATACATAACCTGGCCTCCATCTTTGCATCAACTCCTAAAAATGGGTTATCCTTGGAAATGGGTGTATAGACAAGCTTTCAGTGAAGTAAAGAAGCAGCAACTATGATCCAAAGCAAGATCTGGTATTGAGTGTCAGCTCGTAGGTGGCCCAATGGAGGGGAATGACCAACCACGTATGGATCCAGGACTTAGGCTAATGCAGAGCATAAATACATCCAAACAGAGAAAGAAGGATTGGGTGTCATATGTGGAGTCAGGAGGTTCCACCAATACCTTTATGATGAACATGCATGACAATAATAGACAATAAACTGCTGACTTTGTCTGCTTAAAGAGGTCAAGGCAGTGCCACCCATTGCTTCGGGCTACATTCAGCATTGGGCTATAATGCTAAGTGCTTATATTACAAGTTAATAACAAGTTAATACGCTGTCCAGGAGGCTGAGTAGAAAACGCAGATGCATTGGGCCATTTTCTGCTGGCAGGTACACCACCGGTATTACTGGCACTTAAAGAGTCTGTTATGGTTTTAAGTCTTCTGGTCACACTTCCAATCACAGCTGGCAATATCAGACTTTGGACGCAAAAAACGACCCAGTCCTTTCAAAACTGAAACAAGGGGAAACCAAAGGGCAGTCACAACAAGGATTGATATCTTTTTGGATCCAGAGACACCAGTTCACAGTAGACAATGGCATGCAATTATGGGGAGTAAGACTGATTGCCCTTTGGAGAGGGTTCAGAGGAGGTTTACCAGGATGCTGCCTGGACTGGAGGGCTTATCTTATGAAGAGAGGTTGACTGAGCTCGGTCTCTTTTCATTGGAGAAAAGGAGGAGGAGAGGGGACCTAATTGAGGTATACAAGATAATGAGAGGCATAGATAGAGTCGATAGCCAGAGACTATTTCCCAGGGCAGAAATGGCTAGCACGAGGGGTCATAGTTTTAAGCTGGTTGGTGGAAAGTATAGAGGGGATGTCAGAGGCAGGTTCTTTACGCAGAGAGTTGTGAGAGCATGGAATGCGTTGCCAGCAGCAGTTGTGGAAGCAAGGTCATTGGGGTCATTTAAGAGACTGCTGGACATGCATATGGTCACAGAAATTTGAGGGTGCATCCATGAGGATCAATGGTCGGCACAACATTGTGGGCTGAAGGGCCTGTTCTGTGCTGTACTGTTCTATGTTCTATGTTCTATGTTCTAACAAATGTAACTGACAAATACTGGCTGAATTCTACCAGTGCCATCCAGGGATCTCCAAAATAATGATGGCGGCAAGAAGTTGTGTCTGGTGGCCAGGACTGGATGCAGACATAGCTGCGTTGGTGAGCAGTTCCCAGAGTACCAACAAGGTACTGACAGATAGGAAGGGGAGTGTCAGAGGTTTTGGCACTCGGAGCTGACTCTGAAGAAGCAGTACTAGGATCAATGACTCTTCATGCATAAGTAAAGGGTGACTTGGTGACAGGATACTTGCCTCTGTGAAGATATTTCAACTAGAGTCAACAGAAATCAGAGAAAAGCTCTCTGTTCATTGGAAACATACATGATACAAAGGAAAAATGATTAATGTTATTAGAGCACAGTTGTTTCAGTTGAAAGATGAAGTTCCTCAGGCAAGTATCCCAGGCTCAACTACCTTTGGCCAATTCATCAATGACCTTGTCCCATCATGAAAGGTCAGAAGTGGGGGCATGTTTGCTGATGGTTACGCAATGTTCAGCACCATTTATGACTCCTCAGATACTGAAGATCTGGGCAATATTTAGCTTTGGGTTGGCAAGTGGCAAGTAACATTTGTACTGCATAAGTTCAAGACAATGATCTTCTCCAACAAAAGAGGATCCAACCATCACCTCCAGTGTCCCCATTGCTGAATCTCCCACTACCAAAATCCTGGAGCGAACAACTGAGCAGAAACTTAACTGGGCTTGGCATATAAATACAATGGCTTTAAATGCAGATCAGAGGTTATGAATCCTGCAGCAAGTAACTCACCTCCAGACTCCCAAGAGCTTGTTCAATGTCTGTAGACAACAGTCAGGAGTATGATGGAATACTCCCCACTTGCCCAGATAAGTGCAGCTCCAATATCACTCAGGAAGGCTAATACCATTCCGAGATAAAGCAGTCAACCTGATTGGCACCACATCCATAAGCATTATCTCCCTCCACCAATGACACTCCATAGCAGCATCGTGTACCACTAACAAGATGCAGTGCAGAAATTCACCAAGGCTTTCAAACGCATGGTCACTTGGGACAAGAGCAGCAGAAACATGGAAAAACTGGAAGTTCCCTCCAAGATACTCGCCACCTTAACTTTGAAATATATCACTGATCCTTCACTTCCACTGGGTCAAAATCCTAAAATTCCTTCCCAACTGTTATTGTGGGTCTACCTACAGCATGTGGACAGCAGTGATTGACGAAGGCAGCTGACCTACACTTTCTCAAGGGCAATTGAGGATGGGCAATAAAAGCTGGCCCACCTAGCAGCATCCAAATCCCATGAATGATAAAGGATTCTTCTTTTAAAAGACATTGGATCACCAACTTCAACGCAATAATGCATGACAGAAAAAAATCCACAGAAATATGAGAAAATAGTGTTGGCGTGGTTGGCCTTTGACTTTATTAGCTGAGGCATGGGACACAAGAGCAGGTAGGTCATGTGGAAACTGTATTAAATACAGGTTACACCACAACTGTAGCACTGATGCCGTTCTGGCCACTGTATTTTTGGGAGGATGTGATTGGAGAGGATGCAGGGGAGACTTACCAGGATGTTGCCTTGCCAGGAGGGTCTGAGCTATAAGAAAAGATTGGATGGGTTGAAGGTGTTGACCTTACAGCAGTGAGAATAAAAGTGGGCCTGATAGTGGTGTCTAAGATTATGAGGGGTGAAGATAGCGTGGATAGGAAGGAACATTTTTTTCTATTCATCAAGGGGTCAATAACCAGTGGGATATACATAAGGTAGAAGGCTATGAGGAGAATTGAGGAGATTTCTGTTTCACCCCAAGTGTGGCAGTGTCTGGAACTGACTATCTGAAAGGATGGTTCAATCAGACAGTGCTGAAATATTTAAATAGTATTTTGATGTTCACTTGCATTGCCACAGCCTCCAGTGCTGTAAGCAACTGGCTGGAAGGTGAGATTAATGTAGTCAGAACATTGATTACTAGCACAAGACCTGATGGGCCAAATAGCATCTACGAAGATTGAAGCTTTTATGCATTTGGTTTTGTTGAATAGCTTAGAGTCAAACATCATTAAAGTTTGACGATATGAACTGAATCTATCTTCCTGTATGTTACTAGGAGAGTGCTTTTCAGTTACAAATCACAAATGAATTTCTTCACTTATGGGGTTTTCAGTTGTTTACCTGGTTCTGAGCTGGTTATTGTCTGCTTGAAATTTTGATGAGCAAAAGTGACCTTATAAAACTTGCATATTAATAACAGGACATCAAACCAACTCTAATTAGAGTAAGCCTGCTGTAGCAGTGACATTCCAGAATTTCTCCTTAAATAGCTTTGTCATATCTAAAGATGCTGCTCCAGGCTATCTGAAAGAAAAACAGTCATGGATGTTTCCACAGCAACTTAAGAGTTTATTGGAAATAATGTTCAAATTGATTTCTAGCAGCACATTTAACTGTGTGTGATGCCTGATTGTTATTTCTATCCTGCCTTCCCAGAAGAAAAAGTAAAATAAGAAAATGACGCATTGGTCCAATTTGTGTTGTATACTCCCAGGGGAGATCTGGTATGACCAGCGCATTCATTTTTAAGTATTACAGTTTTGTTTTTCAGTGTTTACCTCTGAGTTGCAGTTCCTTTCTCCCATGTGTTCAGTTAATTCTATTTGGCAAGCATTATATCCCAATGCAACCTGGAATAAATATTGTTAGGTTTAATTATCATTAACAACACTAATTCTCAATGGAGACAAGCATACTGTGGTTTAGTCCCATGAAAGCAGAATGGAATTTGCTTGATATCCAGCCTGTGCTGAAGCCCCACTTCAGTGATGTAAACATGGGTTTTACCTGCTGAGTCAATAACATCTTTCACATTCAAGTGGGGATCCTGACCTGTCACTGTGACAAAGTCAATCACCTGGCAGTGGGTTTCCATGAATTGGCCTTTTAGTGGCCAGAAGCCATGTGCTCTGACTGCTTTTGGGAGTTTTCCTAGCTTCATGGAGACAGGTTTTGGCCTAGCCGGGGTGATGATCGGGGAAGTAAGTTGCAGAGAACTCATTTAGGCCCTTGTGAAGCCTTCCGTTGCACTTCTCCAATCTGGGCTGCCTCTAAAATTGCAAACCTGCTCAATGAAATTGGACAGACTTTTAATTTATTTAAGGACTTCATTAAGTACCAATTCCTGAGAGTGATAACACGTGGAAGGCAATGCAGATAGTCACACAATTGCGAGACTAGCAAATTATTTTCTCAGCACTAATATTTGAGTCTGAGATTCAGTCTACATTCTCGATTAAGTTGCATAGGTGAATAATGGAAAGTTGTATGAAGAGCTGTGGAAACATGTTTAGATTTATTTGCTAACCTAACTGTAAATCAACCCATACTAATTAGATCAAATGTCCCATTCTGTTGCTGTAACTTCTATGTGTTTCTAAGTAAATCTATTAATATAAATGCAGATGTATGTTAATACTGATAGCAATGTTTCCCCTCAGAACTTACTATAAGAAGAAGAAGAAAGCCTCGGAATTGCAATGAAGGACCTTGATGGGGATAACAAAAGTTTTAAGTTTGCCTTAGGTACTATGTAATATCTAGAGGTTTCATTTAAAGTGCGTCCACGCTTGAAAAACTTCAAAATGTCAAATGAGCTGGAATCTTAGATTAGTTTCTGACTTGAAATAATTCCTTTGCTTCGTGACTCCATTGGCAACTCTGCTGCTTGCTTTATTCAAGCAGTTTGATATGAATCTCTGGATATTTATGAAGAAAGGAATTAATTTGATCAGAGATCACTACATCGCTAAATGTTTAATTTTGGATCACTGCATATGTTCAGTGGGTTGAGGCATGCGCTGGTTTGTAACAGTGACAAATTGCACACTCAGTTTTGGAAATACATTGCAACATCTTTAAAATGGAAATGTAATTATGCAAATAGATGGCTATTGCTATGCAATCATTTCCAAATGCCTTGGAGTTTGAAATATTCCAGGGAGTATTCATTAATTTTAAGTTTTAGTTTATATTTTACTCAAACAAATGTATTTCTACCACAGAACTGTCAATATTGTAAGCATTCTCTGCAGATATAACACTTATAAATTAATTATCAATCAAATCTAATTTGAATAACATACTGAGATTAAAAGGTGTGGTGCTGGATGAACACAGCAGGCCAAGCAGCATCTTAGGAGCAGGAATGCTGATGTTTGGGCCTAGACCTTCATCAGGAGGCTGGTACAATTACAACATTGAAAAGGCATCTGGATGACTGTAGGATTAGGAAGAGTTTAGAGGGAAATGGGCCAAATTGGGCTAGATCAATTTAGGATATCTGGTCGGCATGGATGAGTTGGACCAAAAGATCTGCTTCTGTGCTGTACATCTCTATCACTGTACGCCTCGAAGAGGCTGACATGGCAAAAATTATCGAGGTATAAACAATGAAGTAGCAAGGTTCTGTATAGATAAGTGTAGGACATGGAAATGTATTAGATTAATATGCTAGTTTACACAAGTTTATGATGGAAAGCCATTTCTATGGTGTACATGGTAGGGTGGAATTTGACTACCTTTGCCTGGCATTAACAGGACAACTCCAAATGCCATGTAGCTAATTGCATTTCAAAAGGGCTCCACTGCCAGGCGTCCAACATGGCAGCCTGTCATTTCATCATTTCAGATGTAGACTCCCTTTTAGCCAGAAAGTGGGGTCCTGTGACATGGTAATAGAAACAAAGAAGTTTGCCACAAGTTAACAGTCAGTTATTTCTGTGAGCTGAACAATAGCAGCTGTCCTGCAACTGCTTCGCCAGATTCAAATGAGATGGGAGCCTCGAATCACTGGGAGCTGTTTGCTTCCTGAAAGGGTGACTGTGCATTCTGCAATTCACTCACTCAAAAGTGAAAAAGACTGAATGGTCTTTGCTGCACACACCCACTGAACACCCTGGGTTGGGTTTACCCCCAATGTAACAATGCTGTGAAAGGTGACTGCTCAATTCTTTGAACAGGATAACTTTTTTTTAGAACTTGTTTCTCTGATTTTCAAAGATAAGGTTTTTTTTTCATTTTTTGCCTTATAATAATACACACTCCAATATAAGTAGCCACTTTTAGCAGGATATCCAAGAAGTGATGCTGGTTGTCAGGAGCCAGTGGAACATTAACTGACCTGAGATAACTGGGTAAAGAGCAGCAGAATATATAACATGTGCATACAAGCTCATTATTCCATGTCTGACCCTAGTGAATCTCTGCTAGCTGTGAAGCGCTATACAGGATTGTAGGTTTGGGGAGGTGATGGACTATTGGTATTATCACTGGACTGGGGACCTGTGTTCAAATCCTGCCATGGTAGATGGTGGAATTTGAATTCAATAAAATATATGGAATTAAGAATCTAAGATGACCATGAATCAACTGTCAGGGGGAAAACCCATCTGGTTCACTAGTGTCCTTTAGGGAAGGAAATTACCATCCTCACCTGGTCTGGCCTACATGTCACTCCAGACCCACAGCAATATGGTTGACTCTGACCTGGCCTCTGGGCAATTAGCAATGGGCAATAAATACTGCCTGGCCAGTGATGCCCTCATATCATTAATGATTTTTTTTCAACAAGTATAAATGAATTGCATGAGATCTGTGCCATGACAGCATGATGGGAAATGGGTTTGTTATGAATAAATATATTAGATGTGTTAATAAATAATTAAATATTCATAGCTCTAAATATTCATGTCAAATCTATGCCATATTTTGCTGCAGATAAGTTAATTTCAGGTTTTACATGTATTTTTCCACTGATTAATGGGCAATGTTTAAGGCCTGGTCAAGAACAGCCATGTAGAGGTCACTGCAGTTGTCACTTGCATTCTGATTGTGTTGTACTAGGTAATGGCTCTAAAAGGGCTAATATTTGAGACTACATTAAGTGCCACCCAATCAGATGATATCACACAATCCTAGTGGAGGGGATCAGGGAGTCCAGCTTTAGATCCTAATGAAGTAGGTGCTTCAACTCTGCCTTCTCATTGTGTTTTTAATTATGTCAAATTAGCCAATTTAAATTGTACCTATTGCTATGATGCAAATGCAAAAATCCTCCTCTTGAGGGCCTTTATGAGGCACAGTGGTAGTATGTCTACCACATGCCAAGAAACCCAGGTTCAAGTCCCACCTGCTCCCAAGATGTGTAATAATATCTCTGCATAAGAATAAGTTAATTTTTTTGAAAAAGGAGAAAACAGTCTATCTTAGCAAGAGGTAGTAGAGTTAGGACAAGCACTTCAGCTGATTGTCATTGCTGCAAAATAAATAAACCACATACTCTTGTTAAAACCTGCAAGTAGTTCACAGTCTCTGACTAACCAAACAAGCTCTTACACATAGATTAGAGAGGAGAATTGTTTACCCCCAACTACAAAGTACCAATAGTTGGTTCCACAAACATACAACTTTGAATCATCAGGAGCATTCTCCATTTTGGTTCAAATGCTATCAACTGATTGCCACCTTGTCCCAAAATGATGTAACATACTGAGAAAACAACAGATGTCAGTCAGGTCAGATTAGGGTATTTTGTGATGCTGTCTATGTTATCCAAGTGGACTGCAAACATCATTCATTTCCCAGTGCTGTGTATAACAACTCTGGAAAGAGTAAATGTCAACATGCAATACATCTCAGTCAGGCTGTCTGGTGGAGATGTTAAGTCACTCAGCAAGGTAGTTAATGTGATGTCAGAAGAAAATCACTAGGAGCAGTTTTTGAACATTTCGCAGAGCCTACAATATAGTCCCAGTAAAAGTCTGACAGCAGTTTGCTTGCTGACCATCCTGACAGAGGCATATTCCATTCTCACAGCAGGAGCTGCACATTAGCAGTATGAAGATCAAGGCACTGACTGAAATTACAGCAATGATAATTACAACAAGGAGCATCGGATTAGAAGAAAAAAACACTAATTTTTAATGAATTGCCCTTTTCTGAAAAGCAATATAATTAATAAATTGCAGAATTGTTACAGTGAGTGACAATGTCATTCATTATGTGTGGACCAACTCTCCAAATGAGCATCATGACTTTATGGTCCCTTCTGCATTGGGGAGATGAGAAGCAGACTTTTCATCTGCTTTGCAGAGACCACTTTGCAGAACTCCTCCATTCTCTCTGTGAAAATGACCCAAACTTCCTGTTGCCTGCTACTTTAACATGCCATCATGCTCATTAGCTAGAATTTTTACCTTGGGCTTGCTGTAGTGCTCCAGAAAAGCTCAGTACAAGTTGCAAGAACAGCATCTCATTTTCATCCAGAGGACTCTGTAACCTTTAGGACTCAATATTGAATTCAATAATTTTAGCCCCTGAGCACCTTCTCCCATGTCCTTACCCCAACCCCAGCACACTAGGCCTTGTCATCACAGAGGGTGTTACCACAAACACTCCATTATCAGCTACTAATGGTCCCCATTTGTAGCTATTCATTCTCCCAGGCTGAACTTTACCCATTCCTTTGTCTGCGCAATTGATTTTCTCTCACTGAACTCCATCTCCTATCACTTACTTGTGTTTCCACCGCTCCACCTCCTCACCTACCTTCAGCATATATATCAACTTTTTCCTAACTACAATCAGTTCTGAAGAAGTATACTTGCGTTAACTCCGCTTTTTCTAAAGATACTTCAGACCTGCTGAGTCTTTCCAGAAATTTCCATATTTGTTGCTGCTGATCCTGACATATTGCTACCCTGAAACCCTTTCCTGTATCCTGCCACATTATTTCTATTTAAATCATCATCTAAAATCTTTTTGAATGCCTTAAGTGGAGCTGCCTTCACAACCTTTCCTAGTTGTACATTCTCATGAAAACGTTTTTCCTCACAATATGTTTACTTTTACTGCAAATCACTCTAAATCTGTGCCCTCTTGTTCTGGATCTATTTACGAACAGAAACAATTTCTTCTTGTCAGCTCTGTTCAGACCTCACATGATTTTGGAAAATTTCAATCAAATCTCCTCTTAGCTTTCTTCTCACCAAGGAGTCCCAACTGCTCCAATTTGTCTCCATACCTGGGGTTTCTCGTCCCTAGAGCCATTCTTACAAATATCTTCCAGTGTCTCCACAACGTTCATATCCTTCCTGAAGTATGGCACCCGGAACTGTATACGGTATCTAACTAGTATCTCATACAGGTTCTGTATGATATCTTTTCTCTCACACTCTTGCCAATGCAACAAACATGATTTTAACTGGCACCTTATCAACCAGCACTCTTGATAAACTGGCTAAAATATGGACCTCATTTACCCCAATCTACCATGATATGTGAGTATTTATGTTGTAAATAGAGTATAACATTGATATGTATACCCCATGCATTACATTTCTGTTACTTACTTTGTTGATGTCTTGAAGATTTGCTTGGCCATGTTTTACTGCAGTCATGCGTATATCTTGATTTTCTGGAATTTTTGATCAACCAGCACACTCCTGGTCTTATAGGAGCCTGTTAATGAAATGTTTGCTGTATTAACAAATTTTAGAATACCGCATACACTCTTAACTGCTTTTTACACATATCTTGTCACCTCAAATGGCTAAGGGACACTCATATTCAGGTCTCTCTGCTGTGACTATCTGATAGTGATAATTATAAAGTATTTATACCTGCCCCTGCTTCCATGTGTAAATCTTTTCTTTGGTTCCTAATTGACCCTACTCCTCCATTAATTATCCTTTTACTATTCATATGCCTGCAGAAGACTTTGGAATTCTCTGTATATTAGCTGCCAGTCTTTTCTCATATTCCCACTTTGCTTCTCTTATTTGCTTTTACACTTCTACTCTGAACATTTTGTATTTAGCCTGGTTCTGAATTGTACTTCCTACCTGACACCTGTCATAAGTACGAAATTGCCCTTGAGAAGTTAGTACCCGGGGTGAGCTGCCTTCTTGAACTGCAGCGATCCATGAGGGACAGGTACACCCACACAGCTGAGATTGAGACAGTTCCAAGACTTTGACTGTGCAAGTGAAGGAATGGTGTTACAGCATCAAGTCAGGATGGTTTGTGACTTGAAAGAGAACTTAAGAGGTCACTGCTTTCCTATGCATCTGCTGCCATTGTCTTTCTAAGTGTCAGCTGCATTGTCCTGGATGCTGTCGAATTCCTTGAGTATTGTTGGAACTGCACTCAGTCAGACAAATAGAGTATTCCATCACACTCCTGACTTGTGCTTTATTGATGGGGGCAGGCTTTGGGGGATTTAGGAGGAGAGTTACTGCAGTAAGATTAAGACCATTCTCTTGAGTGAACACTAACAGACCTCATTAAATATTACTATAAATAAGCAATGTTAAGAGAGGGCATCTTCTGGAACACCACCGGCTCAGGTTTCATTTCCATATGATCTGATGTCACAGTGAAGGAGCAAACAATCAGCTGCTTATATACAGACTCGGTAGTTATTGCTAAAGTAAAGGCACAGGTAAAACTCATTACTCCAAATCTAACCATCATTTCCCCAAGTTCTTTCACAGTGCATTAAACATTTAAATTCAACTATGAACATTTAAGCCTTCACTAATGCTCCCTGTAAACTGCACAGTGGTCCATGTGTTCAGTCTCTCTGATGTCCTGTGTAAAGTGATCTGCAAGGCACGCCTGTCACAGCACTGACTTCCAGTTCTGGAATTTTCTGCTACACATGGCCCCCAGACACCCAGGCAGTTAGTAAGAAAATTAGAGGGAATACCACGGTTATCTCTCAACTTCCCAATGAGCCTCAACCTCGTCAACAGACTTAGTTTAGTTTGCCTTGAACATTAATCTCCAACAATGTTCCCAGCTCTCTTGGAGATTATGTGTGCTCTATCTTGGCATTACTGTGGAAAAGGAGGAGAGATGGGGATTGGGACAACAGTTTCAAAGAATAACTGTATCTTGGGCTGTACAGCAGGGAAGATCAATCAGGGAAATCTTTTCTCCAAGGAGTCCCAACTTCTTCAATTTATCTTCATACCTGGAGTTCTCAGCCCATTCTCATAAGTATCTGCTGCAGTCTGTCCACTACATTCATTATCTTTCCTAATGAATGTCACCCACACTGAAGGTGCAAACAGCCAGCAAGTGAACTGTCATAACCCCTTAAAGAAGAAGACGACAAACTGACATTCTGTATTTATGTGCAAATGGGCAATTAAAAAACTACCAGGAGGAGAAATTTCCACAAAGATTCCCATTCCCAGTGATGGAGGAGCCCAGTGCATTAATGCAATAGACAAGGATGAACTGGTTGCACCCATCTTCAGTCAAGAAGACAGAATAGATGATTCATCTCCATTTCCTACTCAATTCACCCCTACCATAGATGCCAGTCTTCAGCCTGTTTGATTCACTACATATGATATAAAGAAACACCTCAGCACATTGGATATAACAAAGCTTGCAGAACCTGACAGTATTTCAGCTCTTGTATTGAAATCTGCAGCAGATGAATGGGAGAACCCAGTACCTATAAATTCCTCTCTCTCATACACTGTCAAGACTTGGGAATTATGTCGTCATTCCTAAACTGTTGAAATGCCAAAACTTTCCTCCCAACAACACTCTGATGTATCTTCAGAGCATGTATTGTAAAGGTTCAAGAAGAGTTCTCATGGTCACCTCCTCATGTGTAATTGGGGACGGTCAATATGTGCTGGCTTTGCCACCATATTCTATGAATGATTCTGCCAAATTCCTTGGAAGCTCCTAAGGGAACGTCAATTGACACTGAATCAAACTACTTGCAAAGCCAGTCAGCTTAAATTCATTAGTGTTCCATAGCTTTCGAGCAAACATTCAATTTTAAACCTTCCTTAAGAGATGTTATCAATATTCTTCCTTCTTGTGAAATCACCAAAAGTTATAAACCAAATATTACTCCCAGACGACCCTCAGCAACACATTTAAGGTATAAAACAATGTAGAAAGAAGCCACTGAAAAATACAGAGAGAGGTGTATAGTGAGGTGGCAGCTGCTTGATGCAATCCCTAACAAAGTCAGGGATAGAAGGGTAAGGAGGATTACAATGCTCCTGAGGAACTTGGGCCTGTTAAAGTGGACTGTGAAACAAAAACAGAAGAAAAGCATTTTTCTGCTTGTTTGTCTTTTAATGATTGGGCAATGTGCATAAAGAAATCAACACATGGAATGTTTATATAATGCAACAGTAGTAATATGAATTGCATCTCAATACACGATGCTTAAATAAAACAACTTAATATAATATAAACTAAGAGCTGACTGTAAATTCTGCAATCACACAAGCTACACTATATCACAGCAATTCTCTCCAGTCAACATGTAATTATAACTAAGGTGCAAAACAATTAAAGAATGAATTTTCAACTGCTATATTATCTCACTAATGACATTCTAAGATATATTTTCTCCTTCTTGCACCAGTTTTCAAAGTAATTTAATTTACCTGTTATCAGATATTTATTTCAACCACTTAGCAGAAAAATGTTCTTTGGTGGCAGAATGGAAAGGAAATAAAAGAAGAATATTTATTCAAGATTAGACTGGAATCCATTTGGGAGACAGAAAATCATGTAGTTAACATGAATATTTAATATTAAAATGCACACAAAGTCCTGCTTTTGTGGATTTTACTCCTTTTAGTGACCATAGAATTCAGTGATTTGCCAGCTATTTTCCCATTATCCACTCGGCACTATAGCCTGTGGTGGTAGAATAGGCATTCCTTTGGGAATTTCTCTTCCCTCAGGGAAGGTTGAAGATGGAGGGGAATTAGAAGAAAATAAGCACGGGAATGTGTGCTTGTATCTGACGGTAAATTTACCAACATAAAAATGTAGAACCACAGATCCATTTACGATACTTGGACTTGTCATAGATGATGCATCTTGTATCTATTCTTCATCGAGGCAGCCTTGGCTGACATCTTCCAGTGCAAAAAAAAATTTTTTGTAGCAGTTAAAATTTGAGGCTTGATCTCTCTCCCTGTGCACTAACAGAAATGTCAACAAATGAGCCATCGTATTTCAGCAGCTGATGGAAAAATGTGAATGCGGCCTGGCTGTTGGCTATATAGCGTAACTGGGAGGTAAACTAGCTGTGGCTGTGCAATGGGAGAGCAATGACAGAGCTGGTAATTTGTGACAGAGTCCAAAATGGACAAGCAGGAAGTATGAAGCAATGGCCTTAAATTTACAACATGACTAAAGGCTTCATGTTTCCATGCCGCTAAACATAAAAGAAAGATGCGCAACAAGGACCAAATTGTGACACATTGGCTCAACAGGCCATAGGATAAAAAATGGTCCATGAGATGATTTGTTGACAAGCGTAAAATCTGCAGAACAGGACTTATTTTGGGACATTGTGACTCCAGTCTACAAAGTTTCCAACTAAAATTGGATTTGACATATCTCAGGGGTCCACCTAAAACATCAATTAAGTATATACTAATCACAGGTCTAATCCTATTGATGGGCCCTTACCAGAAACTGGACTGCAGGCTTTGGGATATGGATGTAGTCAAGACTGCCAAACAAGGGAAGTTAAGAAGAACCTGATACTGTAGGACTGAGGATATTAGCAATTATCTGCCCATAGACATTTCTCTCTTCATTCAGCAACAAGGAAAGCAATGGGTCAGGACATTATGAATGATTGCAACCAATACAAGGATTTGCCTAGGCATTATTCTGCACCACTCTCCTGCTATCAAACCAACTGTGCCAATATTTGATGCTCAGTGCAGTTGAAAAATCACCAAGCATGAAAAGATTTGACAGACAAGGGCTGCATTTTGTAATCATGTTCAGCAGGTTAGATAACTTGCATGGCTGATAGAATAATCTGATTATCTCATTGGATTTTTTTATACCAAATGAATTGATCTAAAAATTAAACAGATCAAGCTTCAAATCATTTAGTAAGAATTGAAAGTGAAATTTCTGGTGCAAAGCATTTCAATGACAACATTTTATTCCGAGTTTCACTCCGTTTGTTATTAAGTGAAATTCGGTACAGTTACAAAGTGGTAAGTCAATAATGAATTGATTTTTGTGCTAGCTAATAACAGTGGTTATAAACTATAAATGTTAAGTGATTGTATTGTGGATATTATAACAAATTTCTTGTTCAGTACAAGAGCCTCTTCTAGTTAACTATTAAAAGGTTTTCCTCTACCAAAGAGAATGCAGGCCTTGTAGATGCCTCCACTTAGACCATAACAGCAGCAAACCTATCATATGGTCAGGTGCAGACTCTATTTGACTGCACCTACAGCAGAGGACAGGCAATAAGAAGTATGGACAGGGATGAGGGGAATGGGGACCAGTGGGGAAAATAGGAGGAGACTGGGACCAAAGTGTGAAGGGACAAAGTGAGGGGGAGAAGAATTGGGGGTAGGGAAGAGTGAGGAAGTCAGAGGGGTAAGAGTTGAGGGAGTTAGAAGAATGGGGCTGAAGGAGGAGAGCGAGTGGGGAAAAATTGTGTGGTGACCTAGGAATTAACTCAGGAGGTTGGAATTTACAACGGTAACCTATTTCTACTAAGTCAGTGAAGATAAAGAGATTAAATGTTCCACTTGAACTTGCATCTTCTCAACATCTGAATCATATTTAAATCTGCCATCATTTCTGTTTGCCAATCTGTGATGAAGAATCAGTTGAAGGTTCTTAAATGAACTCAAGTGTGATACACTGCTCTTTTCCTTTCACATTGCTTATACTTCCTTGCAAAGTTTGCTGATACTTACAGTCTGAACTCCATTCACTGATAAGAATAGAAAACATTCCTCCAAATACAGTTTGGTTGCAGGTTTCACAAAGTGTTGTGAGCTCATAGGTGATCTCAGGTCACCACACCAATGACCAATCCCTGGCACTGCCATTGTCATGTCTTAATCATAGCTGGTATATACTTTCCAGGACATCTGCCCGACAGTGAAATTGGAATAATCATTTTTCCATCATATGCCAGCAAGTCATCTACAACTATGAAAAGTTGTTGGTGCTCAAGCTATATGTTGGACTGAGGAGGACAAAGTCAAAAGTTGCAGGACACCAAGTTATAGCCCAACAAATGTATTTGAAATTACAAGCTTTCATATGCTGCCCCTTCGCCTGGTGAACTCTTCTCGCAACAAAGGAGCAGTGCTATGAAAGCTTGTGATTTCACATAAACCTTTTGGTTATGACCTGGTGTCATGTGACTTCTGACTTACGTTCATGACTAACACATTGAACTTTTGGTGTGGCCATCCTTCCACAAAATACCAAGAAATGATGACATATTCTAATTTGCTTCTCCACCCTTATTATAATGTGATGGAGCTGATTAAACTGGCTGGCCACCATCTCCCATCAACTCGATAATATAACTAGTTACAATAGATTCTATCCTCTATCTGGGTTCCGCAATGAGTCTAGGAAGCCCTCTGAAATCTTCTACCTGTTGTCCAATGACCAGTTACTCAGGAACTGAAATGTCTTTGACCCCAGTACTTCCCTGACTGTTGTTCCTTGAACAGTTGCAGTTTGACTATGACTAGTTTAACACCTTCCACCATTTAAAGAAGGCTGAGGTAAGGTCATGCATATGTGCCGAATTAAGAATTCAAAATTCTGAAATAGATGGCCTATGCTCCCCTATTTTACATCCCTTTTCGTTGGAGAGACTCTTGCCGCATACCTTTAATTTTAAATGGTATGCCTCCTGAACCAAGCAGTTGTGCAGTTGCTGTTGCAGTTTGTAAGCAATGTTACTTCATTCATGGCAACCCAGCTGATATTATGGTGACATTTGTTGTACATCAAACTTAAAATTAGTGAGGGGTTCATTAACATAAAAATGATCTTGCCAAAATTTGAACTCTGGATGATCCATTTTCCCTAGTAATACCAGTAGTTTTTCTTTTATTGTAGCTTGTTCTACCACGTGAACTATTTCATGTTTAACTTCTTATTTATCTGAAGTTAGTTCTACTTTGACACATCTTCTGGAAGTGACCTAGTGATTTCTGGAAAAAGCATTCTTTTTGACTAACTTGACACTACTTATACTTGTGAGGGTTTTTTTTTGCTCCATGTTGCTGACACTAATTGCAGTATCTGTCAAATAGCCTACATTCTGCATTGGTTTCTCATGTGGGTCTTTCAAGTTTTTATACCTTAAGAAATAAATAGATTTTGCTGATCTATATAATCTTCTCCATTTAGGATTGATCTGTGTTGTTTCTAGATTTCTGCTTTGCCCCTCATCTGACTGGCTGTTTCCAAAGTCAATTCTTCCTTTTGAATGTACTAAATCTAACAAAAATTCCCTTATCAGGAATTTCAACTACAATGAATTCTGACTTTCAAGCTCCATGGTCACTTTTCTTCACTAAACTGTTGAGATCATTAAAGATGCCATCTGTATTCCCTGAACTCTTCAATAAATATTGCTCTTTTCAGATTTTATTTTATGTAATGTTAGCATAACGGTCTAAAATTTGCAGAACTTCAATTATTTGTTGCTTCTCTTATGCCTTAGCAATTTATTCATCTTGTCAGCTGCAAACTTATTTGGATATAAATATTTATTTACTTGTTCAGCTTCTGATTTAGTATCCACTTTGAACACAATTCTGTACCTTAAGGAATATTTTCTCAAGGAATATGCAATTATGTGTTATACTTGGCTCTTTTCTGAAATTATATCCTCTTGGAAATTTTATTTCTGCTGGCATATATTCCTAATGTAATTATTCATTTGCCTCAAAGGCAGTTGACTTACAGAATAACTATGCTGCTGCTGTGTACTGGAAGCATTCCTCATGCTTATGTGATCAAATGGAAAATTCTACTTCATGCAAAAATTCATGTCTCTTGCGAGTAAATTGATGGTTCCCTTCTTTTGTGACTTCTCCAGCTGAATCCCATTAATTGTGGCCCCAATAGACAATACCCTTTTCCTCAATTGCTTTACTGAATGACTTCCATTACCTGTGTCTTCAGTAAATGATTCCGATTCTCTCAATGGCAAGACTGAATGAATCCAAGTTTTTTATATCACGATAAGATAAATCCTGTACTTTCACAGATTTCTTAAGATGATTTGTATGTTTGCAGTGCTCCTAAAAAATATTTATTTGTTTACTTTTTTTTTCCCTGGATGAATGCTGTTGTGAATAACTTTAAAACAATGCTTTCTAGCTTTCCCATGATTTGAAATAACGGATCCTCAGCTTTTTCCGCGGCCCCAACAATGTCCTAAACATTTTTCTTCCACGTGATCCTATCTGACTCTAATATCCCCCTTTATCACTTTAATTCTGGCTGTGCAACAAAGTCTGTGACCAGGTTTAAACTTAACTTTAATTTTTAAATTTAGTTTACTTCCGTATTCCTTGGCTTACCTACTGCAGTCAGTCCTCATGGTGCCCAATCATTATGGCAGTGACACTGGATTCAAACTCCAAGCACTTCACCTACTTCTAGTGATTATAACCTGTACCCATACTGTTTTTGCAGTTTTACCCTTGCCAAACAGGGATTTTAAACTTTACTCACACAAAGCCTCCAATGACTGTTTGCTCACTGATTGAACTCCAACATGGCAATACTCCCATACTCAACTGCCTGTATCTGCTTTGGAGTTACTAACACTCCAGTTCCAGGCAGTTGCTGATCATCTCTTACCAGGCCTGAAATATTTTTTGCAATTGATTGCAGACTCTGCCTTGAGGAATCTTGCCACAAATTGCTCTTCTGTTGGGTTCTTAAAAGCTAGAAGTCTTAACGCTGTGTCTGAAAATTCTTTCGACCTCCACCACTTGCTATCTAATTGCAAGATGAAATGATACCCATGCTGGTATCATGTGGCATGATGGATCTTCACAATAGCTCATCATAGTATTAAGTACAGCTGCCACCATCCTCTTTCCTGGTCGAATTCTCAATGCCAAGCTAGTCTAGAGTTCCAGAGGAAAAGAACTTTGTAATCTAATAAGAGGCTCTTGTCTTCAAAAAAATGCATTTTATTACATGGTAGTAAGGTGTACTGGTATATTAGACATTGTTACTAAAGGATCCTTGAAGTTAGATTTCACTGCTTTGAAGTCCAAAGCGGTTCTCCTGCCTGAGTTTGCAAGTCATCAGCTTGGTCAATGCTTACTGTACACCTTGGCACTGATCCTTTCAAACTCTTACACTCTTAAATGAAGAAATAAAATACTTTGGATTTCACTTCTGGATCAGTGCCTGAGTTTCTAACTCATATTGCCACCCACCTGTCAGAACACAGTTAGATTTAAGCTTAGAGATAATAGGAACTGCAGAGGCTGGAGAATCCAAGATAACAAGGTGTACAGCTGGATGAACACAGCAGGCCAAGCAGCATCTCAGGAGCAGGAAAGCTGACATTTCAAGCCTAGACCCTTCATCATTTCTGTTATTAAAAATCTTTTGGCTAGCATTTTAATATATATTCTATCATTTTCTTTTGTAATATTTTACATGTTAAAGGATCTGAATGATAATCTTCACATATACATTAATGTCCTGAAGCTTTATTGCTTGTTCTAACATAGGCAAGGAGAAATATGAACAAAATTATTTCTATTTTAATGTCCTTATCAGCCAATTAAATCATTGCAAAGACTTTTTTTCAAAAAATGCATCACAGTTGTAAAGATTTTAAACAGTTTGCTAATAGTTTCGATTAAGTTACCACTGAATAGTCACAGAGGCTAGTGGCCAAAATGGCCTTTTTAAACTTACAGTTCACCGATGTAGTTTTACTCATCTGAATAACTGTCTTACCCTAACCCTAACCTCATGCTCATTAACGTCCAGCATTTCTCATGATTCCTATAAATCAAATAACATTACAGGGTCCAAACCTGGCGTCAACATACACCGCCACCTGGTGGTTGAAACATATATCCTTTTAGTAATATAGGAAGCAGCATTTCAAACTTGGCTCCTTGTTTAATTAATAAAAATATCAATCCATTATTGTCCTGTCTGCCCCAAAACCTGCCCTATATTTCTAATGTTACTTTCTTTTACTATGATTCCTTGATCCTTCCTTGATTTGCCTTCATTCCTTTTGAATAATCATTTGGGAAACAAACAATCCAAACTCTTTTCTCTGTAACATGCATCTTTTTAAACCCCTTTCTCCCTATCTCTTCATTATTGCTTCTAACACCAAAGAGAAAGAGATTGTTCATCTCTTAAGATTATCTATGCAGCTGTGACATGCTACCTCTCCCACCTCTGCTTCCCTGACCATTGCTAACATATCACTCACTCAAAACCTGACCTTCAATCACTCAGCAGCATCTAGTCCCTGACAAAGCTGCACATTGTGTTAAGGACATGCTATAAATGCAACTTTCTGTTGCTGACTCAGACACATCATGTGTGACTGACTGTGTCTCAAGCAAACCATGTGGCCACAGCCAGTTAGCAATGACAACCTTCCTTCAAAGAAACATAATTTCTGAATTTGCATACAGATTATAGTATCATACAGACAATAGTAAGTTACAAATTGTCTTCTGTAACTCTAGTTCTAATTATCTGCTTTGCATGTAACATATTAAATTGTCATTCGACACTCGTTCCAGAACACTCATCATTGTACACTATAATTTTTATAGACGCTGATATTTGGAGTTATTGCAATAGCCTAATAGATAAAGACATTCTGTGGTATGGACCAAGCAATGCCATCAAACCAGCTCACTTTTTGATTATTATTCCGAATTCAAAGACTATGCTGAGTAAACTGACATAACTAAAACATCCAGTGGTTACTGGAAAATACTTCAATTCCCTGAAGATAGGGATTGAACACAATGAATAATCCTGGTGTTTAAGTAGACATTGGGCAGAATTTAATGCTCTGCCCTAGGGCAGGTATGGAAGTGTAGAAATATTTATGCAGCTATGTGGGATCCCACCACCTTCCTGCATCAGCCCCAGTGAAGCCCAGTGTCAGACAGGTTCTTGGTTCTTCCTACTTCACAGCCGATCGAACAGTCACCAACATTCACAGATAATAGAGATAATGGGAACTGCAGATGCTGGAGATTCCAAGATAATAAAATGTGAGGCTGGATGAACACAGCAGGCCCAGCAGCATCTCAGGAGCACAAAAGCTGACGTTTCGGGCCTAGACCCTTCATCAGAGAGGGGGATGGGGGGAGGGAGCTGGAATAAATAGGGAGAGAGGGGGAGGCGGACCGAAGATGGAGAGTAAAGAAGATAGGTGGAGAGAGTGTAGGTGGGGAGGTAGGGAGGGGATAGGTCAGTCCAGGGAAGACGGACAGGTCAAGGAGGTGGGATGAGGTTAGTAGGTAGCTGGGGGTGCGGCTTGGGGTGGGAGGAAGGGATGGGTGAGAGGAAGAACCGGTTAGGGAGGTAGAGACAGGTTGGACTGGTTTTGGGATGCAGTGGGTGGGGGGGAAGAGCTGGGCTGGTTGTGTGGTGCAGTGGGGGGAGGGGATGAACTGGGCTGGTTTAGGGATGCAGTGGGGGAAGGGGAGATTTTGAAACTGGTGAAGTCCACATTGATACCATAAGGCTGCAGGGTTCCCAGGCGGAATATGAGTTGCTGTTCCTGCAACCTTCGGGTGGCATCATTGTGGCAGTGCAGGAGGCCCATAATGGACATGTCATCAGGAGAATGGGAGGGGGAGTGGAAATGGTTTGCGACTGGGAGGTGCAGTTGTTTGTTGCGAACTGAGCGGAGGTGTTCTGCAAAGCGGTCCCCAAGCCTCCGCTTGGTTTCCCCAATGTAGAGGAAGCCGCACCGGGTACAGTGGATGCAGTATACCACATTGGCAGATGTGCAGGTGAACCTCTGCTTAATGTGGAATGTCATCTTGGGGCCTGGGATGGGGGTGAGGGAGGAGGTGTGGGGACAAGTGTAGCATTTCCTGCGGTTGCAGGGGAAGGTGCCGGGTGTGGTGGGGTTGGAGGGCAGTGTGGAGCGAACAAGGGAGTCACGGAGAGAGTGGTCTCTCCGGAAAGCAGACAGGGGAGGGGATGGAAAAATGTCTTGGGTGGTGGGGTCGGATTGTAAATGGCGGAAGTGTCGGAGGATAATGCGTTGTATCCGGAGGTTGGTAGGGTGGTGTGTGAGAACGAGGGGGATCCTCTTGGGGCGGTTGTGGCGGGGGCGGGGTGTGAGGGATGTGTCGCGGGAAATGCGGGAGACGCGGTCAAGGGCGTTCTCAATCACCGTGGGGGGAAAGTTGCGGTCCTTAAAGAACTTGGACATCTGGGATGTGCGGGAGTGGAATGTCTTATCGTGGGAGCAGATGCGGCGGAGGCGGAGGAATTGGGAATAGGGGATGGAATTTTTGCAGGAGGGTGGGTGGGAGGAGGTGTATTCTAGGTAGCTGTGGGAGTCGGTGGGCTTGAAATGGACATCAGTTACAAGCTGGTTGCCTGAGATGGAGACTGAGAGGTCCAGGAAGGTGAGGGATGTGCTGGAGATGGCCCAGCTGAACTGAAGGTTGGGGTGGAAGGTGTTGGTGAAGTGGATGAACTGTTCGAGCTCCTCTGGGGAGCAAGAGGCGGCGCCGATACAGTCATCAATGTACCGGAGGAAGAGGTGGGGTTTGGGGCCTGTGTAGGTGCGGAAGAGGGACTGTTCCACGTAACCTACAAAGAGGCAGGCATAGCTGGGGCCCATGCGGGTGCCCATGGCCACCCCCTTAGTCTGTAGGAAGTGGGAGGAGTCAAAAGAGAAGTTGTTGAGTGTGAGGACGAGTTCCGCTAGGCGGATGAGAGTGTCGGTGGAGGGGGCCTGGTCGGGCCTGCGGGACAGGAAGAAGCGGAGGGCCTTGAGGCCATCTCCATGCGGAATGCAGGTGTACAGGGACTGGACGTCCATGGTGAATATGAGGTGTTGGGGGCCAGGGAATTGGAAGTCCTGGAGGAGGTGGAGGGCGTGGGTGGTGTCACGGACATAGGTGGGGAGTTCCTGGACCAAAGAGGAGAAAATGGAGTCCAGATAGGTGGAGATGAGTTCGGTGGGGCAGGAGCAGGCTGAGACGATGGGTCGACCAGGGCAGGCAGGTTTGTGGATACTCACAGCCTTTTTGGGGGATGGGATTCTGCATTTCTACTGCATTCTCTGTGAAAGTGAGCACCCTGACTTCACGCTTTATATGGCTTTGCTCTAACTTTAAAATGACATTCTGTCATAACCATGGATCACCGATGATCCAATTGCGCTTTAATTAGAGTATGTTTCTTTTTCTTTAAATCAAAGAACTATTGCAAAAGTGAGTGCTGGTCTAAATGTAGTGACTGCCTTGAGAGAGAAGAGAGAGAGAGAGACTTTGAAATGTCATACCTCAAAAGGTGTCAAAGAAGGGCCACAGGGAGAAAACACACTATAACCTGAATGTGCACACTCCTGGAGTATCTCAGACTGCGAGCATAATGTTAAAAAAATAGTGAGAGGTCTGTTTGCATTTTCCCACTTTCAAGTGCACACAGGGTCTAGAAGTGAGTTTCAACCCTGGTCCATGCATGTTAGTGGCCTGATGTCTTGTTATGCGGATTAGTATGCTGTGAAGGTCACAGCTCGAAGGACATGTAAGCATCCAAGTATTTCTATTTTCAATTGTGGGATGTGAGCGTCACTGGCTGGCCAGCATTTATTGCTTGTCCCTAGTCGCCTTTAAGAAGGTTGTGGTAAGCTGCCTTCTTGAACTGCTGCAGTCCACCTGTGGGTTGATCTTTAATGCCTTCATGGAAGGAATTCCAAGATTTTGACCCAGCAACAGTGAAGGAATGGCAGTATATTTCCAAGTCAGGATGGTGAGTGGCTTGGAGGGGAATTTGAAGGTGGTGGTGTTCCTGTGTATCTGTTGCCCTTGTCCTTCAAGATGGAAGTGGTCATGGGTTTGGAAGGTGCTGTCTGAGGATCTTTGGTGATGTTCTGCAGTGCATCTTGGAGAAAGTACACTCTGCTGCTACTGAGGGAGGTGGTGGAGGGAGTGAATGCAAGCTGCTTTGTCCTGCATGGTGTCAAGCTTCTTGAGTGTTGTTGGAGCTTGCACCCATCCAGGCAAGTGGGGAGTGCTCCATCACACTCCTTACATGTGCCTTCTAGATGGCGGACAGGCTTTGGGGTCTCAGGAGGTGAGTTAATTGCCAGAACATTCCTCACCCCTCTTTTGCTCTTATAACCACTGTGTTTATGTGGCAAGTGCAGTTGAGTTTCTGGCTGGTGGTACCCTCAGGATGTTGATAGGGGGGATTTATTGATGGTCACACCATTGAATGTCAAGGCAGTAGTTAGATTGTCTCTTACTGGTGATGGTCATGGCCTGGCATTTGTGTGGCATGAATGTTACTTGCCACTTGTCAGCCCAAGCCTGGATTTTGTCCAAATCTTGTTGCATTTGAACATGAAGTGCTTCAGTATCTGAGGATTCGCGAATGGTGCTGAATATTGTGCAATCATCAGTGAACATCTTGACTTCTGACCCGATGATGGAGGGAAAGTCTTTGCAGGTAAAGCAAAGGCAAAAGACAGTCTCTCACTCTGAACAAAAGAATCAGGAGAAAAGAGTTTCAGTCAAATCCCAAAGCCAAGAATTTCACGATTGATTCTTCAACTGCGAATGTTAATACTACAGGAAATCTCCACCGTAACAGTCACAATATTCCGCTTAATGAACAATGCAGAGACAGATTTTTTATTTTTACATTTTTACTGAACTCGGATGTTTTGTCCAATCTGCATTTTTAGGCAGAATCTTACAGAGGCCTGTTAGTCTGGGCTATGGCATGAGAAGTGCAGTGTGGGAGACCTTTCCCAATGTCAGGAGCAGTGTGGGCATCAAGCTGAGATTCTGTCTAGGGAGCAATGAGATGACTATCAAAAGGGCCTAATGCTGGTTCTCAGGCTCATTTAATGCAGATCTTGCCTTATCAATATGCAGCTTCCTGAGTTACCACCACGTGAGGAAATTAAACACTGAGGGATCTAAGAAAATGTCTTGAGATTCCAGATCACTGCTTTCATACTTGAAACTCCATCTTGGAAACCCAGCAACAGTATCTTAAGGCACAGTCATGGGCAGTGACTGCATGTTCCTACATCCACACAGCTTGGCATCAAATAATTGCCCAATTTCATCATCAACATGGCATATCTCTGATCCACTTGAACCATGCTGCTGCACAGTCTGCTCCACCTCAAGGTGCACCAGCAATTATCTTCACAATGCTGTCACAAGGACATAGAGCACACAGGGACAATCACCCACATTGGACTAGGCTGCATCTCAATTCTGCTTGTTTGCTCTCATAGACCTCGCTCATCTTAAAGCTATCCAAATGCTCACAGCGTCCATTCCTTGCCATGCCTTGCTTTTTTGCACATTGCTCCCTCAACCAAAGCTACCAGACTCACTGTACTTCCATCCTACCTTGCTGTTTAACACAAACATAAAACTATGCATCTTGTCATGTTGGCAACAGTCCTTAAACAGGTCAACAGATACAGCCTTCAGTCAGGATGTTCCAGTACAGTAAGGCAGGGGCAGACTCCAATAGGGGCTTGGACGTGGTCAGTCAGCCATTTGGGATGGTCAGGATCCTCTCCTTGTCAAGGGTGAACAGCCAAATGTCAGATAACCCTCTATCCACCATGGTTCTTTCTGCCCTTTGGTAGGCTGTATTCTGGAATCAGAGAAAGGGAGATAAAATTAGATGGCATTGCTGTTGGTGCTGGTAGATATAGGGGAATGGTGGTGAGTGCATAGAAGGTGAAGAATCCATGCATGAATGGTGGTGTGTGGGTTTGTGAGAGGGGGAGGGTGAAAGCAAGTGAGGGAGGATGTTGCGCGTGATTCTGAGAGTGATAGAGCATGAGTTTGATGGGAAGCTGATATAGAGATCGAGTGAGTGTGAGGAAGCAGCGAGTTTATATGGCAAAACCAAGTTGTGCACATCCTAGATAATGGGAACTGCAGATGCTGGAAAATCCGAGATTACAAAGTGTGGAGCTGGATGAACACAGCAGGTCAAGCAGCATCTTAGGAGCATGAAAGGTGACGTTTTGGGAAGGGTCTAGGCCCGAAATGTTAGCTTTCATGCTCCTAAGATACTGCTTGATCAGCTGTGTTCATCCAGCTCTACACCTTGTTATCTCTGTGCATATCCTACCAGCAACTGTGGGTGGGAGAATCCGGCTAGTGGCATCAGAGAAGGGAGTGCCACATTGAATTGAGTTGAATTGACCTGAATTTGAATTGAATTGAATTGAATTGACCTGAATTTGAATTGAATTGAATTGAATTGAATTGAATTGGCTTTATTGTCACAAGTGCAGGGTAAGAAGTTACTGAGGTGACTTTGAGATGATCACACCAAGTAGCACTGTCCAAAAGAAACCTTCCGTGAAACCCAGTAAAAATGGATACATCCAAAAATCATAAAATTCAGCCTTAGTTGTTGCATTACTATTTCATCTTACATTTAGAAATTAATAAATTCACTTTTTTGTTCATTCCAGAAAGCTTCATTAAATTGAGTCCTATCAAAATATTAATTGAGTATGAGGGAAAGGTATCCACAAGGGAAGGGGGTCACATTCTTTGACTAACTGAGGGGCAGAGTTCACCCCTTCATTTGGGAACTTAAAGGTTTGAAGTGTCCTTTCTGGAACCATAACAAATTGGGGAACCTGCCAAGGTACCTGGTCATAACAGTCTCCATGTTCTGTCTTCACCACGCAAAGGAAATTGTTTCTTTGTATCCACCCTTCAAATCCTGGACAGGCTGCCAGTCTCCAGGCCTTAACATCTTTCTCAGGATAATAAAATTGGCTTGCCTTCAAAGGCATGCTTATCCTAGATGCTTGGTCTCGTCAGATTCTCTATACAGTAAGAAGTTCAAGCACAAGGCTCAGAACCAGCTTTTTCAGGTACAGATGCCCCAGCTGTGTAGCACATGGCTATATTACGCGAAATCTTTCTTGAACATTAGCACTATGGATAACATTGGACTCTGGTGTGCCATATTCACACTCAGTGCCTCATTCATGAAAGTAAGGAAAGCTCCAAACACCTTTGCATGTCTGATCTTGACTGCTACTCATGACATCCTGGCAGTAGTATCTTCTTCTTGAGGATATGCATGGTGCAAAACTCAGGATAATTGGAAAACATTCCACCAGAAACAAGTCTGTGAGAATAGCACTTCAGAAGCACTTGTATCATGCAACAGAAATTGCTGCTTGTTTTGTTTTATGTAACATTCATGAGTTGAATGTAATATAATCTGTGTAACTGTGTGAAAGGCTTTTATAATAAAGATTTGAAACAGAAAATTGGGCTGTGATGGGTATTCAAGTGCTAATATAGTTTAGCTTGAATTGTAAAGACAACAAAAAGCAAACTTTTCTCCAATACACTGTTTTGGATTTCATTAGCCTATTATTTACAGACCGGCATAAGTGTTAGTGGAATTGAGGATATCAGCTCTCAAATATAACCTTCTTTTATTTACAGGCTGGAGTCTCCAACACGTTCTTTGTGCATGGACGCACCAAAAGGAGTTCAGATCAAAGCGAGAGCTGGAAACGTTGAAGCTTCTTCTCAGAGGGACATTGTTTTTCATACAAGTGAAGGAACGGTGAGTCCAGATAAAATTCACAGTGGTATATCTAGCACTGCTCGGGGTATCCCTGCAAAAGAATGAAGTTTGAAATGTTTTCAAAATGACACTGGGTTTCTATTGTAGAATCAGGTTAGGAAGCAATCAATTAGCACAAATGTGAATTTTGTTTTTACGTCAGGGAAGAAATTTTAGCTTTAAATGATGGTTATGCATCTGCACTACAAAAGCGTTTTCAGTTTCATTCTGTTAACCTTGTTTGAAAGGCCGATCTGTATCTAATAATATTCTAGCGCCTGTTTGAACTTTCTGTCTGGGAGACATGTTTACGAGGCCTCTATTTAGGGAAGCACACATCTCTGAGATTTGAGCCTTTGAGGTGAATTCTCTGGAACTCCATTACCCATTTTCACCTCTGCCAAATCCCATTTTCACCTCTGACTCTTCTGGGATCCTGAAAGTTATGAATTATGGAGGGCCTCACATATAAAAAAACTACAAGAGAAGATCAGAGAGTAGTTTGTGTCAGCTGAGATTGCTGAATATTTTCCTGCACTTACAAAGGAGTCCTGGTCTTCCAGGATGCAACAGTCATCTCTGTCCATTCAAAATTCAAACTGGGTTTCAAGCCCACCTGTCCCAAAATAGGCATCTCTGCTGCCAGAGGGATAGAACACTGAGGTTAATGGAATAGTTGGGAAGATGTGGTGTGGTCAGCTAAGCTTTCTTGGGAATTAGAGGTTCATGGCCACTCTCCTTAAAGGAAAGACCATCACAGAGAAGCAGATTGGGTATAGGAGCCCACATCAGCAGCACATTGGAAGGCCATTTGACAATGTTGTGTTTCAGCATGGAGAAAGTAATAACTGCAGAAACATCCCAAAAAGCATTTTTTTGCTTCCATGCAGGCCTCAGGTGACACATTGCAGAGACTGGTGTTCTTAGAGCAGGGTGTCTGAGCACTGAGCCTTTGAGTTGATTTGTTTGGTGCTTTGTTTCCTATTGCAAAATTCCTCATTCACCTCTGACTCTTCTACAATTGTAGAGCCGCTAGAGATGAATACGGATTGCATGGTTGCTTGGCTAGGATCTTGACAAAATGTACCACTGACATCAGCTAGGGCTGTAGAAGATAGATTCCTCTCCATCTGCATGAAGGCCGCTGGAAGTGTAGACATCCTTCACGTACAGGTATTTTTGTGTGGCCTTGTGCTTCTGCTCAAAACAAGTTGCACATAAATGACGCCTTTTCCTGTTGATGTACATTCGGGCATCAATGAGGGAAGGACATGTGTGCCATCTATGATTCCTTAGGCCTCAAAGAATCCGGCCAATTAGTGAAATATCAGCACTCTACCGTGTTGATGCAAGAAGCTGACAAAATTTCTGATTGCTACAACCAACATGTTGGCAATTTGCTCAGTGCATCAATGATGAGCTCTTTGATCAATAAAACTAATGTCCCATGTGATGGCCTCAGATGATTCCACACAAGTGAAATGTGGTGAATTTAATAGTTTCTGCTTTATGGTGAGCCTGGGCTGCAGGTCCATGTGCAGCATGTGCTTTACCTAAGTCATATCCTGCTTTATAAATTGTAGCCTCTGCTGCTATTGCTTCCCAATGAAATGCAAGTCACTTGTAAATTCTGGCATTGGCAGATATGTCTGCTGCTCTCACTAGACTGTTTGTGCTCTGTCTTTCTGTTTATTTCAAAGAATCTACACAAATGTGGAATCCCTAAAACAAATCCAAAATAATCTATTTGGTAAAGGATGAGTTAATCACAGTCCCAAAACAATAGTATCTGGGTAGCTGATAAAGTGAGATAACAAGGTGTAGAGCTGGATGAACACAGCAGGCCAAGCAGCATCAGAGGAGCAGGAAAGCTGACGTTTTGGGCCTAGGCCCTTCTTGGCCCAGGCCCAAAACGTTAGCCTTCCTGCTCCTCTGATGCTGCTTGGCCTGCTGTGTTCATCATCCAGCTCGACACCTTGTTATCTCAGATTCTTCAGCATCTGCAATTCCTACTATAGCTGATAAAGTGACCATTCACCAAGGGAACACAACACAGTCATAATAGTCATCAGGTTTTAACAGGAAATTTGTAAACTCATCCCCTTTAAACTTGCAGAGTAATGACATAAAATTACTTCAAGCTAGTGTACTGTATTCCTTGAGTAATTTGTCGTGGTGTGAATCGGACCTGGCAAAAATGAGGTGGCAGCAACAGAAAGTAAATGTATTATCTCATTGCCCTGAATCCACCCAAACTTCCCTCATTCTGGCAGAAATTATCACAGAAAATTGCTTGGCATCAAAGGAGGCAGGCGTCAGTTACATCAGACTCTCACCTGATTTCCTGTTACCACCTGCATTGGAACAGGAGGAGATCGAGACTTTCCTGTCCAAATGCACTTGTGAAGCAGAATAATAGGTGAGTGAAGGAGGTGGTTGGGTATTGAGCAGTGTGTAAAGTTGATACCTATGTTGGTACAATATAGCAGTCTGATGCTTCCTGACTTTGACTAATTGTGTAAGATCGTTAAATGTTTTGTGGCACTACATCCTTATCCTTGGGAATTCAATGCTGATATTGACATTGATGATGGTTTACTCTTGCTTCCGTCTCTGTCTCAGTCACACCTGAGATCCTTGGAGCATGGACTGTGCCATGTTCTGACATTAGTCAGTGTTCTTCATGCTCAGATACACTCCACCAGCTATTTCCATCACCAGCTCCAGGACAGTGTACTTACCTTTTAGTATAGACCAGACTTAAAGTGGTAAGTAAGAAATAAAAACAGGAATGGACAACTTGAACCTGCTTTGCCATTCAAAAATTCATGACTGATCTGATTGTAATCTTAATTCCACTTTCTTTCCTGATTCCCATAACCTTTGACTCTTTTGTTCAATCGAAAATCTGTCCAGATGCATCCTGAATATGCTGAATGACCCAACTTTTAATGTTCATTTCAAACATCAATGACATTTTGACAGTAGGTACTTGCCCATGAGTGGAAGCACTTTCATCATCTGCCTTGTCAAGCCCCTTAGAATCTTACATATTTCAAATAGGTATCCCCCAATTCTTCTAATGAACATCAGCCAAATCTGGTGAGCCTTACATCATAAACACACCCTTTATCCCAGAAATCAGCCTGGTCAACCTTCAAACTACCTCCAATGAAAATATATTGTTCCTTTCCTAAGTACCAGCTTTACACTAACTTGGAGCCACTTGTGCACTTTAAGAACAAGCTACATGCTGCAATCCTGGTACAGGCAGGTAGCATGACGTTTCCAAGCCGCCCATAGCAGAAAGAATGGGTACAGATCAATCACCCATCCTGATCCTTGCTCCTGCTTTTCAGGGATCATCCATATTTTGCCCTCTCTATACAAGTCCCTGAAGGTTAACATGGATGTACAACAAGCCAGTAGGAAATGGAATAGCTAATGGAATGTTAGCCATGATTGCAGGGGGATTTGAGTACAGGAATAATGATGACTTACTTCAGTTGTATATTAGCACTGCTAGACTGCACCTAGAGTATTGTTGGTCTGCTTACCTCAGGGAAGATATTGCCATGGAGGGAATGCAATGGCGACTTGTTCCCAGTTGGTTGGACTGTCCCTTGAAGAGAAATTGGGCAAATCGGGTCTGTATTCTCCTCGAAGAATAAGTAGTGATCTCATTGAAACCTAGAAAATCCTTAAAGGGATTGACAGGGTAGATGCAGATAAGATATTCCTCCTAGTTGGGGAGTTTGTACCCTGGTGGCACAGTTTTAAAATATAGGAAATTATTTTACTCGAGTGTTTTGCAAGTTTGGAATTCACTATCACACTGGGCTGTGGAATCTTTGACTATGGTTAGATCAGAGATGAATAGATTTCTGATTACAAATGGTGTACAGCGTTTATGGGAATGGGTGAAGTGTTTAGCAGCCATTGAATTGTGGGGCAGACTTGATGGGTTGAAGAGCTACTCCTCTTCCTATATTCTTACAGACTGAAATATGTAATTCAGCATAGTTAATTGGACTTTACTTTTTTTTCAACAGGTAATGTTAGATGCTGAGACTGTGAAACTACCCAAGTTGCCTCATGGGGCTCAGGGGGGATCTGGAAATCCTCAGGGACTTTATGAAGTTTGTGTCTGTCCAGATGGAAAGCTGTACCTGTCTGTCGCAGGAGTGGGATCTACCTGCCAGGAATACAGCCGAGTGTGCCAGTGAGCATCTTGGTGTCTCCTCAGATCTTCTGAGAACTTGACATTTGATCCAGCAATTTTGAAAACGTTTGAATTTTTTCAGTAAATGCAGCTGTAAGTATCAGTGCCATATAATCATTTTTTAAGTAAGTGGTAAAAGATTTCCCTGCGCCAATACATCTAATCTGTGACATTAAACAGAAATCCCTATTGCCCCAGAAAAAAACCGAAAATAGTCAATTTACAAATGGACAACAAGAGCACAATTCAAACTCTAATTTCAAATAATGGAAGCAGAAGTCTAACTTGGGCTGATTTTCCATTGTTGCACATACAGCATTGCTAAACACTCCACGTATTGGACTGCAACATGATGTACCATAAACAGTTACATCAGACGATCCTCTGATTATTGAACATTTTTATAGGAAAGCTATATGGACTCAGAATTATAAATCGACATTTTCTATCAGTGCATCAAACTAACTACGTCATCATCCAAATTGTAAGCCAACATCTGAGATTCATTTTTTTAACAATTAAAATACATTGTATTAATTCAATTTTGATACACTTACAGTGGGGACTTGGTTGATTTTGACCGGTGTCCGTTTGATCTCTATGCAATAACATTTATTTTCCTGCAATAACACTTGAACCACAAGAGCTGTGCTTTTTGTACAAAACTACAATGTGGAATAAAGTACCCAAAGCTTTACCATCTATATGTAAACCACAGTATTAAAGTTGCAGTACCCTTTCTTAGTCTTTTTATAAAGCTGTGTTGAAATGTATAAAATAAAATTACACAATCCCGACTTGCATTTGGTGATTTTTCGATGCCTATTACTTAGTAACAAGTTATATTTCATTGCTCTAGAAATACATTAGCCATGAGGTGACTAGAGGGTCATTAACAGCAGGCACGGATTTAAGATAATTGACAAAAGAAGAGAGGCAACACAATTGTTTTCTCGTGTGACAAGTGGTCATTATGTGAATTTCAATGCCTGCAAGGGTAGGGGAAGCAGGTACAATTAGAAGCTCCAAATAAAGTCAAATACATAAGGCTGGATTTTCATCCAAGAGATTTATAGTGGAGTGGGCGTTGAAACTCGGTGTGCCTTTTTCAGGATTCTTATTCCAAGAGGTTTGGAGCTGGGTCTGCACCCCAGAAACAGTGAAGAGGCAATCACAGGCCCAGTGCTTAGATGGCCTGTTTAAAAGTCCCATCTCACTGTTCTCAGACTTCATCCCATTACTTTTATTTAATATTAAGCCACCTGGGTCTCACCCTTAACACACAACTCACCATGTTCTCCCTCCACCGCACCCCCTCCAACACACCCCCAAAAACATTCCAACTTCTCATATTGAGAGCACGGGGGATGCCATTCAGCCCATCATGTCCCCACCAATCAACAATGATCTGTATACACTAATCCCAAATTCAAGGTTTTAGCACATATCCCTGAAGACTACTGCAACATAAGTGAATTTCTAAATACTGCTCAACTGTTATGAGAGTTTCTGACTCAACTATCTTTTCAGGCAGTGAGTTCCAGACTCCTATATCTTCTGAGTGAAAATATTTCTCCTCAACTCCCTTCTTAGTCTTACATCTCTTACCTTAAATCTCTATGTCCCCAAATATTTAGCCCTGTCTTAATGAAAAAAGTGCTTTCCAATCCATCCCATCTTTGCCCTACATAACCTTATACAGCTCACAAGTTCCACTCTCAACCTCTGCTGTTCCAAAGAAAATAAACCTCATCTATCCAATTCTTCCTCATTGCTCCGACCCTGCTGCCAGCAGCATCCCAAGTAAATCTTCTCTGCACCTTCTGTAGAGCAATCACATTCTTCCTAAAGACTGTTGGCCAGAGCTGCACACACAACTCCTGTTGTGGAATAACTAGCTGGAGTCCCAATATCACCTTGCTCTGTATTCTATGCCTTGGCTCATAAAGGCAGGTATCCGATATGCCTGCTCAATGACCTTATCTACCTGTCCTGCTGCCTGCAGCTATCTATGAATATACAAACCAAGGTTCCTTTTATCTTCAATATTTGTCAGAGTCCTACAATTCATAACGTTGTCTTGTTAGCCCTCCCTAAATGCACTACCTCATACTTTTCCAAGTTGAATTCCATTTTCCCAATGCTCTTCCCACCTGACCAGGCCATTGATATCTTCCAGAGATTTACAGCTCACTGTTTCTCACCCCGTCAATTTTGTGTCATCTGTGAACCTTTTGATCATACCCCCTACATTTAAGTTCAAATCATTAACATATACCACAGAGAGCAAGGGACCCTGGCACTGAGCCCTGCAATACCCCACTGGAAACGTCCTTCTTCCATCACCATCCACTTCCTGCCATTCAGCTAATTTTAAATCCAGTATGTCACTTTCCCTTGCAGCCTGTGGGCTCTCACTCGCTTGGCCAGTCTGCCATGAGGGGCCTGATTAAAAGCCTTGATAAAAATTTGTCAAACATCAATTTTTCTCACAAATCCATGCTGACTATCCCTGATTAATCCACGTGTCTCCAGATAGAGATATATTCTGTCCCTGAGAATTCTTTCTAATAATATCCCCATCAGTGAGAATAGCCTGACTGGCCTGTAATTTCCTGGCCTATGCCTTCGTTCCTTGTTTTAATAATGGATAGCATGAGCAGTCGTTCAGTCTTCAGCCACCTTACCTCAAACTGGCTGTCAGGGATCCTGAATTCTGCTTTCTTTCCCTCAACAAACTACAATCTATCTCATCCAAGCCACTCGATTCTTCGATTTTTAAGGCTGCTTAACTGGCTATTGCTTCCTGTGTCTCTGTTAAAGTTATCTAATACTTCACAGTCCTCTACGCTGATATCTATGTCTGCATTGTCCTTTTCCATTGTGAAGACCAGTGCAAAGTTTTCAATGAGGACTGTGCATATATCTTCCAGGTCCACACATCACATCTATGGTGGCTCATGGATCTTTCACAAGTCATTCTGTTGCTTGATTTTGTTTGCATAAAACCCTTTGGGTTTTTTTTATACTAATTAAAGATTACTTTTCTGATGTCAAGACAAAAATGTGCAATTTTTCTCTTATACCTGATTTCTATGCATTTCTCTGCAGCTTGCCCTTCTCTCCTCCTCCCCAAAGAATCCAGATAACACCAATGCCAGTATGGAAGTCAGTGTGGTTATCTGATGCCACAGCTCACTGCTTGCTTCCCTGGGCCTTTATCCAGCTCCGCCCTGATCATTTCTCTGCATGTCCCATGCGTTTTTCAATCGTACATCCTAGCAAAGAGGCATCACTAAGCCACCAGCCTCACCTTATCAACATGAGAATGGTCCCAGGAATGAGAAGCTAATGAATTGTAGGACTCTGACAAATATTGAAGATAAAAGGGAACGTTTGAGGACTCTGGCTCTACACTTATTGGAGTTTAGAAGGATGAGGGGGGGAGTCTAATTGAAACTTACAGAATACTGAACGGCCTGGACAGAGTGGAAGTTGGGAAGATGCTTCTATGGGTAGGAGAGAATAGGACCCGAGGGCACAGCCTTAGAGTAAAGGGAAACCCTTTTGGAATGGAGATAAAGAAAAACTTCTTCAGCCAGAGAGGGGCAAATTTATGGAAATCACTGCCACGGAAGGCTGTGGAGGCCAGGTCACTGAGTACATTTAAGACTGAGATAGGTTCTTGATTACCCAGGGGATCAAGGGTTACGGGGAGAAGGCAGGAGAATGGGGTTGAGGAACTTATCAGCCATGATTGAATGGCAGAGCAGACTCGATGGGCTGAGTGGCCTAATTTCTGCTCCTATGTCTTATGGTCTTATGGGTGCTCAACTCCAGGATCAGATGGAATTGGCAAGATTGGCCAGCTCACTCACCGCGTCAGCCCTTATGAACTTTGCATAGTTGCTCATGGCTACTTACGCCTTGTATGCTTCTAGCAAGTCATTTTCCTCATAGAGACAAGTATATCTCATACATCTACACAGTTTCTTCCCTTTCAGCTCACTTTGAGGCTCACAGCATCTCTAACTTGCATTGCCTTTTAGTGCTCAATGAGAATTTACAGGCTCTCAGCACCTCTGGCTTGGCTGTGGTTTCAATGCAGACAGACAAGCAAACTGCTTGACATATCTGCTGATATAGCAAACACAGTTCAACCAAATTGCCATGTCTGAAAGTCACAGAGGTCAATTTCTTAGTGGGATGAAAGGAGACGCCATCATTCAGAGGGTACTGCCAGAGTTAATTAAGGGGCTTATCTGATTTCAATACAAGGAGTTGGCCATAATCAATCAGTCAGCCATTAAGTCCTAGTATTGTGGGGATCATTGTCTTTCCTGTCTGGGATTGGTCACAGTCAGTCCTGCAGGCCAACCCTAACCAAATGAGGGATTACCAGGAGGTCACTCAGGGTAATATACAGACACCAGCCTGAGTAAGGGCCATTAATTGCTTTGGCTGCCTCACCAGCCATCCTGGAGATTGATCAAGGGTCAGTCCTGGGGGCTTGGGTCATTGTGGTCAGTGATTATAGCAGGAGGCAGTCCACAGAGTGCAAGATAATGGGGAAAAATCAAGTCTAGCTGTGGGCTGTGTTACGTTGTGATGCCAAAGGAATAATGACAATGATTAAGGCCAATTCCAAATATAAAGGTGACATCTGCTACAGCAGAGGGAACATGTGGTACAGTGGAGATAATAAAATGTGAGGCTGGATGAACACAGCAGGCCAAGCAGCATCTCAGGAGCACGGCCTGCTGTGTTCATCCAGCCTCACATTTTATTATCTTGGAATCTCCAGCATCTGCAGTTCCCATTATCTCTGGTACAGTGGAGGGTGTGTTTTCACAAGGCACTACCCATTCTAGCTTCAATGGGAGGAGAGTGGATTGCTATTGTGGGGATGGTAGTGCAGCAAGCCATGGGCTGAGTCAGAAAAATTAGGAATTTTCACAAATGACAGGGTTGGATGGGAATGTGTGAAGCGTGAAAACTGATAGTGTTAACACTAGCAACAAAGCTGGGGTGGAGAGATACTCCTGATTTTCAGGTGGGGCCTAGAGCTCACTAAGAGGAGTATAAACTGGACAACATACCATCTTCGACCAAATCTCAACTGCACAATAAGGAAAAGAACTGGCTGCCAACATATTCACAGTAAGTGTAGTAAGATTGTTTTCAGTCTGTGGGCGTGGGTTAACATGTTAGCAATTTAAGATCGGGGCAATTACCTTCATTGGGCATCAATACATTTAAAGATGCCACACCTCTGCCATCAAACTGCATTTCATGTGCAACTCCTACATTGACCAGGAATGCACAATACAAATATTAGCTTCAAGCTATCATAACCATTCAACAACATAATTTGTGTCATCTCTGTGAAGCCAATGTGATTACAAATGAACACAAAAATGTCGCTTGCATTCGCCAATGTGCAAATCCATTCCAGAGGTTTTACCATGGCACAATGTGTCAGAGCTGCTGTCTTTGCACATTGAACTGTAAGAACATGATCTGTAATGGTAAGTGGTGCATTTTCTGAGTACTTTGGGGTGGTAGCTGGGTAAACAGGGGTGTAGTCCTGCCATGCTTATAACTTCCCAATATTGTTCAGTGAAATTGCTTCTTTTACGTTACCATCTCATTCAGGGGTCCATGTCGAGATATTCCATTGCCCTCCTTTTAGGATACCTCCACACCATTGCATATTGAAGATTTAGATGAAGCTTTGTTTCTGTTTGCTGTCACTGCTGAGGAATTGTATCGCAGAAAAGCAATTCTGATATTCCCCCAATACTATTAGGACCATCCCACATTGTTGATAATATTTTTGAAATCTTCTAACCTTTGCTCCAGTTTAACAAGTGTCTCTGACAAGACTGCCTGCTATTTCTGTGCCTGTCTGTGCATTTGCGCAAAGTTCTTATTGGCCAACACCATGGGGTGTTCTGCTGCTTACACCTGAACAAGTATCTGGTCCCTGGCAGTCCTGTAAGTGGTGGGGACCTGTGGTATTTCTTCCTCAGCCATAGCGCAGAGACATATCAGTGATGTGCTCACCAAATTATGTTCCCAAATTAAAGCTAGAAAGAGAACACACCGACGAGAAAGTGGCGGGGCTGGTGGAGAATGTGGGAGACAGCCAGTGCATCTTCAAGGATCAATAAGCTCCTCCTTAAAGGTGGAGTAGGAGACGGCCTCTTTGGGCAAAGATTATATGGGGGTTGCTACTGCCTGCGATACAGAGGCTTTTATTTGTGTAATGTGAGTAAAAATTAACAGTGGTGGGACTGGGAGAACAGCTCAAGACAGCAGAATGAAGCACTCTGCATTGGCTGAACATGGGACTTTCAGAATCGCTGTATAAGTAGTCTTGACTCCCTCCTGCTATCTCTAGGATCTTCTCTTCACGGGGACCAAAGCCAAATATCACCCCTAACTCATCCTTACTTTCTCAACATGCTTGTGTGTCAGCTTCTCCTACAATGAGACAAGAGGGATTGGGTGAGATGAAAATGAATGGATTAATGTCCATAGTGATGCAAAAGCAGGAGATAGTGAAGTATCCCTAGTGAGTGAGTAGAAATTGCAGCGTACAGAACGCATCAGCAGTTTGGGAACATGAGGTTGGTTATAAACATTGACGGAAAATGCTGCATGCCACAGTGAGAGTTGGTGATCATTCATTTTGGGGGCCTTACTGTGCAGGGGCAGAATTAAAGTAGGTGTAAAGTAGCAGTCATATGATGGTGACACTGAACCTTAGAGTGCAGAAGACCTCCTTTTGCGCTCCTGGACACTTTGTTCTATCTAAGAAATGACTGACTTAGGCAGTTATATAGGTCCATGATGGACGGATCTGGATATGTTTCCTCCTTTGCCGATCTACAGGATAACTATTATATTCGTTTATGGAATGTAGACATCACTGAATGGCTAGCGTTTATTGCCTGTCCCTCGTTGCCCCTGAGAAGAGACTATACTTGTTCCTTGTTCACAGATTGGTATTAGATAGAGGCAATCTCCTGCTTTTATCCCCCATATCCTTGTGTATTATTTCTAGCAAATAATCAGCCAATTCTTCTTGAATTTCTCAACGGAGCCTACCTACACTACATTTCTAGGCAGTGCATTTCATACCTGAACAAATCACTGTGTGAAAGCATTTCTTTTCTCACATCACCCTTCTTTCATAAATCACTTTAAGTCAATGCCAAGATAATAAAATGTGAGGCTGGACGAACACAGCAGGCCAAGCAGCATCTCAGGAGCACAAAAGCTGACGTTTCGGGCCTAGACCCTTCATCAGAGAGGGGGATGGGGGGAGGGAACTGGAATAAATAGGGAGAGAGGGGGAGGCGGACCGAAGATGGAGAGTAAAGAAGATAGGTGGAGAGAGTGTAGGTGGGGAGGTAGGGAGGGGATAGGTCAGTCCAGGGAAGACGGACAGGTCAAGGAGGTGTGCATTCCGCATGGAGATGGCCTCAAGGCCCTCCGCTTCTTCCTGTCCCGCAGGCCCGACCAGTCCCCCTCCACCGACACTCTCATCCGCCTAGCTGAACTCGTCCTCACACTCAACAACTTCTCTTTTGACTCCTCCCACTTCCTACAGACTAAGGGGGTGGCCATGGGCACCCGCATGGGCCCCAGCTATGCCTGCCTCTTTGTAGGTTACGTGGAACAGTCCCTCTTCCGCACCTACACAGGCCCCAAACCCCACCTCTTCCTCCGGTACATTGATGACTGTATCGGCGCCGCCTCTTGCTCCCCAGAGGAGCTCGAACAGTTCATCCACTTCACCAACACCTTCCACCGCAACCTTCAGTTCAGCTGGGCCATCTCCAGCACATCCCTCACCTTCCTGGACCTCTCAGTCTCCATCTCAGGCAACCAGCTTGTAACTGATGTCCATTTCAAGCCCACCGACTCCCACAGCTACCTAGAATACACCTCCTCCCACCCACCCTCCTGCAAAAATTCCATCCCCTATTCCCAATTCCTCCGCCTCCGCCGCAACTGCTCCCACGACAAGACATTCCACTCCCGCACATCCCAGATGTCCAAGTTCTTTAAGGACCGCAACTTTCCCCCCACGGTGATCGAGAACGCCCTTGACCGCGTCTCCCGCATTTCCCGCGACACATCCCTCACACCCCGCCCCCGCCACAACCGCCCCAAGAGGATCCCCCTCGTTCTCACACACCACCCTACCAACCTCCGGATACAACGCATTATCCTCCGACACTTCCGCCATTTACAATCCGACCCCACCACCCAAGACATTTTTCCATCCCCTCCCCTGTCTGCTTTCCGGAGAGACCACTCTCTCCGTGACTCCCTTGTTCGCTCCACACTGCCCTCCAACCCCACCACACCCGGCACCTTCCCCTGCAACCGCAGGAAATGCTACACTTGTCCCCACACCTCCTCCCTCACCCCCATCCCAAGCCCCAAGATGACATTCCACATCAAGCAGAGGTTCACCTGCACATCTGCCAATGTGGTATACTGCATCCACTGTACCCGGTGCGGCTTCCTCTACATTGGGGAAACCAAGCGGAGGCTTGGGGACCGCTTTGCAGAACACCTCCGCTCAGTTCGCAAAAAACAACTGCACCTCCCAGTCGCAAACCATTTCCACTCCCCCTCCCATTCTCTTGATGACATGTCCATCATGGGCCTCCTGCACTGCCACAATGATGCCACCCGAAGGTTGCAGGAACAGCAACTCATATTCCGCCTGGGAACCCTGCAGCCGTATGGTATCAATGTGGACTTCACCAGTTTCAAAATCTCCCCTTCCCCTACTGCATCCCTCAACCAGCCCAGTTCGTCCCCTCCCCCCACTGCACCTCACAACCAGCCCAGCTCTTCCCCCCCACCCACTGCATCCCAAAACCAGTCCAACCTGTCTCTGCCTCCCTAACCGGTTCTTCCTCTCACCCATCCCTTCCTCCCACCCCAAGCCGCACCCCCCGCTACCTACTAACCTCATCCCACCTCCTTGACCTGTCCGTCTTCCCTGGACTGACCTATCCCCTCCCTACCTCCCCACCTACACTCTCTCCACCTATCTTCTTTACTCTCCATCTTCGGTCCGCCTCCCCCTCTCTCCCTATTTATTCCAGTTCCCTCCCCCCATCCCCCTCTCTGATGAAGGGTCTAGGCCCGAAACGTCAGCTTTTGTGCTCCTGAGATGCTGCTTGGCCTGCTGTGTTCGTCCAGCCTCACATTTTATTATCTTGGAATCTCCAGCATCTGCAGTTCCCATTATCTTTAAGTCAATGCCATCTCATTCTTGTTCCTTTTATGAGCAGAAACAGCTTCTTCCTACTTACTCTGTCCAGCCCACCCATGACTTTGAAAACTTCAATCAAATCTCCTCTCAGTCCTTTTTTTAAAGAACAGTCCTAACTTCTTCACTCTATCGTTATAACTGAAATCTTATGTTCCTGAAACCATTCTTATAAATCGCTCCTGCACTCTCTTCAATGCATTCACATTTTACCAGTAACGTGGCCACCACAACTGAACTTGAGACTCCAGCTGAGATCCAACAAGCGTTTTGTGCAGGTTCAATAAAGTTTTTGTTTGCTCCATGCCCCATTCATAAAGTGAAGAACATTGAATGCTTTATGAGGTGATCTCGCAACTGTCCTGCCAGCTGCAATGATCTGTGTACAAATACACCAGATGCTCCTGCATCCCCTTTAGAACTGTGCCATCCATTTTTCTATCGCCCTCTGGATGGGCTTCCTCTTCATCAATTTATCCACGAGAACCTTCAGATCCCTGTTTGAAAAGCTGGTGTAAGCTTTCCCCTCTGGACCACGCACTCAGGGTTGGAGGCCAAACATCACAGTGTGAAGGGTATTTCCTGGCCTGCAGAGACTGAAATACTGTGCAGCCAGCCTTTAAGTATGGTAACGATGACACGAATGTCTGAAAGTCCCGAGATCAGTGAGCAACCCCACCACTTCCTGCTGCACCACTGCATGAGTTGGACACCATGGTTATTAAGCTAAAGAGCAGACATTTACATCAGAAATAAAACATACTCCCATGAACCTCTCTGAAAATGACACTGGGCCAGGAAAAATGGGAAAACCCAGGCCCATCTTAAAGTAAAGCTGCAGTTAATTATAAAGGGTTGCTCCTGAATACTCTTGTTGCAACTGTAAATAAACAACATGGAACACAGGAGTAGCGAGACTGATCCACGGATATGTCGCCACACTGGATACATCCCCCATGCAATTCAGTAAGAACAGAGATGCCAACGATCCCTGAGAGTACGGATTTATCAAGTTGACCCACAAAAGGAATTGGAAGAGGTGACCAGTGAAGTCAATTGTCGACATCGGGCCAAAAGGACCTCACAGTGGTACCACAGGAAGTCTAAAAGCCTTGTACAGCTGGTTAAGGTCAGCAACTTTGCTGAGATAACTGGTCCCTCTCTTGTTCTATTGTTTCTCCAAAGAGCCACCTGGTGGTCAGTGTTTTTGAGCGGTACCTGGCCTATGTGAAACATAAAGCCCAGAATTTTACTGTTTCAAATATCCCTCTGCTCTTGTCTTAAATGATGCAGTGAGCTATGCTTCAAATATTCCCTGTGATGGATCAACACCCACACAATTATAACATGTATCCAGGCTCACTACCCAATGAGCCACGCAGCATTCTCCTCCTGCAGACAGGCCATGCCATATTAGGCTCTGCAGCATTCACCGTTTATGGAGGCAATAAAATGTCCCTACACAACAACAACTCATAAAGAAGCAGTCAAATGTAGAAAGCATATGGAGACGCAGGTAATCTTCAATTAACACAGTAGTTATGTTCCTGAAAGTCATATTAAGTGAAATCTATTATTAAAACACATATTCCCAAGAATATCAAACAAGCACAGAATGCAAGCTCAGAGTTAATGTATAAAACATCAGAATGGACTTAGAAATATGCAAAAAAAAGGTATCTTTAAATGTTTCTTGCCACATATACAAAATTTGGAGTTGGAAAGACTGTGGATCTTTATCTGAACCATCTGCAGCTCTGGAAGTTGAAAGTTAAGGATGATCAGCCTACTGTGCTGCTGCTTTGTAGCTGAAGGATTGAGTGTCCTTGGCGACAATTTTAAAAAATTTCTCCAGCCTTCACTGAGGCAGGCAATAGCCAAATTGAGCTATTCAAACTGAAATGTTCCCAGGAATGCTGAGTTTTGGTGCACATTTATTCCTCTGTGCTGCAAGATGTCGGACATGAACCGCTTTATGGAAAATCAAGTGCGCATTATTAAATTCATAGGTAGCAAAATAAACACTGGGTTAGTGGTAATGTCCCTATCTCTGAGCCAGGGGACCCACATTCAAGTCCCACCTTCTCCAGTATTGTGTAATAATGAATCTGCTGACTTACTAAATCAAATTTTGAAACCATGTGAATCAAGAACTACCTGCATGTACTTTATCATGGCTTCAAAACAAGAATGATCAAGAGATTATGCTACTGAACAGTGTATAGCTGCTTAAGTTATAAAAGGAGAAATGTTCATACAACAAACTTTTCTCTAGGCTGATGTTTCCCTTCCTTCATTACATGGTTGTTTTGCTGTGTGAATCATGTTGCACTGATGCCATCTTCAGGCAGTTCAAAGTATATGAAATGTGCACATTTAAGAATACTGTCAGACGGGTGTGTAGTTGTGTCAAATGCAATTTGAGTTATGGTACCTACATTTTCAGTACGTTACAAAAATTAAACCTTTTCAGAGCACCAATAACTGTCAGCTTCATGTCAAAGCTGAGGGGAGGCAATGGTATTATCACTGGACTGTTAAGCGGGAGACCCAGGTAATGTTCTGGGAACCTGGATTCAAATCCTGCCACAGCAGATGGTGGCATTTGAATTCAATAAATATCTGTAAATAAGAGTCTAATGATGACCACAAATCCATCACTGATAGTTGGTTAACTAATGCCCTTTAAGGAAGAAAACTACCATCTGTACCAGGTCTGGCCTACATGTGACTGTTAACTCCCTCTGGGTTATAAATGCTGGCATTGTCAGCACCACCATCAACCCATAAATGAATAAATGGAAAAAATAACACACACATGAAGTACCATTTTCTATTCAGTCTGAAAAGAATTTTCTTCCCATTTCTCATATTTAAACATTTGAAATATCCTGTACAATTGGAAGCCCAACACATGGTTCAGGCCCCTTTAACAAATAAAGCACAGAAGAGTGCAACATGCAATGTAAATAGGTGGTACAAGCTACCTTGCTGAGGTGAACAGTAGCCAAGCTTTCTGACGTCTGGAAGATGTCATTTAACCAATAAATACAAAATGATAACTTTACCAGAATCAGAAGCAACTAATAATGCTAATGTATGTTTATAATTCATTCTTTAAGAGAAGATAAATACATTTTAAATGTATTTCCACGGCCCTCAGTTTAAGTTGTATAATTCTTAGTGTTTAGTTCATGGATCTTATTCATGTGGACAGAATGAAAGTATCTGATGGGGTCTGCACTAGAAATTATTAGCACAAGTGACATAATCGGAGGGAACCTTGTGCATGGGCGAGAAATTCACTGGGAGCTACCTGTCGGGCCCACAGAGGCAGGAACAATAATGAAGTTGTAACGTAGCACATCAGCTCAACCACAAACAACATGCCCAGCTCTGAGTGATCTTGGCTGAAGTGGGGTCAATGCACCTGCAATACCCACTTGGCTGCCACAGACCAGCATTAATGGACCAACTGAGGAAATATTCATGGTGCAATGATGTCCAGGGATCAGCCTTCAAGTGAAGGTGGCCACCTGTCACTTGGGGGCGGGGTGGGGGGGAGGAAAAGGGAACATTACCGCCACCTCTCACTCAACCCAGCACAGACCCGCAGTGATGCATACAGCTGCAGCTACAATACAAGCTGCAAAGGGTTTCCCTCTCACACCAATTGTGTGACCACAGCTGTTACTTTATCCTAACGTTGTAGAGAACACCCCCTGACAGAGGCACCTTCACAGTGCACGATTCAATAGCACAACCTCCCAGATTGGGGGGCACCAGCCAGACCTCACTGTGAATCCTCCTACTGTAGACTACCCACCTCTCAGATTTTAAAAAAGGCTCCTTCATTGGCACCAATGGAAAGACTGCAGCTGCTGTTCCATCATGGTCACTTCTGGCTCCAGCAGCCAAAGGGTAACATTCAGTCTGGATAGTGAGGAAAAAAGATATGCAGTCTCAGGTCTCCAGGGGATCTCTGCTAAGACCTTAAATTTCCATCATATTTATCAATGACTTGAATGAAGAAATAAAATATTGTACACCGAAGTTCATTCTCGAGATTGAAAATGATTGATGGAATGAGGTTGCATATTTCCTACTTGGGTTTAAAGTCTTTCATGTCTTCAATAAAGGCTAGGTCTGAGTAGATTATAACTGGAGTGCATTTCATCCTATGTTACTTTATGTACACAGGAGATTAGGGGCCCCAGAATGACTTACCCTATCTATTCCATAGTGTTCCAGTCACTGCTTTCTCAAACAGGGCCATCAGGTGAATCTTGTACACCAACCCCATCGGGGAATTGACTCTTTACTCTGTTAAGTAAGGTCCTGCAACAGACATAGAATCCCAGTTGCAATTTTGACGTTTTTATTGGAGATACAGCAGAAGAGTGATCAAACAGATACACTTGAGATTTTTTTTGTGAGACCAGAGACAGCCCAAGGCTAATTTCACCCTGAGTGATTTTCTATGTTTGGGGCAGATGTAGAACTTCCCACTTTCTATCCAATTTTGTAAAGATTATAGAATAATGTCTATCCCTTCACTCTTCACTGTAATGGAAACAATTTCCAATAGTTATGTATATTTATATAGACACCACATTATGAACTTGTTCGGCATGAAAAGTACTTAACACTTCACCTGTGCAAAAGAAGCATTAAAGGGAACTCTTTATTAAATGTGGTGGCACGCAGTGGAGAAGCTTATTTGGAAAATAACCTTTAGAAGCAACATAGGATGTTGTATTTGTTGTTCTAGTAATTACAATAATGAAGACAACTTTTTAATGAAGTTATTTTATTGTCGTTGGTACTTGGTGCATCAGCTGACAGTGCTAACAGCTCCAAATTCAGAAGCAGTACTAAAATCATTCTTCAAAATGCATTTCTCATCACAGCAGCCTGTACATACTCTTATCAGCTGCTGGTAAACATCACACCATAGTCTTGCAGTAACAGTTCTGTCAAATATACACAACAGTAAAATCGACTCAGACAGTATGCTCTACACATGATCATGGTACAATGTACCTAAATGGTACTAAATGTGCTGTTGAATGTCAAGAAAGTATAATGGTTAACTTGCCACACAGTCCTGTCTGTGTTTTGATATCCCAAGTACTGAGCACAATTTTTGCTTTAAGTCACTGCCATTTGTGTTAAAATAGTTGTGACAGCAGTTGTGAAATCCAAACCCACAGAACAGAAGTGAGCAAATTACAAGAAATAATCAGTGTAAATAAAGCACCCATGTGTTTCAAATCTCACTATGCTTAGAAAACTTACTGCCATTATATGTGTTCTTAGAAATCAGCAAAGTGTTACTTTTATAGAATATTGTGCTTAGTCAGAGATGGCTAACTCTGCCTCAGTTTCTTGTTAAGGAAATAAGAAGTGCTTAAGTTATTTCCTCAGAGAGAATGCAACAATACGATTAAACCAATTAGAGATGACTGCTGATATACAGGAAACACTAAGCATGGGATTCACTGGGTAGTGGGAGTTAACATAAATGGACCATGTCTACTGCTGTGTAGTGTGGTGCTGAAAAACATGTTCTGTGTGGTGAACAAAGTTATCTTTTCAGCAGGGAAAAAAAAATTCAGCAGAAAAGCTGGAATAGTACTCAAGATCAGAAAAAAACCCAAACAATAGTTCTAAATGTTTCCAATATTGAAAACACATCTCAAGTCAATGTTCTAGGATGCCAAATAAAGTGGCATTTACATATAGAATCATAGAATCCCGACGGTGTGGAAGCAGGCCATTTGGCCCAACAAGTCCACACCACCCCCTCTGAAGAGCATGCCATCAGATCCATCCCCCTACCCTATGCCTGTAACCCTGCATTTCCCGTGGCTAATCCCTTTAACCCACGCATCCCTGGACCCGATGGGCAATTTAGCTTGGCCAATCCAACTATATATAAAATTAAAACAAAAGCAAATCTTGTTACCACATTCATTATAAACGCAATAAGGCAAAAATGTTAACGCATCTCTTCAATAAATTCTAGAAATATGAGGACATCATAAACAAAATACACAAAACACATTAATATATAAATGCATACCAGCACCTTTACCATTTGTTCACTAACAAAATACAGTAATATAAAAGTAAAACTGAAAATACATTAAAACACACCATCTGAATAACGAACAGCAGAAACTGGCTATGAAAATGTCATGTGAAGTAGTCAAAAATATATCTGTCCATTAGGTCTCACTGTTGAATTAATGAATAAAGTTTTTGGAAAATTAGGGACAGCAAGTACTCAAAACACTTTGAAGAACATAAATATTGCACAACACTGTAGATACAAAATGAGCTTTTTGTCTTCATCAACAATTAAATAGAATTTATAGGTCTAAAACCTGAAAACAGTTGCTTGTATTTCATTAAACCTGTAAAACTATGGTGTGAAACACATTGTTATAGTCCACTGCTTGGACCCAGCCCATATTTGTGAATACTTACAGAATGTGTAGTGTCAAGACTTCTATTGTATATATTTGGCAAAAAAAACTTGTTTGCATAATAACAGCCATTGGGAGTTCAACTGCAAGCATTACGGAAAATTAAATCTTAACACTCTCCTTAACCCCTAAAGAACATAGTTAAGTAATTCCTCAATTAATCTAGTGCAAGTTACCATAACCTGTCGCATATATTTAAGGCATTAAAACAATGAAAAGTAAGCTTGCCTGTAAATAGGGTACAGTTGCTCAATTCCAGCAGCTGTACATACTTCAGCTTTACTCTACACTGCTATGTTCAAGATTATGAAGATACAGCAAACACCACAATTTTTCACCACTGTTACAATCAGATGATGGATGAAAAGGCTAATTCAATCATGCTTTGCCAATTGCACTGGGAAAATGGAACTACTTTGTTAAAAACAAAGCTTAAACTTGCTTCTCAAGGCAAATAACAGTAACTTGAAAAGCTTTACTCAATTACCCTAGGGCATAGAAAAGTGCGACGGTCATTTGGAAGTTTTATTTGGAGCCTTAAGTCACTAGAATAATTTTATCATTAGACAGAACAGATGGCAATGACAGATAAATGATCAGAGTATTAATCTGGGTTAAGCACGTAGCTCTGTATAAAAAAAACTATTTGAACTACTTTCCTTTGCTGAATCAGAATTACCTCACTTAGGATCTTCTTTGTGTATGGCTTATAATTGAACATTCTGGCCTTAATGAAATTGCATTTATGTATTACGTGCAGCATTGAAACAATTGTGGAAAACAATCTCCTGTATCAAAGGAAGACTGTTCTGTGTTTAGGTAACTGATCAGATAATTTCATTGTCTTCAAGACACTTTGCATAATAAAAGCAGTTTGTTGAGATTTCTTATTTTACAGCAATTTCGTATGTACAGTTTGCAGAAAGTAAACTAACTGGTATTGTTTTCTGTGCATATTTAAAACTGCACATTCTCCATTACTAAAGCTATTTAGGCCCATGAACCACTGCAATGCTGTAGAGTTTAGGAAATGCAGTGTATTGCTTTAATCATACCACATGATCTACTTTAAAATGCCCCTTTATTCTAATGGAAATTAGATATTTCTGGTTGGAGACTTGGATCAGAGTTCAACTTTCAAATATTATCCATTTTATTTCATTAAATAAAAATAATTTAATAGTTTAAATGGACATAACTAAGTGTTAAGATTAAATAAGGAAAATATTCAGATATTCATGTCACTCTCATCCCAGAAACAAAACTTGACTGAATTAAATGCTAGGAGCAGATTGGAAGGTGATTGTAATGAACTACTTCCCTGGTTAGCGTTCATGTATTTATGAATCATACTAAGCGTGATCCTATAGTTTTTGCTGAATGAAGTTTTCCAGTTTTATGATGATCCGAGCAGTGCACTCCATCACTCTCATTGCTACTTCCGACGTGAATTTATCATTTGGAATTAGAGGAAAAGGGAGGAGGTCTGGATACCGGGTCCTCAATCCATCAACGCCATATGCTTCCAGAGTACTTACATCTGTTACAAGTCCTGCCAGACTTTGGCTGTATTCCTCCACTTTCTGTGCAAGTGCAGTTGGTTTAACATCTTTGTCAGACTTTCCTTTCACTGCATATTCAGCTGCTATCAAAGACAGTTTTGCTGCCAAGTAACACTTAAAACACACCCATTCATTGGCATTTTTATGCAGGTCATTTCGAGCTGCAGAAAAATTTGCCCGAGCTTGCCTGAGCCACCTTCGTGCCTCTATGGGGTTGCCCACGGTTTTGTAAGTTGGAGGCACAAAAAACCGAGAGGAGTGTGATGAACCTGGCGCTGACGCAAACCTGCCCTTAAAATGCTGCCTCTCGGATTTATGGCTTGTTGCTTCCTGGTTCCACGAAGTATAAAACCTCTGAAACGAAAATTTTTCTGACTGGAACCGAGCGGATGATGAGGAATAAGTTCTCCTTGATGCACGATCTGCGCTAAAATCAGAACCTCCCAGACCTTGTTTTTCCAGTCGATTGATTTCGTTTTGCAGATGTTTAAAGACTTCTGTCGCAATCTCCAGATTGTCTGCATTTTTATCGGGATGCCACTTGAGGTATAATCGCCGTATAATTTTTTTCCTTTCTGGTTCAGGTAACCTCCAAGCCTGCTCTAACACCGCTGTAACCTCTCGAAGGATTTCAGGCAGAGCGTGCAGTTTGATCTTCTTTGGCGACTGGTTCCTTGAAGTTGGCAGTCTGTGACTCTCCCTTCCAGGAAAATGGGGAGGAATTGGCCTGAGACCAGGTGAAAGGCATTCTGTGGGGCTTGTAGGTGTGGTTGGAGTACTATCACGTCCTTGGGAGCTTTCATCAGGTCTTGAAAATTTGTACAGATCAAGGGAACTTACAATTTTATACTCACTGTAGCCAATATCAATTTGGAAATACTTACCTAAAAAGCTAGAATTCTCATCTCCCTCTCTTTCTACTTCTTGTACAATAATGGCATAGGTATAGGTTGGCTGGTATGATCCATATATATCACCACCTTCAGCATCAACAAGATACCCAACATATTCTCCTGGGTAAAATACATTCATGGGGTCCATGAGGAGTAAGTAATGAATTTCAGCTGGTATAGGTGTACCTGGCAAAGGCAGCTCAAGTTTTGAAGGCTCAGTGGAGGAATCATACTTAACTCCTAAATTGTCCAGCTTTTCATTGATTCTGTAGATGTCATTGCAGCCAAGCATAGCTATCAGGTAGGAGGTATCTAAAATCAAGTTGTCAGTTGCAGTTTTAAGAGTCATCGCTAGAGCTAAGAGAAAATTGATATCCTTGCTCTCTGCATGCTGGATGTACAGATGTATCACTGCATTTCCGTATCGCTTCAGAAATGCTAATGTTTCACTCTTACTGTGAGGGATTGGGCTACATCCCTTTACTCGAAGGCTTGTCTGCAACTTCTCAAAACAGGAAACTTTCAAACCCTCACGCAAGGCCTTGCAGAGTCGACTGGCCTTTTCCTCATTTGCCAGATAGGCATTGTCATTTTCATGCTTCATTATCCGGATGAGACCTGTGATGAACTGATCAGAAGACAGCAGCAACTGAAGACGACCCTGTAATGAGCAGAGTGCTCCAAACTGACATATCTTTGGCGTTTCTTCATCCAGGATCTCTTCCAAGATTCCACTAAGTAGCCTCGGCCTCAATTTTGAAGGAAGTAGCATGATTAGCTTTGTGTGAAAAGCATGGTCTTTGCCAAGGTAACACTGGCTGAGATCCACAAGCATTAAAACACCTACATTACCTTGCATTCGGCTCTTATAATGTGGGGCATCATCAAAAACCAACATGTTTGACTTTGTTAATCTACCATCACTACTTGGAAGATAAAGACCTAATTCTCGAACATTGTCAAGATCAAGTCTGACCTTTACAGGGTCGTTCTGGAGGCTCTTAAATAGGCCAGAGACGACCCTTTTGACAGTTCGCATTTCATTTGGCTCCAGCTGTTTCCCCTCAGATATTTTAAATATACGCCCAAGAACTTCAACATACTGTTTTGTTGAAACAATATCTTCAGTCCCCAAAAGTTTAAACAACTGATGGAAAGTGCCCAGTTCTAAAGGCAGTTTATAAAGGTAAGGTTTAAAATCGGACTCATGCTCAAGATTTATTACAACCTCTTCAGGTTTGAGCAGCTTCCAACCGTCTTCAACCATAACAAAGGCAACACCTCGAAGGTGGAAGCGGAAATCTTTCTTCTCTGCATTCAGAAATTCGTAAATACTGCGTAAGACTTTGACCCTTGTCTTTATCATGTCGTCCTCCGGAGCTGCAATGTTACAGATGTTTTTGCAGTTGCTTATCACTTTGTCCGATGGAGGGTCCAGACTGACATTTAGCATTGCCAGGACTTCCTCTACTTGCTCCTGGTTACTAAGTTTGCTGTCCTCTTGCTCTTTAATGCTTGAAGGTATTGCTTTCTCTGGGAGAATTGGACATGATGTCCACAGCAATTGCATGACATCAGTTTGCTTGAATTTGGGATTGACCTGAGAGCCACTGAATTGTATTAGAGGAAGAATCCCATTTAATTCTTGAAATTGAGGATGAAGTTTCAAAAGGTCTGCTGGAGCGCGTTCTGGATAGATGAATGGAATTAATGAAAGCTCCTTAAGAAAACCTCCAGAAAACAAGTCTGTCCTTTCTTGAAATACATGATTTAACAGGACGTCGACCTTGTTCTGTGTGGTCTCCTTGGACCAATTCTCTGATTGAGCACGAGCTCCAATCTCCTTAGCAAACTGCAGCAACTGTTGTTGGGAGACTAAGTACTTCAGTCCTATGTTTCGAAAGAATGTTATCCACGATGTAAGGAATGCGGCACGGTTCTTAGGTTTCTCAACTTGTTCCAGCTTCCGAAAAAACTCCTGAGAAATGAAAGCACTTTCTGGCAGCATAACTTCGAAAACATTTTCTGTTCTGTCATAAAAACTTTTTGCAGGCTTTAGGCGGTACAATGAGTCCGGAATAATTGCGAGACTTTCAAGCTTTTCAAACAGCTTCTCCCTGATGGCCGTTCCTTCCTCCAGGTTAGAAAGTTTCTTCTTCAAATATACCAGATGTTCGATCTTAGCTGAACTGGACAGGTTATCAAACTTTGGCAGCAAATATTTCAAATATACCTCAAGATCATCGATAGGCGTACAATTGAGGAAAGCATACAGATCCTTTAGATGGGGATTGTCTGCAAGAAATGCATAAGCAGTAGACATTGCCCATCTGTCTATTCCAGTTAGAGGAATGCTCTTTGTTAGAACAAAGCATGAGCCATATTTGAAAATACTGACGTAGATACCATTAATTGTCTTATAAAATGGCAGAGACTTCAGAATCCTTACATCATCTTGGGCCACCAGTTGTTTCAAGTTGCTGTTGAAGTATATCAGAAGCACCTCAAAGTCATTGTCAGACAAGTGATCGGTCCTGAGCGCTGACGTTCGAACCATATAATCAAGAGCCTTCAGAATGCTAGCAGGACTCTCAACATTTGCCATGTGTAAAGCCAGCTGTAAGACTAAAATATTATCTTTCGCACAAATTTTACTCAATGCTAGTTGAATGCAACCTGCTTTCATTAGAGTATTGAAAACTTTTTCATTTTGGCCATTCGGATAGATAGGGACGGTCATCAAACTGAGAGGTACCAGAACATCACACTCAGGCACTAGAATCCTATTGCTGGAAATGGTGAATTTTATAGCCGGCAACAAAGCCCAGTCTTTTAATATCTCAGTGATTGTTTCAAATGTTGGCCTAATCTCTGCCTCGCCTTCCTTAACAGAAATTGTGTCACTGATAAAATGCCAGCAGTTCTTCAACCAGGATTCACTTCCAAAATTGTCTTTCCATTTCACAATAGATTTTGTTCTATATTCCCTAGGCAGCACAAATGATAGCAACTCAGCAAAGCTGCTTATATCAAAAGCTTTTGCAACACCACAATTGAGCAGGATGTTGTTGTATTTCATGTAAAGTGTGTTCATAAATAATTCTTTACGCGACGGAACCAATTCATGATAGGTTGTCAGAAACTTTGGGCGTTTTGCATCAAACACTTGCAGAACATTATCTTGAGTAATGAGGAGAGGGAGTCCTTCCACTCGAATCTCATTCTCTTCTGAATCTTTGAAGCAGTAGTCAACCAGAAGTTTTAAGTTGTGAAAGAGCTTCAAAGCAGTTTGGTGCAATCGACTCGGTAACTTTCCAACATGACAGCTTGAATCAGGAGATGTGAATGAGTGCAAGAAGTCTCTCACATCAGCAGGTGTTACATATTGCACAGGAATTCCTGATTCCTGAAAACAGTGGTAAATGTTGGACGTTTCATCTGAGCTGTACACTAAGTTAAATCCTATGTCAAGAAGCAGATTTTTCAGCCTGTAAACATTTTCAGCAATGGTCTTCCGTACTGCCATATTGTACTCTGTGTTCTTCATGTGCTGCAATTCATCTTGCAGCAAATTATCAAAGAAAGATCTATTTCTGTTTGCTGTGGATGTGTTCACCCAGCTAATAAAAATCGTAGGCTGGAGTTCTCCACTGTCTGCATTCGGTATCCGGACTACTGGTAGAAGACGCTTGAGATCGTCATGAAGACAACAATAGACAGATTTTACAAGGCAGTACCAATCTGGTTGTATGTCAGACTTATTAGCAGCAAAGAAGGTCATAAATTTTTTCATTAAATCTTTCAAAACATGAATGGGCGTATTTTGCAAGACTGTTATGGATGGGTCAGAACCTAGGAAGTAGCGTTTCCGTATCTGTACCAGCAACTCCACATAGGCTGGAGCTATCAGCGTTGTCATAAGGTTATTGTTCCAATCACTACGCACTCCTATACCATTGTCATCACGCCACAAATTTCTCCGGGCTGAATCCAAAGCAAAGTGCCCATTTACATGGACAGGTAACCCTGTCTCCAATGACAATGGCAGAAAGCAGAAAGCTCTGTAAGGTTTTTTGTAATTATGGCTGATGCAGGCAGCAACTCCTCCTCTGGGGAAAAGTGTTATGTCTTCATTTTTATGAGCTGATATCACAGACTTTGAAACTTTCTCCATATCTGAGAAACCCGATCTGTTGCAAACTAACCAGCTCGTAAGGTTGCCTTCGGAATCTTCAATGTCCATTGTATAAGTAATCTGCTGAACTGGGATTTGGCTAAGTTGTTTCCTTTTATTGACACTATCGAGTACAGATATGTGAAACTGCTTTCGTTTCAACCTGTCACCATCTGTTATCTTAGCTTTCACAGAATACAGAACATTTAGGTTCCCAGTTGCCTTTTCAATCTCACAAATGGAAATCTTCTCCATGTGATTTAAGAACATTAAAAGTTCTGCTCCATCACTCCGCAGTTTGTCCAAAAGATTCTGTACCATTTGATCTGAAACAGGAACTTGACAGATTTCAGATATTTTGGCCATCTCAGCATTTCTTACTGGAAACCGAAACATGGTGGCATTTTCAAGTTTGAAAAGAGTGCCAAGAAAAGGGTTCAGCACATCTGCAAACTGGGTCCTGAAGTCTGAATCCAAATCCCTAAACATGCGCCCAGGACTAACATTGGTAGATCCGGGAGCATATCGAGCATGGGGATCAAATATGCAGAGTACGTCATTGTCAGAAATAAACGCTGGGCAGTCTGTTATATGATACACAGAATTGAACCCTATTCCATATTGCCCAGTTTTACCTGGATTCCCTTCCTTTGTCCCTCTTCCAAGGTTCTGAATGCCTCTAATATCATCTTCTGTGAATGGTTGGTTGTTGTAAACACAAATTGCAGGACCTTGAAGGGGTGCCCATTTGTCATCAAAGATTCGATCTCCTGGATGTTCTCTAGGATCAAAGATAAAGTAGATCTCAGTGGCTTTGGCGTCATCTGCATTTTGGAGTAGTTCTTTCAGCATTTCTTTCTCAGAAGGATAAGCATTGAGAATGCTCTTAATCCTGCTGGTTAGCTTCTCTTTCTGTCCAAATTCACTGCCAAGAGTCGCAAAGCAGATATTGGATGCATAACGTTCTAATGCTTTGTGGCGCTTTGGCAGTGCTCCAAGTTTAACCGCGACCTCTCTGGGAATGTCAGGGTGGCAGTATTTCACACTTTTATCACTTACTCTTATCCACGGGCAATCATTGTAACACAGAGATTTCGCTGGAACAAGGAATCGCTCACTGTCTGGCAACAGAAGCGTTCCATATTTTCTCTTGCAATAGTCTCGATTTTTTTCTCTGATGAGACCCCACACACCTTCACTAATGATTCTTCGGCACAGCTGAAAATCAGTCTCGCTCAGGGGTTCCTGGGCACATTCTGTTTTTAGGTCTTGAAGGACAGACGCAAAGTCTTCAACTGTGAATGAAGACTGGACGCCGAGTTTGTCAAAAAGTTCTCGGAAATTGTTTCTGTACTTGTTTGGGAGCTGGTACAGGTAAGGAGTTGCATCAAAATTGAGGTGGAAAGCAACCTTCGTTGACTCAACGTAAGTGTTTTCAACCAGGACAAAATTAAAATTCTGAAGTTCCTCATTGATCTGTAACTTTGAAGTTTCATTCTTCAACATGGCCTCATGAAGGTACTTGTAACAAGCATTTGTAATGCTCTCTTGGCACAGGGTAATACCATCGAAGCAAGTAGCTACCTTCTTCAACTGACCCAACACTACAAGAATAGGTGGCTTCTTCAGTAACCCAAAGAACTCTTTAACACCAGAAGATAGGGGACCACATCCCTTACTGGGGGGATTTTCATTTAAAATTGGATGCAGAAGGCAAACTACATCCTGGTACTCAGCTGTGTAAAGCTCCTTTGCTGCAAACATGGTTTCAGGCTGAAAATCATTTCCTTTCCAGTGCAATGTGAAACCAGGAGGCTTTTTGAGGAATGGAAGGAGAGGTATGGATTGAAATTTCTCAGCAAAGTCTTTGGCTCTGTGATCCCGAAACTTCACTTTCTCTTCAATTAAACTCAGAATAATGCTGCTACGGTGGCAAGCTGCTGCGTGGTCACTTTGATTCAGCGCCGCCACAGATTCTGCCCTCTCTAGTAAATCCTCCCACGAAATGTCATCTTTAAGCATGCCAAGTTGCACCAGCTTTACTAAACGGACTGGGTTCAAATAGTCTTGCGTAGTTCCGTATGGGAATCGCCCATCGCTTGTCTCATATAGCTTAGCAACTCGTCCTTCTGGATGGATGAGTCTTGAAGGAACAGATAACTGGTGGTGCTCCCCTGAAGATGGTATGCAACGGGTAACACGCAGGAACCCTGAAAGCTCCAATACTTTTTCATCAAGAACATAAAGCATCAAAGGATCTCTCAGATCTGCCTCAAGCTCTTCAATGTATGGAAAAAATGCCTCCGTAAAAAACTGCCTTTCAGAAAAAGTATTCTCCAACAGTATACCTTTGCATCCCGCCTCTTCAAAGCCAGCTCTGACCCAAGATGGAAGCTCCACAGCACACAATGGTTGAGGCTTAGCCTTCTTAAGGAACTTCAAAAGGATCTCGAAAGCCAGAGGTCCGACAACTGATCTGTGAAGCAAAGCATCATCCAAAAATCTTATGTTTTCGATTGAAACCCATGAAGTACCATCTGAAAACACTTCTGTCAGTTTTCTTCCCCTTCCTTTGGCAATATCCTCATAGAGGCCTTGCCACACGACGGCAAAGTCATCATGAACCAAGGCAATATCAGGCCAGAGGGTATAATAGTGGTAATTAACAAGTTCTCCATTAACAGCCATGTCTCGTAACACAGCGAGTGCTTCTAAATATGCTTGAACAATCACGTGTCTCATAAATATCATGTTCCATCTCCCTTTGGTGTCTGTTTTCCAAATTTCTTTTCGATTGGAGGAAACTGCAAAGCAACCATTGATATGCACGGGCAATCCAGTTTTGATTCTCAAAGGCAAATAACAGAACACTTCCCCGTAAGCACTGCCATTTGTTTTAATGCTCCACTTGTTGTCTTCTGTTTCAGATAGCAGAACACTAACAGCCCCACAAGGGACAAGTCCTAATCGTCTCCCACTTTCTTGCAGTGAAAATATCAGAGCTTCTCCAGTATTCATGCATGAACATATCAACCAAGTAGTGGATTCGGTGACTTTTTGTGGTACATCCTCAATTACCTTTTTGCTTTGTGCTGTTTTGGCAGAAACTTCAAAGAAAGGTGTAGTTTCTTCTTCTGGACCTCTGAATAATGGTGACTGGAGATCCACAATCCTTCTGAACACCTGAAAAAATTCATCGACTGCAATTTGTACTATGCAGGCACACCTCGGTGCTTCAGACGGGAGCTGTCTTGTAGTAGCAAGTATTTTCATCAGTTTTGCAGCCTCCTTTAAGATGTTCATGGGTGTCGTCACAGCTTTTGATGAACAAACTATTTTCTTGATGGCGATGATGGTCTGTGCCAAGCCAGGATCGGTCTCATCTGATTTTAGGTATTTTAGCAACATGGTGTTTACACTCTGAGAGAAGAGAATCAGCCTGTGGCCACACAAGCTAAACTCGTTAACGAGGGAATAGATATCGGCCATACTGTAGGACACACTGCTAATTTCACTGACTGCTGCCTCCTCCTCCACTCTAAAAGGAAGTCTGAACAGAGTTCCCAAATAGCAGAAAGGCTTCTCGACAGTCAGTGGTAAGTCGCAACCAAATACATTCACAAATGGCCTGAACTGATTGGGGAACCTCCTTAATCTCTTTTGGTGTTTGTTCCAGTTGATCTTTATCCCAGGGTTTGTTTTGTCACGTATGTGCTTTCCCAAATGATTGATATTTGGATCAAACATTATCATAAATTCACGGCTCAAAATTATCGGGATGTCTGTGATGTGGTACACGGAGTTGAACCCGAGTCCAAATTTCCCAACTTTGTCCACCTCACTCCTCTTCCGTGATCCACCTAGTCTGGTTATGTTTATAAAGTCAGAATCTGTAAAATCAGAGTTATTAAAGGACCACAGAGCAGGCCCATGGCACGCGGCCATTCCTGGATCCAGAAGGTTTTCTCGGATGTCTGCATTTCTCCGCATGTCGATCAGGAAGCTGCATTCAGTTGCCTCAGCATCGTCTGCATTTTGCAGCAGCTCCTTAAAGATGTCTGCAACTGATGGGTATTCTTCGAGAATGTTTCTGATGCGTACTGTGAGTGGCTCTCTTTGTCCAGACTGCTCAAAGCCCAAGTTCTCTGGGTTAATGAGCCTGGTACTAAGGCATGGCACTTGCAGTGCTTGAGCCATTTTCATAGGGATGTCCTCATGTACCAAATAGATGGTCTCTAAGGAATCATCAAGCAACTCATTAAGATCATCTACTTTGATGTCACAGTAGCTACAATTGTGAATGGGTTCCATTACTAATTTGTTGGGATCTTTACTGTAATGAACAGGTATTGGAGTATCAAGGCTAACTTGGATCTGATTACCATACAACCATCTCAAGATATTCAGTACCAGAAGCAGGTTTTGTTTATTTGCCTGTTCATCGACCTCATCAACACATTGTTGTTTGATAGTCTTGATAATGCTGAAGACATACTCAGTATTTACCTCTTCTAGTGCTCCAAAGAAGGTAAACAACTTACGATATTTTGCCATGGTTTTTGGAAGGATATATAAGTAAGGCTCTAGATCAAGCTCTTGAATTGGTTTAATAGCTACCTGCTCAGGAACAGAAAAGAGCTTTCCTGTCCACACCCAGGGAAATGTCAATGAACTGAATGCTTCTTTACCTTTCTCCAAATTGCCCTGCATAAATTCATAAATATCAAGCAAGAAATGTTGAAACTGGTACCATTCATCATCATTGAAATCCTGAGATGTATGCCAATCAACAACATTCTTCAAGTGCCTTAAAACCTGGTTTAAACTGGGCTCTTTGGAAAAACCCAACAATGTTCTCACTTCCAAAGAGATGTTCTCCACAAGGGGCACTGCAGAGCCCAATAATACAGCTTCAGATAAATCTCGCATTTCACATGCCTTATGAAAATCTAACACATCTCCTTTCCAAGTTAGGGATTGAGGATAATTCAGAGGACGCTCCTTACAAACTGGAACCCACTTTAACTTCTGCATTGTTGCCTTTGTTTCAGTTGAAATCAATAAACTCTTTTTTTTGTGCAGAACCACAAGTAATGTTTTAGCTTTTCTGGTCACCAGATCTTGCTCAAATTTGTTACTGCTCTGCAGTACTTCAATTCTTTTGGCCACTTGTACAACTTCCTTTTCAGTTATCTGATCTTCATTTTTTAAACCTATTTGTCTCAGAGCATGCAAGATATCTGGCGTTGAGGTGAAACTGTCTGGAGGAAAAAATGTTTTCTCATCCGCATAAAATAAGTTCTGTAAACTTTCTATTTCAGGGTCAAACAATTCATTAGCTGACATTAATTTTCCCTGAGAAGTAGAAATAAATTTCAAGGCCCTCAGCCATTCTATAAACAAAACATTTTCATCCTTGAGGAAAGCTAAATTGATCAGAATCCAAATCACAATATCTGTGATGTTCTTATTAGAGTAAAAGTTTTTCTCAATGTCTTGTAATATAATCTTTAGGCAGTCTGTACTTTTTAATTGTTCAATTTTCAGTAAGGTAACAAGCCGGATTGAAGCTTCATCACTGCAATTTACTACTGGAATGGATAGTCGTATGTCTGATGGAAGCTTTGCAGTGTGATGCAAGACTTTACTTCCTTTTAACGCTATAAAACTTCGGCTGCTTTTCTCAGAGGATGGCTCAACTTTGTTAAAGATCATCAGTTCCTGAAGAATTTTCTTGTCTCGATCATTCACTTCTGGCAAACTAGCTAAGAAATATCTCAGTGCGACCTTGTGTGTTGGAGGTAGTAACATAATCTGACTGAAAATCTTTTGTGGCGCTGCCTTGTCCAGGATTTGTAACAAAGTGCTAGGCAAAGGAGAATGGATATATCTTTTTATCAGAGGGTGCTGCAAACATGGGTCAAGTTCTTTAATGACAACTCCGCCAAGTTTCTCAATTGTGTCTGGGAGGAACTCAGGGAGTTGGGATTCATTGTCAGCTTCTACGATTATGGGAGATGGATCTCGCAGCCGTAAAAGACTAACTGTGGTTTGGGTTTCATCTAACGGCATCTTGGGGATCAATGGCAATTCTTCAAACAGAGTCAGGTCTTCAGGGAAATTGTGATATAAATATCTCCACACTGTTGTCAGCCAAGGCATGGGTGGGTGTTTTTTCTGTACATTCCCTGGTGACCACTGCACCATCATCTCTCTCCCCGGCCAGCAAGCGTTCATCAATTCCTTAATAAGACGTGCAGAACGATCGGAGGTCATTATTTGCAGTTGTGTACAGAGCCGACCTGTATATTAACAGCAGTAAAAGCAACAGTCAAAAGGTACAATTCATAGTTAAATAATAAAAATATTTAACTTAAACATAAAGCCACAGAAATTGTACTAATGGGAACAATACATTCCAGCTGGCCATCTAAGTAGAGAAGAAAAGGTGCATTAGCAACTCATAACAATCATCACATTTAAAATTATGACAAAATCTGTAAGATGCACTTAAACAATAAAATCGCAAGTATGGGCAAGATTATTAGAACTGTTGATATATTTTTAATCCTATTAAATGGTTTAGGCCAGTGTTTCCTTCTTCAAGTCTTCACTCATTTATTATATTGGGATGTTTCATATCTCTTGATCTGACAAGCTCATGTCTTGACATATTCTAAAAAATTGGAAAACAAAATTATTCTATGTTACTCTTAAAGTAGGGGCAGCACTATGGCTCAGTGGTCAGCACTGGTGTCTCAGCGCCGGCAACCTGGGTTCGATTCCACCCTCAGGTGACTGTGTGGAGTTTGCACATTCTCCCGTTGTCTGCGTGGGTTTCCACTGGGTGCTCCAGTTTCCTCCCACAGTCCAAAGGTGTGCTGATTAGGTAAATTGTCCAAGCTTAATTTCCCATAGTTTTCAGGGATGTATAGATTAGGTTGGTTACAGGGGTATGGGTCTAAGGGTTGGTGTAGACTTGTTGTGTTGAAGGGCCTGTTTCCACACTGTAGGGATTCTATGATTCCATGAATCCCATCTGATTACTTTCTTCAGATAATATTTCAAAAAGTTTTCAGGGTAACCTACAGTTAGTTCTTACAGATCTGTACATAAACATCAGAATTGTAGCATAATTCCATGGAAATTCAACAAAGAATTCTTTGAAATAAAAGTACCTTTCATAGAAATACAGAAAATGGGAGCAGGAATAAGCCATTTGGCCATTTGAGCCTGCTCTGCCATTCAATATGATCATGACTGATCTTCTAGTATCTTAGAACTGCTTTCTCTCCATGAACTTTGGTCTCTTTACCCTAAGGACTATATCTAACTCCTCCTTGAAAATGTTCAATGTTGTGGCCTCAACCATTTTCTGTTGCAGGGAATTCTCTGAGTGAAAACATTTCTCTTTAACTCAGTCCTAAATGGTCTCCCCCATATCCTTAAATTGTAACACCTGATACTGAACTTCCCAGTCATCCGGAACACCTCTCCTATATTTAGCCTGTCTAATCCTATCAGTATTTTAGAGGTTATTATGAGATATCAGCCCTGCCCCATTCTTCTAAACCCCAGTGAATACAGTCCTAGCTGATCTAGCCATCCCAGGAGTCAGTCTGGTAAGCCTGTGTTGCACTCTCTCCATAGCCAGAACATCCTTCCTGAGATAAGGAGGCCAGAATTGCACACAGTAATCCAGGTGTGGTCTCACCATGGCTCTGTTCAATTGCAGTAAGACATCCCTGCTCCTGTGTTTGCATTCTCTCTCTATGAAGGCCAACATACCATGTGCCTTCTTCACCACCTGTTGCACCTGAATTTCTACTTTCAGAAATTGATGTTTAAGGATATCTATGTCTTGTTGCAGTTCCCCCTTCCCAATCAATCACTATTCAGATAATAATGTCTTCCTGTTTTTGTTACCAAAATGAATCTACATTATACTTCAGCTTCCATGCATCTACCCATTCACCCAACTTGTCCAAAGCATACTGAAGCACCTCTGCAACCTCCTCACAATGCATCTTCCCAGACAGCTTTGTGTCATCTGCAAACTTGAAGATATTACATTTATTTCCTTCATCTAAATCACTGATATACACTATGAATAGCTGGGGTCTAAGCACTGATCTTTGTGGTACTTCACGAGTCACTAGCTGTCACTTGGGAAAAGACCTGTTTATTCTTACTACATAACAAAGTGTGGAGCTGGATGAACCCAGCAGGCCAAGCAGCATCTTAGGTCCCAAGATGCTGCTTGGCCTGCTGTGTTCATCTCGCTCCACACTTTGTCATTTCGGATTCTCCAGCATCTGCAGTTCCTATTATCTCTGTTTATTCTTACTCTTTGTTTCCTGTCTATCAACCAGTTTGTTATTCATGCCAGTACATTACCTCAATCCCATGTGCTTTAATTTTAAATGCTACTCTCTTACATGGCACTTTATCAAAACCTTTCTGAAAATGAGGGTAAACCACACCAACTGGCTTCCCTTTATCAAGTTCCAAAAGATTTGTCAAGCACAACTTCCCTTTCGTGAAGGCATGCTGACTCTCTATTAGTGTTTTCCAACTGCTCTGCCATTGTATTTTTGTAATGGACCTGAACATATTCCACATTGGTAATGTCAGGCTAACCAATCCTATAATTCCCTGCTTTCTCTGTACCTCCTTTTTAAATAGGCAGTTTACGTTAGCTAGCCTCCAATCCCTAGGAACTATTATAGAATCGATCAAATTCTGAAGGACGACCACCAATACATCCACTATTTTTACAGCCACTTCCTTAAGTAGCCTAAGATGTAGATTATCAACCTTTAATCCCATCAATTTCCCAACACCATTTCCCTACTGATGCTGATTTCCCTCAATTCAAATCTCACAAGATCCTGCGTTCCTAAAATTTTGAGGATGTTGTATTTAATATGTATTTAATTGGTTTGCCAAATTTGATCCCATTATAATTTCCCCTGTTTCTGATTGTGGGATACCTATATTTATCTTCACTAACGTTTTCCACTTCATATCCCTATAAAATCAGTTTTTTCAATCAGTTTGGATGTTGTTTAGAAGCTTACTCGCATTCTCTATTTTTCCCCCTTTTAATCAATCCTCCTTTGCTAAAATCTAAACTACACCCAATCCTCAAGTCTTATGCTTTTTTGGCCAATTTGTGTGTCCCTTTCTTGAATCCAATACAAGTTCTAATTTAATAAAATGTGAGGCTGGATGAACACAGCAGGCCAAGCAGCATCTCAGGAGCACAAAAGCTAACGTTTCGGGCCTAGACCCTTCATCAGAGAGGGGGAGGGGGAGAGGGAACTGGAATAAATAGGGAGAGAGGGGGAGGCAGACCGAAGATGGAGAGAAAAGAAGATAGGTGGAGAGAGTATAGGTGGGGAGGTAGGGAGGGGATAGGTCAGTCCAGGGAAGACGGACAGGTCAAGGAGGTGGGATGAGGTTAGTAGGTAGATGGGGGTGCGGCTTGGGGTGGGAGGAAGGAATGGGTGAGAGGAAGAACCGGTTAGGGAGGCAGAGACAGGTTGGACTGGTTTTGGGATGCAGTGGGTGGGGGGGAAGAGCTGGGCTGGTTGTGTGGTGCAGTGGGGGGAGGGGACGAACTGGGCTGGTTTAGGGATGCAGTTGGGGAAGGGGAGATTTTGAAACTGGTGAAGTCCACATTGATACCATTAGGCTGCAGGGTTCCCAGGCGGAATATGAGTTGCTGTTCCTGCAACCTTCGGGTGGCATCATTGTGGAGGCCCATGATGGACATGTCATCTAAAGAATGGGAGGGGGAGTGGAAATGGTTTGCGACTGGGAGGTGCAGTTGTTTGTTGCGAACTGAGCTGAGGTGTTCTGCAAAGCGGTCTCCAAGCCTCCGCTTGGTTTCCCCAATGTAGAGGAAGCCACACCAGGTACAGTGAAGCGGAGGCTTGGAGACCGCTTTGCAGAACACCTCCGCTCAGTTCGCAACAAACAACTGCACCTCCCAGTCGCAAACCATTTCCACTCCCCCTCCCCCTCCCATTCTTTAGATGACATGTCCATCATGGGCCTCCACAATGATGCCACCCGAAGGTTGCAGGAACAGCAACTCATATTCCGCCTGGGAACCCTGCAGCCATATGGTATCAATGTGGACTTCACCAGTTTCAAAATCTCCCCTTCCCCAACTGCATCCCTAAACCAGCCTAGTTCGTCCCCTCCCCCCACTGCACCACACAACCAGCCCAGCTCTTCCCCCCCACCCACTGCATCCCAAAACCAGTCCAACCTGTCTCTGCCTCCCTAACCGGTTCTTCCTCTCACCCATCCCTTCCTCCCACCCCAAGCCGCACCCCCATCTACCTACTAACCTCATCCCACCTCCTTGACCTGTCCGTCTTCCCTGGACTGACCTATCCCCTCCCTACCTCCCCACCTATACTCTCTCCACCTATCTTCTTTACTCTCCATCTTCGGTCCACCTCCCCCTCTCTCCCTATTTATTCCAGTTCCCTCTCCCCATCCCCCTTTCTGATGAAGGGTCTAGGCCCGAAACGTCAGCTTTTGTGCTCCTGAGATGCTGCCTGGCCTGCTGTGTTCATCCAGCCTCACATTTTATTATCTTGGAATTCTCCAGCATCTGCAGTTCCCATTATCTCAAGTTCTAATTTCTTTTGTTAGTCATTGTAGATGGACCTTTTCCGTTTACTTTTGAGCCAATAAGGAATAAACAATTGTAGCAGTTCCTTCATGCACTCTTTAAATGTTCGCCATCACCTTCCCTTCAAATAACATTCCCCAAACTATCATAACCAGCCCACATCTCCTACCATCACTGCTTCCTTAGTTTTGATTCAGAACTCAAGTCTCAGGATCAGCCAGGTCTTTCGATCTTAATGATCAATTCTATCATATTATGGTCACTTTTCCAAAAGGGGCCTCACACAACTAGATTCCCAATTATTCCTTTCTGATTACACAATCCAGTCCAGGGCAGCCTGGTCTCTAGACGGTTCCTCAACATGTTAAGCCAGCAAACCATCCCATTTGGATTCCAGGAATTCCTCCTTTATAGTACTGGTATGATTTGACCAATCGATATGCAGATTGCATTCACCCATAATTACAGCCATATCTTTGCTGATGCATTGCTAATTGCCTTTTTAATGCTGTCCCCATTCACTACCATTACAGTTTGGGGCTTGAACTACAACCTCCAATATTGTTTTCTGCCCCTTGAGGTCTCTAAGTTTTACCCATACAGGTTCTTCTACATTAGTGCAATAATTCCTTCTTCAACCTCAACTGCTTAATTTTTTGTTTCCTCTGCCCTTCCTGAAAACTGAATGTACTTGAATATCAAGGGATATTCAGTTACTCAGTTCGCATCCCTGGTCACCTTGCAGCCATATCTCCAGAATCTCAACTATATTATTTCTGTTCATATCTATTTGTGCAATTCATTCATTCATTCATTTTATCATGAATGGACTGACTGCATGAAATGTTCCAATCTATCAAAAGCATTCTAATAGATACTGATGGACACAACTCATCTTTTACCACTGCTGTGGGCTTCCACATTATATATTAAATGTCTATATTTAAATATGTAAACAATAACCATAGACAAGTTGTAGATAGCTTCAAAAAGCTGTCAATATAGAGCCAACCATCTTACTTAAAAAATAAAATACATCCAAAATCAAAGTTGACTAAGGGAGAACAGGTTTTGTCAAGATACTTACCTTAGATTGATTACCATTGTCTGGATTATCCTAAAATAACATGCAATGCTCGACTATAAATCAAGGTAAAATTATGTTACAATAACTGTAGCATTGGACGTAATAGAGATTTTCCGAAAACAAATGCTTGTTTTGTGAAAACATGATATTCAATAACAATTCCAGTTGCAGAAGGGAAAGTACTTATAGCTCCATACCTTAAGAGCAAGTTCTAAAAAAAAGATGCTTCAGATCAATAGAAAGCTTACAGCAGTTTGGGAAGTGCTTTCTAAACATAGTCAATGTCTGACTAATACAAATCTTAACATATATCTCAGCTTCGCAAAAGCATAAAAGATCACTAAAAATAAGTCATAAAGGAAAATCTTGTGGGGTGATTTTCATGTCTCTATTGCACAAATATATCTCTGAGCTGCAGACAAAGGAAAACCGGTCGCTGGCTTTAGCTACAGAGATAGTAGGAACTGCCAATGCTGGAGAATCTGAGATAACACGATGTGAAGCTGGATAAACACAGCAGGCCAAACAGTGTCAGAGGAGCAGGAAAGTGTGATGTTTCGGATTTTTTTGAAGGGTCTCAAACTGAAACATCAAACTTTCCTGCTCCTCTGATGCTACTTGGCCTGTGTTCATCCGGCTTCACACCATGTTACCTATAGCTGACTTTAGCTGTTTACTTTCTCAGATTTTAGGGTGGGCCTTGAATTGGGTGACTAGCAAAATCAGCAAAATCAAAGATCAACACTACAAAAACTGGACATCATGTTTGCATTAAATAGGTGACTCCTGGAACTAATATTTGTGTCACCTTCCTCATGTTAAAGATCACAACATCATTCTTCTCCCTGCCCATGTTGCTCCTGCCATTTCCTGCTCCCAACTGAAAACCATGGCTTGTAAACATCAGGAGAACCATTTTCCGAGATATCTGAAGGTATCCTGAGTTGTTATGTACAAAAGTGAGGGAAGTTTTTTTTTGGAGGGGTGAGTGGATTTAGCAAACTAGGAAGCCAAATTAAGGGGGAGGAGCAGGCCTCATCTGGGGTGTACTAAAGTCTTAAAAAGCTTCTGACAGTGAACATTATCCCTTACGGGAAGATGATCTGAAGATTCCAACCTGGGAAGAGGAACAGAAGCCAAAGCAACAAGGAAGAGTGAACAGAGCTTCAGTTGAGAGGAAAAGGGAAGAGTGAATGTTTGCAGGCATTCTTAACTGTCCAGCAGCAGGTAGACAGAGGAAAACATACCTGTAATTAATGAAGGGGTTTCATTTTTCTGGAGAAATCACAGATTGACAATCAAATGCAAGCTAGTATCACAATATTATTTCTTACATCAAAAGTCATTGCTGTCCTCAACTTATTTGCCTAAAGCTCCATTTAGGTTACCTGTAACATCAGCTGGTTTGAAGGTCATGTTTGCATCAAATCGGTGACTCCTGCAATTAATATTTTTGTCTTTTTCCCCAGGTTCATAACTGAACATAACTCTGGGTTTTCTGCCAGCTCCTGAAGTACCCAAATTTAAGGCATCACAATGCATCCAGATTGTCCCAAAGGAAAGATGCAAATGATAGCTTAGTGTGCAACCCCCGTGCAATCACCAACAGCGCAGACAAGAGCTAACCTCGACACTCATGGTCTATGATTCTAATCTGAAACACAAACTCAGCAGTTGTACGAAAATCAAATCCACCATCAAACAAAGGCCACAGGGCAAATAAAAAAAACACTGAAGTCCTCAAAGGTCCAAAATCTGGGGATGGTATTGCTAGGTACATGCAATGCAAACCAGAAACAGCAGAATTGCAGCGCTGCAAAAATGACAACACAGTCATCCACCTTCAGACAGGACCATTATCAATTTAGTGAGGATGACATTGATGAGAGAGACAAGGAAGAAGAGGGCCTCCAACCTCAAAGCTTCCTGTAGCAGCACGGTAGACATATACAAACCCAGCTGAAGACCCACATCTATTTGGTTTCCTAGCCTGCCAAATCCAATAAAGAAGTTTGAAAGTACTTCCGTTTTACATTAAGTCCTTAAGGTAAAATGTGAAGCATTTACATGTATATGTCCACATCACATTTGAGAAAATTGCAGACAATTAATTATGCATCTCCAACCTTCATTTTTCACACAAGAAACAAAAATGCAGTGTCAGATCATCTTCATTAGTCCAGAGCTTGACAATCTACGCATGAGCAGATTGGGGAATAAGCAGCTCCAGTGAAATAACCATACACTCTATGGTTGCCTGCAGGTTGCCAATTCTATGCATCAGCAACCCAATATTGCTGGATAATGGGAACCTTCACACTCTGTAGCAGTCCATGAGTGTGTTCAAGATTGTATTCATTAGTCCCAGGCCCTGTTTGAAAAGGACAATACTCCAGGTGAGGTCTCCCAAGGAACTGCACAAGCACAGCAAGACATCACTGCTCCTGCACTCAAATCTTCCCAGTGCTAAGTCCAACATCGCGCTGCCTTCTTCACCACCTGTTGCACCTGCATGCTCACTTTCAGCAACTGGTGTACAAGGACACCAAGGTTTCATTGCACTTTCCCCCTAACTAATCTATTAATTCAGATAATAACCTGCCTTCCTCTTTTTGTTACTGAAATGGATCGTTTGAAGTTAACCATTACAGAAGTATAAGGTTAGGTGAGAGGGCAGGTGTTCATGAACTACCATGTTGGTGCCAGTGTGAGGGTTCGTTTTATTCTGCAGCACACCCTAGTCAGCTAAGCAACTGAACTGAATGACCCCTCTACCATTCACTTCTATATTCTCTAAAAGATAATTAAATTTAGACCATGCTGAATTTTTACTTACGGAAATTCAGCCCAGTTTTACCAAATTACATTTATTCACACATTCTTTTGCCTTTGTTTTGTTAGTCCTACTATTTTCAATGCTCCTCTCAGTTTTTCTCTCTTCTCCCACCAGAGGTGAAAATAAGCCATTGTATTTTTCCTCTTCTTCACAAGTTTTACATGTTGAAATCAGGACCCATTACATACTGTACGATTTCAATTGATATCCTTACCGTGAACAGATAAAAATGGCAGAGCAATTAGTGACTATCTCCTAAACACCCAAAGCTCACCTAAGGCTATAAAATGTGCCCACAGTAGGTCCACCCCTAGCAGGGTGGACAATGCCTGCACATGCAAATCTATCTTGTGATTCTTCCAAGTGCAAAGAGACAGTGGGTACAGCCCACATGCTTTTCCCATCTGACCAAGATGGTGGGAGGTCTAACCAGTCATCTTTAAAGGAACTGTTGGAATATGCCACCAATATGGTCAGAAACATTTCTGGTTGAAAATGACTGTGGTCTGTTGCTGAAGGTTGGAATAAACAAACACACCATTGATCAGATCCAAGGAAGGGTCATTTGACCTGAAACGTTAACTCTGAATTCTCTCCATAGATGCTGCCAGACCTGCTGAGCTTTTCAAGCAATTCCTGTTTATGTTTCTGATTTACTGCATCCACAGTTCTTCCAGTTTTTGCACCATTGATCACGTTGGACAACTTTTAAAATTATTCCATTGTTGGAACTGTTGCACTACCAGCTTCACTTAATTTCCCCTTCTTACTGCAACCTTCTGACTTTCAAAACCCATCCTTGAGATCATCCAAATCACGACTTGCACTGCTTTCTGTCCTAATCATTTAAATATTGGTGATATAGTGTATATGACTTCATTCTTTACTGTTTATTTTAAAAAAATTCCAAGTAAGTCTAAAGGTCAAAGGCACCATTTAACTTTCAGATTTAAACTCAAACACAATTAATGATTACAATACAGTATTATGTTTTACAAGATTTAGTTTTGGAGCACCATGACTCACTTCTGAAAGTCCATGACCTTTACATTCTGTGCCAGACTTAAAGAGGAGAGCTAAACATACCAGTGTTATGACATTTATTCTTCAAATATAAACCAGCTTTCCACTTTCATTAATAAAATTACTCACTTGTTATTTCAATTACTCATCATCATCATGTGTTATTCCTGAAGGCAGGTCTTTGGCTCTTATAAAAACCACAAAAACTGCGGGTGCTGCAATTCAGGAACAAAAATAAAGTTGCTGGAAAAGCTCAGTAGGTCTCACAGCATCTGTGAAGGAAAAAGCAGAGTTCACATTTCGGGTCCGGTGACCCTTCCTCAGAACCCTTGGCTCTTAGTTGTCTTTCAGCGTCTCATTATCGTGTACCATTCTTTTCACTTGTGAATAATTTCCTTCAATTTTCAAGCCATCTAGCATTGATAGTCTCTTCCTTCTGCTTCTAACATGAGATCTCCCTTGAAACAAAATTTTAATCTTACAAGTCGAAACGCCCTGAAGTATAACAAAGTGTGGAGCTGGATAAACACAGCAAGCCAAGCAGCATTTTAGGAGCACAAAAGCTGACGTTTTGGGCCTAGACCCCATCTGCAGTTCCCATTATCTCCCTCTAAAGTATGTTCTGACTTGTCCTAATGCCATTCACAAAATTTCTTTGCTCACTTACCCTCCGCAACACTTCATCATTTGTTACTAAAGGGTCAACTGGTCTTTTCTGTTCTGCTCCAAACTTACATTTCAAAGTTATTTCAGTTACTATCCCTAGCCAAAAGGGAAGAGAATCACCAGGCAATGGGTTGCTTTAAAAGTAACTGCAAGGAAGTTTTTGCAAGAGATTCTGAAATACCTTTCCCTCCCAAAAGATAAGCGTCCAACTTCTGCACCCCCAATGACAAAAGAAAGACACGATTAGGAATACACTGTTCAGTAATTTGTTGTGAATTCATTGTTTGTGACATCAATGATACATCATGGGCACAGTCTAATGTTCAACGGCATTTAATGGAAATCACGGGAGTCTCATCTACTGCCTGGAAAGCCAGTAAGAGCAGCTCGGCACTTCCTTTGTGAAACACCACTCAGGCACTCGACAAACGGCGGTTGGGATCAAGGATTCCAGGACCAGAGGGTACAGGGTAGCCCTAATGGTATTCATGGAATGGCAGTAATAGCCCATTTAAGATCCAGTCAACTAGTGACTGAGTAAGACCATTGTCTAAGAGTTTTGGATGTAATTGGGGTGGAAGCAGGAAGACATTAGAGTCCTCACCTGCCATACTCCTACCACCAAATTCACTGGCGTATTGGGGAGGGCACTAAATTCCAATTATCATCTCGATTAGAAGGTTTCATTCGTAGAACAGAAATTTAGTCGCCCTTTAAAGAAAGCATGCTACATAACATGGCATTAGGACATTAGTATTCAAATCTGAGGTGCATTTGAATTAATGCCCTTTGGGCACTCGTGAGGTCCAACAACCATTCAAGTTAATTCGATCTTTTGCAAGGTATCACTTCAGTAAGCACTTCACAAAGAAGAACATCCTCTGCTGTCAAGAGTTTGGAAGAATTGCATGGGGAGTAAATAAAAGAAACACTTGTGAATTCTGTCACAGTGCCAGCTGCTGTTCTGAGCAGGCATTCAAACATACTCAGCTGTCTCTGAAAGCTGGCTCATGTGTTAGCAGTGCATTGCAGGCCGTGATTTTATCAGCAGAAAGCGACTTCTCACTCAAGGGAGAGTAAAGAAAAACTTTGCACACACTGAATAACTAGAAAGCAAATTGTTCGTCACTTTCCTATATTAATAACAAAATGCCTGAGCAAATAAATTGGGTTCTATCCACAGCACCTGCCATCCACATCCAAACTAAGCAAATATTTTAAACCCAAGCTTTTCACAAGCACGATACCAGGCTAATCAATTAGCCTCATAGGGGAAAGTTAAAAGGTAAACAAGGCATGGTTTCCTGCTCCTGTGTATTACCCACCAAGCCCGAATACATGGCCAGTAATTGCAGATGGCAGATGTTGGCACAGTTACTCTCAGCTCTTGAGCCTTTGTTGTCAACTAGTCTCTCAATGAACTCTGTTAGCACTCAAACAACGACAAGACAGTACAAGAAAGAGATTGAGGGCTTGGTGGCATGGTGTAAAGATAACAATCTCTCTCTCAATGTCAGTAAAACAAAGGAGCTGGTCATCAACTTCAGGAAGCAGAGTGAAGACACATCCCTGTCTATACCAATGGTGCTCAGGTGGAGGTGGTTGAGAGCTTCAAGTTCCCAGGAGGAAATATCCCTAGCAACCTATCCTGGTCCATCCACATTGACACTAAAGTCAAGAAAGTGCAGCAATGCCTCTTCCTCGCTAAGGAAATGCGGCATGTCCACAATGACGGTTAGCAATTTTTATAGATGCACCTATCCGGATGCAAAAGAGCACAGCATGGCAACTGCTCTGCCAAGACCGCAAGAAATGGCAGGGAGTTGTGAATGCAGCCTAGAGCATCACAAAAACCTTCCAACTGACTGCATCTATACTTCCCTCTGCCTCAGGAAAGCAGCTAACATAATCAAAGATCTCTCCCACCCGGATTATGCTCTCTGCCACCTTCTTCCATCAGCAAAAGATACAAATGTTCGAAAACATGTATCAACAGGTTCAAGAACAGCTTCTTCCCTCCACCGTTATCAGATTTATGAGCGGACCTCTCATATATTAGGGTCGATCTTCTTCCGCACCTTCTCTGTAGCTGTAACACAATATGCTGCATTCTGTTCTATTACCCTGATGTACTTATGTAAGGTATGACTTGTCTGGAGCATACCTGCCATTGACAAAATTGAATTCCAGCAACAATCAATATGCTTAGCAAAGGTAACATTAAGAGAAACATATTTGTGATGCAATTGCTTTAGATTCAACAGAAAGAGACTACTGTGAAGAAATACTAATCAGTTGATGAATTATTCTACATAAGGAATTGCTTTGATCCTGGAGTCACTTCAGGAAATCTATCAGAGTAACAATTCTTGAAAACTTCATAGATTTATTGATTAATACTTTCAATGAGGCTGTTAATTTACATCAAATACGGAACATCGTGCAGATTTAATTGAAAAATAAATAAATTTTGTCGAAATTGATAGAAAATCCTGAGTATTCTTTTTAAACCTGCATAGAACGCCTACATTAAGTTTCTATTTGGATGATGAATTGACTTATTCAAAGAAATAGCAATCTAATAGAATCCAAAAGCCTCATTTTGTGCAGCACTGACAGTGTATGTCAGGGAGCCATTGAGCACAATGCAGTAGTTGGCATGCAGTACCTGGCTAACTAGGCTGACAATTCACCGCTGTCTTAAATTTAGCCAAATGTCAAAAACCATTGCAGTTTGCCGCCAGCAATTAAACTATGTTTGCATGATTAAAACAGAAACACAACTACCATGTCAAAGGTAAAACATGGATTATTACAAAAAAAAATTCTAAAGCCACGATGATACCCTGCCTAGCTGAATCGGAAATTTCACTATTGGTATGGTGGTGTCCTAGGTTTGATTCCTGTTTTGTACTGAGCAACTCCATCTCAGCAAAGCAGTAGATATGAAACTCAAGTGAGCTGTAAATACATGGTCACACTGATCACTGTCTAGGTACCTCAGTTGGACTGGATTCCATAAATGACACTTTCCAAAACACTGGTGTTCTGGGATTGAAAAGGAGAGCGCCATTTTCAAGCCTGAGCTACATTTTTGTAACAAATGAGCTTCGGGCACCAAGTGAATATCCCAGTGTGACTTGCTTCTAAATATCCTACAAGTTGGTATTGGGGATGGATATGGTCAGAGCTTCATTTTAGTTTCACAAAGCTATTACAATAAATTGTTTTTGTGTTTTTTCAAAAAAGCAGCCAAAAATGACTCCTTTCAGTACTGATGCTCAGGCTGCCCAAATCTATGATGCATGGGCTAAGTACTCACTACACATATTCCAACGTTTCTATTGGTTAAATTTCACAAGGTACCCTTCTTCATATTTTCCGACCTATTTTTGCATCAGTGCAGTCACACTATGGTAGTTGTCCTCTGTTGTGCCAGAAATTTTAAAATTTATATTCAGCTGGCTGATCAATATACTTAAATCACAATATGGAAAGTGATGAATGGTATGCAGTATGCCAAGGCTTCACATGTACTATTTTTTTCTAAGTTATAATGGGCTAATCAATATAGCTGTAATGATACTAGATTTGATACACACCTAATATTACGGAAAACTTATAGATGCAAGCAGTCATTTAGTCGTACAAAACTTGGGTACTGCTGAAAAAAGACAGTTAGTTGAAGACTTTCATCAGGTCAATTGAAAAAAAATCCAAAACAGAGGAAGAAAATATTTAATAAGGAGAATGCTGATGGGTTGGAAGAGAAGAGAACTCTGATTGATGGAGATGCTAGCATTGACTATACAGCAGTTATGATGACTGACAGTTAACTGCCAATGTTTGTTTACATTTTAAACCGTGCAGATTTATTGACTGGTTAAGACACTGCCCTGAAAAGTGAACAAAAGAACAGCTGTCACCTATTTTGTGAAAGCTGGATAAGTGCAGAATACATACATATTCTTGTTCCATAGTATTGCCTCAGAGTCCACTTGCCAACCATACGCTCGCCTTTCATAAGTTTTAAGTAGCATCTTCTGCTCGTTTTGGTATTTATTGCGAATTGTCCTGATGAGTGTAAGACTAAAAGCTTTGACAAAGTATGTTTTTTTTCAACTGAAATACTTGATTTATGGATCCTTCACAATTACATGCATGCGTCTATATCACAGAAACTGCTGGGGAAATCAAAGATTTTGTACAGTACAATCGGGTGACTAAAACAAACAGAAAAATTATTTCAATATGAATGACACATGATTCAATAGTTAAAGTAACTTTTATTTTAAAGAATTGGTAAGGTAACAATACAAATCATAAAACATTTACTTGAGGAAAAAGTTCATTTTAGTAACACTGGGATATCTGCAGTTGATATAAAATATGAAGGAATGAAGACTAGCATCAAAGTGGGACATAGGAGGAGTGGTTGATATTAGGGAAAACTTGACAATGGACAAATACTATATTTAATGCAAACTGAATGAAGCTAAATCAACATAACTTGCAACCCAAAAAAGGACAAGAATTATTTGACCACAATAGATCAGTTGAACAGTCAAAGTTGAATTATATATCATATTAGTGAGTTTTGAGAAGACTTGTAGCTCAGGTTGAGGTTCTGGATGTGAGTTTGCTCACTGAGCTGGAAGATTCATTTTCAGACATTTCGTCACCATTCTAGGTAACATCATCAGTGAGCCTCCGACGAAGCTTCGTCGAAGGCTCACTGATGATGTTACCTAGAATGGTGATGAAACATCTGAAAACGAACCTTCCAGCTCAGCGAGCATATATGTTATATATATTAATTTGGAGAAAGATAAATCCTCTCATTAAAATTCAATTTTTCCTGTAAATTCATATTTTGCTTTGTTTATAATTTAAAAAAAAGGTAATGAATGCCAATCAGCCAATCTTCCATCCTGAAAAAACTCAACTGCCCCAACTGAATGATCATGCAATACAAAATCAGGTGTGAAATACAGATATATGTCTCTCTTGTTTTTCATATTGATCTTGCAATGAAAGGGGTAAAAGGGCATGAACTGCACATTTTAAGGGATTCGTGGCCTTTTACAAGTTTCCTCCAAAAGGATATTTTCACTTGTGGGAGACTGCCTGTTATAGAACTGTAGGACCCTTTCCCCATCTCTTTGGTGCATAGGCCTTCCTCATCCATGCTAGGTTCTTCAAACTGTGGCACCACTGTTACAGATCTAGTAGAATCATCTGGGAAGGTGTGAAAGGAAATAGTTATTCCTCCATTATAGGAACTTTAAAGAAGCTGTAACTTGAAATCACATTTTGGACCAGTTAAAACATTAATACGTGAAAAAATTTACATTTTTGTTGGACAGAAACACCCGACACTGTATGTGGTAACTGAAAATTGTTTTGTTAAATTGTTTTTGTTAAAATAAATTGGATTTGTTAAAATAATGTAGTACTTACCAGATTCGAACGAGGTATTAGATCCAATCCTCAAACTGTGACAATGTTTTCCTTGTCCATTTAACGCAGCCTCTGGCACTCGTGTGTTGATTTACTCTTCGTGGCCATGTCTTAGACCATCATTGATGCACGTTTAGCATTGTTGTTACTGTGGAAACTTAACCTTTACAGGAATAATCACATTAATAACTCTCAAAGACAGACATCTTGTGCTTTGTGTTCAGGTGTAACACGTCACGATTTTGCGATCTTTTTGGAAAGACCTTATATTTCTGCTGCATTTCACCTGTTGGTGCCATCTACCTAAACCATCTGGTCACAAGTGGGAGATTATGTTATCTGCACAAGTTATGTGGGTTACCTCTTCTAGTGAAGGTAGCAATTCTTAAGAATTACAATTGACTTGAATTAATTTCCCATCGGCAGAAAATGTTGCAATAACATGGCGACTATTGTTTAGCTTTCTCTAATGACATCATAATTATACCAGGATTCCCTTTCCTCACGCCCCACACTCTTCAAAATAATGACAACATTTATGTCTCTACAACTATCAAATAGGTTTCACAGTTCTCTATTATTCATCTGGTAGAAACATGTTACATTCACGTCCCTGGTTCACTAAAGTACAGCTTGACTTCTTGGGCTTACAGATAGTTACGGGGAAATGCACAAGTTGAGGTTATAGTGTAACCTGCAATATGGCATTTATAAAAAAAAATACGATGGGAAAGAACTTTTAAAAGCGACTGCAAACCAATGTTGGAATTCATTATTTGTAATTCTTTACGAGAAATCAAGTAGCTTAAATTAGCGACCAAAATGCTCAGAATAGGGCAAGGAGATAACCAATGGCTCAAATTCACTGTTGCAACTGCAGCCACCCAAGGGACTTTGTGTAACAGGTTTGTTGGAACATGCTAATTGGTCCTTCTGTAAATTCAACACAGACTACATCCAGTCATTGCAATGCAAAATAAATATAGCAGAATTATAGACACATGCTAATTGGTCCTTCTGTAAATTCAACACAGACTACATCCAGTCATTGCAATGCAAAATAAATTTAGCAGAATTATAGACACAGGATTGGATTTTTATGCTATTTTCAGCTAAGTCTGAGTTTTGCCTCAATTTTTGGAGGATTTGTCTCAATGAAATCTTGTGACTTCATCTCCCCCTGGCTTATTTCACCAAACTCACTTCATTAATTAAAAACCAAAAGAATTGCATATGTTGTAAATTAAGAAGGAAAAACAGAAGTTGCTGGAAAAGCTTAGCTGGTCTGGTATCAGACCTGAAACGTTAACTCTGATCTTTCTTCACAGATGTGCCAGACCTGCTGAGCTTTTCCAGCAACTTCTGTTTTCACCTCATTACTTAGCTACCATACTCCTACAGCATCCCTCACAATCAGAATTCTACCCCCTCTTCCTCCATTCCTGGAACAACCTTCCACGCAACAGATATTTCAGGGTTCACCAATGTCTTGCAGCTGTGCCATCTTCAAAATCGCATGACACACGTGGACAAGCACCATCTGTCTGAGATGCCCTGGACATAGCAAATGGGGGAAACTGGCGCCCTTCCCTTTGGGCAGGTCTTGGAAGTGCTGGTATATTGGGTGGCAGGTTTTCGTGCTTTGCCGGGAGCAGCAGTGAGACCCCGACACTAGGCCATGCCAGCCTGATCTGAAGTCAACACACGTGTTGAAGCAGTCTGGGCTGTTGGAGGAGAATCCAACATTGTATGAAGGTCAATATCCTTCTCTTCCCTGCCATCAGCTTCTCTCCAGCAGCTCACTCACTTGAAGCTGTGCAGAACCCTGGTCAGTCCATACCTCAGCTACAACAACTGAGGCACAGGAGGAGTATTTATGCACTGGAAGCAATGTCACATACATCACACATGTATCCTAAAATTAGGGAAATGCCCTCAAGTTTCTTCACAAAACCATAAACAAGCAAAAATATATCCCCCAGACAGATGAATGTATGAGGAAGATAACCAAAAGCTTTGTCACAGAGGTAAAGTGGAATTAAGGAGATACAAGATAACAAGGTGTAGAGCTGGATGAACACAGCAAGCCAAGCAGCAGAGGAGCAGGAAGGCTGACGTTCTAAAGAATAAGGAGATACAAGATAACAAGGTGTAGAGCTGGATGAACACAGCAAGCCAAGCAGCAGAGGAGCAGGAAGGCTGACGTTCTAAAGAAGGGTCTAGGCCGAAACGCCAACCTTCCTGCTCCTCTGGTGCAGCTTGGCCTGCGGTTTTCATCCAGCTTTACACCTTGTTATCTCAGATTCTCCAGCATCTGCAGTTCCTACTATCTCTTAAGGAGATACAAGTTATTTTTGGGCGAAAGGGGCTGGAGAAGGGGCAGGGGAGGATTCCTGACTATGGAGTAAGCAATTGAAATCACGGCAGACAATAGTGCAGTTAATGAGGGAAGCACAAGAACATTTAAGGGAGGCGCAAGTGCAAGGCAAGACTGGGTTTCAGAAATAGGATTGGTAAAGCCAAGATCAGATTAAAGACAAGTATGATTATCCACAGTCTGAAGGTATTGAAATCTTAAGAGTTAACGTACATTAACAAGGTCAGGAGTGAAGGATGAGCAAAACTTGGTATGGGAGAAGACATTTCAGGGTCAGGGAAATAGGAAGTGGGTCTAACAGATGAAATCAGCTTGAAGAGAATATAAAAGCTGGAATTAGGAAAGAAATTAAAGGAAATAGGGACAGTACAGGGAAGAGCTTTGTAGAGGGGAAGGGAGAGGTTTACATGGGGAATGATGAAAAAGGTACAAACGCTGATAGTTGCTGAAAAAATGATTTCAGTTTAGTGACAGACTCCTACTTCCACTTAAGTAATCTTCAACATTTCTAATTATCAATTCTATTATTTCACCAGGTATTCGTGTTAGACTGCAGGATGTGGAGTTTTTCATGATTTTTAATACCCTTCGTGAAAACTGAAATCACATTTACTGGTTTCCCATCCATTGACTCCTTCAGGATAATATTAGTGTTTTACGGATTTCACTCATCTCCCTTAACGTCCTTACGTATACAGCATCTGTCCATGTCGATTTATTTCTGTCAGCCATTAAGCCACTCTTGGACATCCGAGCAGATATTATGCAAGTTATTGGTTAGTTGTAGCATCTGCTATGATGGATGGCATAACCATGATGCTGTCCTTCAGTGAATACTTTCAAGATGCTAGTATAATCACCATGGAGAAAAGAAGACACATAAATTTCCAACTAATGGTTCAAAACAATGACAAGATCTTTTGCATTTTAAGCCAATTACAGTAAAACATGATTAAAAGTACTATTCACTAAATGCTACCTTCTTAACTGGTTAATGTATTTTAAACCATAGAAGAGAGTAAACCACTAGCCACTGACGGCCAAACAGAAAAACCCATTTACCCCTACTCTTTGCTTTCTGTTGGTCAACCAATCCTCTATCCATACCAATACATGACCTGTAATACCGTCCAACTTTATCTTATGTAGCAGCCTTTGGTGTGGCACCTTGTCAAATGCCTTCTGGAAATCCAGGTACACCACATCCACAGGTTCCCCGATCTCCACCATGCAAGTAATGTCCTCAAAGAATTTCATCAAATTAGTTAAATATGACCTACCCTTCATGAACCCATGCTGGGTGGTCCCAATGGGACAATTTATATCCAGATGTCTTGCTATTTCTTCCTTAATGATAGTTCAAGCATTTTCCCCACTACCGAAGTTAAGCTAACTGGCCTATAGTTACCTGCTTTATGTCTACTTCCTTTTTAAACAGTGGCATCACATTGGCTGTTTTCCAATCTGCAAACTTCACAGTTATATGTTAACATGTCCTTCAAGTAAACATTCAATTCAACCAGATACAGGCCAAATAATTCTTTGCTCCTGATGGTTTACTTCCGATCTTCCTTTTCCCACCTGAAAGCTTTTAACTCGAAAACTGTTCTTTCTGTCGCATGTTTTCCTAGAAACTTCTCTTCAGCTAAAACTAGGCAAATATTCTGGTCTCATTTTAAGTCCCAATGAATTTGGTGTCGTCAATCAGAGCCTGAACTTCCAACCACATTCCAACAGACAACAGAGGCTTTTGGGCTCTAATTCAAGGATTCCCAAACTTTTCTTCCCACCGTGATCCCATTTTGAGGCTTGAAAACAGTCCCATCCTCTCAGTGACACTTATAGAGACTGCATGCTTCAGCTGGAGGGAACCTGTTAGAATTCAATGAAAGCTCTCCTGTGGTCACTGTTACCTTGGAGCTTCAGCTGGCAACACCACTTGGAGAGCCAAGCACCACTTCGGAATGCCCCAGTCCAGCTGCATTTTACCTGATCTTCAACATTTTTCTGGGTCTTTGGCAACACCCAATCTATCTTCTGTTAGAACATTGGTTGCTACCATTGTTTTTAAGCATAAATACCTCGTACACTCTTCCCAATTAAACAATTGTCAACAATCAAACCATCCAGGTTTCTGTTAGGCAGACCTCAAAACAGATCACATGACACCTCCATTTTACCTTAAACTAAAGGCAGACCCTAACAGAAGTACCTTTTTAAAAAAAAACTCATATGCATATTTAGTTTTATTATGCTGATCCTCAAGCACATTTTTATCCTGATATCATCTGAAGAGTTCATATATTCATAAGAAACAGGGGCAGAATTAGGCCATTCGGCCCAAAGTCTGCTCTGCCATTCGACCACGGTTGATATATTCCTCATCCCCATTTTCCTGCCTTCTCCCCAAAACCCTTCAACCCATTACCAATTAAACATCTGTCTAACTCCTCCTTAAATATACTCACTGTCCCAGCATCCACCACTCTTTGGGGGAGTGATTTCCACAGATTCACAACCCTTTGGGACGAGCAGTTTCTCCTCAACTCTGTTTTAAATTTGCTCCCCGTTATCCTAAGACTACGATCCCTCATCCCAGAATGCCTCACAAGAGAAAACATCCGTTCCCTGTCAATTGTATTTGTACCTTTTATCATCTTGAATACTTTCAATTTAATCTCCCTTCATTCTTCTAACTTACAGAAAGTATAGGCCTAAGCTATTCAATCTCTCTTCACACGACGAGCCCCTCATCTCTGGGATCAATCTAGTGGATCTCCTCCAATGCCACGATATTGTTCCTCAAATAAGGGGACAAAAACTGTGCACAATAGTCCAGGTGCGGACTCACCAATGCCTTGTATACTTTCAACAATACTTCCTTCCCTTTATATTCTATTCCTTTAGCTATAAAAGCCAACACTCCATTTGCTTTCTTTATTAACTGCTGTACCTACACGCTAGTTTTCTGCAATTCATGAATGAGGACACCGGGATCTCTCTGCAGATCCCTCCACACCAAGGCACTCCCAAGTCTCTCCCCATTTAGATAATAGATCACCTTTCCATTTTTCCAACCAAAATGCATGGCCTCACACATTTATGTCAAAATTCATCTGCCACATTTTGGCCCACTCTCCTAACCATCTATATTCATTCATAAGGTTCTTTTTCCTCATTGCTATTTACCATCCTGCCTATTTTTATGTCGTCCGGAAATTTGGCTATTAAGCCCTCTATCATTTACAATGTAGACTGTAAAAAGCTGGGGTCGAGGGGCCTAACCCTGTGGCACACCACTCGTTACTTCTTGCCATCCAGAAAAAGAAAACATTTATCCCAACTCTCCGTCTTCTGTCCATCAGCCAGTAACTTAGCCAAGCTTAAAAATCTATCCCGAATCCCATATGATCCAACCTTGTGAAATTAACCCTTAGTGTGGCACCTCATCAAACGCCTTCCTGAAGTCCAGATATAACACATCTACAGCATTCCCAATATCCACTTTGCTTGTTACAGCTTTGAAGAACTCTTGCAAATTAATCAAACATGATCTGCCCTTCATAAAGCCATGCTGGCTCTGATAGTTAGCATTTTGACTTTCCAACTGTCCTGATATTACTTCCTTGATAATTGATTCTAACACTTTGCTAACTGATATTAAACTAATTGATCTGTAATTTCCCACATATTGCCTTGCTCTCTTTTTGAATAAGAGAATTACAATGGCTTTTTTCCAATTTAATGGAACTTTTCCTATGTCCAAGAAATTTTGGGATATTGTAAGCAATGGATCCACTAACTCTGCCACCACTTCCTTTAACCCTAGAATGTAGACCCATCAGGCCCATGGGACTTAACTACCTTTTCCCTATCAACGTTGCTTGTTCTAAGTTATGTGGGCCATTACATGAAGTGTTTTCAAATTAACTAGCACTCAAATTTAGAAGTGGAAAATGACAGGGCTGCACAAAACAAAAACTCACGTTAGCTAGAAGCAAAGAACAGTAATCAACGGGTCTTTTTCAGGTTAGCAAAGTGTTACTGGTGGCCTCACCTATTTACAAGTCTCTATCAATGACTTTGATGAAGGGAATGAATCTACTGGTGGCTAAATTTGTCAATAACAGCAAGATAGCTGGAAAGTACATGGTCAAGAGAAGATAAGAGTCTGCAAAGGGATAACGAAGGGTTTAGCAAATGGACAAAGTATTGACAGATGGAGTATAATTTGGGAAAATGTGAAATTGTCCACTTGGAGAGAAAGATTTAAAAGGCAGTATATTCTTTGAATGGAGAGAGACAGCAAAACTCGCTCGTACAAAAGGGATTTGGCTGTTCGGGTGAATCACAAAGTTAGTATAGATAGGATGGCAAATGGAATGCTGACGTTTACTGCCAGGGGAATGAAATACAGAAGTAGTAAAGTTTACCCCTTCCGGTAAGGGCATTGGTAAGATCACATTGGAACACTGTGGACAGTCTTCATATCCTTCTCTGAAAAAATATGCAGTTCATTAGAAGCAGTTCAGAGGACATTCACTCAACACATGCCTGAGATAAAAAGCATACCTTCAGAAAAAAAAATGTTGAACAGGTTGTGCTGTAACCAATTGGGGTTTAGAAGAATAAAGGGTAATTCTATTGAAGCATAGAAGATCTTGAAAGGACTGAATATAATGGATAGTAGGAAACAGATTCCTACTGTGGAAAGGCCAAAGGACACAATTTAAGAATAAGAAGTCTCCCTTTTACGATGTAACCTAGGATATGTTTTTTGCTTAATCTTATCAACTTATCAACTATACTTGGTCTGGGTTCTGCCTGCCTCTTCAGGCTCCAGACCTCATTGTAGTTATTTTTAATCAACCTGTTCAGATGAGTTCCAACACATCTCTGGAGTAGTTGGGACCTGAATACAGGCTTCCTGACTCAAAGGTAGGACATTACCACAGAGACACAAAAGCCTTCAAATCATCTCAATCGAGTGAAGAGACTTGTGCCCGTGTAGTAAAATCTTCAGTGCAGCAGTGGAATATCAATCTAGATTGTTGTAATCAAGTTTGGAGCGAGACCTGTACCTACAGCCTTCTAACTCAGAAGCAAGGATGCTAACACAACACCTAACACAATCCAGATTAAATGCTAGTCTTTGTCCAAACATCGGCTGAGGGGTGTTAAGGGTAGGAAGTGGAACAACTTCTACTTTTGAGCAAAAGATTGTTAGTACATGAAGTCATCTCCGCCAAAAAGAAATGGAAGCTAGGTCATCAAATTTATTCAAAGCGGAATTAGACTGACTTTGGACAGATAAGAAAGAGAGTCAACAGTTGAGGGTCAGGCAGGAGAACAGAGTGATGCCACAAAGAGATCAGCACAGCAGGCTTAAAGGCCCAAATGGCCTATTCTTGCTCCTGAGCTCATAATCTTATAACTATCGAGAGCTTTATCAGCCACTATTGTTAAGATTCATAGCCTAGACCATGCAAAGCACCTAGCAAACAATCAAACTGGAGGCAATTAATCCCAAATGCCTGGTCTGTTTGCTCATTTGTTTTCATTAGGCTACGTGAAATACATAACCTCCAAATAATTGAAACTGTATTACAGTATAGGGGAATAAGCAACTTGCACCATCACTGAAGAGCCTGCATTCTCAACATTATCTTTGCTGCCATGTACAAAACTTTCATTGTTACTCCTGCTGCTTTTCAGTGACTGTGTAGCATTGTGACCTATCAAAATTAACTTGCCATTTCATTAAGATGCCAATTCACTCTCATCTGTCGAGTAAGTAAAGAATAAATTGTACATGAATCCGGACATTACAGGCTTCAATTGTGAGCAATCTGCAGAAGGCAAAAGGTAAGTTGGCCTTAATTGCAAGTGGATTCGAGAACCGGAACAGGAATGTCTTGCTGCAACTGTACACGGCCTTGGTGAGACCACATCTGAAGTACTGTGTGAAGTTTTGGTCTCCTTGTCTGAGCAAGAATGTTCTTGCCAAGAGGGAGTGCAACGAAGGTTTCCTGGGATGGCAGGACTGACATATGAAGAGACATTGATTCAGTTAGGATTGCAGTCACTGGAGTTTATAAGAATGAGTTGGGTGGGGGGGGGGGGGGAGATGTCATGGAAACCTATAAAATTCCCAGACAGGGTAGAAGCAAGAAGGGTACTCCTGATGATGAGGGGTGGGTCCAGAACCTGGGGTTGGGGCGGGGGGGGGGTGGTCACAGTCTTAAGGATATGGGATAGGCCATTTAGGACTGAGATTAGGATGGCGAGTCTATGGAATTCATGACCACAAAAAAATTAATGGAGAATAAAATATGGCATGATTTGAAGGAGAAAGTAGATATAGCACATGGGGCTAAAAGGATGGGGGAAAAGACTATTGAATTGAATTATCAGCCATGAACATATTGGATGGCCTATTTTTCCCGAAGTGTCAAGGCTGCAAAAATCATTTAAATGACCACAGTAATGGAAGTAGCTCTGAATAAATATAGAACCAACAATTTCAGTGAACAGGGTAGCACCAGACCTATTTATTTTTACAAGTTACTTTGAGATTCTAGCAACTCCATCTTTCCATAGTATCACAATTAACAGTATGGTTTTCACCAAAGCATGCAGTGTCCTTTAATCAAAAGTGCTTTACTGACAATATTATAAATGAAACTGAATTAACCTAAAGAAAAAAAACTTGTATTGTTAGCCTTAAAAGTTCTGCAGGATCTATCTACACAAACCACACAAACACCTTTCACAGCAACAATAAAGTTAAAATTAGAATTCTTTAAGCCAGTCTGTTCAATGGCTTGTTGCATAGCACAATTACAGAAGAAAATACACACAGCAAGGAGCATGCATTTTTTGTGCACTCTCCAAGTTGATCATGCATGGAAATCAGACCCCAACACAACACTGCAATCTTTCCTACCTGGACATCCCAAAAGATGCTGCTGAACTGTAATTTAAATCAAACAAAATATTAATATAGCAATGATCCTGAAAAACACTTTACAGAAATGTGCTCTCCAGTTACCTAGTGAAACCTCACTGTTACAGTAGATATCTTTGTCAAGAGTATACTTGCGTAGTTTTGCTTTTGCTTTCTATTCTTTGCTTACATATGATTCAGAATAACTTTCTCAATCAATCCAACAATTACTAGCTGAGGCTGCAGACCTCCTGGGTTGTAATGTACAGACATAGCTTTTGTTCTTGTTTTGGAAATCGATTAATCATAGCAAACAAAATCATTCAAATTACCCCAATATTGGAGTACCGGTATATTGTGTGCTGCTTTAGTCACCACTTTAAGGAAGGATGTAACTACACGAGAGTGGGTGCAGACCAAAAATACCAGGATGCTGCCTGGGCTGGAGGAACTGAGCTACAGGGAAAGACCGTAAGATGTGGGAGCACAAGCAGACCATCCAGTCCATTCAGGCTGCTCCGACGTTCAATGAAATCATCATGACTGATTTGATAATCTTCAACTCCACGTTCCTAGTTTTTCCCTGTAACCCTATATTCCCTCATTGATAAAAATATCTTGTCTGTCCGTCTCAGGCTTCAATGTACTTAATGACCCAGCCTCAACTGCCCTCCATGGTAAATAATTCAAGATTCATTAGCCTCTGAGAAGAGATTCTTCCTCATCTGTCTTAAATGGGTGGCCCCTTACCCAGATTATGCCCTCCGGTACTAGATTCTTCCACAAAGGGAAATAGGCTTTCCATAATTACTCTGTCAAGCTCCCTAAGAACTGTGTGTATTTCAATAAAGGTGCCTCTCATTATTCTATAATTCAATGAGTACAGGCCTGGTCTACACAACTCTGCTCATGTGACAGTCTCTACATATCTGTTATCAGAGCCTACTGAACGTTCTCTGGACTACCTCCAGTGCTTGTCTATCTTTCTTTAGGAAAAAAGGCCCAAAACCTTGCACTGTATCCCAGCTGTGAAGTAATTAGTGTCTTGTATAACTTGAGTGAAATACCCCTACTTTTATACTCCATTTCTTTTGAAATAAAGGCCAACATTCCATCTGACTTTGTGTCATCCTCACTACTTCGCACCTATTCCTGTGTCAGCTGCAAACTCGGCTATAGTACATTCACTTTCCTCATCCATGTCATTATTATAAATAATTGTGATCCCAGCTCGGACGCCTGTGGCACTCGAACAGTTTCAAGTTGCCATCCTGAAAAGGACTTCCTTATTCTTCAATTATTTAGCCAATCCTCTGTCCATGCTAACATATCACTTGCAACATTATGGGCTAATTTCTTGACAAGTAGCCTAATGTGCGTACTTTATCAAAAGCTTTCAGGAAATGCAAATATATTACATCCACTGATGCCCACTCATCTATACTGCCAGTTACCTCCTCAAAAATTCTAACAGATTTATGAGGCATGATTTCCCCTTCATGAAACCATGCTGACTCTGTTTGATCATATTATGTATTTCAAAAGCTCTGCTATCACATCATCTATCATAAACTCCTAATAAGAGATGTTAAGCTAATTGGCCTATAGCTAAATGCTTTCTGTCTCCTTCACTTTTTAAGTAAAGGTGTTACATTGGCAGTTTTTCAATCCTCTAGAACTTTTTCTGCATTGGAGGATTCTTGGAAGGTTACTCTCAGTGTATCCGCCACCTCTGCAGATATTTTTTCTATATCCTAGGATGCCTTCCATCAGGTCCAGTGGGTTTAATCAGTCATTGGCTCCATTAATCTCCATGGGACTTATTTTCTAGTGGTAGTTATTGCATTTATTTCCTCTCCTCCTTTTGCCCCTTAATTATTTAGTAATTCTGAAATGAGTGTCTTCTATTGTGAACACTGACACAGAGTATTAATCAACTCCTTCACAGTGTTCACTCTCTTGTATTTTCCTTGTGTTTTATTACTCGACTGTAAAAAAAAACTTAACAATTAGACTCCTAATTCTGGGCATTTTTTTTTTACAGAATTCAAATTCCACTATCTGCCGTGGTGAGATTCAAATAGGACCATAAGTCATAGGAGCAGAAATTAGGCCATTCACCCCATCAAGTCGGCTCCGCCATTCAATCGTGGCTGATTAGTTTCTCAACCCTTCTCCCGTTTTCTCCCCGTAACCCTTGATCCCTCTGATAGTCAAGAATCTAACAATCTCCATCTTAAATAAATTCAATGACCTGGCATCCACAGCCTTCTGGGGCAGTGAATTCTATGGATTCACCACTCAATGGCTTAAGAAGTTTCTCCTTAACTTCGTTCTAAAAGGTCTTCTCTTTACTCTAAGGTTGTGCCCTCGGGTCCTTGTCTCTCCTACCAAAGGAAACATCTTCCCAACTTCAGTGTTCTGTCAAATTTCAATTAGATACCCCCTCATCCTTCTAAACTCCATCGAGTATAGACCCAGAGACCTCAAACGTTCCTCATATGTTAAGCATTTCATTCATGGTACCATTCGTGTGAACCTCCTCTGGTGCCCCTCTCAGGCCAGTACGTCCTTCCTTAGATATGGGGGCCAAACTAAACGTGTCTAACCAGGACTCTATAATGCCTCACAAGTACATCTGTTTTTATAGTCTAGTCATGTCAAACAAATGCCAACACCGTATTTACCTTCCTAACTATGACTCAGCTTGCAAGGTTACCTTAAGACAATCCTGGACTCGGGCTCCCAAGTCCCTTTGCACTTCAGATTTCTGAACTTTCTCCCCATTTAGAAAATAGTCTATGCCTCTACTCTTCCTACCAAAGTGCACGACCTCACACTTTTCCACTTTGTATTCCATTAGCCACGTCTTTGCCTGTCCTCCTAACCTGTACAAATCCTTCTGCAGCCTCGCCACCTCCTCAATACTACCTGTCCGTCTGCCTAACATGGTGTGGAGCTGGATGAACATAGCAGGCCAGGCAGCATCAGAGCTGGTAAGTTAACGTTTCTGGTCAGGACTCTTCTTCGGAAGATCTTCATATTCTGAAGATGGGTCCCAACCCAAAACGTCAGCTTTCCTACTCCTCTGACGCTGCCTGGCCTGCTGTGTTCATCCAGCTCCACACTGTGTTATCTCAGACTCGGGTAGCTGCAGTACTTCTTTTCTCTGTTCCACTGCCTATCTTTGTGTATCATCTACTAACTTAGCCAGAATGCCCTCAGTTCCTTCACGTAGATCACGAATATACAAGGTGATAAGGTGCAGTCCCAACACTGACACTTTTGAAACACCACTTGTCACTGGGTACCATCCTGAGAAAGACCTTATATCACCACTTTCTGCTTGCTGCCAGACAGCCAATCTTCTATCCATGCTAGCACCTTGCTTCCAACACCACGGACCCTTATCTTACTCAGCTGCCTTCCATTCAACACCTTGTCAAAGGTCTTCTGGAAGTCTGAGAAGATAGCATCTAATGGTTCTCCTTTATCTAACCTTCCCCTTTTACAGTCCCAAGACCATTACCTGGGTCTCTAGAATAACAGTCCTGCAATAATGCCACTAGGCCAATACCTCCCCTTAAAACTGTGGAAATTAGAGAGGGATTTGCCTACAGCCTGCCATGGGTAAAGGTTATCACGAAAATCCTCCTCAACCACCTCCACCCAGTGGCTGAGACTCAATGTGGCTTCTGCATATCCAGAGGCACAACAGACATGATCTTCAGTGAACAGCGGGTCCAACAGTGCAGAAAACTGCACCAACCTCCGTACATGGCCTTTTCAATCCCACAAAGGCTCTGTCAACCATGAGGGATTGTGAATATAATCCTCAAATGTGATTTCAGGCAGAAATCTGTCACCATTCCCCAACTGCTTCATGATGGCATGCAAGCCAAGATCTTCACCAACAGATCCACTGCTGACCCGATACAAGTGCAAACTGGAATCAAGCAGGGCTGCATCATTGCACCAAAGCTCTTTCTCATCTTCCTCATCTCTTTACTCCGTCCCAGCTCCATGAAGTTGATATGGGCCTTAGTCCTCAACAGTTGGGACACTGTCTCCTAGCTATGGCAGTGGCTGGAGTATAGGCTTTGGGCAACTTAGGCAGAGGTGACATTCCAAGTCAGGTCAGTGACAGCGGGGGCTGCTTCAGCGTGCATTCTCGTTGGTTTTGCAGCCTCAGGGACAGGTCTGGTGGCTGCAGAGTGTGGTGGCATCCTGTAGAGACTTGAGATCAAAAAGTCACATATGGAACAAAAAATGTAATCTGTCCTCACTTTGCACGATTAATTTATTTTTATAATTTATGTAATAAAAACAGTGCCGGATTATGGAAGCTTATCTACATTTTACTGTATTTTTATAAATACAATTAACAATAAATGACAGGAGGAGAGGAGGCTAACATACAGGGTAAGCAGGTGAATGTGCAACCTCCAACTGCGCCAACTGCTGTATGCAGAAGACACCTGTGTGTGCAGACCCAGGCACCGAGCTACAAACCTTGCCTTCACCAAGATAAAGGGCAGAAAACATTCTGCAAGTCTACTGGCAGGTTAGGGCATACCAATGAGAGTGTCCCAATCCCAATAATCGAGGCACTGGTCGTGCATTGGCTGACCATACTGTCTGCCTGTATGATATAAGACCCCCTTAATAACTCTCTACTCCAAGCTCTACAATGATAAGGAACCACTAGGAGTGCAGAAAGCCTCCTCATACAAATATAATGTGCCAAGCATTGTACTAAGTGGAGGAGAAGCTGATGCAAAGACTCCGACCACTTTGACTGGAGCACAAAAGGGCCTCACGCAAGCAGCAGAAACAGCGAGTAGAATCCCGAGCTTCCCATCTACCCACTAAACACCACTTGCACCAGCTGTAGCAGAGTATGCAGCTCAGGACAGCTCTATCCAGCCACTGCAGAACCCAACCTCACAGAGTGGGCTAAGTCATCCCCCAACCCTGCGCAACTGCCAAAGGAGAAAGGAAGAAGAAAACTGTTGAGAACACAGGAAAGCACTTACTCCTGCTTGGGAAATAAAGACAGAAAACTACTGTCGGAACTAGTGCCAAAACAAGTTGTGACATCACAAAGGTGGCACGGTGGCTCAGTGGTTAGCACCGCAGCTTCACAGCGCCAGGGACCCGGGTTCGATTCCTACCTCAGGCAACTGTCTGTGCGGAGTTTGCACGTTCTCCCCGTGTCTGTGTGGGTTTCCTCCAGGTGCTCCGGTTTCCTCCCACAGTCCAAAGATGTGCAGGCTAGGTGGATTGGCCATGCTAAATTGCCTGTAGTGTTCGGGGGTGTGTGAGTTTTAGGGGGATGGGTCTGGGTGGGATGCTCCATAGGGTGGTGTGGACTTGTTGGGCCAAAGGGCCTGTTTCTACACTGTAGGGAATCGAATCGAATCTAATCTAATCAAAATCATCAAGTATGAATCGAGAAAACAGCTTGCATGAAGCTTGCCATTTAATGCAGCTGCGTAGACAATTTCCTGGATGGACTCCGAAGCATACAGCATATCAAATAAATAGTAACTCCATTAAACTCTAATACAGCCCTACAGCAGCATTAGGAAAAAATGACAGGAAAGACCAAATCCAATACTTGGTGCCAGCTGTTGACTGCAAGAAAAATCACTTTAAAAGTTCCATTTACACAAAGCAGTATCAGTTACACTTAGGAAAACTGTTCATCTCAGATTTTGGCTGCAAAATAAGTTATGTGGGGAATTGACAAACTGGCAAATTTGGCATATTCCACCAGTAAATAAACAAATGTCTAGTCATGAATGATAATTAATTTAAAACACAGTCATAATTGGTGAAGGATTAAGACATTTCGGTTTTTAATATAGTTGAAATATGAGATGGAAGGACATTCTGCTAAGAATGAACTGCTGGAAGTCACAAGACAGGTCAAACCGCAAATCTACGTACCATTAACTCTCAATGGCATTGCTATTGTTGCAAGAAAGTAATTATTCAATTTGATGGGGTTTTGAAACAAGCTAATTGATTACCCCTTTATTGCGAACATTTATTATTTATCTCACAGCAATCCCCCTGTCCCAGGCACCAAGCTCAGGGCCTGGCCAGGCACATTTATGGATTTCCTTTTTCACAATTATCTACTTGAAATGCCACAACTCCTAACACTTCTGTCCTTGGCTGACTGTAGCGTTCCAGCGCAGCTCATGCAGGCTGGTGGAACAGCACCTCATTTTCTCGTTAAGCACTCTGCAGCCCACAGAAGTCAATGTTGAGTTCAACGACTTGAGAGCATTAATACCATCCTCAACTGCGATTACATTCACTCTCCACCAAGGTGTGGTTTGCATGCGTTTGCTCTCAGTAAAGCCAATCTATTTTCTACTATTCAGACCAACCATTAGCATCTATTATGTGTCGATATCACTCCCCCACCAAAGCAACTCCCTTTACCTTTTGTTTTGAGCAGCCTCACAATCAGTTCCACTTGCTCCTTCTCTCCTTTTGTCAACAAAATAAAACACAGCATTTTCCTTCATCCTTCAATTTAAAAGAGTCAGTATCGGACTCAAAATATTAATGCTGTTTCTCTCTACATGGATGCTATCAGACCCACCAAGTTTCTACAGCAATTCTGATGTTCGGCAGTCGTGATACTTTGCTTTTATATATTGTAGATAGGTGACTATGGTGGAAGCTGTGTTTGCTACATCAGCTGGATCTTTCAGTGAGATGAGTAGGAATTGGCAGGGCTAGTTACAGCAAATGTCAGGTTATAGAAGGAGCCACTACTTACTAAAAAATCACTTTTCTTTCGAAAGAGAAAACAATCACAAAGAAGTATTATCCTCAAAACCATCCATTTCTGGCTATTATCATTTTACATCTTTGTCCAGCATCTATGAGAAGAGCAACAGTTCATAAACCAAACAAAAAGCAAACATCTCCTGATTGGTCAGTGCAGCAAAGTGACTGCTATTGCTCCTTACTGCTCCTGTTGTAATTCACAGCCTGAAAGTAGCACGGTAAACACTAATATTCTGCTCTTTTCTAAAATTACAAGCATGGAAATGATCTGCAGGCAGGGCGTATTTCTTCTGGGTTTTTGAAGCATCAAGTCAAAATTTACAAGCAGATGCAACAGCAGTGCAAATCTTTTCTAAAAGCACTAAACAGAGAAAAATCATGTACACTCAACCTCAGACTATTTGACTAAAACTTTGTCCATGACACTTAACATTTTAAGCTGTCAAAGTCGCAAATATTTCAGAGTTACGAGGACAAAAACTGTTCCCACCAAACCCACCATCCAAAGGTAGGTTTGCAACAGGAGGATTCTGGCTTCAGAAGCAAACAGTGCGAAATACAATAAGTTTGGATTTTTGACTAAAAAAAGGTTGGTTCAACTTAAACATAAGGCAAACAAAAAAATCATTTTTGGCCAAATGTCAAGGTTAACTGTTACACAAAAGCAACGATTACTCAAGAAAATACAGTATTAGAATTGTTCAGTTTTACAAATAACAAACACTACTTGAAGTATTGAGTAGAATTTAAAAACACAGACTCCTAATGCATAACTTCACATTAAAGGGCACAATTTTTAAATTTGTCCACATAAGCCATAGTTTTTCCGTTCTATGCTTGGACCAAAAACATTAATTCTGATTTATCTTCACAGATGCTGCTGGCCCTGCAAAGCTTTTCTAGCACTGTTATTGTTTTTTCCATTTCAATTTCCTATATATTATTTTTAATTGACACCAAAACACACAAACACACTGATCTTCAACTGTGACTATGGTTTCCTTTCAGATAAGTTCTGAAGTGAGTATTAATTCATAATATACACAATATAGATATACAAACACATATAAATGTGATGAAGGGTCTAGGCCCGAAACGTCAGCTTTTGTGCTCCTGAGATGCTGCTTGGCCTGCTGTGTTCATCCAGCCTCACATTTTGTTATCTTGGAATTCTCCAGCATCTGCAGTTCCCATTATCTCTAAATGTAATCACATAGTTGCATGTAGAATGCTTGTTTATTTTTAAACAGCAGACAATTTGAGAGCCATATGTAATGCTTCTATGCAGCACAGTTTCTGAACTGTCTTAGAACATAGAACATAGAACAGTACAGCACAGAACAGGCCCTTCAGCCCACAATGTTGTGCCGACCATTGAACCTCATGTATGCACCCTCAAATTTCTGTGACCATATACATGTCCAGCAGTCTCTTAAATGACCTTGCTTCCACAACTGCTGCTGGCAACGCATTCCATGCTCTCACAACTCTCTGCGTAAAGAACCTGCCTCTGACATCCCCTCTATACTTTCCACCAACCAGCTTAAAACTATGACCGCTCGTGCTAGCCATTTCTGCCCTGGGAAATAGTCTCTGGCTATCAACTCTATCTATGCCTCTCATTATCTTGTATACCTCAATTAGGTCCCCTCTCCTCCTCCTTTTCTCCAATGAAAAGAGACCGAGCTCAGTCAACCTCTCTTCATAAGATAAGCCCTGCAGTCCAGGCAGCATCCTGGTAAACCTCCTCTGAACCCTCTCCAAAGCATCCACATCTTTCCTATAATAGGGCGCCCAGAACTGGACGCAGTATTCCAAGTGCGGTCTAACCAAAGTTTTATAGAGCTGCAACAAGATCTCACGACTCTTAAACTCAATCCCCCTGTTAATGAAAGCCAAAACACCATATGCTTTCTTAACAACCCTATCCACTTGGGTGGCCATTTTAAGGGATCTATTCTTGTCACCTCAAATTCACCACCCTTCTATTGATGCTTTGGCTGTAACCTGCTCTTATTACTCACACTGCTATCTGATCAATGACCTTTATTTGCATTTGCCCTGAGGGCTCCCTGCTTCCACAACTGCTGGTTATTTAGCACGATGCCTGCTGTCTCTGTATGCTATTCCATTTACAACCTCTGCTTGAAATTTCTGCTACTTTATTGATCGTTTTGTTTCTTGCCCTACACGTTGTTCCAGGGCCCGCATTCTCTAAGCCTTGGTTGTATTCCTTTACCTCCTCTACTTCTCTGCATTTACCCGGCTACTGCCTTGGCATTATCACTGCCAACTTGACTGTGTATCATCTTATGGTTTTCAATTTTCTTTTTAGTGTGCTTTTTTTAAAAAAAAATGCCTCAGGGAGGTTTGATTCAATTTAATGAAGGCTGGAGGTAGAGACCATAGGAATGTGATCCAATGAAATATGCTACTGGGAGGTTAAAGCCCTTTCATAAATTTCTTCTCTTCACAATCTAGATTGCTAATTATAGCAGAATAAAATATTACATATATCATGTACAGTAACATTAGATACCTTATGTATGGCAACATTAGATACATGTTGAATTTCAGACTGTTTGTTACAAATCATCTGGTTATGTTTAATGTTTAAAAAGAGTGCTTTACACCATTGGATTTCACATCGAACCATCCACCCTCGTATTCTCAAGCAAATAATTTTGTCTGTAGTGTGCTCTTTCCTACTCTTTGGAGGCACCTTTATAGCTCATTATTCAGGAAGCTCTTCTTTGTACCACTTTTCTTATATATATATATATATATATATATAGGAGAGAGAATGGAGTTCCAGAAAGTGGATCTTGACCCTTCAAAGTTTTAACACAAAAACCAGAAAAGAAATTATGCAATACCAGCAGAATAATCAGGCTACAGTTTCATAGTAATTAGACAAAAATAGACCACTCAGTCACTGCAATGGATTTGTAATTTAACCCAAATGGACTTGCAAATTCATACAGGAGGCATATAACTCAAAAGCCATATAATGATTTTGTAAATAACCACTGGTTCCATTAGTGATCCCTGTTCAGCATCCGTGAAAATGAGATTCCATTTGAACATAATTTTCTATTGTGCGAATATCATTGAGCTACAGGATCCGTATCAAAACCAAATGCTCTTAAACCACTCGGTGAACATACATGATCCCTGTTGGCAGGTTTGTTTCATTAGTACAGAGATTAATATTTTCCCAAAAGTGCTGCCAAATGCCAGTTGAAACCTATACTCACACTGCAGCATTCATCTATTACCAGACACTATCCTGCAAAGAACTGAATAGTCCAGGTTTTCAAATGTGCTTACACAAAATTAATCAAGCGCCCATCAAAGTTTATAGCCTGGTTTAAAACAGACTACACCTGAAATTTCTAGGCCAGGAGCAAAAAAAGGCAGCTTTTGATTTACTCACTTGCAGGCTAGGGCTTACTGTCCATCCCTAGTTACCCTGGAGGGGGTGATGGTGAGTTGCCTTCTAGAAACGCTGCAGCATTAACGAGGCAGGCAGGCTAGAATTTGGTGTGGAGTCATGTTCCGTCCATTTTTTTAATCCCATGCTGCCAAATTCTGTCACACCATCAATCGGACACTCACAATCCACACTGTTTAAATGGACAGGTGCTGAACAGCTTTAGAGGTCCTCACCACAGGCAGGGCAAGTCCCTAATAGTATCTGATGCCACAAGGCACACCAAACATTAGTCTACTGCTGGCCATGCAACTCAGGTAGAGTGCTGACTGCACCAAGGAAAGCCTGATAGAAGAGAGCTCCAAGCTTAAACAGACCAATATTCAGTTGAAATTTCTCTCATTGACCAGGAAGAGAAGCAGAGCTCTTCCTGGCCCCAATATTAAACAATAGGGTCTAAGCTTTTTCCCCCATTTACAAACAGGCCATGGTGTCTGCAGAGAGTCACTTCGCTGTACCTACCCTCTACTGTGTGAATCTAGATTGCTGAATCAACAAGGATGTTCTAAAGAGTCACTGCACCTAATACATTAACTCTCCTGTCTCTCTACCAATGCTCTGCATTTTATATGTTACAGCTTTTTCTGTATTGGGGTGGCATGGTGGTTCAGCACTTAGCACTGTTGCCTCGCAGCACCAGGGACCTGAGTTTAATCCCAATCTCAGGCGATCATATGTGTGGAGCTTACATCTTCTTTCTCCCTGTGTCTACATGGGTTTCCTCTGTGTGCTCTGGTTTCCTCTCACATTACAGAGATGCATAGGTTAGATGGCTTGGCCATGCTAAATTGCTCTGTAGTGTCCTGAGGTTGCAAATTGGTGGGTTAGCCATGGGAAGTGGCAGGGTTACAGAGACAGGGTGGGGGGCGGGGGGTGGGTGCTGGATGCTGTTCAGATAGTCAGTGCAGACTCAATGAGCATAATGGCATCCATCTGCACTGTAGGGATTCTACAACCTGAGTTTCTCCAGCAATTTACCTCTTTTTCAGATTTCTAGCATCAGCAATTCATACATTTTTGCATTTTTTAAATCAAGGTGTTCTGACCTAATTACGCAGAGTTTAAAACAGCTATTAAAAATGTGCTGCAGTTCTTTTCAGTGAGCACTTTAGCTCAGAGCAAAACATGTACTCCTGAGAAAAAATACACCATTACTTTATAACAAAGTGCTCATAAACTACTGTACCTGAGCTAAAATAAAATCCAATGAGTGGGGAGGTACAAGTGCCAGGATTCACCTACACAGACCCTGCCGGTTTGCAAACTCAGAGGAAGTTCCCTTCATTTCCCTGAGGGCCAAGAATGTGACAAGTCCTTGCACAGGAAGTCTCCATCTCTGGCCCAGGGCACTTTTATGAGACGGGCCAAACATACGGAACAATAATTTGGTGCTGATCTAAATTCCCACTCACAACCCACCCACCAGAGTTACAGCAGAAGTGAAGGTTCAACCTTCAACCTGATACCTTTGGAAAAACCGTTTTGGGATCTCTCAGCCCCTAAAATCCAAGCAAGCAGGAAATTCCATTTGACAGAACTACACATTGGTAACGCAACAAGTCTCACGCCATCTCACTGCCTGAGGGTTTGTAGATTCTTAACATGACAATCTGATAATACTCTGCTGCAATGAAGCCAAACCTGAATGCTTGCAAGCAACTGAACAGAATATAAGCCAGCCCTGTTTACAGTTGCTGTAAATAGCTGGAGTTATTTATCAAGTGCTTTACCTCGACTTTCAGCAGCTTTCCTCAGTGCAGCCAACACAGATGGCTTCAGATTTTCAGCGAGAAATCTCCTCTCCAATCCTGGGAAAAGAGACCTATTGAAAAAAAATCAAAGCTTAGATTGTCATACACCCTTGTAACCAACATGCTCCAACATCAACGCTGTGTTTCACAGGCAAAGGGGCCATACACCTCATTGAAACACTGAAAAGTTTTGTCACTCAGTTGTTAAGAATAAAGTTCAAATAACTGATAACAATCCACTGCGGGATCCAAGGACAACCAACAGCCACTTCTGCTTATGAGTGGTGTTATGAAACATTAACAGCTCTCAGAAGATAATGTAACTGAAAATACAAGCATTGCTAACATTCACAAGAAGGTTGTTCTTCAGTATTCAAAGAAATTAAAATTAAATTCTTGAAGCAGTACAAATAATTACAATGGAAGAGGGAACAGAGAAAAAGAGACAGATGAATGATTGACATGGGCCTGAGTTGCTGTAAAAATTGCATTTAAATGTTCGGCTTCTGCTAAAATTCAACAGCATATTCAAATGAAGTTTATTTAATTTGACACACGTATGAAATTTTCAGTGACTCCCGTTGTTACAGTTCACTTGAGAGTTTTGTTTAATGAGTAAGTGGTTTAAGGGGCTGGATGGGTTACTGGAGGCGGGGGGTTAAGAGGTGAAGATAACAGCAGACTTTGCGCTGGTCTGAAGAACTGGGCTGATGGCCATGAGAAATGAGGCAGGACTTTTAACCGGACTGCTCTGGCATTGGCTCACTTCAGTCAAAACATGGGTGACTCCAGGCCACTCCACTTTCCAAGACATGAACCTGGACACCTAAATACCTCTGCACTTCAACAACACTGATCCTTCTTCTGTTTAGACTAATATTGCTGTGTTTCTTTTTCATTACCACACATTTACATTTAGTTCATTTATCAGTTTTATAGCTTTCTTTCTCTGTTAGGTTTCTAATGGATCACTGTTCTCCATTTTGACAATTTGGTATTTTGACACCATGCCTTTTAGTTTAAAGTTATGTTACAAACTCTACTGGCCGCGAAACAAATTCTTGTGGTTGTTACTAACTACAAATGGTGCGAATTCCATATCACTTAACATTCTCTAGTAAAACCTTTTATTTTAGGAAGTATTAAATCAGTGTAAACATATCCATCCATCCATTATTGTGTTATGTATTTTACTCCCTTGAAGGATCTTTTAAGATAAACCCTGGATACTTTCAACTGTTTTCTTTTCACCTAGGTGTGTGATGATCTCATCCTCAAGATGCTAAAATGTTCACCAGTGGCTAACATTACTCAGATTAGATTTGCCACACTGGTTGCCTAAAAAAATACAAGCCACAGCGGCCAGCCTACTCACTCATAACACATTCATCAGAAATGTGTTATAATTACTAAGGCTTAGACAATTTATTACCTTAAGATTTCAGGCTGAATGTCATCTAGCCTTATTGTCTCAACTTCCTTTAGTCTAATTAATGCAGCAAATCAAAATATACATTGTTGGATTGTAACTCACTGTTATCCATTTCAGATTTACCTCCTTCCCTCTAATATCATCTTTGATAAAGACTAATACAGTTCTTAGCATCAAGAGTTATTTGGGCAGAGGCAGGCCACTCAGACCATCACGTCCATACTAGCTCTCTGTAGAGTAATCTCATTCATTCCATTATCACACTCTATTCCAGCAGACTCGCATGTTTATTTCCCTCCACTTCCTTTCCAATTTGCTTTTGAAATCAGTGACCTACCTCACTCCCAGAACTTACATAGAGAGCAAGTTCCAAGTCATTACCACAGACATTAAGCCATTGGAAGGTAAAGCGCTTTTAAAGAATCTTTTATCAGAATCAGATATCAGAATCCGTACAGTGTGGAAACAGGCCCTTCGGCCCAACAAGTCCACACCAAACCTCAAAGCATCCCACCCAGACCCACCTTACTCTAACGCACCAAATCGACATATCCCTGAACAATACAGGCAATTTAGTACAGCCAATCCACCTAACCTGCACACCTTTGGACTGTTGGAGGAGGGAATGTGGGCTTCACTAGCCTTGAGAAGGAGATGGTGGTCACCTCCTTGAACTGTAGCAGTCTGTGTGGGGTAGATGCACCCACAAAGCTATTAGGGAGGGAGTTCCCAGATTTTGGTCCTGCAATAGTGAGAGAACGACAATATATTTCAAAGTCTGGATGGAATGTCGCTACAAAAGGAATTTTCCGTTGGTGGCATTCTCACGTGGTTTGGAATGGATTTGTGGAATTAGTCACAGGTTCAGAAGATGTTGTTAATACTTTGTCACACACTTTCAGATGATCCATATAGATAACATTCACTGTCTTTCTTTAATCAAACTCCTTGATGTCTTTCACGAGATGTGATTATTGGTGAGTATTGTGAATTGCCCTTGAGAGTAGTTAACAGTCGACCACGTTGTTGTGGATCTGAAGTCACATATAGGCTAAGCTAGTTAAGGACAGCAGATGGGTTTTCCCCTGACATCTGACAATAGTTTCATGGTCATCTCTTAATCCCAGATTTTTACTGAATCCAAGTTCCACCATTTGCCATGATAGGATTTGAACCAAGGCCCCAGATCATTACCTAGGTCTCTAGATTAACAGTCTGGGATAACACTAGGCCAAAGGATATGAGTAAGCATTTGGATTTTTGAATCAGAGTATCAGGGCACCATTACCTATGCCAGACATTACTAAACTAACTTTCAATTCCAATTTTTTGTTCATTAATTAATTGAAGTCAAAATCCCTGAGCTGCCATGGTGGAATTTAAACCCATGCCCACACGGCATTAGCCTAGATCTCTTGACTACTCATCCAGTGATATTACCACTGCACTCCCCATCTGTCTTCTATAAATGCTGGCCCTTCTCAATTAATTCAGACCTTTCCAAGTACCCCATATTGCCCCCAAATCCCTCAACTAATGCGAATAAAGCCTTCATCTCTGACAGTAAACTGAGCAGTGTGCAATTAGTGGGAATGTCTTCATGCCCTTTCTTCAAGAAATAGGTCATATTTACTCCTTTTTATTCCGCTGGTATCTCCCCATTCACTTTGAAGTTTGAGTTACATGTAGACAGGGGTGGAGGGGGGCGTTAAAAAGACATTTAGCATGTTTGCGTTCAGACCTTTGAGTATAGGAGTTGGGATGTCATGCTGAGGTTGTACAGGATGTTAGTGAGGCCTCTTCTGGAGTACTGTGCCCAGTTCCAGTCACCCTGTTATAGGAAGGCTATTATTAAATTGGAGAGGTTGCAGAAAATATTTACCAGCATGTTGCTGGGAATGTAGGGTCTGAGTTATAGGGAAAGCTGGATAGGCTGGATTTTTTTCCACCAGAGCATAGGAAATTGCAAGGTGGTCTTACAGAGGTTCATAAAATCCTGAGGGGTGGAAATAAGATGAATGGCAGGTGTCTTTTCCATAGGGTGGGGGAATTCAAGGCTTGGAGGCATATTTTTAAGGTGAGAAGAGAAACCCATAAAAAAGACAGGAGGGACGAATTTTTTCATACAGAGAGTGGATCGTGTGTGGAATGGTCTTCCAAAGGAAGTGGTGGATGCAGGTAGTTACAGTGTTTAAAAGACATTTGGATAAGTACATGAATAAGAAATGTCTGGAGGTATATGGGCCAAGCGCAGGCAGGTGGGACTAGTTTAGTTCAGGACTACGGTCGGCATGGAGTGGTTGGACAAAAGTTCTGTTTCCATGCTGTATGTTTCTATGACTCTATAATTAGAGATTAGAAGATTATTCCAAGATCTTAAACTATCTCCACATCCACATATCACAGCAACCTGGGATTCGGGCCATCCATTTTGGACAGCTTATGAATTTTAAGCACAGCCAGTCTTTCAAGTATTGATTAAATTACTCTGCATTTTTTCTGATCATCAACGGCAAATTCACAATCATTTACTAACAGTAGTTTTACCTATCTTTTAACAATTGAGTTTTCAGTGCTTTTAGCACATTTGTGTTTTATTTGTTCATGGGATGTGAACATTGCTGGCTGGGCCACCATCCATTACCCAACTGCAACTATCCTGGAGTGGTAAGTTGTCTTCTGGAACCTTGACTGTCTCTGAGATGTGGAGAAAGCCACAATACTGTCAGGCAGGCTATACCAAGATTTTGACCAAGTATTGGGCTAGCAATATAGGTTCACTTGGGAAGGTGGCGACATGGTGGTAATTCTGAGGCCCAGGGCCCAAAATTCTGGAGACATGTGTTCGAACCCCTGCCATTTAATTAGTAAATATGGATTTTTGTTTTAAAACTAGTCTCAGTAATGTCGAGTGTGAAACCATTATAATTTGATGTTAAAACACATCTGACTCATTGATGTCCTAAAGGGAAGGAAATAGGCAATCCTACCCCGTCTGGTAGATATGTGCCTCCAGGTCCACCTTAATGTGGTTGATTCTTAACTACCCTGTAGGCTGGTCTGCTAGGCTACTCAGGCATAAGCAACAAATACTGGTCTTGCCAGGAATGCACAGATCCCATGGATGAATTAATAAGAACAAATAATCAAAGATGACATTTGCCAAACTTCCTTAGCCATTTTCTTCTTGTTAGCTCTTCAAAAAAAACTAACTACACGTCTCTGAATCTCATCCAACTCCATCCCACCAGTTTAAATCTCAACTATGTTGTTAAACAATAAGCCCACCAATACTTTGTCATTATAACATGGAACAACTTGCTGAAATGTACCTGGGATGATCATCCGTGGTAATATAAACGGCATCCTTATCTGCTGTGGATGAATCAAAAGATATGAAATTCCCATTCTGTAGTGGAAGGAGCTCGAGTCCGATCAATTCTCCAAAGTTGTGGTCAGTTAGCACATACTCCAGAAGCTGGAGCTTTTCCTCCGCACTGCCTCGGTGTCTGAATTTCCGAATCACCTGCCGTACCAGAGCAGGACTGACTCTCTTTAGGTTCTTTGCATCCGAACTGAAGGCCTGAACAGCATTAAAGACATTTTCAGGCACTCGGGCTATCTGTATTCCTGCTTTACTAAGGAAATTGAGAACAGTTTCTGTACACGCCTTGCTGTTGTCCATTTCAAAGAAATAAACCAAGTCAACTTTCACCCAGCGATTACTCATTGAATAGATGACTGGATGTTCAATCAGTTCCTTAAAAAGAGGCTCTAAAATTGGCTTCCAGTGCACTCGGATCTTGCTGACATCAGGCCATACTTTGTGAATGGCCTCAGGAGTTAATGCAGAATCGTGATCTTTATCAGCTTGCATTCGCTTGATGGCTTCTAGAACCAGGGTGGCATAAGTTTTTGGAACTACATTATTAATGAGGAGCTCATTCCATAGCGCAGCTGGGTCTCTCCACTGGTCCACTTCCCGCCACTTAATACTTCTTCTGTTATCTGTTAATCCAAAGAAGCCACTGATGTGCACTGGCAGGCCAGTCTTGCTTTCTTCACCGGGGGGTAAAGGAAGGAAGCAGAAAGCTCGTCCTATGAACTGAGGTACAGCTCCTTTCACCTCCTCATTACACAGCAGAGGCATGGCAATGGCAATATTAGGAATGTACTTCAAATCTTCAGCCAAACAGTCCAGTTCATTGCACATCCCTCTACCTCCCACACTGTTGCAAACAAGCCAAGACATTTCATCTACATTTTTTGAAGCTACATCTTCAGTCACAATGTTTACGTAGTATATCACACATGTTATATTGTTGTTTGGAATATTATTGCAGTAGCGATCTGCAGCAGTCCTTAGGATTTTTAAGGAGTTTGACCTCTCATGTTTCAGCTCTTTACCCTCGGATACAGTCACGCGGAAGAGGATTCTCTCCGTGCCACTGGATTCCCTGATGTACAAAGTTACGCTCTGCACATTTTTCAGGAAAAGTAGAAGGGAACTCGCATCAGCTTTGAAGGACTCAAACAACTCAAGAACTTTATCTTTATTGTACACATTGTTGCTGATGTAGGATGGTTTCTTACGGAGAGGGAACCTGAATATGGTACCTGGAAAAAAGCCATCTTTAAAGGTCTCTTTGGTGCTATCAAAGATTCCAACATATGGTGCAAACTGGTCTGGGTGCTCATTAATCCCCTCGCGATCACTTGTTAGATTCCAACTCTGCCCGGATTCATGGGATCCAAAGAGCGATTGATGAGGATCCAGTATTCCAATTTGCATTCCACTAAATATGCAGGGTGCATCTGTGCAACAAGAAATAATACAATTTAATATATTATGGGAAATCAATACATGACGGTATATTTATGTACATTGCGTATTGCAACAATCACTAACGTAGATATACAAAATCAAAATAGCACAGAAGCTGAAAATAAAAAATAATAGAAAAATCTAATATCTGAGTTAAAAATAAAAATTGACTTCAAATGACTGGCTCTCTCGATTGGTGCTGCCTGATCTATTATTGGAATGTTCTGTTTATATTACAGGACTACCATACTTTCTCTACAAGAATACAATTTCTCTGACAACAGCACAATTTCAACTCCCATGTGCAAAGAAGAATATTACTGAGCAACCTCGTCCCCCTCATTACTACCATGGAGAGCTGAGAAAATAGTTTCACATTGCTGGGGGGAAATGTGCTCTCATTTTGCTTCCTAAAGTGTCAGGCTAGCAAGAAAACCCCTCTGTGCTGTCTTGTTCAAAGCTTGGTGTTAAAATAGTACAACAGGCTCCGATCGTGTCAGCAGAACAAAAGCAACAGATTTAAAAAGGGATGTTCGGCTTGAATCAGGTCAGATGAAATTCAAAATTTGGCACCAAGGACATGGAAACACTCTCCCTGCAATTTTGCTGTCTACCCCTCCCCCTCAGGTTTCTTTTGTCCCCAGAATCCCTCCCCACTTCCCTTGCAGCATCTCATCACAACATTCCCCTAGTTTTCTGGCAACCTCCGTCATTCCATGCATAAACATGTGCCTTTAGAGTCACCACCAAAAATAACACTGTACAACCACTGCTCCCAGATTTTATGAAGCCTCAATGTCACGGGCCTGTACGGGAAAGTCACAATTAGAAAGCTTTACCATAAATCTAGCCATGTCTTCTCAGCATCTTTTGATCATTTTCCTAATTCCCATCATGATGCTGCATCTGGGTGCGACCTGGAGGCCAACATTTTGAGATGTATTTGGATGTAAAACAGATAAACTTGGCCTCCTGGGACTGAGAAGTCCCCTGCGCCATTACCCCTGAAACATCAGACTGTTTCTCTGAGCCCTAACTTGATTTTTGGCTCTGGTTCCTTTTAAAATAGAGTGAATTTTTGCAAGTTGATGCAACAATAGAAAGGAACTCCCAACAAGTGATACCAGCAAAGCTAAATACAGAGCATCATTTAAGGCAACAACTTCTATTTATATAGCGCCTTTAACATGACGAAACCAAGTGCTTCGGAGGAACATTATCAAGCAGGGTATGCCACAAAGTCACATAAAGAGCCATTACTGGGTGAGACGATAAAAAGTTTGGTCAAGAAGAAAGGTTTTAGTGAGTGTCTGAACAGAGGTAGGGAGGTTTAGGAATGGAATTGCAGAGCTTAGGGCCGAGGCAAATGAAGGTGCAACCAGCAATGATGTATGAAGTACATTGGTCATAGAACATAGAACATAGAACAGTACAGCACAGAACAGGCCCTTCAGCCCACAATGTTGTGCCGACCATTGATCTTCATGTATGCACCCTCAAATTTCTGTGACCATATACATGTCCAGCAGTCTCTTAAATGACCCCCAATGACCTTGCTTCCACAACTGCTGCTGGCAACGCATTCCATGCTCTCACAACTCTCTGCGTAAAGAACCCGCCTCTGACATCCCCTCTATACTTTCCACCAACCAGCTTAAAACTATGACCCCTCGTGCTAGCCATTTCTGCCCTGGGAAATAGTCTCTGGCTATCAACTCTATCTATGCCTCTCATTATCTTGTATACCTCAATTAGGTCCCCTCTCCTCCTCCTTTTCTCCAATGAAAAGAGACCGAGCTCAGTCAACCTCTCTTCATAAGATAAGCCCTCCAGTCCAGGCAGCATCCTGGTAAACCTCCTCTGAACCCTCTCCAAAGCATCCACATCTTTCCTATAATACGGCGCCCAGAACTGTTCAAATGTTCAAAAAAAGTCAGGATTGGATGAAGGCTGGTCACAGAAATTTGAGGGTGCATACATGAGGATCAATGGTCGGCACAACATTGTGGGCTGAAGGGCCTGTTGTGTGCTGTACTGTTCTATGTTCTATGTTCTATGTTCTAACAGTAGAGTTATCAGGCTGGAAAAAATTAGCATCAGAGGGGTGGGCGAGGTCATGAAGGTACATGGGGATTTATAAACAAAGATGCAATTTTAAAACTAAGACGTTCCTTGGCTGGGCAGGTCAGTCGCCCCTGCATATGCTCAGAGAGAGGGGGAAAACAGATAGAGGCTGCCTCAGGGTAGAAGCAATCTCTCAGCGCTTTTAAACTGTTGAAAATAAAAATAGTCACGGCTGTCAATTCGTTGTTGCGAAGGGGGTCTGTGCCTGCAGCTGTAGCCATCTATCTGCACCTTCAGGGAACGGGAGATCACTTCAATTATTCTTGAGGGATGGAAAATTCCAGTCAGCATGAGAGTCAGGCCTTAATAGGTCCTTTAACTGCTCCAGTTGGCTACCTGCAGTGTGCAGATGGGTAGCCACTGTGCCTCCAAATGAGTCTCCTTGAAAATGCCACAGAGACAGGAAGTTGCAGGCACACAGCCTGCTGCTCTCCATGATGACTTTCACCCAGTCGCTTTAGGTCTTCTTCTGTAGCCATTCAAAATCCAGTCCAATCTGCTGCTCTCCTGTGCACTGCTCACAGCTATTTTATAACGATAGAAATGTTACACCATTGTCCTGGTGAGGTGTTTAATTTGGCCTGCCTCTTTAGTGCCCCAGAATCTAGATGCTATAAATAGGCACCTCCCTAGATCTACAAGCTTGAACCAAAGAACGAGACTGAATAGAGGGAGGCCATTCGGTTCATCATGTATATGCCACCTCTTTGTAGCAGCTTCATGAATAGTACCACTTCTCTGCTCTTTCACCACAGCTCTGAAATTTTCTGTTTTCATTTTTATCCACTTGCCTTTTGAAATAAATTATTGAGTCCGCCTTCTCCATACTTAGACATCTGACGAGACATTTTTTCCCCTCCATATTGCCTTTGATTCTTTTTGCCAAATGCCATACATCTGTCTGTTGGGGTGGAACTAACCAGCTTGTGCCTGGAAATTGTCAGCTCCATGATCAAAGAGACCATCACTAAATAACTGCTTTCCTTTCTCTTCTAAACATTTTAATACACTGAGGTGATAGCAAAGACAAGCTAAAAACAACACAAAACAAAATGAAAGAAAATGCTGCACTAATCCTAAATTAACCTTGCACCAAGGAGCTGTAAACTGAATATTTCTAGTACTATTCGAAACACTACAAAATTCACTTGCCTGTTACATGATAGACAGAATTGAAACCGATTCCAAATCGCCCAACTTTCAGGGGGTCATCTCTTTTCCGACTTCTTGCTATTTCCTGAATTCCATGCCAGTCCTCAGGAGTGAATACTGCATTGTTGTACGAGTACAAGGCTGGACCTGAAGAAATAATCAAAGTTTTTATTTAATCAAAATCTATCCAGGCACTTCAGCATCTTTGGAGTGAAGAACTGTGCATATTCATCACAAAAGTATATTTCTGCCTGCATCTTACAAACTGAATATATTTGCTTTGGCAACAGAATGCACTAACTTAAGCTTTCATTGCTTCCGGGACTATCTGATCATCTATCTTGAGCAAGGTTGTGGTCAGCAATGAAGGAATGGTGCTTGCTACCTGGGCTCAAAGAAAACTATCCCACCATGAGCTCTAATGTGGATACCACCTTTCTCATTGTTAATCTCATTCTGGTGCCAGCTGTAGGGGATCTCTGGTAAGCAAGAACACTAGAGAGACAAAGCAGGGCAGGTGGGTAAATACTCAAGGAGCTCAATACCATCCAAGACAAAGCAGCCCAGTTCACTGGCGTCACAGCCACTAACATTCAGAAGTGTTAACAGTGAACTCACCATTAGAGTTAGTATGAGTGGAGGAAGGGGGTCATTGTGCCTACAATCAGCCATCTGACAGCAATCCATGCAACAATTTTAGTGATTATCGATAAATCTAACCACACTGATAAAGACCTAAAATAATATTAAAGGATTGCATTCTGCAATACTCACTATTCTCCCAAAGACATACAGACAAGATCCAATGCAAGATGTCTCTGTCGTAATTTGAATTCATTGGTGTTATTCAGGAGATGTCTTACCTTGGTATTCCTTTAGTAACTCTGACCAGAGTGAGCTTGTTCCATATTCTGTCTCATCATATAAAAACTTGACCTCAGTAGCTCCAGCATCTTCAGCATTCTGTATCAGCTCCTACAAACAATGAATTAAATGATGGGTTATTGTTGTGGGCTTCCCAGCTGCTGTACATCTCCATAATAACTCTAGGATCCTCAGAAGAATACAGGACTTCCAGCAACATCAGTCATTTTGTTGAAGCTAATTGTATTCATTATGCCAAAGTCAGCATTATAAAACAAAGAAAACTGATCTGCGTAAAGAAAGGTTTCTCAGGGGCAGGAATGGTTGCTGGATGTTCCAGGGTTTAGAGCATTTAAAAAGAATAGGGAGGGGGGAAAAAGAGGAGGGGGTGTAGCACTACTAATCAGAGAGGGTATCACAGCTACAGAAGCTTCCATTGTCGAGGAAGATCTGCCTACCGAGTCAGTATGGGTGGAAATTAGGAACAGCAAGGGAGTAGTCACCTCGTTAGGGATTTACTACAGGCCCCCCAATAGCAGCAGGGAGATTGAAGAAAGCATAGGTCGGCAGATTTTGGAAAAGTGTGGACGTAGTAGGGTTGTTGTAAGGATGACTTTAGCTTTCCCAATATTGATTGGAACCTCCTTCGAGCAGAAGATTTGAATGGAGCTGTTTTTGTAAGGTGTGTTCAGGAGGGTTTCCTAACTCAGTATGTTGACAGGCCAACGAGGGGAGAGGCCATTCTAGACTTGGTGCTCGGAAACAAGCCGGGGCAGGTATCAGATCTTGTGGTGGGAGAGCATTTTGGTGATAGTGACCATAACTGCCTCACATTCTACATCGCTATGGAGAAGGAGAGGATTAGGCAAAATGGGAGGATATTTAAATGGGGAATAGGAAATTATGACGCGATTAGACATGAGTTAGGAAGCATGGACAGGGAGCAATTGTTCCATGGTAAAGGCACTATAGACATGTGGAGACTGTTTAAAGAACAGTTGTCGCGAGTGATGAATAAATATGTCCCTCTGAAACAGGCAAGAAGGAGTAAGATAAAGGAACCTTGGATGACGAGAGCGGTGGAGCTTCTCGTCAAAAGGAAGAAGGTAGCTTACATAAGGTGGAGGAAGCTAGGGTCAAGCTCAGCTCTAGAGGATTACAGGCTGGCGAGGAAGGAGCTCAAAAATGGTCTGAGGAGAGCCAGGAGGGGGCACGAGAAAGGCTTGGCAGAACGGATTAGGGAGAACACAAAGGCATTTTACACTTATGTAGGGAATAAGAGAATGGTCAAAGAAAGAGTAGGGCCGATCAGGGATAGCATAGGGAACTTGTGTGTGCAGTCTGAGGAGGTAGGGGAAGCCCTAAATGAGTTTTTTGCTTCTGTCTTTACGAAAGAAACCAACTTTGTTGTGAATGAAACCTTTGAAGAGCAGGTGTGCATGCTGGAATGGATAGAGATAGAGGAAGCTGATGTGCTGAAAATTTTGTCAAACATTAAGATTGACAAGTCGCCAGGCCCGGACCAGATTTGTCCTCGGCTGCTTTGGGAAACGAGAAATGCAACTGCTTCGCCACTTGCGAAGATCTTTGCATCCTCGCTGTCCACTGGAGTCGTACCTGAGGACTGCAGAGAGGCAAATGTAATTCCTCTCTTCAAGAAAGGAAATAGGGAAATCCCTGGCAATTACAGACCAGTAAGTCTCACGTCTGTCGTCTGCAAGGTGTTAGAAAGGATTCTGAGGGATAGGATTTATGACCATCTGGAAGAGCATGGTTTGATTAAATGCAGTCAACACGGCTTTGAGAGGGGCAGGTCATGCCTCACAAACGTTATCGCGTTCTTTGAGGATGTGACTAGAAAAGTTGATGAGGGTCGAGGTGTGGATGTGGTGTAAGTGGACTTCAGCAAGGCATTTGATAAGGTTCCCCATGGTAGGCTCATTCAGAAGGTCAGGAGGAATGGGATACAGGGGAACGTAGCTGTCTGGATACAGAATTGGCTGGCCAACAGAAGACAGCGAGTGGTAGTAGAAGGAAAATATTCTGCCTGGAAGTCAGTGGTGAGTGGGGTTCCACAGGGGTCTGTCCTTGGGCCTCTACTGTTTGTAATTTTTAATAATGACTTGGATGAGGGGATTGAAGGATGAGTCAGCAAGTTTGCAGACGACACAAAGGTTGGAGGTGTCGTTGACAGTATAGAGGGCTGTTGTAGGCTGCAGCGGGACATTGACAGGATGCAGAGATGGGCTGAGAGGTGGCAGATGGAGTTCAACCTGGATAAATGCGAGGTGATGCATTTTGGAAGGTCGAATTTGAAAGCTGAGTACAGGATTAAGGATAGGATTCTTGGCAGTGTGGAGGAACAGAGGGATCTTGGTGTGCAGATACATAGATCCCTTAAAATTGCCACCCAAGTGGACAGGGTTGTTAAGAAAGCATGTGGTGTTTTGGCTTTCATTAGCAGGGGGATTGAGTTTAAGTGTCGTGAGATCTTGTTGCAGCTCTATAAAACTTTGGTTAGACCGCACTTGGAATACTGCGTCCAGTTCTGGTCGCCCTATTATAGGAAGGATGTGGATGCTTTGGAAAGGGTTCAGAGGAGGTTTACCAGGATGCTGCCTGGACTGGAGGGCTTGTCTCATGAAGAGAGGTTGACTGAGCTCGGACTTTTTTCATTGGAGAAAAGGAGGAGGAGAGGGGACCTAATTGAGGTATACAAGATAATGAGAGGCATAGATAGAGTTGATAGCCAGAGACTATTTCCCAGGGCAGAAATGGCTAACACGAGGGGTCATAGTTTTAAGCTGGTTGGAGGAAAGTATAGAGGGGATGTCAGAGGCGGGTTCTTTACACAGAGAGTTGTGAGAGCATGGAATGCGTTGCCAGCAGCAGTTTGGAAGCAAGGTCATTGGGGTCATTTAAGAGACTGCTGGACATGCATATGGTCACAGAAATTTGAGGGTGCATACATGAGGATCAATGGTCGGCACAACATCGTGGGCTGAAGGGCCTGTTCTGTGCTGTACTGTTCTATGTTCTAATATAGGGGCAAAAGGAGAAGAGGAGGAGGAGGGAGAGGACACAGAAGGCAAAAGAACCTGAATTCATGCAGAAAGATAGTTAAACAGTGGAAACCAGAAAATAACAGAAACAAAAAAAGGCATTGCAAGAGAGTGAGAAAATGTTGGAAACATTACTGCATAATCCAGTTTTCAACCAAAACACTGACATACTTTTTCTGATGGTGATATGTCATGCATTTTCAGCATTTTCTATATTTATTCCACTGGACACAGTTAAGTATGTAAGTTTTCATCGAACAAAAGTCTGTTTACAGACTAGATGTCAGCTACAAGTCCCTTCTGAAATTGACTGTGAAATTAATAAACTAGGTCAAGTGCACAAACATGAGAACTTGTGCTTCAGGCTGATATTAAAGTAAGTTTACTAATCATAACCAAACAAAGATGCTGACAGTAGTCAGCGCTGCATTGATTCTTTGTTGTCCGCAAATGACTCATTTGTCAATTATAGACTTAATGCAATTGATTCTTATGCATCTTGCACAGATTATCTACCAAAGTTACTGAAGCAGGGTTTGAAATTTTCAGAGCATGAGAGACAGCTTTGTAACAATTTTACAATCAAAAATACCTAACTAATCCAGGACTCAATTCTGAAGATGTGATAAAAAAAAAGGGTAGGAATGGAACTGATTCCACTCTAATCACTATTTTAACACAAATTTATATACTCTCTTAATTCCTTACTTTAATGTAAAGCAAAGTTTGCATTCATCCCAACAGTTTTCTCCTGGTTCTCTCATCCATTTCCTAATCTTCTCAAAAATATTTTTAAAATTAAGTTGAAGTTTTCTGCTTAGTCTTCTTTCCTATCCTTGTACTGGGACAGCGGGTTGTTCAGTTTCTTATTGACCCTTACATTCTTGTCGCTATCCTTTCAACCTTTTCCATTGTTTCATTCAGTACACTGTCCACAGGTATTTGCAATGTCACAGAAACGAAATACTGAATATCCATTTACATCACAGTTCGATTAAATCTGTGGTGCTAGCTGGTAGTTGCACAAACTTATAGCAGAGTATTCTTCAATATATTGAAGCACTTACACTTGGCGGTCAAGTGGCATAGGTTTAATTTCATCCATGGGCTGGGTCTCTCACAAAGACAAATGTGCAATTATTTTGGCTTCACTGTTTTGAGTATTTAATCTCTCTATCTTCAAGATTCAACCAATTGGGGCCCCAGAGAGGTAAAATAGTGAAGGACCTAACACTGTTTTCAATTGGACTAAGCAAGTAATAAAGATGCTCACTTTAAGAATCTGTCCTCCCTCTGGATACCTCCTCAGAATATCCTTAAGGAAATCTACGAGTGGTGGTGTCGTTTGTCCAAATTTGCCTATAAAAACAAACACAGCATTCAGTACACAATTCCATAAAGAGGGTTTGTTAGAGTTTTAAACCATTTTAGAATTTTAAACTATGAATATTCATTTTGAAAGAAGGTTTCGAGTAATAATATGAAGCTTTATGGTTAGCCAAGTGGCGACAAGAGGGAAATTTCAATTCTCTCCAACCGTTAGGGAAAGCAATGAAAGTAGACCAATTCTGAAAGTATCAAGGGGAAGAACTCGTAAAACTTTTATTATAACTATACAAGCATTTCAGTACATGAGTGAGAAGGTTTGCTGACGTAATGCTTCTGCAATGGATCTCCACACTGCATCCAAGTTGCAGATCCATAATATTAAATTTACCAAGGTTATTCTGTTACAGCTCTGATTTCCTTGTATTAGTGTGATGTTTGTGTAATTATCTTTACTTATACTAATGAGGATTAGATGTTGTAAATCAATTGATTACCTCCTCCCTTAAGTCCTCTTCCTTGTAAAGTCAAGTTAATATCACAGGTTCCAGTCTGCAACAAGTTCTCAATACGTGCTGAGTCATACAACTAAACAGAGAGAACAGAATAGATGGCACATTATTCAACATTTGAACTAATACATTAAAATTAAGAGGCAAATTAAATGCTTTTGTGAAATTGATAACGACTATTACATCAAATGTGCTGGCAGGTACAACTGCAGTAATAGCTTACATTCACATAAATAGGAAGTGCTTTATAAATGATACTTAATCACTCAAGACTATATTCTTCCTCAAAGGAAATAAACATTAATATTATTTACACAATTACTAGTTCTACAACTTCAACTAGAATAGCACCTCCTGGCAATGTGAACAGTATTCCATCAAAAAATAAGCAGTGAAATTAAACGTCCACAAAAGATTGAACCTAAATCAAAAAGGATAGATCAAGAATACTTTCTCAATGGTACAGGGTTAAGTACAGTGGTTGCCCAAGGAAACTCGGTGCTTCACATGCATAGATCTTTAATAAGTCTTGAATAGGTGCAGAAAATAATCAAGAAAGCTAATCAAATGATGGTCTTTATATCCAGAGGACTGGAGTATAAGAACCCATAAGTTATACCGCAGTTCAATAAAATTTTAGTTAGACCCCACTTGGGAATACTATGAGCAGATCTGCGCACCGCATCTTAAGAAGGATGTATTAGCCTTGGACAGACTACATTGTAGGTTAACAAGAATGATAACCAGCCTTCAGGAGTCAAGTTATGAGGAGAAATTACACAAATTAAGCTTGTTTTCTCTAGAATTTAGAAGGTTATTCGGTGATCTGATGAAAGTCACAAAGATATTAACAGGTAAAAAAAGAGCAGGCAGAATCAGGCAGGAGGATGAGAACATAGAACTACGGATGAGAACATAGAACTATGGTACATAGTTTTGAGAATTAGGGCCAGACTGTTCGGGAGAGATGTTAGGGTGCACTTTTACACAGAAAAGGTGTCAGATTTTTGGAACTCTCTTCCATAAATGGCAGTGGATGCTGGATCAATTGTTAACTTTAAATCTGAGACAGATAATATTTTTGTTGAACAGACAAAGGCAAGTATATTGAGTTAGGGCAGAGTTCGGCCATGATCTCACTGAATGGCAGATCAGGCTTAAGGGCCTGAAATGCTGACTCCTGTTCCTTTGCTCTTACAATGATTTTAGTTTGCAAATACTGACAGGCAACAGAGCAAGAAACAAAGATCTACCAAGAAACTAAGAACTCAGCTGTCAGCAAGATGGAATCAAAATCCTTACTGAAATTGCCTAAAGGCTGGGATTTAAACTAACGCACGGTTTGGATGTTGAGTCTGTTCAAGAATGCTACAGTCGTATTGAATTTGAACATTATTGTACACATTTGGAGAAGCATCTGTCCACGTCATTTTAGGCTAATTAAAAGTCTAGATGCAAATTCTTCACGGAGTCACTATTACCATGGATAAGAGAAATTAAGCAAATGTTATGATCTAAGCTGATGTTAATACTGGCCAAGTCAAATCCTAGAGTAAAATCTGGCTTAACTTTGTGCTTTCTTAACTATGGAGGCCAGTCACTGAGCATGTTCATGTTAAGTCAGCATACTTCCTCTCAAATGAATAAAACAATAAAAACATGAACTATATTACAATAAATAAAGGTTGAAAGGGTTTCATTAGAAACACCACAAAAAGAATCAAATCCACACTATTCCTTTCATCTGGGCAAGCCCATTACAAACACAAAAAAAAACTATCTCTACACCAAAATAATGAAGTGTGAAGCTGGATGAACACAGCAGGCCAATCAGCATCTCAGGAGCACAAAAGCTGACGTTCCGGGCCTAGACCCTCTCTGATGAAGGGTCTAGGCCCGAAACGTCAGCTTTTGTGCTCCTGAGATGCTGCTTGGACTGCTGTGTTCATCCAGCCTCACACTTCATTATCTTGGATTCTGCAGCATCTGCAGTTCCCATTATCTCCATCTCTACACTAAAACTTCTTACTCAGGCTGCCAGTCTCAGCTGGCTTCCCTCTGGTGAATCCCTGCACATTCACCAAGTACCTATTCCCTCAGCTAGTAGCTCTCCATGACACACTTAAATTGTAAAATGAACTCAACACTGCTTTAACTTCAGAGTAAATGCATGAGGTCCTTAAACTCAGCTTTAGTCAATATCTGTTATTGTTGGAGGAATTAAGTGGCACAGGCTATTATCATATAGTTTTCGATCAACAGCCTAACTCGGGTAATTGACGTTTGAACTACTGTGTGTGTTCTAGAATGATTCAAGTAGGGTGAATGATTACCCTGATGCAGTTGTGCTCTATATTGAGGTTGAGATTAAGCTATGAGACATGCATCAATGTGAATGTACCTTCATTCAGCATGTGATTGTGCTATTGCCTATCTGGGAGTATTGATGCAGCTATGACCATAAGATGCAAAAGCAGAAGTACGTTATTCATCCTATCAAGTCTGCTCCACCATTCAATAAGTGCATGGCAAATCTGATGGTCCTCAACTCTCACATTCCTGCCTTTTTTCGTCAGAACTATTCCCTTACTGCTTAAAATCTCTCCATCTCAACCTTAAATAAACTGAACGACCCTGCCTCAACAACAGCACTCTGCGGTAAAAAAAATACAAATTCACTGTCCTATGTGATAAGAAATTCCTCCTGATTACTGTCTTAAAATGGTTTATTCACAGATTTATGTCCTCTGTCCCTAAATCCTCCCTGAAGGGGAAACAACCTCTGACCATCTGCGCTGTCACGTCCCTTAAAAATTTCATACATTTCAACATAGTAATAAATATTGGCATCGAGCAATAAAAGTAGAAGAAGTTCCACTTCCCACCATTAAACACCCCTCAGCCGATGTTTGGACAAAGACTAGCATTTAATCTGGATTGTGTTAGGTGTTGTGTTAGCATCCTTGCTTCTGAGTTAGAAGGCTGTAGGTACAGGTCTCGCTCCAAACTTGATTACAACAATCTAGATTGATATTCCACTGCTGCACTGAAGATTTTACTACACGGGCACAAGTCTCTTCACTCGATTGAGATGATTTGAAGGCTTTTGTGTCTCTGTGGTAATGTCCTACCTTTGAGTCAGGAAGCCTGTATTCAGGTCCCAACTACTCCAGAGATGTGTTGGAACTCATCTGAACAGGTTGATTGCAGCAATTTTCTTATAACGTGATTTTCTATGGCAATTTTCTATAGCGCGAAGTCGCACAAGAATACAACTATTGTGTTATGGGAGAACTACCTGTATAAGCATTGTAAATTGATCGATGGGAAAATTTCATTCAATTATCTCAATCATCACAGCAATTGCATGAAACACAAATGCTAATAGCAAATTACTATCATCTCCGTCTCATGATTAATCTAAGTTCTCAAAGACATCATACAGATTCAGGTGGCATTCAAAATTAGAAGTCATGATGTATTATGAACTATCTAAACAGCAGTTTTCTATATAACGGATTATTGTTTTAAACTTGTTTGCCTCCTCCACTATGAGCCTAAGGCCTTTATATTGTTTCTCATTTAAAAAATTAACACAGTTTATCGGAATGACAGAGACACTTTTGTGGGAAAGTGGGTGGTTACTGGTCCATTAGATCAGTGAGAACTACTCATCCTAACTTCAAAATGCACTAATCCAGGTTCCAAATCATTAATATTGCCTCTGATTATTTGGATTGGTATTTCGTTATGTTCTCAGACACAAGTTGAGAAACGGTCACGTATGGGAACCAGGGCACAAAGTACCTTCAAGGAATACCACTATTATATTAGTTCATGTCTGAGCTGTGTCTCCAATGTAAGAGTGACTGCATCAATTACAAGAATTTGGCTGGGGAGGCAACAGATAATTGCGAGAACGGACGTGAAAAAGAAACAAAAGTTCATGCAAAATGGGTTGTAGGCAGCAGAATTTTGATGAGTTGGATTTTCAAAAAGAACGGTGTTCAAAGTGGCCACAGAGAAGGATATTGGAGAAGCTGAGCCGAGAGGTGAAGGCGTGGGCCGAGTTTCAGCAACAGGTCGGCAGTAAAGCCAATGGCAAAAGACAATGCTGTCAAGGCAGAAATATGCAGTTGCAATAATGGATAGGATGTTGGCAGAAAACCAGACCGTAGTTAAGCAGAACAACCAAATTTTCTCACCATTAGGTTCAATCAGGGTAAGCAAGACAGGAACAGAATCCAAAACTATGATTCTAAAATTCTTGGCAGCTATGAAACAGACTGATCACCCTTGCCAACGATGAGCTACAGAATGTTCAAGCAAAGGGGTGGAGCTAGGAAAACTCCTACCCACGTCACAGAGTGCCATCAAGGGACAACATATAACTCAGCACAGGGGGCTTTCCAAAGATTAAACTTCTAACTATATCAAAAGTGATCATGAAGGGTTAGAAAAAGGGTGTTTGCAACATCCCTTTATCTGCCCAACTGTCCTTCTCTCTCTTTGTGCTCGATCTCCATCTATCAGTTTCTTCTTACCCCCTCCCATCTTATCTTCTACATAAAAATCAACACTGTCCTTACTACCTTCAGTTCTGAGAAACGGTCACTGGATCTGAAATGTTAACACTGATTTCTTTCCACAGATGCTGCCAGACCTGCTGAGCTTTTCCAGAATATTTTTTTGTTTCTGATTTCCAGCACTTGCAGTTCTTTTGGTTTTTATTTGCTTGCTACATTGGGCAGGTAGGAATGAAATTGAGCAAAGACTTTACACTCAGATAGGACTTAAGAGGTATAAGTGGTCAATCACTTTGAATAATATGGGTGAACCAGGACCAGATGAGATGGCACAGCACTGTTTAATAAAATTCAAGTCTCAGGTACACTTTGCTTCATTAGATATCTGTACTTTTACCCTAAAACAAAATTGCTTCGGTGCAAATCGGAGTCCCTGTGTGGCCATATTTTACCAAGCTGAGTAGGGAAGAAATAGGTTTCCCTTTATGGCTTTATAAAGATAATCAAACAAAGGAAGCCACATTTCTACAGCACTACCACATCAACTCAAAAGGCAGGGCTACCTCTTTTCCATTGTACAGCAACCGCTGTTCTGAAACAGGGAAATCTGTTTCCACATAAATTAACTCCTTGATGTCTTGAACAGATGCGCAAGGAGCAACTTCATACACTCTTCTCCCAATGTATTCATGTAGGACTGTGACCTTTGGAACCCTTTGAAGAAAAAAACAAAGTTCTTCCAGGAAATGCAATGTACAGTGAAAGAAAAGCAGTTGTTTCTACCATCCGTTTATATTAATTAATTACATCATAAGTTAAATTTAGGGACATCAGCTTTACTAAAACATTGTCGTTCTTTCATTTTACCCATACACAGAGCTCAAATTATCTGGGACCAGCTGGAAGCAATTTGCTTTCTGAACAGTGAACAGGTAATAGAAGTACTGACGAATTCTTTTTCTGTTTCATTACTGAAAAAGAAACACGTCAGTTTTAGTTGCTCCACCCTTTCTAATCTCACATCTTTTCACATTTTATTTGCTAGCTTTGTATCCCGAATTCTGCTTCACTTCACTGCTTAATTACATACTGAATCATATAATAGCTAGAGCACAGAAGGAGGTCAAGTTCAAAACTTGACAATTTCATGTTCTGTTGGTTGACATCAAACTAAATCACACATCTGGCTATTTACTTTTCTTAAGCCGAATCATACATTTCCCACTTTCAAACTGTAGGTCACATGTACTTAAGCTGCACTTAATTGTTAAATTATTTAACCTGCCTGGTAACAATTTAACGAAATCAGGTAAAAGGCATGTGCAGTCATATCTAATACTCTTACAATAATTCAACATGATACTGAGAATTGGATAAATCTAGTTCAGTCATTTCAACAAGTCTTTAAATAGTTTCAAGAGTAGGCAAACAACAGAACTGATTTCAACCATGCTAAGCTAGCAAACAAAAATACTAAACAAAACATTTTATATCAACTTCCATTGAAAATACAAACCTTCAGGCATCTTGAACACAGTAATATACTTCAGTAATAATGCAACAGGCCACATCAATTGGATCATTTGACCAAATTCAGATGTTCTTTTAATAACTGTGAATAATACTAATAGTTGTCGGCATTTTAATAGCACAAGCAGATTCTATAACGGAAAGTGAACATAAATATTTATTTGATGATCCATATAGAATACAAAAAAAGTTATCAAACTGGTTAGCCTGTGAGGTAGTTTTAGTGCATCATTGCTCCTTGTTGCACATCATCAGTGGATGCTTGAGCAACAGGACATTTACTAGGTCGATTCTGGGAACCAGTGGATTGTCTTATGAAGATACATTGAATAGGCTGGGCTTATTTTCATTGGAGCTTAGGTGATTCAGAGATGACTTGATTAAAATGTATAAGATTCTGAAAGGTAAATGTGGAAGAAATGTTTTGTCTTAGGGGTGAATCTAGACCTAGGAGGCATTATTAGACAATTAGATCATAACACCGCAAGACATTGGAGCAGTAATAGGTGATTCAGGCCATCAGGTCTGCTCCACCATTCAATGAGATCATGGCTTTTCTGATAATCCTCAACTCCAATTTCCTGCCTCTTTTCAATAACCCTCCATTCCCTTAATGATTAAAGATCTGTCTATTTCAGCCTTGGGTATACTAAATGACCCAGGTTAATGCATATTTTCCCACATTATATTCTATCTGACAATTCTATCTATTCTATTATATCCACTCACTTAACATATATCCCCCTGCAGATTCTATGAATCATCTCTACCACATTTTAAATAAAGCTGTCACATTGGCAGCTTTGCAATCCTCTGTTACTTTTCCATAATCTAGGAATTCCTGGAAGATTATTACCAGTGCATTCACAATCACTGTGGCTACTTCTTTGAATATCATGGGGTGTATCCCATCAGGTCCAGGGATTTGTCAATCTTTAGCCATCAGTTTCACTAACACATTCTCTCTGGTGATAGTTATTACATTTATTTCATCTGCCTTTTTTGCTCAATTATTTAGCACGTTTGGAATGCTATTTGTATCAATTCCTGTGAAAACTGACAAAGTATTTATTCACTTCCTCTATCATTTCATGGTTCCTCATTATTATTTCCCTATTCCCATTTTCTATGTTCACTTTGGCATCCCTCTTTCCTTTTATATATTTAAAACAAAGGTCTTGTTGCCTTCTTCATGTTATGCAAATTTATCCTAAATACTTACCTTTTCTGTCTATTTTATTGGTCGCCTTTTGCTGGTCTTTAAAACTATCCCAATTTTCTGGATTTCCATGAAAGTTGCTACATTGTATCTTTTTCTTTTAATTTGACGTTATCTTTAACTTCACTGATTAACTATTATTGGTTTATTTCATTCTTAAAATCTTCCTTCCCCACTGGACTATGTCTTTGCTATGAGCCAGAAGTATTTTCTTAAATGTCTGCCATTGTTCCTTAATTCTTCAACTCTCTTTGCTGCTAAACTCCTTTCCCTGTCCACTCCAGCTAGCTGTGCCCTCATCCCGATGTTATTACCCTTGCTTAAGCTCAGCTCAGTTTCTCTGTCTCAAATGGAGTAGTAAATTCTACCATGTTATGGTGACTGTTTCCAAGGAGATCTTTTACTCTGACATCATTGATGAAACATCACCAGACTCAAAATAACCTGGTCTGTGGTTGGATTCATGACATGTTGTATTAGAGAGTCATACAGTATTGAAAAATCCCTTCAGCTCATTCAGTCTGCATTGACCTACGTTCACTGATTTGAATAGGAAATTAGTGATTGGGACCTGGCACACCTTGTCGACTACAAAATTCTTGATTGGTCCAGGTTAACAAGCCCAAACAGGAAAGCCCTGGCTAACCAATATAGGCAGGAGATTAGAATCTCTTAGTTAAGGACTGACTCTGAGGTGGCTGGTCACAGTGATGGTGCTGATGCATGAGTAAAGGATGCTTGGTGAGAGGATCTAGCCTCTGCACTGTAATTTTAGTGTGTAGGCTCTGGATTCCGTCTTTGCATGCAAGCTGTCAGCCTTGTGTGTTGGGGTGAAAGTCCCAGCCTTTTCAGCTTATCTTTGTATCTCAAATCTTCTGGTCCTGGCAACATCCTGGCAAATATTTTCTTAACTTTCTCTAGCTTGATAATATCCTTCCTATAACTATAGGTAACTAGACTGGACTTAATACTTCAGAAGAAGAGGACTCACCAATATGCTGTACAACCTCAATATGACTATGCCACTTGCATACTGAAAGGTCTGAGCAATGAAGGCAAGCATCATCCAGGAACTACCACATGTGTAATTTTTGCTTTATTAATTGAGCCCCTAATAATCCCTCAGCAGAACCTCTTTCCTTGCCTGTGTTGCCAGGACCTGTGTGGATCCTTCCTCTCCAACTCTTGAGATATTGTTAATCCTGGCATTAAGTAGACAACACAGTCTTCAGGACACATGTCCAATGAGTCTGCTTGATCTAACTCTATCATCTTGAGATTCTCTGATTTTAATTGCTCCAGCACTGGTGGCCACATCTTTGGCTTTCCTGACCCTGGGCTCTACTTTCTCACTGACCACCTATAATCCACTCCATTTCTTAAAAGGGGTGAAGGCTCAGTATGAAATGAGGGTCTTACATCAGCTCACAGCAAGAGCCATTGTTTTTCTGTGATCCTATCTCACTCAAAGCTGGTTCTCCATCTCTTCCTGCTACTTTGCTGCTCAGAGCCAGGGCTGCTCACAGATTCAATATGCCCTAGTGCTCCCAGAAGTAAAGAAATTCCCTCCTTTAAAACTGAAATCATTGAACAAGCTCTTAGCTGCATGAACTAAAATGGCCTTGTGTTGCTTTATATAAACCCTCAGTAGCATTTTGGGATGAGAACTGGGATGAGGGCAGTATGGTGACTCAGTGTTAAGCACTGCTGCCTCACTGCAGCAGGGTCCCAGGTTTGATTCCACCCTTGGGCGACTGACTGTGCAGGTTTCCTCTGGGTGCTCCGGTTTCCTCCTGCAGTCCAAAGGTGTGCAGGCTCGGTGGACTGGCCATGCTAAAATGCCCATAGTGTTCAGGAATGTGTAGATTAGGTGGGTTATAGGGGGATGGGTCTGGGTGGGATGCTCTGGAGGGTCGATGTGGACTTGTTGGGCCGAAAGGCCTGTTTCCAACTGTAGGAATTCTATGATTCTAATTACCAATGTCACACTAATGCAGAAGGGGGTTCTGTTTAAATTGGGTAATGCAATGATGTACAGTGTCTGACTGGGGAGTGTTCAGGACTTCACTTCATTAGTTGTAATGACCCTGTTCTCAAAACTCACGAGAATTTTCTTTTAGATGCAAAGTCACATAATGGATATGGGTTGCAAAAAGCAGGCAACAACAATAACGTTCAACCATTAAGTCAGGCCATGATTAATGTGCAGATCATTTCTCCAAGGCCTGAAATAGTGTCAAGCCACCCCCCACATCCACCCCCCCCGCCCCCACATCCCCCCCCCACATCCACCCCCCCCGCCCCCACATCCCCCCCCCACATCCCCCCCCATCCCCCCCCCCCCCCCGAGAGGGTGCAAGCCAGGGATCAGGCCGTTCTCTTGCAAGTAGGAAAGAAACGACGGTAGTGTGACAATCCCCTCGCCCTCTCATTCAAACTCAAACCGGCCAGAGATTTGAGTGGCGAAGTGCTCCGTTTGAAGAGGAGGGAGGGTGTGTTTTCTTTTTAAAGCAGCATGCATGGCAGTGCCCCTACCTCAGCGTAAGCCGGTTCTCCATCTCTGCCCGTAGCTGTGCTTGCTAAGAGCCCTAGCTGCTCACGGACGCAGTGCTGTCGCAGTGCTCCCATGGAAAGCCGGCAGTCTCTGCAGCCATCCGCCTGCACCGTTATACACTGCTGCCCCTTCACAGGTCCAACTCCAAACCATTCCACTTTCCGACCGCAATCCGCTTTCTTTCTGTTTCAAATTCTTGCGAAATGAGTCCGACTTCTCGGGTTTTTTTTCGGCTTTCCCGCCTCCAAATCAATCTCCTCGGCTCTTCATTGTTTTATGTTTCTTTTTAAATAAAAATACAGGGACTGGTTCCGGCTCCCTCACTCTGCCTCTGATCCGCACGACACACATATATAAAAAAAAGGAAATCATTAGGAGTCAGAGGTCAGTCACTTCCTGCTACAGTCATGAATACATCTCATCTGAATGTGTTACTAATTATAAATCGCTCAGTTTCCACCGCACCGGGAGAAGGATTACTCAGCGCCTGGACTTTGCATGCTGGAGGCTGTAGTCTCCAAACTCATTGAAATGTCACATCACGTGGGCCCAGTCCCCACCTCCCCCACTCCAATTTGACAGATCCTTCTCGATCTGAGATGCTTCCAAATCCCACCATTGTGGGATTTTTTTTTTCTGCACAGTGTGGAATCGCTTCTTCCGAGTTCTGTCTTCAAAGTGTAAAGACTGTGATTGAAAGAGAAGTTCAGACTTTTACACACAACTGAAAACTCCTAGAGAACTGGTAACCTCTGGAATCGCCAGCTCCAACTGGACACAGCCCCAGAAATGTCATTCTCATGATCTCCTTCCTCCACCCACACCCAAGCCATTGACTACCCAACGTGCCCATTCTGGCATGGGATTGGTAACTTTCCCACGCCAGTTGAAAGACCAGTGAGCAGGCTCTTCATTACGCAACTAATGGTATGTCAGAACATAAGAAGTAGGAATGCGGGAGGCCCTTCACCATCTTAAGGCTGCTGCATTGTTCACTAAGATTAGAGCTGATCTGATTGTGCCCATAGCTCCACCTCCCCACCACAAACACAGAAAAATGCATTAACTAGTCATTGACTTCGATGGTTTTTGTCTTACATTCATGCATCAACTGGCTGTCCATATTTACACATATTACAGTGGCATTTCAAAATATTTAACTGAATGTGAATCTTTTGAGTTATCCTAAAGAATTACATAACACGAAATTCCTTTTTAGTTGATGTTTACACATACTCTGAACACTTCAGAAGTGTGCCAAACTAACACTGATTACCACACATTCTTCTCACCTTAATATCATTTCATTAATCAAGAAAGTAATACAAAATTTGAAAATATATATAAAGCCTCGAACTAAAGCCTGTGGTTTGTTGATTAAAAGTTTTATTCATACATGTGAAACTTAGGGCATATCACGGGAGATAGAGAGACAACACTGTCACAATTTTTTTCCAAATCTTGATTTCAGTTATAATTTAAAGCAAAACAAATACATTCTGAAGAAGGGTCCCAACCCGAAACATCAACTTTCCTACTCCTCTGATGTTGCCTGACCTGCTGTGTTCCTCCAGCTTCACACTGTGTTGTCTCTGACTCCAGCATCTACAATTCTTGCTGTCTCCAAAACATATACATTCTTTTATTTAATGGTGACAAACTTTTAATTATCATCTTATTATCACCTGCCTCTCTGATCATTAGAAAATGGAAACATTTGAACAATTGACACTTATGAGACACAGACAGAAGAACAAATTGTGAAATGGTCAGAGAAACAGACACAGGAAGAGATGCAGAAGGGGGTTCTGTTTAATTTGGGTAACACAATGATGTTTATATATTGTTTATATGTAATTATGAATGAGTTTTAAAAGATTTTGGGTCCTTATCTAAGGAACAATATAGAGGGAGGGCAACTAAAGTTCACCAAATTGATGATAAGAGGTAACAAGGTGTAGAGTTGGATGTACACAGCAGGACAAGCAGCATCAGAGGAGTAGGAAGGCTGATGTTTCGGGCCTAGACACTTCCTCACCAAATTGATGCTCTGTGATAAGAAAATTAAATAGACCGAGCCTGTGTTCTCTGCTAAGAACATAAGAACTGGGAGCAGGAGTAGGCCATCCGGCCCCTCGAGCCTGCCCCGCCATTTAATAAGGTCATGGCTGATCTTTGAGACTCAGCTCCACTTACCCGCCCACTCACCATAACCCTTAATTCCTTTATCTTTCAAAAATTCATCTAGCCTTCCCTTAAAAAAATTCAGCGAGGTAGCTTCAACCACTTCACTGGGCAGGGAATTCCACAGAATCACAACCCTTTGGGTGAAGAAGTCCTTCCTGACCTCAGTCCTACATCTGCTTCCCCCTTATTTTGAGGCGATGTCCTCTGGTCCTAGTTTTACCTGCTAGTGGAAACAACCTCCCGGCTTCCAACTTATCTATCCCCTTCATAATCTTTTATGTTTCTATCAGATCTCCCCTCATTCTTCTGAATTCCAGTGAGTATAATCCCAGTCTACTCAATGTCTCCTCATAATCCAACCCTCTCAACTCTGGAATCAGCTGAGTGAATCTCATCTGCACCCCCTCCAGTGCTAGTATATCTCTTTTCAAGTAAGGAAACCAAAACTGCATACAGTACTCCAGGTGTGGCCTCACCAGGACCCTATACAGCTGCAGCATAGCCTCCCTGTTTTAAAACTCCATCCCTCTAGCAATGACAGACAAAATTCCATTTGCCTTTTTAATCACCTGCTGCACCTGCAATCCTACTTTTAGCGATTCATGCACAAGGACACCCAAGTCCCTCTGCACAGCAGTGTGCTGCAATTTATTACCATTTAAAACATCGTCCATTTTGCTGTTATTTCTACCAAAGGGATGACCTCATACTTATCAAAATTGCACTCCATCTGCCAGACCTTTACCCCTCACTTAGACTATCTACATCCCTCTGCAGACTTTCAGTGTCTTCTGCACACTTTGCTCTACCACTCATCTTAGGTGTCACCTGCAAATTTTGACACACCACACTTCGTCTCCAACTCCAAATCGTCGATGTAAATTGTAAACAATTGAGGTCCCAACGCTGATCCCTGAGGCACACCACTAGCCCCTGACCGCCAACTAGAAAAACACCCATTTGCCCCTACTCTTTACTTTCTACTGGTCAACCAATCCTCTATCCATGCCAGATAATGTGTAGAGTTGGTTGAACACAGCAGGCCAAGCAGCATGTTAGGAGCAGGAAAGTTGACGTTGCGGGCCTAGACCCTGAAACGTCAGCTTTCCTGCTCCTTAAGATGCTGATTGGCCTGCTGTGTTCATCCAGCTCTACACCTTATTATGTTGAATTCTCCAGCATCTGCAGCTCTTATTATCTCTATCCATGCCAATACATGACCTGTAAAACCATGCAACTTTATCTTATGTAGCAGCCTTTGGTGTGGCACCTTGTCAAATGCCTTCTGAAAATCCAAATACACCACACCTGCAGGTTCCCCATAGTCCACCATGCAAGTAATATCCTCAAAGAATTCCACCAAATTAGTTAAACATGGCCTACCCTTCATGAACCCATGCTGGGTGTTCCCAGTGAGACAATATATATCCAGATGTCTTGCTATTTCTTCCTTAATGATAGATTCAAACATTTTCCCCACCACCGAAGTTAAGCTAACTGGCCTATAGTTACCTGCTTTATGTCTACTTCCTTTTTTTAAACAGTGGCGTCGCATTGGCTGTTTTCCAATCTGCGGGAACCACCCCAGAGTCCAGTGAATTTTGGTAGATAATTACTAGTGCATTTGCTATTTCCCCTGTCACTTCTTTAGTACCCTCAGATGTATTTCATCATGGCCAGGAGACCTGTCTACCTTTAGCCCCGTTAGCTTGCCCGGCACTGCCTCCTTAGTAATAATGATAGTTTCTAGGTCCTCACCTACTATAACCTTCTTGCCACTAGTTTTTCGGTATGTTATTTGTGTCTTTCACTGTGAAGACCGACACAAAATAACTGTTTAATGTCTCGGCTGTTTCCTCATTCCCCGTTATTAAATTGGCCTTCTCATCCTCTAAAGGACCAATGTTTATCTTCACCACTCTTTTACGATTTACATATTTATAGAAACGTTTGCTGCCTGTTTTTATATTCTGAGCTAGTTTACACTCATAATCTATCTTATTTTTCTTTATAACATTTTTTGTGGATTTCTGTTGGCCTTTAAAGATTTCCAAGTCTACTAGTTTCCCACTACTCTTTGCTTTTTTGTATCTGGCTTTTTTCAATTTGATACTTTCCTTTATTTCCTTAGATATGCATGGCTGGCTCTCTCTTTTCCTACAGTTCTTCCTTAACACTGGAATATACTTCTGCTAAGCACTGTGAAAGATTGTTTTGAAAGTCCTCCACTGTTCCTCAATTGACCCACCATGTAGTTTTTGCTCCCATTCTACCTTAGCTAAGTCCTTCCTCATTCCTTCATAGTCTCCTTTGTTTAAGCACAGGAGTTGGTCTCAGTGAAAGATACAAATTTTTCAGAGCTCAACTCAGCAGACCAGGATGGTGTGTTCCCTAGGTAAGGGTCTAGAACAAGGTTACACTGTCTCAGAATAATGGGTTGGCTTTTTAGAACTGAATTGAAGGGCAATTTCTTTACTCAGAGAATGTGAATCTTTGGAATTCACACCTCAGATGGTTGTGGAGGGTAATTCATTGAGGTTGATCAAGAAAGAGACCAATACATTTCTAGATATTAAAAACATTAAGGGATTTTAGGAATAGTACAGAAAATGGTGCTGTTGCAGAAGATCAAGCAGCATTTGTTGAACAGCTGACAACGCTCAAGAGATCAAATGTCCTATTCCTGCCCCTATTTTGTATGTTCCTGTCTGGAACCATCCACCTTTATCCACTACGAAAAGCTTTTAAATCCATACCTTCCATTTTAACACCAATGTGTTTGATAGTGCACAAGTAACTGCTCTGGAGAGGCAGATTTACAATTATATCACTGCTCCTGAGATTCTGACAGTCATTTAAATTTAGCATTAACCAGCTAGTTTTCCCATACTCGAGAAACCCAACTACTAAGGAAGCAGGGACAGCCAGATATTTCAGGCAAATGCTTTTTATTGTGTTAGAGTGAATTTAGATTGTAAAGGTCAAATGGAGGTTTCTATAGTAAGAGTAAAGAACTAAATAATGAACTTTGTACTATAGTGACTGTAATGAGGTCAGCTAGCTGGACCTCACAGAATATGAATTCCCTGAGTGGGGCTGTTAATCTGGTCCAAACAGGCAAACCTGGCTGACATAAAAGGGTGAATGTCAGGGATATTGAGCCCCCGAACGTCCGACTCAGTGAGAAGTAGTTCTATTGTCGAAGGCTATGCATCTGCAAATAAAGAGGGATTGTTGATAGGATACTGGCCTCTAAAGAGTTATTTCAATATTAGATTAACTTTATGCATCCTCGAGGTTAGAGTCAGCAGGGATTTGTAAGCAATGTTATACAAGTAGTTGGTAATGTTAACAAAAGCATTCTAAAAAGGCTTTGAAGCCGGAAGATTTTTAGAAATGGGGAGGTGACAGAATCTGATAGGGAACGGGGAAAACAACAACATCTAGAATAAGATTAATTTTTTCCCAACTGAGTGAAGGCCAATTTAATAACATGAAACAATGACCTCGAATAGACATTCAATATCATAGATTATATATGATATTGTAGATTATATAAAAGGGATACAAATTTCTTATATTAATATGAAGCAAGATTGGAATTTGGATAATGAGATGCTCATCATATAAAGGTATCCATTTTCTTCTGTATTCTTCCACCAATCTCCCATCTTTCTCAAGTATAGGTCAGACCCCCATCTCCAAACCTAGTGATTCCCCAATGTCCACAATCTCTACCTATTGTCAGACTGGCCTCCACATCACGGTTGGCAGAGAATATTGGCATCGATCCACAGCTAACTTTTCCACCACTGGTTTTTCCACCTGGCAACCAACCAGCCTTTCAATCTAACTCTGTGTCAGGCAAGAGATGGGGTTAAATAAAGGTTTGGCAATGACTAATGATAATGAGCTCCTGTCCTGATTTTCAATAAGGCATCCACATCCCCAGGAAACATCCATCCCTGCTTCTACCCTACCATAAATATCAGGCCCCAGAAATCAATCAACTAATTCCACATTGTGGCGCCTTCTGCTGGTTCCTCCTCAAAGTAATGTCATAGGAAAAGAACTCATCAATGCTGCACAACCCCAGAATTCCAACTACAGCAAAGTAATTACTCATTACCACTGAAACCCAGCCCAACTTTGAATGCATCAAAGGCCCAGGGCCATCTCAGCAAATTTCATTTCATAAGCACCAAGATGTATCCCTAGTGTATCCCAATGGGCACTTGAGAATCACCTTAGCATCTAGAAAGTCCTTCAGATTCAGGAGCAGAGATTTCTAATGGAAAGGTTGCTACAATGGGGTACTGAGGTATGCTCCATCATCAATTTTCAGGCCACAGAGCAGCCAGAAGGAAACCATATTAAAAGCCCCCCATTTTTTTAGAACAACTAATAGAAAACATTAGCGCAAGCAGAGGAAAATTGAGTGTCTTGTTTTTATGATCAACAGGAAAATAAGCTAAAGTAGAAGCCAGCCATGTGTAGTTAAGTCACTAACTTGTTGAAACAGCAGAGTTTAATAGGATATCACTGACCTGTACTAGGTATAAAATTCTGAAAATTTCATGTATCCAGGATAGTTTCAAAAGCAGCTTGCAATGTTTTGCCACAGACAACAGGCAGAAAATTTCCTGGAATTCATTTGGAGAGGTATTCAGTTTACACAGAGAAAATGTTCAGAAGGGAGTGATCATCCGTCAGATGACATCAAATGATCTTTGCTCATTTGAAAGGGACTGTCAGAGAACGGAATCCCTACAGTGCAGCGAGAGATCATTCAGCCCATCAAATCTGCGGGGCCAATCCATCTAAACTGCACATCTTTGGACTGTGGAAGAAACCGGAGCACCCAGAGGAAACCCACACAGACACAGGGAGAATGTGCAAACTCCACACAGACAGTCACCCGAGGCTGGATTTGAACCCAGGTCCCGGCACTGTGAGTCAGGGCTAACCACTGAGCGGTGGTTGGGTGTTGAATGTTGGAGGTGATGTCAGTAGAGCCCAAGCAGATGAAACAGCTTCCAGTGGTTCGCACCTTTTTTATTTTACACTTAGTTGTATGTATGTGCCTGTGTGTGAGTGCACATGTGTGCGCGCCTAGGGGGTGCTAGAGAGAGGGAGATCAGGATCATATTTTTAGATTTTGTTTCTGTGAGGTACAGATTTTAATCCATTTGTTGCTCGGGCAACAGGTAGTTTAGCTATTTTCTATGAGAATGAAGATGTGTTTGGGGAGACAGGCAGCAATGTGAGACATTACATTTGGATGTTGGTGTTGATTCTCTGCACAGTGGTGTGGAGGTAAGGGTAGTGATACCTGTGCTCATTGTTAGAGGTGGACAGTCACACATTATCTGTTTAACGAGGTGGGGGAGTCATTAGTAGCTGTTATCTTTGATCTGTAGCGATGAGGTATGAAAATATTGCCTAATCAGTAACATTGTCAAAATAACCACTCATCAAAGTTCTGTGGAATAGGGTTGCTGGTTTCAAAGCCTGTGAATGGGTATGGTTTCAGATGAACCAGAGTTGGAAGGCAGTAATTTCTGCTACAAGGGGTATGTTTCTGACATGGTGAGATGCGTGTATTCCACGGGTTTTTCTGTTCTCATTCAGTGGTGTTTCAGGGCAGCAGATTTGACTGTAGTTAGGTAGGATGGCATAGAGCTAATTTTCCAGCATTAGTCTGGGGAACATAAATTTGAATCGAGCACATCCATCTGGAAAACTGAATTCAGTTTAAAGAATCTGGATATGTTGGTAGTTCAATTAATTCACTATTTCCTTTATCAGATTGCAAAACCTGACATCACCACCCAGTTTGAAGCCCACATTACGAGAGTGAATACACTTCAAGTACTTCATTACCTGTAAGGCATTTTGAAACATTCCAATAAAGCACTATATGAATTTTTTTTTTCCTTTTTGATATGTGACTCCAGTCACATACCAAGGTGGTTAACTGCTTCTGAAGTAGTCCTCAAACAGATTGAAACATTTTCTTTTAAATTGGACTATTTCACCATAACCTTGAAAAAATACATCACAGCCCTCTCAGCATTACCAAGCTGTCTTTATGAATCTCAAGGGACAATGTTAACCATGGCTGGCAATGTCACAGATTAGTCAAGCAACCACTTGATCAGAAAGCCACATCAGCCAACACCACAGAATCCTCCATCCACAAATCTAGCAACGCCCAGGGTTAGATTCAATCAAGAGCAGCTTGTCTGCTGGGGGTGATGCTGTTGAACTGGAAACGGGAGAGTGGGGAAGTGTGCAGGTGTGGAGGTCATGTGTGAGAAACGAGGGAAAGACATAGATTCAGGGCTAGGGTGCAGGAGGAATTTTACAGAAAGTTGGGCTTGCTTGACATTGGAAAGGTGAGTGTGTGCAAAAGCTGAATGAGTGTGGAAATCTTTCTGACAAAGAAGACTGAGCTCCTCACAAACTTTGTGAGATTAGGAAGATGGAGCTAGGAAAACTGAGATTTTTGCCTAATAGCACAGGCCAAAAGAGATTCCTTGGCATAAGTATTTGGTATTAAATGTCAAATTGCTTCATAACTTGCAGCTTTCTATTCTATGCATTGTAGTCTACTTCATTTTGTATTGGTTTTGATATTTTTTAAAAAATCTGCTTTACCAATGAGCATTAGTGTTAATAATATTCACGCACTCAAGCCACGTTCAAATTTGCAAAATTAATTTACTGTTAACTCAACTAGATTTACTTTATATCTAATACACATGCAAAGTTGCAATTTTCCATTAAAACACTTGAATTTGTTGAGTGAAGTAGCATTCTCTTAAAATGGCAATAATTTGAATGTTTAATAGTATTCTGTTTTCTGTTGAATTTATTGGATCAATCTTTAAATTATCTCTTGAGTTTTATTCAGCAAAAAAATACAAATTTTCCAAGGGTTATGGGGATAAGGCAGGAACAGGATACTGATTGTGGATGATCAGCCATAATCGTAATGAATGGTGGTGCTGGCTCGAAGGGCCGAATGGCCTACTCCAGCACCTATTGTCTATTGTCTATTGAAATACTTGAATACAACATTTGCATAGCATACCTTGTTGATTGATTGTTGCTTTACTATACAATGTGCAGAAAATGGGTAATAAGATTGCACATGAGGGCTGGTGCTCAAAACACTGTCTCATGCAGTAAAAAAGTTGAACTGTGTTTCTAGCCTAAGCTTCAGCAAAGGGGGATGTATTGAAGAAAAGTTCTGAAAGTTTTAGCTGGGAGAAAGGAAAATTCAATGCATAAGTGAACCTGTGATTGCAGGGCACTCCTAACAACGAAGCTAAGAATAGTGTTTACCAATTGCTTGCCATCTTAGTAAAGATGGTCCAGTAAAATAACAGGCATTAAAAACATGAAAAATTCAGCAAAAACAGAATATCTGTCTCAGCCTTAGCATTATAAGATATTTAAAATTTTTGATTAAAATACTTTAAATCGTCAAACTATATGATGTTTCTAATACACAACCACGCTCCAAGACAACCATACATTCATTCACATTAAGGAAAATATTTTCAATTCAATCCCATCATACAGCATTCCTCAGTCATGCATAAAATGTAAACATAATCCTGACCTAGGGGCAAAATAATCCTTGCTTTTCTGTGTTCGAACCATCACACAAATATATTTCTCAACTGCCAAAAACATCAGCACACTTTAGAAATCTAGCTGCTCCAGTATGTCTTTTCTGTGGTGTTTTGTATTGTATTTTTTAATTGATTTATTGAATGAATAATTAAATGGACAATGGTTTAAAAAATGTGCTGACTGTGTTCATTTCATCTGAAGTTTGCAGACATTCTAAGCAAAGTTCAAAGTCTTGGCTGTGAATCATGCCAAACATTGAAGATTACTTGTGTAAGGCTGTTGTGTTGTGTACATGTTAAATCTGGTACCACAAATAAAATATTTCCAACATTGCCTGCTTTCCTCTTATTAACAGGAGAAGCCTAAGAGAACCACGGCAAGGTAAAATACAGGGGTAGACTTGTGCTTAAATGGGTATGACAAGGACAGACAAATTGATTCAGGATGTTGATTTCAAATTTTCTAACAACCATCTTTGCATTGAAACAATACCAGTTTCATGTTTTGCATCGACATATGTAAAATATATATCGTGAATGAAGTAAAGGCAAAGCACTGTTCTTTTCCAATTCATTAAGGGTGTGCGGGCACTGCTGGCAAGGCCAACATTTGTTGTCAATCCCATTGACCTTGAGAAGGTGGTGATGAGATGCCCTCTTGAATTGCTGTTGGCCATGGGGTGCGTTGGTCACAGCATTCTCAGATGTGAGAAGACAGGGATTTTGATGCAAGGGGCAATAATTTCTGTCAAAACAACCTCAAATGTGACACCACACTCACAGTCCTGGTATACATCTAACTTCAAGGGAAGCTTTTAAACTTATTGTCATCCTCATTCACAAATGTATCAGTCCCTTGATAGCCAGATGCAATTTTAAATCAACCGAAATGCCCCCACTTATAGACTCCAACAGAGTTATTTAAAGAAGACCAGAGTTCTCCTGGTGTTTTAGATGCTATTTATTCATCAGTTGCTGCCACGTTTCCTGAGATTATATCGATCGTTCAAATAGCCTCTTCAATAGCCATAAGATGCTTTGTGCATCCTGAGATAATGAAGGGTGCTTAAAATGAGGGTAAATTTCCTTTCTACCTGAAAATAAATACTGAGAAAAAAGGTCAAATTTTACATTCCCTTGAGTGTTATGGGCAATGGTGGGAAATGAGAAAGTTACAGTGAAATGAAAAAAGTCAGAGCTCGATGTTTAGGAAAAGAATTTCAGATTTTCCCATTACAGCTTAACTGGCAAGTTCAGAAACCTCACTAATAAATGATAACTACCTTATTTCCAGTTACAGTGACAGAGTGAAAGGGGGTCTGAGGAAATCACACTTTGAGAATGCCATGTGGTACCTTAAATACTTAGCTCAGATTTTGCATAAACAAATGTATCAGACCATAATGGGCTAGAAATGAGGTCAAAAACAAGATTAATTTCCTTTTGTGCTAGTGCTCCCACTTTTTCTTTTGACACTTTGTTAACTCAACTTGAAAAGCCTCAAAATGTTGTGATTTGTTTTTTGAATGACTTAAGATCCCATAGAAATCTCAATGTCTACATTTTTTGCCATAAAATAAAGTTATGTGTGTGGCTGATAAACTACAGATTATACAACTGTCGTCATTATTTGCACAATCCCCATGACAATGATCATGTGCCAATCTCATCATTATTCTGCAGTTAGTTTAAAAGTTAAACACAAGGACTTTCGTTCAGAAATTAAAACATAGCAGTAAAAATCATTGTTAAATAATTGTGGAGGTTGCTGCATAACTGAATGCATGAATACCAGTCTTTGAATACTTAAGGCCTAAAGTCTATGATGGGTATAATGGGTGAAGCTGGGGAGGCAATGAATTAGAATAAGTAGACTTTTGTCTGACAAAAGTGGTGCAAATTTAGCGCAGACTGATAGAACAAAACTGCCGTCTGTTGGCCAGAAGAATACAAAAAAAAATTGGGGAGATCTCATAATTAGTTCTGCACAGACTATACAGCAGAAAAACAGGCCATTTGGACCAATCAGTCCATCTAAACAACCTGTAGTTCATTTTAAGGTATCAGCTCAAACAGTATGAGCAAGGCCTGCATGGGAAATGGAAGACAGTCTATACAGTAGTGTAGTGTCCTCCTGTGATTAGAATTGAACAAGCAGAGTAAAGTGTGTTAACCTGTGTTCTACCTGACTTGGAGTGCTTGCTGACATGAAGCACTAAAACTCAAAGTCATTCAATCACAAGTACCTACATTCATAACCTAAAAGAAAGACTTGCATTTATTTGAGATAATGGGAACTGCAGATGCTGGAGAATCCAAGATAATAAAATGTGAGGCTGGATGAACACAGCAGGCCAAGCAGCATCTCAGGAGCACAAAAGCTGATGTTTCGGGCCTAGACCCTTCATCAGAGAGGGGGATGGGGTGAGGGTTCTGGAATAAATAGGGAGAGAGGGGGAGGCGGACCGAAGATGGAGAGAAAAGAAGATAGGTGGAGAGAGTATAGGTGGGGAGGTAGGGAGGGGATAGGTTAGTCCAGGGAAGACGGACAGGTCAAGGAGGTGGGATGAGATTAGTAGGTAGATGGGGGTACAGCTTGGGGTGGGAGGAAGGGATGGGTGAGAGGAAGAACAAGTTAGGGAGGCAGAGAAAGGTTGGACTGGTTTTGGGATGCAGTGGGTAGAGGGGAAGAGCTGGGCTGGTTGTGTGGTGCAGTGGGGGGAGGGGACGAACTGGGCTGGTTTAGGGATGCGGTGGGGGAAGGGGAGATTTTGAAACTGGTGAAGTCCACATTGATACCATTAGGCTGCAGGGTTCCCAGGCGGAATATGAGTTGCTGTTCCTGCAACCTTCGGGTGGCATCATTGTGGCACTGCAGGAGGCCCATGATGGACATGTCATCTAAAGAATGGGAGGGGGAGCGGAAATGGTTTGCGACTGGGAGGTGCAGTTGTTTGTTGCGAACTGAGCGGAGGTGTTCTGCAAAGCAGTCCCCAAGCCTCCGCTTGGTTTCCCCAATGTAGAGGAAGCCACACTGGGTACAGTGGATGCAGTATACCACATTGGCAGATGTGCAGGTGAACCTCTGCTTAATGTGGAATGTCATCTTGGGGCCTGGGATAGGGGTGAGGGAGGAGGTGTGGGGGCAAGTGTAGCATTTCCTGCGGTTGCAGGGGAAGGTGCCGGGTGTGGTGGGGTTGGAGGGCAGTGTGGAGAGAACAAGGGAGTCACACCCTTGTGCAGTCCTCCTCCCACCCACCCTCCTGCAAAAATTCCATCCCCTATTCCCAATTCCTCCGCCTCCGCCGCATCTGCTCCCACGATAAGACATTCCACTCCCGCACATCCCAGATGTCCAAGTTCTTCAAGGACCGCAACTTTCCCCCCACAGTGATCGAGAACGCCCTTGACCACGTCTCCCGTATTTCCCGCAACACATCCCTCACACCCCGCCCCCGCCACAACCGCCCTAAGAGGATCCCCCTCGTTCTCACACACCACCCTACCAACCTCCGGATACAATGCATCATCCTCCGACACTTCCGCCATTTACAATCCGACCCCACCACCCAAGACATTTTTCCATCCCCTCCTCTGTCTGCTTTCTGGAGAGACCACTCTCTCCGTGACTCCCTTGTTCGCTCCACACTGCCCTCTAACCCCACCACACCCGGCACCTTCCCCTACAACCGCAGGAAATGCTACACTTGTCCCCACACCTCCTCCCTCACCCCTATCCCAGGCCCCAAGATGACATTCCACATTAAGCAGAGGTTCACCTGCACATCTGCCAATGTGGTATACTGCATCCACTGTACCCGGTGCGGCTTCCTCTACATAGGGGAAACCAAGCGGAGGCTTGGGGACCGCTTTGCAGAACACCTCCGCTCAGTTCGCAACAAACAACTGCACCTCCCAGTCGCAAACCATTTCCGCTCCCCCTCCCATTCTTTAGATGACATGTCCATCATGGGCCTCCTGCAGTGCCACAATGATGCCACCCGAAGGTTGCAGGAACAGCAAAAAATATTCCGCTTGGGAACCCTGCAGCCTAATGGTATCAATGTGGACTTCACCAGTTTCAAAATCTCCCCCTCCCCCACTGCATCCCTAAACCAGCCCAGTTCGTCCCCTCCCCCCACTGCACCACACAACCAGCCCAGCTCTTCCCCTCTACCCACTGCATCCCAAAACCAGTCCAACCTGTCTCTGCCTCCCTAGCCTGTTCTTCCTCTCACCCATCCCTTCCTCCCACCCCAACCGCACCCCCATCTACCTACTAACCTCATCCCACCTCCTTGACCTGTCCGTCTTCCCTGGACTGACCTATCCCCTCCCTACCTCCCCACCTATACTCTCTCCACCTATCTTCTTTTCTCTCCATCTTTGGTCCGCCTCCCCCTCTCTCCCTATTTATTCCAGAACCCTCACCCCATCCCCCTCTCTGATGAAGGGTCTAGGCCCGAAACGTCAGCTTTTGTGCTCCTGAGATGCTGCTTGGCCTGCTGTGTTCATCCAGCCTCACATTTTATTAACTTGTATTTATTTAGCATCTTTTGCAGCCACTGAACATCTCAAAATACTTTACATTCAATAAGCACATCACATACTTCATTAAAATCTCCATAGAGATCGACAACTTTAAAAAATTTTAACTGTCTACTATTAGCTGAAAGAATTACATTGTTAAATTTCACACTTTAAATATTTACTGTAGCAAATGACTCAAAGCACTATTAGCTAAACAATTCCTTTTGTAACATGAAAGTGTTTCAGACTTAATAACACTTGTGGACACGAGCTTTGAAGGATTGTGCAAAATTGATCTATTTCAAATTATATTTGAAAACTGGTTAGGTTTGCAAAAATTATCACTGAAAAGCCTTGAGACTTAAACTTTCTTTAAAGTAACACTTTTTAGAAATTATGTGATCGGGTAATTACATGAACTCAACATCACTGGGTTTAGAGGCTGTGGGAGTTTGTGTTTGGGTTTTTCAGTTGGAGAAAGCCTGCTGCAGAACCAGTTACTCAGCTCATATCTTCTGTTTCTAAAACCTTAGCTATGAGATCAGGATCATCCTTCTGTAAGTGACTGAAAAAACTTGTCAATATTGCATTTACTGAACAAACCATGTCTGTGAAGATGATAGAGACAACTATGTGTGATCAGTTTCAGAGATAATAGGAACTGCAGATACAAGAGAATCTGAGATAATGAGGTGTAGAGCTGGATGAACACGGCAGGCCAAGCAGCATCAGAGAAGCAGGAAAGCTGATGTTTCAGGCCTAGACCCTTCTTCAGAAAGAAGGGTCTAGGCCCGAAATGTCAGCTTTCCTGCTCCTCTGATGCTGCTTGGCCTGCCGTGTTCATCCAGCTCTACACCTTGTTATCTCTTTGTGCGGCTAGTGACATGGCCATTATATACAAGAACACCATTTTGACAAACTTCAGAACATTCTATGCCCTATCCTTCTTTTCCTTCAAGGATAACTGCTCTTGACCACAATTTTTTTCTTTTCTTTTTAAATTTAATATTTGCAAAATAAAGTCCATTTTCCCTTTATCTGACATATTTATGTTAGTGTGTTAGTAACAAGGGCCAGGTGGACCTCACTGAGTATAAAATCCATGATTGGGGTTGTTAACCTATGCCAAGCAGGGAAACCTGGCTTACAGATATGAACTGGTGTCTCAGACATTCTCCTTAGTCGATGGGCTGCTCTCAGCTAGCTGATCAGAGTCCATGTACTATGCTCATGTACATAAAGCGTGATTCGGTGATGAGATACTGGCCTCTTCGGAGTTATTCAATATCTTCACATCACAAATTGTGTGTGTTGACCAATTCTGCACTTTCCTTGAATTGGTTTTGTTTATAAATCAATAAATGGAGTTTTTTTTATTAAAGAAACCTAGCTAACGGATCTTGTTATTCTAAGTCTTCTTAATGAGAAAGCACATAAGCAGTTGTATCAGGATTTTAAAACATTTTTAAAATTTTATGATACAACTGAAACAATCATTCACTTTTTTTATATTTGTCACACATCACTCTCCACAAAATTATGTTCCTTACAACAAACCGTACACAGTTATTCTCAACTTCTAATGACCCACATCTGTCTGTTTCACTGAGTCAACTGTCTTCAAGTGCCTTCCTCAGGTTTTAGAGAGTTGTTTAAATCCACCACCAGCAATAAAACATGTTTTGATGATTTTATGTCTCTTAGTCATGCGAAAACAAAGTTACTGTATCCATAGAAGCGTGCAAGATGCATCTCTTTCACTAGACACCATCCCTTTTCTGCATTTAGCTGTAGGAGCTTGTGAAGTCTAGCAGCCATTTCTCTATGCTAATCACAAAGAAAAATTATCTGTGATATCCACTGCTCTGTGCAGAAGCATGCAATGTGATCTCACAAAATGGCTTCCAAAGCTCTTTTCCATGTGTCAGGATGAATTAAATCGGCCTTGCAATGAGATAGTGGGGAATTCAGTGATGATAACATCATTGAATGTCAAGGGACAGTGATTAGATTGTCTCTAAGTGGAACTGGTCATTGCCTGGCATTTGCATGGTGCATATGTTACTTGTCACTTGTCAGCCTGGATATGGTCCAGATCTTGTTGCATTGGTACAGGGACTGCTTCATTAACTGAGGAGTCACAAATGGGACTGGACATCATTTACAACATCTGTGGTTATCCCCACTTCTGACCTTATAATGGAGTGAAGGTCTTTGGTGAAGCAGCTGAAGATGGTTGGGGCTAGAACATGATCCCAAGGAACTCACAGAGCCATAGAATCCCTACAGTGTGGAAGCAGGCCATTTCAAGTCCACATCACCCCTCCAAACAGCATCCCAACCAGACTCACACCTCCCATCCTTTCCCTGTAACCATATATTTCTCATGGCTAATCCTTGAAGCCTGCACATCCCCAGGCACTATCAACAATTTAGCATGGCCAATCCACCTAATCTGTACATCTCTGGGCTGTGGGAGGAAACCCACACACATATGGGGAAAGTGAGAATTCTACACAGACAATCGTCAGGGGTGGAATTGAACCTAGGCCCATGGCACTGTCAGGCAGCAGTGCCAACCACTGAGCCATCATGCCACCCGTCTGCAAAGGTGTCCTGCAAACTCCTGCAAAGATATCCTGGAAGTAGACGACTGACCTCCAAAACCCACAAACACAAACAAAGTACGATTCCAACCAGCATGGAGTTTGCCTCCCATTCCTATTGATTCCAGTTTTCCTGGGGTTCCTTGGTTGAATGCGACCTTGATGTCAAGGGCTGTCACTCTCTGAAATTCAATTGTTTTGTCTGTGTTTGAAACAAAAGGCTGTAAAGAGGTCAGGAGCTGAGTGGCCCTGGGGGATCCCAAACTGGGCATCACTGAGCAGGTTATTGCTGCGCAAGTGCTGCTTGATACCATTGCTGATGACATCTTCCATCACTTTACTGATGATCAAGAGTAGACCAATGGGACAGTAATTGGCCAGATTGGAGTTGTCCTGCTTTTTGTGTATATCACACGCCTGGGCAATTTTGCACACTTTAGGATAGTTGCCAGTGTTGTAACTATACACAAAGAGCCTCTCTAGGAGAGTGCAGGTTCTGGAGCACAAGTCTTCAGGACCATTATCAGAATGTTTTCAGGGCCCATTGCCTTTACAGTATCCAGTGCCTCCAATCATTTCTTAATAGCATGGGGAGTGAATCAAATTGGCTCAAGATTGGTATCTGTAATGCTGAGGACCACCAGTTAATGGCATTACTTGTGTATAAACTAAGGCAAACATACCAGTTAAAAAGCTTAAGATTAATACATCATCTACTAAATGATATTATCCACATCTACGTTTCCTAAATTCAGCCTACATTTCTTGGTGCTGGCAGTCGAAAGAAAAGTTACCCAGATAGCTCAAAGCATGTCTCTGTGCAACACTGCATGATACTAATGGGTAACTGCAATGTCAGGCTTCAATCTTCTCATTAAGGGTAACTAGCTAAGTGGCAGCAGCTAACATTAAGTGTGTGAATGGTCTCGGCAGGAAGAGGTATGGGTGTACGTTGACCAGAGTTCCAGTTTTACCATTAACAAACACCTGGGGAAAAAGTCTATTTTTGTCATAGAAATGAGGAAAATTATTCCTTGTTGAACTGTTAGAAGAAAGGAAAAGGAAGGTTTTGCAGAGATTCAGAATACAAATAGTAGACTGTGTTGTGTAGCAATGATGTAATGGCTGAGTAGTCTAGTCCCTCAGGAGAATTACGCTTCGATGTGCATATGGTACCATACATTCACTTCTGCCTGAGGTCGCTGGTGAAATATAAATGCATTATGCAGCTTAAGTGTCTGCTCACTTAGCCATGAATTGAGTTTCCGAACCCTCAATGATCCTGCCAATAACCTTCATCATTATAACATCCTTCATCATTAGCACATGCTAATCTTGTTGATAATGGGAACAGAGAATATACTACAATTCACTCAATTAGTCAAATAGAATAAAATAGTCTAATAAAAAAATGTGCAACGTCTCTGAAAGTAAATACAAAGGACATGACATTTCTTTTAAATTTGTTGACCTATGTTTTTTTTACCATTTATATATCTGGGCAAAGCAACTCTTTCTTCATGGTATCATAGAATCCCTGCTATGCAGAAACTGACCATTCATCTCATCAGGACTGCACCAACCCTCTGAGCAGCATCCCATCCAGATTTGTCCCCACATTTACCATGACTAATCCACCTAACCCACACATTACAGAGCAAATTAGCATAGCCAATCCATTTAACCTGTACCGTGGGAGGAAACCCACGCAGACACAGGGAGAATGTGCAAACTCCAGACCACAGTTTCCCAAGACTGGAATCAAACCTAGGTCCCTGGTGCTGTAAGGCAGCACTGAGCCACCACGCTGTCATGCACTCCTCTCTCTCTCTCTCTCTCTTTCTCCTGTTTATACTCCCATTCATTACATTCCACTTAAACTCAGTTTAATTTTTTCGTCACTGGATTCAGTAATGCAAATGTGCAAAATTCTTTCTTTGATTGCGTTAACAAGGTCAAGTTAACAATGGGATTAAATAGATGTAGTTTATGCAAATCTATCAGCCATAAACTGAGTAATTAAATACTAACAGAAAACATGTAACATAATTTGCAACAAAGTGTAACACTCATGCTTAGCCAAAGCAACGTTTTCCACCACAATGGCTTTAAAATTCTACAGGGGCATGACGTAGGCATAATTTTCAGATGATGCTTAACCAAAGGTCACACGTTCAGGTAAAGGACCTGTGAGAAGTAGGCTTTTGGCTGGCTACGGCATAATGAAGATGAAGGATTTTTTAATTTTCACTTGTGGGACGTGGGCAATACTGGCTGGGTCAGCATTATTATTTGCCCTCATTGACCTGGAGATGATGCCTTTTAAAACCACTAAAGTCCATAGGGAATTGGATAAGTCATAAGATAACAGTCCATACTGTTGAGAGGTGATATTTTGGTGGGGAAACAGAATTGGATCATGGACAGGGAACAACGAGTGGCCCTAAGAGCCTCCTTTTCAAGTTGGCTGTCTTGACCAATGGGGTTCCACAGGGATGAGCGCTGGGACCGCAACCATTTGCAATATATATATATTAATGCCTTGGAGAAAGGAAGCGAATGTACTACAGCTAAATTTCCAGACAGCACAAAAATAGTTGGAAAGACAAGTTGCAAGACAGATACAAATAGTGTAAATACAACTGACTCATTCAGAGATAGTAGGAACTGCTGATGCTGGAGTCTGAGATAGCAAGGTGTGGACTGATCAATTTGAAGATCCATGCCGATATGATTTGACCAATTGCGCACTGAATTCAGATAGTTAGTAATTAGTTGCATCCATTTACTACAAACCAAATATACAATAGCAGTTCAAGAGTGGTCCCATCGATTTTTTTTGGAACGCAACATGGTATGTGCCATAAAAGTCAGTCTTTTCCCATACTGAATAAAAGAATATCCTGCTGCAAATCTATTTCAGCATCCTGTACTGTTCCTCCCCCAGTGCAATTCCAAAAGAAAAATGTCAATTGAAAATTACAAACCAAGTACATAAGGCTTTAATGGAGCTCTCAAAGTCCCTTCAATATCAGAGGCAAATCCTTCTCCATACATGTGTAAAGGTGAAAAAACACATCTTTCAAAAGCTCTTCTGATACTCTAGCAACCTCTGTTAGATATTTTGTCAACCCACAGATTCCAATGAAGGGTGATTCCACCAGTTATCAGCCGTGACAACAGGTCTTAATATTATTCCACCTTAATGCGGATACATTCCAAACATAACTTCTGTGATTTGATTCCAGACAAAAATGTGTCCTACTATCAAATTCACTTCTGGATATATTATCACACTCAAACAGCATCCAAGAAATTCAGTAAAACTGAGTTTTTTTAGAGCTGAAATATGTTGCCAGAGTTTCTAATTCACAGTGACAGTAGGATATATTTGTTCATACTTTAAATTTGAATTCTGGAATTTTGACAACTTTTCAACGAAAACTACACGCCAATGACCATGACTATTTTTATTGTGTGCTCTACATTCCTTTATCGATACTTAACTTTGTTTTGTCTTTGTTAAAGTCTAGAACATACAGCAAAAAAAGGAAGCAAAACTACTGCAGATAGCGGGCATTTAACTGTGCTGAGAGAGAAGGACAAGGGTTATGGTGTTCAGGAGCACCAGCAAAGTCCAGAGCATTAGAACCCTGGAGTTTGAAGACCTGAGCTAGAAGACAAATTAAATCGATTGTTTTCACAAAGTATGAGTTTTCTCAGAGTCCAATATCCCCTCACCTGCCGATTGCAAAGATGGAAAGCTTCTGATCTGAAGCAACCAAAAGCAAAGGGTTATTTTTGTATCAGTGATACTGGGAACTGCAGATGCTGTAGAATCCAAGATAACAAAGTGTGGAGCTGGATGAACACAGCAGGCCAAGCAACATCTCAGGAGCACAAAAGCTGACGTTTCGGGCCTAAACCCTTCATCAGAGAGGGGAATGGGGAGAGGGAACTGGAATAAATAGGGAGAGAGGGGGAGGCGAACCGAAGATGGAGAGAAAAGAAGATAGGTAGAGAAGAGAGTATAGGTGGGGAGGTAGGGAGGGGATAGGTCAGTCCAGGGAAGATGGACAGGTCAAGGAGGCGGGATGAATTGGTAGGTAGGAAATGGAGGTGCGGCTTGGGGTGGGAGGAAGGGATGGGTGAGAGGAAAAACACGTTAGGGAGGCGGGGACAGGCTGGGCTGGTTTTGGGATGCAGTGGGGGGAGGGGACGAGCTGGGCTAGTTTTGAGATGCAGTGGGGGAAGGGGAGATTTTGAAGCTTGTGAAGTCCACATTGATACCATTGGGCTGCAGGGTTCCCAAGCGGAATATGAGTTGCTGTTCTTGCAACCTTCGGGTGGCATCATTGTGGCACTGCAGGAGGCCCATGATGGACATGGCGTCTGAGGAATGGGAGGGAGAGTTAAAATGGTTCACAACTGGGAGGTGCAATTGTTTGTTGTGAACCGAGCGGAGGTGTTCTGCAAAGCCGTCCCCAAGCCTCCGCTTGGTTTCCCCAATGTAGAGGAAGCCACACCGGGTACAATGGATACAATATACCACATTCGCAGATGTGCAGGTGAACAGCTGCTTGATATGGAAAATGCCGGGTGTGGTGGGGTTGGAGGGGAGTGTGGAGCGGACAAGGGAGTCGCGGAGAGAGTGGTCTCTCCGGAAGGCAGACAGGGGTGGGAATCCACCATCTACAATCCGACCCCATCACCCAAGACATTTTTCCATCCCCACCCTTGTCTGCCTTCCGGAGAGACCACTCTCTCCGTGACTCCCTTGTCCGCTCCACACTCCCCTCAAACCCCACCACACCCGGCACCTTCCCCTGCAACCGCAGGAAGTGCTACACTTGCCCCCACACCGCCTCCCTCACCCCTATCCCAGGCCCCTTGATAATTTTCCATATCAAGCAGATGTTCACCTGCACATCTGCCAATGTGGTATATTGTATCCACTGTACCCGGTGTGGCTTCCTCTACATTGGGGAAACCAAGCGGAGGCTTGGGGACCGCTTTGCAGAACACCTCCACTCGGTTCGCAACAAACAACTGCACCTCCCAGTCGTGAACCATTTTAACTCCCCCTCCCATTCCTCAGGCAACATGTCCATCATGGGCCTCCTGCAGTGCCACAATGATGCCACCCGAAGGTTGCAAGAACAGCAACTCATATTCCGCTTGGGAATCCTGCAGCCCAATGGTATCAATGTGGACTTCACAAGCTTCAAAATCTCCCCTTCCCCCACTGCATCCCAAAACCAGCCCAGTTCTTCCCCTCCCCCCACTGCATCCCAAAACCAGCCCAGCCTGTCTCCGCCTCCCTAAACTGTTCTTCCTCTCACCCACCCCTCCCTCCCACCTCAAGCCGCACCTCCATTTCCTACCTACCACTTCATCTCACTTCCTTGACCTGTCCGTCTTCCCTGGACTGACCTATCCCCTCCTTACCTCCTCACCTCCACTCTCTTCTCTACCTGTCTTCTTTTCTCTCCATCTTCGGTCCGCCTCCCCCTCTCTCCCTATTTATTCCAGTTCCCTCTCCCCATCCCCCTCTCTGATGAAGGGTCTAGGCCCGAAACATCAGCTTTTGTGCTCCTGAGATGCTGCTTGGCCTGCTGCGTTCATCCAGCTCCACACTTTGTTCTCTTGCAAAGGGTTATTTTTGTGGTTGAGCTCGTTAGCATGGAATTGTTGAGAGATCAACATTAATCCTTCTACTTACAAGAAGCTTGCTAATTGGGATGGCAGATAGCTAGAAGTGAAGCTGATCTGCTAGATGTAGCATTTTTAGAGAGGAGCAGAAGAAGCATGAAACAGAAGCAGGCATTTGCAGTAGTAATGGAAATTTCCACACACGTACAGCAACAAACAGACCAAGCTCGGGTATATAGAGGAGACTGCATTGTTGGCAGCAACTACTCACAACACAGCAGTCTGTTGCATTTACTGTTCACAATGCCTTCTCCTGTATACTGGCGATACCAAATGCAATCTGGATGACTACTTTGCAAAATACCTCTGCTCTGTCCGTACAAGAACAACTCTGACCTCCCAGCCCCTTGCCATTTCAAGAAGCCACCCTGCATGGTGTAGTGGTAATGTCCTTGCCCTTGGTCCAGGTCCAAATCTCACCTGCTCCAGAGATATGTAATAACATCTTTGCACAGGTTGATTGGATAAATAGATCTTTTTTTTAAATCTTGTTTCCATGCTAACATTTCTGTCCTGGGCTTGCTACAACGTTCTATTGATGCACAACACAAGTTCAACGTACATCATCTCATTTTCTGCAGGGGCACTTATAGCCTTCAGCTTCAATTTTGAATTCCATAACTTCAGGAACTGACCACATGGCACCTGTGTTCCATTTCTCTTACATTTACTTTGCTCTTGAGGAGAAGGACCATTCTTTCCCATTCATGCCTTAATTTATACACATTTTAAATTCTCTTTTTTTCCTTTCACCGTGATTAACAACCCCTTTGAACTTTGTATGGCGCCTCTTCACCAGCTTCATCCTTGCTCCTGCCCCACCCCGTCAAAAAATATATAAAAAGTATTTTTCAACACTTTTCAGTTCTGAAGAAGTGTCATAGTGGACTCAATATGCTAACTTGTTTCTTTCTCTAACGGTGCTGCCAGGCTTGCTGAGTTTCTCCAGCATCCTCTGGTCTGTTTCAGATTTCCAGCACCTGCAGTATTTTAAGTTTTCCAAATGCTGCAAGATTTTAATTGTCAACAACCACAAATTATTATACCTTCTTTCAGTTTTCCCTTCACTACAGCTAAGGATCTTTTAACTCCTGCTGGAAATGACCACCACACCATTTGGACTACCCAAGGAACGTAGGTGCATTGTGGCAACTACAGTGCTCTGGTCTTCATTTATTAATTTCACCTCAATTAGTATTAATTAATGAGCTATTTAGATAGCATGATAATCCAAAGACACTGATGATGTCCTCCAGCTTTGCAATTTCTGGTTCAAATCCCACCTGCCTTTGATTTGTGTCATAACGTACCTAAACATGATGATTTAAACAAAAATATTGAGACAGACAATTCAAGTCATAGATTCAGTATTATAAAGAAACTAAGTTTTAAGAAGGTATGCATTTACATAACACCTTTCATAACCACAGAATTGCCTTAGAGCCGAGAATTTTTGAAGTGTTGTCATTGTTGTAGTGTGGGAAAATAACAGCCAGCCTTCCCTGCAAACAGCAAAATGATCATCATCAGATCAACTGCTTTTGTAACATTGATTGAGTGATCGATATAAGGATAGGACAGCAAGGATGGATCCCTTTTCTTTTTGAAATGGCACTTTGCGAATTTTTGCACCAGCATGAGAGGGTTTGACATTTCATCGAAAAGATGGTACTTCTGACAGAATTGCATTCCTGAGCACTGCACTTGAATGTTAGCTTTAACATATATTCCTAAATTCTTGAGTAGATCTTGAACCTTCTCACTCTGAGGAAGGAGTAGTCCCAACTAAGACACGGCAATTCTCACAAGCACATTAGGACTATGTACAAGGAACAACTTCTTGCAGATAGAACAGTGTAATGATTGAAAAGGGATGTAGGGAATGGTGATCCAATCCAGTACTGTGGGCCAATTTATAAAAACACAGCTGGACGTAAGTGAAACCTAGTTTTGTTCCTTTGTGAAAGGACAGATTCAAATGGATTAATTGCCCTTCTTTATCTGGAGTTACCACGTGGGAAGTGAACAACTGAGTTTTTGCTCAGCAAGGAGCAAAGTCAGGTGTTCTTCATGTGAGTGCAGAAATGTGGTGAGAAGCTCAGTGTGGAATCAATTCTGAAACAAAGGCTGCAAACACCTAGGTTCAGCCTTAGATAATTCCCATGGAAAGGGATGAAGTCAGTTGGTAAGAACAAGTTAATGATGAGAGAACTAAGAATAATAAAGATTTAGACTAGCATACAAGCCCGAACATTGTACATTCTCATTTCACATGCAAGGTTCCACCCACTGCATGGCCATCTGCATGATAGGCATTGGCCTAGTGATAATTGTTCAAATGGCCACATCTGACCTGATTCCAGTAGGTAAGAAGCAAGAATAGTGGCTTTATATATTTTTCTCCAAGAAAAATGCATATTATCCAAGATGGAAGCCAGGGTGATTGCAGACTTTCTCTTTGGTTGTTCAACTGTACAATTAGAATGGCACAACAGTTGTCCATGTGTGGTAGACATACCTGATGTACTTTAGTTTCAGCAGAAGTCTGATTGGGTTCTGTCAGCAGAAGATGTGGTGGGCTGCCACCAACAATTGTGAAAAGGGGAAGGTAGAAACATTTCACCTGTAGTACTTCTTGTGCCTAAACATCCAAAGCATTTCTTTCCTTTATCTGACAATCCCCAATCATTAGTATAAGTTCTGAATTTAATGCCCATTTCTAATACCATCTATGCAAAAAGCACAATTAACAGATATTATTTCTGTGAGTTCCTCGAAGTCACCAACCAGTCGCAATATCAAATGACAAACCAACCAGTGCTTTCCTAATTGAATGTCTTGATAATGTTCACTCACTTTTACCTTTTGAGAAAACTAGCACCTCAACTACTGATAATAGTACCCTTCATCCCTTTAGGTCTTTACCTCCATGGCTAGGGCATGATGCTAACAATGCTAAGGTTGCTGGTTCAATCCCCACACGAGTCAATGAAGTAGGCTTTCATCCTAACCCCAAATTCTGAGGGATCTTGTGGAATAGTGGTAGTGTTCCTATCTCTGGGCCAGAGGCCTAGGTTCAAGTCTTACCAGATGTGTCAAACATGTCCAGATAGGTTGATTAATGTAACTGAAAGTGTACGTTTTTTTGGGACAAACAAGGCAGGGGTGAGTGGTAGGACACTGGGAAGTCTTGAGGATCAAATGGACCTTGGTATGCATGTACCTTAAGGTAGAAAGACAAGCAGATAAAGTGGTTAAAGAGGCATAAAGTATACTTGCCTTTATTAGTCAAGGCACAGAGATTCCAACAAGGAGGTCATGCTAGAACTGTATAAAACATTGGTAAGCCATCGGTACAGTATTGTGTGCAGCTCTCAGATCATTAAAGGAGGAATGTAATAGCACTGGAGAGGATGCAGAACATGTCTACCAGGAATGTGCCTGGAAAGTTGCAGATATGAAGAAAGATTAGGCAGACTGTTTTCCTTAAGCAGAGGAGACATGGTTGAGATGAATAAAATTATGTGATGCACAGACAGGATTGACAGGACTGGACTTTTCCCCTTTATAGAGAGATCACTGACCGGGCACATGGATTTAAGATAAAGAGCAGCAGACTAGAGGAGATGTGAGGAAAATCATTTCCACCTAGAAGGTGGTGGTAATCAGGAATGAACTGCTTCTAGGGTTGATATTGGCAGAAACCCTCATAACATTTAAATAGTTTTCAGATGTGCACTTGCAATGCCAAGGCTTACAAGGCTATGCACCAAGCACAGGAAAATGGGATTAGAATAGCTCGGTGATTGCTTTTGAATGCTGCAGTGTGATAGGCCAAAGGGTCTTTTCTTGTGTTGTAAATCTCCCTGACTCTATTCACTTTGTAAAATTGACTGGAAACTTAAAATAGACATCTTGGCAACTTGGCCTTTTTAATTCCCTTCAATAAGGAGCCAAGCCAAAGCAAAGCACACAAATGCATTCCATGCAATCAATATGATAGAATGTTATCCCAAACCCACTTTCTCAAAATTAGAACTACTTTGACCAAAGTGTTGCTTTTCTTTTGCAAAGTTATTGACTGACTGCCCCAAGTCTTCATTTTCCTGCACCAGGTGGGCAGTCTTTGCTTCCCTTCATCAGATTCTGAGTTCAAGTTCACAAGCAAAACAACCTCCAAATCTCTTGGCATTTGAAGCAACAGCAGGTAATGTAATTCCGGGCTGGTGACTTAAGCAGGAAGCAGCTTCAATGTTAATTGCACTACCAAGTAACTGTTGCTAAATAACAGAATGTCATACTTGTGCAGAAAGCATTAGAATTTTGTTTTTGTGACAAATAGCAACATTGATCCAAAGACTATATTTCAACAGCCAGTAACAATAAAGAATTCCCCAGATTCAAATCATGGAACAGATATTGAAAAAGTCGGTAGAAATTTCAATTTTCAATTTAATTCCAGATTTCTACTTAGTAGAAAAACATTCGGATTCTTTAGAACAATGAAAGCCAATGTCATTTTATGTTAAATTATTCAATAAAACACCTGTCCTGGCAATTATTTCAATTAAATAGATTGAATATTTGAGTTGCCATCAGGCAAGCCCAAACACTCTCCACAATAAGTTGTCATACTATATTTAGTCTTCTTAATTACGAGAGGAAAATAATTAATTACGGTCCAGAAAGCCAATAACGTGTTACCTTTAAAACCACGACTTCCTAACTAACTGGTGTACATTGGTTCACCGACTGTCAGATGATGTTCATTTCCATGTCTCAAACATACTGCGCCGCATCGATGGCTTTGATCGAGATGACTGCAGTTGCCTGCTGCGCATTGAGCAACAAGAGCTGTCATCAGAGGGTGAGAAAGCCTCTGAGGTACAGCACGGATAGCCCCGAGTAATAATCCCGTCTGTAAACATGCACAAAGACTTGCGGCGCCGGAAAAAGCATAGATACAATGAAGAGGAACTCGCTGAGCCTCCTGTCCATATGGACAAGTCAGCACTACACTGTGAACATTGTTGTTCTTCGGGGCTGGTTCATTTTCCAAGCAGTGCTAATGAGAGCCTTCATCGTCTAAAACACAAATTTCAATCCTGGAATAAAGAAGTACTTACACTCTTTGTCCCAGTTTCTCTCTCTCTCCTCTCTGGGGTATCCTCAAATATCTTCCTTTATTGTTCAACAGCGGAGTGTAATTTCAGGGCAGGTCGGTGCAGCTGAAGGTTTGGAAGGGAATCCCCGGTGCTGTAGCCGTACATGGGTCGGGTTTTCCGGAATGAAATGAGTAGAGGTTAATGTTTGCTGAGGGTGCCGCAGCCCGAGCTGCAGCCACATCGCTGAACATCCAACGCAGCATCAAACAATACCCACTCTCTCTCTCCCAGCAGACGGCACTGCGCAGGCGTCTTGCTCAGTTCAAGCCTGAAAAAAATGACCTTTGCGCGCTCTACAGTCAAAAGCATCGCAGAAGTTGTGGGAGAATTAAACCTATTATCTCAGATCAGATCTCAATGACCGTGCCATGGCCACTGTTACAGACACCTCATAGCCAGACACTTTCACTGTACTCCTGTACTTGAGTTCACAATAAAATCTGAATCTATAATCTAAATCGAATTTAATACCGTACACAGATCGTGCCAGCCTTACAGGTGAATTACAATCAGTTAATTAATTATCGTACTCGGGCTGAAGGTCCTTCTAGTATTGGGTGACTATGATTCAAAGCTAAAAGCAGTGAATCCTCCATTGGTAGGTGTTGGATGGAAGATTAAAAAAGAGAAGCTTTACATTTCGGACATGCTGTGTTCACTATCTTTTTTCAGGACCCAAGCAGGACTAGTTTCATTGGAGATACAGAATGAGTTGAATGGCCTCCCATGCTTTACTATTTGATAGTTCAAAGTAGTGACTTCTACTGAAGTGTCTTCAATTGTGGAACCGTCTTCCAGATTAAGGAGGTGAACAAATTAATTATAATGCTCATATTTCATTCAAAGAATGAATAATTAATTATATCTTAGCTAAATGACTTCTCTGAAATGACTTCTCTACTCAGAAAATACATACGGGTTGTTTCATGGGCCTGTTCTCCCATTTATAACTTTGCTTCCTACCTATTCTGAGTTCCCCAACTCATAAAACAATCCTCTCACTCAGAAAATCACCATTGACTCTGACCCCTGTCATTCCAGCAGTTCACTTCCTCAAACTCAAAGATACCTGGTTTACCCCAGTCTGGCTTGACCACATCAAACTCCATTGTGGCTCACTTGTCACTGCCCCTAGCTCAGCCCTTCTGTCGCTGATATAATAATTATTTCATTTGCTACTTCCAGACTTGATTACTGAAACTTCTCTTTGTTGGGCACATTTCTGCCTTCATCAATTCCAGCATGTCTAAATCTTGATGCCTGCACCCTTTCATAGATTTCACCATCACATTAACACCCTGTCCAATTATTTCTTTTGGCTCCCAGCCTTTTAACACTACAGATCAATAATCTTCATGTTCATCTTTAAATCCCATCATGACCTTATCACAACCATCACTCTCTTCACCACCCATATCTATCATACCCTCCCAAATCTATTTCTCTGATTCCAAATATACAGTATACCTCGGGATAGTCATAAGCTGCTTGGGACCTCTTTCCTGGTAGATGCCTCAACATTCTTTAAAGCAACAACTTACATCATGTACACCCTCTTTATTGAAATGAAGCATCTGTTGACACGTAACATTACCTTCAGTGAAAGCAACACTGCACCCTCAACTACTTTGCAATATCAACATCATAGTGTTTACTATTGACCAGGAACTAAACTGGAACAGCTATTATAAATACTGTAGTTACAATAGAAAGTCAGATCTGGGAATTCTGATGTAAGTTAGTCGCCTCCTGACCCCTAAGAGCCTGTCCACCATCTGCTTGCCTAGATGAGTGCGCCTCCAACAACTCAAGAAGCCTGGAACCTCCAGGACAAAGTAAACTGCTTAATTGGCACTCATTTGATACATTGTATTCACTCCCTATACCATTGACACACGGTGTACCTTCTACAATGTGAATTCCGCAACTCACCAAGGTTCCTTCAACAACCTCTTCCAACACCATGACCACTACCATCTAGAAGGATAAGGGCAGCAGATACACAGGAGCACCTTACCTGCAATTTCTCCTTCAAGCTACACAGCAATCCAACTTGGGACAGTTCCTTCACTGCTCCAAGGTCAAATGCTTGTAAGGTCCTCCCAAACAGTATTGTGGGAGTTCCCGCACATTATAGACTGCTGTGATTCAATTAGGTAGCTCACCATTACTTTCTCAAGGGCAATTATGGCTGAACAATCAATGTTGGCCTGGCCAACAACATCCATGTCTTATTAATGAACTGAAAAAAAATCGATTAGAATACATTTGGGACTAGGTGGTCAGTGTAACTTAGAGAACATAGGTATAGAAGTTCTGTCTGGGGCTAACAAGAATGTTAAGGTGACCACATTTATTATTTAATCTGACACAGTGCTGAAGGCAGATGAAATAACTAGCAAGGATCTACGGTTATGGTCAAAGATTGAAAAAGTACCTTTGTTAGAATTGTAGAGAATGTCATTTAAAATTTGATTGGGGCCATTTTGATGCTGAGGTAGGGTCATGATTGTGGAGTAATAAGCAGTTTGCGCAGATGTGAGCAGGTACAGCTATGATCTGTGTGTGGTCATACTGTACCTCTGACTTACAGTGGTTCACTGATTAGATTCGATTCCCTACAGTGTGGAAACAGGCCCTTCGGCCCAACAAGTCCACACCACCCCTTGGAGCATCCCATCCCTCTATAACCCACACACCCCTGAACACTATGGGCAATTTAGCATGGCATATCCACCTAGCCTGCACATCTTCGGACTGTGGGAGGAAACTGGAGCACCCGGAGGAAACCCACGCAGACACAGGGAGAATGCCCAGACCAATTTTAAAATCCCTATCCTTGGTTGAAATCTCTCCATGCCCTTGCTGTAATCTTCACCAGTCCAATGATTTGTTTGGATAATTGTGCTGACCTAATTCTAGCCTCTGCTGCAAACTCAATTCCAATTGTTCCATTACATGTGACAATATCTTCAATTGCCTTGATCATCATTGCCTTGGAATTCTCTCTCTTAACCTCTCTGCCTCACTACTTTGTTTTTCTCCATTAAGCCACTCCTAAAATCTGAATTCTTTAACAAAGCTTCTGGTCATCTGATTTAGTATCTCACTAAGTGCAATCACTTAATCTGACCTACCAATATCCTTTCTCCCCCAGCACTCAACTCCCTCCTCCATCCCACCCGTCCCCTCCCCACTATTCCATAAATGCTGTCACCTCCACACTTCATTTCAGCTCTGATGAAGAGTCACCTAGGCTCAAAACATTAGCTTGTTTTCTCTCCATGGATACTGCCTAACCTGCTGTGATCTTCAGCAATTTTCTTTTGTTTTCAGTTCAGATTCCAGCATCTGCAGTAACTTATTTGTATAGTGCAATACTATATTTTAATCCATAATGCTCTTGTGAAGCACATAGTGATATTTGATTACATTAAAAGCCTAAAAATATGTAAGCCGTTTGTTATTTTTAAAATGCCAGTTAACCAAGCTTAACCCGGGTGTAGAGGTACACATGTACTGCAATCTATTTCAGTATTTTCAATTTAACGAAACAAAAAGAAACAAGATTGCACTGCTCACTATTTCATAACCTGGTTGAGAAAACATTACAGATGTCACATGCTTTCATTGAATGGTCAAATAGGTTTGAAAGGCTAACTGACTTATTTGCTTTTGATCCTGTTTCTTACGGTTGTATACCATATAAGACAGGATTAGTCACACTGACCTCACCATTGCATTTATCATCTAGACAGTTATTAGAGAGATAACTTAGCCTGCAGCATAATACACCAGTATGAATTTCTCTGGATTAGATCTAAAAGGGTGAATGTTCATATAGTGAGTTAGTGCAAAGTGGGTTGCCAATTCACTCACATATGGTATACGGTGTCCCAAAAAGTCAAATTTACTCACAAGAGGAACAAAAATTCATGCACTACTCTTATAAACAAAATGAGCATTACTGTCAGTGGAGTTTATCAAATAAGTTGCTGAGGGACTTTCTGTGATTTTACAACAAATTCTGTTTTCCAGTTTTAAATCGGTTGTTCTCTTCTGACTGATGCAAAGGATTGAATGTCTCACTGATGTATGGATAAAAATAGTTTGATTACAGTACAGCTGCAATCACATAATCCATTATCTGTTACATAAAATGACTAGTATCCTCTGTTCCATTGAAAATGATTCCAATGTCATTGAAAATCTTCCACTACAAAGAACAAGACTGGTCATTTTTGAAAATTCAGAATGTTTGATATATTGCAAAATGAAAAACATAATTAATTAAATTTAACTTAAAACTTCAGACCTGGATAAGATTGACTACTAATTTCTTTATATTTTTGATATTGCTCATGATGGTAACTCTTCTTTCATTGGTTTGCTGCTGTAATTATCTCCCATTACTAGCAGAAAAGTTCTTACAAATATATTTTATTGTTCTTATTAGGGTTTCTACAACAATATTGAATCTATTTCAAAAGAGTTGCCACAGTTAAAAACAAAAGTGGATTATGAGTTAATTAAATAGTAGATTGTTACTCTCATTGCATCTAAAACCTGGAATGCCCTTCCAACTGGCACCGTGGGTGTATCCACACCCCTAGGACTGGCAGTGGCTCAAAAAAGCAGCTTGGACACTATCTTCTCGAGGACAATGAGGAATGGGCAGTAAGTGCTGGCCCAACCCATGATTCCAAATCATGTGAATGCATTTTTTAAAAAATGTTTGTCATCCTGTATCTGTGAATTCTAAAGGAAATACGAAATGAAATTATGGAAACTCCAATACAAATCTTGAAGAAATGCTTGAATGGGGTCTGATAACTGGAGAAGTGTATTACCCTACTATTTTTTTAAAAAGTAACAAAAGTGGCCCAGAAAACTACAGGCTAATGAGTTTGCAATCCATCGTGGACAAAATCACAGGAATCCTTACTGAACATGGAAGATCTGGCTAGAAATAAAGTTAAAGCCAGAAGGGGCCCATAACAGCAAAGGGTTATCACCCGAAGTTACCGAATATTGTTGGAAAAATTCAAATGGGGCTTTGTAGAATCATACAATAACTGAGTTATTGAAGCATACAGCATGGAAACAGACCTTTCACTCCAACCAGTCCATGCCAACCATAATCCCAAACTAAACTAGTCCCAACTGTTTTCATCCAACTCTACACCTTGTTATCTAAACTAGTGCCCTCTGTCTGTGCTTGTCCCATTTCCCTCCAAACATTTCTTATTTACATATTTATCTAGATGTCTTTTAAACATTGTAACTGTATCTGCATCCAGCACTTCCTCTGGAAGTTCATTCCACACACTAACCACTCTGTGTAAAAACACAGTCCTTGTGTCTTTTAAATCTTTCTCCTCTCACCTTGAAAATATGCCCTCTAGTCTTGAAATCCCACACCCAAGGGAGAAGACACCTTCCGTTCACCTTATTTATACCCTCATGATTTTATAAACCTTTGTAAGGTCATCCTCAATCTTCTATGCTCAATTGGAAAAAGTCCCAGCCCATCCAGCTTATCCCTATAATGCAAACCCTCCTTTCCTGGTAACAGCATGGTAAATCATTTCTGAACCCTCTCCAGTTTGATAATGTCATTCTTATAACAGTGTGACCAGAACAGGACAGAGTACTCTAGAAAAGGCCTCACCAATGCTCTGGACAACCTCAATATGACTTCCCAACACTAAAACTCAAAGGTCTAAGCAATGAAGGTAAACATGTTAAATGCCTCCTTAACCACCTGGCTTATATGTGACACAAACTTCAAAGAATTATGTACCTGAACCCCAAGGTCTCACAGTTCTACAACATGACCCAAAGCCCTACTTTTAATTGTATAAGTCCTGCCCTGGTTTGTTTTACCAAAATGCAATACCTCATTTCTCCAAATTAAAATCCTTTTGCCACTCCCCAGCCCATTGACCCAAATTAATCAAGATTTCTTTATAATGTTCAATGCACCTCCTCACTGTGATGTACTTGGATTTAATTAAGGCCTTTGTCACAGTTCCTGGAGATAAACTGTTCTTGAAAATAAAGAAAGCATAAATTAGTGCAAGTATTTTTCAATGGGTTTGCTGCTAGAATCTACAGAGTGAGAGTACAGCAATTGACATCAGCCTCAGACCGTGTTTAGTGAGGTCCTGCTCCATTATAAAGCTAAGATTCACAGAAAAAGTGAAGGCCTAGATGCCACAGTTGTAGACGAGAATTGGGCAGATATGAAGCAATTAAAATTCAAAGTAGAAAAGTGCAAAGTGCATTTCAACAGGTCAAAGAATTCCAGTGAAGATTATTCTTTAAACAGAGAAAAAAAATGAGCTTAGAAAATGGAATATAACAGAGATCAGGTAAAATGAACTGTCACAACAATATAAAGTGGCATTTTGCACAATAAATCAGATTAAAGTATTGCAATATTTTTGAGGCATTATGAATCATTATCAATACAAATTATTTATGTAACTGTACGTAAAATACTCTGCAAACATTTGGTCACAACACTGTTTAAGGTTCTGAGCTGCAGGGAGATTGAGCACTTCGGGATGGCTTATGCAGGACTCTATATCCACCCTCTAACTGTCAGTGTACTGTAGAGTAGGATGTATTAGGTAGAGAATGCACTGCAGTAATTCACCAAGTCTATGTCAGCACTTTCTGGCCACAGAGTATCCATCATCCAAAAGGACAACAGCAGCAGTTCCATTGAAATGTCATCATTTTCAAAGTCCCCTCCAAGCAACACACAAATCTAAATTGGAGATATATCACTGTTTACTCACATCACTGAGGTAATATCATAGAGTATTATTATGGTATAAAGACTGCTGCAATTCAACAAGGAATGAGACTAGAAATGCAGCAAAATAAAGTTAGGGGATATATTCAGTTCAATGTTTAAGGTTCTTAAGGAGCACAATCAAATGTTCAAGTTTGCCATCATGTCTTAACCAGGAATTTAGCAATGATTACAGGAGAGAAGCTTAGATGTAAAGGCCATGAAATGCAGCTTTTACAGTGCCCCTGATACCAGCATTATAGAAATCAAAGCTACAAAAACTGCAGATGATATTTCTGGACAAGTGTACTGTACCCACACCTAACAGCCAGTGATCAACCTTTCAGCAGGGTGAGGGCACTGCTGCTAGTGCTGTTGATGTCACCATAGTCTTTATTTTCACACTAATTCAGCCTTCTGATTGGACATGACTGAGGCCTTGTAGAGGGGACATCAACATTTTTATACAGACCAGACAGAAGAAGGAGAAGAGAAGACATGGATTTGTGAAGCTGGTAGAATATGGCTGGAGTGTAGGTGTAATCAACTGCCTACATGTAGCCCTGAGGGACCCACGTGGTAATGGTATATGCACCATAGAATCCCTTCAATGTGCAAGCAGGAAATTCAACCCATTGAGTCCATGCTGGCCCTCCAAAGAGCATCCCACCCTGTCCCTTTAACCCTGCATTTCCCATGGCCAATCGAAACCAGAGCACCCAGAGGACACCCACACAGACACGGGGAGAACATGCAAACTCCACACAGTCACCCAAGGCTGGAATCGAAATCAGGTCACTGGCGCAGTCAGGCAGCAGTGCTAACCACTGAAGCACGAAGCCGTCCAAGGAATGATAACTCATCCAAGATTGGAACCCAGGATCTCTCGCATTTCGACACTGTACGAGGCCCTAAGCTAGGATTATAACCCTCGACCAACAAGCCACCAGAGCAGAAGGGCTCTCATTACATGCTGTGAAGAACCAGATGCTGACTATTAGTTGACAAAAGATCCCGATTTCGCACCTGCCTTGTGACTCCCCATCCAATATGTGATCACAGGAGGAGAGCAGACCTACACTGAGCAGTGACAGCAACCAAACAGCTTGTGGAACAAACTGGTGACATTCCAAAACATTGGTCAACTTCTTCAAGCTCTTGGGAGGAGGTTTCCACAACCTTAAGGTTGCAGCCCTTGCTACCAGGTATAGGAGACCACCATGAAAGGCAGAGAAAGGGATGAGGTATCTGGGACCCCCTCACTCCTGATATACTGATATCAACAGATATAAGGACTCCAGTTCCCTGAACATGTATACCCGCTGCATGGTCGATCCACTATTCCCGACATTTCAATGTATCTAATACGCACTATCATCGTTTCCTCTTGGTCAATTTCCAAAATAAACAAAAAACTGCATCCTATTACAAATTCACCCAGTGATGTTTCAGCACAAAAATGTAGGCTGACATCTCAGTTTAACGTGGACAAAAAAAATCAAAACAAAAAGCCCTGGCGTTCACAGCGGGTCAGTCAGCATCCATGGATAGAGAACAAGCTAATGTTTGGAGCCTAGATGAGTCTTCATCAGAGCTGATGTAAAGTGTGGAAGGGGCAGCATATATGCAATAGGCGTTGGGAGGATAAAGGAGTACCAGGGGAGAAAGGATGTTGAGAGTTCAAATTAAGTAATCAGAATGTGAGAATGGCAGAACAATGGTGAGTCTAACTGCCAGACTGGAAAGGACGAATAGTTCCACGGAGGTTGGGGTGGGGAGAGAGGATGTGGTGACAGAGAATGTAATAAGTAAAATTATAAGAAGGGGAAGGAATGGGAATGGGTTCACAGTTTGAATGTGTTGAACTCAATATTCAGTCCAGGAGGTTGTAAACTCACGTCAGCTCTGATGAAGAACCATCTAAACTCAAAATGTTAGTTTACTTTCTCTCCATGGATGCTGCCTGACCTGCTGTGATCTCCAGCACTTCTTGTTTTCAGCAGAGATTCCAGCATCTGCAGTAATTTGTTCCTTAGTGTGGAGGGAATGTTGCACTGACAAAGGTGCCATCTTTCAGATGAAATGTTTAACACAGGATCTAAGATTCCAAAGCTCCTGATTTTGAAGGCCAAGGTGGTTAACTCATATATCTTGGATAATATTAATCCTTCAATCAACATCTTAACAACAGATAATCTAGTCCTTATTGTCCGATTGTTTGCAGGAGATTGTGGTCATCAAATTGGCTGCCACATCTCCTACATTGCAACAATGACTACACTTCAAATGTACTTCATTGGCTGTGAGTGTCTGCAAGTCTTTTTTTTCCAATAATACATTTAAAAAATGAACTATTGGAACTTGTGCATTTCCTTACTGCCCACTTTTCATGTGCATTTGTCTGACCTAGTGCTCTAAGTGCTAACACATTGTCTGCAATACAGGGCTGGTGGGAAGGTTGATGACTTTTAGCTGGGAAACCAAAGATTGCCTTGGAAGATGTTTTTGAGTAGCTCTGAACCTAGAAAGTCTGATGCCTGAATTCAGCACCTCTCTCTAGGTGGCTGCAGTATGGGCTGGTTGACAAGCAACAGCAAGAACATTGGCAGTGTAGGGAGGGTGAATACTGTCACCCTGTTCCTCAGAGCTACAAATGTGGCACTTCAGCAATCCTACTAATCTGTTGGGATGATTTTGCTGTCTGACTGTAACATTGACTTTCCTGATCATCCGCTGCTTTCTGACCCGCTGTGCTTTTCCAGCCTCACACCTATAGACTCTGGCTTCCAGCGTCTGCAGCCCTTATTGTCTCCAGACATCAATCTATGCTCTCACTGAATTACCCAGATGCTTGTGCTGTATTGGAAGCTGAGATATTGACCAGCAGGTATGGAATCATGGTAGCGTACCACGTGTGTTAATGTAATCCACCACAACTTCCATACTTGCAAGAATGAGCTCGGGTTCTGCACAAAACATGAGGCCAAGATAGTACCAGAGTCCCATGTGCTCTATTACACTGTTTGAGCCATTCACTGGAAGGCATTCCAATTCACCAAGTATTTTAATGTGTATATCTATCAGTTTTCTACAGCAGCCTCTCCATGGAAGTGCTTATTTGAATTTTGTGCAGCTTCTGGTAAGCTTGCATACACATAAGAACATAAGAAATAGGAGTAGAAGTAGGTCATCTGGCCCTTCGAGCCTGCTCTACCATTCCAATAACATCATGGCTGATCTTTTCAGGTACTCAGCTCCACTTAACCGCCCACTTGCCAAACTCTTAATTCCTTTACAGTTCAAAAATCTCTCTGTCCATGTACGTCTACAAGGAAGCCTCAGCAGCTTCACTGGGCAGGGAATTCCACAGATTTACACCCTCTTGGCTGAAGAAGTTCCTCCTCAACTCAGTCCTAAATCTGTTCCCTCTTATTTTGAGGCTATGCCCCCAAATTCGAGTTTCACCCACCAGTGGAAACAATTTCCCTGCTTCTATCTATAGAACATAGAACATAGAATATAGAACATTACAGCACAGTACAGGCCCTTCGGCCCTCGATGTTGTGCCAACCTGTCATACCGATCTCAAGCCCATTTAACCCACATTATTCCATGTACGTCCATATGCTTATCCAATGACAACTTAAATGTACCTAAAGTTGGCGAATCTACTACCATTGCAGGCAAAGCGTTCCATTCCCTTACTACTCTCTGAGTAAAGAAACTACTTCTGACATCTGTGCTATATCTTTCACCCCTCAATTTAAAGCTATGCCCCCTCATGCTCGCCGTCACCATCCTAGGAAAAAGGCTCTCCCCATCCACCCTATCTAACCCTCCGATTATTTTATATGTTTCAATTAAGTCACCCCTCAACCTTCTTCTCTCTAATGAAAACAGCCTCAAGTCCCTCAGCCTTTCCTCGTAAGACCTTCCCTCCATACCAGGCAACATCCTAGTAAATCTCCTCTGCACCCTTTCCAAAGCTTCCACGTCCTTCTCATAATGTGATGACCAGAACTGCACACAATACTCCAAGTGCGGCCGCACCAGAGTTTTGTACAGCTTCACCATAACCCCTTGGTTCCGGAACTCAATCCCTCTATTAATAAAAGCTAAAACACTGTAATGCCTTCTTAACAGCCCTGTCAACCTGGGTGGCAACTTTCAAGGATCTGTGTACATGGATACCGAGATCTCTCTGCTCATCTACACTACAAAGAATCTTACCATTAGCCCTGTACTTTGCCTTCTGTTTACTCCTACCAAAGTGCATCACCTCACACTTGTCCGCATTAAACTCCATTTGCCACCTCTCAGCCCAGCTCTGCAGCTTATCTATGTCTCTCTGCAACCTACAGCATCCTTCGTCACTATCCACAACTCCACCGACGTTAGTGTCGTCTGCAAATTTACTAACCCATCCTTCTACGCCATCATTCAGGTCATTTATAAAAATGACAAACAGCAGTGGACCCAACACTGACCCTTGCGGTACACCACTAGTAACTGGTCTCCAGGATGAACATTTCCCATCAACTACCACCCTCTGTCTTCTTTCAGCAAGCCAATTTCTGATCCAAACTGCTATATCTCCCACAATTCCATTCCTCCGCATTTTGTACAATGGCCTACTGTGGGGAACCTTATCGAATGCCTTGCTGAAATCCATATACACCACATCAACCGGTTTACTCTCATCTACCTGTTTGGTCACCTTCTCAAAGAACTCAGTAAGGTTTGTGAGGCACGACCTTCCCTTCACAAAACCGTGCTGACTATCCCTAATCAATTTATTCTTTTCTAGATGATTATAAATCCTGTCCCTTATAACCTTTTCCAACACTTTACCAACAACTGAGGTAAGGCTTACTGGCCTATAATTACCAGGGTTGTCTCTACTCCCCTTCTTGAACAAGGGAACCACATTTGCTATCCTCCAGTCATCTGGCACTATTCCTGTAGACAATGACGAGTTAAAGATCAATGCCAAAGGCTCGGCAATCTCCTCCCTGGCTTCCCAGAGGATCCGAGGATAAATCCCATCCGGCCCAGGGGACTTATCTATCTTCACCCTCTGAAGGATTTCTAATACCTCTTCCTTGTGAACCTGAATCCTAGTAGCCTGTACCTCAGTATTCTCCTCAACAACGTTGTCGTTTTCTACAGTGAATACTGTTGAAAAATATTCATTTAGCGCTTCCCCTATCTCATCTGACTCCACACACAACTTACCACTACTATCCTTGATTGGGGGCCTTATCTTACTTTCGTCACTCTTTTATTCCTTAAATACCTATGGAAAGCCTTAGGGTTTACCCTGATCCTATCCACCAACAACTTCTCATGTCTCCTCCTGGCTCTTCTGAGCTCTCTCTTTAGGTCTTTCCTGGCTACCTTGTAGCCCTCAAGTGCCCTAACTGAACCTCCACATCTCATCCTAACATAAGCCTTCTTCTTCCTCTTGACCAGAGATTCTACCTCCTTTGTAAACCACGGCTCCCGCACTCTACAGCTTCCTCCCTGCTTGACAGGTACATACTTATCTAGGACACACAGGAGCTTTTCCTTGAATAATCTCCACATTTCTAATGTGCCCATCCCCTGCAGTTTCTTTCCCCATCCTATGCTCCCTAAATCTTGCCTAATCTCATCGTATTTGCCTTTCCCCCAGCTATAACTCTTGCCCAGCGGTATACACCTATCCCTTTCCATCACTGAAGTAAACATAACAGAATTGTGATCGCTATCACCAAAGTTTATTCCATTCATAGTTTTGTACATTTCTACAAGATCCCTGCTCATTCTCCTAAATTCTACTGAGTATAGCCCCACTCGACTCAATATCTCCTCATAAGTCAACCCTCTCAACTCCGGAATCAACTGAGTGAACCTCCTCAGTATGCTTTCAGTGCCAGTACATCCTTTCTCAAATAAGGAGATCAGAATTGTACACAGTCTCCAGGTGTAGCCTCACCAGCACCTTATACAGTGCTCCCCTTGTCATTTATTCTGGCTGCAGGTCCCTTGTGTCCCTTGTGTACATCCTGCCTTTATGTTCTTTTCGAAATGAGACACTGTTAGTGTTGGCGCAGAGGAATGAGAGAGTGAGTAGAAATATTTCTTCTTCACTGCCCTCTTCTTGTTCTTCTATTTCTCACCCTTCCAACATTATCTGGTCAAGTTGTAGTTCTTCAGAATCTTAAAGCAGAGAGGCATAAAGATTGGGTTGTGGTGAGGGGAAGAAGGGAAAGCAACACGTGTAGCTTTACACCAAGTGCAGTTTATAAGTCAGAAGAGAGTGGAAGAGATGTGGATAATCAGCTGGAGATTAGATTTGGAATTACTGTCATCTTCAAAAGGTTGAGACCTTTTGCTGGCCACAGACAGCTCCACCCACAACAAGTGCTTTTTCCCTCATGGATTTAAGGTCCTGACCCAAAATGTCGACTGTCCTGCACCTCTGATGCTGTCTGACCTGCTGTGTTCCTCCAGCCCCACACTGTGTTGACTCTGACTCCAGCATCTGTAGATCTTGCTATCTCTTCCATAGTTTCAGCATCTGCTCCAGCCAGAATGCACCTAGTGTTCAAGATGTGCACACTTACTTTAAGCAGTGAAAGCTGGCTATAAATAGTGATAATCCAGCATGAGTTTTAGCACCTGGTGATGCATGCAGCGACTCAGTAGCACATCAATTACTAACTGAACGCAGTATTCATGTAAATCATTAGGTAGCGTGAAGTTGGTCTGCTGTCTTAATCAGAAAGAACAGAACTTAGTTAATACTTTATTGTTTCAGTTTTGGGAGTTCATAAAATTTAACTGTCAAATGTGATGATTTGGCCCTTATCTTTGAGGAAGGGAGTCTGTTAGCTGGATGGCCAGTTTGTGATGCAGAATGATGTTAACAGGACAGATTCAGTTGCCAATCTGGCTGAGGGTACCATGAAGAACTCTGCTTCTCAACCTCTACCCTTACCTGAGGCGTGGTGACCCTCAGGCTAAGCCATTACCAGTCGTCTATCTCTCTGGTGAGAGAGCAGCTCTGTGGTCTTGTAAGACTGTGATGATGTTATCTTTGAAGGCCCTTTTATGTGTGGGTCACGTTACCTTTCCTGAGCTACACAAGTGTATTCACTGAATACAAATGCTGAGAAGTCAGAGATAGTAAGAGCTGCAAATGCTGGAGCCAGAGATAACACAGTGTGGGGCTGGAGGAACACAGCAGACCGTTCAGCATCAGAGGAGCAGGAAAGTTGATGTTTTGGGTTGGGACCCTTCTTCAGAAATGGGGGAGCGGTAAGGGAGCTCCGAAATAAATAAAGAGAGGAGGGGTGGGGCTGGGGAAGGTAGGTTGGATGATGATAGGAGTGGGGGGGGGGGGAATATCTCTTTGGTTGTAAATATTTCCTTTCTTACTCCTATCTGCCTTTCGTAGGGTCCACTCTCTCCGTAACTCCCTCATCCAGTCCACAGTCCCCACTAGCCCCATCACCCCCGGCACCTTTCCCAGTAACCGCAGGAAGTGCTACACCAGCCCCTACACCTCCCACCTCACCATCATTCAAGGCAGAAAACAAACCTTCCGCATCAGACAGAGTTTCACCCGCACATGCTTCAATGTAGTATATTGTATCCGCTGCTCCCGATGTGGCCTCCTCTACATCAGTGAGACCAAGCGGAGACTCAGACACCATTCTGTAGAGCATCTGCGCTCTGTTCACAACAAACGACAACACCACCCATTCATGAACCACTTAAACTCCCCCTCCCACTCCCTGGGCAACATGTCCATCCTGGGCCTCCTCCAATGTCACAATGATGCCACCCGCAAACTGGAGGATCAGCACCTCATATTCTGCCTTGGGAGCCTACAGCCCAATGGCCTAAATGTGGACCTTACCAGTTTCAAAATCTCCCCAACCCAGCCTCATCCCATGCCTAGACCCCCCTCTCTTCCCGGCCTCCTTGACCTGCCACAACCTGTCCAACTTCTCTCCCACCTATCCGCTCCTCCCGCTTCACTCACCAATCCCCACTACTTCCTACCTGCACTCACCTATCACCATCCCACCTACCTTCTCCAGCCCCATGCCTCCTCTCCCTATTTATTTCTGAGCTCCCTTCCCCCCCGCCTTTCTGAAGAAGTGTCCCGATCCGAAACGTCAAATTTCCTGCTCCTCCGATGCTGCCTGGCCTGCTGTGTTCCTCCAGCTCCACGCTGTGTTAATGCTGTGAGGTATTGCTTTCATGCCACAGAATGTCTTCCTTCACTTTTGATTTAATTCATGTGTCAGTTTGCGAAATCATTCTAACATCTGCCTCTTCCGGGATACTCACCACTGAGATGGAAGGCTATTCGAGATTCTTTATAAATTTTTTATAACTACCTAGTGCAGCTTAAAGAGCTAAAAAGGGTTGAGACAAGAGAAGGCTGAATGAGAGACAGAGCTAGTACATAACAAGGCTGGAAGATGTTAAAATAGTATCAGAGATAATGGGAACTGCAGATGCTGGAGATTCCAAGATAATAAAATGTGAGGCTGGATGAACACAGCAGGCCAAGCAGCATCTCAGGAGCACAAAAGCTGACGTTTCGGGCCTAGACCCTTCATCAGAGAGGGGGATGGGGGGAGGGAACTGGAATAAATAGGGAGAGAGGGGGAGGCGGACCGAAGATGGAGAGTAAAGAAGACAGGTGGAGAGGGTGTAGGTGGGGAGGTAGGGAGGGGATAGGTCAGTCCAGGGAAGACGGACAGGTCAAGGAGGTGGGATGAGGTTAGTAGGTAGCTGGGGGTGCGGCTTGGGGTGGGAGGAAGGGATGGGTGAGAGGAAGAACCGGTTAGGGAGGCAGAGACTGGAAGATGTGTTTGCTCTGCCTTGTTACGTCCTGTGGGAGTTGAGACTGAGCGAGGTGATTGTGCAGGTATGTGCATGGCTTTCGGGATACCAGCGTTGTGCTGCTGCAATCACTTCCCATTGCTCCAGGAACCGCAGAGATCCACACAGCAGCTGGAGAAATAACTTGTCAAATATCCCAACAATTGTACTCTGAAGTATTAGCAAATCGATGAAGTTGTTGTGAGCCTGCAATTCTAGCGGAATTTTTAATCCATTTAAAAGTGTTAGGTTAATGTCACAAGTAAAGTAACGGAGAGAAGAATTCCAGCAACATCCAGCATGCTTTGTACACGGATATTCCACAACTTCATTCCATTTGTGTGAGGTTTTGGTAGCTGGCTGCCTTTAATCCTCCTTTGGTGATCCATCTTCTTAAGGCAGCCCCTCCTGGCTGATGCTGACTTGCTTCCACATTTGAAATGAGCCCTCAGATGCCTGAAGAGCCCACTGCATGACCTACAGTCATAGGTGGAGCAGATCGTGGTTGGCAGAATGGGAGGGTTGTGATGTCCCAGTTGCCCTGTGTGCCTTTCTCTCTCAATATTTGAGTTCAGCTTGTTGTTGATGCTGAGCTTTAGTATCCCTCCCACATACTTTCCCTCCACTGTTGGCAGTCTTGAGCCAGGGTTTCCCAGGTGCCAATGGGAATGTTTTTGAAGGGGGCTCATGGTTATTATCAAAGTGTATCCTCACTTGCTGTGCTGGTACATTGAGGAGAGTGCTAGTTACAGGAATCTCGTGGACCATAAGGCACACCCAGCAGAGCTGATCAATCATTGTTGATGTTTTGATGCTGGGGCCTTGACCTGAGCGAGAAATCTGAAGCTTGTGCATTTATCCCACTAAAGGATCTGCAGGATCTTGCTGTGGCATCATTGGTGGTCCCTCTCCAGGGATTTGTGGTGCTTGCTGTATATCGTTCATATCTCTGAGCCATACAGGAGGGTGGGCATCACGGCTCCTCTGTAGACCTGGTGATATGTTTGAGGTCCTCGTCTTCAAATGCCTCCTTTCTCAGGCATTCAGAATCTGAGTTGGCACATTGAGTCAGAGTCCTCAATGTCTGCTTTTGTTGACACTAGGCTTCTAGGTATGAATTGTGGGTTAAGCAACTCCCACAGAGACCAGTATCCTGTCACCAAGTCCCCCTTTATTTACACGTGCAGGGTCCTTGACGCTGATCTAACCGCCTCAGAACCACAATCAGGGAACTCACACTCTATGAGGTCCACCGTCTGACGATGCTACAATCACTACATCTCTCTCCCTCTGAGTCCGAGGACATAGGCCGTTTCTTTTCTTTGTAGCTCCTCCTGGGGTGTTTCATCACCTGGTCAGGTTCCTCCAACTCTATTTCAGGTACAGTTGGTGTATTACACAAAGTAGCTCACTTCTTGCACTCAGAGCATCTCAGAAGAAATTCATTCTATTCTTCAGACAGCAAAGGCAGCGAGGCAATGACATCCACCATGCCCATCTCAGATTCCAAGGTATCTTCGAGGTTTGATTGAGAGGGGAATGCCATGGCACATTTTGTTCAACACCATTTGTGAGTTTGCAGCTTTCTTATTTTCCTTGTGCTTGTTTAAGATGATCGCACCTATCCAACTTTATACATCACTGGATCTGACCTTGCATTGATCATGCCTCTTACCCAAGCAGAGCCATTTCTGTAGTTCTTACACGAAACCCCATTCCCTGAAGTAAACTGTTTTTCTCAATTAGCGTGTCCAGCATCGGCTTTCCTGATGCTGTTTCACCCTCTCTGCCCAGGTCCAAGAAGGTCAAATTTAACCTGGTCTGGAGTCTTCTCCCCATTAGCAACTCCACTGGAACTATCCCTGCAGTTGTGTGAGCAGTGGTCCTATCATCATATAGGAACAGGGCCAGTTTGGTATCCAGTGAAGCTGTGGGCTTTTTCTTTAAGCCTGCCTTCAAAGTTTGGACTGCTCTTTCTGCCAGACCATTGGGTGATGGATTTTAGGAAACACACAAATTCCCTGCTTATAAACAATGGCCTGTTCTGTATGACCAATATTTGTGGAAATCAGTATATTGCAAAAGATGCTCACAGTTTTTCAATTATCATCCCTGTGTATGACAATTGAACTCTATGCATGTCCAGCCACTCTGAGTGGGCATCCAGAATGACTAAGGATATTCAGCCCATGAAAGAATCTGCGTAGTTGAAATGTAACACAGTCCAGAATTTACCCATCCATTCCTACCAATGTAGGGGAACTGCTGGCGGCAATGTTTGTCCTTGTTGGCACTCTACGCACTGCCCCACCAATGTGGCTCTACCTGCATCCAATCCTGGCTACCATACGTAACTTCTCACCAACATCTTCATTTTGGAAAGTCCTGGATAAACCTGGTGGAACGCAGCCAGTATCTGGCAGCAAACTTTGTTAGGGAAAATCACTCTTGCTCCCCCGTACTAATATGCCTGTACTGTGAACTGGTCTCACTGAGTCCAAAAAGGTTTCAGTTCTAGTTGTGATGACCTTTGATCTTTCCCATCACCACCAGCTGTTTCAGTTTTACCAGGACCGTATCTTGGCCACCGGATGGTGTTCCAACTTGTAATTATATGCACTTAATATTAGAGCTCACCACTGAATTCAGCCTGATGCTATAGGCGACACTGTCTTGATCTCCCTAAGTAGCCCAAGCAGGGTTTTGTGGTCCATTATTATTACAAATTTATGTCCATAAGGGTAAAGGTAATGGTGGAGCTTCCTTATCCTAAATACCTTCCTTCTCTATCTGGGCATATTTATGCTCTGCATTGGCCAAAATCCTGGATGTGTATGCTATTGGGCATTCCTCTCCATTGGCCACCTATAATCTTATACTACCCTGATGCATTCTTCTTGCAGTTGTTATTATGCAAGTGAAATTAAATAGCCTGATCACTTTTTTTTGAAGGCATGTAGCATTCTCCAGGTCCCCAGAGTGATGCTGTAACTATTTGAAAGAATCTGGTTTCATTCTGGCAGTTAGCTGAGTTGGCTACATTATCGGAGTGTGCTGGAGAATGATACTATGGCTCTGATACTTCAAGAAGGCCCTGCCTCTTTACCTTACCCCCTGAAGTGTGTGCCATCAAGCTACACTTTATCAATTGTCAAAGGAGGGAGATGCTAATGGTGCTTCCTGGACTATGGCTCCTTACTGTACTGGACAGAGTGGTTAAATTTGGGTACCAGGTACTTTAATGCCTGGTAATCCATGGTAATAACAATAGAATCACTTGAACAGAGATCCACCTGAAATATTTTTGCAAAATCCAGGAGTCTAAAGACAATGGATAGCCATGAATGTTCTATGGTACAGAATGCTGTTCTCATCAACATTTGTCACTTGAACTTAAACCATTGTACTCATAAAAATGGGTGATTCTGTTGCACCTTTTGGTTGTAGGGTTAACAATGGGAATTGCAAGATGACATAATATCCAGTTGCTGTGACATTTCTCCACATGTGCTGCAGGGCTCCCAGGCTGCTGGCTCTGATGTCTGGTATTGTTGGCCTCCTGCAGTGACCGCCCCTAAGCAAGTGCAACCTCTTTATTTTGCTGTGATGAGAAAATGCTCAGACAATCCTATTTGTGATCTCTAAGCATATAATACAGCTTAAATGAAAAATGAGCCAGCAGCATTAACATCATGTGCGATCTGCCAGCCACATCTCATTGTTGTTATTTTAATGAGGCAGAGCCTTTCAATGAGCCTATTCTGGTTGCATTAGTGTAAAGTTAGAGCTGTGTGCAGCAGTCATATTGGAGAAACCAGCAATTTATGTTCCAGAAATGGATGGACAGTTTCCACCTACTGGCAAGTAGCATATACATTATAAAATGAATAATGTACATTAAATTCTGTTCATTAATTTCCATTGTTATTATCCCCTACTGATTAAAGCTTATTGGAAAATCTTATATACTTCTCTTCATCATTCAATGCACGCTTTTTGAGCAAACAGCTGAATATGCTGATTAGAAAGGTCATAGGTTTGATCCTTCATTTGTGCTGAGTTAGCTGATTTCAACTAATCCTTAATAAAAACTGAAAGAACTGCGGATGCTGTAAATCAGGAACAAAAACAAAGTTGCTGGAAAAGCTCAGTGGTTCTGGCAGCATCTGTGAAGAAAAAAATTAGTTAACATTTTGGGTCCAGTGTCTGTTCTGAGAAAGGCTCTGATTTTTTTCTTCACGGATGCTGCCAGACCTGCTGAGCTTTTCCAACAACTTTGCTTTTGTTCCAACTAATCTTTGACTGGCATGACTCAATTTACTTCATTCATCCAGGGAGAAGAGCATTAGCTACAATTCATGTTCCGTGCCACTGTTCACCTATTTCTGCTGGAAGTTTGTACTGACACACATCATTTGCATACGATAACAGAGTCAGCAGAGGGATAGAGATTGGCTAAAGGGTGGGAATATACTTGGTAGAGAGAATATAATGCAGATATATGTAAGATTATGCACTTTGGCAGGAAGAATAAAGGACCTGAACTTTACTTGACACAGTAGACTGAATGGCCCACCCTGTTCCTACATCCTATGGCATTATGGATAAAATTGGTGTCAATTATTCTTTTCCCTCTTGCTCAACCTAGTGATGTTAAGAAATAGAAGATAGAATAAGCTCAAGCCTACACTGCCATTCAATAAAATCATGCTGATCTGCTATTTTTTCTCTACTCTCCAATTTCTCCTAGCCCCATATCCCTTGATTCCCTTAAAAACTGAAAGAACTGTAAATGCTGTAAATCAGAAACAAAAACAGAAGTTTCTGGCCTGGCAGCACCTGTGAAGAAAAACCAGAGTTAATGTTTTTAGTCCCGTGACCCTTCCTGAGGACTGCCTCCCTTACTGCCCAATTATCTATCGATTTCATCACACTCAGTAATTGAATCAACCTCCTAAGAGGTACAGAACTTCATGAACACACAACTTTCCCTGTGAGAAGAAATTTCTTTTCATCTCAGAGTTAAACGATTGCCCCAGATCCTGAGATTATGATTCCCAGGGATGGATTTAGTAAGGTTTGAAAATCTTGTATAGATTCTGAATTGCCTGAATCAAGTTGTGGCTATTTCTGGGACTAAAGCGATCCTGAAGAAGTGTCATGGATCCACACTTCAGGTAAGTTGATAGTCTTTGCATGGGCTGGCCTGGAGAATGCCAACGAGGTGGGGTAGGGGGTGGGTCCATGTTTTAGCCATCCAAGGAGAGGACTAATGAAGGGGTATGATTTGTCTCCGATGGACACAGGAGAATGGATGAAGAATATGACTCATTAACTGCCCAATAGCAGCCATTGCAATGAAAAGCTTTTGGATGATTGCCATACTATCCACCATCCCTGCTGCATGTGTTATAGCAACTGGGACAGAATGAGGCCCTTTAGTGGCCATTAATTTGCCGTTTCAATGTGTCAATAGGCTGGAGGGGAGGTGAGCTGGCATTTTGCTGTCTATAGTATAGAGACCAGTTGGTAGTGGGCAGGATTGTCACAGGCAGGCCATCCATTTTGTTTTACAAACTCTTTCCACCTTCAAATGCACCAGCAGTGTTCTGGGATGAGTGTGCCATAAATTGTAGCCTTAGCTCTAGGCATCCATCCAGGGAAACCTAACAAAGTCACAGCTAATTTTCTATGTTTCAATGAGCTCACTTCTTATTCTTCTAAACTCCAAAGAGCACAGTGCAATTTTACTCAATGCCTTCTCATTGGCCAACCTTCTCATTTCAGGATTCAGTCTGGTGAACCTTTCTTGCACGTCTCCAAGTCAATTTTACATGGAATATTAATCACTCCATGAATAACACTAAGCTGCATCATGTAGAGTATACCAGGTCATGGATGGATGATTGGCTGACTGGCAAAAAGCAGCAAATGAGGATCAAGGGGTCTTTTTCAGGATCGCAGCCAGTGACTAGAGAAGTCCCACAGGGGTCAGTGTTGGGACCACAACTATTTACATTATACATTAACTCTCTGGTTGAAGGAACAGAGAGCACTGTTGCTAAGTTGACAGATAACACAAAGATAGGTGGAGGGATAAGTTGTGTTGAAGAAGTGGGGAAGCCGCGGAAGCACATAGACAAGCTGGGAGAGCAGGCAAAAAAGTGGCAGATGGAATAGAATGTGGGAAAGTGAGAGGTTAAACACTTAGTTACGAAGAATAAAGATGCAGACTGTTTTATAAATGAGGAAAGGTTTTGGAAATCTGAAGCACAAAGGGACTTAGGAATCCCTGGTTGGCCTTGCAGGGGGTACAGAGGAGGTTTACAAGAATGATCCTGTGAATGAAGGGCTTGTGATATGAGGAACAGTTGAAGACCCTGGATCTGTGCTCAATGTGGTTTAGAAGGATGGGGAGGATCTGATTGAAACATACAGAATACTGGAAGGCCTGAATAGAGTGCATGCGGAGAAGATGTCTCCACTAGTCGGAGTGAATCGATCCTAACGACATAGCCTCAAAGTGAAGGGAAAACCCTTTAGAAATGGCCTAATTCGGCTTCTATATCATAAGGCCTTCTATTCCAAAATCTCAATTCACTGCTTGAAAATCATCACCATTAGCTAGAAATTGAGGGCCAACTCAGTCAGGGTAATTTTGCTTGCTGCCTATTTGTCATTGGTGCTTAGTTCCCTTTTCAGTGGATCTTTTAGGATGAAGGTAACCCTGTTCCTAAGCCTACTGTATGCTAGAATGCCCCACAATAGATTGCATCCCTGAGCTTGCTTCCAATGCAGCGTGTGCCTGGAAATTTTTGAAGGCACCTGAGGAGAGATAGATCTTTTATGCTGTTTTCTCAAGTGACAGAAAACAATCCTACTATCCTATAGCAGGGGCAACAAATTGGTGGCTGAAACTTTTCAAGGGAACAAATTTTCCTGGGAACTATGAATTCCTGAGATACAGTGCACCTGACATTCACCCAAACCTTCTGAGAGATTTCTCTGGAGAAATTTAAAGCAAGTATCTTTTATCTGTCCATAAGACCCCATTAGTTCATTGTTTAAAGGTAAAGGCAAAGCTTTCGTATTTCTCTATCATGATGCCCAATATCATAATCTACTGCTAAAGTTGAGCTTCCACAACTAATTGTCAGCCAAAGTGAGTCCTGATCATCTCTTTGCAGAGATATGAGTGTATGGGTAACAGTGGATGGGTACAAAGAACCTTATTTGCAGCCAAACGTACCTACAATCCTTTAGTCACACATTTCTTTTTGCCATCGCTTCAGGTGAGGAGGAATTCCCTCAAAAACATCCGTGATTGATGTAAGACTGCAGCAGACAAAAAAGATAGAAATACGCAAGTGAAAACAAGCAGAATCTGAAAAAAAAGGATGAGAAATGAAGGCAAAGCTGTCCTTAAATGTCAGTTGGCTTTACAAAGTGACATTTTTTCAGGGAATCTCTCTCCAACTGCAATTCTCTTGTAATCTCTTTGGCCTTGAAACTGCTCGCTGTCTCCTCTCCACCTATCTTCTCCTCTATCCACCTTCGATCCGCCTCTCTCTCTCTCCTTAGTTATTTCATCACCCTCCCCTCGTCCCCCTGTCTGATGAAGGATCTAGGCCCGAAACGTCAGCTTTTGTGCTGCTGTTATGCTGCTTGGCCTGCTGTGTTCATCCAGCCCCACACTTTGTTACCTCTTCTTTTCACATTCATGCTTTGAAGCCGTGCCCAGCCAGTTATAATGGACATTGGATTAAAGTTGCACTGGCGAAAAGTGCAAAAATAGGCACGTGTGGCATCAAATATTTATTTTGATCTTATGTTGCAGTTTCTGCCCCTTTCCAACAGAACATCTCTTCCTCCAAACATGGTTCAATTCCTTAAGGAGGGGTGACCAGCTATCTTTATAATCCACTGTCAGTTTTATGCAAAAAAACTTCTTGTTTAGAATGGAGTCATCACACCTCTATTAAAGCATAATTACTGGAACCAAAATGATGGAGCCACATACAAAGATTTTTTGAGTGAAAGGAGAAATTTTAAAATCTACCACCCAGGGAAATAAGGAAAACATGACATCAAACACACATACAAACAAAGGTTGTGGCTAGTGCAGGGAAGAAGGCAAAGGCAAGTGTGTAGAGTCTGTATCAGAAATAATGGGAACTGCAGATGCTGGAGAATCCGCTCGGGATCCCTGCAGCCCAATGGTATCAATGTGGATTTCACAAGCTTCAAAATCTCCCCTCCCCCTCCAGCATCCCAAAGCCAGCCCAGCTCGTCCCCGCCTCCCTAACCTGTTCTTCCTCTCACCTGTCCCCTCCTCCCACCTTAAGCCACACTCCTATTTCCTACCTACTAACCTCATCCCGCCCCCTTGTCCTTTCCGTCCTCCCCGGACTGACCTATCCCCTCCCTACCTCCCCACCTACACTCACCTCTACTGGCTCCATCCCTGCCCCTTTAACTAGTCTGTCTCCTCTCCACCTATCTTTCCCTCTATCAATCTTCGATCCGCCTCTCCCTCTCTCCGTATTTATTTCAGAACCCTCTCCCCATCCCCCTTTTCTGATGAAGGGTCTAGGCCTGAAACATCAGCTTTTGTGCTCCTAAGATGCTGCTTGGCTGCTGTGTTCACCCAGCTCCACACTACATTGTCTCTGTGTAGAGTCTGTAGATTCCTTACAATGAGAATTACTTCTGAGTCCTGATTATTTAGCTGTTGAATTGTTTCAATGGCAGCAACAAGTACGCCAGTTACGCCCGAATTCTTATTGAGTTGTTGTTGTTACAAGTTTGGCACCAATTTCTCAATGGACGCAGGCTCTGGGTTTGTCAGAAACAGAGATAGAGACAGATAGAGTCCTCCTGCTCTTGCCTACAAATCCGATTTTCCCTTGCTCCTACTTTGCTACTCAAAAAGTAGCTGCTCTCTGAAAGTTCATTGTGCATTCAGAATGTAGTTCCAGTATTCTTTCATGCTGGATCACCTTCAGGAGACTTTTTATCTCAATGTGTAACTTCTAGTAAGGAGTGAATCAACTGGGAGGCAGATCTAAATTTCACTGTTTTTTTCTGATGATGCTAATTTTCAGCTTTATTGAGCATTTCATGAGCTTGGCTTAAGCTAGTCAAGTGATCACAACTGCCAGTTTAGGTGATATTTGTCCTTATTAAAAATGAGTTTAGTCCATGAAGATCTCAAGTATTAACAATTAGATTATGGAAGTCAAACTATTCTCACAACACATGGAATATCACAATGGGTAGGAATAAAGTTATAATTTCCCAGTTCTTCAGGAATTAGTATATTTTTATCTGGATTCTTCACAAAATATTATAATCTGCAGAAATGTCAAAATGTTTCTGCTCACTAGTAGCAATTTTCAAGGTGCAGGGCATATGGGCCTTAGAAAGAAGTATCTGTTGTAAGAATCAATAGAGCCTGTTAAAAACTAGGCTCCTTGAACTTTACCTCTTATTAAACCGTCTATAAACAATATACATGATAAGACTTAAAATGATGTTTGACAGAGAGCCAACCTTCTCAGGAACCTGTTGTCAAGCAATCTTCCACAATACTGACGGTGTGAAATGACAACTTACATGAAAGCATTAATTCCCTACGCTACAGGAACGTGTGTATTAAGGCAGAATGTTGGCATAAATGAACCCATAGCCCAGAAATGAGGGTACATTAGAACCCAATAACCAGGTCATAGACCTCTCGGGGCAGGCTGTGTGCAAGTCAGGGATAGGATCGCTGTACTCTGGTCAGGGGCAGGATCAGCTCAGGAACAGCATTAGGCCAAATGATTTTTGTCCCTGCATTTGCCTTAAACCATTGCCTTTCAGCCTTTGCCAAAGCTATGTTCAAGGCAGAATGGCACCTATATCTGTAACTCTTGTCCTTACTAAATGTAAGTTTTCAGTTTGAAAGGTGCTGCCTAATGAGTCTTGGTAAATATATGCAGTGCATCTTGTATATCACATCACTGATACTAAGTGTCAGTGGTGGAGAGAATAAATGTTTTGTAGATGTGACACCTATTAATCAATGCTGTGGTGCTGGATATTGTCAAGTCAATTGGCTATTATTGTCATTGCACTCATCAAGGCAAGCAGGAATTGTGGCTTGTAGACAGTACACAGGCTTTGGGGAGTCAGAAGGTAAGTTACTCACTGCATGATTCCCAGCCTCCAACCTGGTCTTGTAACCATAGTATTTACATGGCTAGTCCAGTTCAGTTTCTGGTCAATAGTAACTCACAGGATGTTTTTACTGAAGGATTCAGCAATAATAATCCCATCGAAAGTAAAAGGGCAATGATGAGATTCTCTCTCGTTTGAGGAGATAATCATTGCTTGACACTTCCAGAGATATAGAATCCCTACAGTGTGGAAGGAGGCCATTCAGGACACTGAGGCCATGCCAACGCTCTGAAGAGCATCCCACCCAGACCCATGCTCCCACTCTTTCCCTGTAACCCTGCATTTCCCATGGCTAATGGATCTAGCCTGCAATTCAACATGGCTAATCCACCTAATTCTGAAATGTGAATGTTACTTGCTGCTTGGCAAGTCTGGATGTCATCCAGGTCCTGTGGCATTTGGGCAAGAACTGCTTTGGTACCTGAGGAGTCATGAATGGTGCTGAAGATTGTGCAATTATCACACCAACTGACTTCTGACCTTATGACGGTGGGATGATCATTGATGAAACTGCTGAAGATGGTTGGAAGCCTAGGACAATAACTTGAGCAACTTCAGTAAGTGATATTTTGGAGCTGAGAAGATTGAACTCCAACAAACAAAACCATCTTCTTTTATGTCGGGGAGGATCCTAAACAGCAGAAAGTTTCTCTCTGATTCCCAATTAAATCCAGTTTTGTTATGCTCCTTGATAATACTCAGTGCAGAAAGGCCCCTGTATCTGCCACACTTGTCCTTCTAAATGTTAGTTGTCAGTTTGGACTTGATAGTCAATCTTGCCTCACTTCTGGAAGTTCACCGTTTTGTCTATGATTGAAGTAAGCCTGCAATAAGGTCAGGAATTGAGTGGCCCTGGTGATACCAAAAGGCAGAGTCACCTCTGCAAAACAATCACCTCCCTCCCACCATCCACACTTATAAAGAACAAAGAGCAAAGAAAATTACAGTAAAACAACAGGCCCTTCGGCCCTCCAAGCCTGCATAGACATGCTGTCTGTCTCAACTAAAATCCCCAACCCATCCAAGGACTGTATCCCTCTATTAAGAACAAATATTAACCACTTATTACTAACCTGTGAGCTGGATTGCTGTATGACAATGGGACCCTTATTTGGCAGCATCCAACGCCTCCCGGTGGCACTTTGACCTCAGGAAGTGCCAGCTTCTGATTGGTCAGCAGCTCTCGGTAGGTGAGGCACCACCCCAGGAGCCGACCTTCTCTTTGTTCGTTCAGAGGACATGGCCATCGCAGACTGAGCTCCCATTTATTGCCTGTCCCAGCTGCCCTTGAGAAAGTGGTGGTGAGCTGCCTTTTTTGAACTGATGTAGTCCATTTGGTGTAAGTTCACCACCAAAGCTGTCAGAAAGAGTTCCAGGATTCTAATCCAGCAGTACTGAAGGAATGATGATATTTTCCAGGTTAAGATGGCGAGTGGTTTGGGTTTTGGTGGCTTTCCTGCAAAGGGGCAGTGCTGGACCCTTGTCAGTTCTCCAAGCAGTTGGTGAGATCCCACGCTTCTATAAGATTTGGTCTTTTATTACCATAGGCTGACAAAGAGGCAAAATATTTAACTTTTCTGGGACATAGAATTTGCTGAAAATTTTTGCTGTTAATGTAGTGTTCATCTTAGACTTAAATGAAAAAATAGCTCCCAGTTGTTATTAAATAATAATCGGTAAATGGCCTCACTAATCCTACTTATCAATCCATTCAGTTGGATTTATTTTCACTGCAGCTGTTACTGCTACATTTTTATGGGGTGATGTAATCCTGTAAGATCCCATAGAGTCCTTTAGACACATTCCCTAAAGATTGGATCAGAATTCATCAAGTGCTAAAAGAATCATATTAGGTTTCCCTGTGTCCGAGAAAAGGCAGGATACAAAATGTTTAAAAATATGGAAATGTACATATAAATTTACAGAGCAGAACCAGTAATAAAATGTTCACAGTTGTAATGTTTGACTATGTTTTTCAGAGATGAATGAGAGGACAAAGAACTAACACAATTGTGCAAAAAAAAGCTGTTCAATTGTTCTACAGCCCAAGCAATGTGTGCATGGTGACCCTTCTTTTTTGCTTACAGCCATTTTGTCTGGACAATGTGGGGCTGCCTCAGCACTGACTGAATAAATCAATGGGGCTGAATGGCCCCCTTCTGCAGTGCAACAATTCTGTGATATATCCTTACACAGGCCTTTCTAATATGGATTACTGCATGATGATTCATCTCCAGCAATTCTTTCCTCACCAGCCTTGCAGAAATTAAAACTACCTTACACAATTTTTTTTACGTTTAAATATTTTTAATTTGTTGCTCACTTTAAGACAAGGAAAATCAGTTTTTGTGAATGGAATTTTTTTTCTATTTCAAATAGAAATTTGACAGAAATTTTTCCTCCTACTGTGGCAAGCATGATGACAGAATAGGACAAAATTTTTTTAAAAGTGAGATTCTCAACAACAAGAAAATGTTCCTGACTTTCCTTCCAATTCCTAACTGGTAACTTCAGAATCTCACTAATAAGCATTATTACATACTATGTATTTGCATCTCATGTTAGTCTAGTTCATATCATTTGCAGGCAGTTTCCAATTCTCTCCATCCCAAGAAACTGGACAGGGTAACTTCTCAGCATGTAAGTCAGAGTGGGAACCTGCAGCAGCAGCAAATCGCCTCCTGCTTCCCCAGACTTTCGGACAACTGTGTCTTCGTCACAATGTTTCACGGACACAGTCCTCATTCACCCTTCATCCCTGCAAGCTGGCTGCAGCAAACCATCAACCTCACCTTTCCCATCATCTTGGCTCTCAGCGCAGCTCAAGCCCCCATTTCAGCTCTTAACTTTGAAGCTCAGGAACACCTCTGAATTGCATACTTCTGTCAGGTCACCGTGCAGCTTACTCATCTCCTGTTGCATTCCCATTGACATTTTGTAGCACTTAGCTTCATTTCTTTGCATTATATCGCTTTAGCACTTCATGTTGCTTTCTAAGTGCACACTGACTTACCAGAATTATAAAGTCATTGAACTTTTGCATCATGTAAAATTGCCCTTCAGCTCGTCGTGTCTGTGTTGGTGATCCAGCATATGCCCTGAGAAAGAGGCTACCAGTCTTTGTGTGAGTCACATTACTTTCTTAGAACACAAGGTCTTCAGTACTCAATTATTCATCTCAGAATTCCTAACATCTGACCTGCTTTTGTAATACAGCATGTGTAGATAAATCTATAATCGTTCAGTTTCTTGTCAATATAATCCCCAGGATGCTGATAATGGAGGATTCAGGAATGGTAATGCCACTAACCATCAGGAACAATGGTTATATTCTCTTTTATTGGAGATAGTCATTGCCTAGAACTTGTGTGTATTATTGTTATTTGCCATTTTTCACTTCAGGCTTGCATGTTTTTCAGGTCTTGCTGCATATGGTCACTGTCTACTTCAGTATCTAAGGTGTCATAGATACTAACCATTTCTCAATGAGTGACAGGCATCCCTAATTCCATAGGAAAAGAGGAGGAGAGGTTTAGGCAGCATATTCCAGAGTTAGGGCACAGATTCTGTGATCAGTGCCAATGTTGTATAATTCAATTTGGGATCAACAAGTGGCCAGAATTAGAGAAACACAAAGACCTAAGAGGGTTGCATGATAGGTGAAGGTTACAGAGGTAGGGAGATACAAGGCTTTAGTTATTCTAGATTGGACTGTTCTAGTTCTGGGGACATGATTGTGTAGCAATAATGTCACTGGACTAGTAACCCAGACACAAAAACAGAAGTTGCTGGAAAAGCTCAGCCAGTCTGGCAGCATCAGTGATGACTAAATCAGAGTTTATGTTTCAGATCTGGTGACCCTTCCTTAGAACTTCAGTATCTGAAGGGTGACTGGACCTGAAGCGTTAACTCTGATTTTTTTCTTCACAGATACTGCTGGACCTGCTGAGCTTTTCCAGCAACTTCTGTTTTTGTTCTTGAGTTGCAGCATCTACAGATTTTTCAGTTTTTATTTAGTAACCCACGTTACTGCAGTAGACGCATTGTGCAGTAGAGACACGTTAATGCAGTAGAGACATGGGTTCATTCCCATCTTGAGCACTGTTGGAGCTTAAATCAATGAATAAATCTGGAATATAAAGCTAGTTTCAATGATAGTGATCGTTATAACTATAACTAACTGGTAAAAAATCTATCTGGTTTCCTAATGTGACATCTTTACCTCATCCAACCTACACGTAATTCCAGGCAAACAAAAATGTGTTGATCCTTTCCATTCTTTGACAATAATTTTGCAAATCACTCATTTCAAGGGTAACTAGGAATAGGCAACAAATCTTATCACATCTCATGAAAGGAAACAAACTCCTGGCCCTCCACTTTGCCTCCCTGAGCCCGTCCAAAACTGTGCGGTCAATATCTAACTCGCACCATATCTCATTTACTCGTCTCCCATGTCTTCACAAACTAATAGCGCCACTAACTAAGAATAATAATTGGCCCAGCAACAATGTACGTTTAAAATTCTCAACATCAACTTCAAATTTTTCCATGATTTTGATTTTCTTCATGTTTCCTTGGAGGAAATGACCGCCTATCTATGACTGACAATTGTCAGACAGGCAAAGTGGCAAATCAGTGAAAGTGGTGTCTCATGAGAGTTGCTGATGAGCTAGAATTTGGGTGGCACATTTAGTGCATGACATTGTAAGCATAGTAATCTATTAATCCTGTTAAACAATCTGCCATCATCCTTCTTTTTTGAATGATTTTACCACGAGGCAGAAGATAGTATAGAAAAAGTAAGGGGCCAAGGATAGCTGTCATGGTTTTCAAAAGTGACAGCTTGGTAGCAAGAAAAGACATTGTTGCAGATGATTTTCCACCTAAAACAGGATGGATTTGGGACTGTTCTAGGGCAGTCCTCCTAGGCTGGATGACAAGAAGACAAATTGAATAGAGAGAAATCAGAGGAATTCTGTGCTGTTATCTTTGCCAAAGGTTGCATGCACATTGAGAAAATGATGAGAGATTGCTTAATATGGTCACCGGATGTCTATGGTTTTCTTCAGAGTTACATTGATGAATAGTTTAGCAACGTCGAATGGGTATGGATGCTGTATCATGATTGATATCTAATTCCTACCTGGTTTTCTTCACAAGTGTGAAAGAATCCTTTGTCCTTGCCCAAAGTGGTTCTGGCAAGTTCATATTATGCTGAACCTGTCATAGATAAGATAGGGCATAAAGAGACTTTTGTGTGCTTTGGATAGCCCAATGATGCAAATGTACATGAAGAAAATTTCCATTGTATGTGGAATGGTACGGTGGCTCAATAGTTAGCACTGCTGCTTCACAGCATCAAGGAACCAAGTTTGATTCTACCCTCTGGTGATCGTTTGTGTGGAGTTTGCACATTCTCCCTGTGTCGGCATGGGTTTCCTCTGGGTGCTCAGTTTGCTCCCAAAACCCAAAAATGTGGAAGTTGGGTGGATTGCCCATAGTTTCCAGGGATGTGCAGGCTAGTTGCATTAGCCATGGGAAATGCAGGAGTACTGGGATAGGGTAGTGGTGTGGATCTGCGTGGGTTGCTCCAGAGTATTGGTGTGGACTCGATGGGTTGACTAGCCTGTTTCCACATTGTAGGGATTCTATATATCATACAGCAGCCCATTGCTCTGCCTGTCCAATCATGCTGTGCCATAGGTCCAATGGCTACAAATTTGGATCAATCAATAAGAATAGTGTGCAATTTATTGATGTGTCACATTTGTTCAGGATTACCTTTAGTAATTGCTAAAATTCTACACACTATAGATATGGTTAATCAACCGTCCAGATATGTCATGATGCACTGCTGATGCAAGTGGGACTTTGAACCCAGGCCACCTGTCCCAGAGAAAAGGGCATGACTACTGTGCCACTCATGCCCCATTCCACTCAGTATAAGATTGGCCTTATTGACAACCTCATAGATCAGTCCCAAGCCATTTGTTCACTATACAAGCTTAATATTGAAATAGGGCATGACAAAGCAATCTTTGATTAGATCATTTCTTGCTAAGCATTAAGCAAACTCATAAAGCTATCACATTACGTTCTGAAAAGAGTTCTGTTGACCTCAAATTACCCAGAAGGTAAAGAATATCAAATGTTTGAACAACAAGTGAAGATAGCTCTTTCATGCAATTATATAGTTGCCACACAAATGGTTTTACCGCTGTTGCCACCAAGCAAAAAAAGACATTCTGCCTATTACAGACATGTGTAATGTGGTATTTGAATTTCAGTGTTGCTGTGATGCTAGTAATGTAGGCTATATATCCCAAACATGATTGGCCATATCAAACAGCTTATATCTTCAGCTGCTTACAAAAAGCAAGGTATACTCTGATTCTACCCAACCAGTCCATGCTTATGGATCTCAAACATGGTGTCCAACATTAGATGTGATTTTGCATTGGGCAAAAATATTTTCTTGATAATCTTAAATATGTAAAAAATTACATGGATAACAATTTTTTTAGTTGGGTTTGCAGTATACCATGCTTACTTTTACTGGAAGCTGCATATAATTATACACAGGGGTCTCAAAGAACATTTACATACAGTTTGCCCATTTCAACTCAATAAACTATGTGACAGCCATTTGTTGGCTCATTTCGCAAGACGATACCTTGAACAATCAATTTGCCTCTGATAAAATTTATAATTTAAACGGATCTGGCAGTTATCCATCAATCATCATTAACTAGTACATTCTCCGCGGCAACCCCTCTACCAATCAGAGTATATTTGCCAACAATAAGCACTTTCCCCTCCTACAATATATATGTTTCATTTTCACTAAATTGGTAATCTTGCAAATTGACCTGTTGAGTGTAAGATGAAGATCTTGCAAAATGTGACCTTTTTCTCAATAAGAAGTGCAATCTTGCCCATTAAGCTAGTTTGGTAAATTTGGTTATTTTAGTTTATTGATTTCCACTGGGATCATGATATAAAGTAAGATCAGAAACATTTGCTTCTTCAATCTTAACAGGAGGTGATTAAAAAATTATATTTTGGAGACTTATAAAATGGCAAGTAAGGAAACTATGGTCGATTCTGAGAATCAATTTAAGTTGGATCCTTACTACAGGACAGACTAAAAACTGATCAAAGACATGTTGTGCCCTAGTATTAGAATGTTCTTCTTCATATAAAAAAAAATCAAAGTCTAGAATGGTCCTGTGAGTTTGATAATGGAAGAAAAGTCTTTTAAATTATTCAAAAGGCAGGTACGTCGCAAGTATCTATGAAAAGGTGAGATCAACAATACGGCCCAGAATGATGACTTTACTGTTCCTCGGATGCTGTCTGAACTGCTGTGCTTTTCCAGCTCCACATTTATTGATGACAGTCTAGCTGCGTCGTATCTCTGACAACATATTGGTGACCCTGATAACATCAATCAAAGAACAAGTAAAACATAACTACAGTGTGAGAACTTGGCTCGGTCATCTGTATTTTTCTCCATCTGTAAAGAATGGAAACATAAAATGAGCAGCAAATTCAATATTATATGTATCCACTAGATGGAAGCATCCATATTGTCTTTATTGGATTTAACACATGCAGCATGACGGTAAGAATTAACAATATCCATGTCAATGGAACAAAGCTGTTCTGAAATTATTACTCCTAGTTTGAGCAGTTGTGCACTGTTAACATAGCCTGTCAGTGGGATTTTGTAAACATAAGCATTTTGCAGCTTAAAGATCTGTTTTTCAGCAATTTCAAACTGAATTTTGCACATTAACCTTTTGTTTATAAGCAAACAGATGACACTGTGTAATGACAAATGTATGCTGCAATAAGCCATTTGCATTGTTAGCCCTGAATCCAAATCAGCACTTTGACCATAGTAGGCAGAAATCAGGTAGAGGATCATTGCAATGAGAAGGAAACAGAACACGAATTTGTGGCATCTTATCAAGACCACAAAACATCCCAGATCACCACAAGATTACTTTTACTGTAAATAAATGCAACGTCTAATTTGTGCACAGCTATGTTTCAAAAGGAACAGATTTACAAATTATTTTCTTGTGGAATGTCTGCATTTACAGGTTAAGAAAATCACAGGTCTAACACCAGTAATGGGGGAGGAAGGAATGAGAGGCCCCTGGCAAAGATGATGTGTATCATGGATTTGAACATCGAGTTCTGTTCAAAAACAGCTATCAATTGTTCACAGCAGTGAGTACTGGCTTGACTATCTGCAGAATCCCTAGACGCTGACCTGCTATTGTGTCCACTGCACTTATATGGTTTGTACAGTTCAGTTTCTGCTGCAGAGAGTGCAAACCCAACATTGGACTATACAGTTAAATCAGGATCCACAAATCTGAAGTGGCAGAAAGTCACCCTTACTCTAAAGGGATTACCTAAGAGGAAGAAATTGAAGAAGTTTGAGTTGAAATGGCAATGGCTGAAGATAAACATGCAGGATGATGGTACACAGTTCTATGTTTTGTGGGCGAAGTTTCTTTCTGCACCAAACTGTATGAGTTCAGCAGTCTGGGTTAGCTAACTGAAAGGCAACAGCAAGGATGCTGGTGGAGCAGTAATGATGGGAGCATGACTGCTGTCACCCTAAGTGTCACTGCTATTCCCCTGAGGTGGCCCCTCAGCCAATGCTAATAAACTGCTGGAGCACAGCAACCTGGTATCCACATCCCAGCATCAAGCTGGGTTTGGATCAATCATAGGACTCACAGCCTCCGTCTGAACTTCCACTGCTGCACTGAGACTGGATTCTGCTTCTGCAATTGAAGGTGAGAAACCAGCCACCACACCCTGTGTAACAGATGATCCACAGACACTATCCTGGAGTTGGATGTGACTTCTATCCTGGAAATGATGGTCTCTAAGCTCTGCACAAAACCCTGTGCCAATTGATGAAGCTAAACTTCTCCTTGTTTCTTGACATTGATGTGATGGAGCAGTTTGGGTTTTCATACCCTTCAGTGTTCTCCTGTACTCCATCCCAATGAAGTCCTCATCACAGCACTGTATAGCAAGACCTGTGTGCAACCTGGTTCTCAGCCTGTAAATGAACTGTCCACTCCTCCTGGCCTGGCTGCAGTGTGTGCAGTGTGTGCTTGTGTGCAGTGACTCAGCATATGTTAAATCTAAATCTTTCATACCCTCTAAGGTGGGCACAGTTCCCATTATCATCAGAAATCAGCTACAACCATAACCCATCATCATAAGACTCACCGGCTAGCCAGTGGTAATCCTTGGGAATCTGAAAACATAAATGCTGAAGGAGAAGGCTGGGTTGAGGACACAACATGGAAAAAATGTCTATAGTCCTACCATCTGCAGTTGCACGACATGCTAAACAGCAGGATGAAGGTGAAGTGGGTGAAATGGAGGGGAAAGTCGCTTAAGGGGAAACATAATGCACATTCTTACCATTACTTCATGTGACGGCCATTTTTTACAGCTGCTCCCACAATACAGAGCACAATCTGTTCCTGAGGATTCAGGTAATAGAGGAGAACCTATTCCCTGCTAATTCTGCATTGCTCTGTCCTTGTATGGGACAACTTGTCCTGCGAGAGAGGAAGAAGAATATCATTGGTTGTGTTGCACTGTCTTTGGGTGATTCTGCCTCTGACTATGACCTTTGATAGGGACTGCTATGAAACAGAGTTTGTGTCAGACTGAAGCCTTCAACAAAATAATGCAAAGACTGAGAAGAATATCATCAGTTCTACTAATAGTTGGTGAAAGGGAACTTATGCTTCTCCAACATTGGATTTATTTAATGAAATACAGAAAATGTTGGAAGTGCTCAGCAGGTCAGACAACATCAAAGGAGATGGCCCTACTAGCTGTGTTGCCTCATAATCTTAGCAACCAATTTATATCATACCAGAGTACTTTGTTTGCTGTCTTGCAAGAAACTGCACGTTGTTTAAGAAAAGAACTTTTTTTCTGAGTAGACTACCTCATGGTTTACCTCTACCACAAGAGAAAAAACAGGCCCTGTGAATACAATCAAAAAAAAGGGATGATAATAGCAAAGAATGGTAACAGTTCATTGTGATTAAAAATCCAGTTAGATCATACAACATGGTGAGAACTGGTTAGGGTTCATCACACAACATTGTGTCATTTATTCTTTTCCAGAAGATAGGCAATACTATTCTTAAAATGGAAGAGTAGGAGTGACCTAGCCGAAGTTTCTGAAAATCAAGGAGTTATAGAATACAAACAGGTAGCTTCTGGTCCATCATTTATATGCCAGCTCTTTAAAGAACAACCAATTCACTTTCATGCCCCCATTCCTTCCGATACATCCCTGCAATGTTTCTCTCCTTCCTCCAGTTTGTGAGTTCTACAGAATCCATTCCCACCGCCTTACACGATATTGCACTCCAACACTTAGTCTTTCATTGTGCAAAAAGTGTTCTTCCTTCTGTTGCTACTGGTTCTCTTGCTAATCACCTTCAACTTGATGAAAGGCCATTGGACCCGAAACCTGTATTTCCAGCATTCTCATTTTTTTTAAGAAAGGAATGCCAAAATTCCGAAATTCTGTGTGCCTTTGGCTGTTCACCTTTCAACCACTGAAAACAGTTTATCTCTCTTCAATAAATGTCAGAACATTTGCAGAGTTCCAGGTGTTAGGGAAACAGTTAATGAAGTGGAAGTAATTATTGGAGTGCTGTTCCAACAGGCAAAATCTATATTTGAAATCATACGGGTGATTAACAGCTTTACTTAAATACAAAAGATACCTTTTGATGTTAATAGTTTCTGGGTGGAAGGATTAATTAATAGGTTCATGTCAAAACTAAGACAGCTTTTCTTTTGTCAATTCAGCAGTTCCTTCTGTTTTATTGCTATTTAAATGAACACAAAAAAGCTCTGCGGCGAATCCAGAACTGCAACATTACAGATTGAGGTTCAGGGTAAAGGTCATTGAGAGAATTAGTGAAATGCAGTACTACATTTTTCTTCCATAGATTGAATATTTCAGACCACTCCTATAAGTGTGAACCATCTTGTTGTAGCAATCAATGTGCCTTCCTTTGCTCAATTACTAGGCAAGATTGGGGGCTGAAGCAGAGAATGAGACTTTATTTGGACTGAAACTAATTAAATTACGGCTAACTGAAAGCTGGAGTGGTTCAGTGGATAGATTTCCTGCCTTTGTGCTGCCAAAGCCTGGGTTCAAGTCCCACTCTAGGACTTACTAACTATGAATAGAAGCCAGATACTGGTGCAGGCAAGCTAATAAGTTTAGCTACTGTCCCATGGCTGGATAGTGAGTCAGCAGCAGGAAATATATCTGGCTGTCCCTGGTTTAGTAACCCAGAGTTCCGTGCTGGATTCAAACCTCACATGGAAGATGGTGAAATTTTAAAGATCTGGTTTCATGGTGACCATGTCTTTTTTGCTATAAAAACCATCTGTTTCACTCATGTTCTACAGTAAAGGAATTCTGCCATACTTACCTAGTCTGACCTGTACATGAGTCCAGACTGAAAGCAATGTCAGTAACTCTTAGTTGCCTCTGAAACAGTCTAGAAAACCACTCAGTTCAAGTAGAATGGGCAATAAACACTGTCCTTGACAGTGAAATGGTGCACACAGTGGCTCAGTGGTTAGAACTGCTGTCTCACAGCACCAGAGACCTGGATTTGATTCTAGCTTTGGAGTTCTTCCTGTGTTTGTGTTGGCTTTCCTCTCACAGTTTAAAGATGCAGATTAGAAAGATAGGCCATGCTAAATTGTCCCAGGGAATAGAGTAGGTGACTGGGTCTGGGCAGAATGCTTTTCAAAGGGTCAGCATAGACTTGATGAGCAACAAGGTCTCTTTCTGCACTGTAGGGATTCTGTGACATCTGTATCACATGAACAAATATAATAAAACAGTTAACCATGCCAAAACCAAAAATGGCCATTGACATGGAAGTGATCAACCAATATTGTGGTGACTTTGCATAATACGGCAAAAATAGGAAAGACCAATCAACAATGAACAGGAGCATTCGTACAGTGTACCAGAAACAAATTTCTTTCTCGGGCCCAGATAGAAAATAACACAGAAAATCCTGGAAAATGTTCAGTATCTATGGAAAGAGCAACACAGTTAACATTTCAGATTGATTATTCTTCAACCATAGCTGGAAGATGATGGATTTTAATACAGAGCCTGTGAAATGGAAGGAGAAAATATAGGGAACATATGTGTTTACAGTTGCAGGGGCGGAGGCAAGAGCGACTAGATAATAAAAGGGTTGTGATGCAAGGCAAAATGATAAAGGGATGCTGAAAGAGACTAGGTTAGCTGGATCAGCAATTTTTAAGCACAATGTTAGTTTTTGGATTGGACACATTATACTTGAGTGTTGCTCATTGTATGGGAAACTGGTGTTAATTAGAGGTACAAGCTTCAGCTGGCCCACTTAGTCTTAAAAAGCCAGGATGAAAATTGATGTTGAACAGAAAAGAAAATGGCTAAGGCAATAGAAAATCTATCAATGGGTAGACTCACAATGCCATTATGATGGGAATACCGAGATTTTGACCCTACAACAGTAAAATCAGAATGGCGAATGGCTTGGAGGGACACTTGCAGATGTTGGTGTTCACATGTTTTGATGCCTTTGTCCTTCTTGATTGTATTGGTCATGGGTTTGGAAGGTGCTGCTCAGGAGTCTTAGTGAATTTCTGCAGTGCATCTTGTGGATGGTACACGCTGCTACTTGTGGGTGTCATTGGTTGAAAGAATAGATGTTTGAGGATGTGATGCCAATCAAGTGGGCTGCTTTTTCTTAAACTGTGTCAGACATCTTGGATGTCATTGAAATGCACTCATCCAGGCAAGTGAGCAGTATTCCATCATATTTCTGATTTGTGCCTTGTAGATGGTAAACAGGCTTTGGGGAGTCAGGAGTTGAATGGCTTGCTGTCAGATTTCTAGTTAATGACATGTTATTGTAGCTACAATACCTATTTGGCTAGTCCGGTTCAGTTTCTGATCAATGGTGACCCTTGGGAGGTTGGTAGTGAGGTCAAGGGCAGTTATTAGATTCTCTCTCGTCAGAAATGGTCATTGCTTGGCACCTATGGAGCACAAGTGTTACTTGCCACATTTCAGTCTACGCCTGGATATTGTCCAGGTTTTGCCTCAGTTGGACATGGATAGCTTCAGTATCTGAGGAATTGCAAATGGTGCTGAGCATTGTGCAATCGTCATCCCCATTTCTGACCTTATGATGGAGAGAAGGCTATGGATGAAGCAGCTGAAGATGTTTGGGCCATAGAATCAAGGATCCTCATTGAAAAGAGGCCCATCTGCTCATTGCGTCTTTACCACCAAAGCTACACCAAATGTACATTAGGCCCACTTTCCTGCACTAGGTCCATAGCCTTGAATGTTATGACAGTTCAAGCGTTTTGTAGGTACTTTTTAAAGGTTATGAGGCTTCCCCCCTCAACTACCCTCCCAGGCAGTGCATTCCACATCCTCACCACCCTCTGAGTGAAAAAAAATTTGCCCCAGTTTCCTCTGAGCCTATCATCTTAAACATATGCTTCTTTGTTATTCACCCTTCAACTAAAGGGAACAGCTGTTTTCTATCCAACCTATCCATGCTCCTTATAGTCTTATATACCTCTATCAGGCCCCCTTCAACCTTTTCTGATCCAGATAAAACAACTTGCCTTTATACACCGAACTTTGCAGCTAAAATGCTCCATCGTGGACAAGATCCTAGTGAATCTCCTCTGTACCTCCTCCAGTGCAATCATACCTTTTTATCATACGATGACATGCCCTGCACATTTGTATGTCAGCTGTGGATTAAGCAAAGTCCTGTACAGCACCAAAATAACCTTTCTGTTCTTAGAATCTGTTCCCTGATTGATTAAAGGCAAACGTCCCATATGCCTCCCAAACTACCCTATTAATTTACTCTGAGACCTTTAGGAATCTATGGGCAAGCATCCCAAGATCCTTCTTTTTCTCTGAACGTCCTGGTGTCCTGCCATACCCTGAGAAACCCCTGCAGAAATGTCCTGGAGCTGTGATGATCAATTCCAAGAACCACAATCATCTTCCTTTGTGTCAGACTCCGACCAGCAGAGCGTTTTCCCCCATTCCCACTGACTCTTGTTTTGCTAAAACTCCTTGAAACCACATTCGGTCAAATGTGGCTTTATCTCAAGGGATGTCACTCTCATCTCACCTCTAGAATTCACCTTCTTGTGTCCATGCTTGGACAAAATCTATCATGGAGTCAGAAGCTAAGTGGCTCTGGTGGAAACCAAGCTGAGTATCAGTCATAAGAGATAATGGGAACTGCAGATGCTGGAGAATTCCAAGGTAATAAAATGTGAGGCTGGATGAACACAGCAGGCCAAGCAGCATCTCAGGAGCACAAAAGCTGATGTTTCGGGCCTAGACCCTTCATCAGAGAGGGGGATGGGGAGAGGGAACTGGAATAAATAGGGAGAGAGGGGGAGGCGGACCGAAGATGGAGAGTAAAGAAGATAGGTGGAGAGAGTGTAGGTGGGGAGGTAGGGAGGGGATAGGTCAGTCCAGGGAAGACGGACAGGTCAAGGAGGTGGGATGAGGTTAGTAGGTAGCTGGGGGTGCGGCTTGGGGTGGGAGGAAGGGATGGGTGAGAGGAAGAACAGGTTAGGGAGGCAGAGACAGGTTGGACTGGTTTTGGGATGCAGTGGGTGGGGGGGAAGAGCTGGGCTGGTTGTGTGGTGCAGTGGGGGGAGGGGACGAACTGGGCTGGTTTAGGGATGCAGTAGGGGAAGGGGAGATTTCACCAACACCTTCCACCCCAACCTTCAGTTCACCTGGGCAATCTCCAGCACATCCCTCACCTTCCTGGACCTCTCAGTCTCCATCTCAGGCAACCAGCTTGTAACTGATGTCCATTTCAAGCCCACCAACTCCCACAGCTACCTAGAATACACCTCCTCCCACCCACCCTCCTGCAAAAATTCCATCCCCTATTCCCAATTCCTCCGCCTCCGCCGCATCTGCTCCCACGATAAGACATTCCACTCCCGCACATCCCAGATGTCCAAGTTCTTTAAGGACCGCAACTTTCCCCCCACAGTGATCGAGAACGCCCTTGACCGTGTCTCCCGTATTTCCCGCAACACATCCCTCGCACCCCGCCCCCGCCACAACCGCCCCAAGAGGATCCCCCTCGTTCTCACACACCACCCTACCAACCTCCGGATACAACGCATTATCCTCCGACACTTCCGCCATTTACAATCCGACCCCACCACCCAAGACATTTTTCCATCCCCTCCCCTGTCAGCTTTCCGGAGAGACCACTCTCTCCGTGACTCCCTTGTTCGCTCCACACTGCCCTCCAACCCCACCACACCCGGCACCTTCCCCTGCAACTGCAGGAAATGCTACACCTGTCCCCACACCTCCTCCCTCACCCCCATCCCAGGCCCCAAGATGACATTCCACATTAAGCAGAGGTTCACCTGCACATCTGCCAATGTGGTATACTGCATCCACTGTACCCGGTGCGGCTTCCTCTACATTGGGGAAACCAAGCGGAGGCTTGGGGACCGCTTTGCAGAACACCTCCGCTCAGTTCGCAACAAACAACTGCACCTCCCAGTCGCAAACCATTTCCACTCCCCCTCCCATTCTCTAGATGACATGTCCATCATGGGCCTCCTGCAGTGCCACAATGATGCCACCCGAAGGTTGCAGGAACAGCAACTCATATTCCGCCTGGGAACCCTGCAGCCATATGGTATCAATGTGGACTTCACCAGTTTCAAAATCTCCCCTTCCCCTACTGCATCCCTAAACCAGCCCAGTTCGTCCCCTCCCCCCACTGCACCACACAACCAGCCCAGCTCTTCCCCCCCACCCACTGCATCCCAAAACCAGTCCAACCTGTCTCTGCCTCCCTAACCTGTTCTTCCTCTCACCCATCCCTTCCTCCCACCCCAAGCCGCACCCCCAGCTACCTACTAACCTCATCCCACCTCCTTGACCTGTCCGTCTTCCCTGGACTGACCTATCCCCTCCCTACCTCCCCACCTACACTCTCTCCACCTATCTTCTTTTCTCTCCATCTTCGGTCCGCCTCCCCCTTTCTCCCTATTTATTCCAGTTCCCTCTCCCCATCCCCCTCTCTGATGAAGGGTCTAGGCCCAAAACGTCAGCTTTTGTGCTCCTGAGATGCTGCTTGGCCTGCTGTGTTCATCCAGCCTCACATTTTATTATCTTGAGTATCAGTCAGCGGGTCATGGTAGGCAAGCTCTGCTTGTTAGTACTGTTAATGATGCCTTCTATCATTTACTTATAATTGAGAATAGACTGATGGGCCAGTAATTGGCGGAGTTGGCTTCATCCTGCCTTTTGTGTTCAAGGCATACCTTGTCAATTTCTCACATTGTCAGATACATGCCAGTATTGGAGCTGTATAGGAACAGCTCGGCTAGGAGCACAAGTCTGCAGCACAAGTCTTCATACAAGTTTATTTCAGGATAGTTGTCATGGCCCACAGGGCTTGCAATGCCAAGTGCCACCAATTGCTTCCTGATTTCCTGTGGAGTGAATTGAATTGGTCAGAAGATTGGTCCTCGTGACGCTAGAGACCTCTGGAGGAGGCCAAGATGGTTCATTCAATAGACACTGCTGGCTGAAGACTGTTGTGAATGCTTCAGCCTTCCGTTTTACACCGATAGGAAACTGAAAATCCAATGAAATGGCAACATTTTCATTTGAGTATAATGTTTTTATTAAACGGTAAAAGAGACAAAGCAATTGTCGGACAAAGTTTTGTACTTCTTAAGATACAAATTTGTAAATTCTGAATAAAGTTGACTTTCAACCTAACATAATACCTGTCTGTTTTGTGTACGGGAGGGACCTCTGGAGGAGGCCAAGATGGTTCATCCACTAGACACTGCTGGCTGAAGACTGTTGTGAATGCTTCAGCCTTCCGTTTTACACCGATAGGAAACTGAAAATCCAATGAAATGGCAACATTTTCATTTGAGTATAATGTTTTTATTAAACGGTAAAAGAGACAAAGCAATTGTCGGACAAAGTTTTGTACTTCTTAAGATACAAATTTGTAAATTCTGAATAAAGTTGACTTTCAACCTAACATAATACCTGTCTGTTTTGTGTACGGGAGGGAATCTAAAGTCCAGCAGATGGCGCAAATGTGCCAGAACAGTTGGCGGCAGCTGCTAAAACCTGGCATCTATTTTTTTGTAACATTGCCAGTGAAGCACTCCAAAAGACAGATGTTTGGAGAAAAGATCTTTATTGATGCATTCCAGTTAAGAGTCACAGTAAGACAGTTCAAAGGCTTCCTCTTACTCTCCCAAGCAAAAGTGCCAAGAGATTTAAGAAAATTGAGCCAGCGGCAAAAGCCAGACAACAAACTATTTACAAGGCAATAATAGATGTTGATCACAAGCCTCATTGTTTTGATTAATCCAGAATTCTGTTCTATTTATGTCAATGCTTAATTGAAAACTGGATCTTTTTCAAATCCTTCAGTATGGGGTATGGTAAAAAGATAATTTAAAGCCCTTCAATGATTTTGGCAACAGCTTGTGTCCCATGGCTTTCAGCCTTCATACAGTGATAGGCTTCTTGTCTCTGAGTTTGAAATTTCTAACTTTCCTCCACACTTCAAAGACATGAGCATATAATGAAGACTGAGAGTTCGATTCCCTTCAAGACACATACTGATGAAGTGCAACATTTTGAGTAAGATAGGGAATCATCTTGCTGGCCCCGACTCCTGAACACAACAGCAATGCGCAGCAGAAGACACTCACAGCCACTGCCATTTTACTACAAGGGTCACCACTGGCCGTTGAAGATGAGGTTTCAAAATGTTAGAAACCCATTTTTATATACCTTCCATATATTTGGTTTTACATTTGGTAACTGTCCACTGTTGGAGGAAAATTTTTAAAAATGGCATTATACATTGAATGTCAAGATCTTTAGCCTGCATTGAGCAGTAAAGCTTTCGATAGCTATCAGGCTATAATCACCCCGTGAAATAATCTGAAGTGCTAAACTATGCATTTCTGTGCTCACTTCAATGGGGTACTCATGAAGCTGAAAGGAAGCAGCTCATAGCAGTCACAAGCTTCTTGACTTCCCCCTTCCCAGCTGTTCAACAGGCACAACAAAGCCCACTGATATCTCAGGTAACAAGGTGTAGAGCTGGATGAACACAGCAGGCCAAGCAGTCTCAGAGGAGCAGGAAGGTTGACGTTTCAGGCCTAGATCCCCACTGATACCTCTGCTGAAGGAAGATGCCATAGAATTAAGTCAACAGTGTCATGACATGGCAGTGCATGCTGTGCGGTTTCCAGTGTAGCTAGATCCTTTGTTCCTTCCTCTTCTGCTGCTCTATCTGCTGCAGAATGTGAGTTAAGTAAAACAGCTGCCCCTTCAACTATATCCTGGTGATGAGCAGCTTCCACAGTTATGAAAGGTCCACACAGGTTCCATAGCCCATACATAGTGCATTGCTTTGCTCCCTCTGTCCAAACCCGCTTTGCTTTCAACAACAGCTTGCCCTGCTGAGCCCACCTAATGTCTATGGCCCTCCTGCTCAATCAGGGTCACTGAGAGGGTCTCAACCTTCAATTTGGGAATCATTATATCTGTCATTTGATTTTTCCTGACCTGCTATAGGTAATCATGTGAATAAGTTGAAGAATGCTTCATTTCTGGGCAATTCCACTCACATTTGAGATGCTAGAGAATGCCCTGTTACAATCAATAATACTGATCAATTGCACTGATTAATTTGGTATTTTCTTTTCAGGCTTCTGGTAATGAGTATGTGCAAAGTTCAATGCAATTTCACCTCAGCAAAGCTCTCCCATCAATCTCACTAAATGTTATCAATAGCACACTTCCATACAAACGTGTTCAACTCTTTTTATAATTTTTGATCTTGCTTCTCTGGTGCTTCTAAATGTGGGATCAGCCAATAATTTGACCACTTTGCTTTGAGCTTCTGAATTTCTATTCGCCATGTGAAATTTGAAATGATAGTATGCTGGTGTGGCCCATTCAATATTTTTCCTCATCTGCCTCTAAATTATTTATGACTTGGGAACCATTTCCAAAATTTATCCTGGCTATCCACAGCGTCGTGCTTCACTAGCAGCTCTTCACAAGGAACTTTAAAAGAACTTTTCCTGCAGAAAACATGGGCTGTCAATTCCCCAAAGAAATCCAGAACTATTTTTCATTGACCATCTACATTGTGCGTTGGCTGATATTACTAGCTGGATAATCCTCAGTTTTTCCAGGCTACTGATTCAATTCAATTCAGTTCAATTTGCCGTGATTCAGAACTGGACTAATAAATATGTACTGGTCTGTGTCTGTTTTAGCACTACTCTGTTCCCAGTTTAATACTATCTCCCCAGTACACCGCACTATTTCATCATGATTCCTTGACACACAATGAATCATTCAATATCTAATTAACAATGCAGGCAGAGATTCATAGTCTTCTCCACCGAAAGGTAGATACAATGTGTGTGGCCAGGTAAGTAGGACCACATGTGTGAGACATTCTGATTTTTGACAACACTTGGAGAAGTACCGCTTGTGTGTGCAGGTATGTAAACAATTTTTATGGCATGTTCATGCCTGTAGAGTGGTGGGTAAACTGAGTTTATGACATTTTTAAACAAGTTTAATTCACTCTATATCCAGAACTATCATAACCTTGAGGCAGTATTTCACATTGATTAAATTTAAACAGTGTGCTATTTTGATTAATCACTTCAACTAAGCTATCAGAATTAATTTCATACCAGATTTAATTTGGTAATAATGTAAATACAATGTAAAATTTTAGGAACTCAGTGCTCAGTTCAAGTCAATTTCTGAGAGGGGTAGAATTCACTCCAGAAATCAAACCAAACTGAACTTTGGTGTTTGATAAATCACCAAAGCTTAGGCAAAGCAAAATAAAACAAATGCACTAAAAATAATTTTGACACTGCCTGATGTGTCAAAATATTGCCACTTTTACTCAATACAATCAACTCTGGATTGGCAGACAGGCTTATGAGAGCATCATATCAAAAGCCATTTGTCAGAAACTGTTATATAAATTACAGTTATTACATTACAACATCATTGGAGGTAGACCACACGCAAAACATAATTTTGAGGTTTGTTTTATCGTTTAAACATTATTAAAATAAGAAATAGATGACAAAGATTAACTGAATGACTGAATAGCCATCATCTTATCCTGGCTATAATTATTATTAAACACCTTCTATAATCTGTTTTCCGCAAACATTTTTCTAAGCAAGACATAAATCGTGAAGTGTTTTTAATGTTTAAGTTAGAGATGAAGTCTGGGACTAACTCGATCCAATTTTAGAAGGAAAGTGTAACTAATAAATGTAATGCCCAGTAACAGCATGTTACATTTGTTACTTTAAACATGAACCAAATTCAACGCATAATTTGATGGAACTGCTGTCTCTTTTTAAAAATGGACATTAAAAAGCTAAACACAAAAGAAGACAAAGAACTGTGGATTCTGGAAATCAGAAACCAAAACAGAAATTGCTGGAAAAATTCAGCAGATCTGGCAATATCTATGGAGAGAAAGCAGAGTTAATATTTCAGGTCCAGTGACTCTTCTTTAGAACTGACTTTAGCTGGGGAAAGGTTGATAGATTTGCTGGAGGTGGGTGGGGAGAGAGCGGAGTGGCTAACAATGGTTTGTTCGTGTTGGCAGTCCATATAGCGTGTGGAGGTTGTGGGAAAGACATGAGAGAAAGTGCTCAAGCCCTAAACATTTTCAACTCGATATTGAGTCCAGAAGGCTGCAGGGCCCCTAAGTGGAAAGTGGCATCCTGCTGGAGGTGGCAGAAATGGCAGCTAACGTACATTTGGATGTGGACACTGGGCCAATCATTGAATGTTAAAAAGCTGCTGAATTGGTTGCTGATGGTTACACAGCTTTTGCAATTTCTGCATGGATTATCTAACGTCTCCAAGTCGAATAACCACAGGTAGGGAATGCTGCCTTGAATGGGCATGCCAAGAGTTATCCAAAACTCAAAATCATTGGATTTCCGGGCCCACTTTTTTCTGAACTAAGTGTGAATGGCCAACATCCATCCCCCATTGTGTAGTAATGGCTTTGAACTTCAATTGTCCCAAACAGAAAAGAAAAAAAAGAAATAATGATGGAGAAGATTAAATATGAGGGTGAGCTAGCCAGTAATATAAAGGAGGACTGTAAGTGTTTCTTTAGATATATAAAGGGCAAAAGTGGACTTTGGACCGCTGGAAAATGACGCTGGAGAGATAACAATGGGGAACAAGGAAATGGTTGAGGAACTGAATAATTACTTTGCATCAGTCTTCACAGTGGAAGTAACGGGTAACCTCCCAAAAATTCGAGACAGTCAGGAGGCAGAGCTGACTATGGTGGCCATCACCAAGGAGAAGGTGCTAGTAATACTCAATGGCCTGAAGGTGGAAAAATCACCAGGACTTGAGAGTTGTTGTCCAGAATTCTCTCAAGATAAACGTGCAGGTTGAATCGTTAGGAAGTTAAATGCAACTTTGGCATTTATCTTGAGACGACATGAAAATAAAAGGAGGGATGTACTTCTGAGGCTCTATAGGGCCCTGATCAGGCCACATTTGGAGTATTGCATGCAGCTTTGGGCCCCATATCTCAGGAAAGGTGTACTGGCCCTGGAGCAGGCTCAGAGGATGTTCACAAGAATGGTCCCAGGAATGGAAAGCTTAACTAATGAGGAACGTTTGAGGACTCTGGGTCTATACTTGATGGAGTTTAGAAGCATGAGCGGGGGCATCTAATTGAAACTGACAGAATACTGAATGGCCTGGACAGAGTGGATGTTAGGAAGATGTTTCCTTTGGTAGGAGAGACTAGGACCCGAGGGCACAGACTTAGAGTAAAGGGAAGACCTTTTAGAATGGAGATAAGGAGAAACTTCTTCAGCCAGAGAGTGGTGAATCTATGGAATTCACTGGCACAGAAGGCTGTGGATGCCAGGTCATTGAGTAGATTTAAGATGGAGATAGAAGGGTTCTTGACTGTCAAGGATATCAAGAGTTACAGGGCAAAGGAAAGAGAATGGGTTGAGTAACTTATCAGCCATGATTGAATGGAGGAGCAGACTCGATGGGCTGAAAGGCTAATTTATGCTCCTATGTCTTATGGTCTTACAGTCTTATCGAAATATTGTTCATGTATCCAAAATCGGTAACAACTAAAGAGTCTTATTACCTCAAGAGCTGACGTGGGCTGGAACACAGCCAGACAGTCTGTGTGAGTAAAAAGCTCCAGAGACCTTAGCAGAAAGAAAGGCCGCAACATTTGTACCTTTAAAACTACAGACTGCAACTGCTCAAAGTCTCCAAGCCTGTTCCTTTTCAAAACTACTAGTACGAAGAACCAAACTCCTAGTGATAAGAGTACAAGCAAGAAATGTTGTGACTTGGTCCAAAATCATCTGACTGAGTTCCACAACAATTCTGCGTATTACATTGTCCTTTAAATTTGCCTGCAATGCCTGTCAGAAATTAAACACTTTCTTCACTGAGGCAACAGAGTATGACTTCTTCCTTGTCAAGCCTAGCATGTCAATTACAAACTATGCTCTGTTTACTCATAACAGTGCGCTATTCTTATACACCTGCATCTTTCCTCAAATGAGTGTGCGTGAGTGCTGAGTGAGTGAAAGAGTGCTCAACTTTCAGGGTGAATGTATGAATAAATAACATTCTTTATTTAAACACGTGAAAGCTTTATTCTGTTTATTCAAAGTGGCACCCTCTCAGGGTTTAAGAAACACACAATCTTCCTTTTCAAAAACACACAGAATACAGACGTACGGGAAAGGAATTGGGGTTTGGATTCTCTTTCATTCCTGTCTGAATACAAGTTTTTATTACATCTAGTGTTATGATAGTAAACCTGTGGGCTAAATCTTAGTTGTTAGTCTTATTCAGTTTCTTGGGTGGTTTATGCTCTGAAGCCTAGCAATATCTCTCACTGCATCTTATCAAATTCATTTTATTAACTAGCTTTGCCAATACTGTGACTTAACTCTTGCCCAATACTAGCCCCATTTTACCCATTGCCATCCTCAGAAAGAATTGCCACTCAGCAGCTATCAGCTGAAAGATCAGTAGCTCTGCCATGTGCCATCTTCTGAAGGTTACCGTGCCCCTGGACAAGTGTTGGCAATCTGCCATTGCCCATCACTGGCAATGTAATAGCATAGTAGCCACAAAGGCATACTGGCCATGGTACAAAGCCAGAATGGCTGATGCAGTGGGTTCTGCTATAACACATGTTTGAGCAAGTCGGAACACAAATTGGCTACAATGCGACCAATGAATAGGAGAACACAATTTCTAAAATGTAAACTCGTGTTGGTTATAACGCAATTTAAAGAGTGGAGAGTGAAGATATTGAGGAGCTTCTTGAGTCCCACTGTGAAGACCTCTGTACTGCTGATCTACAACAACTTGTGCTGAAGGGGACATGGAAGCTGGAAATGAAGGAGGTGTAGTCCAGGCTGCAGCACCATGAGAGCTTGCCACTTCTGTTTTGTCTTCCATCCTGAGGAAAATTGAAAAGGAGATGCAGTTCTTAGAGGGCAATGGTTATAACGCAGAACGCAGCAGGGTCTCAGGAAACTATTTTGATAACTGAGGTGAATAGCTGATATTGCTTGATTGATAGCTTCAGGTGGTTATAACAAGGTGTTCTGTATGTGATCTCTTTTGTCAATATCTCAATGTTTATTTGGACAAGATTAAGCATGCAATGTGTTTGAAACCTCTGTTTTGGTGCCTTAATGGTCTGTCGGACTGACATTTGATAGAAGATTTATGATTTCTTTTTGCTCTTTGCAGTTCTACACCTGCCCCCATTGTTAACATGTGACTTGTTGTTTGTATAGTTAGTGCATACACGGTGAATGGGGTAAGGAAGGGGCATGAGTTGTCTTTAGGTGTGCATGGAAAGTGTAAAGGGCCTATAGTGCTGGTTGGTGGAGCATGTATAGAGAGTATAAGAGGTCATTGACGGAGTGGTTAGGACATGTGAGTTAGCATTGAGTTGGGATGGACAGTGTAAGGAGTCATGTGAGTACATGAGCTGGCATGAGTTGGCATGGAAAGAAATAAGAAACTATAAGGACTAGGTGAGTGTATGCAAGGGGGTAAGCTCTAGTGGGCCTAAAACACTTCATAGAATCCCTACACTATGAAACAGGCCCTTCAGCCCAACAAGTCCACACCGAACCTCAGAGCATCCCACCCAGACCCATTCCCCTATAACTGTATAACCCACCTAAACCACATCCCTTTGGGCAATTTAGCATGGCCAATCCAACTAACCTGCACATCTTTGGACTGTGGGAGGAAACCGGGGGACCTGGAGGAAACCCACGCAGACATGGGGAGAATGTGCAAACTCCACACAGACAGTCACCTGAGGCTGGAATTGAACCTGGGTCCCTGGAGCTGTGAGGCAGCAGTGCTAACCACTGAGCCAACATGCCACCACAAAAGCAAGTCCCAGAAAAAAAAGGGCCTTCTAAAGTGATATGAACATCTGGCCCGTAGCCAATAATGCTGATCTTCGGGGGTCAGCAGCCCAACTGCATACCACACCCACTCCATCAGCAAACATTGTGTGCTTTATTTTTACCAAGGTGGGACAAGCATGTTGGGAAATTTTCTCCCTGCGCTACCCATCTCAACTGAGTTAGACCAGGAAAGTTGGATGTATGACACAGGTATCTGACAGTTTGCGCCCGTGAATAAGGCCAGCAAGAGAAATGTAGAATGTCCGAGAATGCAAAAATAAATGCAAGGGGAATCATACTAGTAGCAAAAAATGATGTCAACTGTATTTCCCATGCTAGAAATTTCCAGCATTGTTAATATACCAAAAATGTAGCAGAAAGTCACCTAGCTTTAATTTAAATGCAGCTTTACACAGGGATTAACTGGGTTCTCTGTAATGTAGTAACAATGGGCATTATTTACAATACAATGTGACCTGAATTTCTGAATGAACACCAGTTAGATTACTGGGTAGCATTTATTTTAGCCATGATGATTTGTTTTTTGATGTTCCTAACCATTCATCTTTCACTTTCTCATGTCTGTCCACGCCTCTCACCTCACTAACACTTTGATGCTTAATCTTGTCCCACCATTTTCTTCAACTGGGAATTTTCTAGTTTTTGCCCTCATGTCCTTCATGACATTGAAAACATTAAAACAGTGAAATTACTCATTACCTCAGAAATTTTACACTCATTCATACTTTGCCTAACTGTAACAAGTGTGGATCAGCACAATCCAAAATATTGCATTTACACCCAGAAATACTGATATAGAACCATAGCAATGACATTCACACCATATATTACACCAGCTCTAATGTAATTATCAGTCATCATTGCACAAATTTGATCAAAATCAAAAATTCAATTTGTTTCCACAGCGCAATATAGTTATCAATGAGTAATAGAGTCCTACAGCACAGAGACAGGCCCTTTGGCCCAAACTGGTCCGTGCTGACCAAAATGTCCATCCACGCTAATCACATTTCCCTGCACTTGGCCCATATCCTTCTAAACTTTTCCTATCCATGTATTTGTCCATATGCCTTTTAAATGTTTTTAATGTACCAACCGAACCACTTCCGCTGGCAACTCATTCCATATGTGTAACACCCTCTAAGTAAGAAAGTTGTCCCTCAGATTTCCTTCTTACCTTAAACTTATGCCCACTAGTCCTCAAATTCCCAACCCTGGAAAATGACTGAGTGCATTCACCCTATCCATGCCTCTCATGATCTTATACACTTGTGTAAGATCCCCCCTCAGTCTCCAACCTCTCCCTGTGACTCAGTCCCTTGAGTCCTGGCCACATTCTTGTAACTTTCTTCCAAACTCTTTCCAGTTTAATAACATCCTTCCTATAGCAAGGTAACCAAAACCGAACACAATACAACACAAAACTGAACACAAGTATGGCCTCACCAAAGTCATGTACAACAGCATCATAACTTCTCAACTTCTATACTTAATACCCTGACTGATGAAGGTCAGTGTGCCAAAAGCCTTCCTTACTACCTTGTCTACCTGTGACTCCACTTTCGCAGAACCATGCACCTGAATGCCAATATCTTTCTCTTCCACTATACTCCATAAGTCCTTACCATTCACCATGAAACTCCTACTTGGATCTGACTTTCCAAAATGCAACACTTCATACTTTTCTATATTAAACTCCACTTGCCATGTCTCGGCCCATTTCCCCAGCTGATCAAGGTCCTGCTGCAATTTCTGATAAACTGCCTCACTGTCCACTGTCCACATAGTTCTTATGTTAATATAAATCAAATAGCTCAATTAATAAAAAAACTAAATAGCACCAATCAACAAGCCAATTGCTACCCTCAGATCTTTGCAAAGGGAGTGAAGGGTTGACTTGGCAGTTTTATCTAAAATTATATCGCATTTATTTGAAATGGTCCACATTGCAAATATTTTGTTGCCATTCAGTGTCCAGACAACAGTTCAGCATACAAAGAGATTCAGCTATCAGCAGCTAATTGGGGAAGACAGTAATTGGAGACTAAATGTATTTCTGTAGACTGGCAGAAAAACTGAATGAATAGGCTAAATTTCAAAGTTCATATATGCTCATGGCAGGGATGGCCAGTAATGGGTCAAAGACATACAAATGGGGGCAACTGATTTCTCAGTGGTTCTTTGATTGAATAATTCCCTTCACATTCCCACCTGGAGTTTCCTAATTATTAGGAGCATGTAAGCCTGATAATAGTCTGGACATAACTTTTGAAGTTTCAGTGGTTAATGAACCTCTTCTCCCAGTCAAAGCCCAAAACTGCCGAGAGAGAGCCAACAACTAGAGTGATGGAGTCTAGCTGTGCATCCCAGGGCATCATGTTAAGGGCTGTAAAGCTCACAGAGGGATTCTGTTCCCAGTAGACTAACCTCAGCAGCAAAGAAAAAATGGCTGGCAGTGGCGGAGGAGCTGAGCAGCAGAAGTATGGAGCCTTGCTTATGGATATAGTACTGTGACAGATTCAATGATCAGGTCAGGGCAGGAAAGGTGAGTGGTGTGCCACATTCATGTATCAATCCCCTCACTCTGATTTCCTGAGTCACCTCTGGCTCATTTCTCCTCAGATCAACACACCCTGCCAACCCTCCCTTCTGAGGTGCCTCTCTGTGGTGAATTTAAACAGGTGCCAGGGAATCTCACCCCTATTCTTTTATCATCTCACACCTATCCCACACTATTCCTATCAACAAATAAGTTTCTCCAGTCCTCCCAACACATTCCATTTCTGAAGCTTATAGCCCTCTGTGTACTTAGAGGAGTAGAGAGCACGGATACTATGAAAAGAAACAGAACACCAGGGGTGCCCCTCCAGTCATCATGACTCCTGGTCTCTGGATGGAGGATGCACTGGAGATAAGAAGGGTCTCAATGTGCATGGCTATTAGGGTTGGAGAGACAGGGGACTACCTGAAGTCAGAATTATAAATCACAAGGCACATAGCGCACCGCACTCATTTATATTGAGTTGATGTGTGTAGGCAATGAGAAGTTATGGTCTGCTCAGTGAGAGGTGAAACCCCCCCTTACATTGTCAGTTCTAATGTTTCACTTACCTCCTACAGTTCTTGCAAATATTGCATGAGAGCTAGTGCTAACGGACGGCTTTATGAAGGAGGTTGTTCACTCTGCAGCGTGTTGTCACATGACTCATGTACACGCTCCACCAGCTCAGATACACACACCTCTCTGGCACCTCCAAATCAGGTAGTTGGGTTGTCACATTGGTGAGGCATATATCCTAAGTGAGCAGGAGCAAACTCTGCAGGGAGGCCTGGTAGTGGAGAGAGCCCATTAACTAGTACAAGGCTCTCCGAAATGCTTAACTGCAGTTAAATGCTGAGTCTTGAGGCTGTTCATAAAGGGAACCATTCCACAGCAGCAATAGATGAAGTATGGGGTCCTGTCAACAGTTCGAGAGGCATAGAGCACCATTAGAGAGAGATTGGAGGAGCTTCTTTCCACCATAAGTATCGTGATGTTTCAGTTTCTGAACTAGTAACTGTGTCAATACAAGAAGCGGCCTCCTGCGTGGACCATCAGGGATACAGGCAACCTGGCCAGTGCCCTGCACAATGAGTTTGCCAGCTTAAGCAGAATTGAAGATGTAGAGGGCCTGGAAGTGAAAAATTTGCTTAAAGTGCTCTTATTCCTCCACACAAACCCTCCTCTCTTTCCCCATCACCCCAACAACTTTCCTCAGTCAGTCCTACAAGCTGCTTTCGGCCCTGTTGACAGAGCCTGTCACTGTAAGAGTGAGGCAGCATTTGATAGAGCCCTCACAGGTTCAAATTCCAGAGGGTTTAACTGACCAGAACAGAGGAATGAGCAACCTACAAGCAGTCATACCTAAAAGTGAGGTATCAACCTGGTGAAGCTACCAAACAGCATAAGCGTCAAGAGATAAGGTCAAGAAATCACACAACACCAGGTTATAGTCCAATAGGTCTATTTGAAAGTACAAGCTTTCAGAGCTCAGCCCCTACCTCAGGCATAGTGTGAGAGAAAGGATATAAGGCACAGAACTGAGAACTGATTAAAGTTTCAACAAGAGGGATGTTACCTTTCTCTCACACTATGCCTGAGGAAGGAGCTAAGCTCTGAAAGCATGCGATTTCAAACAGACCTGTTGGACTATAATCTGGTGTCATGTGATTTTTTTGACCTTCTCCATCCCAGTCCAACACCGGTACCTCCCCATCAAGTGGTAAGCAGATTTAAGTGCTTTCACAACCAATGGTTCAGACCAAACCTCTGCAGTCCCGCCACATCTAGCCTGAATAGTGATTGACAATTAAACAACTCTTGGAGTGACAGCCTCCACAAAATGTCTCTAACCACAATGATGGGGAGAACAGCACATCAGTGCAAATGTTCAGGCTGAAGTATTCACAGCAATTTTCGGCCAGAAGTGTCGAGTGGACAATCCATGTCAGCCTCCTCCAGAAGTCCACAACATCATAGAAACCAGTCTTCAACCAGTTCAAATCACTTTACATGATATCAAGGAACTGCCAGAAGCAAGGGATACTTCAAAGGGTATGGGCCCTGACAATATTGCAATAACAAAACTGAAGATTCGTGCTCCAGAACTTGCTGTACTTCTCAGCAAGCTATTCTAGTACAGCTACAATACTGTGGAAAAACAGCTCAGGTATGTCCTGTACACAAAAAGCAGGAAATATTCAACACGGCCAATTACTGCTTCATCCAGTCCACCGTAAATCGTCAATAGAATGATGGTAAGTGTTATCAATGGTGCAATCAAACAGCATTTGCATAAGGAAAATCTCACTGAGGACCACTCAGCTCCTGATCTCATTACAACCTTGCTGCAAACATGGACAAAAGAGCTGAATTGCAGAGGTGAGGTGAGAGTGGTCACCCTTGGCATCGAGGCTGCAATTGAATGAGTGGCAGTATGGAACCGAAAAAATGGAGCCCTTATGAATCAGGGCAAAGGTCTGTAATGATTAGAGTCATACCCAGCATGTAGGAAAATGGCTGTGGTTATTGGAGGTCAGTCATCTAATCTACAGGATATTTCTGCAGGAGCTCTTCAGTGTAGTGTCTTTGGCCCAACTATCTTAAGCTGCTTCACTAATGATCTAATCACCACCATAAGAAATGAAGTGGGGATGTTTGCTGATGACAGCGCTGTTAGTGACTGTTCAAATAATAAAGCATTCCATGTTCGAGTGCAGCAAGCCTTGGACAATATCTAGGTTCAGCCAACATGGTAAATGACATTCATGCCACACAAGTGCCAGGCAATAACCATCTCCAACAAGAGAGAATCTAACCAGCGCCCCTTGACATCCAAGGGCATATCCATTGCTGAGTCCCCTTTGTCAGAATCTGAGGGCTACCATTCACTAAAAACTGAACCAAACTACTCAAATAATTATTATGGGTACAAGGTCAAGTCAGAGTCCCTCAGTCCCGCAGAGAGTCACATACCTCCCGACTCCACAAAGCCTGTCTACAATTTACACAGAACAGGTCAGTGGTGTAATGGAACATTCCTTACTTAACTGAGCGATTGCAGTTCCAACAACACTCAGGAAGCTTGACAACACTCTGGACAAAGCAGTCCATTTGATTGACATGGTAATAAAATGCGAGGCTGGATGAACACAGCAGGCCAAGCAGCATCTCAGGAGCACAAAAGCTGACGTTTCGGGCCTAGACCCTTCATCAGAGAGGGGGATGGGGTGAGGGTTCTGGAATAAATAGGGAGAGAGGGGGAGGCGGACCGAAGATGGAGAGAAAAGAAGATAGGTGGAGAGGAGAATATAGGTGGGGAGGTAGGAAGGGCATAGGTCAGTCCAGGGAAGATGGACAGGTCAAGGAGGTGGGATGAGGTTAGTAGGTAGGAGATGGAGATGCGGCTTGGGGTGGGAGGAAGGGATGGGTGAGAGGAAGAACAGGTTAGGGAGGCAGAGACAGGTTGGACTGGTTTTGGGATGCAGTGGGTGGAGGGGAAGAGCTGGGCTGGTCGTGTGGTGCAGTGGGGGGAGGGGGCGAACTGGGCTGGTTTAGGGATGCAGTTGGGGAAGGGGAGATTTTGAAACTGGTGAAGTCCACATTGATACCATTAGGCTGCAGGGTTCCCAAGCGGAGTATGAGTTGCCTTTCCTGCAACCTTCGGGTGGCATCATTGTGGCACTGCAGGAGGCCCATGATGGGCATGTCATCTAAAGAATGGGAGGGGGAGGAGAGAATGGGAGAATAGGAGGAAATGGTTTGCGACTGGGAGGAGCAGTTGTTTATTGCGAACCAAGCGGAGGTGTTCTGCAAAGCGGTCCCCAAGCCTCCGCTTGGTTTCCCCAATGTAGAGGAAGCCACAACGGGTACAGTGGATGCAGTATACCACATTGGCAGATGTGCAGGTGAACCTCTGCTTAATATGGAAAGTCATCTTGGGGCCTGGGATAGGGGTGAGGGAGGAGGTGTGGGGGCAAGTGTAGCATTTCCTGCGGTTGCAGGGGAAGGTGCCGGGTGTGGTGGGGTTGGAGGGCAGTGTGGAGCGAACAAGAGAGTCACGGAGAGAGTGGTCTCTCTGGAAAGCAGACAAGGGTGGGGATGGAAAAATGTCTTGGGTGGTGGGGTTGGATTGTAGATGGCGGAAGTGTCAGAGGATGATGCGTTGTATCCGGAGGTTGGTGGGGTGGTGTGTGAGAACGAGGGGGATCCTCTTTGGGTGGTTGTGGCGGGGGCGGGGTGTGAGGGATGTGTTGCGGGAAATGTGGGAGACGTGGTCAAGGGCGTTCTCGACCACTGTGGGGGGAAAGTTGCGATCCTTGAAGAACTTGGACATCTGGGATGTGCGGGAGTGGAATGCCTCATCGTGGGAGCAGATGTGGCGGAGGCGGAGGAATTGGGAATAGGGGATGGAATTTTTGCAGGAGGGTGGGTGGGAGAAGGTGTATTCTAGGTAGCTGTGGGAGTCGGTGGGCTTGAAGTGGACATCAGTTTCTAGCTGGTTGCCTGAGATGGAGACTGAGAGATCCAGGAAGGTGAGGGATGTGCTGGAGATGGCCCAGGTGAACTGAAGGTTGGGGTGGAAGGTGTTGGTGAAGTGGATGAACTGTTCGAGCTCCTCTAGGCAGCAAGAGGTGGCGCCAATACAGTCATCAATGTAACGGAGGAAGAGGTGGGGTTTGGGGCCTGTGTAAGTGCGGAAGAGGGACTGTTCCACATAACCTACAAAGGGCCAGGCATAGCTGGGGCCCATGCGGGTACCCATGGCCACCCCCTTTGTCTGTCGGAAGTGGGAGGAATCGAAAGAGAAGTTGTTGAGGGTGAGGACGAGTTCGGCTAGGTGGATGAGGGTGTCGATGGAGGGGGACTGGTTGGGCCTGCGGGACAGGAAGAAGCGGAGGGCCTTGAGGCCATCTGCATGCGGAATACAGGTGTATAGGGACTGGACGTCCATGGTGAAAATGAGGCGTTGGGGGCCAGGGAATTGGAAGTCTTGGAGGAGGTGGAAGGCATGGGTGGTGTCACGGACGTAGGTAGGGAGTTCCTAGACCAAAGGGGAGAAAATGGAGTCCAGATAGGTGGAGATGAGTTCGGTGGGGCAGGAACAGGCTGAGACAATGGGTCGACCAGGGCAGGCAGGTTTGTGGATTTTGGGAAGGAGACAGAAACGGGCCGTGCGGGGTTGGGGAACAATGAGGTTGCCATCAGCTTTTGTGCTCCTGAGATGCTGCTGGGCCTGCTGTGTTCATCCAGCCTCACATTTTATTATCTTGGATTCTCCAGCATCTGCCGTTCCCATTATCACATCATTTGATTGACTCGACAACTACAGTCACTCCCTCCATCTATGCATAGTAGACAGCAAAGTATACCTTCTACAAGATGCTCTGCCGAAATTCACCAAGTTTCCTTAGACAGCACCTTCCAAATCCATGACTGCTGCACCTAAAAGGCCGAGGGCACCAGCTACATGGGAACATCATCACCTGCAAGATCTCCACCATATTACTCATCATTCTGATATATTGCCATTCCTTCAGTGTCACAGTGCCTCAATCCTGGAACTCCTTCCCTATCAGCATTGTGAGGTTACTGGCATTAAATGGATTGCTGTGGTTGAAGGGGGCAGCTCACTACCACCTTCTCCAGCCCAACTAGGGATGGTCAATAAATGTGGCCCAGCCAGCAACACCCTGTTCCCATCAATTAATTTTTAAAAAGCCAGCCCGTATCCCTGCTGAAACTCACAGTCATAAAGACACATAAAAAGTAATAGTAAAAGGAAGACATATAACTTGGATAACAAGGTGCAAGGCTGGGTGAACACATCAGACCAAGCAGCATCAGAGTAGCAGGAAAGCTGACATTTTGGGTCTGGACCCTTCTTCAGAAATCTCCAGCATCTGCAGTTCCTATTATCTCAGATATAACTTGGAGTTGCTCAGACGCAATCACATGCGCACTTATCACTGTTAAATTAGCAATTTTATATTTAAGAATTATGCACTATAAACTTCATTTCGAAGTTCCATTGGCTAGTAATCATCTCTGTTCACTGCTATGTGCCAAATTCTCTTTCCTTGTGAGACAAATTGTGCGACAATCATAGAAGCTGAGCAATGAATGTCAGTGGGACAGACAGATTGTTAATTGTGGCATTGTTTTTTTGTTGGCGACTGGAGATTGGGAGCACAGTGGGTACAGGATTACTGTGAGAGATTTCATCTTTAATCATCTGGAAAAAACATTGCTTCAGGCACAGGGAGAGTTTGGGAGATAGAATGACATATTTCAAAACAGCTAGTGGTCTGTTGTGGGGAGTTAAAAGTACCACACCTGAAAAACCTAGCCTTCCCAAAGAATCTTCCCGTTCTTTTAAAACCTTTTGTCCTACAGAGGAAAACACCAACTATTCAACAACAGAAGTCCTCACAGCTGCTGCAACTGAATTCAGAATTCAACTTTCCTTCAGAAAGAAGGTACCCAAACAAAGGTGTATCACAAAATTTATTGGAACTTCCTTATTATGAGTGTTTATGTTTAATTTACCTATGTTTGTGTTAATCTCGTTTATGTCAATGGAATCTTAAATAATAACGTGATAAACTAATCTTTAAATTGTCCAACCAAATTTTAAATTGTTGAGCTCCTTTGACTTCAATCATACAAATTAGAAGGCGTTAAATAAGTTGTGTTGATCTCCTGTTCATTGATCACACTGCAAACAGGCCTGGTGGTCAGGACATTCATACAACTCAGGTTAGCTGATGTGTGCTTGAATGAGTCCTCAAATGGCAGCAAAGTGAGTCACTGCAGGTATGGTCACCTCACCATGCTCACCCTCCAGTTCCTCTTGTTCCTCCTCTTTCTCCTCCAAAGGTGCAGGTCAGTCACCGCCTACCACCGGACCTCTCTGCTGGATTCTACTACACAAGGTACTGTAGACCACTATCGTCCTGAGTTTCTCTGCAGCTGCATTTCAAAGAGAGACCCCAGATCTGTTCAATAGCAGGAGGTCTTCTTCCAAAAAGTTGCAAATATCAGCAATGTCATGATCTTGAGTCTGAGCATCTGGAAACAGTGGTGCTCAGTCACGTTCTGAAGCTAATCCTCCTGTTGTATACCTTATGTGAAGTGTACCACTTGCTAGAGTCTAGAGCTCTATGTTCACCGCTCCAAACTTTGGAATTGCACACAGTTAAGAAAATGGCTACTGCTACTCCTCTTGCTGTTCCTCCCCTTCTTGCTTATGCTAGATCATGCAACATGCTACTCCCATGCTGTTGAGCAGAATAAGGCAGGAGATGTATATTAAAATAAAAGAAGCTCCAACATAGTGGAAATAATCCTCAAGTCTTGGAAACCACCTCCAAAGCAGTGAATGCACAGTCTCAGAACAAGTTTTCTGGGAAAAAGCCACTTGCCCAAATACAAAAGCAGCTGACATATCTTTGTAATCCATCGGTGGTCAGCCTATTTCATTACTTCTAATCAGCCTGCTCAGAGATGTTATTACACAGCTCTGGAGCAGGTAGGACTTGAACCTGGGCCTCCTGGGCCAGAGATGTGGGTATTGCCACTGCACCACAAGGGCCCTTGTCCTGTCTCTTTATTGATCACTCACTGAGTCCTCAATTGTTCAACCTGACAAGTTCCAGGAAGTCTGGGAAATCCATGCATTAACTTTGCAAACCAGAATCCATGGTTGAAGATGCAGTCAATAGGCCTTAAACCTAATATAACAGTAGGCCTACCTGCCTTGGTAGGGGAAGAGGGGTTCCCGAGCCCTTGTAATTGCATTCCCATTAAACATAGAACTTGATAGCACTTATTGGCTTTCTGCCACATCTGCATGTTTTGATCTGTGGACCTCTCATACGTACAGCATGCAACCAAGTCTGTTACTTTAACATTTTCTCCGTAACCCAATCAGGAATGATCTTTCTCATCAAAATGACCTGTGACAAAGCTGATTACAATGTTTTCTCGAGTGAAAGTGTAAATTTATTGCTTGATAATCTTAAGAAAAATGATAAAGCTTTTCCAGAAACTCTAATACTCTCCAATATTTTCAATGTTTCAGTCAGGCATTGGTTAGAATACTCACATTTCATTTCGGCGGGAGCAGTAGCAACAACACACGAAAAGCTTAACGTTATCTCAGCCAAAACAGTTTTCTTGATCAGTAACCTATAACTGACTGTCGTATCTCCCTTCTGTCAGCTTCTGACTGCATTGTTATCACAGGATAGATATTAATCTTGCTTCATCTCAACCTCTCACCCCATCGCTTCAACCTCCAAGGAGCAAAAATTCAGTAAAATCATGGGAATTCCACAATCTCCCCATTTCCCTTCAAGCCACACACCATTGTCACTTGGCTATGGACCACAGTGCTTTCACTATTAATGGATTAATGACTTGGGAGTCCCTACCTAACAGGACTGTGCAATGATCATCTTCACAAGGACTTCAGCAGTAAAAGGAGAAAGACTTCTAATTTTCCAGGGCATTTAGGGATAGGCAACAAATGCACCGTTGCCGGCATACCACATCCTGAAAACAAATTGTAAAAATCACTTTTGATCTCAATCACCAGACTCAGCAGCTGCTTTGTATTTTCCTGTTCTTTTCTTCATGTTACTGATTCCCATCAAATCTGATAATGTCGCTTCCTGGTCATTTTCCCAGAGCTGCACTGAAGTATTTTCTTAAGGGTGAAGCAATCAGTCTGTTTTAACTCTGTGTTATCTGCGCTGGCGTTTCTTCCCCAGAATGTAAATGTAACTTCATGGCATTACCTTAACCTATCCCAAGAGCATTGCATTGGTGCCTGGTTGGATTGCCAACATCCCTGCCACCAATTGGTACACTCAGGCTTCTTTGGTAATGATTTATCTGTCTTCAGCAACTCTCTAGCCAATGCCCTTGGGAGAGCTGATGTTGCCTCACAGAAAGAATGAACAAAACAGGTAAATGTAGTTCTGGACTTTGTAACTGGGACTTGCTTAGAGAGTTGAGAATTCAGAATTGAGCAAAGTTTACCTCATTGTATCTTCAGATCACATGCAGAGCCACTCTCACTGTGGTTACAATGGTAGCTTAGTGTTTGTGTTTGACAAGAACTCACTGTCCTGTAATCTCTACATTCACACTCAGAGCAAAGGACATAGTAAATGGGATTCAGGGAATTGGGCATTGCTCTCAGCAACTAGCCCCCTGCAGTTGTACAAGGGGAAGATTTTATCCAGAGGGGAAAATCAAGATAATACTAATAATATTTTGAGTTTAACATTCCAGTTGTATTTGCCTTCCATTTTGAAGTTTACAAGCATTCCACAAGTTGCACAAGCATTCACTCCCCCCACCACTGAGGCTCAGTAACAGCAGTGTGTACTATCTACAAGAGGCACTGCAGAAATTCACCAAAGATCCTCAGGCAGCACCTTTCAAACACACAACCACTTCCATCTAGAAAGACAAGGACATTAGACATATGGGAACACCACCACCTCCAAGTTCCCCTCCAAATCACTCACCATCCAGACTTGGAAATATATCACCATTCCTTCACTGTAGCTGGGTCAAAATCCCAGAATTCCCTCCCTAATAGCATTGTGGGTCAACCTACAGCAGGAGGACTGCAGCGGTTCAAGAAGGCAGCTCGCCACCATCTTCTCAAGGGCAACTAGGAACGGGCAATAAATGCTGGCCAGCCAGTGACGCCCACATCCCACTAAATGAATAGAACAAAAAAAGACAAGTCGGTCCAATTTGTCTCATTCACCAATTTTATTGTTTATTTTCCTTCTGGGCATGGAGGTCACTGCTGCAATTTTTTCCATGGTGGATGAGGTATGAAATCAAGTTTGAAGCTCACCAGGTCTCACCTCTTAGGTGACTAGCAAGAAAGGGTGTGTTCCTTTACAGTCTCCTTTGGCTTGTCAGGTATACTCTCACAAAATCTCCACCTATGGCCAGTCCCCTGCCAGTTTGGGAACCTTCAGATGCAGGTTGAAGTCATGCCATGAGCCGATTGACACCCCTCTGAATTTTACCAGCCCAAGCAAGGGTAGGCTACCATCAAACAGAAAGGCTGAGGATCAAGGCACAATGTATCAGGATGTCACACAGTGGCTACAGGATATCCTGAAGGGAGAGGGTGAGCAACCAGAAGTTGTGATCCATGTCAAAGAAAGAATAAAGTACAATACAGCACAGGAACAGGCCCTTCAGCCCTCAAAGCCTGCGCCGACACATTTTGCTCCTCCATATTAAAACTGTCTTCACTTACAGGATCCGTATCCCCCTATTCCCTTCTTTTTCATGTATTTGTTCCGGTGTTTGTTGAAAGCAGCTATTGTGTCTGCTTCCGCCGCCTCCTCCAGCAACGTGTCCCAGGCACTCACCACCCTTTGTGTGAAAAACATGTCTCGCACATCTCTTCTGAACTTCTCCCTTTGCACCTTGAACCTGGGTCCCCTAGTAATTGATCCCTCCGCTCTGAAAAATGTCTCATACTTTACCACTCAATCCGTGCCGTTCACAATTTGATAAACTTCTATTAGGTCACCCCTCAAACTCTTGAATTCCAGTGAAAACAAACTCAGTCTATCCAACCTTTCTTCATAACTAAAAATCCCCCATAGCAGGCAACATCCTGGTAAACCATTTCTGTACCCTCTCCAAAGCATCCTCATCTTTCTGGTAGTATGATGACCAGAACTGCAATAATCCAAGTGTAGCCTAACTAAAGTTCTATAAAGCTGCAGCATAACTTGCCTGTCCTTATATTCAATGTCTTTTCAATGAAGGCAAGCATACCATAGGCCTTCTTTACTACTTTATCTACCTGCGCTGCCACCTTCAGTGAACTGTGGACCTGCACACCCAGATTTCTCTGCATATCAATACTCCTAAGGGTTCTGCCATTTACTGTATAATTTCCAACAGTACTTGACCTTCCAAAATGCATTACCTCACATTTGCCCAGATTAAACTCCCATCTGCCACATTTCTAGCCATGCCTCCAACTGATCTATATCCTACTGTATCCTCTGACATTCCTCCTCACTATCACTCTATGAACATTTGTATTGTCTGCAAAATTACTAATTAAACCAGCTATGTTTTCCTCAAAATCATTTATGTAGATCACGAACAGTAGAGGTCCCAGCACTAATCCCTATGGAACACCACTAGGGAAAACTCTCCATTCCAAAAAGCACCCTTCTGCCACTACCCTCCGTCTCCTATGACTAGGCTACTTCTGTATCCATCTTGCCAGCTCACTCTTGACATCATGTAACTTCACCTCTTGTGCCAGTCTGTCATGAGGAACCTTGTCAAATACTGAAGTCCATGTAGGCAACATCAACTGCTTTCCCCTCATCAATCATCTTTGTCACCTTCTCAAAACACTTGATCAAGTTTGTGAGGCAGAGCTTCCCTTGCACAACACCATGCTGTTCATCGCGAATCAGTCTATTTGCTTCTAAATGCTTACAGATCTTGTACCTGAATCTTTTCCAATAATTTCCCTGTTGCTGACCTGAAGCTTACAGGCCTGTAATTTCCTGGATTATCCCTGTTACCCTTTTTAAACAATGGCACAACATTAGCTATTCTCCAGTCCTCTGGGACATCACCTATGGCCAAAGTATCAATGTGTATCAATGTCTGTCAATGCTCCAGCAATTCGTTCTCTTACCTCCCTCAATATTCTGGGATAGATCCCATCAGGACCTGAGACTTATCTACCCTAATACTTTTTGAGATGTGCAACACTTCTTCCTTCTTAATAGCAACTTGGCTTAGAAATTCAACACCCCCTTCCCTGAGAACATCCTCCACAAATGCTATCTCTTTGGTGAATACCAATACAAAGTATTCATTTAAGACCTAACCTGTCTCTTCTGGCTCCACACTTATATCCCCTACTTTGTCCTCGAGTGGGCCAACCATTTCCCCAGCTACCCTTTTGTTTTTTATGTATGCATAAAAAGCCTTGGGGTTCTCCTTAATCCAATTTGCGAACAAATTTTCATGACACCTTTTTTGCCCTTCTAATTCCTTGCTAAAGATCTTTCCTAATTTCCTTGTATACTTCAAGGGCTTCATCAATTCCCAATCTCCTCGACTTTACATATGCTTCCTTTATCTTTCTGACCAAGGTCATAACATCCCTGGTGATCCAAGGTATGGCTCCCTTGCCATACCTATCCTTCATTCTCACAGGTGTGTCTCAGTGTGTGTCTCGAGTAACAAACCATAGAGCACTGAATCCCACATCGCGGACATGCTCAGGACGAGCCTTGACAAAAACCACTGCATCTTCCTGCAGGCTTCCATTGCAAAGGCACATTCCAGAAGCAGGTGTGTGACAGTCTCAACTCCCCCGCAGTTACGTCGAGAGCAGCACACAGTGGCACAGGCTGAGTGGGTGTGCATGATAGATCTCACAGGTAGTGCCCTTCTCACCACCAGCCAAACGATGTCTTGGTGCTCATTTGAAAGTTCTGGTGACGAGGCTTTCTGTCAAATGACTGCTCAGGGAACTGTGCAACAGAATCCACCCTCTCCTTTTCCCACAGGGGCTCAAGGACACTATGCGCTGATCACTTCCAGGTGGACTTGTGGTCAAAGGTGTTTTTCTTTTGCAAATTTCTCCACAAAGTACAGGTGATACAGAACGGGCCAGTGACTTGGAACGTTCCATGGAATTGAGGTCAGACACATCCTTTGCAACACTGGGGACAGGTAGAGCCTCAGTACGTAGTGATCCTTGCTGTTTGTGTACTGAGGGTCTACGCACTGTTTGGTGCAACCACACACAACGCTAGCCATCAGGGTGAGGGTGGCATTATGTTCTTCCCCCCACCCCACCCCACCAACCTTATCCACGGAACCCTTGCAGATCCAGTCTTTCTTAGGCTTCCAGATGAAACGGACGATGGCTGAGGTAACTGAAATAGCACAGTTCAGGGGGACGGGCCATACCTTTTCGACCTACAACAACAAGAGACAGTACCTCACACTGGAAGGCCAGGTTTTTACCTGCAATGGACAGAGCACGTTGATTCTGCTTCACCTTGGTGATACACTTCTCCCAAGATTTTGTGCATGCCCCGTTCCCACCGAGCCATATTCCCAGCTCCTTGAGGCAATCTGTCCTAACAGTGAAGGGAGTAAAGGATTGGTCAACCCAGATCCCAAAGAATATTGGCTTGCTCTTGCCTTGAATTACCTTGGTTCCCAAGGCCGGTTAGAGCTGGTGACAGATGCTCATGAGTCTGGACACCGACAGTGGATCTGAGCAGAAAACAGCGATGTCAACTATGTATAGGGAGGCTTTGACCTGCAGGCTTCTGCTACCTGGAATAGTCACCCCTCTCAGGCTCACATCCTTCCCAAATGACTCAATAAAATGCTCTACACAACACACAAACTAGGCAGGAGAGAGTGGGCAGCCCTGCCTGACTCCAGGTCTGATCGGGGAGCTTTCTGATTCTCACCCATTAATTGAGACTGCGCTAACAATGTTGGTATTGGGCAGTTGGATCCAATTGCAGATTTCCTCCCCAAAGCCCATATTGGACAGCACATCTCACATGTAGGTGTGCAATATCCTGTCAAAAGCCAGGCTGATGAGGCAGGCACCCACCCCCCTGTCCTGCGCATGGGTGATTGTATCCTTGAGGAGCATGAGGCGCTCAGATTGCCCTGTCCAGTACAGCACTGGTTTAGTCAGAGGGAATCACCGACCCCAGAGCAATCCTGACCCAGTTGGCAATGACCTCAGACAGGGTTTTGTAGTCTGCATTCAGTACCGATATTGGCTGCCAATTTTTAATTTCCTCCCTCTCCCCCTTCAGCTTGTACATGAGTGCAATGATACCCTTCCTCATGGATTCGCACATGTTACCTGCCAGAAACATTATGTCCTTCACCTCCAGGTGTTGGCCAATCAGGTCCCACAGTGCCAAATACAACTCAGTCAGTAAGCTATCACTTCCAGAAGTTTTATTCTTTTCTAAGGACTCGAGAGCCTTGGTCAGCTTATCCAGTGATAATGGCTGGTCCAGCCTCTCTCACTTTGAGCTCCTCACTGTTTTCTGATGTCAACAACTTAACATTTAGCTTCCGTGTTTCCTTGCCAGCCTGCTGGTCATCCTGTATGTGACAGTTGGCCAGCAAGAGGCAGCGATCAGAGAAGAACACCAGCTTGACCAAGAAGGTGCGGGATGCAAACAGATTATCTATCCTTGGGCAGATAGACCCATCTGGCTGCAACCAGGTGTACCTGTGCTGCGCTCCATCCGCACGGGGGCTGAAGATGACATGCAGCTGTAACTGTTTCCAGCAGGAATATGGATTTGGCCTCCAGTTTGCTGTCAGCCCCTCCAGATGGTCTTTCCACATCGATGATGCCATTAAAATCTCTGGCCAGGATGAGTGACCCAGATGTGGGAGGTGCTGCAAGACAGCCGGCCGCTCACGCTTTACCACTGGGGCGTACGTGTTAATTAGTCTCTGGGGAGTGTTTCTGTATATAATAGCTGCCAGCCCATCACCTCCTTAACCTTGGAGATGGCCAAGATGCCTCCCTGCAGCAGAACTCCCAGGCTCGAGGAACGGCCACCATTTCCCCCTAAGCAAATTGATGGCCGATAAGCTCGACCATCTCCTGTAGCTGCTGAAATGTGGCATTTCCTGCAGAAAGGGGAGGCCTGCTCTGGCATTGGCCAGGTAAGCCAACGTGGAAACACATCGCACTTTAGATTTAACGCTGCCCACATTAATACTGGCAATTTTAGCACCTTTTAAAAGTTTATAGATACCCAATATCCATTCACCCACTGTCTTGTCATTGGGGATGGGGGGGGGGGTGCTCCCTGCATCCCCGTGGGGGTGTGGGCGAACCGTTGGGCACTCTCTGCGATGAGGTAGCCGCCCTGTTCCTCCCTGGATGGATTGCCCCGCTCTGGTGTTGCCAGGGTGAGAACAAAGCTAGTAGGGTCCGGTTCTGAGTCTGACAGATGGACTGTCAGAGCGTCCATGCTCCCTGTTGCCTGGAGCTGTAGTGTGTAGGGTACCCCCTGATTCTTACCAGCTGGTGGCTGGGCTCCACCAGGCCCCTCGGGGAACCGAGGCTCCCTCTGATTGCAAAGCTGGAGGGTAGGTGGAGGATGTTCCCACTGGCATCAACATTCGGGGTCATGTTGACCTGCTACTTGTTGGTCCAGATTCCGAAGGGCCCACTACATCAGTGCTGCCTCCTTCTAGCTGTACGTACCTCCCAAAGAAGGTCAGGACATCTGCCACCGAGATGCAGGGGTTGTGCAAATAGATTGTCACAATCCAGCTTCTCTGTGCAGGGAGAATGAACAATGGTGTCACAGACAGGATGGAGAGGGGGATGTCACCTCCGTTCTCCTCAAAAACCTTCACGGGACACTCACATTGCTTCACACTCCTGAAGGTCACATCAAAGTAGCTCCCACTGGGAAAAGCCCGCAGGCAGAAAACACCAAAAGCAATCCAGGACGCAACAAAGTGCGGAGCTGAATGAAACAGCAGGCCAAGCAGCATCTTAGGAGCACAAAAGCTGACGTTTAGGGCCTAGACCCTTCATCAGAAAAGGGGGATGGAGAGAGGGTTCTGAAATAAATCAGGAGAGAGGGGGAGGTGGATTGAAGATGGATACAGGAGACAAGAGAGTTGCAATGGGAAAGAGATCCCCTGAGGTTTGTCCGGAGGGAGGAGGGTAACTTCTTCAGGTTAGGCATCCCTGGAAGAGGCTTCGCAGTGAGTTTAAAATTGTGATCACAGATAATGGGAACTGCAGATGCTGGAGAATCTGAGATAACAAAGTGTGGAGCTGGATGAACACAGCAGGCCAAGCAGCATCTTAGGAGCACAAAAGCTGACGTTTCGGGCCTAGACCCTTCATCAGAAAAAGAGGATGGGGAGAGGGTTCTGAAATAAATATAGCGAGAGGGGGAGGCAGGCCTGGGCAAACCTCAGGGGACCTCTCTCCTACTGCAACTCTCTTGTCTCCTCTATCCATCTTTGGTCTGCCTCCCCCTCTCTTCCTATTTATTTCAGAAACCTCTCCCCATCCCTCTTTTCTGATGAAGGGTCTAGGCACGAAACGTCAGCAATCCAAGAGGACTCTCTTCACAAAGAATTTCCAGTTAACTGGCGATCCTTCATCCACCTTTCTCACATTCATCCTGACTGTATTCCAGACTCCCTGGCCTGAGGCATGGGAGGTTGCTGAGCCCACAGCTCTAGGTTGGCTGTTCCCTGAATTGGCCTAGGCTGAAGCCAGCTAAAGATCCATGAATAGCAGGTCATGTTAACCAATGATCCTCTAAAGTCCAATCACAATCACAATCCCAATCCAACAATGATCTCAAAGCTCTGATGGCTTGCAAATTGATTAATGTATCTTCCCTGCCAGGTAAGTTCATCTACCTCACCAGTTATACTTCTTGCATTGAAACATGTGCATTTCAAACTACCTCCCCTGCACTTATCAACAGAATTCCTCTGCCTGTTCTTAGTCATGTTTGCCCTCGTTTCTACCTTTCCCTCAATTTCTGATCTATTGCCCTACTCCTCTGGTTCCCATCCCACTACTACCCTAGTTTAAACCCTCCCCAACCACTCAAGCAACCTCTCGAATCACATCAATACTTGTCCTGCCCAGATATAACCTATCCAGTTTGTACAGGTCCTACCTCCCCTAGTACTGGTCCTAATGCCCCATGAATCTGAAACCCTCCCCATCACACCATCTTTTCAGCTATGTGTTCATCCTATATATCCTACTGTTTCTATTCTGATAGCTCATGGCACTGGTAGTAATCCTGAGATAACTACCTTTGAGGTCCCACATTTTAGCTTCTTCCCAGTTCCCTATATTCTGCTTTTGGACCTCATCCTTTTATTACCTATGTTGTTCGTACCAATCTGTACCATTACCACTGGCTGTTTGTCTTCTCCCTCCAGAATGTCCTGCGGCTGCTCTGAGACATCAACGACCCTAGCAGCAGAGAGACACCACACCAACCTGGCCTCCTGTCTGTGGCCACAGAAATGTCTATCCATTCCCTTTACGATAGAATCCCCTACAACTGCAGCATTTCTTTGCCTATTTCTCCGTCCCTCTGCAGCTGAGCCAAACATTGTGCCATGAATTTGGCCATTCCCCTCAAGGCGACTTTATTTTGCAGGGGAATAACCACTGGAGATTCCTGCACTGCCTGATTAGCCCTCCTGCTGTGCCTGATGGTCATTCATTCCCTTCCTGAGTCTGGAGTCTGAGCCTGCAATGTGGCCACCTCTCTGCATATGCTCTCCATGACACTCTCTCCCTTGCGATTGTCCCATAGTGTCCCCAGCCACCAGTCCAACTCCAAAACTCGGGCTTCCAGGAGCTGTAGCTGAAGATACTTCCTGCACACATGCAGGTCCCCAGCTTCCCACATCAAGCAAGAGAAGCACACTATGACTTGGAGCTCTCCTGCCACATTTTACCTCTTTAATTTAAATAATCCTTACAATGCCAAATACTTTTTTTTCACTGCCAATGCTCTCTGCTCCCATAACAATTTCACAAAACTTACCTGTCACTCACCAACAACAATTTCAGAAACTTTTTAGGCTTGCACTCCTTTCCCTGCTGGAACTCTCACCGACCGCTTTTTTTCTCATAATGTTCTGTCTTGCCTCCTCTGAACATTGCCACTCTCTTTATTATTGTTGGAAGAGGAAAGAGGAATAGAAACACCACTGTAAATGTAATGTTTGGGGATAACGTTTCCTCAACAGCAGGTTCTTCCATGATGCCCTTCACAGCTGCACTGACTATGAAGTCCACTCCCAGAATGCATACGAACAATGACTCAGCACTCTTGTTGGGTAGTGCCAATGGCATCAGTAAAAATGAGGGATGAGATCCTGCGAGCAGAATGTAGGCAGCTAGAAAATAAATTTAAAAGCAGGACTTTGAAGATAGTAATCTCAGGATTATTCCCAGTGCCACATGCTAGCAAGATCAGTAATAGAATAATAAATCTGTTCAATGTGTGTCTGAAGGAACGGAAGAGGGAGGTGTGGCAAAATTCATCCATAGAATTCTCTACAGTGTGGAAACAGGCCCTTCGGCCCAACAAGTCAACACCAACAGTTGGAGCATCCCACCCAGACCCATCGCCTGATAACGCACCAAATCTACACATCCCTGAACACCACACGCAATTTAGCTTGGCCAATCCACCTAACCTGCACATCTTTGGACTGTGGGAAGAAACCGAAGTACCTGGAGGGAACTCATGCAGACATGGGAAGAATGTGCAAACTCCAAACACAGTCACCCGAGGGTGGAATCAAGCCCAGGTCCCTGGCACTGTGAGGCAGCTGTACTAAACACTGAGCCACCGTGTTGTCCTTACACATAATATTGCAATCGTAATAAAATCATCCAGGTGGGCCAATCAGGGAGCCCTGGCTGACAGATATAAACAAGAGTGTCAGAGATTCTGCTCACTCTGAGAGCGAATCAGTGTGAAGGGCTTTCCACGTGTAAATAAAGGATCATGGGACACTGACCTCTGGGGATTATTTCAGGATGGTGATATTTAGGTTCCTGAAACCTTGGGTCTGGTTCTGGGGAAGACGGAACGTGTAAAAGCTGAACAACTTGCTCCCAAGCAGGACTAGGGCCAACTCCCCTCAGGGCATTCACTAATACTGGGGGAGATGTGCTTCGTCCAGAGTGATAGGTAGAACAGGAAAGTGAGGGACAGTGACGAGAATGAAATGTAGAAAACTAAAAATTAAAAGTGGATGCAGAAGAAACAATGCCAGGTAGCAAACAGAGTCATATTACAAAGCAAGCATACAAAAATGCCAAGAAGACAGGTCCAAAGGTATACTCTTTCAAAATGCATGCAACACATGTAAAAGGTGAACTAGCAGTGCCAGAAGATGGAAAAAGATACCATGTGGTTATGATTACAAAGTTGTGGCTATAACTGACAAAGATTAGGAATTGAACATGCAAGGATATTCGATCTTTTGGAAGAACATGTAAAAAGGGAAAGAAGTTGGGGTGGCATTGACATTCAGAAGGGAAATTGGTTCAGTAGTTAGAAAGGATATTTGTGCAGGAAATTCAGTGTGTTATCAATTTGGATGGGGTTAAGAAGCAACAGGAGGTGAGAAACATTAGTGGGAGTTGTCTACAAGCTTCGAAAAGTAGTAGTGAAGTAGGGTAACATTAAACAGGAAATTGTAGATACATGCACTCCAAGGTGTGTTTGTTCAGCAACACTCCCCAGGACTTTACCATTAACTGTACAAGTCCTGCCCTGATTTGCCTTTCCAAAATGCAGCACTTCACATTTATCTAAATTAAACTCCATCTGCCACTCCTCGGCCCATCAACCCATCTGATTGTATTCGTAGGTACAAAAACCAAAGTTGCTAGAAAAACTCGGTAGGTCTGGCAGCATCTGTGAAGAAAAAAAATCAGAGTTAATGTTTTGGGTCCAGAGACACTTCCGCCACCTCCAGCAAGATGCCATCACCAGACATATATTCCCGTCCAACTTCCGCAAAGACCATTCCCTCCAGGTCACCCTGGTCCATACTTTCTTTGCCCCCAACAAAACCTGCCTCCCCCCCCCCCTCCAACAGCCCCACGGCATCTTCCCCTGCAACTGGCAAAAGTGCAACACCTGCCCATTTACCTCCAAGGGGCAACAGTTCACCTGCTCTTGCCAGAATCTAGAATAAAAGTAGAAGTTGCTGGAAGAGCTCAGCAGGTTTGGCAGCTTCGATGAAGAAAATTCAGAATTAATGTTTTGGGTCTGGCGACCCTTCCTCAAAATTCAGACGTAGCCTTCTTCGCTGCCCACTACACCTCCAATTTTAGTGCAATCTGGAAACTTACTAACCACACCTCCTTTGTTCACATCCAAATCATCTGTATTAATGACAAAAAGCAGTGGACTCAGCACCGATCCTTGTGGCACACCGCTGGTCACAGGCATACAATCTGAAAAACAACCCTCCAGCACCACTATCTGTCTTCTACCTTTGAGGCAGTTCTGCATCCAAATGGCTAGCTCTCCCTCTTTTCCATATGATCTAATGTTGCTAACCAGTCTACCATGAGGAACCTTGTCAAACGCCTTAATGAAGTCCATACAGATATATAGCTATATATAGTCACTTATATATGGCTGTGGGAAGGATGTTGTGAAACTTGAAAGGGATCAGAAAAGATTTACAAGGATGTTGCCAGGGTTGGAGGGTTTGAGCTATAGGGAAAGGCTGAATAGGCTGGGGCTATTTTCCCTGGAGCTTCAGAGGCTGAGGGGTGCCCTTATAGAAGTTTATAAAATCATGAGGGGCATGGATAGGGTAAACAGCCAAGGTCTTTTCCCCAGGGTAAAAAAAGTCCGAACCTAGAGGGCATAGATTTAAAGTGAGTGGGGTAAGATTTAAAAGGTATCTAAGGGGTAGCTTTTTCACACGGAAGGTGGTGCGTATATGGAAAGAGTTACCAGAGGAAGTTGTGGAGTCTGTACAATGACAATATTTAAAAAGCATCTGGATGGGTATATGAATAGGAAGCGTTCAAAGAGACATGGGCCAAATGCTGGAAAATGGGACTAGATTAATTTAGGATGTCTGGTCGGCATGCATGAGTAGGACCACATGTTTCCGTGCTATACATCTCTTTCACTCTCAAGTAGTTGTTTAAACATTCTGCCATTGACTTGTTTTCTACCATCAATTCTCCGGCTTCATACTTAAGAGGCCGACATATTCCTGCAATACTTCTTTTCTTTTCATGTGCTTATAGGAGTCCTTATAATCCACTTTTGTTTCTTGCAGTTATACTTTTGTATGCTTTATTCCACCTCTCAGTCATCCTTTGCTGAATTCTAAATTGTTCCCAGTCATCAGGCCTGCTACAGTTTCTACAAGCTTCATATGACTTCACTGTGGAGCCAATATTATCCTTAAGTTCTTTTGTTAGCCACGGTTGGACCAATTTTCCTGTTGTATTTTTCCATCTGAAAGAAACGTGTAACTGTTTCAATGCATGAATTTGTTCCTTAAATATTAACTATTGCTTGGCCACTGTTGTGCCCTTTAATGAAGTTATCCAGTGTATTGCAGCTAAATTAACCTTCATAGCTTCTTTTATTTTGACTGAGGATCCTAATTTTGGTCTAGATCACTTTCTGTCACTTTCTATAAAAATCACATCATTTTATGTCACATGTACCTAAAGGTTCTCTCGCACTCAACCTCTTTGCAATTATAGAAAGCCAAATCTAGGATAACCTGTTCCCTGTATGGTTTCACTATGCACTGATCTACTTATCATTTTGTACACACACCATGAATTCATTCACCATACCATTATTGCTCATGTGGCTTGCCCTGTCTATATGTCTATTAAATCACCCTTGGTTACTGTAGCAAGTTTTGTAGTTGGAGTCCAGGTTCATAGTTCCTTGAAAGTGGAGTCACAGGTAGACACGATAGTGAAGAAGGTGTTTGGTATATTTGCCTTTATTGGTCAGTGCATTGAGTATTGGAGTTGGGAGGCATGTTGCAGCTGCTCAGGACACTGGTAATAAAATGTGAGACTGGATGAACACAGCAGGCCCAGCAGCATCTCAGGAGCACAAAAGCTGACGTTTCGGGTCTAGACCCTTCATCAGAGAGAGATCCTGAGATGTTGCTTGGCCTGCTGTGTTCATCCAGCCTCACATTTTATTATCTTGGATTCTCCAGCATCTGCAGTTCCCATTATCACTCAGGACACTGGTAAGGCCACTTTTGGAATACTTCCCTTGCTTTTCTGCTATTGACACTGCTCACACAGTCTGATATTTTTGATCACCTGCAGAGACATATTATTCAGCCTATCAACATTCTGCTCACACCTTTGATATCCCTGCCTATAAATTTTGTGCCTGTGTGCTTCTTTTTACTCTACCTGACAAAGGACCAATACTCTGAAAGCTCTTGATTTCAAATAAACCTGCAACCTGGTGTTGTGTGACTTCTGACAGAATCTAACGCTGTAGTAGAACTCTTAACTCCCTCCTCTCTCTCTCCCTCTCTCAATGTGATGCCAAACTCTGAAGTTATATTGAAAAACACATCCATGAATTCTCACATGGCTATCCCAATTGATGTCTTAGTTTCCCAAAAGTACTTCAAAGAAATCTGGTGCTGAAAAAATCGGGGAAGTGGTTACTATTGTTGTGACAGATACAAAAGCAGTTGAAGTTCTTGACAAAGAAGTTTGTAAAGATGTGCAAAGGCAGTCTTGAACGAATGAAGCCTTGAAACATAGAGCTCTCTGACTAATGCTGCCTCACATAGCACAATGGCTCAGTGGTTAGCACTGTTGCCTGGGGCCTGGGGCCTGGGTTCAATTCCACTGTCAGGTGACTGTCTATGTGGAGTTTGAATGTACTCCCTGTGTTTGCATGGTTTTCCTCTGGGTTCTCAAGTTTCCTCCCAGAGACCAAAAATGTGCAGGAATGGCTGTGCTAAATTGCTCATAGAGTCCAGGGGTGTGCAGGCTAGGTGGATTAGCCATGGGAAATGCAGGGTTAAATGGCAGAGGGGTGAGTCCAGGCAGGGTCCTGTTTAGAAGGTTTGAGTGGACTCATTGGGCCAAATGGCCTGGTTGAATTCTGGACAGATTCTATCATTCTGGATAGACTGCAGAGGATAAAGTATACACTTTATCCATCATGCTGCACCTATTCTTCTAACCTCTATTCCTCCTTTCAGAGTAGTATTGAGATGTGTGAAATAAATACAGGTTTCCTCAACCTTTCTTCTTGCAGTGACAGTGTCAGTGCTGTGGAAACTAAAAAAAAGTGAGATGTAAAGCATAATGCATTGATGCACTAACTACTGTGTAACTGAGACTTTAGCCACTTTGGGTGCAGTCAATGAGGCAAATGTCTGGCATATGCTCACTGTCTGTCCACTGAACTGTGAATGATAGTTGGTATGAAATAAAAACTAGAAATAACTTGTAACATAAACACTCTTAAAAACACTGAGAACCAACATTTCCTACACTTGAGTTATCTCATCGAAATGAAATCTGAAATGCAATCCCACCCAGAGGTTCAGTCACCAAAGCTTGCACATTAGTACAATTGCTTGTGGCAACTCTTTTATCATTCAGCCGGTAATATCAATGAGTTAATCTGGCTTTTGAAGTTCACTCTAAGCAGTTGGACAAATTTCACAGAAAACAACAGACTCCACATTAGAAGTTCTTGTTTATTTGTTGTATATGATTTTGAAAGACTGTAAGGTTAGTTGATGCATCTCCTCGAAAAGGAGCAGAACAATTGCAAGTCTGAAGTTCAGAAAAAGTGCGAATGCTTTCCCATGCCTTTGATTACAATGATTCTTCAGAAGGTTTGCGTTATAACATTTTGTTTCTAACATGCAATATACATGGCAAATATAGAGGGTATTATCCTCATTCAAGTATTTGTACTTAAATTTGAAAAGGAAAATGTACAGGATTATTATTAAATTGGCTGTAGAGGGCGTTTAACTAGATCATATATTCAAAGAGCCAGAAGACTATGTTACATTGAATGTGCTCTATGACTGTTTAATACTTTTATGTGAAGACAGTCACAAGATTTGTTTCAGTCAACACCAGATGATTTCTAGAATCGTTTATTTGCGGTAAAATAACCAAAAGTACCGCAGCTAAGTCAAAACTGTGTTAGGTATTCACAGAGTGGCGGTAGTGACAATCTATCTCCAAATATCTGCCAGGATCAGCTACAGTAGTGCACTGTGGATCCTGGAAATGTGAAATAAAAGCAAAAACGCCACACTGGGCTAGTCAGGCAGCATCCTTGTAGGATAAAACAACAGCGACTTGATTAACCTGAAAGTTTAGTTATTTTGATTTTATTAGTTCAGAAAAAAAGTGTAGAAAAGTAAGATGATAGAGAAAAAAAGAATTCCCGCATTGATTCGAAATTGCAAGCCAAGTTTCCTTGACAGTTTACTTGTGAATTGTTAAATTACACAGAACTGAAAGTTCATTGTGATCTGCGCTGGAACATCTGAAGCAAGAGCAGATCACTCAGCTCCCTCCGTTCAGGAGTGAAATATTATCAGGATTCCCACTCCTGATTGCCTTGTAACAAACCCCATTGGAATGGTATGTGTTTGGGCGTGGGATCCCCACAGTTCTGCCGGTTCTTTTCACTTAAACAGGCTACCCCAGCATTTCCGGACAAAGGGCTGCCGAGCAACTGGACCCTTCAGCTCGGAGTAAGCACCTACTAAACAGTGGAAGGGGTGAACAAAAGGCGAAAGAAAAACCAAAATTAAAGTCAAATTCCCTAAATCCCTGTCATGGTCGCGATTATGAAAAGTTATCAGTTTGTTGCCGATTTTGTAAACACTGCCAGATTGTTCTTTGTGGATGATGCGGTAGTCTACAGCTTTGCACATTTTCTGACTCATTATGACAGAATACACCATGCAATTCCAACAGTAAGAATCTTGAGGTCATTATCATTGCTATAAATAGGTTCGTTCACACATTCCTACTGATTCGGCTACATTTTCAAAGAAACGTGGATTGACAGTAAGCAGGATACTGCATCTGACTGTGATGCGGTGTGTCTTTGTCCAGGGCTAGTCAGGATTACGTTCCCAATTTGAGCAGACATGTGTACAAAACCACTCTAAAGGAGGATTAAAGTTTTGTTCTATACTATGACCAACTTTCCCCAGGATGCCTCATTCCTAACCAATCCCTTTGCAGTCTGAAGTTTAGATGATGTCATGGGATCTGAAGAGGGAGATGAAAGGGATAGAGTATAGCCACTGGCGCTGTGAACTGCTTCTCTCTCACACACACGCAGTGCAGAGCCGTCGTCGCTCCCAGCTTACTCCGATCAACTCCCCATCACACAGCTCAGGAAGCTCGCTCGCTTTTCCCTTTCGGAGGGCTAGAGGCGAGCTAAAAAGGATCTGCAGCCGAGACAAAAGGAAAAACAAAAAGGGAAGCGACTTTCCAGGTATATTATAGCGCCACATGAAGTGGGGGTCTGTGCGCTCGCTGCCGTACCTGGTTCCCCGCTGTCTTTGATCGCTCACTGATCCCGGATCAGATTACCAGTGGGCTGCACTGCAATGAGACACTGCCGGGCGATCAGAGACAGAAAGCTAGGCGGGGAACTCCGAGCTGGGGACGGGGGGAATGCATTTTAAATCTGAAAGCCGAGAAGATCAAAGACAGGTGGCTGGGGTGGTTAAAGAATTGGCCGGTTTGTGCGTGGATGTGCTACACTTTGAATGGACTGGGTGGCTGGGCAGGGATTTGGACGGGGTGAAGCGGGTGGGGGAGTCAGCTTTTAGATGTTTGTGTGTGGCTTTCTACATGGGCGGAGAATGCCTGTGTGTCTACATGAAAGAGGCGAGCTGGCAGCCCGGGGGTTACGAGCTTGGAGCGATGGACAGAAGGTTCACTTGTGCCGTTAACATCGGCAGAAAAAAAACCCCGCTTTTCAGGACACCCCCCACCCTCCCTCGGAGACTGTGTGTGCATTAAATCTCAGGGTCCATTTGGAGCCATCTAAAGAAAAGCCGCCGCCAGCTGGGCTGGAGGTAAAGGAGAAGCTTACACTGAGATATCCCTAGTGTTCCTGAATGAGAAAGGATTGCTGTAAACGGGGAGCGCCGTTCGGGCGGTTTTCCCAACCCCAGCCTGTCACTAGAGAAAGCAGTCTTTAGCCCGAAGGTGTGTTTGAGACAGACTGTACTCAGTGGAACATCTAAGATCCCCCTGAGCCCTTACCCATCCAGCCGGAATCCGGGCTGAGCTGCCAGTTCCTTGAAGGATCTGTTCCCTCAAAAACTTTCCCTGCTGCCTCCCACCCTTCCCCAACAGGCAGCCATACCATTCGGCCAGCGGAGCCTGAGTTTTGGATTCGATAGTCCCCGCTTGGTGTGGATTAACTGAGCGCGCCATGCTTAGAAAGTGAAAAGCCATTGCCTTTACATTTCATAATAAGGCGACATTCTGCAAGTCCGGCATTGAGACTTGCATTGGATTTTGTGATCAACTTCAGGAATGTTTAGGTTCGGGAGATGGGTGTGGGGGGCGAACCCCAAGTTTGTTTGCAAGTACAATAGCATGGGTGTAGAAAGACTTTAATATTTGGATGTATCCTTGGTCAGAAACATTGCATCTGTTTGCATGCAATTTTGAAAAAAGTGCAGTTGTTGCAGTTCAATGTTAGCAAGGGTCGCGGTTGTCTCTGACCAGGATTTCTTTAAAATGCACAGATTTTGTGTCACATGAGCAATTGTTTAAACACTTCATCGAGGTTTTGTTCCGTTGCTGATCTAAGCACCGATTGTTTGATGCAGTTTTTGTTTATCTTTACTTAATTTATCCACTTGAATCTTACTAGAAATCTTCTTCACTTTCCAGTTTCTCCGTTGCTTGATAAGAAATCTGGGGTAGATCTCAGTGGAGGAACCTTTTATCGCAGGAATGAGAGCCGGGATATCCCACAAACAGAAATGCATGTTGCAACACCTGCTGATCGCTTTGTTGTGTCTGGTAAGGACTTTGTAATTATGTCTTTGTACCAGTCCTTGAAAAAGTCGCGATTTTCCAGCATCATTACAGGGACGAATGCTATCAGAAGATTCCAAAACGATGATTATGGTATTTTGCGTTCAAATATAATGAGGATGTACTTTGCATCAAAATATAGAATACGTTAACCAAAAATGGCAGTTCAGTTCTCTTCTGCGGATTGGCGTGTTTACTAAAAGATAAAAAAGTATTGCCTACTACTTACCAGTTCTATCTATTTTCAGGAAGCAGGTCGCACAAAAGTCTCTCGCTATAATTTTACAAAGGATTGTCAGTATAGTTAAGTCCAAGAAAAAGACTGCACTCCTTCGGCCAAATACCAAGACCAAAAAATCCTTTATAAACTGATGATACTGCTAACCCTTCGAAGCATTGATTAGTTGCATACATTTTTTTAGAGTCCTTGTTCATTAGGAAAGATCCAGGAAAGAATTGATTTATTAATGTACTTTATTCATAACCCACTGAATACAGTTAGTTTTTGTTATTGTAGACTCATCGCAGAGTAGCTATGAAGGATTTGGCTTTTGAGGTTTGAACCGTTCTGATTGACATAATGATAGCTTTTGCCTGATCAGAGTGCAAATTTGACGTGATAAAATATTTGAAGTTATGTTTCCACTGAATCTGAATAAGTTTTGCTTTTGCCTTAAATCACAACCAAACATCTTCCTGTCACAAAAAATATTTCAGGTCCTGAGGTGTTGAACAGAATACGTCAACAGAAAAAGAACAAACAAGATGTGTTAAAAAAAACTGTAAAATCTATGTAAAGCAGCTACTATTTACAACATAGACTTTTTTTAAAAATTCCATATGAAGTAATTGTGTACCATGAAATGTCATGTTAATATTTCACAGCTGTTTCACATCGGCTCCCTATTGGGACGCACATCAGTTTTATTATTTTTGCCTTTGTTTTCATATTTAACCTTAGACCCACCCCTTTCTATTTATATATCCTCCTCAAGCCGCACAACCTTCTGAGATGTCTGTGCTCCTTTAATTCTGAACTTTTGTGCATCCGTGCTTGTAATTGATGTGCTATTACTATCTATGTCTTAGATGCTGAGCCCCCAACGATTGGAATACACTCCTAAACCCATGCAACGCTCTGCTTCTCATTCCTTTCTTAATGTATTTTTAAAATTTCTCTTTAACTAAAGGTTGATCAACTACCCAAGTAGCTCCCTGTGTGACTGGGTTTCAAGTTTTATTTGATAATGCTACTGTGATACGTCTTGTGACATATTACTCTGTTAAAGATTCAATAGAAGGTCAAGTTGTTGTTGCCCCATTCCTTAATGACCTGCATTGGCTTCTAATTCCTCAGTATTGCAGACTAAAATTCTGATCCTCATCTTCAAACCCCTCTTGTGTCTTTGAGACCTCCACCAAATGTTTGGAACTGGCATTCCATGAGCTTTGTCATTTTATACAACCCTCCATCTCCTTCACCCCACCATTAGTAACCATCCTGTCAGCCATTCTGGAATTCTCTCCTGAAACTTCTCCACCTTTCCAGTCCTGTCATCTTCTGTAAGTGTATCCACAAAGTACGCCTCTTAGATAAAGCTTTTGATCACCTATTTTAATAATGTTTCCTTTGGTTTGTTATGATTTTTGGTCTGATTGCATTTCTATGAAGAACATTGGGACATTGTTATGTTTTAGAGTCAGGATGTCAATGCAAGTGTGACTTTGTTTCCAAATAAAAAGATTTCTCAGATGTATAAATCAATTACTTGTCTTGTCGCAAGCTTTCTCAGTTGTAAAGCTATCAGTAAATTAGGCACTCTAATAAAATTCACTAACCTTTCAAATAAATAATTTGAGCAAAGCAATTCAACTAGAGCATTTGGCTCTACTTATGTTTAAGTATTAAGGTGAAATGAGCCAAGCAAAGTAGTAGGAACACGAGAATATTTTTGCCCAGTTAAGATGATTTTCAGGACTGGCACTGAGCTATTCCTATTTGTCTCTTAATGCAAAACATTTCACTGCACACTATGCTGAATTGAAAATCTCTCCAAATCCTTTTGAATAAACTAGTTGAATTGAGACTAACTGCACTAGTTAATAGGCTAGTTAAAAAATAACTGAATACATCAAGTTGCACAGAATTTACAGAGCAGGGATATGCTGTTTGGTCCAACAGGTCTCTACCTGACATGTATTGCTCCTTCTACCTTACTTTAACTCATAAGTTATTAATTACATTTCTATTCCCTTGCTCTCCTCTACTTTTGTAGCCTAAATGAATCTAAAAATGACCTACCAGCCTGAAGATATGCCTGTCTTGTCACTTTAATGTACTATAATTTGTTCTGTTGTGTATTTGGCAAGTCCAGTTGGGGCCGTAGAAAAGTGCAGCCCTTTAATTATGCAAAATGAGAGCTTACTCAGTCAATAGTGTTTACAAAATCGTAAATCTGTGTAAATGCATTTGTAGTAGAAGAAGCATCTCAGAACACTGCTGTAATGGATTCCATACCACACAGTGTAGAAGTTGGCTCATTCAGCCCGCTCCATCATTCAATAACGTCATGGCTGATCTGATAATACTTAACTCCATGTTCATGTCTTTTCCATCACGCCCTTCATTTCCTTACTAGTAAAACATCTGTCTATCTCAGCCTTAAATAGTCTCCATGCCCTTTGCAATAAAGAATTCCACAAATTCACTACTCTATGAGAAATTATTTCTCATCTTTGTCTTAACTGGGCACCCCCTTATACTGAGATTATGCCTACTCGTCCTAAACTCTCCCCATACAGAGAAATATACATTTTGCCAAGCTCCTCATAATTTTTTGTGTTTCAACAAGATGACCTCTTATTCTTTTAAACTCCAAAGAGCACATGCCAAACTTACTGTGATCAACCTAGTGAACCTTCTCTGGACTGCCTCCAATACCAGAATATCTTTCCTAGATAAGGGGCCCAAAACTGTTCACAGTACTCCAGCTGTGTGCTGAGTAACACCTTGTATATTTGCTTCTCTGCATCCATTCTGTGAAGTCCCCCAAAAATATTATATCTCCCAATGGGTTGCATCCCATTCTTCACAATTCTAGTAAGTATGGTCCTACCCACTGAACCTCTCCTTAGAAAAAATTCACTTGGTAACTGGGATCAATCTAGTGAATCCTCTCTGGACTGCCTCCAATATCAGTATATCTTTCCCAAGATAAAAGAATGAAAACTGTTCAGTTTTATAGATGTTGTATGACTAATGCCTTGTACAGTTTGAGCAAGACTTCCTTTTTTCATACTTCATTCCCTTTGAAATAAGTCCAGTATCCCCTAATATCTCCTGAACTTGCATGCTAGCTTTTTGTGATCCATGCACAAGGAATCCCCAAATCTCTGTGCTGCAGCTTTTTGCAGTCTTTTTCCATTTAAATAATATTTAACTTCTCTGTTCTTTCTGCCAAAGTACCACATTATATTCCATCAGTCAAGATTTTTCTCATTTACATACCCTGTTCATAGCTATTTGTAGACTTTTTGTGTCATCCTTACTACTTGCTTTCTCACTAATTTTTGTGTCAGCTTCCCACATCTGAGTCTTTCACATATATTGTACGTAATTGTACCTCCTGTCTAATTCCTGCGACACTGCACTAATTACAGATTGCTGTCCTGAAAACGCCCTCTTTATCTCACCTCTCTGTCTATTAGCCAATCCTATATCCATGCTAAAACATTGCCCCCAAACCCATGGACTGTAATCTTATTAAGTAGCCTTCTGCATGGTACCTTACCAAATATCTTTTGGAAATCCAAATATATTACCTGTACTGGTTCCCATTTATCTATCCTGCTTGTTATCCCCTCAAAGAATTCTCATCTCTCAAGTAGATTCTTTACCATCTTTTTAGTGTTGGTCCAGCTAATATTCTTTTATATATCACAAAGGAGCAATTACACAAAAACTACATTACAATTTGCAGATGTTTGTTTCTGCAAAGCCAATTTAATAAAGCCTTGTTTATCCTGTAGTTTTAAAGAATGCCAAGGATTTTTCATTCTTGGATGTTCCTTAACCCTTTCTATCTCTTTTCAGATTTCAACAAAGGGTGGTTTAAATTGCTGTACTTTTAACCACATATTCTTACACCTATTTTTATTGTTTGAATTTAGTAAGACCAAGGAATTTAGTGAAGGAATTACCAGAATGACACTCAGGAAAACAAATAGGCGGGCAGTGTCTAATAATAAATTTGGAACTTAACTTGATATCATGCTAAGACCGTTGCATGACCCAAATGCTAGGAGCTCCAGAAAAAAATGTGCCTTCTGTCAGAGAATGTTTTGATGTTGGAAACTGTGCTGATTATGTAGTATTAGCTCTCAGAGCAAAGTTATGCAGGTTTGGTTTATTCTGGAATCTTCTGACATGTTTGATGTCCCCACATTTACATCACTAGAGACATGAGACAATGGAGTCAAACCATGTAAGCAAACAGAGCAGATTGTAAAACTGTAACGTCACACTGCCAGCCTCCCATTGTCCCGAAAGCAAATGGCACAGATCAAGCATTCTTCCTAGAGATAACAAAATGTGGGGCTGGATGAACACAGCAGGCCAAGCAGCATCTTAGGAGCACAAAAGCTGACGTTTCGGACCTAGACCCTTCATCAGAAAAGGGGGATAGGGAGAGGATTCTGAAATAAATAGGGAGAGAGGGGGAGGCGGACTGAGTATGGAATAAGGAGAAGATAGGTGGAGAGGAGAGTATAGGTGGGGAGGGAGGGAGGGGATTGGTCAGTCCGGGGAGGACGGACAGGTCAAGGGGGCGGGATGAGGTTGGTAGGTAGGAAATGGAGGTGCCGCTTGAGGTGGGAGGAGGGGATAGGTGAGAGGAAGAACAGGTTAGGGAGGCGGGGACGAGCTGGGCTGGTTTTGGGATGCAGTGGGGGAAGGGGAGATTTTGAAGCTTGTGAAATCCACGTTGATACCATTGGGCTGCAGGGTTCCCAAGCGGAATATGAGTTGCTGTTCCTGCAACCTATGGGTAGCATCATTATGGCACTGCAGAAGGCCCAGGATGGACATGTCTTCTGAGGAATGGGAGGGGGCGTTGAAATGGTTCGCCACTGGGAGGTGCAGTTGTTTATTTGTTTTCAGTAGAACTGCTACTACCAAGCTTGCAGTTGCAACTGATACACCATTCACTCAGACAACAATACAATGCCAGACTTACTGCAGCATCAAAAATCAGAAAACTGCAGATGCTTAACACCTGAAAAACAAAACTGAAAAAGATTACTACGTAAGGTGGTATCTTGAAAGAACAAAAGCCAGTTAGCTGAGGTTTTAAGTTTAAAGATATTTCCTCAAACTTTATCTGCTTTGACTCCTCATTGATTTAGGGCAGCCAGAACTTTTATACAATAATATAATGAAGAACGGTGGTTGCTGGAGACCTGAAACAAACAAAAACTGAAATTGCTGGAGAAATTCAGCCTGTCTGGCAGAAAACAAAGTTAACATTTCAGGCTCAGTGACATGTCTCCAGAACTAGCTCTGAAGAAGGGTCACTGGACTGAAAGCATTAACGCCTCTTTCTCTCCTCAGATGCTGCCATACCTGCTGAATTTCTGCAGAACTTTCTGTTTTTGCTTTTTTTCAGAAAATATACACATTTAGTTTATGTCTTGTTGACATCAATTTTAAGTATTACTTTGCAGATTGCCTTTTCACAAACTGAAAGAAGTACATTTGTTTAATTAACCAGTTATAACCAAGCACCAGTTGTTTTCTCTCAGCTTCAGTGAAAAAGAAAAAACTCTTATAGAACTGAGTTTTTTCAGTAAATCTGCCTGTTTTCATTAGGTTCGCAAAGCTGCAGGCGAGACAGGAGACTGCCGGGAGCAGGAGTACAGAGATCAAGCTGGAAACTGTGTGACCTGCAAACAGTGTGGCCCAGGGCAAGAACTCTCAAAGGTATGAAGAGCTGAAGGATTTATTTCTCTGGTTTCGTCCTCTGTTTCCTATAATCATGGGATGCATCATTGAATCAGGTGCAACATTTAATATGCAAGTTCATTCTGAAATTTGAATCTCCATTACGTACACTTGCCAGCACAAGTTCTCAGTGAATGGAACTGAAGACTAGTCCTGGCAGAGTACAAAACACATGGTGATAGTCAGAGCTAAAGGCTGTGAGTTAATGTTCCTTCCCTTGGGTATATTTGAAACAATTAATTTGACTCGGTTGCTGCCTTAGACTTGAAAAGTGAGTGAGTTCATGTCATTTGGGTTTGTTTATGGGTCCTGGCACACAAAAGGGCACTGGTTCAGAGATCACAAGGAAACACAAAAGGTCAGGCATGGAGTCCCACTGTGCTTGGCATTGTCTTTTTGTGCATATGTAGTAAAATCAACTCTCTACACACTGGGGCTTAGACTGATTCACAAGTATTGCTGGCAAAGTCCATTTACATATGGGGCACATACTCAAGATGGAATAAAGAAACTTTCAAGCTGAAGTAAGCCTTGTTTTAAATGTTTGTTAAGCTCATGTTGGAATTGTTTCCAAAAAGACATCCTCTGAATTGAACCAGAACCTAGTTTGCTTTTTACCCTGATGTTTTGTTTCGTGCTGTCAAATAATCTGATGAAATGGTTGAAGGCACTGTTTTCAAAATATGTGCGCCAGAGGTTTCATCAGTGATGTGCATGCATAACCCAGGCTATGGGTCTGGCATCCCAATGCTGGAATTTGAGGGTTAGCTTGATTTAGATCTTCTGGAGGCCCTGCCAATTTTTGCTGCAAATTCAAAATAAAAGTTAACAGAATTAACTCCAGATTCACTGTGAAAATGAAGCTCATGTCCAGAACTGATTAAAAGGGCCCACTTTTCAAAGAATATTGGAAACATACACTGTACTTTAAAAGAAATAGATCATTTGTTCTTTTAACTCTTTATGTTCAGAATGTGATAAACAATTACTATTTTCAAAACTGATCCTAAAATAGTGTGTTTGAAATGAAACTGGAGTTAACAAAGTTTTAATATTTTACCAGCTAATTGAATCTCCCCACAGAAATCTAATGTCTAAAAATAAGTCTAAAATGCTCCTATAACTCTCCAGTGCTTAATTAGCTTGCTGTCAAGTGATCAAAATTGGCTTGTAGCGAGTAAAATCCTGATTTTAAAATCCAACTTGATTAAATCAGTTAATGATTAGCATGAAAATGGGAGGGGGAAGAGAGAGAAAAGTGATTTAGAAGTCCCATTGTTGGGGAAACTAGATTAAGTTGTTGTTTACTTTGTCAGACATAGAGGACTGTTTTGGCTTCAAGTTATCTTTAGTTCTATCATCTTGTTCCTACCCACATTAGAACTGCTTTACATGGTCATGCTAAGAAGTCAGGGACAATGGTGACTTTTTGTTTGTGAGAATGCCATGTCATCCATTGAAATTCAAGTGTTTGTTCTTGTGCACATTGTGCCTTTGTGCTCAACTAACTTCTTTGTTGTTCATGGACCATTACGAATTTTGCTCATTGGCCCGAGAACTAAGGAACAAAATTACACACAAGTTTCAGCAAGGGTAGTCGAATTAGTAATTCCTATTTAAGATATCATCATTTTCCTCTGATAGTCCAACAACCCTTTCCCTGTTCTTTCTTTTGCGCCTTGTAGCTTTGCAAAGAATATTTCTGTAAAGTTAATTCCGTTGTGTGCTGAGTTAGCTAATCTCAGCTAAGAAAGCAGCAGGAGCACTGTAATTGGGCTGGGTGCCCCCTAGGCTAAGGAGGGAAAATATCAACCCTTAATCACTCTTTAGTTTGTTGATGCTGGAAAATGCATGTGTGGACATTAAACAAAGGCAGCTGCCTTGCCTCCTGTAACTTGAGGGCCCTTTCAGAGCACTCTTCAAACTGCATCAGCAGGATATGGAATCAAGTTCCTTAGCAATGATTGAACTCATAATTTAGGCTGATAGTTCTATGAAGCACAGAGGGAATGTGGCATCGCTGAAGATGCTGACCTTTGGATGAGATGAAAAGTGAAGACCTTTGGTTGTTCCACACTGACTGTACGCTCCGCTGGTTCCTGTGGAGGTTGGAGAATATAAGGCTTATTATGATGTCAAAAAAAATCATGTATTGGGCATAACCAATAACATTAATACACAAAGTGGCTGTTTGTGAACGCTGTTAATGGGAGGGCAACTGTTCAATTTAATTAAACCTATGGCTAACTGTTAATTAGTAAGATGATCAAATAGCTATCAGCCCTGATTAATTGCATCAACAACCTGCATTCATGTAGCAAACGTAATATACTCAAAGGTTCCAAAGCACTTCACAGGAACTAACCATGCCTCAATTTCTGATTTCTTGGTCATTTTGGCTTTGAATCACTCCACCATTGGTTGCAATGTCTTCTGTTGCTAATGACTAAACACATTCTTGAAGAGCAAACAATTATCTTAGCTATCAAGAGATAACTCTTAAAAAAAGGATGATTCAGAGAGAGGAAAGTACATTGCTGTGGCCTTTTAAAATAATCTGTTGCTCACTCTGGTTTTGCATGTCGCTGGGCCAAATACTGGCAAAGTTTAATAAACTTGAGGTTGGCATTTTAATGCAGTGCTGAACGATACTGCGTTATCATTTAGATGTTAAACCAAGACTCCTGTTTGAGATCTCACAGCACAATTTGAAAAAGAACAGGGATTTCACTGTATTTTTAGCAAGCACACCAAATATAGATGATCAGGTCAGTCAGTCATCTTAATTATGGGATCTTGTGACATGTAAGTTTCCTGTCTGCCACATTTACTTATAACAATAATGACTGCATTTTAAAAATAAGTAATTAGTTCAGGATATGATAAGATCCAAGATAAATATATGTCTTCTTTATAATTATTTGCGAAATTATCTATTTATTACCTGTCACCAATAGTACTTTCTTACACCATAGGTTCACAAAGTTTACAAGCCTTACAAACATTGAGTAACACCCATTTTGTTCCTTACTTCTTTAATTAACTCTTTTCAGATTGAATGTTTTAGCATAAACCAACAACCAATATAATTTTATTATGAGATTCCCAACCTTTCTGAAGTGCAATTGGTGGTTTTCAGCTTAAAAAGGATAGACCTTTTGATCAGCAAAATGCCCACATAACTGCTCAACACAATTGTACAAATTCCAAGTGATCTGTTTTTGAATCCGTCTTAACCCATTATAGTTCAAATGTGGTAGAAGCATATTAAGCACATTTGTATGAACTTCAGTGATTGGAAATTTTTTCCTCAAATGTTTGGAATTTAATTAATTAGATCAGCAGCCAAACCGAAATTTAAGTTGGAAATAAGGAAGGAAAGTGAGACAATTAGAACACGTATATGATAACACGGTTCCTCATTTCTAAGTATAAATAGCTGTTTAAATGGTATACCTAATGAATAGCTTGATATTCCTGTTGTAGCATGCACAATAATTATACATAATTACACCATAAAAATGAAAATGCCAGTTTAGCTATTCAAACCCATTTATTATAAAAGTTCCAATATTTCTCACTGATAAGTTTCTTTGGTCCACTCCTGCTTGACATTTGCTGTAGACATGTACGCTTCAGGCATTAAGCTATAAAGTAGACAAAATTGGGACTGTTGCCAGTTACAAACACAGCCTACTCTATTCATTTAAACTATCCAATAAACTTCAGGCAAGCAGTGAATGTGGAACAAATGTTACTTTACAAATTGAACACATTACACAAGGTATCAATTCAATAAATATGTAAAGAGATTACACAGGGATTAATTTGTACAAATCTTAATGACATGTCTCATCAAATGAAAGTTTAATCTGGTTTGGGTCTAATATAGTATCAGAGATAATGGGAACTGCAGATGCTGGAGAATTCCAAGATAATCAAATGTGAGGCTGGATGAACACAGCAGGCCAAGCAGCATCTCAGGAGCACAAAAGCTGACGTTTCGGGCCTAGACCCTTCTGATGAAGGGTCTAGGCCCGAAACGTCAGCTTTTGTGCTCCTGAGATGCTGCTTGGCCTGCTGTGTTCATCCAGCCTCACATTTGATTATCCTGGGTCTAATATAGAACACTGTTAACGTATGTTAATTTAAAAGATCCGAAAGCTTAGAATCATCAACTGGTCACAGTATGGAGGAAGCTTATTCGTCTCGTCATGTCAGGCCAAGCAAATCTTTTATAAAAGTTTACCATGACAATCTTAGTTTTGATTTCTATGTCTCTACATATAAAACCCAGGGTCACCTATGCTTTTTTGTAAAACTCGTTTCTCAAGCTGCCCTGCCACCTTCAATAATTTATGCATATATATCCCCAGGTCTTTCACCTCCCAGTGGAATTCAGGTAGCTTAGCTAGTTGTTTTGTGATACAGACCAATACCAACAGCATAGGTTCAATTCCCTTACCAATTTAGGCATGGTGACCCTCAGGTTAAGTCATTACTAATTGTCTTTCTCATTGGAGAACAGTCCTATGGTGTGGCAAGACTATGACTTTACCTTGTCTTTCTCTTCCTGTAACTCCTTTAAAATTGCACCCTTTATTTAAGTTGTACCTACTCATTCTTCCATTCCAACTGTATTACTCATCCTCTTTTATATTAAATTATATCTGCCACACATCTGCTCCTTACACCAGATTATTAGTTTAGATTACATTCCCTACAGTGTGGAAACAGGCCCTTCGGCCCAACAAGTCCACACCGCCCCTTGAAGCATCCCAGCCAGACCCATCCCCCTATAACCCACTCACCCCTGAACACTACAGGCAATTTAGAGTGGCCAGTCCACCGAGCCTGCACATCTTTGGACTGTGGGAGGAAACCGGAGCACCTGGAGGAAACCCACGCAGACACAGGGAGAATATGCAAACTCCACACAGACAGTCGCCCGAGGCTGGAATCGAACCCAGGTCCCTGGTGCTGTGAGGCTGCAGTGCTAACCACTGAGCCACCATGCTGCCCCCAATGTACCTTTTCAAAGTCTGTAACTATCCTCTTCACAGTTCACAAAACGTCCAAGCTTTTGTCATCTTTAGACTTTGGAACTGCATCGTGTATACCCAAGTCTAGATTCTATCCAAGTTCTGCTGACTCCTGAACCTCCTTCTAATCCAGAAAAAAAAACAGCCATTCACACTGACTCTGCTTCCTGTAAATCTGCCAATCTTTTTTTCAAGCTGACACATTGTTGCTCACTCCATGGGCTTTAACACATGTCCATTATGTAGCACTTTATAGAATACCTTTCGGAAGTCCATTTACGACTTCATCTACTGCAGTACCTTCATTAATCCTTGTTGAATAGTGCATGAGAATGCTCAGTCAAGTGAGTTAAAATGATTTCCATTTAATAACTGCTGGCTTTCCTGAATCAGCAATTGTCCAAACACTTCATTTTTCCACGGAATATTGTTTCTAAAACATTTCCTACAATTGAATTTAGACTCATGTTGGGGAAAGCTGGTGAGACAGAGCTATTATTATTGGACCAGTAACCTGGAGATACTGGTTAATCTTCTTTGTCAAATAGGTTCAATCCCAGCAATGCTGGTGGGGAATTTAAATTCAATTAATGCAATCCAGAATTGAAAGGAAGTCTCAATAACAGTGACTATGAAATATTCATTGATTGATGTACAAATCCTTCCCATTCATTAACGTCCTTTGGGCAAGGAAATCTGCTACCCTTACCCAATCTGGCTTCCGTATGATTCCAGACCCATGGCAATATGGTTGACCCTTAACTGCTCTCTGAAATAATGTGGCAAACCTTCTTTTTCTGCGTCATCATTATCTTTAACTCCAGAGATATCTAGCTTTGATTTCTTTACCCTGCCCTTCATGGGAATGTACCTTGACAGTATCAAACTATCTTCCCTTGAAAAGAAGCCAGATGTTCAATTACAGTTTTGCCTGACAAACTTTGATCTCAGTTTACCCCTATGCTCACCCTACATGAATTGACCCCTCTGAAATTAAGTATTTTTACTTCAGAACATTCCTTGTCTTTTTCAATAGCTAATCTAAACACATGATACTGTGTTGCTGTTTCATAACTGTTCCATGTTGCACAGAGGTGTAGTTAAAGCGTCCTAAGTAAATAGTCCCAGTGGATGAAAAGGCTGCTGTTATATCAAAGAGAGACAGCAGATACTGAGTGTAACTTGAGTGTCACCACACCTAAGGCAAGGGACAATATTGAGAAAGCAGAGCATTCATCATAACTTCAGTCAGTATAGGAATTGAGACTGCACTGTTGGCATCACTCTGCATCACAAACTAACTATCTAGCCAATTGATCCCAAGTTAAGTAAGTGGGCATAATACTGGCGAATAGAATATAATATCGGAAAATGTGAGGTTATGCACTTTGGCAACAAGAATAAAGGAGATGAATATTATTTAAATGGAGGAAGACTGCAGAAAGCCCAAATGCAGAGTGATTTAGAATTCTCATCCATGAATCACAAAAAGCTAGCATCCAAATTGGGTGGATAATTGGAACAAAAAACGGAATGTTGGCCTTTTTATCAAAGGGAATGGAGTATAAAAGTAAGGAGGGCTTTGTTAAATTATGCAAGACACTTGTCAGGAAACAGCTGAAGTTATGTGAACAATGTTGAGCCCCTATCTAAGGAAAGATATACTGGCATTGGGAACAGTCCAGAGAAGGTTCACTAGGCTGCTGTCAAGTATGGAGTGTCTGTCTAATGGGGAGAGGTTGATTGGATTTGTCCTGTTCTCATTGGAAAACAGAAGAATGAGAGGCAACTTTTTTGAACATACAAGATTCTTAGGGGACTTGACAGGGTAGATGTGGAAAGCTTGTTCCCCCTTGTGGGTGCTTCTAGGACTAGAGACCGTAATCTCCAAATAACAGGTTACACAATTAAAACAGTGATAAGAAGGAATTTCTCCTTTAAGAGGATGGTGTCTCTATGGAATTCCTTACCAGAGAGGGTTGTTGAGGCCAGACTATTAAGTATGAGACAGACTGACTTATAATCACCAGGGGAATTAAGGATGGTGGGGAAAGTGACAGGAAAGTGGAGTTGGAGATTATCAGGTCCAATTGAATAGCAGAGCAGACTCAGTAGGCTGAATGGCCTACTTCTACTCCTTTGTTTTATGATCTTATGGTCTTAAAAATTGAGAAGGCAAGCAGCATGTCGATCTTTATGGCGAGTGTTATGGACCAGAACAGACCCCATCTAAACATATTAAGAATTTAGTCTAGACCCTAATGTTTTCTTATTCCAAAGGCAAGTGTGAGGCATTGTATTCCAGGTGCAATTTGATTGGTTAAACTACACAACTTTAAGCAAAACACATTATTTTTATACCACAGTTCAGATACAAACAAAATAAAATAATTGGCTTAACTGTAATTCTATTGAAATGCTTAACAGAATTAAGTATATATTAGCTACTACTAATCAACTGTTCCAGTAAAGTAACATCCCATAAACACACTCTTGGCAAAGGCGAATTTAGTAAAGTAGATTTTTTTCATGTGCAAATCTATTAGCAGGAAGAGAACCTCAACTTTTCACTGTAACAGAGAGAGGAATTAGGCCTTCCACATCCAGCTTCAAGATCCCAGCAACTGTTGAAAGCTAAAACTAAAAATCCTAGTTCTGTGGGAGCTTCATCCCACCCATTCAGGCTGCTTCTATTGTTTGAACTTTAAACAACCCCAGGGCCTGAAAAGCTGTTTACTTTATTAGCTTTGAGCAGACCATTCGTGACCTCCTAAACAAAGACCAGGGCAAAATACACCTCTTAAAGACATAGGGATTGGAAAACAATGATGTTTTGCTTTAATTGTGCAAGGTTATAGTGAGATCACAACTGGAATTCTGTGCGCAATATTGGTCTTAATATTTTAAGAATACTTGCCTTGGAGACAGTATGACTTAGGATTAGACTGGATCCTGGGGTTAGAGAGCTGTCTTATGATGAAAACCTGTAATTAACCTTGAGAAGGTGGCTGTGAGATGCCATGCTGAACTATTGCAGTTCATTTCATGTAGGGAGACCCACAATGCTGTTCGGGAGGGATTACCAACATTTTGATGCAGTGAGATTAATTGAACAGTGACAGTGAGAGGCTTGGAAGGGAACCTGCAGGTGGTGGTGTTCCCATATATCCTTGTCCTTCTACATGATAATAGTTGTGGCGTTTGGAAGGTGCTTTCTAATAATGCTGGGTGAATTCATTCACTGCATCTTGTAAACTGTCCAAATTCGCTGCCACAGTGCATTGATGGAAGGAGTGAATATTTGTGAATGCAGTGCCTGTCACACAGTTTAGTTTGTCCTCAATGGAGTCAAGTTTCTTGAGTGTTGTTGAAGTTGCTCTTAACCAGGCAAGTGGGGAGTATTCCATCACACTTCTTATTTATGCCTTGGAGACAGTGGACAGGCTTTAGGAAGTCAGGAGGTATGTTAGCTGCTTCAGAATTCTCAGCTTCTGACCTTCTTTTGTAGCCACAGTGACTATGACTAGTCCAGTTCATTTTCCAGCCAGCGATCGCCCGCAGGATATAGATAGCGACAAATTCAGCAGTGATAATGCTTTTGACTGTCAAAAGGCAATGGTTAGATTCTCGCTTGTTGAAGATGGTCAGTGTCTGGCACTTAGGTGAATGTTAACTACCACTTGTCAACCAGAGCCTGGATGTTCTCAAGGGAATGTTGCACTTGGTATGGACGGCTTCAGTATCTGAGAAGTTGTGAATAGTACTGAATATTGTGCGATCATCAGCAAACATCACAGTTTTTTGCCTTACGTTGAGGGTAAGATCATTGATGAAGCAGTTGATTGAAAAACAAGAGGTTATAATTTAGAAATTAGGGATCACCCATTTAAGACAGATGATGAAAAATGTTTCTTTCAAATGGCTATGAGCCTTTGGGCTGTCCTCCTCAAAAGGTAGTGGATGCAGCATCTTTAAATATGTTTAAGGCAGAGGTAGACTGATTCTTGATTACTACAGGGATGAAATATTGACAGGGGTATGTAGGAAAGTAGATTTCAGGCTAAAACCATTTTAACCATGATCTTATTGACTAGCAGAGCAGGCTCAAAGGGCTGAGGATCCTGTTTCTTCTATTCCTTGTTCACAGAAGATGGTTGGGTCTAAGGCGCTAGCCTAAAGTGCTCCTGCAGAGATTGAGGAGTTGAGAGAACTGAACTCCAACATCTACAGTTATCGTCCTTGAAGCATACAAGTTTTTGATGTGGTAGACATTTAGGAGGTTTTTCTTGATGGCTGCAGAATTTAGAACAAAATGTACATTCACAAGATAAGGGTGAGATGGAGATAAGGAGAAATTTCTTCACTAAGAAGGTTTTAAATCTTTGCAATTCTCCATTGCACAGAGTTGCAGATGCTGCTTGGTTGGAGGTTTTCAAGAACAGATTTTTGGTTTGTTATGGAATCAACGGATATGGGGAGCAGGCAAGAAATTGGAACTAAGGCAAAAGAATAGCCATCATACACCAAATGTTGTCAAAGAGTTGAGAAGCAGCATGATCCCCTCCTGTTTCTATTATTCTCTTTTAAATCACTGGTCTGTCTGATTTATTTCAGTACAATAAATTGTTACAGCAATGAATTGACACGGAAATTTTCATAAGTTGTCCAATTTTCTTTTAGTTCTAATTAAACAGATCTAGTGAATTTATGCACTTTTTAACACAGCTGTCAAAAGGATAAAATACTTAGCTGAGTATCGCATTTGCTTAGGCAGGGTTGGCAAGTTGATAGGGACATAAAATGGGATGTAACTGCATTCCTGGTCCGAACCCACCATCAATTTACAGGGCTCACCAGCGGATCAACTGAGGCCATTAATCTGACAATTGACACCTGCTCCCATTGGACGAGAGCTGGGTGCAGTAGTCAATCAAAGGACAGTAAAACGGATGTTGGCCATGATGCCAGAATCTGCTCTGCATTGTTAGCTAGAATGTCGCTGCGATTCATTTGGATTGCATTCATTTTGGTGTCTATAAATAAAATCTCATCTTTGGAATTGTCCATTTGCTTATCTGTGTGTGATGTTCTCAAAGATGGCACGGATGCAACTGTCACCAGTTTTTCAGCAGATAACCTATCTGGATAGCTCAGAGTAGCAGTAACAAACAAAACCCTGGGTACTCCATTCCATTCCTGTTGCTCAACAATGGCTCATTTTGTGTTAATTGAACTTGGAAGAAATATTTCATTTTTCTTTGCATGCATATTGTTCTCTTCTGTATTATTTTTGTATATTTCTAGCAAATGTGGCCTGATGCTTCTTACAAGTACTTTGGGGTTATGAGCCGTTCTGTTCACTCTGTTCAACTGAGTCCAGCCCTTTGGTCCTGAATAAGATCTAACAATTACTTCTTGAGGGTTTTACTTATTCAAGAAGGTGAGGGCAGGCATGGAATCATTGGAAGATGGCGCTTCAGGACTGCAAGGAAAAAACTTCGAGTAGCAATCCAACAGACTGGATTAACCACCGATATAATGTACTCGATTCTCACCCTGTTGAAAGCCAAGGTTGAAAATCAAAAGGTGTGAACAACCCATTCCATCAAGAGCCATCAAGTCATTTATATAAGTTGTTACCAGTTGAGTTCCCAGCACTGATGGCCGTATGGCACACCCCTTGTCGCTTCTTGACATCCACATAAAAGCCCATTTCTGTCAGCTCTGTGTTTCCTGTTAGCTAGCCAATCTTTTGTCCATGTCACTATGTCACTTCATAAACCAGGAGCTTTTTATTTGCAATAATTGGAAATCTATTAGTATATCCAACAGTTCCCTGTTATTCATACCACGTTACTTTTTTTCATATTCTCTCATAGGATGTGGATGTCACTGACTGAGCCAGCATTGATTACTTGTGCCTTGTTGCTCATGAGAACATAGAACATTACAGCACAGTACAGGCCCTTCGGCCCTCGATGTTGTTCCGACCTGTCATACCAATCTGAAGTCCATCTAACCTACACTATTCCATGTACGTCCATATGCTTGTCCAATGATGACTTAAATGTATTTAAAGTTGGCGAATCTACTACCGTTGCAGGCAAAGCGTTCCATACCCTTACTACTCTCTGAGTAAAGAAACTACCTCTGACATCTGTCCTATATCTTTCACCCCTCAATTTAAAGCTATGCCCCCTTGTGCTCGCCGTCACCATCCTAGGGAAAAGGCTCTCCCTATCCACCCTATCTAACCCTCTGATTATTTTATATGTCTCAATTAAGTCACATCTCAACCTTCTTCTCTCTAATGAAAACAGCGTCAAGTCCCTTAGCCTTTCCTCGTAAGACCTTCCCTCCATACCAGGCAACATCCTAGTAAATCTCCTCTGCACCCTTTCCAAAGCTTCCACGTCCTTCTTATAATGCGGTGACCAGAACTGCACGCAATACTCCAAGTGCAGCCGTACCAGTTTTGTACAGCTGCAGCATAACCTCTTGGTTCCAGAACTCAATCCCTCTATTAATAAAAGCTAAAACACTGTATACCTTCTTAACAACCGTGTCAACCTGGGTGGCAACTTTCAAGGATCTGTGTACATGGATACCGAGATCTCTCTGCTCATCTACACTACCAAGAATCTTACCAATAGCCCAGTACTTTGCATTCTGGTTACTCCTACCAAAGTGCATCACCTCACACTTTTCTGCATTAAACTCCATTTGCCACCTCTCAGCCCAGCTCTGCAGCTTAACTATGTATTTCTGTAACCTACAACATCCTTCGTCACTATCCACAACTCCACCGACCTTCGTGTCATCTGCAAATTTACTAACCCATCCTTCTACACTCTCATCCAGGTCATTTATAAAAATGACAAACAGCAATAAACCCAACACCGACCCTTGCGGTACACCACTGGTAACTGGACTCCAGGATGAACATTTCCCATCAACCACCACCCTCTGTCTTCTTTCAGCAAGCCAATTTCTGATCCAAACTGCTATATCTCCCACAATCCCATTCCTCTGCATTTTGTACAATAGCCTACTGTGGGGAACCTTATCGAACGCCTTGCTGAAATCCATATACACCACATCAACCGGTTTACTCTCATCTACCTGTTTGGTTACCTTCTCAAAGAACTCAAGGTTTGTGAGGCACAACCTACCCTTCACGAAACCATGCTGACTATCCCTAATCAATTTATTCTTTTCTAGATGATTATAAATCCTATCTCTTATAACCTTTTCCAACACTTTACCAACAACTGAGGTAAGGCTCTCTGGTCTATAATTACCAGGGTTGTCTCTACTCCCCTTTTTAAACAGAGAAACCACATTTGCTATCCTCTAGTCATCTGGCACTATTCCTGTAGACAATGACGAGTTAAAGATCAATGCCAAAGGCTCGGCAATCTCCTCCCTGGCTTCCCAGAGGATCCTAGGATAAATCCCATTCGGCCCAGGGGACGTATCTATTTTCACACTCTGTAGGATTTCTAATACCTCTTCCTTGTGAACCTCAATCCCACCTAGTCTACTAGCCTGTATCTCAGCATTCTCCTCGACAACATTGTCGTTTTCTAGAGTGAATACTGTCGAAAAATATTCATTTAGTGCTTCCCCTATCTCCTCTGACTCCACACACAACTTCCCACTACTATCCTTAACTGGCCCTAATCTTACTTTCGTCACTCTTTTATTCCTTAAATACCTAGGGAAAGCCTTAGGGTTTACCCTGATCCTATCCGCCAATAACTTCTCATTGTCTCCCCTGGCTCTTCTAAGCTCTCTCTTTAGGTCTTTCCTGGCTACCTTGTAACCCTCAAGCGCCCTGTCTGAGCCTTCACATCTCATCCTAACATAAGCCTTCTTCTTCCTCTTGACCAGAGATTCCACTTCCTTCGTAACCCACGCCTTCTACAGCTTCCTCCCTGCCTGACAGGTACATACTTATCTAGGATACACAGGAGCTTTTCCTTAAATAAGCTCCACATTTCTAATGTGCCCATCCCCTGCAGTTTCCTTCCCCTTCCTATGCTCCCTAAATCTTGCCTAATCTCATCGTAATTGCCTTTCTCCCAGCTATAACTCTTGCCCAGTGGTATACACCTATCCCTTTCCATCACTAAAGTAAGCATAACAGAATTGTGATCGCTATCACCAAAGTGCTCACCTACTTCCAAATCTAACACCTGGCCAGGCTTATTACCCAGTACCAAATCTAATGTGGCTTCGCCCCTTGTTGGCCTGTCTACATACTGTGTCAGGAAGCCCTCCTGCACACACTGGACAAAAACTGACCCATCTATAGTACTCAAACTATAGTGTTCCCAGTCAATGTTTGGAAAGTTGAAGTTCCCCATGACAACCACCCTGTCACTGTCACTCCTATTGAGAATCATCTTTGCTATCCTTTCCTCTACATATCTGGAGCTATTCGGAGGCCTATGGAAGACTCCCAACAGGGTGACCTCTCCTTTCCTGTTTCTAACCTCAGCCCATACTACCTCAGTTGACGAGTCCCCAAACATCCTCTCTGCAACTGTAATACTGTCCTTGACCAACAATGCCACACCTCCCCCTCTTTTACCATCTTCTCTGTTCTTCCTGAAACATCGAAATCCCGGAACCTGCAACAACCATTCCTGTCCCTGCTCTATCCATGTCTCCGAAATGGCCACAACATCGAAGTCCCAGGTACCAACCCATGCTGCAAGTTCACCCACCTTAGTCCGGATGCTCCTGGCGTTGAAGTAGACACACTTCAAACCAACTTCTTGCTTGCCGGTCCATGGTGGTGATGAGCTGCCTTCTTGAACTGCTGCAGTCCATTTGGAGCAGGTTTATCTTCACCTGACCCACTGGCTGCAGCTTGCAACAGCAATGACTTGCGTTCATAGTTATGTTGCCAAAGGACAATATAAAAGGTCTGGATCTGCTCCATTAAAATTCTGAGACCTGATTGTTTGAAGAGAAAGTGTTCTATGATACGCTGACCTATATTCAAACAAGACATGTTAAGAAGTGGAGGTCTATGTTTTGCTTGTTTCCAGTTTTATCATTTTGAAGCAGATCGAAGCACTTGAAAAATAAGAATTAAAGAATAAAAGCAGAAGTGTTACTCTGAGTATGGCTCATTTTGTCTAATCAAGAGCCCAATGATGACTGAACAAAAATTTTTAAATGTTAATCCAAAAATATGAACATGTTTGATCATAAAAATGGGTAAAATTGAGGCCTAGAGTCAATTATATTGTTTCATTTTCTGATTTAATTAACAAAATCTTATAAAAGAGCTTTAAGGGATTACTCTTATATTGAAGAATGTATTGTAAAAATAAACAAAGCTCATTAAACTCCCTTGTTACAAAGGAATTGAAGTGTAAAGGTGCTGGAAATTTCAGTTCTGGCAGATGCTGTTAGATGAATTCTATTTTATGATCAAAAGTACAGAAGAAATTGTTTAAATGAAAGATGCATTCACAAGGTGCCAATGGCTTTCCCAATCTATGCCAATAATTTGGCAAATTTGTGAACTAGAATTGGCATGTTATCATTCTCACTCAGAAAACAATCAATGCAGTTTCAGGGTGGCACTGTGGCATAGTGGTGACCAATGCTGCCTCACAGCACCAGGGACCTGGGTTTGATTCCAGCTTTGGGCGACTGTCTACATGGAGTTTGCACATTCTCCCTGTGCCTGCATAGGTTTCCTCCCACAGTCCAAAGATGTGCAGGCTAGGTGGATTGGCCATGCTAAACTGCCCACGGTGCTCGGGGATGTGTAAATTGAGTGGGTTACAGGAGGATGCTCTGTGGTTCAGTGTGGACTTGTTGGGCCAAAGGGCCTGTTTACACGCTGTAGGGATTCTATATTTTAAAAAAAGTATTACAAATGCATGATTTACACAAATGTCTCTATCCCAATTTCACAGTACAATAATTTTGTAGTCTTATTTGATCTCTAAATTAAATAATACAATTGATGTTTATTCATTTGGGCTTTCACAGATATTCTTCAGCATTTTCAGTCCAGTATAAAAAGCTAAAATAATGCAGATGCTAGAAATCTGGAAAAAAAGTACTGGAGACACTCTGTAACAACGTTTAGTGAGAGACCAAGGCAGGTTTAGCATTTCAGCTTGACAACATTTAGTCGCTCTCCAGCTAAACTTGCAGGTTGAGTCAGTAGTCAGGAAGGCAAATGCAATGTTGACATTTATTTTGAGAGGACTCGAATGCAAAAGCAGGGATGTACTACTAAGCCTTTATAAGGCCCTGATCAGGCCACGTTCGGAGCATTGTGTGCAGTTTTGGGCCTCATATCCCAGGAAGGATGCACTGGCCCTGGAGTGGGTTCAGAGGAGGTTTACGAGAACGGTCCCAGGAACGGAAAGCTTAACATTAGAGGAACGTTTGAGGACTCTGGGACTATATTCATTGAAGTTTTAAAGGATGAGGAGGGATCTAATTGTAACTGACAGAATACTGGATGGCCCGGAAAGAGTGAATGTTGGGAAGATGCTTTTATTGGTAGGAGAGACTAGAACCCGAGGGCACAGCCTTAGAGTAAAGGGACAACTTTTTAGAATGGAGATAAGGAGAAACTTCTTCAGTCCGAGAGTGGTGAATCTGTGGAATTCATTACCACAGATGGCTGTGGAGGCCAGGTCACTGAGTAAATTTAAGACGGCGATAGATAGGTTCTGGATTATCAAAGGGAATCAAGGGTTACAAGGAGAAAGCGGGAGCATGGGCCTAGGGAACTTATTAGTCATGACTGAATGGCAGAGCAGACTCAATGGGCCGAATGGCCTAATTTCTGCTCCTACGTCTTATGGTCTTATAGTCATATAGGATGAGTGCAATAGTAATGAATGCATTATGGACTTGAATTGAATTAGCTCTATTATCACATGTACTCACATGCGTACGGTGATGTTTACAAGTGGCCACTTTTACAGCACCATCATAGGTACTCTTAAGTACAAGTTTTTACGGGAAAAAAAGAAAAATAAAAATGAAGTCTATCAATAAACTAGAAAAATAAAGAAATGAGAGTTAAGAATAACAGTCCTTCCAACCCAGACTGTGTCAGCCTTCACCTCAATGCCAGGAGTGTCAGGATTCGAATCTAAGCTGAGGCCGGGAGTCTATACTGAGGCCAGGAGCCCACGATGAGTCCAGGAGTTTACCAATAGATTTCCAATGGGTACACGACTGAAGAGGTATTCCAAAAAATTTCACGGTGCAACACTTGCCTCTGAGTCAGAAATGTCAAGTCCTGCTCCAGAAACCTGACCACAAATCCAGGTTGGTATTCAGGCAGGCTTCTGATGGAGTGGAGATGTCATCTTTCAGCTGAGTTGTTGAATCAGGCCCTGTTTGCTCACACATTTAGACATAAACAGAGATTGGAGGAAGTGCAGATGTTGGACAATCTGAGATAACAAGGTGTAGAGCTGGATGAATGCGGCAGGCCAAGCAGCATCAGAGGAGCAGGAAAACTGACGTTTCGGGCTAGACATAAATAGATCTTTTGACTCTATACAAAGAAGAGCAGGGGAGTTCTCCCCAGTGCCGTGGTCATGAAAGGCGTTGTATAAATAAAGATTATTTCTTTTACTGTTAAAAATTCAACAAACCATTGTTTGGAATTCATTGATGGCCTACAGTATTTCTAAAATTCCTAGTTATTACTGTTTGTGCTAAAGGTACTAACTTCATTCTGTCACCTGTTCATTGATGATTGAGTTTCCTAAGTTCACTCAAATCCAGAGGCAAATTTCAAAATCAGTGGGTCATTAATTCCTACCCACAGGATGATGCACAAATGCCCTTAAGCAGCAAGCGATTAACTTTATTAAATTAATACTGTACATATTTTGCTGTTCTGTCTTTTGACAGAAAGCCAAAAGATTCAGTACCCTGCAACCAAAAAAAAGATATGCTGCAGAATATGCATTTGCACTGTAAACCAGAGTGAATATATAATGTAGTTGACAGAAAGAAATTTACTAGCTTTCAACAAAGAATCTAACATGTGTAGAGATGTTTCTGTTTTTTGAAAAAGTCACATTTGTATAATGGAATAAGTCACTTGCACAGCCCAGCATGGGATTTGAGGATTACTTCTGAAGAATTGTGTTACCGCTTTACAACCCACTGCTTTGGTCTTATCGAAATGTTACCATACATTCTTTTTAACAGACTGTCAGGAAGTAGGCTTTACACAAAGCCACTTTTTTTTAATTCATACTTGGCATACACTTAAAAGAAATCTGAACTTGTTAATATTACAGCAATTAATATATAAATAATTTGACTCTGACACTGCTCCACTTTCCATGCATTCTGATATAAACCAATCATTTCTGATATCTTACTTGCAGCCGAGCTTTGATATTCATCATTTTCTTTGGCTGGGGATGTGTACAAATAAAGTTTCTTTTGATTTTCTTCCACATATTTTGGGAAGATAGTTTTGAACAATGTCCAACTGAAGAAGAGAGTGTACAGCAGAAGAAAAGGAGTGTCACTTCTTCCTTGTTAAAGGAAATAACATGACAGTAATTTTTCAAAATGAATGAAACAAATCATACAACTGATTGGGATTAACAGAATATGTGCTCAGTTGTCCTATGCGTAGACAGCTGGTCTATCCTCTGTGAATATTGTATGATGATAGGATTGAATATACTTCTGGGGCCATCTGGCTCAGTGGTTAGTACTGCTGTCTTACAGTATCAGGGGCCTGGTTTCAATTCCTCCCTCAGGTAATTGTCTGTGTAGAGTTTGCACATTCTCCCTGTGCCTGCGTGGGTTTGCTCTGGTGGATTGGCCGCGTTAAAGTTTGAAGTTTGGTGGATTAACCATGGAAAATAGCTAACATTTCAAGTCTAGATGACTCTTCATCCAAGCTGAAGTATGGAAGAGGTGGCATTTATGTTGTAGTGGGAGTAGGGTGCTGGTGGAGAAAGCATGTTGATAGTTTAACACCTTTTCTCCACCAGCACCCTATACCCACTACCCCCACCCCCATATTATTGCTATAACCCTGTCACTTTCACACTTCCCTTCAGCTCGGATAAGTCATCTAGATTCAAAATGTTAACTTACTCACTCACTATGGTTGCTGTCTGACCCAGTGTCATCTCCAGCATTTGTTGTTTTCAGTACAGATTCCAGCATCTGCAGTAATTTTCTCCTAGCCATGGGAAATGCAGGGTTACAGGGAGAGGGTAGGGGGATGAATTTGGATGGAATGCTCTTCACAGGATTGATGTGGATTAGATGGGCAGAATGGCCTGTTTCCACATGTAAAGATCCGATGAATCATTATCTGATCTTACCCTTTCTAAGGTGAGATATTCCAATGCTGCCAAAGACCATAAGCCAACAGGAGTCAGAGTGGAGATAGTAGGAACTGCAGATGCTGGAGAATCTGAGATAACAAGGTGTAGAGCTGAATGAACACAGCAGGCCAAGCAGCATCAGAGGAGCAGGAAAGCTGACGTTTCGGGCCCAGAATAAAGGTCTAGGCCCAAAACATCAGCTTTCCTGCTCCTCTGATGCTGCTTGGCCTGTTGTGTTCATCCAGCTCTACGCCTTGTTATCTAGTAGACAGGGTGGGATGGAGATGGTGAATGAGCTGCTGAATACTGTAATTATCAGTGACCATCCCCAACTCTGACCTGAGGTGAAACCAGCTAGGTAGAGTACAATTCTCTGAGGAACTCCTGCAACAATGTATTTTAAGATTATTGATCTCCAGCGACCACAACAATCTTCCTATTCACGTGATGTGAATCCAGCTAGCGAGAATTTTCCCCTTGCTTTTCATTGACATCAATTTTGCTAGGACTCCTTTAAGCTACCTTCGTTCAAATGCTGCTCTCATTTCGAACGCATTCACCCTAAGCCCTTTTCTGGAATTCGGGTCTTTTTATCAAAATTGAACCTAGTCTGTTTTGAAACCTAGAATCAAAGTTGTTGGTGGTACCCAAATTAATCATCAATAAAGAGGCTGTTGCTGTACAGGCACAGATTGATAGTACCATTAACTACACTTTCCATTGCTTTGCTGGTGATTGGGGGTAAGTGAACATGCCAGAAATTGGCCAGATTTGAGTGCTTTCTACTTTCTGTGGGCAGGACTTAGCTGAGCAATTTTTCCAGTTTATTGTGTGGTGATGGACATAAAGCATCGATGGGTGAGGAATGGGGGTTGGGTAGTGTCACAAACAACGTGGGAATTGAGGATTTCTTTTCCCTCTTAAGCCTGATACAGTCAGGTATTATTTGATTTACTCCCTTCTCTTTTTTTATTCCTTTCCCTTATTGTGGTAAGCCCAAAAATGCTCCCCAAATCCTGGTTTTTCAGATGCTAAATTTTCAAATAAACTCACAGCAAAAACCTTTAAGAAGAAATCAAAGATACATTTTATCAACAAAATATTTAAAATGCCAAGGAATATCTTTCATACTCCATTCACATACATAAGGTAGAAAGGGAAGGAAAGAAGTTACAACTTACGAATTTCTTTAAAAATCAAAAATATTAGTATTTATTACATGACATACAGTCACAGTCCAGTTGGAGACTGTTGGTCAGCTGGTGTTGTAGCAGCTCCTTTCCCACAAGCTGGGGTGCAGATGATTGAAGATAGGCCGGATGGCCTACTCCTGCTCGTATTTCTTATGAAGCTGCAGTAATATTCTTGTACTCAGAGAATTGGTCCAGTTTGGCAAAGTCTGAGGTGCTTTCAGGAGATGAGACTGTTGAGAGGGAGAGAAAGACGGAGAACAAGACTTCTAGCTGCTAAGACCTGGAGCTGCTTTTCTCATGATGTCTGTGTGGAGCTTGCACATTCTCCCCATATCTGCGTGGGTTTGTGTCGGGTGCTCCTGCCTCCTTCAACAGTTCAAAGATGTGCAGCTTAGGCGGATTGGCCATGCTAAATCAAGGTTACGAGGATGTGGCGAGATTACAGGAATATGAGCCTGAGTCTGGGTAGGATGTTGTTTGGAGGGTTGGCGCAGGCTCGTAGTGATTCTGTGATACATGCTCTGGAACAGCTTAGCCAGGGGCACGGCAAGTTCTGGATCACAAGTCTTTAGTACAGCTCCCAGCTTGATGTCACCATCTAAAGCCCTGCTGCCTGTATGTTAGTGTACCTGTGTTGTAGCATCAGTAAGTTGGCACCTCATTTTAACATGTAGCTGGTTTTGCTCCTCATGAAACCAGATGGCAGTGCCAAAGTGATGAACATAGATTGAGGTTGAATACATTCTGCTGCTACTGATGCCTCACAGTGCTCTTGAGCATCAGATCTGTTCTTAATCTACCCCATTTTTCACGGAAATGGTGTCGTACTTCAAAAGTGCTGAGCAATATCCTCTTTTAAGCAATGAGCAATAAATGCAGGCCCAGCCAATAATGCTGACATCCCATTAAAAGAATCAATAGGAAAATCATCGGTGATGGCAAGGTTAAATAGGCCTTTCTCTCTTATTGATTCTCACACTGCCTGCTGCAGGCTCAGTCTAACAGATGTATCCTCTAGAACTCAATAGGCTTTCTGTGTTTGATGTGATACCTTCATGGGATTCATAACCAGTGATGATCACTCCCAGAGCCAGTCCCTCTCTACTGGAGCACGACATAGCCAGGGTTGGCTATGGAGGAATCTGGTACGTTGGCTATAAAATTCAGTGAGTATCGCTTTGTCAAGCTGTTGTTAGACTCGTATATGAGATACCTTTCGATATTTTAATACCAATTTCCAGGTGCCAGTGAGAAGACTTTGCAGGGTCACTCACTCCCAGTGGTCTGTCTAGTTTTATTTTTTACAGTCATTTGCCACAGTTTGATACAACTCCATGGCTTGCTGGACCATGTGCATGGAATAAGGTGGAAGCTAGATCAGGATCTCTGGGTTCATATTTCACCGTGATAGCTGGCTGGGTTTATTTCAATTTTTAAATCTGAAATTGAAAGCTAGTCTTGATAACAGTGTCCGTGAAATTATTGAAACTAGTTTACTGTCTATTAATGGCAATGTAAGTGCCCATTGGTGGCCACTTTATGCCGTCCCTTTACCCTCCACTTGACCTCCCAAATCCAGTGCGCCATCCTGTCATCAGGGTTTGTCCAGCCTGGCTTTGGCGAGATCCTGGACTGATTGCGAAGCCCTGGCTCCTCCTTGCTGGTATTGTCTGATTGATAGCAACTGCCTGAGGCTGGATGTCCTCCCTGGATAGAGGAACATGTTCTACCGCCAGCCGCTCATTGTTGCCCACACTGGGTGAGTGGGGCACCAGTGAGGGGTACCCCATTTAATCCAACTCCAGGCATGGCTTCCAGAATGGCCTGTATAATAGAAGTAAAGCTTCTGAATACTAATACTTCAACACCATTGTAACAAAAGCTAACATGTAATTTGTCTTCTTAATTTCTTGTTATACCTGCACGCAACTTTTGAATAATTCATGTACAAAGATATCCAGGTCCCCCTAAATGCAAACAATTCCATGGCTGTCACAATTAAGAAAATATCCTGGTCTTTAAAAGAAAAAAAATCCCGCTAATAAGTTAATTTCAAACTTTTTACAATGTTTTGTATGTTCTTGCCGAACGCTTTACAATCTGTATCCCTCTGTAGCTTCTTTGGCTTTACAACCACTTAACTTCCCACCTAAACTTGTATATCAGCAAATCTGTGGAGGTCACTCTCATTCCCCTCATCTGTGTCATTAATATGGATTGTTAGTAGCTGAGGTCGAAGTACTGATCTTTGTGGTTCTTTGCTGGTTACAGCCTGTCAACCTAAAAGCTTCCTATTTATTTTTACAAGATAATAAAATGTGAGGCTGGATGAACACAGCAGGCCAAGCAGCATCTCAGGAGCACAAAAGCTGACGTTTCGGGCCTAGACCCTTCATCAGAGAGGGGGATGGGGAGAGGGAACTGGAATAAATAGGGAGAGAGGGGGAGGCGGACCGAAGATGGAGAGTAAAGAAGATAGGTGGAGAGAGTGTAGGTGGGGAGGTAGGGAGGGGATAGGTCAGTCCAGGGAAGACGGACAGGTCAAGGAGGTGGGATGAGGTTAGTAGGTAGCTGGGGGTGCGGCTTGGGGTGGGAGGAAGGGATGGGTGAGAGGAAGAACCGGTTAGGGAGGCAGAGACAGGTTGGACTGGTTTTGGGATGCAGTGGGTGGGGGGGAAGAGCTGGGCTGGTTGTGTGGTGCAGTGGGGGGAGGAGGGGACGAACTGGGCTGGTTTAGGGATGCAGTAGGAGAAGGGGAGATTTTGAAACTGGTGAAGTCCACATTGATACCATATGGCTGCAGGGTTCCCAGGCGGAATATGAGTTGCTGTTCCTGCAACCTTCGGGTGGCATCATTGTGGCAGTGCAGGAGGCCCATGATGGACATGTCATCTAGAGAATGGGAGGGGGAGTGGAAATGGTTTGCGACTGGGAGGTGCAGTTGTTTGTTGCGGACTGAGCGGAGGTGTTCTGCAAAGCGGTCCCCAAGCCTCCGCTTGGTTTCCCCAATGTAGAGGAAGCCGCACCGGGTACAGTGGATGCAGTATACCACATGGGGTCGGATTGTAAATGGCGGAAGTGCCCCACCACCCAAGACATTTTTCCATCCCCTCCCCTGTCAGCTTTCCGGAGAGACCACTCTCTCCGTGACTCCCTTGTTCGCTCCACACTGCCCTCCAACCCCACCACACCCGGCACCTTCCCCTGCAACCGCAGGAAATGCTACACTTGTCCCCACACCTCCTCCCTCACCCCCATCCCAGGCCCCAAGATGACATTCCACATTAAGCAGAGGTTCACCTGCACATCTGCCAATGTGGTATACTGCATCCACTGTACCCGGTGCGGCTTCCTCTACATTGGGGAAACCAAGCGGAGGCTTGGGGACCGCTTTGCAGAACACCTCCGCTCAGTCCGCAACAAACAACTGCACCTCCCAGTCGCAAACCATTTCCACTCCCCCTCCCATTCTCTAGATGACATGTCCATCATGGGCCTCCTGCACTGCCACAATGATGCCACCCGAAGGTTGCAGGAACAGCAACTCATATTCCGCCTGGGAACCCTGCAGCCATATGGTATCAATGTGGACTTCACCAGTTTCAAAATCTCCCCTTCTCCTACTGCATCCCTAAACCAGCCCAGTTCGTCCCCTCCTCCCCCCACTGCACCACACAACCAGCCCAGCTCTTCCCCCCCACCCACTGCATCCCAAAACCAGTCCAACCTGTCTCTGCCTCCCTAACCGGTTCTTCCTCTCACCCATCCCTTCCTCCCACCCCAAGCCGCACCCCCAGCTACCTACTAACCTCATCCCACCTCCTTGACCTGTCCGTCTTCCCTGGACTGACCTATCCCCTCCCTACCTCCCCACCTACACTCTCTCCACCTATCTTCTTTACTCTCCATCTTCGGTCCGCCTCCCCCTCTCTCCCTATTTATTCCAGTTCCCTCTCCCCATCCCCCTCTCTGATGAAGGGTCTAGGCCCGAAACGTCAGCTTTTGTGCTCCTGAGATGCTGCTTGGCCTGCTGTGTTCATCCAGCCTCACATTTTATTATCTTGGAATTCTCCAGCATCTGCAGTTCCCATTATCTCTGATTCTATTTATTTTTACACTTTGTTTTCTTAATTGCCCTGGCTACAACTCGGGCTAGTTATTAAGCTGGCAAACTTCTTGTCTGCATAACTTAGTGTTGCATTTGACAGTGCCTTAACTGACAGATATCCAAGCAAGTACTCAAAAATAATTTTCAGCTAGCATTAAAATATTCAATGTTAGATTATTTTCCAAGGATAACTTTGACCAGACGAGATGCATCAGTTTCAGTGGCTGATTTTGGAAGTCTGCAGTTAGAACATAGCCTCTGTGTGTGAAAGAGATGTCTTTCATCTTAATATTTGATCGTGTTGTTGTGCATGTGCAAGATTCCTCAGTATGTTTGTTTGGGTCATGCCATGTATAGCCTTTTGGTCCTTGTATGGAAGACTGGAAGTGTAATATCTCATTAAACAATGTATGTCTGATTCTGTTTGCATATAACTGTGAGGTAAAGCACCAACAAGCCTATCTTTAAATCAATAATGAAGTTTCGCTTTAAAACTCACTAAGTGACTCAATAAAACCTTTTGAATTCTGACTTCAAAGGGCTTCTTTCTCGAAATAGTTAACCAATTCAGCATTTTAAAATAACTAAAATATGAATAATGGACAAAATCACAGAATGCTGGAAAAGCCCAGCAGGTCTACCAACGTCTGCAGAGAGAAAGCAGAGCTATGTTTCTTCAGAAGAGTCATACCAGACTCAAAATATTGACTGTTTCTGTCTCTCTATGGATATGTTTGTTTCAGATTTCAAGCATTCACAGTATTTTACCTTGTAAGATGAATAATGTTTCATTACAAACTAGAGAAGAAAAGAAAGCAGCCAACGTTAAATAGAGTGAGACTATATCATAAACAGTTCATCACTAGTTTTTAAAGTTGTTTCAATGGAATTTCATGATAATGTTTCCATTAAAATTATTTTATCATCTGAACACCTCTAAAATTGATTCAACCCTGAAGAAAACACCTCAGCCCTGCAGTAAGATTTTACATTCTTATACCTGTAGCACATGTTAATGATGTCCAGTTCTGTGTTGATGAAGAGTCATTGGAAACAACACATTAACTCTGCTTTCTGTCTACAGATGCTGTCAGACCTGCTGTGTTTTGGCAACAATCTCTGCTTTTGTTGATTGATATCCAAACAGTCTCTGATAGGGTCATTTTGAACTCAAGGGTGAAGTTCACAGTATTTGCACTGATTCAACAAAAATCTGGTCCCTGCATGTGAACGCTACTTCTAGCAAGTGGTGATGAGCTGCCTTCTTGAACCGCGGCAGTCCATCTACCATTAGGGAGGGAATTCCAGGATTTTGACCCAGTGACAGTGAAGTGGGGATTAATACAAAATCCGATGGTGGCCATTGATGGAACATGTTGTAAATTCCTTTGTGGGAGAAGACAATTGCTATGAAACAAGAAATATTGTGACAGGGAAATGGATTAGAGAAACAACCTTGGTACAGTAACTGGAACAAAGAGCAGAGGAGCAGCAACAAGTTGATTAAACAATCAAAAGACCAATGTGTGACATATTGGTAATAGGATCAGAAACAGAGTGGACAAGAGAAATGATATGGCCCTGAGTGAGCCCATATGATAAGAAATGGAGCTTGATTCTCGATGCCAATAAAATGGGATGATGGAGTTTGCAGCCGAGTAGGCATCCTCAACGATGGAGAATTGACCTTGAGTTACAGTTAGTACTAAATGGCTCAAATGATTCAATGCTGCCGGATGTTTAGTTTGGCAACCAAAAAGTCAGGGATAAAAGGTTTGATTAGTTGGCTGGCATACAGCACTGTGGTTTGGAAAGTGGTAGGAATTTAAGGCCTTAAGCAGTTAGGATTTTGGCCTGGCAAGAAAAGTCTGGGGCCTGGCTTCTAGCAATAAGCACAGATCCTGGATAATGCTAGTTATTTGAGATTACGAGGTATAGAGCTGGATAAACACAGCAGGCCAAGCAGGATCAGAGGAGCAGGAAAGCTGACGTTTCAGGTCTGGACCCTTCTTCAGCAAATTCAGAAAATCAGAAGGGTCCAGACCCGGAACATCAGCTTTCCTGTTCCTCTGATGCTGCTTGGCCTGCTGTGTTCATCCAGCTCTACACCTTATGATCTCAGATTCTCCAGGATCGGCAGTTCCTGCTATCTGTGACGCTAGTTATTTGTTCGTCGATGATGAAACATGTGGAAGCCTAATAATGGAATGGATGAAATAAGGGAATTGTTACGTTATTCTCAGTGTTCTACTGCATTAATGCCATTGCTTATTGGACTGAGAAATGGAAGTGACATTTCTGAGCGCACAAATTAATTCAAGCACCATAATTTGCAAATAGACATTAAGCCTCAAGCAGAGTCCTTGAAGGCACAAAAATAATCTTTTCCTCAGAAACAAATGAATCCCTCCACTGTTCAGATTTTGGAACAGCACAATGAATGAATGCAGAAGCATTTCATTTATGCTCCACTCCTGGACATTCACATGACTGACTTAGTTTAAAAAAATAACACTACCATAGCTATTAATAATGTAGCTGTAGGAGACCTCAAGCCGTATTGTCATTCAAATTATCTGTGTATTGTGAAATAACGGAGTGATTAAGTGTTGATTAAAGCAGTAAGGGAGATTATTAGCACTGAAAGGGACATTGGAATCCACTAAAAGGTTGCCATTGTCTCCTGACTGAGGCCTGTCTGCAGTAATCATTACACAGGCCTCTTGTTTTTATCGTAGTAATTTCTCTTTATTCACACTCCTTTTTTCCTCTAACAGTGGGTATTTCTTGTTAATCCTTGCAGGAATGTGGGTTTGGATATGGGGATGATGGACAGTGCGTGACCTGCAGGCCAAGCAGGTTCAAGGAAGACTGGGGATTTCAAAAGTGCAAGCCATGCCTGGACTGTGCTCTCGTAAACCGCATCCAAAAGGCCAACTGCACTGCCACTGGTAATGCTGTGTGTGGAGACTGCTTGTCAGGGTAGGTTCAAGGAGCATCAGAGTTGTTCTGCACACTTAGTAAGAATCTGGGATGACCCAATTTCAATCTCTCTCAACTCAGAAGTGTTGTCAAATTCCTACTTATCATTCACCATAGGACATCTGGTTACACAATGAAATCCACTCGTTGCCTATGCACTTTTGTAAAATAATAAACCTGAATCATTTCAAAATCTTCCCTGATGTCATTTACTCCACTTTCTATTGCAACTTTGTTTTTCATAGTAGAAAATTTAACAAAACTGTGTATGCAGATTATGCATTGCCTGATCTAGAACAAATTAGCAAGAAATCCAATGTAAAATCTATTGTCTTTCTCTCTGAATGGCAACTCTTGTCTTTCTAGGTTACGTTCCTCACATAGATATGTGTCACTCAGCATCTCTCTCTCTCTCTCTCTCTCTCCCTCTATTCAAAACTCGTTCAAGATTTCACCACAGAAACACAACAGAGATCAGGAGCTGAGTGGTGTGTGCCTACATTTTAGGGTGAGGATTTGAGGGGAAGGTAAGGGACATGGAAAGGGAGTGCTCAGATGAAGATCCTTGCATTCCCTTATTTTATCTTAAGAAACTCTTTCCCCCCGCCACCATACTTTCCTTCCTTCCTCCAGACCCCCTTCTATCTCTTTGCACGCCCCAGAAATACTTCAGACTCTGCCACTAATGTTTTATTTGTTTTCATGTGTTATCTCTTGATCCTTTAGCCAACACGGACAACTGTGACAATTAAAGAGGATTTTTTTACAAGCCATTAGCATGTCTCACAGCTTTATTGCCTGCCATTCTGTTTATTGCTCACTTTGAGATGAATAGCCCAACATTTAATTGCTACATTACTTTAACTATTTCTCAGTTCGCTAACTAATCTTTTAAAAGAAGTAATGGAAGGTCAGTTTGTATGATGTTATATCTATCATTTCATTTAAATGGTTGAATTGAATACTTTTACAATTTACTTTTGTGAGGAATTAACTCAGGAAGTGAGAACTGTAAACAAGGGTGGATACGAAGAATTCTCCACAGTTGTTTAAATAGCCCAGCAGCATTTCTAGCCCTATTGTATTTTCCATTTTAGCAGAACAAAAACCTCTTCCAGAGTATGATTCTGGTGTTTGGGATCGTTAAGAATCTCTGCTGAAGGGCCCAGCACCAAAGATGAGGAGAGAGATGGTGGGAACTGCAGATGCTGGAGAATCCAAGAGAACAAAATGTGAGGCTGGATGAACACAGCAGGCCAAGCAGCATCTCAGGAGCACAAAAGCTGACGTTTCGGGCCTAGACCCTTCATCAGAGAGGGGGATGGGGAGAGGGAACGGGAATAAATAGGGAGAGAGGGGGAGGTGGACTGAAGATGGATAGAGGAGAATATAGGTGGAGAGGAGAGTATAGGTGGGGAGGTGGGGAGGGGATAGGTCAGTCCACGGAGGATGGACAGGTCAAGGAGGCGGAATGAGGTTGGTAGGTGGGAAATGGAGGTGTGGCTTGAGGTGGGAGGAGGGAATAGGTGAGAGGGAGAACGGGTTAGGGAGGCGGGGACGAGCTGGGCTGGTTTTGTGATGCAGTGGGAGGAGGGGACGAGCTGGGCTGGTTTTGGGATGCAGTGGGGGAGGGGGAGATTTTGAAGCTAGTGAAGTCCACATTGATACCATTGGGCTGCAGGGTTCCCAAGCGGAATATGAGTTAGTGTTCCTGCAACCTTCGGGTGGCATCATTGTGGCACTGCAGGAGGCCCATGATGGACATGTCGTCTGAGGAATGGGAGGGGGAGTTAAAATGGTTCACGACTGGGAGGTGCAGTTGTTTATTGTGAACCAAACGGAGATATTCTGCAAAGCGGTCCCCAAGCCTCTGCTTGGTTTTCCCAATGTAGTGGAAGCCACACCGGGTACAGTGGATGCAGAATACTTTGCAGAACACCTCCGCTCGGTTCCTGAGATGCTGCTTGGCCTGCTGTGTTCATCCAGCTTCACACTTTGTTACCAAAGATGAGGAGTTTGTGGAAACACGTCATGGTTAACTGGTGCCTGGTTTGCATTTCAAAATCCTGAAGGTTTCTGGCTGCGAGGGAAGACTGAGGAAAGAAGACAGGTCCACAGTTCTGACACAAGTGTTTAAGAAATTTAAGACTTCTTGTGGAGAAAATAAATATTTGGTTTGAAGGAGGAACTGTGCTTCTTAGGATCAGGATTCAGGACTGTACAACAGGGAATAAAAAACAAATTATTTTAATATTTTTCTCCTAACTCCTCCAAAATCAAAATAACTAAATTATTTTACAGCAAGAGCAGAATAATTTGCAGTTTTGCTGTGGTGAGTTTTGTAATCTGGTAGCATATGTATTCCAGACAAATAAGATGTATCAGTCTGAAGCTTTTGTAGTGTATTTGCTGCCCGTGAAATTGTTGATGGACCTAAATTGATGCAAAACTTTGTTTTTATCTATTTTATAAGTAATAATCAAATGGCTCCCAACCGGTAAACCATTTTTTGGTGTGCTTTCTCATGTGATTCAGCCAGCTGTACCTTAGCTGTCCCATCTGATGCTTAGAACACCTTCAGAACAATTGCTCTGCTGTTTAAAATGTGAACCTATTTTCAATGATTACTGGATAGCTGACTGACAGAGTTTTTAAGGTTAATGTGAAAAGCCATGACTTATGATGCAAGATGCCATGAGGCTTGAAAAGGTTAGGAAACAAACTTAGTTGAAACAAACAAATAAGGATTAGATATCACAAACTGCTTCTTAAAACCTAGCAGATTGTAGAAGGAAAGGAAAAACAAGAGGAGAAAGGAAGTGCATAGGGCGAGAGATGATGGAACACATCTGAATTTCAGCATAGTGACTGGCAGGGAAAAAGAAGAATGTTGAAGGTGGTATATTTGAGACATGTGATAGAGATTTGAAGACCTCTAGTCCATAATATTTCCATAAAAATATAGACAGAAGCGGTGTCAACAGAGCAAAGGAAGTTGAAGGCCAGAGGTGAAGAAGGATCGTTGGTCATATAGGTAGCTTTTTCAGTCTTTTGTAATTATCAGGATAACAGATGGAGGTGTTGGGAGACACTTTGCTGACTATATACCCATCAAGTCATAGAATGAGCATTTTCAGGTCATGTATGACATGGATAATTCTCTCTTTATTTCAATAGTATATCTTGCCTTTAACCTCAGTCCAAGATTTCCAATTTGTTCAAAATCCACTGGTCACTTTAATATCAAAAAGAATCAGGTTAGGGCAGCTTCATGGGATTGGGCCCATACTTACCAGAGGTCATCCAAAGTTGTGACATTGATTTGAACCCTTAAAGATAAGAATTGATACTAACTTAGGTTTCTTTTCAGAAGTTCAGTTTTGTAACATGATGGATCTTTTCATGCAGTTAACTGAAATTTAAAAGCATCTTTGGCTTCCTGTGAAATTGATCCTGTAGCAATTCCTCAGCTTACATTTAATACTATACACAACATTTGGTGCTGAGTATCTGGCTTCAGCATTATGTTCTACTCGAGATGTTTACGGAGATGGTAGTACTGAAATAATCAGGATTTTATTTTGAAAAGTGTTGCCTGCAGCTTCAACATATATTAATTTAATATATCATTACAGCCCTTCAATTGCTTTGGTTCGACACTAGTCACAACCTGTGAATAAATTACTCTCTTTACTTAAGCACCAAATCCTTTATGATTCCCCATCTAATTATATTGCGCAATCCTGTTAGTCCCTTTTTCCTCCAATTTCTCCTTCTCTGGAAGCATTAAATCCCCATTCCTTTGCCGTTCATATCTGAGGCTTCCAGTAAGTCTTGATAAACAGTTTTACTATAAATTACATAACAGTCAAAACCAGATACAGCTCCAGGTTAACTGTGTACTATTTTTCCTTTATTCATTTTAAATGTTAACTATTGAAAGGCAGAAGAATTTTACCTTGTGAAATGCAGTGTTTCCTTCCTGTTAACATCCTTTCCCCTTTCAAGATCTTCTGTTTTACAGCTGGTATGACTGTAAAGAGTGAGCCAGCTGCAGTGTTTGGGTGGTGGGATTGCAGTGGCTCCCAGGTGTTTGGCTTTACATTTCAAGATGTGAGAGGCAAATGTCGAGTTACTGCTGGATCCCATAAAATTGTCTTACATAAAACTGACAATGATCTTCTCTCCTTCCAGATTTTACAGAAAGACCAAATTAGGTGGTTTTCAAGAAATGGAGTGCATTCCATGTGGTGACCCTCCTCCTCCTTATGAGCCTCACTGTAAGTGAACAAGCTTGATTTAAATACCTTTCAAACCTACCATTCATATTCTGAATTCATTTCGAGCTAGAACTGGACCAATAGCTTTTGAACGTACATCAGAATCATAAACAGATTATACAAAATATGTCTGGCAATCATTATCACTTTCAATCACACCTTTCATTGTTTTTACTACATTACAATGGTGACTACACTTCAAGAAAACACAACAGGGCCAATGAAATGCCACCTTTTGCTATTAGAGTAATTCTGAACATTAAAGTGAGGATGTTAGGCTCCAGTTTCAAAGGTATCAGTGAAACCATATCTCAAATACCATGTGTCATTCTGATCACTGTAATTAAGTAAGGATATAACTGCATTGAAGACAGTTCAGAGAAGGATTATGAGATTGATATTGTAATAAACAGGTCATCATATAAGGGTATGTTGGACAGATTGTATTTGTTTCTCTGGAGCTAGAAGAGTGAGGGATGACTTGAATGATGTGTATAAAATCCTGAATATTCTTGATGAGATGGACATGGAAGGGATTTTTCCACTTGAGATGAGCCAAAACCAGGGAGTATTGTTTAAAAACTAGCGTTGCCATCTGAGGAGAGAGATGAGCAGAAATTTGTTGTAAGGGGTTGTGCATTTTTTAATGCTATGCCTCAGAAAGTTCTAGAAGCAGGATCATTGAATATTTTAAAGGCATAGGTGGGTAGATTCTTGTTAGGCAAAGGAATCAACATTGCCTGGGTAGTTGGGAATGGATAATTAAAAAAAAAATCAAATCAGCCATGATCTTCTTGAATGACAGAGCAAGCTCAAGGGCTTAAATGATCTACCTCTACACCTGATTTGTATATATGCTTTTTTTTCTCAATGTTTATATGTTTGTACATTGACTCCTTAAGCCTCCTGCACCATTCAGCAAGATCATGGCTGATCTAAGTGGAGCCTTAAATCCACTTCTCAGTCTGCACCCTTTGTTGACTGAAAATCACATATAGATGTCCAGTCATCATGAAAAGCATATGATTTTCTTTGTTTTATTAACTTTGTCCAACTTTTTTTAATATAGAGTAAATATAACAATCATAGGTATACAGAGTGCAAAAATAGGGCAGATTTTAAGTTACTTACTGCCAACACTAGCAAGTATATGATGAGTTCATAGGGGTTCTTGTGGCACATTGGTACTGTTTCTGCCTCTGGTCCAGAAGGTCTGGGGTCAAGTTTCACCTGCCTCAGAGGTGCACAATTACAAATAATCATAGAAAGTTCAGATACTGAGTGAACATTACGGAGCCTTTCCAAGCACATATCTGCCAATGTTTTGTGCATGGCTACATAATGAAAAAATATTCAGCAGGAAGTACCTGGCAGATTGTCAAGCTGAATTGTTTATATCCAGGCATATGCAGAAAATAAAACATAGGACTATGATCTGGTCAAAAGTGAATCTTAAAAAATACATATCTAATGGCCTTGCTGAATTTCTATATCAACTCTTTCAAACAGATCATTGCCACACATAAAAATGGTTCACAAAAATATACAACTCATACAATTCTTGGTATCTTTGAATAAATCATTTAGTTAACTCTTTAATGATGTTGAATCACACTGAGTGATATCAACTGATAAATATTTTTTCCTTCATTGAATGATTATTCTGGGCAGGAGAGACCATGGCTTTATTTGTGAAGTCTGGAATGTGTCTTTTCCTCTTCTTTTCTGACTGCACAAAACAAACAGAAAGTACTTATTGTTTGGGTCTCATCTTCTGTCAAGTCTGAACTCTCTTCAATCTTGTGGGAAAGTCTCCATGACCTCCTGCATTCAGTCCATGTTAAAACTGGGTATCGGGGATCAATGCCATCGTCAATTGTTGATCAGCATCTTAAAGGTGGCTGCAGGCAGGCAGCATACCTAACCAAAGATGTATGTAAAGTTCACAGTCCATGAGATTGGGAGGTTTTTTGAGAGGTAAGTATATCAGATCATTTCAAGTGTCACATGCTCAGTCTTGTTTTCACTAAATAGGGCTAAATCAGTCTTGCTTCTTTGAGGTATTCATGCTTGATTTATTGCAATTTTTTTGCTACTTAATCTTACACTTGACTAAATACCATAAAATGAAAGATTGAGACTGTTTTAAGAACTCTCTCTGGGTAGTGTTCTATTTTAAATGTCAGTTTATTATACGACACGTCACAGTAAGAAATAAGAGACAGTTAAACACCAAGTAAATGGGGAAAATAACGGATACTTTGGCTTTTGCTTATTTTGTAAAGCGCTACAAATACATTCGGTATTTATCAGATCTGAGATATCCAGTAAATGGAAAGGATCACCTAAGTGTTGTAAAAAGTAATTTTCTGAAAGCAGTTCAGTGTGGGAAGTCTGTTGAAACCAATGATCACACTGATGTTAGACCAGAGCAGGTGTGCTATTTCAAGCATGTTTATGTAATGTAAGCTTCTTTAATATTTCAAAGAAGCAGACAGTGATTAATGAGTATTACCACAAGCTACATTAGTTTCACTTTCAAACTTATCAACAGCCATAGTACCTTGATCTCTTTTCTAACATTAAAAAAAATACCAGAATGGCAGCAAACAACAGATTTGCTATTTACTAATTCAACATGTCACTGACATCTTTACATCATTATCTACCAAGATGGTTTTAAAGCAAAGGATGACAACTTAGTATAACAACTGACAAACGATATTACTGAATTGAAGATTGACTTTGTATATATACATAGGCCAAAGACCAAAGGAACGAAGTTCCCTTGACTTACTGCAATGTAAATGTGTGTGTGGCTGGGTTGGTGATGTTCCAGAACAAAAGACAGTAAAGTGGAGTCAAGAGCTTTCCTCCAGAGTGGTGACAGTTTTATGTTTGGATAACAAATTGTCCGCTAGCATTCCTTCACTGTTTTCCAGCGTTACTTATTGAAATTCTTGCTCTGAAATGTTAAGTGGTTAAATCCACATCAACAGTCAGCCCACTCGTGTCTCTGTTCGGTTATTTTCTTCTTTCATTTTTGTTAAAAATGTTTTTCCATCTGAATAATTAAGTAAAGACTCGGCCCGATCTGTCAAGCTGTAAGTTTGTTTGATAGCACCTTTATCTTAATAAGTTGCTTGTAAATTCATTTGATGACAGACCTGTCAAATAGTGAGAATGGAAGGGAAATCCAATTGAATGTTAATAACATCTCAATCCCATTATGGCAATCCTCAGAAGACTGCTGTTTGCTTGTGGTCAGGCTAGTGTGCTCTAGACTGAACAAGCACACATTCAGGTGTAAAAATAAATAGAAACAGGCTGACAAATGACTTCAACTACTCACAATATCACAATGAGGTACTTCAGCAGAAGTTTTTTTACTTTGCAGCCTGAGTAATTCTTTGAAAAATAGTTGAAGCAAGCGATTTAACTGAATTCTGCCATTGAATTCCTATTCACTTGCCAGAAGGCTGTACTTTGGCTTTCCTTTCTGACCCATTTTTGAGTACATTGGAAATATCTAACCTCTTTTATCCTGACCTGTTATCTTTTATCTATTATCTCCCTAAATTGCTGTTTACATGAGATTTCCTTGATATTTTACGTTTCCTCCAAATGTTTTGATTCTTCTCTTATTCACATTATCATTGCCTCTGCTGTCCTCTTTTCACCTCTTTTCCTCATGTATAAACCTAGTAGTAGAATTGATAGGCAGTTTATTTACTGAGAACATCACAGCCAAGCCTGGTATTACCCAAGATCCTTGCAATGACCAGAATATGCTGCCCTACCTAGCACTGTAATAAGTCACGTGGATTAGGAAGATTCCAAGTTTTATCCTAGTTTGAATCAGCACATTTCTTCAAATAATGTGAGTGATGTTGGCAAGGTCACAAGAATTCCTTGTCCCTAATTATTCTAGAAACATGACAGAAAGCTTAATTTACCATTGCTTTCTTGTGATGAAGGAACAGCAGCCAGCACCACTGTTGCATGTGAAATCAGTGAAATACAAGAGTTGGAGGGCACCTTGGAGGTGATGACTTTCCAATATCTTGCTGAAGTACAGTGGAAGCCGCCATGAACCTAGAAGGTGTTTTAATGTAATCTTCTGAGAAATATAGCAGTGCATTCTGTGGGTAGTACATTCTGCAGCTACAAAGCACTGATGATATAAAAACTGAATATTGAGTCCAATGACAGGGAAGCTCCCGTTTGCCTCTCTATATTGACAGTGCAATGGCTGTTGCTGTTTTTTTCATTCCAAATGTAAAATTGATAGGGGTTGCGGTGAGCCTTCTGTCTCTTCTCCCTGCAACAGCAGTCTGCAGTTCCCTTTTTGCTGGACAGCCCTCAGCTTCAGCAGCCAATCCCTCGTCCTTAATTAGATATGTTAGCCCACCTTCCAATCACTAATTGGCCAATCCAAGCAAAGTCAACATTGTTCCTCCTGATAATAAAATGTGAGGCTGGATGAACACAGCAGGCCAAGCAGCATCTCAGGAGCATAAAAGCTGATGTTTTGGGCCTAGACCCTTCATCAGAGAGGGGGATGGGGAGAGGGAACTGGAATAAATAGGGAGAGAGGGGGAGGTGGACCGAAGATGGAGAGAAAAGAAGATAGGTGGAGAGAGTATAGGTGGGGAGGTAGGGAGGGGATAGGTCAGTCCAGGGAAGACGGACAGGTCAAGGAGGTGGGATGAGGTTAGTAGGTAGCTGGGGGTGTGGCTTGGGGTGGGAGGAAGGGATGGGTGAGAGGAAGAACCAGTTAGGGAGGCAGAGACAGGTTGGACTGGTTTTGGGATGCATTGGGTGGAGGGGGAAGAGCTGGGCTGGTTGTGTGGTGCAGTGGGGGGAGGGGATGAACTGGGCTGGTTTAGGGATGCAGTTGGGGAAGGGGAGATTTTGAAACTGGTGAAGTCCACATTGATACCATATGGCTGCAGGGTTCCCAGGTGGAATATGAGTTGCTGTTCCTGCAACCTTCGGGTGGCATCATTGTGGCAGTGCAGGAGGCCCATGATGGACATGTCATCTAGAGAATGTGAGGGGGAGTGGAAATGGTTTGCGACTGGGAGGTGCAGTTGTTTGTTGCGAACCAAGCAGAGGTGTTCTGCAAAGCGGTCCCCAAGCCTCCGCTTGGTTTCCCCAATGTAGAGGAAGCCGCACCGGGTACAGTGGATGCAGTATACCACATTGGCAGATGTGCAGGTGAACCTCTGCTTAATGTGGAATGTCATCTTGGGGCCTGGGATAGGGGTGAGAGAGGAGGTGTGGGGACAAGTGTAGCATTTCCTGCAGTTGCAGGGGAAGGTGCCGGGTGTGGTGGGGTTGGAGGGCAGTGTGGAGCGAACAAGGGAGTCATGGAGAGAGTGGTCTCTCCAGAAAGCAGACAGGGGAGGGGATGGAAAAATGTCTTGGGTGGTGGGGTCGGATTGTAAATGGCGGAAGTGTCGGAGGATGATGCGTTGTATCCGGAGGTTGGTAGGGTGGTGTGTGAGAATGAGGGGGATCCTCTTAGGGCAGTTGTGGCGGGGGCGGGGTGTGAGGGATGTGTTGCGGGAAATATGGGAGACGCGGTCAAGGGCGTTCTCGATCACTGTGGGGGGAAAGTTGCGGTCCTTAAAGAACTTGGACATCTGGGATGTGCGGGAGTGGAATGTCTTATTGTGGGAGCAGATGCGTTATCTTGGAATTCTCCAGCATCTGCAGTTCCCATTACCTCTGATTGTTCCTCCTGACACAGCTTGGGATCAAGACCCACATTTGCTGCCAAGCCCAAACAGAAAAAACTCCCCATGTTTTGGAGCAACCTTTACTGTCCAAATAATCATTTGCTTATTTGATTTCAATTTACCCCAGCCCCCATCTATATGTGTGCAAAGTGCATTTTTTCTGAATCTGAACTCAAAAACACCGAAGAAAATGTGGAGATTGTGATCTTGGAAGCTTTGGAATTTGCTTTCCAACTGAAAACAAAGGAAACATTGTTTAAGTGTTTGCCACTGTTCCGTGAACAGGCACCAATCCTAATATTTTTCATGTCTATGCAGAGGGATTGATTTTTGATCAGATGGAAAGGTACCATTTTTGCTCTCTGTGCAATTCTATAAAACTCGTTCACCTGAGATATTGGCAAGAATGAGAATGATTGCACAATGCATTAAGCAAACAATGAAAATGTTCACCATAAAGTGAAAAGCTACAGGCAGAGCTACCCCTTTCTCTCACCCATGCTGATGAAAACTTCTGTGATTTCCTTCATCAAACCTATTGATTATTGTTTATACCAAAATCATTGATTGCTGTCAAAACTTTTCGCCATATGCCTCATGTTACCGATTGTTTTTAACTCGTGACAGAAGATTTGACTTAATAAGGGCACCAGATTTCCTTCCAGCAGCTCCTACTGTATATTTCTAGAATGTTTGTGTTTGATTTCGGTGAGGTAAATTGTGGAATCTTATTTTGCAAGGCTAACAACATTTCTGAAGAAGGATCCAGACCCAAAACGTCAGTTTTCCTGCTCCTCTGATGCTGCTTGGCCTGCAGTGTTCATCCAGCTCTACACCTTGTTATCTCAGATTCTCCAGCATTGGCAGACCCTACTATCTCTGACAACACTAGACGATGGTCCTGGTGGCATGGAGGCTCAATGAAATGGGTCTTCTCTTTCAAAGAGAAGTGAAAGACTGCTGTGTGTTCTGCTTTGCAGAGATATAGCTCACTCCTGTTACATTGGACAACGCCTCACAACCTGAAGGCTTCTCACTTCACCAGATGGACTTCACCCAGCATCCTTGAGGAAGGCCAGGGGAGTTGGGATCTGCATCCTAAACAACACCTCTTGGTGCTCAGATATGGCGACCCTGGCAAGGAGCTGCTCCCCGGACCTGGAATATCTAACAGTGAATTACCATCCTTACTACCGGTAGCATGAGTCCGCCTCCACTATCCTGACAGTGGCCTATGTCCTAACCCACGTGAAAGTGAAGAGGATACTTGACAAAGTTTACAATGAGATAAACAGTCTTGAGACAGTGTACCCCAAGAACTTGTTCATCATAGCCTGTGACTTCAAGTAGGCCAACCTCGAGAACATGCTACCAAAATAACATCAAAATGTCTCCAGTGCCTGCAGGGGTCCAAACATCCTTGATCATTACTACATAACTATCAAAGATGCCTTCTGCTCCATCCTTCATTCACATTTTGGAAAATAAGATCACAACGCTGTGCTCCTCCTCCCTTACAAGCAGAAATTGAAGCGAGAGACCCAGTACAGAAAGTAGTGCAGTGTTGGCCTGAGGCAATGGAAGGCCTTCTGTGGGACTGCTTAGAGTCGGTTGACTGGTCCATATTCAAGAACTCAGTGGCCAACCCATACAAGCATGTCACTACATTTACAGACTTTGCTAGTAAGCGTGGAGAAGTCTGCGTGCTGAAGAAATTAATCTGAATGTTCTCCAAGTGGAAACCATGGATGAATCGGGAGAACCATTCCGTACTGAAATTCAGGTCTGAGCTGTTCACATTGGGCAATCCTGACCTATACAGGAAATCCAGGTATGACCTTCATATGGCCGTCAGAGAATGCCTGCCTAGCAGCAATACCAAACTAAGCTTGAGACACAGACCGACCTCATGGACACCCATCATTTTTGGCAAAGCTTACATGACAAAACAGACTACAAAGCGAATTACGGCAACAGTACATCCCGAACCCAGTGAGCTTAATGCATTCTACGCTTGCTTTGAAGAGAAGGGCAGTGAAACAATATCACCTGTGCCAACAGCCTCAGATGCACCTGTACCCTCAGTCACTATCACAGATGTTAGGTTGGCTTTCTTGAGAGTGAACCCATGGAAAATGACTGGCCTGGATATAGTCTCCGGCCATGCATTCAGATCCTGTACGGACCAGCTGATGGGGAGTATTTGTAGACATCTTTAACCTCTCCTTACTATAACCTGCTCCAAGATGACTACCGTCACCCTGGTGCCAAAGCAAAATCATGCAGTGAGCCTTAGTGACACTGCCCTGTGGCTCTGACCTCCATCATTATGAAGTGCTTCGAAAGGTCAGTCATAGCTTACATCAGCTGCAGTCTACCAAACTGCCTTGATCCTGTGCAGTTTGCCTACTGACGCAACAGGTTCACAGCAGAGGCCATCTCCCTGGCCTTACACTTAGCCCTGGAATATCTGGATAACAAAGATACCTACATCAGGCTCATATTTATTGACTACATTTCCACCTTCAACACCGACCTCTGAACTTTTGAGAACTAGGTCTTGGCTCCCCACTCTGTAACTGAATCCGTGACCTCCCAACTTACAGACCGTAATCAGTAGGAATAGGCGACAACACCTCCTCAACACCATTGTCCCACATACGGCATTAGCACCTCCCTACTATACTCTTTATACATCACAAATGTGTGAACAAATTCCACCTCAACTCCATTTACAAGTTTGCTGAGGACTTTACTGTTGCAGGTCAGATCTCAAACAATGACAAGACAGAGTACTGGAGCGAGATTGAGTGTTTAGTGGCATGGTGTGAAGAAAATAATCTCTCCATCAATGTCAGCAGAAAGAAGGGGCAGGTCTTCGACTTCAGGAAGCAGAGAGGAGGACATGACCCTGTCTGCATCAATGGTGCTGAGGTGGAGATGGTCCAGAGATGATCACCAGCAATCTGTCCTGGTCCACCCACATCAATGTGATGGTCCAGAAAACACAACAACATCTCTATTTCCTCAGGTGGCTAAGGGAATTCAGCATGTCCACAAAGACACTGACCAATTTTTATTGATATACTGTAGAAAGCATTGTATCTAGGTGGATCACAACATAGCATGGCAACTGCTCTTCCCAGGACATCAAGAAACTACAGAAGAATTGTGAATGCAGCCCAGTCCATCACACAAACCAGCCTTCCATCTGTTGACTCGATCTACATTTCCTGCTGCCTTGGAAAAGCAACCAACATAATCAAAGACCCATCCCTCCCTGGTTATACTCTCTTCCACCCTCGTCCATTGGGCAGAAGATATAAAAGCTTGAATACACATATGACCAGATGGAAGAACAGCTTCTTCTCCACTGTCATCAGACTGTTGACGGACCTACTAAAAATTAATTCTGATCTCTCTCTCCCTGCATCTTCTCTGCAACTGTAACGCTGCATTATACACTCTGTTCTGCTACCCTGACACACTTTGTATGGTACAATCTGCCTTTGTAGAATGCAAAACAGCACTTTTCACTTTATCTTGGTGCATGTGCCACTAATAAATCAATCAATCAGTCTTTTTCGGGAAGTTTCATGGACTATTTCTCTCCATGAACTCTCGCGGATTCTCTCATGATATTCTCTGCAGTTTGCTGTATTCGCTATGCACCATGTCTCTATGGTGCCCCACTCCTGCTATCATATGCTCAGAAAGGAGAAGAATATTTGCTGCTAGACCTTCCCAGATTTCCAAGGCTGGTACCACCTGTGCACCAGGCCCAGTACTGCCAGCCATGAGCCGCCTCTCACAGGGCATCTGGCGAGACGGGAAAGGGAAGGAAGCTACTTGGGTGACATGGGTGACACGTCATTGCAAATCCAAAATCATATTTGTAAAGGTATTGCCTTTTAACATCATTGTCTGTCTGATTGTATCAGAGGTAATGGGAACTGCAGATGCTGGAGAATCCAAGATGAAACGGCAGCTTTTGTGCTCCTGAGATGCTGCTTAGCCTGCTGTGTTCACACTTTATTATCTTAATTTGTATCGTCTGTCTGATTGATTGTTTTGTAATTATAGCAATGAGAATCAAATTATGACTATCAATCCTTAGTACCACTTCATCTTAGAGACCGAGCACAGGAGAGTGCTGCTCTTTCCATTACACTAGCATAGCATAACAACTTTCCACTGTCCCACGTAGGAATATCATATGCTGGAAAGCACACAAACGGTTGAAAACATACACTTTCATTCAACACCAAAACCAGAGAAAAGATCACAAAAAGAAATTGCATTTATGAGAAGCAGGTATCAGTACATTCCTATGTAACTTATTATACCCAACATTACCACACTCGGGGCAGGCTGAGAGCAGTCACTGTGCATGGAACGTGCCTTGAGATGTTGGTGACTGAGATCTAAGATGAAGTCCCAAGGAGCGAGCAGCAAGGTAGAACCACCAGGTGCCAGCTAGGTGACTTTCACATCTGTTTTCATTTTACCTGCAGTCAGGATGAATGGGATATCAATGAGGGGACATTTGGGGCTAATGGGAATGCTAATACATGCAAATAGATGTGCAAGTAGGCTTCTCACCACTCTGGTGAGATTCTGCTGTTCAAAACCTGGTTTCAAACTTACTCTCCTTCAATGTCCAGAATCCATTTCTTCCAATCTTGCTAAATTGCCCATAGTGTTCAGGGGTGTGTGGACTATAGGTGAAGGGGTCTGGGTGGGATGCTTCAAGGGGCAGTGTGGGCTTGTTGGGCCAAATGGCCTGTTTCCACACAGTAGGGAATCTAACCTAATCTAATCAAATCTCACCACATTTTACTGTTTCACTCACCGATGTCCCCATTGTTTAGGGGCTGTGAAGATTCTTCCCAAAATGTTTAGCAGAGTATATTATGCAGTGTATACATCAGATACTTCGAGTCTCTACTGCAGTGAAGGATTAGGAGAAAATTGTATCTGCCCCAATGTATTGGGAGGGGTGAGTAGCCCGTATGAAACATGGATTTTGAAACATGCTCGGGAGTTTATTCTGTCATGAGTACGTGTGATACAGAGTACTTGCAGGCTGTGAAATCTGTTCAGAGCAGTTTCTGAACAGGAAGCAGACAAAGAGTACTTACTCAATATTATTGTCTTGTAGCAACAAAGAATCACTGGAAATGTTGTTAACTTTTAAGCCACTTTTACTGTGCAGTTACTCATTGCTTCCTCCTCTTTGAGATAATCAGATATCTTGAAAACTAAAATATGCAAATGATATCCCCCAGTATGACAACACAGTGATTATACTACTGGACTAGTACCAAATGCCTGAACTAAAAAAAAGATATGAGTTCAAATTCCATCAAAGCAGCTAAGGAATTTAAATTGAGTTAATAGCATAAGTTTGGAATAATAAAACAACTAGTATTGGTAATACGATCATGCAGCTACTGGATTGGCCCGTTTACTTAATGTCCTTCATCTTGTCATGTCACTATATGTTCTTTCACTACTGTTTCACACAGACTCCAGAAGTCAATATCACCTGCATTTCTGTAGAAGTTACACTGGATTCAACATATTAACTCTGTTTCTCTCTCCACAGGGGGTACCAGACCTGCTGAGTTCCTCTAGCATTCTGTTTTTTTGTTCAGATTTCCAGCAACCACAGTATTTTGCCTTTGTAGAGAGCGTGAGATGCTCATTTGTCTGCTGTGACAGAAGGTGGAGAAAGAACAAATGGAGCAGATGGTGAGAGTGCGCAGAACAAAGACAAAGGGATTGCAAATAGTATTAGAGAAGATATGTGGATTACAAAATAGGTGTTAACCGTAGATGTGAACAGTAGAAAATAGGTTCGTTTTGCTAAGAGCAGACTCATAGAAACATGGCATGGAGAGGCTGAGGGTGGAATCAAAGTGTAGGACAGTGTTCATGATCTGAAGTTGCCAAACTCAGAGTCCTTGAAAGCTGTAGAGTGCCTAAGCAAAAAATGAGGTGTTGTTCCTCTGTCAGGAAGACCTAACTGGAGCACTGCTGCAGGTCTGAGACAGAAATGAGAGCATAAGAGCAAGATTATTATTGAAATTGCAAGCAACTGGATGGCCAGGCTCCTTCTTACAGAGAGTATGGACATCTTCTGCGAAATGATCACCCAGTCAACATTTTGCAGCATAAAAACAATCACTTATTGTCTCCCTTCAAATGCAAAGAAATGTCGTGTTGGGCTTTAAGTGTTAAACTTGTTTCTCTTTCCAGAAATACTGCCTAACATGCTAACATTTCCATAGCATTTTCTGGTTTTACTTCAAATTTTCAGCAACCACAGTTCTTAGCTTTTATTTAAGATATGATGGATATGCCACACCTTATGAACAAATCTTTTTAAAAAATCAACCAATAATGAAAATTCAATCAAAACAAACCAATTGTTGCTTTAAAATTCTTCATTTCTTTTTATTCATTTGTGGGATGTGGGCATCACTGGCTGGCCAGCATTTATTGCCTGTTCCTAGTTGTCCTTGATCTGATTACGACATCTGATTATTTCAAACAGGATTGTTAAGTCATTGGTAAAATTAGTCTTGCATTACAAATATTTACAGGTCTTAATATTTTACTCCTATTATTTAATCGAAAGTGTGGACATGTCAACGATCAATATTCTACATGATGCTAAAAGTCTTAATTAAAGATATAATAAGTTGTTCAGGCTTAGGAACAGAGGTAAATACGCAGGACATAATCGTGTGCCAACAGATTTATAATAGGAGAGGCCAGACTCTTCTCCATTGTTTTGATACTAATGATTCATCTTCTTTAGAATTAGCAATTACAATGAAAAATCTGGACTGCTTTTGTCAAGCAACTTGGATCAAAAAAAGAGAGCAGAATCCATCAATTAGGATTTCCTTTTTAATCAATGATTGCTGCACAATAATTGTAGCATCGTTACCAGTAGTTTGCCTATACATTAGAAAAAAGATGTAGATTAATAACCATTCTGTACTGGAGACCTCATTGACCATAGAGTTATTGGCAATGAGCTAATACATTGCACTGTCATTATGGAATTCTATTCAAGCAGGACGCGATGTTTCCAGGAAATAAAGAAGAGTTGGCAGCTATACAAAGGAACAGAGTGGCTTTAGTGCCCTATCCAGCTAGCGTCAGATATCATCAACTAAATTGACGGAGGAATCAAGATGGGAAAGAAAAATAATGCAGAAGGAAAGTGCCCTATACCTTTTTGAGCTGCTTTGATGCTTAACAGGTTTTAGTTTTTCTTGCTCTGTTATCATTTGGTGGCTGATGCCAGTGTCCCTTGATGTACTGTGCCCCGCTCAGTAACTAAGCACAGAAGTACATAAGTGACTGAAATAGGTGGTTTTAACCTAACACCAAATTGACAGGCACTGTTTGTTAGATCTTCGCTAATATTAGATATCCTGGAGGTTCTGTAATGTTGTCCCGTCAGCTGTGCTACACGTCAGCTATAGGGTCTTCCAGTGGATGTCCACTGGAGCAGAATCAGTGGGAGTTTGGAACAGGAGACACTCAATTAGTGAATGGGAAAACTTAAAGAGGCAGGAAACATCTTGCAAAAAGAAGGGAAAATGAGTAATTGGAAAAAGGGTTTAAAAGTACCATAAGTGCTCACTCAAAGTTATGGTTTCATTCTTGAAAATTGTGACCTTTGAGTGAAACAACACTAAGTAAAACATGAGTTCTGCTAGGAATCAATGTTAAAGTTGGAGTCAGATTCTTTAGGACCTTCCTTAACAAGAAAAAACACAGAAAATTAGTTGAAATACTTTACGTTGCTAAATTCCTATGTTGGTCAATTAAATAACTTTTAAAGTAAAGTTTGTTTTTTTTCATGTATATTTCTATTTACAGTCCCTCCTACTAGCAACTAATCCTGCTTTCTGCTCCCTGATCCTCCTGGTACCTCCCTGACCATCTGACTTGAGGCCACTATCCTTGCCCAACCATCCAAATTGCAACACCACAAAGCATATACCTCTGCAGCTTGCAGCAGAATTTGTTTACAGAGAAAGACTGGCTTCCCAGTCTAATGGGTTTTGTTTTAACATTTTACGAGGATGATTTGCGCCCCTGCAAACCTAGATCCTGGTCTAGAACAGATGTTCAAATTGCTTCTTGACTCCTGGCAAGAAGGGATGCTGTGCCCAATTCCAACACCAGGAGGATAAGGAGCAAAACGCCCACCATGCAACTGTCATGAAGGTCCACGCACACCAATCGACATGCCAACGCATTCCCATCTGTTTCTCTGGCTGCTGAAGAACTAATATTAGAGGAAGTGTATTCATTGTCATATCATTGACACCATTTCTACAAAATCTAAGCTTAGGCACTTTCAATTTAAAATAAAACAAATTTCATGAGCCACAACATTTTCTAAAATTGAATTTTATAATGCAAGCTTAATTTCCAGTTGAAAGTCAAATAAGTAAAACAAATTTGGCGGTATGGTGGCTCACTGGTTAGCACTGCAGCCTCACAGCACCAGGGTTCAATTCCAGCCTCAGGCAAGTAGCTGCGTGGAGTTTGCACATTCTCCCAGTGTCTGTGTGGGTTTCCTCTGGGTGCTCTGGTTTCTTCCCACAGTCCAGAGATGTGCAGATTAGGTGGATTGGCTATGCTAAATTGCCCATGGTGTTCAGGGATGTGTAGATTAGGTGGATGGGCCTGGGTGACATGCTCTGTGGGTTGGTGTGGACTTGTTGGGCTGAAGGGCCTACTTCCATACTGAAGGGATTCTATAATTTGAATAGTGAACACACAACTGTTATCTCTTTGTTAAATTCATTCACAGAGCAACATTTATGTTAAGGTAAAAAGTAACTAACATAACAGGTTAGGAACATTCAATTAATGTCAGACCAACGGTACAATCTACAACTGTACATTTCTGTCATCAACAACTCAATACTTAGTTCTTAAGTTACTACCTATGCTGCTAGAAGGGACAGCCAGTCAAAAGTTTAGGTTTCTAATCAAAACGTACATCGACAACAAATTTTTTTAAATGTTCTGTACATTTCTTTTAAGTAGATATCTTTGTTCCAGGATTTTCATCTGTGAAACTGTGCCTCCGAGGCCAATCATCTTTATTTTTGATGAAATTGTTACAAAGATGATCTGTATCCAGATCTGTCAGCACTGAGATTTTGTTCATTTCAGATTTACTGTTCTTAAGCTTTGGCAGTTTTAAATAGTAATATGTTTTTGCCTTGCAGCACCTCATTCGAGTAAAATTTGGGATTGAGATAGCATTTATTCATTCCTGCTGCTGCCCCACCCTTTCAAAATATTAACAGGACTAAGAGAACTTTACGTTGTTTTAAGAGTTTGATAAATGTGCAGCAAAATCATCATATATTGTGTAAAAGAAAATTTGCTCACTGTTATATTGGGTCAAAGCAACATTGGACAAAACATAAGATGAGGCAGGTTTGAGCATCTAAATAGGAAACTAGAGCCAAATCCATTATTTCAAAATATACACTGAGGTGACATCCTCCTGCCACTGGTGTATAGCCCACTTAACAATTCACATTCAGTGGAGATGAGCTTAATCATCTTATTCTTTTCATTGTTTGTTTAAATAATTTCAAAGGACTTTGCAAGAATTCTCATGAGTCAACTCCAGCCTCAGTTGTTGCCTGTCCTAGTTCAAGATTCTGCCTGTCACCATTCAGTAAGTACAGAGACAGGATTTTTTTGGGTGTAACTGCAAGTACAGCACACACTTCAGAAATTACTGTTTAGACTTGTAGGTTTGTTTTCCAGCCTGAAAACAATTCATGGACTTATCCATTATGTCCTCACAGGAACAGGCCATTCAGCCCTTCAAGTCAGTTCTGCTATTCAGTAGATTATGTGTTTGAATCCATCTACCCGCCTTAGTACCATAAATCTCAAGTTTAAAAATTCAAATTGACTTAGCCTCAGTGCCTTTTTGGGAGGATGGGCTGGCAGCTGGCCACTTCCCATTGTGTGAATTGCTTTCTGGTATCAGCCCTGAATGGTAGAGTTCTAATGTTCAAGTTTATGCTCCTTTGCTCTGAAACTTCCAACAACCAATGACTACTGAAGTTCCATTTGAGTTATTATAAGCTTAAATTGGGATGCAATGTGTAATTAGGAATGCCCCAAAGGCCTGTTAAAACAGAGCCCTATCCTGCAATTTTATTCAGGTACTGTAAGCATCAAGCCCCAGTTTTAATGTTAATATGTAAAGCAAACATGCCACTGGTGCCTGGTGGTGCTCCTTCAGATGAGAAGGTACATGATTTACAAAATGTAAACATGTTCTGATTTTCAACAAATTTTTTGCATTGTGAGCATTTAGGGACTTTTCTCCAAAAACAGGAAAAGGTCTCAACCAGCAAACAAAAATCAGAATTGTATCACAAAGCCCTCCCTGTAGAAGCAAGGAGGGCGACCTGCAAAGAACCAAGAGCATTACGTACAGCAACCACTTCTAATAGGTACAATTTTATGCAGAACAAATTGGTAAACAGTGTCCTTTTGACATTGCACATTTGCACTCAAAACAAGTTTCGCCTTTCATTGCACTTCAGTCCTTTCCACTATGCCGAACAGGTAAGAATTGGAAAAGCTATTCCTTGATGGGAGAGGTTAGACCAGGATTAGCCTTTAGTAACAGTCAGAGTTAAGCTATTACTGGTCGTCCAGTCCTTGCATTGTAAAGTTCTGAGGGTGAAACATTGCGGCTCCTAAGCTTCCAGGATAGTTAAAGAAAAGGCACATGGACAATGAGGGAGTGGCTGAAATTTTGTGTATGATCAATCTCAGCCTTTGTATATGAGAAACATGTTTTACTTGTATGTCTGGAAATGACTTGCTTGTTTGTGGGAGTTTAAATGTTGTACATAGCAAGGGTTGATTTTAATGTCCAGGATTTTGGCATAATCATACTGTATTGTCACTTATGAGTTTTTACACATGTTGGCAAGATTCTGCAACTCAGATCTGTAATGGATTTACATCACTGACCTCAGAAGAACAACAGAGCTTGGCACTACATCACTTGCCTATGATCTGTTTATCAAAGTACAAATAAATTGTGCAACCCAAAATAAGAAAATAAAAACACAAAACGAAAAGACTCAGTGGAATGGTTTCTAGATATTGCACAAGGTTCTCAGCCTCCATTTATCTCATGTAGTAGCATGAAGTCATATGCTATTTTTTTCCCAGATGCTTGATTTCAATGGCAAATGAGATAATGACTAGATTTTCCTAATGCCTTGGTTTCCAGCTGACCTCGCATTACTAGCCAGCTAAAGTGTCAAAGCAGAGCATGCCCATGATTCCAGTTGCTGTCCTGAAGCAATCTAATATTGGAAGCTGCATTAATTGCTTTAAGGTGAGACTATTATCCCGTCTCATGAGGGAGTCCTGCCATAGAGAACTGCCTATTAATCAGACGCTGGTAACTCTGTAATCCCAGCAGTGAAGCTGGAGGTGGCTGCTACTGCAAGATTACAAGGGGTCCCATAAAACTGAGTAATACTGGTAAGTCTGGGTCCCAAATCAAGGTCATGTGGTGTTGGGAGACTTGGTTTAAGAGGCCAGTGGGAGAGGATTGAAGCATGTCCAATGACCATAGTTCCTCAAATAGGCGTAAGGAACCTACAGAAGAAGTCCCCCTCTCCTCACCCATAAAGCATAGGAACAAAAGTAGGCCATTCAGCCCATCAAATGCATTCTGCCACTCTGTGAGATCATGGCTGATCTGACAATCCTCAAATCCACTTCCTTAACCTCACTTATTGTCTGTGTAGAAAACTGTATCTATCCATTACATTACAAGCAAATCATTGTTTCAAAGTTCAAGTTATGATTAAAGCAAAGAGAAATTATTTGGCCTCAATGTAGTTTGGAGACTTGAGTCAGAAGAGCAAACTGCAATTCTGTCTCCAAAGGATGGATTGGTTTGTATCTTCACAGATAGTAGCTGATCATCCCTGACTTCATTCTCAAGGTATGACGTAGCATCTTGAACCTTGGGTCACAGCATGTGACATAGCAGACTTTGTCACACTTCATCTTATAATTGGAAGACAGTGGAGGCCACTGCTATCTGCATCTTATAATTGAGAGATCCTTACTTCAGTCACCATCTTTTAATGTCAGATATGATGTGGGATATCTTGGATAGATTCACCAACACAAATCCTTCTTTTAGACATAAGCTAGACTTTTGATAACATGCCCACTTGACATATCAAGCTGATGGTGGATTCATGTTGATAAATAGATTTATTACACACTACTTAGTAGCTGGTTACATTACATCTAAGATGCATGATTGTCTTGTGAGATATCAGGCTTGACTTAAAAGTAAATTCACAAGAATACTTTAACAACATGCTGTGGATACTAACCATTACGGATACACACACTGAAGACTGGTCAGCTCCTCAGAGCAACAACCCTGATGTCAGTTAACCATTTCAAGCGCTAATTTCATTGCAGGGACATTTCCAGTCCTGCATAATAATCATTAAATCTATTCAACTAAAATAATGTAATAGCAGCTGACGTATTTGAAATTTGGAATTGTTAAAACGTCACTCCAACATATGAATGGAAAAGTATTTAAAGCGTTGTCAACACTAAATATTTTAATGTGCAAAATGGAAGTTGGTATAGCTCTGATTTCTGGCTGAGGCATGGGATTCAAGGTGTTAAGGTCTTGTTGTGATTCCTAATGTGCTGTTTCATTTGTTCCTGGTTTTAGGTAGCACTAGAGTAAACCTGGTGAAGATCCCATCAACTGCCTCCAGCCCTCGTGATACTGCATTAGCAGCTGTGATATGCAGTGCTTTGGCAATGGTTTTGCTGGCTCTCCTTATTCTGTGCATCATCTACTGCAAGAAGCAATTTATGGAGAAAAAGCCCAGTTGTAAGTTTATGTTATAACAATGTTTCTATCTTCCCAAAGTGGTTTACTGGATTATGCACTTCCTAGTCTAGGATGTAGCTGTGGAGCCTAAGGTTAATTTCTGGTCTGTGGTCAGCTAACTGATCTCTTCAAAGGTGAGGGAGATAGGAAAATTGGTACAAATGTTCATCTGCCAGAGACAGAAAAATGGATACTTTCTTTGTGATATCCAGTGACTCGAATGGAGATCTGTGCGTGAATTGATTGAACCGAGTGTCTGAACAGAAAAATCAAATTGAACTTACTGCACCGAAGACAAAGAATTGTGGATGCTGGAAATCTGAAACAAGAACAGAAATTCCTGGAGAAATCAGCATTTGTGGAGAGAAAACAGAATTAACATTTCAGGTCCAGTGACCCTTTTCAGAACTGGAAGGGTCACTGGACCTGAACCGTTGACTGTGCTTGCTCTCTACAGATGCTGCCTTACCCTGTTGAATTTCCTCAGCAATTCCTGTTTTTGCTTGATCACTTGCTGCTTTGATTCTTCCAATGAGATTGGGGAGTAGCCTGCTTCTCAAGAAACTAGAAACCTCCCAATCTATATGTATAAAGTTCAAAATATAGCAAAATCTGTGTGTATAACAGACATAGATAGTACTTTCCAAAGCTCAATGTGATAGTCCTGCAGCTGGCTTAGCGGCTATGAATATGATCATGAGGAAATCTCATTTTCTTCTCACTCTTTCTTTTAACCAAATGCAGTTACTAGCACTGCTCCCAATAGACAGAAAAGTGCAACAGCTTTCTGTTTTACAAGCATCATTTGCGATTGGATCTGAAGCTTGCCCATAAATTGCTGCTAACATCAAGCACAAGGATGCAGACCACCCGTAAACAGCAGTTTTATTGTATTTAGACAAACAAGTTGTGTATTTTGAAGATTGATCTGGGAGGCAGATGACCTGTCTAGCACAGTGATTAGGTCCAGGCCTGGCTGAGAAGACTCGTAAGCTTCAAAAAAAAAGTTTGCGTATGTTTTCAATTATGTTATATTAAAACTGTCTCTGAGGCTGAACAAAAATCCCACTGAAGTGACCAACCCCATCAGATGAACCATGTGCAGTAATCTGATGCAATATGTGCAGAAAGAATTGCAATGTTTCACTAGTGGCTTTTGTTTAAAATGAGGATTGACTTTAAATAAAATGAACCATGCAAGTCTTATAAGTTTTCAGTGTGTTGATTGCAGACCTGGGTGTGTGTATTTAAATATTCTAACCATCTTCACAATATAATGCCTGTGGCTTCATCTGAAGTATCTTTGGTTTGGATGAATACAAATGTCTAGAATATTCTTTGCTGTGTTCTTTACAAAAAGTCACATTGCTTCAATAATGTTAATGCTTGTTTTAGCATCACCATGTGTGCATGCATTAGATGCAGGAAAAGTCCAACAAGTCTCACTTTGAGTGTCTTTAAGTATTTGATATTTTTGGATAAATTGGTATTCCTGGCATGCCATATTGCTTTGTTTCAAATAGAGGCGAATAGAGGCCTCCTGTTTGCAATCAGAACTTTTAATCTCAAAATACTATTTCTGTTGCTCTGACCTCAGGAAAAACTGAATATTTTGAAAAAAAATGTCGTGGCCAAATCAACAAATGAATAACCATGAAATATTCTAAAGGGAGGGTATGACTGACTGAAACTGTTTAAGGGAATCATGAAGGTCGTGAACATCATTTCTTATAGCTTTTCTCTCTCTCTCTCTCTCTCTCTCTCTCTTTCCCTCTCAAAGGGTCAATGCGGCTGCAGGATGCTCCATTAAATGGGGCGGAACTGTCTTCCTTTGACAGACAGAGGATTAATCTGAGCCCACAGAGAACCTGCACACACTGTCAACAAGGTCCAGCACTGGCTTATGGTAGGCATAAAGAAAGAATCCTCAGCGGACTTCTTTATTCAAGGAGACTTGTCGACACTCCTATTGTAGTTGAATGATGTGGCTTCTCTGAAGTATATCCCTTAAGTGTTTGAGGCAGTTGATGATCACCTCTTACGTGCAATATTAGATGAATGTGCAGATAGCGGGTCTGCAAAAATTGCAGTTTTCATTGTGTTTGTGTGCATTGTTAACAGGAACATAAAGTATGTACAGCTGATGAAAGAAACTATTTGTGTTTTTCTTTCCTGATATATAAAACCTCACAAATGTAAGTAATTGCATTGATTTGATACCCATGACAAGATCTTTGCTGTTTGACCAAAATTAAATGAGTGCTTTTTTTTGTGGTAAAGCTGATAAACAATTTATCTTGTTTGTCATTTGAACAAGGCTGGCTCAATTACTGTCCTTCTCCCTATGATCAAGTTACAGCAGAGACTCTGCCAATGTTTCATCTTGGACTTGGAGGTGGAAACTAATACTGCCTGCCATACTCCACTCACGGAGGCTGTGCACGGAGTTACATTCGCAGCAGTTATACTGTTGTCTCTGCATGGAAGCTTTCTCTGCATATTTTGTCATTCTGCAGTAAGTATGCACCGCAGCGAGTAATCTTTGGGAGATTCTGGGTATCATTGGATAATTCTCCCAATAGGAAGTTAACTTGAGAGCTGGGAAGTTTCCTGCCAAGAGACTCATGACTACTTTCTCAGAATTAAAGGAAGAATTGGGAACGGACTTATCCAGACAGGCCCTTGTGCCTCCAAGGAAATAATTACAAAGCAGCTTTCACAGAGTCCTGGGAGTAGGCCATCTGCCTGCGCCCTTTGATCATAGTACAAAAGAACCAAAGGGAAGAGAAAGAAAATAACAAAGGGGGATTCAATAAGAACACAATGCTTAAATATCAATTCAACTGTATCAGTTATTTAAGGATGATCAAATCTTAATATTGTGTGGTGTATTAATTGATTCAACAATCTGATATTTCAATCAGGTACGTTTTTTTGTTTACTGAACTACCTTAGAAATTTCCCACATTGCTAATATAATTCCTGGTGTTAATATTGTTAAAATGCCTGTCAGCATAGGTTGAGTATGTACCAATAAATGTCTTTAAACCAACTGCACGTCATTGCAGATATGTAACAAAGAGCTTTCTTAACACCAGGAACTGTTGCTAGTTTAAGCCAGAGGGTTTTTAACACTGATTTTAGAAGCTTCAACTTTTAAAAAAACATCATTTCGCTAAACCAAATGTGTCAACATTGCTCTCAGAAATCCTAGAGTCTGAAATGGTAATCCCATAAGCTTGCAAAACAGGACAAAGGGCACTGAGTCATAGATTCATACTTATGGAAATAGACCCTCAGTCCAACCAGTCCATGCCAACCATAACCCCAAACTAAACTAGTCCCACCTGCCTGTACTTAGCCCATATCCCTCCAAACGTTTCTTATTCATGTACTTATCCAGATGTCTTTTAAATGTTGTAACTGACCTGCGTCCATCACTTCCTCTGGAAGTTCGTTCCACGCACGAACCACTCTCTGTTTAAAAATATTTCGCTCCTGTCTTTTTTAAATCTTTCTCCTCTCACATTAAAAATATGCACCCCTAGACTTGAAGTCTCCTACCCTAGCAAAAAGACATTTTATTCACCTTATCTACACCCATCATGATTTTATAAACCTCGATAAGGTCACTCCTCATCTCCTACACTCCAATGAACTAAGTCCTAGCCTGTCCAGAGGACGAAAAACATTGATTCCTTGGTCACTCTGCTAGTTCTACAAGAAAGCCAGGTTTTGTGACAGCTGGCAAATGTAATTATTGGTGCTTCTCCATGGTGCACTACCCATGATTCAGGTGATCACATTATCTGAAGGGTTACCATTGAGCCCGAATGAACTAGACCAGCCATACAAATACTGTAGGTGCTGGAGCAATTCAGAGTCTAGGAATTCTGCAGTGAGTAATTCAGTCCATGCCTCCCAAAGCCTGTTCACTAGCTGCAAGGCACAACTCAGGAGTGTGATGGAATACTTTCCATTTGCCTAAAGCAGCTCCAACAACTCAAGAAGCTCAAACACCATTCAGGACAAAGCAGCCCACTTTAGTTGATTGATCCCATCTACTAACTTCAACATTCACTCCTTCCAACACTGATGTGCAAACCGTTTACTGCAGGCAATTACCAAGCCTTGTTCGTTTCAAAATGCATGACCTCTATTCCCAAGAAAGACACAGACAGCAGAGGGAAACACCACCACATGGAAGTTCCTCTCCACAACACACACGAACTTGACTTAGAACTACATAATCACTCTTTTATGGCTGCTGGGTCAAAATCTGAAAACCCTTTCCTCACAGCTCTGTGAGGGCACTTCCACCAGCTGGACTGCAGTAGTTCAAGAAGGTCGCTCTGCATCACTTTCTCAAGGTTGCTTAGGGATGGCCAGCAATTGTTGACCATACCAGCAATATTCCATAAAGAGTATAAAATGTAACACCAGGGACATGCTCCCCAACTTGATCAAAAAGGACAAACACACTTCGCCAAACCAGCCGAGTCCAAATGACAAAAAAGGTCATTGTTGATCAGGATTAAACGAAATATTGCACAGATTTAATTTTGGACAAAACACCGGGGATTTGGTTAAAGGCATTAATTTTCTGATAGATTTTACGAATCAGATAAACCAAAAAATACCATATTTCTTCTCATAATTGGGGACAGTTTTTTATTGATGCACACAAGCACAAGTATCTGGCTTTGCACTATAGATACAACAGCATGGTGCTGTGCTTAACAATGAGCTGCAAAAGAGGACCAAATAGTAGCCACCCAAAACCCCTTTGTTGCTGATTTTGATAGATCAAAGAAGCAGCTGGTTCTTTACATTTTTTTGGAGAAGTGACTTTATGCAAAAAAAACTATTGTAAACAAACTGGACAACTTGACCCACGTTATGGGTGCTCCTGTCGCTATTTTTCTGGCATTGTGCAAGCTAAAAGATGATGAAGAAATGGACAGGCTGCAGGTACCACAGATGAGCCACACGAGATACAAGAGGGGGCTTTCATGTAATGCCCAAAACGAGGAAGGTGAGTGAAGTCTTAGCTTCAAGAGTGCACTGAGCACAAGCCTTGGGTGCCAAGCTTCAGCATGGTAGCGATTCTGGTGCCAAAGTTTTTGGGGGTGCTCAGGGCAAACACTTGTGCTGTTCCTAAAACCCTTCCTGTCATGGTAACACTTAGATTTCAGCTTATTGAAGACCATCCCACCAAAACACCTTACTTGTAAGTGCAATGTTACTTACAAATAAATGGTGCTAGGAAGGAGCTAAAGGATTCTTCCTAAATCCATCCCACGTAAGAGTAAAATCCAGCTGCAATGTATTAAGTGACAAATGGCAGGAATTTGAGGATAAATGATTAATTTGTACCTCAGATGCCAGGCCCTTTACATTTATAAACTTTTAATGTAGATTACAGAATGACAGAGTAAAAATGATTCTAAGGTTTCTCTATTTAAGCATGAATATAGATGAACATTACCCAGCTAAAAATTTCCCTATTCAGTATATTCTTAATGACTGCGTTGACAGCATTATTTTCTTTTAGGGCCTGTTCACCTGGTTCCATCTTGTTGTCTTGATGATGCCTGCAGTCTAGAGTACAGCAGCGAGAGTACCTATCCTCCATCTGAATTGGCGATTCGCAAAAGGTAACAGCAGAACGTACCACAGTAGTTATGTCCAATAGTAATCAGTTTGACTAGTTACATCAGTTTGTCATCAGTTCACTCAGGTAGCATCTTAGTCAGCCATCTGAAAAAGTCACATGCAACTCGAAATGTCAACTCTGTTTCTGTCTCCACAGAAGTTGCCAAACCTGCTGAATCTATTTCGCACTTCCTGCTTTTTCTTTCAGATTTCCGGCATCCACAGTTCTCCGTTTTAATTTAATCTGAATCATTTAACTAAGTCTCAATGATTAATCTCCTATGATAATGCGCACAATAGGTCGCAGAATAGAGAAAGTTTCTTTTTTTTGTCTCTGATGTCTTTGTGTTGCTGATTATCCCACTGCTTACAATTAGGTTTCTTCTTTCTCTTTCTCTGCTGCTTTTCTCTCCATAGTCAGTTTACTTCTCGTTGTACTATCTTACTATTTTTCTCTTTTCTGAGCGTTGCAGGAGTGCAGTTGGTTGATTTGCTGCAACGTTATGTGACAAGAGACAGTACAACAAAGGCTGCAAGTAAAATGCAGTTCTAAGTGGCTGTGTTTACATTAACTTCCGGAATCACTTTATTGTTGTGTGACCCATTTCTATTCCTACCACCTCATCGGATGCATTGTTACTCAACCACTTGCCCTCTGTATTAGCAAAGTAACCCCTGAGAATACCCTGGCTCCATTATCGCATTTTCACTTATTTCATGCTTAATCCCACACTACCTCTTTATTTCAAATCAGCTCACCAGAAAGTGCAGAGAGATATGAAGTCTCATCACTGTGACCAGCACTGTGCTACAAGGATCACTGTTGAGTCCATTGTTTTTCATCATTTATACGAATGATTTGAATGTGAATAAAGGAAGTATAATTAGAAAGTTTGCATTTGACGCCAAAATAGGTGGTGTGATGGATAATGAAGAGGAGTAACTCAAGAGTACAACAGGACCTTGATCAGATGGGTCAGTGGGCTGAGGAGTGTCAGATGGGCGTTTAATTTAGATAAGTGTGAGGGGTTACATTTTGGTAGGGAAAATCAGTGCAGGACTTATATAGTGAATGGTAGGACCCTGAGGAGTGTTGCGGAGTGAAGAGACTTAGGGGTGCAGGTGCATAGTTTCTTGAAAATGGAATTTTATGTAGACAGGTGAAGAAGGCATTTGGCACATTTGCCTTCATTGGTCAGAGCACTGAGTATAGGAGTTGGGAGGTCATGTTGTGGCTATACAGGACATCGGTTAGGCCACTTTTGAAATACTGTATGCAGTTCTGGTTGCCCTTCTATTGGAAAGTTGTTGTTAAACTTGAGAGGGTGCAGAAAAGATTTACAAGGATGTTGCCAGGACTGGAGGGTTTGAGTTATAGCGAAAGGCTGAATAGGCTGGGGGTTTCTTTCCTGGGGTATCAGAGGATGAGGGGCGACCTTATTAGAGGTTTATAAAATCATGAGGGGCGTGGGATAGGATGAATAGCAAAAGGTCATTTTCCTAGGATAGGGGAGTCCAAAACAAGAGGGCATAGGTTTAAGGTGAGGGGGAAAGATGTAACAAGGATGTGAGGGGTAACTTTTACCTGCAGAGGCTGATGCATGTATGAAACAGCTGCCAGAGAAAGTGGTGGAAGCAGAAAAATTACAACATTTAAAAGGTCTTTAGAAGGGATATGAATAGAAAGGGTTGAGAGGGATATGGGCCGTTTGCTGACAAATGGGACTAGGTCAGATTGGAAAGTCTGGTTGGAGCAGATGAGTTGGCCTGAAGGGTTTCTTTCCATGCTGTAGTACTCTGTGACTCTATGACTTTCAATCAACTTCCCTACTCATTTTCACCATCAACCCCTTCCTTCCATGTCTTGGCCTCAAAATAGCTTAATATGCTTTTGAAACCACCTGCCTGTCTATTTTTTACTTTAATTTCACATCTCTCTCTCTGCATCTTTCTCCCTCTGTCTCTGATAATAAAAATTAACATCTCTGCACTGTAGCTGTTTTTGATTAATTTTGACTATTCTGAAATATCAGTTTAATTTTTTCAAAATTCAATAAATGATTTTGAATTGAATTAATAAATAAAGCAAGACTCCAATGCTTTTTACTTCCCTGAGACACCCTAGGCTGAGCGTAAATGATTGACAGCCAACTAAACTTGTTAAGAGGAATGACCTGATAGATGTCTACAAAATTATGAGGCATAGATAGGGTGGTTAGTCAAAGGCTTTTCCCCAAGGTGGAAAGGGCAGCTACAAGAGGGCACAGGTTCAAGGTGAGAGGGGAAAGTTTAGGGGACAAGTGTGGGAATTTCACCAGAGGATGGTGAGTGCCTGGGACACGCTGCCAGTGGAGATGGTGGAAGCAGGCATGTTAGCAACATTTAAGGCACATCTTGATAGACACATGAACAGAGGAATGTAAGCCGTGTGTGGGCAATGAATAGCGAGTGGAAATAATCAGTGTCAACTTGGTGGGCTAGAGCCTGTATCTGTGCTGTATTTTATTGAATTGAAAGAAACATTCAAATCTCAGATTTTCCAGTCAGCCAGTAAGGAACAATATTCATACCCAAAGGTGGGAGATCTGGAGGACAGGAGTGAAGGTAGGCTTTGAGATCCTCCCCAGTTACTGGGCTTCAGTTGTAGCCATGTACCAATGTCATGAATAGTTGGTCATTCTAGTTTATCTTTTAAAACTTTAACATGTTGGAGAGAGGGCATCTCTTGGCCCTTCAACTTCAAGAGGCAGTTGTTGTCCATAATTAAACAGAGGCACCATTGGCTAATGGGAAATTGGCAGAGTTGGTTAGTTTCACTGCCCAGAGAGTTTTCCTCAGTGGGCGGGGCAAGATCCTGACCTCCATTTGACCTTGATGTCAGGATCCTGAAAATCAGCAGGGAAAATCCTTCCCCCTCTCTTTTCCTCAGGGTACGACAAAACAAAAGCTTCAGTAAGTTTATCATTAGATTTAAACATCAATTTTACACAAAAAACCTTTACTGCTAACTTTTAACTCAATACAGGCTTCAAAATAATTTATTGAGAAGCTACTGAACTGAAACAGTGAAGGGCAGAGAATAATATCCTACAGGTGAATCAGTGCTCACTCACACATCCTGGGAAGTTAAGTTCTGTGAAATATTTAACAGGGTATTTTATTCAATATCGGATCTGTATTTTTGGATGTTAATCATTTCGGTTATCGACAAAAATGAGTTAGATGAAAAGGCTTTCAGAAGTTGTTGTTTGATTCTTTTGACCGGAGTGATTTTTGGGATTCTGATAGCCAGATTGTGCAGAAATTTTTAATGTACTGTAGCTGGAATTGTGCCTAGAGGAGGTAATGTTTGAAGCAAGTGACACTGTATGCACATGCCACCACCTCCATTGCCTTCCCCGTAGCTCTCACTGTTTCTTTCTAATCCCAGAATTTGTCAGGAATTGTAAGTCCAGGCCCAGCAGAACCTTTCATAGCATTGGGCAATTTAAATAATTAGCTACTTCCACCAAAATGGGATTATGGAATCCCTGGAGTGTGGAATTTATAGTATGGAGATTACACCAGGTAAGAGCACATTTATCCTGGAGGAGTACTTGGCATTTCTCTCATCTGAATCTGTTTTTGGGTTACTTTTGATGGAGGTAAAGCACTCTTCGGAATTATGAAAAGGTATGTTCAAAAAGTGCATAAGCTCACTGAGATGTGGAAGGCTGTCAATAAACTTCCAAAATGTGTTCAGTTAATTAAAGAAGTGCTAGGCTGCTTGAGAGTGTGTGGGTTTATAGAACCATTATATGAATGGTGGTGTCTGTTTGATTTGCCAAGCTATCATTTTCACATTGGTCTATCTTTGATGGATAGATCCATCTGCTTATTGAATGGCAAGCTTAGTGACATTAGGTTTTTACATATGTGGGTGACTGATATACGTTATTAACCACAAGTGAGACATTTATTTTTGTGAGGGATTAAAGGGAGCAATTTAGCTGTGTTTTGTATCAATTAAATTTTTTATTTAAAATAGTGCCATAATCAGGAAACTGGTAACTTTATTTAGGTAATGATGCCTCCTAAGTAGTACTTATGCAGGATAACTGATGAGTTGGCAGAGTGAAGGAGGGAGAAAAATGGTGAACGCACAATATATTGGCCCTGGGTTAGTATTGAGGCTACAAAGGCAATGGGAACGGTTAGGATATTATGGAGTATGGGGGCCATGAGTGGTGGTGGTCGGGTGGCACTGGAAATATGAGGCACCATTGGATTGTGAATTCAGGGACACAGTGTGCACAGGGTGTAAAATGGCTATCAGGAGGTTCCTGCAGTGCGCATTGGGTAGCATGGGTTATGGGAGGGCATGGGGATGGATAGATTGATATAGAATGGCAGAGGGGATTTGATGAGCCATAGAATTTGCCAAAGGGCCTCAAGTTAGCAGTGTGGGTGTGAATAGGGAGATGGGTATGAATAGGGAGATGGGCATGAGTGGCACAGACATATGGGAGTAGCTTCAGGGGCATTGGCAAGCACATAGATGGGCATAGGGAAAAGTGAGAGGGTGTGGGCAGTAGAAATATTTTCAGTTTAAATCTTTATTTTTAAAGCCTGCGTACATACCAAAGTCCCAAGGAAGCCTTTCCACCCAGTGCATCTCAGAAGTCAGACTTTTCCAAGGTTCCTGGGCCTGATTCTCAATCTAACAGGCACCCTAGACCAAAAATACAAAATGCAGACAGTCACTTTTAAAGATCAAGATCATAGAGCTGGGATTTCTCCTATCTCTGCCCTCTTGATCTGAGCAAAAATCTGGGCCTAACCCACCAAACGATCATGTAATTTGTTACTGCATTGAGCAGTAGGTAGAATTCCCATAAGATGTGTCAGATGCTAATAGGTCAATTTTACAGCAAACATCTTCTAACTAAATACCCTGAATTTGATATTAACATTTCATGACAAATGATGCACTTCAAAAATCATTGACAACCTGGTGCCATGTTAATGATTAATTGCTTTTAGAATTGTAGTCAATTACAGAATTATCGAGAAAATTATGCTGCAATGCCTTCTGAAAATTATTTGTCCTATTATGGCATAAATATTGGAACACTACTACTGAGTCACTGCCATACAGTATGTTATATTTAACAACATTAGTATGTCAAGTTAGTGTTTATTTATTTGAATGTTAACTTTAGTATTGATTTCTGTCACAAGCAGGAATTTGGAATGCGGTGGCGAAATGCTGTCCTCGCTCCTTGATGTTTTTACACCATCTTTTGGGAGTGACGCTTCAGAAGCCTGGCCTCTAATACGAGACTCTGCCGGCAGTGATACTGGCTGTTCCTGTGAATCTCTTAACCCATCAAACTCTGAGGCTTCCCCAGAGGATGTTACTACTTTTAGCCCGCAGTTGGATACTCCAAATAACCTGCCTTCAGAAACGTGTCCAAGACAGGAAGATCAGCCTGAGTCACTTTGTCTGCAGCCCTTTTCAGTGGAGATAGGTGGAACTGTAGTAGGACTCAGAAAGCAAGATGGTGCAGAAGATCCAGGTGATCCCCCTTCATTAAACACTGGAGACAAAGCAGAGCAGGAAAGCAACACTCCAAATGAAGAAATTGAGGTAAGGCATAATAATGAACAACTCCTTTATCTGTGCTGTTTGTCTGAAATATTACATTTGTCTGGTTTATATAATCTTGATAGTCATAAAGGACTGGATCATGACCAAAAAAGTGGGAAGCTTGAGTCTGAAAACTAGCCTGACAGATCCATTTCCCTTTAAAAGAGCCCCTCCTGTTCTTGTTTCAGAGGTTGACGTGAGATAGGCCTGGCCCCACTGCCTGTAGAGATAGTTTACAGGTGACCACTAGGCTTGTGAGTACTGTGATTACTCATAGAAGGCCTACCTCAGTTCGCTGAGAGTTCAGCCTTGTTGTATTAAAGGCCTTATAGCCCTTACTCTTTAGACTTACTCATGTCCCCCATGCCCTGGTATAACACCCATGCCTTATCCTCACTCATCAAACCTAACACTCCTCTTCAATTTGCATAAACAGACCCTGAACTGATTCATTACTGAGCCTTGGAGCTCAACTCATAATGAGGCCATCTGGAAACTGTTATCAATGGAAACAAATGGCCAAACAGGAGATTCTAACTTTGATTGACATTATTTTGAGGTTATCATAAATTATTTGTTTATTTGACCTCTTTATGCAACTATGTGTCTGAAATGGGATAAAGCTTTTGTTGTTGATACTTTGAGTGACTGTGCCTGATTAACACTTCAATTAGGTTATCGGAGCAGCTATTTATTTCAAAGGAGATTGTTGAATCAGTGTTATTTTCATGAGCATTTCAAACAATTGCCTCATTTTTACATGGCTGAACAGTTTGGTACATAGTGCATACCAAGTGAATCGACATGGAAAATAGAGGGGGTGGTATGGGAAAGGGCACTGAGGTAAGGGATATGTCAGGTGTAACAGGGCCATAGGAAACGTGAGTGGCCATGAAGGGAGCATCTGGGATATGAGAGTGCACAGTCACTTATCTGTCAAGGGATCCCCAAATCTAGATTATGGTCCTTTACTACTCTGAGATGGTGTGAACTGTGTGCCCTACCAAAATGGGACTGACTCCATGAAAATAGTCAGGGATCTAAACACACCTAATCTTGCAGTGGGGATCATAAGGTCAGGGTTGCTCAGTCAGGGCTCATTTTCATATCCATATCCTTCCAGCAAGCTGCAATTTTTATATCACTGCCCTGCCACCCACATGTCACGGAGACATAAAAATCCTGGCCCAGATGTCAGTACATTTGAAACTTACATTTTCCATAATATTCAAAGAAAGTCAAAAAACATTCTGAGAGGTTTATTGCAGTGCTACAGATCTGAATCTTCCTCTTCCTGTTTATGTACAAGACTATGTACAAATCTTGCAAGTCTTTTATCATTTTTTTCTACTAATTTTATTCCTTCCTTTCTTCTGACATCGTTAACCCCCTGCCATTCCATGGGATTCTGGAAGATTGTTATGCTTCATGGGAGAGACAAGAATTCCGTAGAATTCTTTCCACAGAATCGCTACAGTGTGGAAACAGGCCATTCAGCCTAACATGCATACCGACCCTCCGAACAGCATCCCATCCAAACCCATCCCTATAATCTTGCATTTCCCATGTCTAACCCATCTACATCCCTGGACACTATAGACAATTTAGCATGGTCAATCCGCCTAATCTGCACATCTTTGGACTGTGGGAGAAAACCAGAGCACTCAGAGGAAACCCACACAGACTCGGGAGGAATGTGCAAACTCCACACAGACAGTCACAAGAGATTTCTTCTTAAACTATGTTAGGCCTAACGCAGTTAAGAAGAGGTTGTCTCACTTTTAACGTGGAGAAAATGAGACTTTTGTTCAGTCAGGGGGTGGTTAATCTGTGGAATTCTATTTCCCTGAAGATAATAGAGGTAGGGTCAATGAGTTTATTCAAGGGTGAGTTGTATAGTTTTTTAATAGTGAGGGGAGACAGGATTAAGAAAGGCAGAAAAGAAAGTAGAAGTCAGACCCCAGTGTGATTAGCTATGATCTCATTGAAGGGTGAAGCTAGTTCAAGAGACAAATTGACCTACTCCTACTCCTGAGTGATATGTTCCTCTGATATATCAGTCAACCACAGGGATAGTATTCATAAGATTTTTTTCTTGAACCCAAATGATGAATGTCAGCTGACCATTCTGTCTGGAGGATGAAGAATCACAGAAATGTTAACAGTGCAGAAGGAGAACATTTGATCATTATATCTCCACAGGCTCTGCAAAGGAACAGTTCGCTGTGCCATTCTTGAGCCACATTCTTATTTTCCAGATAACAATCTAATTCCCTCTTAAATGTCTCAGTTTAACCTGCCTCCACCATGCATTGTTGGCAATGCAAGTGCACTTTTCCAATCACATTTCCAAACCTGTGTGAAGCACATAGAGACACAGAGACTTATACAAAGTCTATTAAATCATTGTCAAAGCCATACATATCTTTACACAGTCTCATGCAGGGGCATCGAGGCCCATTCGAGATGCAGGTTTAGAAATGTGGTCAAAAAGATGCAAATCTGGATATTTCTGAAGACTTAGCCTGTGCACGTTTCCTGAGGTTAAGCAGTAAAATGTTGATTACGACCTATATAGAAGTACAAATGAAGTGTGGAAATCTTTCTACCACATACAATGCCAGTGGTGACAAAACAAAAAGGCACTGGAGAGATTCACCATGTCTAACAGCATCTGTGGAGGGGAAAAAAAGTTAATTTTTGGAGTCCAGAGACCCTTCATCCACTCTGGCCAAATCATACCTGATCTTCTTAAAATTATCCTTTTCCCAGTTTAAAACTTTGGGTTCACATCCATCCCCGTCCTTTTCCAGAACAGTCTTGAATACAGCTGAGTTATGATTGCTGTCTGCAAAGTGCTCCCCCACTGATATTTGAACCACTTGATTAGCTTTGTGACCTAAAGTTAATTCCAGGACTACACCCTCTCCAATGGGGCCTTGCTGAAAAAGCTGCCCAGATGCATTTCAAGAATTCTGCTCCCCTTAAACTTTTCACTTTATGACTACCCCAGTTAATGTTGGGGAGGTTGAAATCTCCTACTATCACTATTACTTTACACTTCTGTGAAATTTGCCTCTGTACCCGCTCTTCAATTTCTTTCAGACTATTAGTGGGCCTATAGTACACTCCCAGCAAAGTGATTGCTCCTTTTCAGTTTTTAAGTTCTACCCATATCGCTTCACTTAAGGAGCTGTCAATGATGTCATCCCTCCTTACTATTGTGATTGATTCCCTGATCATTATTGCAAGATACCTTCATCTTTTATCTCCTTCCAGTGCCACCTGAATCGCTTATATCCTGGAATATTGAGCTACCAGTCCTGTCCCTCTCTCAACCATGTCTCAGTGATTGCACTTACATCATACCCCCAAGATTATAATTTGTGCCGTCAATTCATTTGCTTGCTTGTCAGACCCCTTGCATTAAAATAAATACCTTCGAACCTTGCTGAAATCTCTTGTGCGTTAATCAGCCTATAATTTCAATAACTTCTTCAATTCCTTTCCAACTCTTCTGATTGTGGCTGTTCAGCTCCGTCTGTTGAACCTCTTTCTGCCAAGTTAGCTGATTCAGATGCAACCTGTCTGCCTTGTACAGGTCCCACCAGACCCAAAAGTGGCCCCAGTGTCCTAGAAATCTAAAACCCTCCCTCCTGCAGCATCTGTCCAGCCTCACCTTTATCTGGACTAATCTCCTGTTTCTAAAATCACAAGCACATGAATAATCCAGACCTTTTGGATCTGTTTTTTTAATCTACCTCATAGTTTCCTAAATTCTGCATGCAAAGACCCTATCCTTTTTTTCTGCCCTAAATTATTAGTATAAAATGTACCATGATCTCTGTCAGTCTGTCCGTATTTCAGAATTCCCTACAGACATTCAGTGTTATTCTTGACCCTGGCACCAGGGAGACATCATACCATCCCGTTACCACTGTAAGGAAATATTGTGGGTCTGTTCTTGCAGCTGTAGAAATGTCTATCTGTTCCCCTTACAGCTGAATTGCCTACCACTGCCCTGCCATTCTTCCTCCTTCCACCTAGGGCAGCGGACACACCTAATAGTGCCATAAAGTTAGCTCTCAATGCTTTCCGCTGCACTGCCATCTCTCCTATCAGTATCCAAAAGGGATGACCACAGGGGACTCCTGCACTACCTGCCCAAATACCTGCCTCCTTCTACTGTGCCTAGTGGTCACCCATGCCCTTTCTGCCAGTTCAGTCTTCACCTGTAGTTAGGATCTGGAATGCATTGCCTGTGAGAATGGTGAAAACATGTTCAATGAAGACATTCAAGTGGAGTTGGATTATTGTGTGAAAAGGACCAATGTAAATGGCAGAACCCTTAGCAACATTAACATACAGACAGATTTGGGTGCGCAGGTCCACAGTTCCCTAAAAATGGCAACACAGTTGGTTAAAGTGATTATGAAGGCATGTGGCATGCTTGCCTTCATCGGCCAGGGCATGCAGTACAAGAGTTGGCAAACCATGTTGCAGCTATATAAAACCCTTGTTAGGCTGCATTTGGAGTATTGCCTGCAGTTTTGGTTGCCAAATTACCAGAAGGACGTGGAAGCTTTGGAGAGAGTGCAGAGAAGATTCACCAGGATGTTGCCTGGTCTTGAGGCCATTGCCTATGAGGAAAGGTTAACAAGACTGGGATTGTTTTTCACTGGAAAGACAGTGGCTGAGAGGAGACCTGATAGATGTCTACAAAATTATGAGAGGCATAGATAGGGGGGATAGTCAGAGGCTTTTTCCCAGGCTTGAAGTTTCGGTTACAAGTTGAGAGGGCAGAAGTTTAAGGGAGATGTGTGATGGAAGTTTTTCACACAGAGAGTGATAGGAGCCTGGAATGCACTGCCAGAGGTGGTGGTGGAAGCGGGCATGTTGGCAACATCTAAGAGGCATCTGGATGGTTACATGAATAGGGAGGGAATAAAGGGATACGGACTGAATAAGGGAAGTAGATTTGTTCTTTTTAGTTTAGTCAGGCATGATGCTCAGCACAGGGCCTGTTCCTGTGTTGTGCTTCTCTTTTGTTCTTTTGTGTACGGCTGTGAGGAATTAGTAGGTGGCTGGATGTCTCAATGTGAATTCCTGTCTGAGAGAACCAATAGAGATGGGCCAAATAGTCTCCTTCTGCACTGTGACCATGATATGATCCTATGAACCAGTTTATGCATACTCATTTACAAGTAGTTCAAATCTAAAACAATTAATTCGGTATGTTTAAATTTACACAAAAATTCATTCTGAAGTTAGGGTACCATACAGTATGTGGAAGGTTGAAGCCGATAAACACAGAGGTGTCAGACACTTATGGTGGCTTACTAATACCAATTTTTATAGACTGCCTAGTCTGTATAATTTTAATTATATTGTCACATTTTTTGTGCTTTAAAAATGATAAATGTGTTCCATTTTATAGGCTGGTGTTTATAAGGGGTAGTTTTGCTCAGTATTACAGTAGGTCTGGTGTTGTGGTAATGTCACTGGCCTAGCAATCCAGAACCTTATGCTAGTGTTCTGGGGGACATGGGTTTGAATCCCACTATAGCAAATGGTAAACTTCAAAATTCAATAAGAGTCTTCCATAATGGCAACCATGTAAACCACTGTCAACTGTCATCAAGAAAACATCTGCTTCACTAATATTTTTTAAGAAGCATCGTTTGCCATCCTTACCCCTGGTCTGGCCTACAGGGGACTCCAGACCCACAGCAATGTAGTTGACTCTTAACTGCCCTCTGGACAGTTAGGGGTGGGCAATAAATGTTGACCTGGCCAGTGACACCCACATCCTGGAAATGAATAAAATAGAAATACCAAATTAAACATGTTGTTACTGGTATTGGAATAAATGAAGAATTTTTTAGCTGGCTTGATTGATGTGCTGAAAGAGTTAGCCATTAATTTTCTCCAACATGTCAGTGAATACCTATTTTTGACTTGATCCTTAGTATTGACTGTAATTTTCTTTTTCCAGAACTGTGTCTAGTACACAACTTGATAGTGTCAGAGGAACGTCTCCCTTTTTATCCTTCTCCATTGACTGTTTCAACCTGAAGATACATTCTTGCTGAGGCCTGAAATTTCAGGATTATATGGTTTTCTCAGCCGAACTATGGCAAATTGTGTGCTATATCAATTGGTCTGCATTCGTCGCAGGCAGGAATCATATCCAAGTGAATATGTGCTTCATTTTAAACAGCAGTCTATTTCTACCAGTTGTGATTTGCTGTTTGCTTCTTTTTGTATGAAACATTTGACACCTTGTTTGAAGGTCGGGGGAGGAAGGCTTATGACTGCAGTGCTGGTGATGAAGAACTCTGTCAAAACGTCATTGCGCTCAAACTGCTAAAGGATTTCTGAAGATAAATGATGAGGAAATCCATGGGTCACACCGCAATCCGTGTGTTAAAGCTCTCACTGTGGTTGGCTCTTACATGTGACATGGTAGCATTAACAAGTGTGCCCACAGTCACTGCCTGGAGAACATTGTGGGAAGTGGTATTCCACAAAAATGATTTTGATTTATTAGGTATCTAATTATAAATCTTTGTTATTAAAGCTTTAGAAAAAACTTGTACACTTTAATGTTTCTTTTTAGAAAATTGCCACTGTACATTGCAGATAATGAACTTTTGTTAAATATAAATAATTATAAATGAAGAAGTTAGCCACTTATATTGTGTTCCACCTCTGTCATTGTGCGACTGCAGTGCGTCAATGAAAGTAAAGCTATGACTGTGAATGATGTGTTTATCATTCTTATTGCTGAGGGAAGCTAGATTGGTCTGGCTGATAGTGTACTAAATATTGGACCAGTGTGGAGGTGGAATTAAATTACTTTAGTTTATACACGTTAGTGCATGCCATGAGTGGCCAGATGATATGTTTGTTCATCATACAATGTTCCACTTCCCTTCAAAGGACTGGATCATTCAGTTGAATCACATTACTTGAATGTTTGTGGCTTTTTTTTATTAATAATAAATCTTGAACTTTGGTGCTCATACAATTTATTTTCAAAAAAAGTTGGCAAACTGCATGAGTAGATTTCAAGATATCCTTCTTTAGCTAATGGCTACAAACTCAATAAAGTACAGGAAACTACATCCTACATTTTTGTCTTTCTTGTGCAAGTTTCAAACAACAATAATGCCTAATTGATGGGTTTATATTGCACTGGTATCAGAGCTTAAGCAGTTAGGGATTTAAATGTAGTCCAAAAGATCATTCACTGTCTTGCTCAGTGGAACATTCTAAACACAACAATGCAAATCCTGTACTTGGAAAATTGTTGTTTATCAGTACAGAACTTGAACAATGCTGAAAGAACATACATTTTGTCAAAACCTTTCTGCAGTCGAACAACATATGCTAAATGATCCCAACTGTGCCAAGAATTACCAATTTAAGATTGTCAGTCAGGCTTGAAGTGGGTTATGCTTGCGCATACTGGAAGCTGCAAATGTTAATACATAGGGCCCTGTTCTTTACAGACAGAAAGAATGTGTCCATACACTGTGTCAGTTTCAACTCAGCAATATGGGTGAAATCCATTCTCTGGTTCATTCCTCAGGGCAAAGTCTTGACTTATCAGAATCAACCTCCCTGGCTTAGATTTAACAAACATGGCAATTAATTGGCAGTCATCATCTAACTGATGCATTCTCATGACAACATTTACAACAATCAGAGTCCTCTTTCTAGTCAATCAACATGCTGTTGCCGTTGACACTTATATTCTTTTGAATTGTCTTGATGAGAGCAAGACAAAAAGCTTCAACAAAAATGTCTTCTTTCAGTGAATATCTGGAAAATGTGGGTTTAATTAAGTGAAGTATATATGGGCCTTATAATCAGGTGGTTTGGTCGTGCAACCTTAAAATTAAAATTGCATGAAAAATAAATAATGATGACTTGTAAAAACACAGTATTTTTATATCACTTTTCACAGCTTTTGAAGATTCCAAAGTGCTGCATAACGTATGAATGTTTTGATGCCAGTCACTGTTGTATAGATAAATGCAGCAGGTAGTCTGCTTGCTGCAAATTTCCACGCACATGAAGGAGTTAGATAGTCAGTCCTATACATTTATGCAGAGGTATAAATGGTACTTTGCAGAATTCTCTTTGTCTTCTTCCATCCACACTTCCAGATCACAGTAAGAAAGAGATGGAACATTGAGTTTAGCACTACATCTAAGACAAGACTTCAAACATTACAGCACCCCTTTGGCACTGCATGGAATCGTGCATATTATGTGCCAAAGCCCTGGAGTCAGATTGAATCTTTTGATTCAGTGAACCAAGACGGCTACCACTGAGCCAAAACCTGACACTTAATAAGAAATAGGAGCAGCAAGATATTGTCCCCTCAAGCTTGCCTTGCCATTTTATATGATCATGGCTGGTCCAATCTTTTTTGTGCCAGCTCCTCATAGCCCTCAAGTGCTTAATATTTTTTTAAAAATACCTATCAACCTCCGTTTTAAAAAACTTCAGTGATCTGGTCTCCATTTCATCATCTATACTATGGCAATATACAAATTATGTGTAAAAGTTTGCTTTTGAGTTTCACATTTTATTATTTGGGAATATTTATTAGAAATCATTTGTTTCCTTTGATCATTGTTGCATTTCTATTGGGTTTGCCCATATCTAACTAGTACAAGACTCATTTTACCAAATTTATATGAAAACTTTAGAAGCTAATTTGTGAGAGTGCAGACACAGCCTGTCAGATATTATGACATTTTTAGTTTGTGCTTAGTTCTTTCAATCCTGACATGGGACACGGAATAAATTTGCAGCCCCTCAGTGGGATCTTGTATAGGTACACTGTCATTCCCCTTTTGAAAAAAGCAATAATCTTACTATTTTTGTGCTGTAGAGTGGAAAGGTCAGCCTGGGTTTTCGCTGCACCGATCCCTAAATGGGAAGTGTGTATAAGTGGATGTCAAAGGCAGAAATGACTTCTATGTTTGTCAAGGCTGTGGCCACCTGTTGACCAGGATTAATCATTGTAAATGGCCAAGAGATAGAACAATATTTTTTCTGACATCACTTTTATTTATTTTACATATCACTTTAAAACTATGCCCTGTCAGTTTTTCTTTTACAAGTGACGACAACTTCTATCCATTCTATCAAGCCTGCGCATGTTTTTGAAAACCTCCATCAAATCTCCTCTCAGCCTTCTTTTCTCTGAGGAGAACAGTCCCAACTTCTTCAATCTATCCTCATAACTGAAGTTTCTCATTTCTGGAACCATTCCTGGAAATTGTCTTTGCACTTTCTCCAGTGCATTCACATCAGTCCTATAATGAGGCCCCACAACCATACACAATACTCCAGCCAAGGTCTAACAAGTGCCTTTTACAAATTCAACATCATCTCTTTGCTCATATAATAGCATTGGTTCTATTAATAAAACCAAGAACAGTGTGTGCTTTACTAACTGCACTCCGCACCTGGCTTGTTATCTTCAATGATCTGCTCTTGCACCCCCTTTAGAATTGTAGCCCTCATGTATATTGCCTTCCACCATTCTTCCTAATAAAGTGCATCACCTCACATTTCTATGCACTGAAGCTCATGTACCACTATCTGCCCACTCCACCAACTTACCATTGTTCTTTTGGAGTTCTACTTAGTCCTCATCACAGTTTACAATTAGGTCCCTTGGGGAAGGAGGATAAAGAAAACCTATTTTAAAAAAACATCTGCAGAGCTGTTGCAGTAGCTGAATGTTCCCAGCTGCTGGATACAGCCTGCAACCCTGCAGATTTTGCAAATATGTACACACTGCTTCTTCAAAGCTTTCCTTTAGATAATTATTGGCAGAGGATCAGTGAACTTTTTTTGCTTCGACTGCTGGGAAATTTGTCAGTGTCAGGAAAATGTACAACTCGCCTGAATCACATGTTGCCAGAATGACAGAGGGGGTGGGGCAGGAATATGCATCATCAGTCACTTCTAAAGTTTATGAAGTAAAACGACAGAATTAACTACAAAGTACAAAACGATTTGTACAAATATGTATAACTTCAAATTAATAAAGAAAGAGTACAAAGAAACAATGCAAAATGCCCTCATCTGCTGTCCTCAGATCCAGCATGTGACATTTAAAAGTCCACAAATAATTAGTGCCAAAAATTATTTTCCATTTCCCCCATCAATGCTCAAGTATGATTAGCCTGTACTTTAGAGATTATATCTCTGAATTAGAGCAGATAAAATTCTTCTTAACTGCCTCGCTACATTTAAACCATCTGCATGTCCATGTTACATAGATTGATCTCAGGGTGAAAGGCAGTCCTGGAGTTGTGAATGGTTTTCATTCTGGAGTCCGTTCAAAAGTCAATTTTTTTCACAAATTGGAACACAATGCAGGGAATGAAAAGCAGCCATTCATAAACACGAGCATTTGTAAGTCAGATGTTCATAAATTGAAAGCCTCCTGTATTGAAGTGTATACCCATAACCCTTTCAATAAATTAGAATATCCGTGGTTTGACATTGACAAGTACCACAAAAGGTATAACACTGGTCAGTGGGTACCATTCAGTTTTAAATTTCTTTGTTATCCACTTCCACCCTTTTATTTGATTGTGTGATCGTAAATTTTGTCAGACTGGTTTTAAAACTCACATGTTTTAAAATGTTATCTTAAATACAAAAATACACTTTTCAGATGAATATCCAATTTAAAGGAGAAAATTCAACCTCAGAATAAGGAATGCCTGTTTTTGGGTGGCCTGGTAGCTCATTGGTTTGATTCCAGCCTCAGGTGACCGTCCCTTAGAGTTTGTGCATTCTCTTTGTATCTCCCACCATCCACGGATGTGTAGGGTTAGATGGATTGGATGTGCTGAGATTGTCCATAGTATTGAAGGATTTGTAGGATAGGTGGATTAACAAAGGTAAATCCAGGGTTATGGGAAACAGTAGGGGCCTGTGTCTGGATGGAATGATCTTTGAAGGGTTCTGTGTTGTAGGGATTCTATTTAAATTTGAGATTAACAGGAATTTCTTCTCTCAGAGGTGAATCTGTGGAATCAGGACTGTTGAGGCTCGGTTGTTAATTATATTCAAGGCTGAGATGGACATTTTTAATCAGTAAGGGAATCAGGATTATGAGGAAAATGTAGGTAGGTAGAGTTGAGGATGATCAGATCAGCATTGATCTCATTGGGCTCAATGGTCTGAATGGTCTACTTCTGTTCCTATGACTTGTGGCCTAACTGTTGAAATAAACAATTGAACACTCCCTGGCCACATCCTATTCCTGAGCTTCAACATTAGAACATTGCCTGTTCCTCAATGAAAGCCATACAGGCTTCACAGCAAATACTGGTTGATTAATATAGGGCTTACAAGAACCTTTGGTTCTGACACTCTAGGTAGAGACTGCATTTACCTTTTCAAACATTGCCATCTATTACATGTTGCCTTTCGCTTGAGGCTTATATGGCTACAGCAAAAAGTTATAGCCCTCATTTCCCAGGGTGTAAAGAAAATAGTGACTCGATAATGAATTAATTTTGTCAGTCTGATTTTGCAAAGATGAACAATTCTATGAAGATATATTCAAGGGCCATTTCCCTATAAGGCACATAAATAATATTTGCCATTGGTTTGGAAACAGCTCAGATACAGGTTAACAGTCATCAGTGAGATAATGAATCTCACTAAATCAAAGAGATTCTGAAACCATTGAGAAACAGTCACCTGAATATTACTTAGACCCTCTAAGATGCTATTCTGCATACTTTGGAAACCAGTTACATTGCAGTCTCCAGATGACCCCACCCTTAGGGCTACAGTCCATCACTCAGTCTCCACCACACTGAGTTCCTGATTGGCCTGGATCTCTCATAAATGAGGGGGGATTTCTAGCTGTAGTTGCAAGAAAGCTCTTCTGATTATAACTGTGTGCCATCTGTTCCCAGCCCTATCTTTCCCCTTCACTTGATGGCTCTGTCTGTACTTATTCAGTCCAGTGCTCTGATATTCTTTACTGTAAACTTTCCACCTTCTCAAAACTTATCTTTGACATTACTTTTGATGAGCATTGATTTCTATGGCTCAAAGTGTCTCTCCTTTTATTTCAAAGAAGCATATATAGTTGTTTCTATACATTAGTAGGGCTGCATAGACGCAAATTATCTTTGTCCTGAACACTTTTGTCAAAGAATAGATTAACGAAAATAAAAGCAGACTTTTATCTTTAAATATCAGCAAATTATGAAATACTCAATTCTTAATCATCCCAAATTAGATCAGCCAATATTTTATTGAATGGTAGAGCAGGCTTGAGGGGCTGAATGGTCTATTCTGACTCATTGTTTGTACATATGACATTCATATGTTACGTGGTGTGATGAATGCTTGTAATTTTTCATTAATTTTATTATTTGGTGATTTAGATTCGAAAGTGAAGAAAATATAGATTTTAGTTTCCAGTTCTATGAAAGTCTGATTTGTTTTATTTTTAAAGGTTCAGAAATTCATTTTGAACCGTGATCTAATAACCAGCATTTCCAAGAAAGCATTTTATCTTAGCTAAATGACTAGCAAGACCTACAGGGAGTAATCACAAGGTCAACACAGTGTGGAACTGGAGGAACACAGCTGGTCAGGCAGCATCAGGGGAGCAGGAAGGTCTACGTTTCAGGTCAGGACCTTTCTTCAATCCTGGCGAAGGGTTAAACCAAAAACGTTGACTGTCCCTTTCCTCCAGATAGTGTGGGACCGTGAGCTAATAACCAGCATTTGTTCAGACACCTATGAACAAAGCTTCAGGATCTCTATCAGTATTTATTATTCAGTTGTACAATTTTACACATAACAATAAATATATTTTATACATTCCCACTATGAAGTAACTGCAGTCCTTTAAACTGGCAAAACTTACCACATCTAAGCACTGGGGGAAAGCACAAACTTTGTGAAATATCTTTGCAGATACTCGTTTAATCTTTCATTGTTAATTCCAGGAAAAAGGACTTGTATTTATACAGAGACAGTAGGATCTGCTGATGCTGGAGAATCTGAGACAACAAGGTGTAGATCTGGATGAATACAGCAGGCCAAGCAGCATCAGAGGAGCAGGAAAGCTGACGTTTTGGGTCTCGACCCTTCTTCAGAAATGCATCTAAAGAAGAGCCCAGACCCAAAACATCAGCCTTACTGCTCCTCTGATGCTGCCTGGCCTGCTGTGTTCATCCAGGTCTACACCTTGTTATCTTGTATTCATATAGCCCCTTTCAAGTACTTAAGGCATCCCAAAGCACTGCACAGCCAATGAAGTGCTTTTGAAATGTCATCTTGGTTGCGATGTTTAATTTTTCCTTCTTCTTGAGTTCTCTGTCCAAAGGTTGGTCCGATTTGCAACGCCACAACCTTTAGCACAATTACAGCAGGGAGGCAGGTCACAAATCCAGCCCAACCAGAACAAGGATCAAACCTTGTGCCATTAGCACAACAGATCCATACAGGCTATCCAGCCAACTGACCACTATCCCACAACATTGCTGTGGAAACTTTTACATGCTTGTCACACCCTGGTGCCATGGATAATGATGATACAGGTTCCCATTTTCTTTCCAACACAGGGATAACCAGGTATTGTTCTCAACGTATGTTGGAAGATTTTACAATGAGATGCTCAACCATTTTGGCCACATTGAGAATACACCTTTCTTGTCCAACTAGCAACGTTCCCTCTACTTTCCTTCTGGCTGTGCAAATCCCAAGGTCCATGTATGGCAGTGGCCTCCAGTAGTAGAAGACATGCGCTGACATGCTGATCGGTGTGCATGGAACTTCCCAGCAGCTTAGAGGGGCCATCAAGTATTTGAACTCACAGTGACCGGCTCACTTCTGTCACAGCTTCTTTCTGGGACACCACCCTCTGTGTCACAGGATCTCCACTGATGAAGGAAATGCAGCAGCCAATTTATACATAGTGAACATCCATAAACCTCAATGTCAAAACGACCAGGTAATCTGTTAATATACTGTTGCTTGGCCAGCACACTGGGATAAGTCTTTTGTTCTTCTTGGGAGTAGTGTCATAGGATCTTCTGCATCATCTGAGAGAGCAGATAAGGTCTGTGCTGGTGGTACTCTGTCCTTTGAGTCAGAAGGTGGAGGAATTTGAACACACAATAAATCAAGGCTGACTCCCCAGTACAATACTGAGGGAGTGCAGCATTCTCTCTGAAAGGTGCAATTAAATAAAATCATGTGGAATGTGGACAGAATGTGAGGAATGAGAAAATTACTGCTGATATCCTCAGGGATCTTCAGAAGGAGTCATTTATGTCATGACAGTGTTTGGAAATTATTATTAAGTTGAGGCTCGAAATTCTCCACAACTTTTGATGTTTATCTCAAAGCACTGGGTGTGTGTCCATTTAATTAGAAGGGCAGTACCTGCTTTTAGATAGCATATAAGAATCACAAACAGGGTTTCAGAAGTGCTCACACATTTCTGGCAAAAAGTGCATAGTGCACCATCTAAGTAAAGAAACTTCTGTGTTAACAAACAATGGCATCATGAAGTTTAGTGAAAAGGTGAAACAAATCAGTGAGCAATGTTGATTTAACACTAGCGTTGCCATTTACAAACACACACCCTGTCTACTCTATGCCATAAACACAAAAAGCTGAATGTAATGTTATGGAGCAGTGAAGAGCACTCAGCAGTGTTATTTAAAGGAGTCATTAACCACTTACAGGGTAATTGCTGGATTATTTCTTCTGACAGATAGTGCAATTTTACATGATTTGAAGCTTTCCTATACTTGGCTAATGTTTGGAGTTGTCTGGCTGGTGCTGAAATAGTTTTTGGTAGTTTAGGACCTTGTGCTGAAACAGGCTGCTCCTTGCTAGATATGAACCAAAAGAACTGCGGATTCTGTAACTCAGGAACAAAAGCAGAAAGTTGCTGCAAAAGCTCAGCAGGCCTGGCAGCATCTGTGAATTAACATTTTGGGTCCAGTGGCCCTTCCCCAGATAGATATGGATTGCTTTTGGTGTTGTTGTATAATGGTGCCAATTCCAGATTAGACAGGTTTTTCTACGTAAAACAGTTGCATGAATCACAAAATGTAATATGCCAATATAAGAGTACCCACCTCACATTCAGTCACTCTCTGTGTCATGGTTTCAGCGTGATGTGTTTTGTCTGTCAGCTATATCATATGTAATGTAGTGTAACTTCAGCAAGCATAGAAGCCAGACGGTGTGTAATTCTATGATATTGCAAACATGTAAAAATTAGTGCTGTACATAAACTTCAAGATATTTACTTCAACAAGAACATGACTCTCTTTTATACGTCATGTGGACTAGCATATGGAAAGATATAAAGGGGATCGAATGATTCGTGAGAGAATTGAGTATGACCAGCAAAATAAAGAGGGCCCATACAGCAAGGGGCAAACTTTTTAAAAGATCTGTTCATGAGCAACACTGACTGGGCCAGCATTTCTTGCCTATCCCTAATTGCCCTCTAGAAGATGGCAGCGAGCTGCCTTCTTGAGCTGCTGCAGTGCTTGGACTGCTTGGTCACCCACATTTCTGTTTGGAAGTGAGTTTGAGGATACTGACCCAGCGACAGTGAAGGAATGGTGATATATTTCCAAGTCAGGATCATAGTGAAGTGGAGGGCAACTTGCTAGTTATGTTAAAGTTGCACCAGTCAGTCGCAGTGGGAACAGACACAAAACACCCTGTGTGCAGCCAAAGCTCAGCCTAATCCAACACTGACCTAATGTTACTGACTATCTGGCATGATGTCTTCATGATTCATCCAGGAGAGGAGCAGCCTTGAGTCTTGAAAGCGCTCTTGCAAGGACACAAGAAATTTCATTTTAGTCTGAAATTGCAAGCGTTGGCACGTCTTTACTGACTGCACGTGCTTGCTTTTCCCACACTTCATGTGAACCTGCCTATTTTCATGAACTGAGGAAGAATTTCTCTCCCTTAACGTACAGTTAGCGTGCAGTCACAGCAGAGCACCACACAACTGAGTATCCAATATCCCAAAAACAGTCACTATTTCTTAATTTATTGACACTTCTCTCTGCTAGCTTCATTGAACTAAATGGTCAAAGGCAGGGTACAGTGTAACAAAAAAATCCACTCATGATGTTGCATGTGACTCTGGTCTAGAATCCTTGCACGTACGTGTATCAACACCATAGGAAGGTTATACAGTCACAAGGAACATTATGGAGCATATCATCAATGTCTCAGGGAACTGTCTACTTCTTGGTCAGTTCTGTTGGGGTGACATGGTGATTCAGTGGTTAGCACTGCTGCTTCACAGCATCAGGAACCTAGGTTTGATTCCATCCTCAGGCAACTATCTGTGTGGAGTTTGCACGTTCTCGCTGTGTCTGCATGGGTTTCCTCTGGGTGCTCTGGTTTCCTCCCACAGTCCAAAGATGTTCAGATTAGGTGAATTGGCCATGCTACATTGCCCGTAGTGTTCAGAGATATGCAGGTTAGGTGGGTTATAGGGGGATGGGTCTGAGTGGGATGGTCTGAAGTTTGGCATGGACTTGTTGGGCTGAAGGGCCTCTTTCCAAACTGTAGGGATTCTATGATCTATTCTGAAGAGCCTCTGCAGTGCTCAGCTAAGCTTATGCTGATAAATTGCTTCCTGTACAATTTGTCATTAAAACTAAACTAATCACCCTTGCATAAACCTGAAGTACATGCCTTCCATGTGCCTTCTGCCTTTCCTTGGGCTTGAACAAGTTGCTTCACTATTGGCTAATGGAAGGCTGCTAACCTTCAACTGAGAAGATTGCAGATGTGGAGAGGATGTGCCCTCTTATAGGAGAATCTAGAACAACAGGTCGTGACTTAAAAACCAGGATTTCCTCTTTTGAAAAAGACATGAAGTGATATGATTCTCTCAGAGGTCAAAGAGTCATAGAGTCATTCAGCACAGAAACTGACCCTTCAGTCTAACTTGTCCATGCAGACCAGACATCCCAATCTGACCCAATCAGTCCCAATTGCCAGCATTTGGCCCATATCCTTCTAAACCCTTCCTATTCATACACCCATCCAGATGCCTTTTGAATGTTGTAATTGTACCAGCCTCCACCACATCCTCTGGCAGCTTGTTCCGTACATGCACCACCCTCTGCGTGAAAAAGTTACCCCTTGGGTCCTTTCTAAATCTTCCTCTTCTCACCCTTAACCTATGCCCTCTAGTTTTGGACTACCCTGCTCTAGGAAAAAGATGTTAGCTATTCACCCTATCCAGGCCTCTCACGATTTAATAAACTTCATAAGGTCACCCCTCAGCCTCCAACACCCAAACTATTCAGCTTCTCCTTATAACTCAAGCCCTCCAGTTCAAGAAACATCCTTGTAAATCTTTTTGGCACCTGCTCAGGTTTAACAGCATCCTTTGTGTAGAAGGGCAACCAGAATTGTATGCAGTATTCTAAAAGTGTCCTCACCAATGTTCTCTTCAGCTAGAACATGACACCCCAACTCCCATAGTTGGTGTTGTGATCAATGAAGTCAAGCATGCCAAATGCCTTCTTCATCACCCTGCCTACCTATGGCTCCACTTTCAAGGAACTATGCACCTGCTTCCCAAGGTCTCAGAACTCCCCAGGGACCTACCATTAACTGTGTAAGTCCTGCACTGGTTGTGAGTCTTTGGAAATTTCTTCCTGAAAAGTTGGTGGAAACAGAGTCCTGGAATGTTTTTTAGAGATAGATAAATCCCTGTTAAGCAAAGGGGTGAGAGGTTATTTGTGTTAGGAGTCAATGAGGAATTGAGATTATAATTAGATCAGCCATCACCTTACTGAAGGCAGAGCAGACTCCTAGGGCTGGATGACCCATTCCTTCTCCTTGTTTGTATGTTTGTATGTTGGTGAGGGCCTCTGGTTTATTTAGCCATACACTGAGGAAAATATATCCCTCCCACTCCTGACATCACACAATAGTAACTCCAATAGTTTGCCATTGAGTCTGGGTGCGACTGTCTTTGTGCAACTATCCTGAGCACTGTGAACACCTCCAACTTCTTATTGGGCATTGGCCTTTTAAATACAGATGAGATCTGATTTTTGAGTGTGCAGTTTGACAATGTGTAATCCAAATGTCTGAAGCAATTATTTCAATCAGTTAGGATCACAGATTCGGGCCTGCTGGATTTTGTCTAACCTAACTATTCCCTCTAGGAAATCACTTTCAAATTAATCCTGTGCTCACTGTCTGTGTTCAGATGAAAGTGCTACTTTCCAATTTCAATTTAACTCTTTTGTAATGTGATAGAATGTAAGGAATTATTTCTTGTTAAGGCATTATTCTTCAAAGCTTAAATGAGTGCAGATGAAACTCATAAAAGCTAGCTAGAAAGGAGAAGTTATAAAAAATAAATAATTCCATCTGTACTGTCTTTGAACATGTTCTTCTGAATATATTATTGTCATAGCTATATGATGTCTTCCTTTGTTGTATGTCTTATTCTTTGAAGTTTGTAACACCTGCAAAGTGTAGTTCATGAGTAATGTCTGTCTTCACCTGATTACAGATTCACTAACAAAGAATTAGTGATTGGGTGGTATGATGAGTTAGTGCTTTCATCGCTCAGCTCTTAATTTGACTCCAGTACAGATTGGTCAAATCTCATTTCTCTGAATGCATTAAAACTCCTAATAAGGACACTATATATTCATTTCATGAGCAGTAATTTCCAGCATCAGTTATTTGACAGGCTAGTTACACTGGCCATATGCTGGGGAAGGACTCAAGTTCTTCACTGGCATTACTATACATGCAAGGGAAGCCAAAACCACAGTAAAGACAAATAAAAATAATGCAACGTGAAAAAATAACTAAAGTGTGACAATCTTGAGATGCGGGTGAAAGGGTCTAGACCCAAAACGGCAGCTTTCCTGCTCCTCTGATGCTGCTCGGCCTGCTGTGTTCATCCAGCCCTACACCTTGTTATCTTGAGATAAATTTGCTAAGGCTGACTTCTGCCAATGTTGCAACTGATACGTACAAAGTCCCTTGTCAAATTTGGCCATACATCAAAAATCTGTGGAAAATAAAAGTTCATGGTTTAGGGGATAACAAATTGACATGAAAAGAAGATTCCTTGCTAATGGGAAACTCAAGAAAGCATAATGGTCATTTCCTGGTGTTCAGGATGTTACAGGTTTTGTGCCACAGGGATCATTGCTAATTGTCTGTCTCACATTTAAAATAAGAACTGATCCAGCATCCTCTGTCATTTATTGAAGAAAGCTCCAAACATTTGGATGTAGAAGTACTTCCTAACTTCTCTCCAGAACTTCTCTCCCTAACTTTTAGACTGTTCCCCTAGATCTAGAATCACCAACCAGTGGAAATATTTTTTATCTACCCTGTCTTTCCCTGTTAATAGCTTGAAGACTTCAATCAGATCACCCTTTAACCTTAAAACAGGCTGAATTTGCATAATCTTTCTTCATATATTAACCCCTGAGTCCAGGTAACATTCATGGGACATAGACAATATACCTCATATTACATTCAGTCTGGACATGGCACCACAGGAAGAACAGCAAAACAAAATTGACAGTTTGTATTAGAGAAGGTTTGGCAGAAACAGGAGAGATAAGTTAGGAAGCTTATTTTATTCAGGTTGGGCAGCAAACCAAAGTAACGTCTATTACCTGCAAAATACTGTTCAAATAGAAGCCATTGAACCCAGGCAGATAATCTCTGAGATAAGAGTCTTAGCCAATTGATGAAATCATGCAATTTTCCAAAAGATTTTTAAAACGTTTCCAAAAGTCCTTTTTTTGTCCTTTCTTACAAATAAAACAGATCTTGCCACCTTCTTAGAACATTAAATCAACTTTTTTCACAATCCTTCAACACTCAAGTCCTGAAAAACTTAAACGCTAGGCCTTCATAACACTGTTCATTCACTCTGCCCGTTCACTTAACCTATCTATATCCTTTCATAGTCTTCTTACGTCATCTCCACAACTTAACTTTCCTCCATTCTCTTGTGCAAAATTTTATCAAATGCCTTCTGAAAGTTATTTAACATAAACTCTGAACATGTACGTTGTCAGCCTTTTCAGTGTGCTTTTCTAGTCAGAAATATAGATTAATCCTTACATGTACAGATCTTTAGATTAGATACCGACTCACAATTTAACCTCAAGTGTGATGTCTCACGCAGTGCTCTTTCCCAAACCACAGTCTGTTATGTATATAATAATGATGAAACTGAAGTATTAGAGGTATTACACTGATATACCCTTACCTTAAAAGTAAATTAATTTGTAATAAAGTCATTTATTTGAAACATACTTTCATCTACAAGATTTCAAGTGTGATTTTTTTTATTTATACCATGGGTAAATTATGTTTCATGAACAATTGTTTTGTGAAAGTGTTAATTTCATTACTTTTGTTGATTTATTAACAAACTGAGCAAACTGAGAACTCGACTCAAGATCAGCTATCCATATCAAGCCTTGGTCTGCCATGCGTAAATCTGTTAGTGGCTAAATGGCATTGTATTCTAAACAAGCTATCACTAAACTCAGACTGAACTGGATCAGCCATATCAGTGACAGCGCGTCCAAGGCTAGGAATGTGACAGTGATTTTCTCACCTTCTGACTCCCCACAGCCTGTCCACCAACCACGACATGATGGTGCCATTTGAATCCTGACCAGACCCTATTCATAACCCCACCAAAATGTTCAGGGATAGGATTTGTAATTTGCAGGATTCTCTGCCGTTTTTGCCACAACAGAAAAGCTGCTAGTCATATCATATTCAGAGCATTATGAACACAGCTTCCTTGGCCATCAGATCCTGAGCTGGGACTAGAGCCCAAAGCTTCTGGCTTAGAGGCAGGAACACTGCTCACGGCACTGCAGGACCATCTTCAGAAATGCTTAAAAATGTCTGAAAGGACTACAGGTGCTGTAAATCAGGAACAAAAACAGAAGTTGCTGGAAGAGATCAGCAAGTCTGGCAGCATCTGTAGAGAAAATACCAAAGTTAATGTTGTCAGGTCCAGTGACGAACCGGTGAGGAAGATTCGGGTCCATTCTGGGGAAAGGTCACCAAATCCAAAACATTAACTCTGATTTTTGCTTCACAAATGCTGCTAGACTTGCTGAGGTTTTCCAGCAACCTATGCTTAAAAATATGTCTTACATTTTTAGTTTTCTCTTTTTCTTCCCTCTTTCATTTCCCCTCATTTCTCTTCCTATACCTGATTTAACACTGAATTTACCCATTTGAATTCTTCTCACTCCTTTCTCTTTAATCTCACTGGTGAAAGAGGTATTCTATTGGTCTTCCAGATACCCTGTTTCAATCATTGATCCATTCTCAACTTGCACTGGAAGCAACTTTCTAAGTAGAACATATTTTAACTGAAGGGTGCAGGTACAAATCATACTAACTGGGCATGTTACGAGATGCTCCAGCAAATTCTGTGCATTTTGTAAAGACAGTATCAACAGAAATGACTAAAACAAATACATTAGGATCTCCATTTAATCTTATTTCCTCTTTGAGCAAACAGAATGAATTTTTGAGCTAATCAAGATGGAACATGCCAATGATGATGGATAAAACATGCTTCCACTGTTAATATCAATCGTTAGGGCAAATACTCTAAGACCACACAGAGTGTATACTGCATGAGAACAAGAACTCACCTGTTTGGCTCTGGCCAAAAAAGTACTTAACCTCTGAGTTTAGAAAGCTAGGATGTATTGCACTGATACAACTTTTTGAAAGTTATTTATTTTCAGAACGTGGGCATTCTAGCAAAGCTGCATTTGTGACCCACCCTTAGTTGCCCTGCACAGATGGTGTTTGATCGTTTAATCAAACTATTACAGTTGGTTTGAGACCACCAAGTGTCTTATTGGACTATCACAGGGCAACGAAGCCAACCACCCTGGTAGGGCACACGTAGGGCAGATGGGAAAAGGTAAACAAATTTCCTTTCGTAAGGAACAATAGTGAACTAGACAGCATTTTATTTTGTTAACAAGCTTCAATGGTAACACTGCTGACAATCATTGTCAAAATTTGTAACCATTGTTCATTGCTAATGTTTATTTCATCCAATGGAACAACGAGAAATGGGTTCATGACCGGTTTCTGTTCAGTGCAAGATTCAAGAGGTGTAATGCCACCTTGATGCACATCCAGGATTCTGTAGCATACTCCTACATCTAAGAAGAGCAGAATTATGCCATTTTGCCCAATAAGTCTGCTTCACCATTCAATCACAGCTGACATGTTTCTTAACCTTCTCCCACCTTATCCCTGAAACCCCTAATCCCATTACTAATCAAGAGCCCATCTATCTCTGGTTTAAATACAATCAATGACATGGCCTCCACAGTCTTTTCAATAATGAGTTTCACAGATTCACTACCTTCTGGCTGAAGGCATTCCCTGTCATCTTAGGTCGAAAGGGTCATCCTTTCGCTCTGAAGCTGTGCCCTAGTGTCTTCTACTAAAGGAAACATCTTTTCCTCATCCATGCTATCGAGGCTTCTCAGTGTTCTGTAAGCTTCACTCAGATCTTTTTTTGTCCTTCTAAACTGCAGCGAGTACAGACCCAGAGTCCTCAACTGCTCCTCATATGACAAACCTTTCTTCCCCAAGATCATCCTTACAAACCAAACCTCAGGTTTGACTCATGGCTGTATTACAGCATTCCGAGTAGAAGAGGAGATTATCACTTGGCTGTTGTCCTTTTGGTACAGTAATGACACCAGAGGTCCCTCTTTGGTTATTTATATCGAGATGTCAGAGTGATCATTTGGACTGAGCTTCAGATCTGTAGACAGGAGTCGAAAATCTACACCTACACAGTATGCAATTTTTAATCTAATATCACTGACCTGAAATGACCTCAGGCAGAGTGTAATGCTCCAGTCACCAGTGGAGTTGGCTGGGAAGTGGATGGAAGTACTGTACAATATAATGGGGGAGGAAGGATCAGATTATAGAGCCTGTTGCCCTCCTGTGTCCCTCTCAATAAGTCCAGGAAATCATGGGCCAAGTTTGGTCTTCCCACCTAGACGCCAATATTCTATCAGTAGCTGGGGGTTGGCATACCTGCAATCTGCTGGAAGACACACTAGAAAGCTGTTTACAACAGCCCTAAACCCACTTAACAGTCCACCTCCTGAGATCTATTGCAGTGGCTCCAGTGGCCATTGGGAATGGTGGACCATTGCTGGTGTTAAATGTCTATCACCCTCTGGTAAGCAGCTCTCGAAGACAGGTTATTCCTCATGCAAGAACTGGAATCCCTGACGGCAAACTGTTTCTTTGGAACGTGATTCAGTCAGGATTCCTGGTAATAGTTACGGTGGATTAATCTCTGCCTTCCCAGCTATTGGATGGGTCCACCACAGCAAACATTAAATTCCTGTATAAAAATGTCACTGTAAGTGTGGTGAAAACTCTACTTGTGAATGGGGGATTGGCAAACATTTCCAATTCTGCTAGACCAGAAGAACGGGAGCAACTCCTAGGAAACGACAAAATATATTTTATTAAAGATGCACGACCTCACCTGTTTTAACATCAAGAAATCTCAAAATTCTGCAATTCGTTATTTTATACAATAGGCAATCTGTCTGTTTTACAAAACTAAACCACTGGTTGATATAGCTGAATTGCATCTGGCTGGAGTAGTTTTCAAACATAGGGGAATGACATGCTGCACATGATATACTCCTGAAAAGAGCATCCTATTAACTCTACTATAATTGGTATTGAATTGAATTAAATTAGCCTTTATTGTCATATATACGCAATGAGTTTAGTGAAAAGTTGAAGCTTATAGCACCATTTAGGTACAAAGGTACCTAGGTGCAGCTTCTTTAGTTACAAGATCTTAGAAAATAGAGAAATAGAATGTCCAGCCTTGAAGAAATAAAAGTTCAGAGCCACAATCTTCCCACCCAGACAAGGTTGGCACCTAACCTCCATGCTGCACTAGGCCCTGCCTCAAGGCCACACAGCCTTCACCTTGCGGATCAGGAGGATGAGAGATCACTTCAGACCACTAAGCTTGGCCAAATATATGCCTTGCCAGGCCCAGAGGGCATCATGACAGGAGGCTGCCCTAGGAGGCCCCTACAATCGGATAGGAGGCTGCTGCACCAGGCCAGTAAGTCCCCATACCGGGTGGTCACACCACCATGCCAGGAGGCCACCACACCAGGAGGTCACCACACCACACTGGGAGGTCACTACACTGGGATGTCACTATTTCACACCGGGAGGTCACCACATCACACCGAGATGTCACCATACTGGGAGATCACCATACCGGGAGATCACCATACCGGGAGGTCACCGCACCAGGAGGTCACTGGTGAGCCATCTGAGGCCAGGAGTTGGCCAAAGGGTGGGAGTCATCTCTGGAGGCCGGAGGTCATAGCTGGTGGTTGGGAAATATCGCCGGAGGAAAAGAAAATGAAGAATAGGCAAAGCAGGTGAGCTCCAGCTGAAGCATCCTACTCCATTGCCATCTTAGACAACCTTGAAAAAGCTGCACTCTGAATCATACAAGATCTGCGTATGGGTAAAGCTGGACACGAAAAAATGTAACAGGAGGCAAAACAGATTGACACCATCTGGAATAAAGTAATTGGATTGATCAGCATTCAGTCCAGCTTAGATATCCATCCCTCCTTTATCGGTGAATTGAGAGCGCAGTGCCTATTTATGGGTTGCACAGCCACAAGTCATCAAGAACCTGCCAAAGAATGGCCTTCACTGACTGGAACGAGAAATACAGCTGGCTTTTGGATAATTCATCAGCTCTAAACTCGCCTCTAAGTCACACACCATCAAACTTTTGCATATTTCTGCCTATGCTGTCCTGAAGAATGTGGAAATTCCTAAAGGAATAATAACAAACCAAAGAGAAAAGAGTAAAAAAATAGACAGGTGTTGCAGGGCCAGAAAATACATGCCACTAGATCAAATGTCAGAAGGTTGTGAAAGTGAGGCGAATGCCTGCTGGGGTTACGCTGAAATGAGAGGCAAGCCCACGGGGGGACTCAACAGGGAGAATGCTCAAACTCTCTGGGGAACTGTAAAAATCCTAGAAATCTCTATGTTACGTTTTCTTGCTAATTAACAAGAACTAACTTATTAAATACTACTGACTGACTACTTCTTTAATTTTGCTGTTACACTTATTCTTTTGAACTATTCTATCCCTGCTTGTGACACGCTCAGGGCAAAAGCCCTTACGTGGTGATTAGATGAGAGTGTGTGATGTGGACCTTCATTAACAAAATGGGCCCCAAAAGAGGTAGAGCTTTAATAAATGCAAACTTCAGCAGTCATCCTCCAACTAGGAAAACAGGCAGCTTCCTGTGCGCGCAAACTGAAAAATAAGCTTATCCCAGAAGTGTGGGTGCAGTTAGGCTGAAACAGGATAAATCAGGTTCCACAGTCACCATTTGGCCATACACTAGCGTTGGAATGTTTACCAACTCGTATGGGTGCTGAAGTCCATGGGCACTAACATCCTGACAATCTGATCTGGTTGAAGCAAGCACAGATGGTGCAGTGGTATCCTTTCTAATTAGATCTTCCAAACCATCGCGAGGTAATCCTCTGGCTAAATTGTCATGTTTCTGCAGCGAAAATTAACAACAAAGAAGGATTCCTTTGGCAAAGGAAGGCAGTTATTTAGGCAGAGTTGGTTTCTAGCCATTCCATAGATAGTCCCTGACAGGAAACTTAAGCTGGCAGAAGGACGCCACTTATATGTGCCAGGTTGACGGGTATGACCAGGCAGTGAATACATGAGGGTCACACTTTTCTCAGAGGACATTGGCAATACTGCTGCATTTTAATGGTCAGGTCTTAGCTAAAGACCATAAAATCATAAGAAATAAAAATAAACAGGAGTAGGCCATTCGGACCCTCAATTCGGCTGCCATTCAATAGGATCATGGCTGGTCCGACATTCCACATGTCCACTTTCCTGCCTTTTTTCCTTAATCCTTGATGAAGAATGTATCTTTCTCAGCCTTAAATATACACTAGCACTCTGCCCCCACAGGTCCCTGTGGGAAGGAGTTCTAAAGTTTCTTAACCTTCTGAGAAAATAAATTCCTCCTCATCTCAGTCGTAAATTGGTACTCTTTTGTTATGAGACTATGCTCTATGGTCTGAGACTCTCCCTCGAGGAGGAAATATCCTCTCAGCGTTTGCCATGTCAAATACCTTAAAGTTTCTGTATGTTCCAATGAGATCATCTCATATTCATTTAAACTCCAGTGAGCAGAGTCCCCTTTGCTCATAAGACAATCCCTCAATACTGGGGATTAACCTGATGAACCTTCTCTGAATTATTTTCCCACAAAGCAATATCCTTCCAGTAATTAGGGGGACAAACATACGCACAGTTTTCCAGATGTGGTTTCATCAGCATCTTATACAGATGCGGTAGGACTTCCCTACTCTTATACTCCAGTCCCCTTGAAATAAGGGCCAACATTCCATTAGCCTGCCTGATTACCTGCTGCACCTATGCGCTAGCTTTCTGTGTTTCATGCACTAGTATCTCCAAATCCCTTTGTGTTGTAGCTTTCTGCTGTTTTTCTCTATTTATATAATATTCTGTTCTTTTGATCTCCCTTCCAGAATGAAAAGCTACTTATTTTCCCATTATGTATCAAGTCTCACTTATACTGAATAAAATAAACTGAGTATTGTCAATACTAGCTATCGCTTTGATTCAGAAAGCAAAACAAAGCACTGTGGATGCTAGAAAACCAAAGGGGGAGATAATAGAGTAGGTGGAGACAGTGCCCGGAGAGAGAAAGCAAACTAGACTGGCAAAGAAATAGGAACTGCCGATGCTGGAGAATCTGAGATAACATGGTGTGAAGCTGAATGAACACAGCAGGCCAAGCCGCATCAGAGGAGCAGGAAGGCTGACGTTTCAGGCCTAGGCCCTTCTTCAGAAAAAAAACGAAGAAGGGTCTAAGCCTGAAACGTCAGCCTTCCTGCTCCTCTGATGTGGCTTGGCCTGCTGTGTTCATCCAGCTTCACACCGTGTTATCTTAGATAGGCAAAGAGATTGCTGATTATAAACAGGGAGAGATAAATGCTGGGTAGGATGCTAATGAGAGCCGTGAATGGTTTAAAATGGGTTGACTATGCAGGGTGCAATGCATAAAAGACAGGAGGTAGTGTGTAGGGTAGGGTATGAATATTAAGGAAGTCAAAAATCACAGTACACCAGGTTATAGTCCAAGAGGTTTATGTGAAGACACAAGCTTTCAGAGTCTTGCTCCTTCTTCAGGTGTCAGTGAGAAAGGTGACATTACACACAGAATTTATAAGCAAAAGATCAAAGGGTCACAAAGCTCATGCGAATGTGTTGAGCAAATCTAAGGTGGCTGTTAGATCTTGAATCAGTTAGAAAGGATTAATATGCAAATCCCAGAATTTCTTCTAAGTCACTGCCTTGAGATAACTAAAGGTTTTTTCAATGTACCAGAGGTGACATCTCAGGTCAGACAATGCATTTTAGGTGTGAAGCCTTGTCTGGGATCTGGCTGTGTATCAACTTGGAGTCAGACTGGTTTTATTTCCAAAATAGGAACATGTAAAATGCCACATTGCCTATAAATTATGTGCTTTTTGAACAAAATAGAATGTATCTGCAATTTCAAATCTGCAAATGCAAATTCACCCCATAGATTTATATATGTGTGCGCATGTGTGCATGTGTATATGTGTGAGACAGAGTCTGTGTGTGTGTGAGAGAGAGAGCAAACGTGTTTGTATATGTGTGCATGCTAGAGACAGACAGTATGTGTGTGTGCATGTGTGTGTTTATGTGTGAGTGTGTGCCTATGTGTGTGAGAGAGAGAGAATGTGTGCGTGTTGGGGGGAGACAGTACGTGCACGTGGACGAGAATATGTGTGTGTGACAGAGAGAAAGAGACTGTGTGTGTGTGTGGGAAAGAGTATACATGTGTGGAAGAGAATCTGTGTGAGAGAGAGAGAATGTGTGTGTGGGGTGGAGACAGTACGTGCGTGTAGACGAGAATATGTGTGTCTGACAGAGAGAAAGAGACTGTGTGTGTGGGAGAGAGTATATATGTGTGGAAGAGAATTGTGTGTGTGAGAGAGAGAGTGTGTGTGTGAGACAGGATGTGTGTTTGTGTGTGTGAGGGAGAGAGAGGATGTGTAAGTGTGTATGTGTGTGTGTGTGTATGTGAAGAAGAAAGAGGGTGTGTGCGTGTGTATGTGAGGGAGAGAGAGAGGGTGTGTGTGTGTGTGTGTGTGTGTGTGTGTGTGTGTCTGTGTGTGTATGTGAGGTGTGTGTGAGGGAGGGAGAGGATGTGTGTGTGCGGGAGAGGGAGGGTGGGTGTGTGTGAGGGAGAGAGGGAGTATGTGTATGTGTGAGGGAGAGGCAGTGTGTGTGTATGTATGTGAGGGGGAGTGAAGTTGTGTGTGTGTGTGTGTGTGTGTGTGTGGGGGAGACAAGGTGTGTGTGTGTTGGTGTGTGTGTTTGTGTGTGTGAGGGAGAGAGAGGGTGTGTGTGAGGGAGAGTCAGGGTGTGTGTGTGTGTGTGTGTGTGTGTGTGAGTGAGAGGGGGAGTGTGTGTGTGTGTGGGAAAGAAAGAGAAAGTGTGTGTGTGGGAGAGAAAGAGGGTGGTATGCGTGCGTGTGTGTGTGTGTGTGCGCACATTAGGGGAAGAGGGGGAGAGAGAGAGACTGTGTGTGCGTGTGTGTGAGAGAGAGAGAGAGAGAGAGTTGATGTTTGTGTCCTGTACTTCCTGGGAGCAGAGAAACTATGCCATGCTCTTTGCAGACTACATTATTGATCACAATGAGCATCTCGCCAAGATCGTTCACCACCCACTACATGCACAGCAAATACTCATGTGACTCGGCCAACGATGTCTAACTCACATGCTGCAGGCAAGGATGCCCTGGGGCATGGTACATTGGCAAGATCATGCAGATGCTACAACAGCTGAATGGACACTGTGCAACAATCACCAGACAGGGGTGTTCCCTCCCAGCGGGGAACACTTCAGCGGTCAAAGACATTCAGCCTTAGGTCTTCAGGTAAACATCCTCCAAGGTGGGCTTCAGGAGACACAGCAACACAGAGCCACCGAGCAGAGGCTGATAGTCAAGTTCAGTCCCTATCAGGATGGCCTCAACCAGGATCTTGGGTTCATGTCGCACTACAGGGGGCCCCACGACATTATTCAGTCACTCTCACACACACACACACTCTCTCTGCCTCTCTCTCTATCTTTCTATTTCTTTCTCTCACTCAGGGCACTCCAGCCTAACACTGATATCTCTATACTATAGAGAAATGTGTTCACATTCTGAAGTTGTTAAGCTCCACGCAGAGTCCTGAAGGCTGTAAGATGCTTTACTCCCCCCATCTATACAGCATGGCCTTCAACCCATCTTCCATCACCTTTGTCCCTGTGTCGGTTTCTTTGGACAAGAGTCCTCTCCCCGTCCCACAGATCCTTAACCCACTTCCAAAACTCTTCCCTCCACTTTGACCTGTCCCTCAAGCCGTTCACCTGCACTCAACCTGTTCAATGAGAACTGTCAATAAGACATCATACACCTTAATTTCTCTACTCTTCTCGCTCATTTGAATCTACATCCTCTGAACTGACTGCACTCCATGCTCTCATACCCAACCCTGACTTTGTAATCAAATATGTTAAGAAAGGTTAACACCGTTAATGTCTGGTGTACAGACCTTGACATTGCTTATGGAGGCTGAGCACTGGCTCTCAGACATCACCCACCCTCCCATTTCCTCATGGACCATGACCCCATCATATAACATCAGGCTATTGTTTCTGCAATCTTCACTATCCTCACGTAATCTGGGGATCATATCTAATAGATCGTCATCTCATTGGCCCCCAACAACCCCACCACTCCTTCTACCATCTTCCCAAAATTTACAAACAAGACTGTCCAAGCACACCTAGATAATAAAATGTGAGGCTGGATGAACACAGCAGGCCAAGCAGCATCTCAGGAGCACAAAAGCTGAAGCTTCATGAAGGGTCTAGGCCCGAAACATCAGCTTTTGTGCTCTTGAGATGCTGCTGGGCCTGCTGTGTTCATCCAGCCTCACATTTTATTATCTTGGAATTCTCCAGCATCTGCAGTTCCCATTATCTCTGTCCAAGCACACCTATTCTTTTAGAATCATCAGGATGGTCCCAGGGCTCTTTGCTTCTTCCTTGAGAGAAGACCTGAGCTGTCCCCATCTACTGCCACCCTCCTCCACCTGGCTGAGCTAGTCCTGACTTTTTACAACTTCTCCTTTAACTCCTCTCACTTTCTTCAGGTCAAACATGTAGCCATGAACCCATAAGGGCACTATTTATGTCTCTTATTCCGATTCGGCTCCCTCCCTTTTACTCTTCCTCTGATACATCTACGATTCAATTGATGCTGCTTTCCTCTCTTGTACAGAATTGAAAAGGTTTATCAATTTTGATTTTGTTTTCCACCCTGTTCTCGCCTTCACCTGCTTAATCTCTGACTCCACCCCTTCCTTACTCAACATCTCTGTTTCCACGTCTGGGGGGAAGTTGGTCAATAGTATCCACTACAAACCCATCAACTTCCACAGTTACTCTGACTATACAACCTCACACCCTGCTTCCTTGAAGGATTCCATCCCATTCTCCCAATTTCTCCATCTCCATCTCCATCACATCTGTTCCGATGGTACCACCTTCTGCAGGGGGTCCTCAGAAATGTTCACCTTTTCCTCAACTTCAAGGATTCTCCAGCACCCTGGCATGCAGAGCCCTTAGCCATATCCAACTAATTTCCTGCACTTCTGCCCTCATCCCTCCCATAACAAAGAAAAGGTCCCCGGTTCCTCACTTTCCACCCTACAAGCTTCTGTATCATTTTCGCCACCTCCAATGGAATGCCACCACAAGACGCATGTACCCCTCCCCCCGGGACACCCTGGTGCACTGTTCATCCATTTCTAGCGCCTCCCCACACTGCCTCAGCACCTTCCTCTGCAACTGCAGAAGGTGTACCACCTGCCCATTTATTTTCCCTCCTCACTACCCAAGGCCCCAAAACACCTTCCTAGTGAAGCACTGCTTTACTTGTACTTCGGTGAATCGGGTCTAACATATTTGCTGCTCATAATGTGGTCTCCTCTACATTGGGAAAATGAAGCACAGACAGGAGGCCGCTTTGCTGAACACCTACAATGTACAGGAATGACCCCAAGCTTCTAGTTGTCTGCCACTTCAACATACCGCCATGTTCCTACGCTAACATGTCTGTCTCAGGCCTACGGAAGTGCTTCAGCAAGGATTCAACGTGAGTTGGAGGAACAAAAGTTTAACCTTCTGCCTCATTACCTTAGCCTTCAGGACTCAACACTGAGTTTACCAATTTCAGAGCATGAATCCCCTCCTCCATGTTTGTTACCCTCTCCCAACACCTTAGCTCCTGTTTTATATGTGTTGCTCCCTGCATAACCCATTCATTTCCAACCACTCACGTTTCCTGTTAGTACCCAACCTAAATTTCTCTGAAAACTAAAAAAAATGATGGAGATCACAGCAGGTCAGACAGCATCCGTGGAGTGAATGTAAGCTAATGGTTTGAGTCTAGATGACACTCATTCTTTCTTACTGTTTATCACTAGCAATCTCTTTGTTTGCCTATCCCTTTATTCTTTCTCTCTCTTTCTGTCTGACCCTCTGTGGGCACTACCTCCGTTGTACTCTATTCACTCTGCACCAAACTCCCCCATTCCAACTCTGTCATTTGCATAAATGCCACCCTTTCTCAGCTAATTTCAATTCCAATGAAAGGTCAGTGAACTCAAAACATTAACTCTACTTTTCGATCTACAGATACTGTTAGACAAGTTTCCCCAGCGTTTTCTGTTTTTGTATCACTTTAAACTATTTTGAAATAAAAGATAAGGAGGCAAACAGTACTGATACCCCAACCTTGACCAATGCCCAGAAGCCTGGCTTACAGATTTATGAATCTTATAGTTATAGGTTGATGTGATTTTAAGCTTGCTCAGGATTTAGGATATAGAAGGCAGAGTAGTTCATGTGTGATCATAAAGAGGAAGAATTTAGGATGTGGAAGCTTTGGAAAGGGTGCAGAGGAGATTTACTAGGATGTTGCTTGGTATGGAGGGAAGGTCTGACGAGGAAAGGCTGAGGGACTTGAGGCTGTTTTCATTAGAGAGAAGAAGGTTGAGAGGTGACTTAATTGCGACATATAAAATAATCAGAGGGTTAGATAGGGTGGATAGGGAGAGCCTTTTTCCTAGGATGGTGACGGCGAGCACGAGGGGGCATAGCTTTAAATTGAGGGGGTGAAAGATATAGGACAGGTGTCAGAGGTAGTTTCTTTACTCAGAGAGTAGTAAGGGAATGGAACGCTTTGCCTGCAACGGTAGTAGATTCGCTAACTTTAGGTACATTTAAGTCGTCATTAGATAAGCATATGGACGTACATGGAATAGTGTAGGTTAGATGGGCTTCAGGTTGGTACGACAGGTCGGCACAACATCGAAGGCCGAAGGGCCTGTACTGTGCTGTAATGTTCTATGTTCTAATTGCTTGTCCCAAATGTTAAAAGACAGAAGTATATATGGAATATTTAAATGCATCTCACTTTAAGAAGCCTTAATTGTTTGGAACTTATATTTCACCTATTTTGCAATGTTAAAATGAGGAGAAGCAAACGACAAGAGAAAATTTTACCTGGTGGTAAATAAATGGCTCAAGATGATACACAATACAGGTTTGATGCAGGAGAGGTTGTACTAACACCCTTGCTCCAACTAATATGGGTCAGATTGCATTCCCTTAAAACAAAGAGTGCATTATACTGTTTTGTCCTTGTATCATATACAGTACACAATTCTGATTCTCTAGCCATGAAAAGTCACATGTACGTGGTCACACAATATAAAGGCTCTTTGTTTTCTCTCTTACTGAAGTGGCCCATGAAATGGAATGTGCTGCAGGTAGTAATCTACACTTCAGTCACTGTAGTCAATGTTGGGGATTAATTCACTGCAAGGTTTTGTTTCTTGGAGGCACATCATAGGAATTTCAATCTATGCTCTCTCAAAGAGCCCACAACAAAGTAACAATTCTTCATATCACAGGCCATGCTAGAAGCACTTTTCATCTGTTTGATGTTTGGGGTCAGTTGACTTTCAATAACTGAGGGCTTATGTTTTATTTTTAAGGTTTCACTGCTTGAGTGGGCATTGTAAAATTACCTAGCTGTTGGCAGGACTCCTGTTGGGAGTTTGAAGTTTGGGTGTATGGAATGTATTTTCATCCTTGTTGCTTTTGATAAGGATTAGACACACAGCGAGAAAAACATGGTAACCCACTTGCAGCGATATTCAATAACTTGATTCCTATATACATTCATTTGTTCAGTTTTTGGGTATTTGTTACTAAAATAAAAAGCAGGGTTTAGCTACTTTGTTGCAGACTGCCTTTACACCCAGTTTCCCCCTTTGTTGTTGTGTACTGGTGATATTGCATGATTGAAAAATCTGACTTGTCAGTACTTATTTGCAACTTTATCCCATAATTTGTTTTTTTTCATTCATTTATGGGATGTGGGCTAGTTTGGGATTTATTGCCCTTCAGAAGATGGTGGCGCGCTGCCAAACTGAAATGCTGCAGTCCTTTGGATAAAGCTACACCTACAATTCTGTTAAGAAGAGATCCAGGATTTTGACCCAGCAACAGTGAAGGCATTGTTTGATTTAATTTCAAAACTGCCCTTTATTCATAAAATATATTTACATAGGGTCATGAGAGCGATTCTGTACACAGTCTTTACATATGTAGAACACACAAACTCAAGACATTTTTTACATGTATGAGACTATATTTACATATATTTGAGGAACCAGGAACTGAACTGTCCCATTGTAATTTGGCAGAAAGACGTCGGGCAGTGGTCTTTCCCCACTGAGCCTTGGCAGCAGCTGTCCCAAGCCTTAGGATGTTCCCCCAGCATGTTGTATCGGATCTCAGAATGTGCCAGTCTGCAGCACTCAGTCGGGGTCAATTCCTTGCTTTGGATGGCCAGCCAGGTTTCAGGGGAAGTGGTCAGCATGTGGCATCCCTGAGACTCTGTGGGAGAAAGAGACGGAGGATCGTGTAGGGTTATTCCCTAAGCAGACTATCATAGTCATTTGGCAGAAAGCCTCAACATCAAAACTTTCTCACAAGATTAGTGAGAGTGGGACCAGTGAGGGGTAGCAGTGGGCAGTGAGAGTGGGGATGGTGAGGGGGCACTTGGTGGTGATTGTGAGGCCGGTGAGGGGACAGTGGGTGGTGTGAGTGGAGATGGTGAGGGGGCAGCAGTGGGCGGTGAGAGCAGGGATGGTGAGGGGTAGCAGTGGGCAGTGAGAGTGGGGATGGTGAGGGGGCACTTGGTGGTGATAGTGAAGCCGGTGAGGGGACAGTGGGTGGTGTGAGCGGGGATGGTGAGGGGGCAGCAGTGGGCGGTGAAGGAGTCTTTCATATGACAGTGGCAGCAGACTGCTGGTATATCCTAATGATTGGAGCAGCACCTGCATCATTGTCGAGTTGGACTTGGGAGTCTGAAATCTGGACATTTCCTTTATTTCTTGCTTACCTTCTGGCTGTCGTAAATCCTTTAATTCTGGTATTTGTAACCAAGTGGGCACCAGTGAATGGTGATTTTGTACACTTTTCACTGTACTTAAGTATTCCTTTAATTAGCTCATCTGACAAATAAAGCTAATCTGACTAATCTCCACAGATATTGCCAGACTTGCCGAGCTTTTTCAATCATTTCTGTTTTTGTATTTGATAACAAGACCTGGTCTGTGGAGGTTGGGGTAAGGATATGGGAGAAGTTGTCTCAAGCCCAAAAATTGTTGAATTCAATATTGAGCCCAACTTCTTCAGCTGTAGAGTTCCCAAGCAGAAAATGTGGTGCTGTTTTTCCAGTTTACGTTGAGCTTCGCTGGAACACTGCAGCAAGCCTGAGACAGAGATGTTGGCCAGGGAACAGAGTTGTGTGTTAAAGTGGCAGACAGTTGGAAGCTCAGGATCTTTATTGCGAACAGAACACTAGTGTTCTGTAAAGCGATCACCTGTCTACGCTTTGTTTCCCCAATGTAGAGGAGACCACATTGTGAGCAGCGAATGCAGTAGCCGAGATTGTGGGAAATGCAGGTGAAATGCTGCTTCACGCGGAATGAATTTTTGGGCCGTTTGACACTGGGGAGGAGGAGGAGGTAAATGGGCAACTGTTACACCTTCTGTGGTTGCAAGGGAAGTTGCTGTGGGGCTGTGAGGTGGTGTTGGGGGTGAAGGAAGACTGGATCAGGGTGTCCCAGCGGGAACAGTCCCTGCAGAAGGCAGACAAAGGAGGGGAGGCGAATATGTGTTTGGCAGTGGCATTGTGTTGGAGGTGGTGGAAATGGTGACAAATGATCCTCTGGATGTGGATGCTGGGGGGATGCTACATGAGGACAAGGGAGACCATATTGCTATTGTGGGAGGGAAGAGAGGGTTGAGGACTGACCTTTGGGAGACGAGTCAGACCTGGCTGAGGTCCTTATCAAGTATGGTGGTGGGGAATCCTCAGATGAGGTGGACATTTTGGGGGCCATCTTGTGGAAGTTAGCATCTTCAAAATGGATGTGACCAAGACAGAGGGACTGCGAGTATGTAATAGAGTCTTTACAAGAAGCAGGATATGAGGATGCATTGTCTAGGGAGTCAGTGGGTTTATAGTGGATACTGGTGACCAGTCTATCCCCAGAAATGGAAAAAGAGATGTCAAGGAAGGGAAGAGTGGAGTCAGAGATTGACCAGGTTAAGGTGAGAACGGATTGGAAATTGGAAGCGAAATTGATAAACTTTTCCAATGTTGAGAGAAGGAAGCATCACTGATGATATTACCAATACATCGGAGAAAGAGCTGTGGGTGGGGACCGGAATAGGACTAGAAAAGGGAACGTGTCAGGTACTTCATAAAAAAGGCATAACTGGGGCCCATGTGGGTACCCATGGCTACCCCTTTGGCTTGAAGCAAGTGAGAAATATTAAAAGAGAAGTTGTTCTGAGTGAGGATGAGCTCGGCCAGCCCGAGGCAGGTTATGGTGGCTGGGGACAGCTTGAGCTGTTTTTCCAGGAAGAAGCGAAGAGCCCTGAGACCATCCTGGTGGGGATGGATGTGTAAAGGGATTGTGCATCCATGATAAAGAGGAGATGGCTGGAGCCCACAAACTGGAAATTCTGAAATTGGCATAAAGCAGCAGAGGAATTGGAAACGTAAGCGGAGAATTGAACGAGGGGAGAAAACAAAAACAAATCAAGGTAGGAAGAGAAGAATTTCAGGAGGCAGGGACAGGCAGAACCAATGGGTCTGATGGCGCTGTCCTGTTTGTGGATTGTGGGAAGGAGGTAGAAGCGAGGCATGTGACGTTGAGAGACTATAAGCTTGGAGACAATGAGAAGGAGATCGCCAGATGAAATGAGGTTGATGACTGTACTGGACAAAATGGCCTGATGTTTCATGGTGGGGTTATGGTCCAGGGAAATAGGAGGAAGTATCTGAGAACCGGTGCTCAGCCTTTGCAATATAGAGGTCAATACGCTAGACTACAAGACCACCACCCTTATCGGCAGGGCTAGATCTGGGAGTACGGAATGCAGTCAGTTCATGGGGACACAGGTTGGAATGGGTAAGGGGGCAGAGAAATTGAGGTGACCGATATCAAGTTCGCGGTTCTCAAAAGACAGGTTGAGTGCGGGTAAAAGGCCAGGGATAGGGAGAGAAATTCTTGTCCAAAGAAATGTGCATGGTGGCGAAGGCAACAGAAGAAGAGTTCAACATCATATCATGGCTGATAGTCATCAAGGTCTCTGACCCTTGCTGTCCCAGACCTATGGAGATTCACTAGTGCTTTTTGATATTAGAGCAATCATGATTTATTAAGATTAGATTAGCACTGGTGAAGCATTCTGGGTATTCTGAAGAAGTAATGCCAATTTAGTGCAACTTTTGAGTGGCTCAGTGGTTAGTACTACTGCCTCACAGTACCAGGGACCCAGGTTCATTTCCAGTCTCAGATGACTGTCCGTGTGAAGTTTGTACATTCTCCCTGTATCTGTGTGGGTTTTCTCCGAGTACTCCAGTTCCCTTCCACAGTCCCAAAATGAGCAGATAAAGTGGATTGGCCATGCTAAGTTGCCTAGAGTGAACAAGGATGTGCAGGCCAGGCAGATTAGCTGTGCGAAGTTCAGGGGTATAGGGATAGGGTAAGGGGGTTGGTGCGGGTGGCAAGCTCTGCAGACTGTCGGTGTAAATTTGATGGGCCAAATGGCCTGCTTCCACACTGTACGGATTCTATGATACAACATAGGACTACAATGTATGCTAAACAGCAAAGCCGCTTACTCTCAGCAGCGATCCTGCGAAAACCAACTGATCAGTTCAAAGCCCATCAACACTGTCTCATTCAGTCGTTAATGGTGGTGGACAATTCTTTCGCCTCCGCCTCATCTGCTCCCAGGGTGAGGCATGCCACTCCCGTACATCCCAGATGTCCTCGTTCTTCAAGGACCACAACTTCCCCCGAGCGGTGGTCGAGAACGCCCTCGACCGCGTCTCCTGCATTTCCCGCAACTCATCCCTCACACCCCGCCCCCGCAATAACCGCCAAAACAGAATCCCCCTAGTCCTCACATGCCACTCCACCAACCTCCGCATACAAAGCATCATCCTCCGACACTTCCGCCATCTACAATCCGACCCCACCACTAAAGACATTTTTCCATCCCCATCCTTGTCTGCCCTCTGGAGAGACCACTCTCCACGACTCCCTTGCCCGCTCCACACTCCCCTCCAACCCCACCACACCCAGCACCTTCCCCTGCAACCGCAGGAAGAGCTACACTTGCCCCCACACCTCCTCCCTCACCCCCATCCCAGGCCCCACAATGACTTTCCACATCAAGCAGATGTTCACCTGCACATCTCCCAATGTGTTTATACTGCATCCGCTGTGACCGTTGTGGCTTCGTCTACATTGGGGAAACCAAGCGGAGGCTTGGGGACCGCTTTGAGGAACACCCACGTTCGGTTCACAATAAACAACTGCACGTCCCAGTGGCGAACCGTTTTAACTCCCCCTCCCAATCTTTAGATGACATGTCCATCCTGGGCCTCCTGCAGTGCCATAATGATGCTACCCATAGGTTGCAGGAACAGCAACTCATATTCCACTTGGGAACCCTGCAGCCCAATGGTATCAATGTGGACATCACCAGCTTCAAAATCTCCCCTTCCCCCACTGCATCCCGAAACCAGCCCAGCTCTTCCCCGCCTCCCTAACCTGTTCTTCCTCTCATCTGTCCCCTCCTCCCACCTCAAGCCACACCTCCATTTCCTACCTAACCTCATCCCGCCCTCTTGACCTGTCCATCCTCCCCGGACTGACCTATCCCCTCCCTATCTCCCCACCTATACTCTCCTCTCCATCTATCTTCTCCTCTATCCATCTTTGGTCTGCGTTCCCCTCTCTCCCTATTTAGCTTGCCATCCCCTTTTCTGACGAAGGGTCTAGGCCCGAAACACCAGCTTTTGTGCTCCTGAGATGCTGCTTGGCCTGCTGTGTTCATCCAGCTCCACACTTCGTTATCTTGGATTCTCCAGCATCTGCAGTTCCCATTATCTCAAGTCTGGAGTATGACGGAATATTCGCTACTCACCATCAAAAACACACACAGGATGGCCAACACAGTCCAGGATAAAATAATACACTTAATTAGCATTCTACAGACAGTCTTATACATTTACTCCACAACTGTGCCATCTACAAGATCAACTGCAAAAACTTGTCAGCACTTGTTTAACAGCACTTCACAAACCTACAAGCATAGTACCAGGAAAGGCAAAAGCAGCATTCAATCATCACTACTTGGAGATACGATAACATGTTACATACATCCTGAATTGGAAACATATTGTCTTCTTTATCAGAGTTGAATTCCCACAATTTCCTCTTGCCAGCACTATAGGTCCAGGTGTATCTACATTCAGGAACAGGGACACAATATCAGTGCTCCTGGTCCAGAGATCCTTATCCCTCCCTCTATCCTCTTTTGAGTGTCAAGCATGGCTATTGGGCTCTGTTGCACCCATCTATCTGGAGTCTATCCACACCACAGATTTCAGCAGTTTATGGAGACAGTTCATCAAAGCTCTCTCAAGCACAGTTAGGAATGGGGAATACACAGCCATACAGGATGGAAACAGGCCCTTTGGTCCAACCATACCATGGCCAAACATAATCCCAAACTAAACTAGTCCTGCCTGCTCCTGGCCCATATCCCTGCAAACCTTTCCAAATGTATATCTATCCAAATGTCTTTTAAATGTGTAATTGTACATGCATCCACCACTTATTCAGGAAGCTGACTCTACTCGCAAACAGCTCTGTGTAAAAAAATTGCCTCATGTCTTTTTTGGAACTCTCCACCTCACCTTAAAAATGTGCTCTTAGTCTTGAAGTTCCCCATCTTAGGGAAAAGGCAACTACCATCAACTGCATCTATGTAGTGCTCATTATTTTATAAACTTCTATCAGGTCGCCACTCAACCTCCTACGTTCCAGAGAAAAAAGTCCCAGCCTGTTGGCCTTTCCTTATAATTTAAGCATTCCATACCCGGCAACATCCTGGTAAATCTCTTCTGAACTCTCTCCGGCTTGATATTTTCCTTACTTCTGAGGAAGGGTCACTGGGCCCGAAACGTTAACTGTTTTCTCCTTCACTGATGCTGCCAGACCTGCTGAGCTTTTCCAGCAACTTTTGTTTTTGTTCCTGATTTACAGCATCCGCAGCTCTTCCTGTTTTTAATATCCTTACTATAACTGGCTGACCAGAACTGGACACAGTATTCCAAAAGAGACCTCACCAGTGTCCTGTACAACCTCAACATAATGTCTCAAATCCTAGACTCAAAAGGGGTGAGCAATGAAGGCAAGTGTGCCAAACGCCCTTTTAACCATCCTGTATACACGTGATGCAAACTTTAAAGAATTATGTACTTGCACCCCTCGGCTCCTCCGTTCTCCAACACTACCCAAGGCCTTACTGTTAATCGTATAAGCTCTACCCTGGTTTGTTGTACCAAAATGCAAAACCGCTTATTTATCAAGACTGAGCGCCGTCTGCCATTTTTCAGCACATTTACTCATTTGATCAAGATCCCTTTGTAAACGTAGAAAACCTTCTTCACTGTCTACAATGCCACCAATTTTGGTGTCAGCTGTAAACTTACTAAAAGTGCCTTCTATATTCTCATCCAAATCATTTATACAAATGACAAACAAAACAGGACTCGGAACTATCTGAGATAATGGGAACTGCAGATGCCGGAGAATCCAAGATAACAAAGTGTGGAGCTGGATGAACACAGCAGGCCAAGCAGCATCTCAGGAGCACAAAAGGTGACATTTCAGGCCCTCCACTGACCCCTTCACCCGCCTCCAACACAAGTCCTCCTCCTGGACACCACCCCCAGGCCTCCTACCCTCCCTCGACCTCATCTCCAACTGCCGTTGAGACATTAACTGCCTCAACCTCTCCACCCCTCTCACCCACTCCAACCTCTCCCCTGCAGAACGGTCAGCCCTCCGCTCCCACCCCAACCACACCATCAAACCCGCAGACAAGGGAGGCGCAGTGGTAGTTGGTGCACTGACCTCTACATCGCCAAGGCCAAACGCCAACTCTCTGACACCTCCTCCTACCGCCCCCTTGATCATGACTCCACCCCCAAGCACCAAACCATCATCTCCAATATCATCCATGACCTCCTCACCTCAGGGGACCTCCCACCCACAGCCTCCAACCTTATTGTTCCCCAACCCTGCACAGCCCGTTTCCACCTCCTTCCCAAAATCAACAAACCTGCCTACCCTGGTCGACCCATTGTCTCAGCCTGTTCCTACCCCACCAAACTCACCTCCACCTATCTGGACTCCATTTTCTCCCCTTTGGTCCAGGAACTCCCTACCTACGTCCGTGACACCACCTACGCCCTCCACCTCCTCCAGAACTTCCAATTCCCTGGCCCCCCACAACTCATTTTCACCATGGATGTCCAGTCCCTACACACCTGTATTTCTCATGCAGATGGCCTCAAGGCCCTCCGCTTCTTCCTGTCGTGCAGGCCTGACCAGTCCCCTCCACCGACACCCTCATCCGCCTAGTCGAACTTGTCGTCACCCTCAACAACTTCTCTTTCGATTCCTCCCACTTCCTACAGACTAAGGGGGTGGCCATGGGTACCCGCATGGGCCCAAGCTATGCCTGCCTCTTTGCAGGTTACGTGGAACAGTCCCTCTTCCACACTGACACAGGCCCCAAACCCCACCTCTTCCTCCGTTACATTGATGACTGTATCGGCGCCGCCTCTTGCTCCCCAGAGGAGCTCGAACAGTTCATCCCCTTCACCAACACCTTCCACCCCAATCTCAAGTTCACCTGGGCCACCTCCAACACATCCCTCACCTTCCTGGACCTCTCAGTCTCCATCTCAGGTAACCAGCTAGAAGCTGATGTCCATTTCAAGCCCACCGACTCCCACAATTACCTAGAATACACCTCCTCCCACCCACCTTCCTGCAAAAATTCTATCCCCTATTCCCAATTCCTCCGCCTCCGCCCCCAAGATGAAGCATTCCACTCCCACACATCCCAGATGTCCAAGTTCTTCAAGGACTGCAACTTTCCCCCCGCAGTGGTCGAGAACGCCCTTGACCGCGTCTCCCGCATTTCCCACAACACATCCCTCACACCCCACCCCCGCCACAACCGCCCCAAGAGGATCCTCCTCATTCTCACACACCACTCCACCAACCTCCCGATACAACGCATCATCCTCCGACACTTCCGCCATCTACAATCCGACCCCACCACCCAAGACATTTTTCCATCCCCACCCTTGTCTGCCTTCTGGAGAGACCACTCTCTCCGTGGCTCCCTTGTTCGCTCCACACTCCCCTCCAACCCCAGCGCACCCGGCACTTTCCCCTGCAACCGCAGGAAGTGCTACACTTGCCCCCAAACCTCCTCCCTCATCCCCATCCCAGGCCCCAAGATGACTTTCCATATTCAGCAGATGTTCACCTGCACATCTGCCAATGTGGTATACTGTATCCATTGTACCCGGTGTGGCTTCCTCTACATTGGGGAAACCAAGCAGAGGCTTGGGGACCACTTTGCAGAACACCTCTGCTCGGTTCGCAATAAACAACTGCACCTCCCAGTCGCAAACCATTTTAACTCCCCCTCCCATTCTTTAGACGACATGTCCATCATGGGCCTCCTGCAGTGCCACAATGATGCCACCCGAAGGTTGCAGAAACAGCAACTCATATTCCGCTTGGGAACCCTGCAGCCTAATGGTATCAATGTGGACTTCACAAGCTTCAAAATCTCCCTTTCCCCCACCGCATCCCAAAACCAGCCCAGTTCGTCCCCTCCCCCCACTGCATCACAAAACCAGCGCAGCTCATCCCCTCCCCCCACTGCATCACACAACCAGCCCAGCCTTTCTCTGCCTCCCTAAACGGTTCTTCCTCTCACCCATCCCTTCCTCCCACCTCAAGCCGCACCTCCATCTCCTACCTACTAACCTCATCCCACCTCCTTGACCTGTCCGTCTTCCCTGGACTGCCCTATCCCCTCCCTACCTCCCCACCTATACTCTCCTCTCCACCTATCTTCCTTTGTTTCCATCTTCGGTCTGTCTCCCCCTCTCTCCCTATTTATTCCAGAACCCTCTCCGCTGAAGGGTCTCAGCCCGAAACGTCAGCTTTTGTGCTCGAGATGCTGCTTGGCCTGCTGTGTTCATCCAGCTTCACACTTTGTTATCTCTGAACTATCTACTGGCCTGTTCTGTAATACAAGTTAACTTGTTCATAGCATGCAGCAGAGATTGGATCGTAGGTAGGAGGTGGCTAAACTAATAAAGTAATGCTTAAAAGATTTTATTAAACTGTTGGTGATAATATACAATATTCTTTTATCGTCACGTGTTATGAACTGTTTAGGCACAATTGGAGAAAACATACTTTGGCTTTACTTTGAATTCATAATATATAATCTTCACTGTAGTATGACTTTAATGTTGCCATGGCTGGGAATAATGGTAGGTTAACTTACTTGAAGACTTGTATAATAATTATGCACATTACTGCACTTATTTTAACGAGAGGGTTTTACTAAATTAGAAGTTATCTATTTGGATTGTGTCTGTAATTACCTGCACTGGTGAAAAAATTGCACAGGCAATTAACAAATGCCTTTAAGAAAAACCAGAATAATCCATGAGTGAGAGCATCAGCACAACTTCGGTTTCACAAAATCTGTGTATTTTTCAATGTTTCTAAACATGTAACATAATCACGGGTGACAAAAGTGTTCTACAAGTACTTTCCTGGTACAACACTTGTAAAATAAATTTGTCTGTTATTTAACATTGGAGGTCATGATTCCCTGCGAGCCTAGGACAATAGAACTGTAGATTTATCTACCAATCTTATTTCCGTGAGTGTAGCAAGTCCAGCAGCAGCCTCAGTGATGCCCTGGCTCTGGTTCAATGCAGATATCCTCTGCACCTTCCAGAGTGCTCAGCATGATACTTCAGAAAGCATGCATTCCAGCAATTCCTACAAAAGGGTAGGTTAGTTCTGCAATCTACTACAGGTTGCTGAATAATTGTGGTTAAATCATCCAGGGAGAAGCAAGGGAAGAAGGGGGCTCCCAGATTTTGTGACATCCTCACAAAGTCACTCTACGAAGGGGTCCAGAGTAGATGGAGGACATTTTCATTAGTGGGGTGAAGAGGTTCCACAAAGTGTAGGGATTCATTAGAGTCAGTATAGTTTGGTGCTTTGGTTTTTGCATTATTTATGTATTGTTGGATGATGCTGTTTTGAAGAATACAGCTGAGGCTGCTTTATTGAAAGCTATAAGCCCATGGGACTTTGTGATAGGGAGTCAGAAATGAGTCTATTTTTGAGAGACTAATCCTTGTTTGGGATGGGGATGATCATGAGCTACACAGGGCAGCAGACAGAAAAACACACAATATTAGTTTTGGAACTTACTAAAATGGAACCCAACTTTAATACAATCAATTATATCCAAACATTATATTGAACCAATTCCATGTTCTACAAAGTAAAATATAGGTACCCATATTTGGCTCACTTCAACATTGTGAAACTAGAGTATGATTTTACCCAATGAATGCTTTTAACCATATTCCCATTCCCTCACTGATTCACAGTCTTCCAGGTCAGGGAGTGGGGGTCCTGCCACTGTCCCAGTTGGGTCAGCTAATTCAGTACAAACCGGTGATTGTACTTGAAATATTCCTAGGTCTATGTGGATACATTTCACAACAGTACTCTTACTAGCTGAATTATTGTGAGGTTACATTAAAGAGGCAGAATGCAGAATTACTTTATTAAATATAGGTAAATACAGATATTGCTGCCAACAGCATATCTCACCTATACTGGCACTGCATTTTGCCTTTATTAGGAAAGATTGTGCTTCTTTATTCTGTTAAATCTCTCACTGCCTAAAAATTACATTCTGTAAATGCAGTTGAGGTGTTTAATACAGACATTGAATGAGAACTCAGAAATTGTTTATTAGTGTTGTTGGGTTATTGTGTAACCTTAAGAATAAGGAAACAATTTGGACTAAAATCATCATGTGTACCCATCCAGATGCCTTTTAAATGTTGTAACGATACCAGCCTCCACCACTTCCTCTGGCAGCTCTTTCCATAGATGCACCAAGTCTGTGTGGAAAAGGTTACCCCTCAGGTTCTTTTAAAATCTTGCCTCCTTCACTATAAACCTATGCCCACAAGTTTTGGACTCCCCCATGCTAGTAAACAGACTTTGGTTACTCACCCTATACATGCCCCTCATGATTTTCTAAACCTCTAAAAGGTCACCTCTCAGCCTCTCCAGAGAAAAATGCCTCAGACTATTCAGTCTCTCCTAATTATTCAAACCCTGGAGTCCTGGCATCATCCCTGTAAATCTTTTCCACAGCCTCTGAAATTTAACAACATCCTTCCTATCGAAAGGCAACCAGTATTGTATGCAGTATTCTAAAAGTGGCCTCTTAAGTTTCCTGTACAGCCACAACAATGACATCCTCAACTCCAACTAGAAGTGCCAAAGGATGATCCATCTTTGCTTCCTCTGGAGATTTCCAATATTACCTGTGCCAGACCTCAGCTAATTCAATTCGCTCCACGACATATCAAGAAATAACTGGAAGTATTGAATACAGAAAAGATGTGGATCCTGACAATATTCTGACAGTAGTACTGAGGGCTTTTGTTCCAGAACCATTTATGCCTTGAGCCAATCTGTTCCAGTACAGCAACCACACTTGCATCGATACCGTAATTTGGAAACAGCTCAGGCATGTTTGTGCACACAATGCAGAAGAAAATTCTGCTTAGCCAATTACTGTGTCTTCTACCATACAGAAAGGACCAACATCAGGTTTTAGATATTATTGTCCTGTTCAAAAACTTGTAGAAAATCTTACTATCTGTTTTTATCATACTCGTTAGATTAAGACCTTAAGACATAGATGTGGAAGTAAGGCCATTCGGCCCATTGAGTCCATTCCACCATTTAATCATGGCTGATGGGCATTTCAACTCCACTTCCCTGTACTCTCCTCATAACCCTTGATTCCTTCTAAGGTCAAGAATTTATCAATCTCTGCCTTGAAGACATTTAACCTCCCGGCCTCCAATGCGATCCGCGGCAACGAATTCCACAGGCCCACCACTCTCTGGCTGAAGAAATGTCTCCTCATTTCCATTTTAAATTTACCCCCTCTAATTCTAAGGATGTGCCCACGGGTCCTAGTCTCCCCGCCTAACGGAAACAACTTGTCAACGTCCATCCTTTCTAAGCCATACATTATCTGTAAGTTTCTATTAGATCTCCCCTCAACATTCTAAACTCTAATGAATACAATCCCAAGATCCTCAGCCGTTCATCGTACATTAACCCTACCATTCCAGGGATCCGTGTGAATCTCCGCTGGACACGCTCCAGGGCCAGTATGTCCTTCCTGAGGTGTGGTGCCCAAAACTGGACACAGTATTCCAAATGGGGCCTAACTAGAGCTTTATAAAGTCTCAGAAGCACATTGTTGCTTTCATATTCCAACCCTCTTGAGATAAACATTACATTCGCTTTCTCTCTTCCTTTTTTATCTTTCATTCTTCGCTGGGTCTTAAAAATCTGTCCAATTGTCTGACTTAGCAACCCTTGCAAATAGTATTAAATTGACAGAAATAACAATCTGTATAAGTTTCTTATTTAGCCACTGATGATGAGCCTTTCTTCAATGGATTATATCTTTCTCGGGATTATATCTTTATTGAGTGGTATTAAAAACGCCTTAAAAATCTGACACTGCAACTCTATTGATCTACCTTTTAACCTAGTTTCCCAGGTCACCTTTCCCTTCATACACTCAGTTATCTTTATTTCAGTTCAGAACAGTAATCACAGACCTACATTTTTTACCTTTCAAACCGAACATGAAATTCTGTCATGATGTGATGACTGCCATCCAGAGATTGAATTACCACACGTTACTGATTAGTCTTGCCTTACTCTACATACATCATCAGATCTAGAACAGCCTGCTCTCTAGCTGACTCCATATGGTCCTGCTCAAAGAAATTATCTCAAAGATAATCTATGAGCTCATTTTCTAACCAGTCTTTGCCAATTTGCTTCTCCAATCTACAAGTGTATTAAAGTCATCCAGGATTATTGTAATATATTTCTCATATGTCCCATTTTTCCTACCTATGTCTGACAGTTTAACTACCGATAGGATAGTCTACCACTGTTCCACAGAGACCTTTTCACTACTCCTTTCATATCAAAGTAATCTCCAAGTACTGAACGAAAACTACCTTTGATTAACACAGTAACTACTACAAATTGCTTCTACTTCTCTGTCATTCTATTTTGTCAAAACCTGTCCAGCATCCACAACACAAGTCAGGAGTGTGGTGGCATACGCCCCACTTATCTGGATGAACACAGTTCCAAAAATACAGAAGGAAGGATGGACAGTAAGTGTTGGTGTGGCCACATCCTGTGAAGAATAAACATTTCAATATTCTTGGGAAGAAACAATTTGCAATTTAAAATATTTAGTCTCACTTGTTTTGGAGTCCCCTCAAGTCCTTTTTTTAATGTCAATTTCATTATGTTCACATTTTAAAATGTCACATGCCATTTTATCTTGCTCACTGTTTCCAATTTCAGTTTCAGAAATTGGAATATGGTTACTATTTAATAAGTCACATTAATCCACGACATATTTAGGCCTCACCATTATTGAAGTCACAGCAATGAGAATCATACCAGATTCAAAACATTAGCTCTCTTTCTCTTTCCATTGATGCTGCCAGGCCTGCTGTGTTTGCTACAGCAATAAGTGCTCTGAACCCCTGATGTTATATAAATATCTGCCAATATGAACTAAGAAAATAATTAACTTGGATTTATGTGGTGCCTTTACATGCTTAAAATGTCTTAAAGTCTTTTTTGCAGCCACCAAATTATTTCTGAAGAGCAGTAACCATTTCTGTTGGAAATTTATTTACATAGCTGGTGCAGTTCTGTTTCTGGTCAATGGTAAACCCAAGGTCTTCACTTTGGAACTTCTGGCTGAAAATGGTTGCAAATACTTCATCTCATCTTTTGCACTAATTTCTGAGATCCCTCATCATTGAAGTTAGGGATACTCATAGCACTTCCTGTTCCAGTTAACAGCTTAATTGTTAATTATTATTCATAACATGAAGTGGCATTGTGATTGTGCAACACAATACAGTGGTGGGTATCGTCAGTGCAAAGACAGGACCATCTCCAGATAGACTGTTAAAGTGGTCAATTCTGCCAATCTCTGCATGGATTGATGACATTGCCAAAGGTACACAAGTCACAATTTAATTTGTGAGGGTTCTTTGTGAAATTTTCTTAAGTGCTACCTTTTGAATTTCTCACCATATCGTCCCTAGTGGTTTGGTGGTTAGAATTTGGCACACTCACTGCTGCATACGGGGTTTGATTCCCAGTCAGGGAATCCGGATTTATTTGTACAGCAATGTAGCTCAGTGGTTATCAGTGCTGCCTCACAGCACCAGGGACGCAGTCTGATTCCAGCCTTGAGCAACCTGTCTGTGTAGCGTTTGCATGTTCTCCCATGCCTGCATGATGTCCCACCAGTGGCTTTGGTTTCCTTCCACAGTCCAAAAATTGTGCAAGTTCGATGGATTGGCTATGATAAATTACCCCGTCGTGTCCAGGGATGCGCACGTTTGGTGGATTAGCAACAGTAAACTCATGCAGGGTTACAGGTATGGGGTGGGAGGTGAGTCCGAGTAGGGTGCTGCTTAAGAGAGTCAATGCAGACTCAATTGGCTGAACAGTCTCTTTCTGCACTGTGCAGATTCATGATCTTACCAAACCTGCCTCATTAACTACCTATTATCCTGCTATGCATGAGGTCCCCATATACCCTGAACTCAGTGTCCTCAGTGCAGCATTGAAGTGAGATGATTGGAGTTATATCATGTGGGCTCTTACAGACTGGCACATATCAGATACAAACATACCTTGACGAGAAGTGCAGTCTCTTTCTGCCACCACCTCAGAAAACAAGGTTCCCCAACATCTCAGATAATAAAGTGTGAGGCTGGACGAACACAGCAGGCCAAGCAGCATCTCAGGAGCACAAAAGCTGACGTTTCGGGCCTAGGTCTGTTTTCATGCTGTACAGCTCTATGACTCTATAACTCAAGAAGCAGCATTTTACCATTACGTCAGAGATAATGGGAACTGCAGATGCTGGAGAATCCAAGATAACAAAATGTGAGGCTGGATGAACACAGCAGGCCAAGCAGCATCTCAGGAGCACAAAAGCTGACGTTTCGGGCCTAGACTCTCCAACATCTCTCTCATTTTTTAAACAATTTACTTACTGTAGTAGTTGCTCCTCTAACCAGAGTCTGATTCCCTCCTGTGCTTACTGCTGTCACATTTACAGCAGCAAACCCACGAGAGAACTAGGTTTGATTGTCCATTCTACTTTTCTGATTGAGTTTTCCCAATCATGAGGGACACAAATTTTTTTTATGGTTTTGGAGACAAATTCGCCTCCTACCTTGAAATATTTTGAGTGCAGGCCTAATCAGGTTTTTTTTTCCTCTTGTTGCTTCCCTCAATATCAGAGGTGGTAATCAGCACGGTGATTTCTTGCTCACATTTGACCTAATGCCAGGAGACTTCAGGAGCCGACTTGGCGGTCTCCCAAGTACCAACTCTATACAATTGTGCCACCACCGCATGTGAGTTTGCCCTGCCAGTGGGACAAAAGGCATACCCAAGGACAGAGTTGATGAGTCTGAGAACTGGTTAGAATATATGATTTAACGAATACAACTGTCAAGCTGTTGGTAATTGTGTGTGGGACAGTTCCCCAATTTTAGAACAAATCCCCAGATGTTGCCAAAGGAGTCACACAGCATTAAAACAGACCCTTTTGGTCCAACCAGCCTATGTTGGCCATAAGCCCAAACTAAACTAGTCCCACCTGCTTGCACTTGGCCCATAACTCCCTCAACCTATTCATGTACATAGCCAATGCTTTTTAAATGTTGTAATTGTATTCACAACCACCGCTTCCTCAGGAAGTTCATTCCATATGCAAACTACCTTTTGCGTAAAAAATTTACCCGTCTTGTCTTTTCTAAAATCTTTCTCTGTTCACCTTACAAATGTGGCTTCTAGTCTTGAGATTCCCCACCCTAGGGAGAAGACACCTACCATTCACCTCATCAATGCCCTTCATTACTTTATAAAGCTCTATAACGCCACCTCTGAACCTCCTACGCTCCAGTTAAAAAAAGTTGCAGCCTATCCAGCCTCTCCTTATAACCGAAACCCTCTATTCCTGGCAATGTTCTGGTAAATCTTTTCTGAACCCTCTTCAGCTTAATAATATCCTTCCTATAGCAGGCAGACCAGAACTGGACGAAGTACTCCAGAAGAGGCCTCACCAACAACCAGTATAATCTCAACATAATGTCCCAACTCCTATACTCAAAGATCTAAGAAATGAAGACAAGAACACTAAACGCATTCTTAATCAACCTATCTAAATGTGATGCAAACTTCAAAAGAATTATGTACCTGAACCTCCAGGTGTCTCTGCTCTGCAACATTACGCAAGGCCCTACTTTTAATTGTTTAAGTCTTGCCTTTGGTTGTTTTACCTAAATGCAAATACCTCACAATTATCCATGTTAAATTCCATCCTGCACTCCACAGCCTATTGACCCAAGTGATCAAGATGTCTTTGTAATCTTGGATACCTTTCTTCACTGTCCACTATACCATCAATCTTGGTGTCATCTGCAAGCTTACTAACCATGCCTTCTATATTCTCATCTAAGTCATTTATATGAATGACAAACAAAAATGAATTGATCCATTGTGGAACACCACTGGTCACAGGCCTGCAGTATGAAAGACAACCCTTCACCATCACTCTGTCTCCTGCCATTAAGCCAATTTTGCATTGAATTGACAAGCTCACCCTGAATCTTGTGATCTAACTTTACTAACTAGTTTACTATGCGGAGCCTTGTCAAAAGCTTTACTAAAGTCCAAGTAAACAATATCTACTGCTCTGCCCTCATCGATTTTCTTGGTTACTTCCTCAAAAATCTCAATATCTGTGAGATACAATTTCCCATGCACAAAACCATGCTGATTATCCCTAATTATTCCATGCCTCTCCAAATGCACATAAATCTTATCTTTCAGAATCACTTTCAACAATTTATCCACCACTGAAGTCAGACACATAGGTCTACAGTTCCCAGGCTTATCCTTACAGCCCTTCTTAAAATAAAGCACATTAGTCACTCTCCAGTCATTCAGTGCCTCATCTATACTTACAGATGGTACAAATATTTTGGCAAGGTTCCCTGCAATTTCCTCCAACATCCCACAAAGTTTTGGGATACACTTAATCACATCCTAGAGATTTATCCACCTTTATACTTTCTAAGGCCTCCAGTGTTTCTCTTCTGTAATGTGAATTGATTTCAAAACATCAATATTATTTAAAGGATGTAGTTTTCAGGAGCATCTAAATGAAGATAGAGATGGAATGCAACACAGTGGTCTAGGAAGGGAAGACCTCGGCAACACAATACACAACCTTACGCTATCCAGAGAATCACACAATTGAAGGAAATGTTTTTGCTCAGGAGAAAACATGTGCTGTCCCAGTTTCTGACACGGACAGCATTGTTATGAAGGCATTTAGCAGGCTTGCCTTCATTACTCAGGCCTGGGAGTACTGAAGTTAGGGTGTTATATTGAGGTTACACAAGACATTGGTGAAGCCTCTTCTGGAATACTGTGTGCAGCTCTCGTTGTCCTGCTATAGCAAGGCTATTATCGAGATAGAGAGGGGTCAGATGAGATTTACCAGGATATTTCCTAAAATGGAGGGTTTGAGTTATAAAAACAGTCGGGCCATGCTGTGATTTATTTTCACTGGAGGGTAGGGGACGGAGGGGTGACCTTATAGAGTTTATAAAATTACGTGGGGCATAGATAAGGTGAAGAGCAAGATCTTTTCCCTAGGGTGGGGAGTTCAAAATTAGGGTGCATATTTTTAAGGTAAGAGCAGTTTTAAAAAAAGACATGAGGGGTAACATTTTTTTTAAACACAGATTCATGTGTGGAATGAACTTCCAGAGGAAGTGGTGGATGCAGGTACAGTTACAACATTTAAAAGACATTTGGAGTAAGTACATGAACAGGAAAGGTTTGGAGAGATTTGGACAAAACACAGGCAAGTGGGACACATTTAGTTTGAGAACACAGTTGGCATGGACAGTTGGATCGAAGGGTCTGTTTCCACGCTGTATGGCTGAGTTTGTTGGCTGTGCAGAGGGAAACAAAAGTCAACAAAAACACATCAACTTAATGATCAGTGTGCTCCCTGGCTGATTTCTTCATAACCTGGAATAAATTACAATTGCACATACAGAAGTGAACTTAAGACGTTTCTTAGATAACAAAGTGTGAAGCTGGATGAACACAGCAGGCCAAGCAGCATCTCAGGAGCACAAAAGCTGACGTTTCTGGCCTAGACCCATTTGTGTAAAACAGGTAAGGATAGTTTAGTATATGGCAACAGGCAGCACTATTCACTCTATTTGTCACTGTAAAATGCTTAAGCAGATGGTACAATAAATATCCACACAACTAAAAAGAAGCAATGGATCACACAGGTCAAAAGAATATGCCACCATGAAATGACAGACAATTAAAAAAACACATGCAATTAATGCCCCGTTCTGAGGAAGGGTCACCGGACCCAATACGTTAACTCTGTCTTCTCCTTCATCGATGCTGCCAGAACTGCTGAGCGTTTCCAGCAACTTTGTGTTTGTTCATGCAATTAAATATATTTCAAGATCATTGAAATAAATAAAATTCTGATTTGATGTTATCTCTAGCTAAGTTACTGAACTATATCCACAAGTTCAAAATATTACTTTTAAACAGATAACTTATCAAAACTGCAAATGTAATTTATAGAGAAAAATGTTCCTAGAGTGTTTTATACAATTTCACTGTTGGGGAGAAATTGACAACATGGGGCATCTAAGCTGTAAGGTGGATCAGAAGATTCATTACTGACTTCAGATTCAGAGATGGATAAACCATAAGTAAGAAGCTCAGTTTGCAAATATTTTGCTATACATGGAAATCTGACCTTGAGACACAACTATATTCATGACAGTGGCTTTTGATAACAGAAATCCTTGGTATTTTTGTGGATTATGTATGTTGTGCAAGAAGCCTTCTCATATTCAATAACATTACAGTAAAAAAAAGGAACAAAGTGATCGCAGCTCTTACCGATTTTAACAGACAAACTTAATTTGCAAAAGGTAACAACACACCCCTGTATAGAACGCAAGTTTCTCCTGGTTCATCAAGTAAAACTTGGAAACATTAAAAACTCTTTTTTAACTTCAATAAAAATTAGAAACTGATGTTTAAAAAGTAACATATACTTTAATGAAAATTACAAGTTAAATTAAGCTCCAATCACCACAAAATGACATTGAAATTATGTCTATAAATCACAATATATACACACATACAGCATTATGTCATGAATGCTGATGCAATCCAAACATAATGCAGACTTATTCATCAATTACTCCGAGTCCATCAATTATGTTTCAAAGTTTAAATCCAGATCTGCCACTAAGGCATCAACAAAGTCATCCATTGATGGTTTTTTCTGAAGCATATCTGCAAATAAAAGATTAAAATTACATTGTACCCAACATTGTTCACAATGCATAGCAAATAAAATCTCTAATGAATTATTTCCTTCAAGGATCAACTTCAGTTGTACTCTGTTCTATTTCTCATCCCTGATCATTTTCTGTAAACTTTAAACTATTGTCCTTTCTGGCGCAGCTTGCACAGTTCTTTTGACTGTATCAAGATCTAGTTTCATCGAAGAAAAGTGTTATGTTTTAACCTGAAATTAGCAAATAGAACAGACTTAAGATCTGAATTGTCAAGATATTTTATAAAATTCATATTCCCATAGAGTTAAGTGACAAAAGAACTCAGTTCATGCTTTGCTCACCCTAAAGTGGGTGAATATTTTGAATTGAAAGTATTTTCCATAGACTCATCTTAAAGCAAACACTTGTCTAAACCAACATTTTGCCAACACTTGTAAAAAGAATACTTGGAAGGTAACGTAAACAAGCCTGTCCAAGTGTGCATCTACATTGCTTGCACTGTCGAATGGTCTATATGGTTAGGTTAGATTGATGCACTATCAATACCTTATTTCTTAGTTTGCATTGAGTTATTAAATAGGAAATATCCATGACAGATTTATCATACACTAAAAGACAAACAGCTATTCATTTTCTAGTTTATGAGACTTAAGAGGGAGCAATTAAAAAACATATCAAATACTTATTATCAGCCGATCAGTTCATCATTGTTCACCTGAAAATCATTTGCTACGATTCTGGTAGAGACCAATTCCTTTACAAAAAGGAATCTCCATACTGAACAAGACAGCATTTTTATAAACTCTTTAAAACAGTGACAAACCAACTGAAATCAACTAATTCCAACATTAATTAACAAGAGAAGGAATATCATACCAAAAAATCTATAATTCAATCTAAATAGTTGATACAACTGTAGTTATAAGCATTTGTATTACTTCCTGCAAAAACATGGGACTACATGCAAACTTAGACTTTCTAACAAGTGCATTAAATGCCGAAGAGACTCAAGCAGGTTTCGTAGCATCTGTGCAGATAGGAACATGGTTAATGTTTCAAGTCTAGAATGATTCTTCAGCAGAACTGCAGAGTTTTGACTTGATCAGTTGGTTGTGGGATTACCTACCAGAGGACATTAAGATCTAATCCATTCAGCACAATGAGTCAGCTCTGTCATTCAATTAAATCATGGTTGAACCTATAAACTTCAGCTCCACTTTCCTGCCTTTTCCCCAAATAAATCCTTGATCACGTTACTGACCAAAAAAAAAACTTTCATAGCCTTGAATAATAAGGTGAAGGACATGAGATAAACACTTCTGCAGGCTGTAAATTTCAACGTTTTTGGTTGCAGGGAAGGTCACGAAGAGTCAGACAGTGCTTTCCATGCATGTGGCAATTAGCAATATAAAGCTGAAAACCACAAATATCTTGCACATGACAGCATCACAAGGGAAAAACCAGTCAGGGGCCTTGGAGGATGCAACTCACCATGTGGCCATAGGGCAGGCTTTCATCCAACTCGAGTAGCCTGACAACAGCCCAAAACATAGTAACAATCTCCAAATGCCTTTTAAATACGATGTCCTGAAGGTGAAGCCTAGAAAGTCCTGCCTGACTGTCCATAATATTTAGCATTTTACCATTGCAAGAAATCAGCTCACTATCAGATTATGCCCATGTCAATGGACATTAATACATTCTGTTCTGCAGTCCTTTACATCTCATTTCTGAATTTCCCAGCATACATACATATATTATCCACTGCTTACAGCAGGCACATTGGCATTAATGCATTTTGACCATTAGAAGTGTTGGATATTATTGAACGTATGTAGCATTTTACAGAGAATAAGACGTTGCTTGCAAACGAGAGTCTGATTGTAGTGAACCATGTGCATACGCAGCCAGACACTACTGCACATCTGTTGGTTTTGCTTCTACAGGAATAAAGATAGTCAGCAAAATGAGCACGAAATGCTGTGTTTAAGTTCAATTCCTCAGGGGGTCTTCACTTTAATCATTCTAAATGTTGTGCGAGAAAGTCATTTTCACTAGCTGATGACTTCAATCCACCACCAAAACTATCACTTTAAAACTCCGAGACTAGGGAAAAAGACATCTACATAGAGTGATCCATGAGTGATTTAAATGCAACATATTAATATGGTGTGAATAGCCTACTGCCTTGCCCAAAGTAGCTGGAACTCTATTACGTATATGTTATAAGTGACATTTCTCTAACTGACTTCAGTGGAAGTAATAAATGGGTAATTGGAGACAGCCTGACATAGGTGGCTACCCAAAATATGTACAAATGGTGTGGACATGACTTAATAAGTAACAAATATGTGTTTTTACTTTTCTGAAAGACATACACAATGCAATTCTGCTCGAGAAGTGGGACAAGAAAAATCTTAAGTTTTAAAGAAAATTATAAATTGCTGAGCTCTGAATGAGGAATACTATGTTGGAGAAAAATGTAACGGGCAGATTCAAATCCTTGAAAGCTGATGGGAACAGATGGCACAGTCACCCTAATATATGAATTCATGACAGATCCCAATGTCATTGAACAATCCCTTCACCAATATTAGTTGGAAACGACAGCCCACCAGAGGGAGGAAATGAAGTTTGGGCAATCCTGGTCATGTGTCTGCATATTGCTAATGTCTCCTGGCTGGAGGCATAAGCAGTGGTCTAAGCAGCACAGTCCTGTTTCCTTTAAGAATTCTTCTTTAAATGTACTTCAATCTTCAATGAAGTTGTTGGTTTCCCAACAATATTAATTGACACTCAAGTAGTGGTTAAAATGCAACCAGAATCCCATACATATCGGACACTGTGACTTTGATTCAGAAATGAAAGAGGCACGTGAGACAGAGAGAGAGTGAGAGAGTGAGAGAAAGGAGTGTGCGTGAGATGGAGACAGAGAGCGCGCGAGACAGAGAGCGCGCGAGACAGAGAGAGAGCGCACAAGAGTGAGCGTGGGACTGCGAGAGAGCGAGCATGTGTATGCGTGCAAGAGAAAGAGAGACATACACACAATTGGTTGTGGTTTAACCTGAGGGTTAGGCAAGGAGCAGGGTCCTTCATTGAATCAGCAGGTGCAGGCAGTACACCCATGCTGTTGTCGTCACTCTGCATTGTAATCCGGCTATCCAGCCCATCAAGCTAAATTGACCTCTCTTAGACAAGTATGATCAGATGATTCAAGCCGCCAGCACTATGTTGGCTCAAGTAATTAAACTTATTTTCAAACAAACTTGATATGGGCCTTCAAAACAATAAAAAGAATCAGTCAGATAAAAATAAGAAAACATACTTAACTTGAACAGTACTTCAATGTTTATCTCCTTTGATAACCAAGAAACTAATAGAAGGTTTCATCGACAGTCCTATCATTTGGCGCTTACTGAGTACTTGCTCACTGATGTTCAGTTTGGGTTCCAATACGTCACTCAGCTTCTGACCTCATTGCAGTTTGCCCCCCATTTACAATGCACTATTAAGGAGTGTGATGGAATATCCCCAATTGTCTGGATGAGTCCAGCTCCAACCCAAGAACTTGACACCATCTGGGACAAACCAGCCCACTTGACTGGCACACCCACAAACATTCACTCCCTCCACCACTGATGCTCAGTAACAGCAGTATGTACTGTCCAGAAGACACCATCTACTGTAGAAATTAACCAAGACTCCTTAGATAACACCTTCCAAACCCACAATCCCTATCATGAAGGACATCAGAAGCAGATTCATGAGAACATATCATCTGCAAGTTATTCTGCAAGCCACTCACCATCCTGACTTTGAAGTATACCATTATTCCTCCAGTGTCGCTGAATTCCCTCCCTAATGGTATTGTGGGTCTACTGACAGCAAATAGACTACATCAATTCAAGAAGGTAGCTACTGCCACCTTCTCAATAAGAGTTAGAGATGAACAATAAATACTGGCCCAGTCAGTGACACCCACATTTCATAAACAAATAAAAAACTGCAGAATTCTCAGCAAAACTGAGGACTCATTTTAAATCGCTATCACTTAAAAGTGGCTCAATAAAAACAAATTGTTGAGAAATTGAGAAACCTCAAATGAAAATTTTAGTTTAATGCCCATCCTTGGCAAATTACAAGAGGTATGAGGTGAGCAATTGTAAAGCATTTTATCAATATGTTCAAAGCAGTTTATTAAATTTAGACATGTAAATCAAGTGAACTAGATTGAAAAATCCACAGCTGACTGCGTGATGTCTTTAAGATGAATATTGAAACTTTGACAAGTATACAAGTTATCTTACACAAGCACGACGGGGTATTTTACATGATTGATGCTGCATAATAACAAATTGTTGTCATACAGTTACTAGTCACAACACCAAGCTTCACCATAACTACTGAGGCTCATTCATTTCAGAGGTTAAACAATTGTTTAATCTGTAATGTCAATATTTTGACTAGTTACCATCATGCACTTAAAAAGTTAATTTCATCCCTATTTTGGTTGTATCTGATGGAATCTTTCACAGTCCAATGTGGAAAACCTAACACCGTTCCCTGAAAATAAAGCTTTACAATTGAATTGGTTTGTCAGTGGTCAGCTTTTGAAAAGACTACTTTGCATTGTAAAACTTGCTAACATCATACATTGTGCTTCCTTTTCCACAACTAATCAAGTACCTCAAACACAGCAAGTAAGCCTTTCAAGTTATTATAATGAGTTTGTTAGCAATTAGGCAGCTCCAGAAGTGAAACAGTTTTCACAATATGTTATTTCAACCAGACACCATGATTGTTCAGATGTTTCTTTTTTCAGTTAATTCTAAAGGCAGCTTTTGCAGTAACTGATCCAACATAGCAATTACATAAATTGGGACTTCTGTGGCTCATTTTGAATTACATCTTTATTAGATCAGAGTCTAGGTTCCATAGCAAGATAGACTCACCCCTGCCTGGAGCTAATGTGCAGCTAACTTTCACCCCTTTGATGTGCAGCACTCAACCCTACTAAATAGTGAACCATTTACATTTAAACTCACTACAGCTTCTAGTTTACAATTTATATGAGCAAACAGATATTACAACTATTAAAAGCACAACAACTATGTCGGCTCTTCCAACATCAGACTGGATGAAAAGCATATATTCAATACTAGTAACTGCAGTTAACACAGAAAGCAGCAGATAACCATCTTTGCATTAAGTCGTAATTCAGACAATGCAAGTCAAAAAAAAAGACTTCTGTAAAAATGAGTCTCTGTGACTGAGTGCTAAAACAAAAATCCTTTTCCAACCTTCAATTCAAATCTTTACCACTGCTTTTGTGCTCCTTATTAACAATTTCTAAGTACTGTAAAAGAATGGATTATCTTTCTGTGCTTACCTGACTAAATGCTGTAATTCCAAATAGAAGTTTGGATCAACCAAAAATGACCTACATGTCACAAGACACAAGAGTAACACAAACTGCACTCAGGAAATGGAAGCTAGTAGTCAATCATAAATTAGGATTTGGATCAGTACTGGGTAAAAGAAAGAAAGTAGAAGTCATAAGGAGAACTAGGCCACATGGGTTGCATGTAGTGAACCAGGGAACAAAGCTTAAATCCCTCTTACGTTTGCTAAACACGTATAAACAAGTTTGCAGTTAGAATGCATTTGCAAACTGGTAGAAACTGTGGACTCGGAGAAGACAACTAAAATCCTATAAGGAGATTTTGATGAGATGTGCATTTGAGATCTACAAATTATTAACATGGTCTAAATCTTCTGGTCAGTACTGGAGCCAGAATCTGACTGATCAGACAAAAATTCTGCCCACTTACCGAGTTGGATTGAAAAAGCCCTGATTGTGAAACGTGAGGCTGAAGACTGTAGCAATCCAAGATAAAAGCAGCAAAGGGAGTCACGGTGGAAGCCATGCCCCATCTTAGCAGCACTAGGTTCCACATTCAATCAAATACTAAAAGACCCTTTTACTTTCCTGTGTATTGGTGAACGTGAATGGGCAAGTGAATAGATGAGTTGGAGAGGGGAGAAAGAAATTGGTTGGTCAAAGGGCATGGAATGCGTCTGTGAGAATGATAGGTTTGATGGAGGGGACTGGCGCGATTACTCAGGAGTGTTACTCAGGAGTTAATTAACTTTCTTCTCTGTCTCACATTTTCTAACTAACCAGGCAACTATTTCAGACTGCCAGATTCTATTAGATTCGGTATACATGATGTGAGAGGAAATACTAGTGGAACTGTTATCTTTGTAAGTAGAAAGATCAGCAGGATCAGATGGATGGTATTCAAGACTGTTAAACAAAGGCAGGGTGGAATTAGAAGATATCCCAAGGATAATTTTCTAATCTTCTCTAGTTATAGATGCAATACTAGAGGACGGGTACTCCACAAGCATGAAAACTTGGTTTGAAAAGGTACGAGGGATAAGGCAAACAATTATAAATTATTAGAATTAATTGAGTGACAGGACAAATTGGTTCCATTGTAGCTGAAGAAAAAGGCAGCTAACAGAATCACTTATTCAAGGACCTCGAGCAAGGTTGAGGGGGAAAAACAGTCATGGAAAACTTTCTGCTAGACACCAGACAGAATGCTGGTAGAGACAGTAGGAACTGCAGATGCTGGAGAATCTGAGATAACAAGGTGTAGAGCTGGATGAACACAGCAGGACAAGCAGCAAGGCTGACGTTTTGGGCCTAGACATTCTTCAGAAAGGGTCTAGGCCCGAAATGCTAGCTTTCCTGCTCCTCTGATGCTGCTTGGCCTGCTGTGTTCATCCAGCTCTACACCTTGTTATCTCAGAATGCTGGCAGATGCTTGTCCTCCTAATCAAAGCAACTACATCTATGGAAATACAAGGACAGCCACAGATTTTCCTTGCATGGCTCGGAGAAGGAGTTGCTGCTGGAAATGAGTTTGGGAATTTTCAGAAGACAGAAGGAAACTGTTTTTTGGACACTGGACATCATTACAGAGTGAGACAGGGAAAAGCTAGCTCGATAGAAATTGGAAGTAAGTTTGGCTAATGTTTACACGTACATGCTATGTCAGATTTTCAATCCTGATGGCAAGTTAAGGAGGGGTATCTTTTCCATACTATAGTGCAGTAGTTGCTCACTAAGTAATGTCTGGCAGATGTTGCTCTAATGTGTTAATTACAGTCACACTCTTAGAACATGTGATCATTTGAATCGATTATTAGAAGTTCAAATTGTGGTCGTTCCAAAATAAAAGGTGTCCAAGAGAATCGTAGCATGGATCTTGTAAAAAATTAATATTGCACTTCTAAATTTATTATATGTAAAGTCGTATGAGATGTCTCTGGAGATGTGCTAAGATGCTAAATTAGTACAAATGTTTCACTCTTTGCATGTAAATGAGGGACTTTGATAAATTGTTTCAGGACAGAAAAAAGGGCTATGTAAAGATTTAAAGATTAACTTGGTCTCTTATTCACATTGATTCAGATCATAAATTATTTTGCCGCCTGATCCAAAGGCTCATTACCATGGAGTAAACATTTACAAGGGAATTTTACAGGTACAATTTTTAAAGTGTATATTTTTGACAGAAACAATTAGAAACGTGTAGGGGTTATGTCTTTCAAATCAAATTGAACATTATTGTGGTGATCATATAAAGCCAGTTAAACAGGGCTGTTTATTGTCGAAGATAATAAAATGTGAGGCTGGATGAACACAGCAGGCCAAGCAGCATCTCAGGAGCACAAAAGCTGACGTTTCGGGCCTAGACCCTTCATCACCTCTCTGATGAAGGGTCTAGGCCCGAAACGTCAGCTTTTGTGCTCCTGAGATGCTGCTTGGCCTGCTGTGTTCATCCAGCCTCACATTTTATTATCTTGGAATCTCCAGCATCTGCAGTTCCCATTATCTCTGTTTATTGTCGAATGCATTTTTAAATATAGTTTATCTTAATCTAACTTTTTATTTGGAAACCCAATACAAACATTTTAAAGTCTTTTATAAATGCTAATACACCAATTTGGACAAATATTTCATTCTAATCTGTAGTAAATTGTACATAACAGGTTATAATAAAACTGTAGAATTTATCCCAGCCGATTAAGTGCATAAATGTCATGTATCAAAATTTCAACAAGTTTAAATTTAAAAACCACGTACAATGGAGCAATACAGAGCCATTAGAGATTGAAGTTGGAAGATGCGTACAAGGATAGTGTAACAAGTGGAAGTGCAATTTGCAGCGACACTGGCAATAATCTTTCACTTTTCTTTGGCCTCATTGGTGGTGCTAGGGAACTGGAGAACTGCAATTACAACATCCTTGTTCAAAAAAAAGAGATAAGCAATTAAAGACAAGTCAGTTTAACTTCAGTAATGGGGGATTGACATGAAATTATTATTCAGGACAGAACTTACAGCTAGTGCTGTTTATGAAGTGGATGTCCACAGAAGCACCATAAACTTCAAGGAGGTGACGTACAACAACAAAAGGTCACTGACAAATTGGTGAAGTGGGCAGAAAGGTGGCAGATCAAATTCAATGCAAAAATGTAAGAATTGAAAGGTGCAGGAAAGAATATGCACATAAATTAAGGGTGCTACCCTAAAGGGTGTGTGGGAGCAGAGAGATCTGGGTATGTATGTGTATGAGGCATTAAAAGCGGAAGGACAATATCAGTGAGCAGTCAATAAAGCATATATTATCAAAGGCTTTAGTATTAAGGGTACTGTATACCATGGAGGCTATGCTGAAGCTGCAGACACTGGTTAGACCTCAGCTGAATTACTGTGAACAGCTCTGGATGTCACAGTTCAGAAGGACGTAAACACATTGGAGAGAGTGTAGTATATGTTTATAAGAAACTTCAGGCATGGAGATTGATTGAAGAAATGGAGAGGAGGAGATTTAATAGAAATTTTCAAAATCATGTGTTGGCTGGACAAAGTAGATGTGGAGAAACTGTTCCCTCCAAAGGATTCACAACAGAAGATCACAAATATACAATATTTTGCAAAAGCAGCAAGTGATGTAGGTAAGAAACTTTTTTCACACAGCAACAAGTTACATTTGGAATGCACTGCTTGGCACATGGTGGGATCATGTTCAACTGAGGCAATGAAGACAGCCTTAGATAATTACTTAAATAGAAACAATATTCTAGACGGTGGGGAAAATACAGGAGAATGACATTACATCATTAAACTCAGAGAGCTGGTACAGATATAAAGGACCAAATTACTTCCATCCGTACAATTTGGAGATTTCTGGCTAGAAGGCAGTAATAGAAAGGCTCATAGACAGAAACAGCATCCTTCAGGGAGTCAAAAGGGGCACGGGCAGGGAGATTTTGGTCAAGGGAAGACCTGTAAGAACTGTGAAGTGCAGGGGCTGGCATTAAAGGGCAGCTTCACACAGTGGAGCTAAACCGATCCTTTCAGCCCCAGTCTTCTTGAGGCATTTCACATTGAAGGCAGAGATCATACACCTCATGGGCTTGCAGAGAATCACCTGCAACTCTCAGCCATTAAAAAAGGCAGTGGAGTGGTCATAGATGGCCCCCTATTTTAACAATGACTCTTTACAGAACAAGAACAAAGAACAAAGAAAATTACAGCACAGGAAGAGGCCCTTCGGCCCGCCAAGCCTGCGCCGATCGAGATCCTCTGTCTAACCTGTCATCTATTTTCTAAGGATCTGTGTCCATTTGCTCCCTGCCCATCGATGTACCTGTCCAGATATATCTTAAAAGACACTAACGTGTCTGCGTCTACCACCCCCGCTGGCAATGTGTTCCAGGCCATCACCATCCTCTGCGTAAAGAGCTTTCCACACATATCTCCCTTAAACTTTCCTCCTCTCACTTTGAACTCATGACTCCTAGTAATTGAGTCCCCCACTCTGGGAAAAAGCTTCTTGCTATCCACCCTGTCTATACCCCTCATGATTTTGTAGACCTCAATCAGGTTCCCCCCTCAATCTCCGTCTTTCTAATGAAAATAATCCTAATCTACTCAACCTCTCTTCATAGCTAACACCTTCCACACCAGGCAACATTCTGGTGAACCTCCTCTGCACCCTCTCCAAAGCATCCACATCCTTTTGGTAATGTGGCGACCAGAACTGTACACAGTACTCTAAATGTGGCCGAACCAAAGTCTTATACAACTGTAACATGACTCCTGCCAACTCTTGTACTCCGATACCCCCGTCTGATGAAGGAAAGCATACCGTATGCCTTCTTGACCACCCTATTGACCTGCGTTGCCACCCTCAGGGAACAATGGACCTGAACACCCAGATCTCTTTGTTCATCAATTTTCCCTAGGACTTTTCCATTTAATGTTTAGTTCGCCCTTGAGTTACATCTTCCAAAATGCATCACCTCGCATTTGCCCGGATTGAACTCCATTTGCCATTTATCTGCCCAACTCTCCAGTCTATTTATATTCTGCTGTAATCTCTGACAGTCCCCTTCACTATCTGCTACTCTACAAATCTTAGGGTCATCTGCAAACTTGCTGATCAGACCACCTACACCTTCCTCCAAATCATTTACGTAAAATCATTTACAGACTCTCTTCCAGGCTGTCATTGAATGGTGGGAGGTTCTCCTGCTAAGAAAGTTCCATTGAAAAGCTGGTCAGTAGCCACAGGTTCTCTATAGGACATAGCTGCATTGCATGAAGAGACTGACATGTGTATTCTGCAAGGGCAAGCGAGGAAATAAATTAACAATGTGGTTACACAACTATAGAGGGTTCTGCATGTGTTATTCATGTGAGATGTCTTTTAAGGTTGTGGGTGCATGGTTTCTGCTGCCCCACAATTCCAACAGAAGGAGTCTTGACATACATAGAGAGTATGCCACTACTGGCCGTACAAAGGCACCTGCGATTACGGGCACCTACAAGGGAACAATACATTCACACTTGTAATTCATCATTCTCCCATTTGGTTTCACAGGAAAAGAGGGCCCCTAATGCCCATGAAAGATGGGGAAAATATGGTAAAGCATTGAACTTGGCAGTGCTGATAAAGATGGAAGAGGAACTCCTGGACTTGAACAATTGGCTGGAAAAAAGTTGGCGGTGGCGGTGCCGAGTTTCATTTGGATCGCCTCTTTAAAATAGGGGCCGGGGATCTGATTGAGAGGGGAGACAGCAGGCCCGTGTGTGTGGTGAATAGGTGGAAACTTACCACATCTGTGCTATGCAATATATGTCGTTTATGTCCAAGATGCATCTACTTCCACTCAGCATTTTTCTTTATTGTTGAGTTGCACTCACCTAACTTATTCCTTCATCAAGTTACTTGTAGACATCACCACCAAGGGCTAGGAGTTAACCTCTGAGAAAGAGGAGACGATATTAGAGGGCACACTGTCTTGGCCTTGCTCTGCATACAGCATCAGCTCAGACACTTTCACCATGATGGCTGTGCGTATGTTGGCTGAGATAGTTGCATCTACTGATTTGAGCATTGTATAATCACTGGACAGTTGCTGGAGGCCATGTCAATCCAGGCCTCTGACTGTCATAAGATGTAGAAGTTATAAGTGATGCTGAGCCACAGGCAGGTGATGTGCTTCTGAAGATCAGTAAAGATCCAGGCAAGGTCCCAGAGGCTACAAATAGCCTGGCAAAGTCCGCAGGGAGTCCATTCAGGCCACGAGTACACAGGTGCAGTTTATTTCCTCTTCTAAATCCGTGGCTTAATCCATTGAGAGACTGGTGACTCTCAAGGATAGGAACACCCAGCAGCTCAGCGAAACTACTCTGGGTATACTTTTGGACCTGCAAGCTTACACACTGTCAATAACCACATGTAAGCACTGCCAGTGCAAAGGATGGACAACGCATCTGGAGCTGCCACTAGGTCCTTGTTCACCTGGGGTAAGCAGGGAGGGCCAACTGGATCTTACATTGATGGTTGATCAGCAGTTGCCTGCATCAAGAAGCTCTCCTCAGGTTGCTTTTTGAAGTGGATTCATCCATTCCTCTGCTAGTGACACTGCTGGCTCCAGATGCAACAGTGCTTTGAGGGCTCTTGATCAATGGCTGGAGTACTTACAAAGCCAAGACTACCATGGCTTCATATGATCAAAGGAGGCATCAAAATCATCCAAGCCAACAGGACTTAATAAAATTAAATTTGATACTAACTAGTCTAGTTTATTAAAAAAATGTTTTGTATGACATCTAGCATCCAAGTAAATGTATCACATCTACCATAATTATAGTGAAAATGGGCTGTCATCATTTAACACCCAGACTTGCATAGACTAAAGATGGTATCATAAGGATACCATACGATGGTTATAATTATTTGACGAGTCCAGGCAACACACAGGGAATATGAACCCGGCTGGATTGGAATTGCCATTTTAATCGAGACATTCAGTGAGGTTTTTGTTTCACACACACTTACAAGTGATTTGTACAGAATGAGAAATGTAAGGTTACCTAAATTATCTGGCTCGTAATAAGACCATGACAAAGGTGCCATAATCCACAAAGAAACTCCACAGCAAACTTTGAACAAAAAAGGAGAGAGAGAACACAACATGGACTTAAACATCAAGAATACGAAAAATTCTTCTCTTCCTCTCTCAATATCAGTGAAAAATGCAAATTGGGAAAATCACTGTTCAGTGAGAAATCTGCAAGCTGCAACACTCTCGAAAAAACTGAACAACAAATAAATAACTGGAACTGTGGTTTCACACTCTTAACACATGGACTCTAAAATCTTTAGACTACAACTGCCTTTACAATCCTGCTGTACGGACACACTCCAGCCTACATTCTTTTTAAACTTACTTCCTGCATTTGACAACACATTCTTATTGTGTGTTTTGGAATAGTAGGTAATAAAATTTCTCTTCCTGTCTCCGAAGACAGCCTTGGAATTGGCCTCTTCATTTAGATCTAGTTAACAAAGTTTTTGAAGTGTGACAGATGCATGCTAGAAAGGAAATTAAAAACTTGCTTTTGCTTTCAACTGAGGGGAGGTTAAAAAAGAGAGGACTTATCTCCCTTCCTCACCTGGCTATAATGCACCATTAAACCTAACAATATGTTATGATCCAAACTGGTATTAATCCTGAACAAGTCACATTCCAAACTAAAACCTGTGTCATTAGATCCTGAACAGAAACAGAAATTACAAGAGAAACTCAGCAGATCTGGCAGTATCTGTGGTGAGAAAGACCACTGTTAATGTATACACTGCTTAAATGGACGCGATCTTCTAAAATACACTTAAAGCTTTTGTTTTTAAAACTTAGTCTATTATTGTATTTGGCAGTTAGGAAACAGCTATGAATAGGAATACAAATACAAACAGTTACAAATAAGAAGCTGTCGTCCATACTGCATATGACCCATTGATTACATGAAAACTCAAGGGTGCTTTCTAGTTGCATCCAGATTCCCTACTTGAATAAACAAGAAACATTTTGGTTCAATTACAACTTGATCTCCCCCTTGCTACTTAATTCTTGACATTGCTGATTTGAGAGATTCTTTCATCATAATTCACTTTGTGTTTAACATTAATCCAGTAAGGCTCGACTCAAGGACCAGTGGTTCTAATTTAAAAATCATGCAATTCCTCTTTTGCTGCATTCTTGGCTGTTCTCAAGACTATGGCTGGGATCTTCCCATTTTTTCCACTTTATTTAAACTAGATCTGAAAGTGGGAGAAATATCATGAGGAAAACCTGTAACCTACTAAGGTGAGAAAAACCTACCCGATCATGTAGAAATCAGGCAAAAGATTGGCTGCCAAATGGTTTTCTGCTGGAATTAGGATCCCAGACCAGGAGGTTTGCAGCTCAAAAACCTAAGGGCCTCACTTGGTTGCAAAACAGGAAGGTGGAATTTAGGCTTTCCTGCCCAGCACTTAATTTAAGCAAGATTGGGAAGGTTGCAGAGTTTTGGGCAGCAATCATTCCACCTAATTTAGTTCAATTTCCACCTACAGGCCTACCACTTTTGGGACCAGGAGATTGCACCATGTATGTCAAAAGGTTGTGGATTCAAGCCTACTCTTGATAATTGGGCATAAAATTCTACTTGATACTGCACCACAAAACTGAAGATGTGCTGTTGATTTCAAGTTCCATCTTTCAAATTTAATACTTAACCAAAAGCTCTGTCTACAATTTAAGGTGAATGTAAAAATAAAATCCCAAAGCATCACTTCAAAGAACAACCCAGGGATTATCACCACTGTTCTGACCAACACTGACACCTCAACTGACATCATGCATCTAAATCATCATATCGTCTTTGCTTTGCGCAAAGTGGCTGCCACCTCTCATATTACAACACTTAGAAGTATTTCACTGGCTGCAAAGTACTCTTGGATATTCTGAAGTCATGAAAAGCATATATAAATGCAAATCTTTCTTGCTTTACTCCAGCTCCTTCCTACTACCATTGTGTAACTTTCTCTGAATTGACACCAATTGTGCTCAATTCCCAGCCTTTGTTGCGCTATAACCTTCACTCCCTTGTTTCCATTGCACACTCGCACCTACGTTTCCTCTTCATAGATCAACTGATGCCATGCTAAATGTCCCAACAGCTCCCTGGATGTATGAACAATGCCAAAAGAACTCAGCTAATTACTTCATCTTAACTAGAAGACCATTCCTTGATCAACAGACCATAATGGAACGTAATGAAAACAGTGACCCATGACAGGAAGCTCAACTTTCAATCGGCTTATCCAGATAGAATTTAACATAAACACAAAGCTTGAATCACATTTATTCATGCCACAGCAACTATTTCTTACTAATCTACAATTCATAACTGAAGTTGCTGCTGGCTAAAATGATTGCTGTTCTTAAAATGCAAAGAATCACCATTGCTTATAACGACAACTATTTCCTTTCTAGTTCAGGTTATGTTTTCCTGCCACAGCAAATACACATCAGGGCTCTAAAATTTAAATGAAGGAAAGTATGATACAGTTAATTGAAATAAAACTTCCTCAGAATGTCAGTCATCACCAACTTGGATGTGTCTGATTACAAAACAATTTTTTTTTAGAAAGAAAATGTAGTGCTACTTTGAATATAGTGAGTGGGTTTCAAATCTAAAGATTATCTATTTTCTTTCCTCCCTTTCTGCTTCAGCATAAATTTGAAAATAAAAACATTCTGTAACTGGTTATTGATTGTGCAAAAGAGGTATTCTGCAGTAGTTCTCCAATTTGAAACAAAAAGAGACTGCTGGAAATGCTCGGTGATAATGGGAACTGCAGATGCTGGAGAATCCAAGATAACAAAGTGTGGAGCTGGATGAACACAGCAGGCCAAGCAGCATCTCAGGAGCACAAAAACTGACGATTCGGGCCTAGGCCCTTCAACATCTCTGAAGAAGGGTCTAGGCCCGAAACGTTAGATTTTGTGCTCCTGAGATGCTGCTTGGCCTGCTATGTTCATCCAGCTCCACACTTTGTTATGCTGGAAATGCTCAGCAGGTTTGGCAGCATCTTCCAGGTCTCCAACTTGTCCTTCTGGTTAAGGCCCTGTATTCACTCGGGTTTATCAAAAACAGCAAGGCTAAAATCAAGAACACAAGACATGAATATGGAGTCTTTGAGACCACATCAAACTCCTCAAATAAAAGAAAATGGTACTTGGGATAAATGTTGGTCAGGATACTGAGGTGAGCTCCCTGCTGTTCCTTCAACATGTACTATGAGGTCTTTTGTGTCCATTTTAGATGAAAGAGAATGGCTTGATTTATAAAGACAGAGTCATACAGCATGAAAATAGACCCTTCAGTCCAACTCGTCCATGCTAAACATAATTCCAAACTAAACAAGTCCTACCTGTCTGCTCCTGGCCCATATAACTCCAAATCTTTCCTATTCATATATCCATCCAAATGTTTTTTAAACATTGTAACTGTATCTGTATTGACCACTTTATCAGGAAGTTGACTCCACACGCAAACCGCTCTGTGTAAAGATTTGTCTTTTATGTCTTTTTAAATCTCCTCTCACCTTAAAAAAAAGTGTCCCCAATCTTGAAATGCCCCGTCTTAGGAAAGACACAACTACCATCAACTCTATTGATATCTGTCAGTATCTTACAGTGAAAAGGTCCCGGCCTACCTGCCTTTCCTTGTAACTCAAACCAACCATACGCAGCAACATCCCAATAAATCCCTTCTGAACTCTCTCCAGCTTGATAATATCTTTACTATAACTGGGTGACCACAACTGGACATAGAATTCCAAAAGAGGCCTCACCAATATCCTGTACAACCTCAACATAATGTCCCAACTCCAATACTCAAAGGAATGAGCAATGAAGGCAAGCATGACAAATGCCTTCTTAACCATCCTGTATATATGTGGCGCAAACTTTAAAGAATTGTGTACCTGCCCCCCTAGGTTCCTCTGTTCTACAACACAACCAAAAGCCCTACCATTAATTGCATAACCAAAATGGAATACTTTGCATTTATCCAGAATGAACTCCATCTGCCTTTTTTCAGCTCATTGACCCATTTGATCAAGATCTCTGTGCATTCGTGGAAACCCTTATTCACTGTACAATATCACCAATTTTGGTGTAATCCGCGAACTTACTAAACATGCCTTCTATATTCTTATCCAAATGGTTTATATAAATGACAGATGAAACAGGATCCACAACTGATCCCTATGGAACACTACTAGTCACAGGCCTCCAGTCCAAAAAGCTACTCTTCACTATTAGACTCTGTCTCCTATCATTAAGTCAATTATGTATCCAACTGGAAAGTTCACCCTGAATCCCATGTGACCTAACTTTATTAATTAGTCTCCCATGTGGAACCTTGTCAAAGGCTTTACTAAAATCCAAAGAAACAACATCTACTGCTCTGCCTCCATCAATTTTTTTTGTAACTTCCTCAAAAACTCTATCAAGTTGGTGAGACACGATTTTCCTCACACAAAACCATGCTGGCCATTCCTTATCAATTTTTGCCTCTCTAAATGTCCATAGATCCTATTTCTTATAATCACCTCCAACAATTTAACCACAACCAAAGTTGGACTCACAGGTCTATAGTTCCCCAGTTTCCCTTTCCAATTAAGCAAAGGTACAACATTAGCCACCCTCCAGTCATCAGGCATTTCATCCGTAGTTATAGGTGATGCAAATATTTCTGCAAGGAGTCTCAATTTCTTTCCTTACTTCCCACAACATGCTGGGATACATTAGATCAGGTCCTGGAAATTTATCCACCTTTGTATTCTCTAAGACCTCCCAAAACTTCTCTTCTGTAACGTGAACTTTTTTAAAACATCAAAATTTATTTCTCTGAATTCTTTGACTCCATTTCTTTCTCCACAGGAAAATCTGATGCAAAATATTCTTTTAGTATCTCAGCCATCTCCTGGGATTCAACACAAAGATGACGCCCTTGATCTTTAAGAGGACTAGTTTCCCTATTGCTCTTAATGTATTTGTAAAATCTTACTTGATTATCCTTAACCTATCGCATATACCCTTTTTGTCTTCCTTGTTTCTCTTAAGAATGCCCCTACACTTTTTATATTGATTAAGAGATTCTGTTGAACAAAGTTGTCTATATCTAAAAAAGGTTCTTTTTTATTCTTGACTAAAACCTCAATAGCTTTATTCATCTATTGTTTCTTAATCCTACCAGTCTTACCCTTCACTGTAACAGTCTTGCCAAAAAGACAACACATTGGCCATGCTCCCAAGAATCAGTCTACAAAAAGAAAAGTATTTTGTAAAACTCTATTTCTACAGGATTAGTTACTTCAATTTTCAATGCAGTCCCCCACCTAGTTCATGTTACAGAACTTTGAAAAAGTACATCTGAGGAAGTCTGCATTCACAAATGAAAGAATCACATCCTAATATAAATTTACTGAAATAATGGCAAACAAGTCAGAAAATGTTTAAAAAAACAGAGCATTAAAAAAAAACCAGGTAGCCTTACTCTTAAGCATTAACCTGATTTAATACTGAAGCAAGAAAAGCCAAAGCAGGAAGCGCAAGTTCTAAATATCATATTTCAAAAGCAATAATCATATTTTTGATGTCCAATTCAAAGTTCCTCTAGTCTTATATGCCAGTGTAAATCAAAGGATATTTTGCCCCAAACAAAAATATATTAGCAGAGATTTTGCCAAGCATATTGATTTTCTAACCCTATTTTCTACTAATTTTGCTGTTGCAACTGCAAACACCAGTGTTGACCAATTTTGTACAGATGTACCTAGAATTGAAATTGCCATTGTGGATTCAATCTTCTAGCTTTAAATTAATGGTGATGAACATTGTTTTTACTTGTCATGGTTTTTGTTTCGTAATTTACAATACATCATGCTTTTGCTTGGACATTTCTGTGGTTCTACTGCATAGAGAGACATAATTTTGGACATGAAGCTTTTGCTTCATCACTCAGATGACGTTCCTCTTCCCTTCCTCCAAATATCTAAGTTTTAAAATTGATCTTACAGATACATTGAGACCAATGATGACAAATGACAGTAAACAGACATTTCCTCATAATCTTGCAAACTTTCTGACTTCAGATAACTATTCAATTTCTTTTGAAAATCTTGACTGAATCATCACCACCACCATTCCATTTCCGAACCAATCATTGCATAGAGAAGATTTTCTCCAATCACCATTATTGCATCTGACATTCACCTCAAATCAGTGTCCTCTGATTCTCAATTCTTCTATCAATAGCAGTAATGAGAAAGGTTTCTCTCTATCTAGTCTTCCCAAACTGCTCAATATTTGGAATATCTCTATCAAAGTTCCCCTCAACCTTCTCTTCAGCAAGGACAACAGCCTCAGCTGTTCCAATTTAGCCATGTAACTAAAATTCCTGACTCTTCAAGCATTATTGTGAAATGTTTCTGCACTCTTTCCATTATCTTTACAAGCTTCCTAAAGTGTAGTGATTAGAATCGTACACGTTACTCAAGTTGAGGTCAGACCAGTGTTTTATATTTACTGTAACCTGCTTGCTTTTGTACTCTATGTCCCTATTTATAAAGCAAAAGATCCCATGTGCTTCCTTATTTGGTTCTTCCAAACAGACTAGCAGCTGATTGCCTTAAATTCTTAGATAACAAGGTTTAGAGCTGGAGGAACACAGCAGGCCAAGCAGCATCAGAGGAGCAGGAAGGTTGACGTTTCAGGCCTTGACCCTTCTTCAGAAATTTCTGCTCCTCTGATGTTACTCGGCCTGCTGTGTTCCTCCAGCTCTACATCTTGTTATCTCGGATTCTCCAGTATCTGCAGTTCCTACTATCTCTGCCTTAAACTCTTGATCGTTTTGTTGGTCTGGAGCTTTCTAGCAACAGTTCCTGTTTTGTACCTACAGTGTCAGCATTGTCTCACATCTCCCAATAAAGATGAACCCTCACCTGATCAGCCATCTAGGAAATACAAAGACTGAGTTCCACATGCAGTGCCTTTTGTTCGCAGACCTTTGAGAAAAGAATTTGTCATTTTACATGTTGCCCACCCATCCTTACCACCTCAGATGGCACATTAATTAAAAATCCTTTTATCCCAGCATAAAGGCTTATGGTAACATAGACAGAATTTTAGAGAATCCTGTCAGTGCAAAATTCCATAAATATCCTTCCCACCATCAACGTATCTACCCTAGACATAGCAACAGTTCTACAGGCAGTCGATAAGGATAAGTCCCATTTCTCTTGTCATAACAAATGGATCATTTAAAGGCTGCTTCCTGCCTGCCACAATTGTCAGGCTTGAGACAGGTCTGGAGAGCAAACAATGTAGCCTTGCTTGAGGCTTGGTCAAAAGGGGTTGTTTGCCTCCCTCATTGGCTCCCTAGTTTTTCCTCTGTCTTGAATGCTTTGTCACCTCAGTTTTCTTTTCCTGGCCACGCCAACAGCATCTAGACTTGTCTGCAATCTTCAATCCTGACACTTGGTTTTGAGAGACTGGCCAGCTATTGGTTAATCAGCTGTCTGAGGGCAGATGCCCCCCCCATATGGAGTGCAGGTTGTGCCTATAACAAATCACCATTCCACGTAGTGGGCGGGCGTGGTGAAGGATAGGCAGTCAGCCTCACCGGAGGGAACAGGTGCAATGAGGGTCCGAAGATGGCGTTCAGCCTCAGGGAAAGGGAAGGATGAGGTGAGGATGCCGAGACAGGCAATTAGTATCATAGACAGCAATAGATATGGTGAGAACACGGTCCATGCAGGCATCGATGATGCAGCCGAAACTAGGTTCTGCATACAGAGTACAAGAAACTGAGCACTAAGTTGAAAAGCAGAACCTCAACAGTTTATTTATTATAACCCGATCCATGTGAAAATTGACATAGGGTACATAAACTTACAGGGATAAATATGTGGTTTAGAGACTGGATTGCAAAGTGATTTACAATACTTAATCCATTGCCATCAGTACTGAGAAAAGTGGGGTCTGTACCGTTGGAATAGGTCTACACCTGAACTGTGCTGGGGCTAGGGATCTTGTAAATGGCATAATTGGGAAATAAAGAATATTTTAAACTAAATACAGGGGGCAAATAGGAAAAGTTGTGATATTTCAAATGGTAGAGACAAGGTAAGACAGGAAAGTAGTAATAAGGGAAAACAATGGTCAGAGGATGTGAGGAAAAGGCAGAGAGAAACAAGTCAAGGAATAGATCAAAAATCAACACATGATCATAAAAATGTATTCATCAGATGTGGGTATTACTGGCCGGCCCATCCATAATTGACCTTGAGAAGGTGATGTTGAGTTTCCCTTTTGAACTACTGCAGTCTATTTGGTATAGGTAGACACACAATGCCATTAGGAAGGGAGTTCCAGAATTCTGACCCAGTGATACCAAAGGTACAGCGATATATTTCCAAGTCAGGAAGGTGAGAGGCTTAGAGGGGAACTTGCAGGTGGTGGCATTCCCATTTATCTTCTGCTCTTTTCCTTTGAGATGGCAAAAATCATAGGTTTGGAAGGTGCTGCGTAAGAAATGTTGGTGAGTTTCTGCAGTGCATCTGGTAGATGGTACATATTGCTGTTACTGAGTATCAGTGTTGGAGGGAGTGAATATTTGTGGATGAGACAAATCAGATGGACTGCTTTGTTCTAGATGGTGTCAAATTTCTTCAGAAGTACCAAAAAGACAAACTAAAGGTTCTGTATTTGAATGTATGTAGCATTCATAACAAGCTAAACAAATTGGAAATAAATACTGAAGTAAATAAATATGATCTGATAGCCATTATGGGGTCAATATTTCCTGACCATAAGGATTGAATCCTAATTGAGGGGTTTACAACATTCAAGAAAAATAGGAAGCTCAGTAAAATAGAGGGGTAATACTGTTAATTAAAGATGGCATTTGTGCAATAGTTGGTTCAGGAGATCAGGATGTCGAATCAGTTCACGTGGAGAAGAAGAATACAAGGTGTGTCAAGTCACGAGCAGGAATGATCTTATGGGCTCCCAAACAATAGCCACAATGTGGGATAAATTACACAAGGTCACACATTTGGGTGCTTGTGATAAAGGGACAACGATAATCATGGGTGATTCTAATCTGCATGCAAACTGAAAAATAAGATTGACAGTAATAGCCTCGGTGAAGAGTTTATAGAATGCTTTTCAGACAAGTTTCTCAGAGCAACACATTTGGAACAATCTGAGGCTAGATTAGATTTAGTATTGTGTAATGTGAAAGGATTAATGACCTCAGAGTTCAGACCCACCTGGATAGAAGTAGCCAAAATCTGATTACATTTTATATCCAGTATGAAAGGGCAAGATTGGATCTAAGACTAACATGTTAAACTTAAATAAAAGCAACAAAGTAGGCATGCAAGTTGAGCTAGTTGGAGTGAAATGGCATACTAGGTTAGGGGATAAACCAAAGAGGTAATGTAGTTGACATCTTAGGTGATATTTCAGAATATTCTGACTAAGTACATTGTTGCTCCAAATAATAATTCTGAAGCGACGTCCCACGATCTGTGGTTAACAAGATTAAGAAAGCAGTAAACTTCAGGGAAAAGGACGTAACTGCACAAAGGTGAGTGTCAGTTCAGATAACTGGACAGAATACAGATGAGTGGTCAGAGCATAAAAACATTACAAAATGACTAAAAGGTTAATCAGAAGGAAGAATCAGAGTGCAAGAGAAAGCTAGCTAGGAACATAAAAAACAGCTTCTGTTGGCATTTAAGAAGGAAGAGTAAATTGGAAAAGAGTGGGTATTTGTCCTCTGGAGAGTGAGAATGGGGAGCAAATGGAAGTGGAAATAGCAGATGAAATGAAAAAATATTTTGCTCCTGTCTTCACTATAGAGGGTAAAAACAACCATTCCAGTAATAGTTGCAAACCAGGAGGTGGAAGGAAGAAACTTTATAATCACAAGGGAAGTGGTAGAAAGCAAACTGATAAAGCTGCGAGCTAACAAGTCTCTGAGACCAAATGGACTTCGTCTGAAGAGTGCTAATGAGGTAGTGGATGCACTGGTGTTAATTTAAAATTCTGTACATTCAGGAAAGATTCCATCAGATGAAGAGTATCAAGTATTCAAGAAGTGACAGAGACAGAAATCAGGAAACTAAAGGCCTGTTAGCTTGATGTCTGTCATAGAGTCAGAGTTGTGACAGCAGCAAAACAGACCCTTTGGTCCAACTCGTCCATGCCGACCAGATATCCTAAATTAATCTCATCCCATTTGCCAGCATTTGGCCCATATCCCTCTAAACTCTTCCTTTTCCTGTATGCATTCTGATGCGTTTTAAATGGTGTAATTGTACCAGCCTCCATCTGCCAGCAGCTTATTCCATACATGCACTACCCTGTGCACGAAAAGATTGCCCCTTAGGACTCTTTTACATCTTTCTCCTCTCACATTAAACCTATGTCCTCCAGTTTTGGACTCCCCTGCCCTGGGGAAAAGACCTTGGCTATTTACGCTATCCATGATTCTCATGATTTTATAAACCTCTATGTGGTCACCTCTCAGCTTCCAACGATTCACGGCAAATAGCCCCCACCTTTTCAGCCTCTCGCTTTAGCTCAAACCCTCCAAACCCTGGCAACAACCTTGTAAATCTTCTCTGAACCCTTTCAAGTTTCACTTCACCCTTCCTATAGCTGGGGGACCAGAACTGCACACAGTATTGCAAACCTGGCCTAACCAATGTCCTCTCTGATGAAGGGTCTCGTCCCGAAACGTCAGCTTTCGTGCTTCTGAGATGCTGCTTGGCCTGCTGTGTTCATCCAGCTTCACACTTTGTTATCTTGGATTCTCCAGCATCTGCAGTTCCCATTATTACTAACCAATGTCCTGTACAGCTGCAACATAAAATTTCAACTCCTATACTCAATGCACTGACCAATAAAGGTAAGCATACCAAACACCTTCTTCACTACCCCGTCTACCTGCCACTCCACTTTCAAGGAATTATGAACCTGCACTCCAAGGTGTCTGTGTTCAGCAACATTCCCTAGGAGTGTCACCATTAGGTGTATATGTCCTGCCCTGATTTGCCTTATGAAAACGCAGCACTTTGCTGTTTCTGCCTCCAGTCTGAAAATAACTCTCCACCACCTACCTTCGAGCCTGTTACATATCTAAATGGCTAGTTCTCCCTGTATTCCATGTGAGCTAACCTTGCTAACCGGTCTACCATGCGGAACATCAAACACTTTACTGAAGCCCATACAGACCACATCCACCACTCTGCTTTCGTCAACCCTCTGTGTCACTTCCTCAAAAAAGCTCAATCAAGTTTGAGAGACACAATGTCCCACACGCGGAGCCATTTTGACTATCCCTAATAAGTGCTTGCCTTTCTAAATACATGTAAATCCTGTCCCTCAGAATCTCCTCCAACAACTCATCCACCACTGATGTCAGCCTCACCAGTCTATGGTCCCCTGGCATTTCTTTATCACTTTCCTTAAATAATGGCACCACATTAGCCAAACTCCAGTGTTCTGGCACCTTATTTGGGGCTATCAATGATACAAGTATGTCAGCAAGGATCCTGGCAACAACTTCACTAGCTTCTCACAGAGTTCTGAGTTACACCTGATCAGGTCCCAGGGATTTATCAATCTTTATGCGTTTTAACACTTGCAGTACCTCATTTACCAACTTTTTAAGATATTACTATTTTTTCCACCAAGTTCTCTAGCTTCCATATCCTTCTCCACAGCAAACACTGATGCAAAATCATTTAGTATCTTACTCATCTCCTGCGGTTCCACACATAGGTGGCCACGCTAATCTTTGAATGACCCTGTTCTCTCAGTAGTTACTCTTTTGCCCTTAATGTATTTGTAGAATCCTTTTGGATTCTCTTTAACCCTATTTGCCAAAGTCATCTCACGTCCCTTTTTGCTCTACTGACCTCCCTCAAGTATGTTCTTACTGCCCTTATACTCTTCTCGGGATTCATTCAATCCCTGCTGTCCATACCCGACTTATGCTTGGCTTCTTTCTTTTGACCTTGTGGGTAAGGTAATAGAAACGATTATTCAAGAAATTATATATCTGTGCACTTAGAAAATCAAGATAACGGGTAAGTGTTGGCATGACTTATTCAAGGGAAATCAAGTTATTGCAGTTCTTTGCAGGAGTGACACATGATGTGTACAAAGAGGAGCCCATAAACCTACTATACTTGGATATTCAGAAGGCATTTGATAAAGTGCCACATCAAAGTTCTTTGCTGAAAATAAAGCATGCAGTTTACAGAATAAAATATTAGCACTGACGCAAGATTGACCAGCTGGCAGAAAACAGCGTATGCATAAATACATCTTAGTCTGATTGGCAGAATGTGGCAAGTGGAGTCAGGCAGGGGTCTCTGCTGGGCCCTCCATTTTTTACAATTAACACCAGATGAGGGGAACTCATCTGGTGTCACCTAAATTCACTGAATATATAAGGAAGTTGCAGATAGATAGTTAGGTTGCGTGGATGGGTAAAAATCTGGCTGATGGAGTGTAAAAGGAGAAAATATGTTATCGTTCAGTTTGGCAGGAACTCTAAAAATAAGCACAGCATTATTTAAACTGATAATGACTGCAGGATTCTGAGGTGCAGAGATTTAGGTGTTCTAGTACAACAGACACAAAAGGTTAGCATACAGATACAGCACATAATCAAGAAAGCTCAAGGGACGGTATTCTTTATTACAAGAGGACTTAACATAGAAGTAAGGATGTATGCTTCAGTTATACAGAGTACCGGTGAGACTACATGTCAAGTACTATGAGCAGATTTGTTCTCTTTACTTGAGGAACGATGTAAATGTATTGGAGAAGATTCAATCATAGTTTACCAAATTGATACCTGAAATTAATTTTTTTTTAAAAATGAAGATTGATTGATTAGACAGGCTGAGATTGCTTCCACTTAAGTTCAGATGATTGAGGGGTGACTTGCTTTAAGCATATAACATCCTGAATGGTCTTGGCAAGGTGGGTACAGAATGAATGTTTTCTTGTGAGTGGGTCCAGAACCAGAGGCCCTGTTTTAAAATTTGGGTCCCCTATTAGAGCAGTAATGAGAATTTTTTCTCTCTCAGAAGGTTGAGAGATAATTTTGATTTCTCTACCTCAAAGGTCAGTGGAAGCGGGTCACTGTAATTTAGTTAGATACAGGTGGTCTGATTCTTGTTAGATATCGGAATCAAGGGTTATGGGGGTGAGTGGGGAGGGTAGATGGGAATATAGAATTTGAAATATAAACAGATAGCCATGGTCTTATTGAATAGTGGAGTAAGCTCAAGGCCAACATTTCCACTGATTGTTCCTGTTGCTGCTCAGACCTTCGGGAGGTCCATGGAGCAGCAGTAGAATTCGGAAGTAGCAGCTATGTATCAGCACATCGATTGATGTGTACAGAGCCTCCAAGCCACTGCACAATCATGCAGTTTAGAGGCAACATTGCTCCAAGGGCTGAATGGTTAAATTCTGTTCCCATTCTTTATGGTTGCAATGAGACTGATTTCCTGCCAATCATCTTGGCTAGGGTTGTTGGTTGGTTTGCCAAGCTTACTGGTTTTCATGCAAACAGTTCGCCTCCCTTCTAGGTGACATTGTCAAGGCTATGCAGCCTCCACTGAAGCGCTGTTGTTCTGTCCCACTCTGAATTCATATGGTCTGTTCTGTCATGGTAGTCAGGCTTGTTTCTGGTTTTGTACCGCAGTGGTATGCAGATGGGGTCTATCTCGACATGGTTGTTCATCACACCGGTGATTGAAAACCTGGATTCCTGTGCTTGTCTTTGATTTGCTTGTTCTAGTACGATAACCTTGTCCCAGTCAAACTGACGTCCTTCTATATCTGAGTGGATTGCAACAAGGGAGAATTGGTTGGTGATAATGGGAACTGCAGATGCTGGAGAATCCAAGATAATAAAATGTGAGGCTGGATGAACACAGCAGGCCCAGCAGCATCTCAGGAGCACAAAAGCTGACGTTTCGGGCCTAGACCCTTCATCAGAATTGGTTGGACTGTTTTGCTGCAAGTTGGTGTTCATGTATCCTGGTGGCATGTTCCCTACCCATCTGTCCTATGTAGTGTTTCTAGTAGTTGTTGCATGGTATTTTGTATGTCACATTTGTCCTGCTCATTGTGGGCATGGGGTTTTTCGTCTTTTGAGTAACTGATAAAGCGTAGCTCTTGCTTTGTGTGCTATCCTTATTCCAAGAGGTTGTCGGAGTCTCGTAGTCGGTTCTAATATGTTTCCAGTTGAGGGTAGGGTGGTCGGAGTGTTGGGGTGTACAGTGTCTTCTTGGTGTTGTTTATTTGCCGGGCATCGGCAGACGAAGCTGTTGGGATACCCATTGCTCATAAAGATTTTGTGTAGGTGTTTTTCATTTTGCGTAGCTCCGGGGGTGTTATTGGTTGCTTGAACAGAATCGTGACAGAGCTCTGTTTGTGGACACTGGGATAGTTATTGTTGTAATTCAGGATTTGGTCTGTGTGTATAGTCGTTCAGTTTACACTCATAAGGAATTCAGCATCATTCATTCGTTTCACTAGTACATCTAGAAACGGGAGTTGGTTGTTGTTCTCTCCTTCTCTGGTGAACTTGATCCCAGTGAAAATGCTGTTAATAAGGTGGTGTATTTCTTCTAACTTTTCTTGTTTAATGATAACAAAAGTATCGTCCATGTATCTCACCCATAGTTTAGGCTGGATCTGAGGGAGGGCTGTGCATTCAAGTCTTTGCATAGCAACTTTCGCTATCAGACCCAAGATGGGTGAACCCATGCGTGTTCCATTAATTTGTTCATATACCTGGCCATAAAGATGATAAGCGTGGTAAGGCACAGGTCTAGTCTCCTGATGTCTGGCAAATAAACAACACCAAGAAGACACTGCACACTCCAACACACTATGCCTGAAGAAAAACGTTACAATTTTTACACCAAATTTAATTATAAAAAGTTTGTTATGTGTTGTTGGAGGTGGCAAATCTAAATAAATCAGATTCCGAATAGTGATTTTACGTAATTAAAACATTATTCTTATTTTAGCAATCTCTGTAATGGTGTCTGTTACAAATCTGGATTTACAGCAGATGTCTATTTGGATTTATTGATAACAGACATTTTATGATACGATTTGAGTATCTTATCTTTCTAGGAGTTGATTCACTACGTCAATATATCTAACTGTATGATAGCCCCATTTGTACAAAAGTAGTGCCATCAAATACTGAGGTGGTCCACCAGGTATTCTTCAAACTCTGTTAAAGTTAGCCATGCAAACACTTAATAGCTATTTATGTCAGACTTTGCTTCCTTAAGTTGAACATGAAGTAAAATGACAAACCTGGCCCAATTATGAGCTGAAGTCCCTTATACATCAGCAATCCCAAATTAACTACACTGACATTGCTTCTTGTGTACCACTTATATACATAATAGAGTCTGAGGTCTCTACGTTTCTGATTGGCACAGATTTAGACTCCCTAGATCATACAGAAAAAGACACACGCACACACACAAAGATTTGGAAGAGAGCGATATGGAGGGGGGCTTTGCTTCTTCAGCTCCATGTGATGAGGACTGATTCACTATCTGCCAAACTACATTTCCTGTGAAATGAAACCTCCTTTCAAGTGGTGCAGGAGCTCTTAAACAAGATAGATGCTAAGGCCCTTACATTGAAAGAAAACAACTCATGTATTAATTATGGTAGCTGCTGCGGAATGTGCTTCACAATTCCGTATTATCATAGTGATATGAGCTTTTACAAAACTTCGTAGTATTTATTTATGATTGCTTTAACTGGATTGCTCTAATCGATATACTTAAAGTCACTTGGAATTAGTCCTTTCCAAGCCAAGCATGACTTAATGTCAGTAAATAATATAAATGAAATCTAATAGATCAAATAGATGAAAATTGAAACATGCTAGAATGCTATAAAAATGTTACTGTAACACAGAGGATTTTAATATAATTTTAAAACAGAGAACATTGCACATTCTGAGTTGCTTCTTCATTACACAGAAACTCTAAAATGTTGTTTACACAAGCTCTTCAAATTAGAATACTGTTAAATGGGCAATATTACAGTGTTTTCTGGCAAACATCAGCTTTCCTGTGTAGAGTACCAAAGCTGTCTCTACCATACTGCTGTAGAAAACCTTCCTCTGATATCAGAGAAGGCAACAGAAAATTAATTCCAACAAATGGCTTTCCTTTTATCATCAATGCTGGCCCACAACGTGGATAAGTTGGGCTTCGGAAGGCCAGTCACTTGAATATGATATTTTTTGATGTCAAAATTAAAATTAAAATTAAAAATGGTTTGTTTTACCTTCAACCATGAACATGGGCACTTTTCCACCACCATGCGCCAACATCTCTCTGCGATAGCGGTCTCCCATAATCCTGATGAAACAGAAGTAATAATTATCTTACTCTGCAACAAAGCTCCGAGCCACCATTTTCAGAAGTGAGTTGGGTCGTCTTATAAATGTTGTAGCATCAGCTTTAAAATTACTTATTTACCACACTCTTGGAAAGTTACTGAAAAGAAAATGGTTTTCAGTTCATTTCCTTTTTCCTCCACTAAATTTACGTTGCTGTCACTGCACCTGTGTGTTTTTTTTTCATTTGAATCCCAAAAAGCTCATTTACTCCTTTCTCTGGAAAAAGGAACTAAATTTCACGTTACAGAGCTTTATAATGTACAGGGCTTGGGCTTATATAATCAAGTTTTGTTCACAGACATCCCATAGGAGTAGTGATGCTTAGCATCTGCTAAATGGCTGCTGCAATGGAGGGGAGCAGGGAAATCTTAAATCTTTTCCTCAGTATTTCTTGCCTCCCATCACGTATATTTAGCTAACTTGCATTTGGACTATTGTACTTTAAACAACATCCGTTTGTATTCATATCACACCCTAAATGTAATGAAACATCAAAAAGTTCTTCACAAAAGTATTATCAGGCAAAATTTGTCAGCCAGTCACACAGACATATTAGTATTGATAAGGATGACAATTGTAGAGTTTAGGGGCTTGGTCGATGAATCCACAGCTCCCAGTAATCAGTTTGCATTTGTCCTCCTCCCACTTTTCAACACGTTCACTGTCAGTTGGGTAGCTACTAACACTGAAATCCCTACCTACCTGGCACTCTTCAAATCTGACAGTGCAACAGCCTGAAAGTAATATTTAATGAGGTGCCCTCATTGCCATGAGATTATCTCAGTTAGTCACATACAGAACCAATTCACAATGATGAGAACCAGTCCCAAATTATCAACTCGACATTGTGAATATGTCATTACATTTAATTTTGTGATTACTCTTGAACTCAGTTAACATTTTTCTAATATCTGGTCATATCAGGGCTACTTGTCTATGTAATTGGGTACTTCTTTTGGAATTTTGAAATACTAGTGTATTCCCAGCATTATACATGACAGGCAATGAAACTGTCTAGATATAATTTATTACAGACAGCATACAACAAAACATTTTCTACTGAATAAATCGAGTGTAAAACACATATTCGGCTATGATATGACAAGAGTTTATCAACCGCTAACAAAGTTTTTGAAACTTATTAATTAATTCAAATTTGTGGTCAGAAAGCCATTTCAAAGGCATAGCAAATAATAATAACTGATTAACTGACTAATTTTGCTTGTTGTAGACTTCTCTGGTACAAAATGCCCTCAGATCACAAATGGTCACTCATGCCAAGGTTACTTTTATCTTCACCCTCAATCCCAACTTCCCAGGAGAGACAAAAAAAAATCTAGAGACCTATAGCCCATTCAGGAGTCTTCTGGCAACAGGTTTTCTTATACTTTTATGTTTAAACATCGTGGCGTAGGTTTTCCCAATTATAATACTGAAGTCAGAGATCATACCACACAGAAGGAGGCCATACATCTCATGCAGCTCTTCGAATCAGTTATCCAACTAATTTATTGCAATGGATTACTGTCTGCGTTACTGTGACAAAATTTTGGTGAGTATTGGGAAATTTCATAATATATTTGCCAATTACATAGTTATAAAGCCCAGTTATACATAAACCAACTTCAATATGAATTTTCTGAATTACCAATCAATTTACTTCAATTGACTAAAGAACTGGCACTATTAATGTATCTTAGAAAAGGAATAAGTCAAAAATCTACACGTTTGTTAGATACAGCAAAATGTCTACTCTCTACCACACTGTCTGGGGACCGTTCCTCAATTCAATATCGCTACTTGTCAAGACGTAATGTCATTGGTATAACTAGGCTATTACAATATCCTCACAATGCTTTGTTTATCATAATACAAACTGAACTCATCTGTGCCAAAAGGCCAAAAACATGTTTTTGGTTGATAATTAAGGTTTACACACATTTGCCCTAATAAAATCAATTACTACCCTAGGTAAACTAATGATTAAAGAACTTAATATGCATCCAGTTTGTTTAATTCAGACATGCAAGAAAGTGGTAGTCAGGCTTCAAACTTATTTTGCACATTATAACTAAATGTCAGAGTAATTGTTACAGAAGACACAAAGACTTTAATTGTACACTAATCAAGAATTTAAATCAATTTTGAAATTTACTGCATTGTAGAACTTTTGTTGTTTGATCAAGCAGTGGCTTGCTTTTTCATTCCACATTCTCAAAAGAAACACTGCTAACAAATCACATTTCCACCTACGTCACCATTTTTAAACTTCAATTAAAGCTTCTCCTGATCTACATCCTTTAATGGAGACAGTTTGCTCCAAAGGACACAGCCATTTGGCCCTTCTGTCCGTGCCATCTTTTCAACTATAGATGTAATCTCACTACCTGATCTTGGCACATGGCTGTGCACTGGTCAAATTTTTATATAAATTATAAAACTTTTGATAGTGACTACCGAACCCACTTGCACTACCTCTTCAGGCAACATATTGTAGATCATGATTTGTTCTGTTAAATAAAATCTCAAGTTTCTTTTTGCAATTGTCTTCGATCTGCATTCCTGGTTTCCAAGTTCCGAGATCTCATTTTACAGAATACACTCCATTTCTTTATGAAAGGCCACAACTTAATTCTAAGTTCTCCTAACCTGTTAAGTGGGTCCTTCATGAAACATTGCTTCCAAACCATGGAGGCTACTGCTCTTGACATTAGATAGGAGTAATACTTGGCACCATATCCAACAAGGTGGCTAAAGCGCAATTGCCATGCCTAAAAAGAAAAGAACACTGTAAGTCTTTGCTCAACCCAACAAAATTTGAATACATATATGTAACCAAATTTTTGTACTTCAAACTTAAATAATTATAATCTGAAAGTGTGAAATGACAGCAAGTCTGTACACTGTATGCAGGGAACTTAACATTTCTCCCAAATGGAAAGCAGAAATGATACAGTATATGAAATATGTAATCATATAATACAAATGGTGTCCAGTTCTTTCTGGTCACAGCACAAAAAAGATTTTGTAGTTATTGAAAGGATACAGGAGCACTATTAGAATGATTTCTGAGAGAAGTTGGTATTGGCTTATTAAACCAATCACTAGAAAAGCGAATGGTAAGAAATTATATGATTGATGTTCACAAAATCGTAAAGAAGCAAGACAAGGTAGGTCATGACAAGTTTTTTCATCAAGCTCAGTATAATCAGAAGACATAGCATGTGCTCGAAGACAGGTTTATTCAAAATCAATCTTTGTAAACTGTATTTCTGTGAGGAAAAGGTCAACTTACTATCTCTGACAGAAAGGTGATTGTAAATTGTCCTGATTAATTCAAATACAAATTAGACATATTTCTTGCAAAAAATAACACCTTATGGGACAGGATATATGAAAAATGTTAAATATTGTTTACTTTGGAGGAACAGAGGGCTTTGAAAATATGCGTTCTCAATATGCGTTCCAAAATTTTCAACCACAGGGAGCGCATTACATCATATTGTAGTCTAATTAATAACTACTGTCAGATCAGGTTTGCAGAGGATGAACAAGAACATCGGTTGAATTTGACCAGAAATTAGCTAACTGCAAATTTCAGGGAGTTTCATGGAAGGTTTCTCTCTGTGAGCTCCAATCAGTTATCAATTATGAAAACTAGAACAGAGAAAGAAGTCCAGGGTTTGCAGCCTGATTAAAATATTTTCTTCATTAAAACTGGAATACATCATCTACAAGGCAGGTCCAGTTCAGATTTAAGACAGTTTCTGGTGAAGGAGTAAGCAAAAATGTAAACTATCTACTTTACATAGAAACATAGAAAATAGGATCAGAAGAATCAGCCCTTCAAGCCGGCTCCACAATCCAACACGATCAAGGCTGATCATCTAACTCAGTACCGCGCCCCAAATTTCTCCTCGTACCCTTTGATTCCTTTAGGCCTAAGAACTATATCTAACTCCTTGAAAACATTCAATGTTTTAACCTCAGCCACTTTCTGCAGCAGAGAATTCCATAAGCTCATTCTCTGGGTTAAAGGATTTCTCCTCGACTGAGTCTTACATGGTCTACCCTGTATCCTTTATTTTCTTTTGGAGACAAAGTCCCCCACTGTACCTTCAGTTGCAAAATTGACCTTTTCTAGTCAAAAACAATCCCAAACTACCCAGTTGTTCACTTGTGTAACTGTCTTCACATTGCGACTAAGCATGGCCATGATCACTGAAATACTTTGTTACTTGATTGCGAAATAAACTTACCCTAACAAATACATTTAAAGCTCTCAAATATGAAAACAACTGAGCCTGGATTAAAACTCAATGTTCATAATTTAACAGCAAAACACTTTTGCTGCAAAGCTCAAATTTCAGAATAAATGAGTTGAGATAAAATATCAATTGATTTTTTAATGCAATCCATACAAAATACATGTTTAACACAAATAGGAGTCATTACTTCCAAATGGTAGATAATTCAAGATTAACAAATCTTACCGTGTTTTGTACGTAGGGCAGTCCATAAAATTTCTCCTGGGTTTCTTCTAATATCTCAGTGGTTGACTTTGGTAAAGGGTACTTTCCATGGTAGATTTGATCCAGGACTGAATAGAAGATCTAATTTAAAAGTAAAGCTTTTATTATTAATGCAGTTTACCAAGGCCTAATAAAATACGCTGTTTAACTGGTGAGAGCAAGACAGTAATCGAATTTCACATGTGCTAAGACCAGCTGGTCTCCTAATATTCTGACAATTTAGTGATATAAGGTAATTAAAATCATAAATGGTAGAATACAGAAGGAGACCCTGTACCCATTAGGTCTGTGTTCATTCAATATTTAAAAATTCTTTCATAGGAATTGATTAGGCCATTCAGACCCTCCAATCTTTTCCATTATTCAATGAAATCACGGCTGATCTGTGGGCTAACTTCAGATGGGCTTTTGATTTAAAATTAACAACTGATCCAACATCCACTGTCATTTGTGGAAGAGAGTTCTGAACATCTACCACTCTTTGAGTGTAGGGGTCCTTCCTAACATCTCTCCTGAACCATCTGGCCCTAATTCTCAGACTATGCCCCTAGCTCTAGAACCCTCAACCAATGGAAATACTTGATCTTTATCTAACTTGTCTTTTCCCATTAATATCTTGAAGACATTGATCAGATCACCACTTAACCTTCTAAATTCTAGAAAAACCAAGCCTAATTTGTATAATTTTCCCTCATAATGTAAACTCTGATGTCCAGGTATCATTCTTTGCTTCTGCACCAACTTAATTGCAGCACCCTTTATACTGTGTCTCTACGTACTCTCTCTCTACATTGCACTCCCTCCAAAGTCAATATATCCTTCTTAAGGTGTGGTGCCCAGACTGGCTCTCAGTACTGCAACTGGGGTCTAACCAGGGTTTTGTGAGTCTGCGCATAATACATGCATCCTTGCACTCCAGTCCTCTAGATAAGGGATGTGGACATTGCTGGAAACGCCTGCATTGCTTTGCCAAGCCTGAATGACAGTTGGAGGAGTGGGCAGTTACATAGCAGATGACATTCAATGCAGAGAACTGACAGGTGATATTTTTGATAGAACGAACATAGGCAGTATAAAACAAAGGGTGCTCCTCTTGAGTTTGTGCAGAAGCAGATCTGGGTATACATTTGCTTATAACAATAGAGACGGCAAGATGTGTAGGGAGTGCAAATAATAAAGCATACACTTATCTTGGGCTTTATTAATGTGGGTTTAAAGTACAAAGGATGAAGGTTGCAGTATACGTAGACACAAATCAGCTGGACCAGTGGGTACAGCTCTGAGAAAAGGCTGAGAAGAACGGTTCCAGGGATGAAAAACTTCAGACATGAGGATAAATTGGAATAGTTGGACCTGTTTTCTTTCTTGAAGGGAAGTAGGTTAGAAGGATATTTGATGCATGTTTTCAAAATCATGAAAAGGGGGGGGGGGGGGGGGGGGGGGGGGGGGGGGGGGGGGGGGGGGGGGGGGGGGGGGGTGGTGCCATGCTGGATACATTAGATAGGAAAAAACTGCCACTCATAAAAAGGAAGAGAGGACACAGATTTAAAAAGTGATTGTAAAGAAGCATATATAATATGAGAAAAACATTTTCACTCAGCAAGTAGCTAGAGTCTAGAAAGCGCTCCATAGAAGTGTAGGGAAAAATGTTCAAAGTATTCACAAAGGAATTCAATGATTATCTGAATAGAAAAAATTGTACATGGTTACAAGGAAAAGGCAGGAGAATCGCACTAAGTTATTATGCTCATTGGGGATGTCAGAGCAGATACAATGGGCTGAATGGGTGCTTACACACAAACAATTCTATGATTGCCCTTGAATCGAGGGCAGTTAAGAAGCAACCACATTGCTGAGTCTGGAGTTGCATGTAGGTCAGACCATGTAAAGATCACAGATTTCGTTCCCTAAAGGACTCTAGTGAACTAGAGGAATCCAGTTAATTTCAAATCACCTTTTTTTTCCACATTCACATAACGTATTCTCACTTCACATAATCATACAATTTCCTTCTGAAGGGAATTAGTGGAATTGAGTCAGTTTCTATCAGCCCTTTAAGCAACGCATTTCATATATTAACCATGCATTCTGTAAAAAGTCACTTCACAGTTGTTAGCCATTCACCTTAAATCTGTGCTCCCAGTCACTGCAAACATTTTCTCTTTTTTTACTCCATTTCAACTCACGATTGTAATCCTTAATGCTTAAAAACAGCTGTTTAAGTATACGTATAAGACTGAGACTGGTGTTAAAAACTTATTAATTCCAATAAATGTAAACAGCCAGGAATTAACTTTTAAAAAACACAAGACGGCAGATTATATGACACATTGTTACCGCAGCAAATAGGAGCTACTATAGGGCACTAAGGCGAACTAGATTTAACACATTTGTTGTCAGCCTTCGCAGTTCGAGCAACTTTCAATTGAAATTGAGCTGAAGTCTGAGCTGCAGACATTGTGCCACATCAGGGAAGGGGACAGTTTGCTCCAGAAGGTGCTAACACACCTCAAATTAGGCAATTCAAATTTGGTCTGTCACTAGGGGCAAGAGTGTGTGACTGCAATTGACACAGAAATAGACAAAGAGGTAGCTTTCAGTTAGCCTCAGCTCATTATTGTTGCAAGCTGTGTGGACGAGTGGGAACTGCAGGCAGAATGCGTACACTGACCGCAGCACATGGTACAGTGAGCATTTCAAGTTGGGGGTGGGAGGTAGCAATAGGAACAATACAGTGATAGGGGACAATATAATTAGGTACTGTTACCTGCAGCTGAGAGAGTTTGAACGAGCCCTTGTTCAAACATAGACTAAAGAGCTGAATTCCAGAGGTGAGATTAGCATGACGGCCACATTTGACTGAGTGTGGCAACAAGAAGTCCGAACAAAATTAGATTCAAAGGAATCGGGCAATCTCTCCACTGGTTAGAGTTACATCTAACACAAAGCAAGATGGTTGTGGTGGTTGTAAGCCAATTCTGTCACCTCAAAGACGTCACTACAGGAGCTCCTTCGGGTAGTGTCTCAGGCCCAACCATCTTCAGCTGATAGGTCAATGACCTTCCGTCCATCAGGTCAGAAGTGGGGATGTTTGTTGATATCATTCAGTGCCATTTGCAACTGCCCATTTATTGAGACAGTCCACGTCCAAATGCAGCAAGACTGGACAATATCCTGGTTTGGACTGACAAGTTACAAGTGACATTTATACTGTCATTGTTTGGCATTTGTTCAATGTCCAGCAAAAGAGAATCTAATCATTGCCCCATGACATGCCCCACTATCAACATCCTGGGGTTACCACTGACCAGAAAATGAACTGGCCTGGTCACATAAGGACTGTGAATACAAAAGCAAGTCAGTGGGTAACTCACCTCCTGACTCCCCAAAGCCTGAAACAGCTACAAAGCATATATCAGGCGTGTGATGGAAGACTACTGCTTGTCTGAAACATTGCAGCTCTGACAAAACAAGAATCTTAACACTATCCAGGTCAAAGCAATTCACTTGACTGGCACCACATCCATAAAAATTCATTCCCTTCACTAATGGTGATCATGAGCAGCAATATTTATCATCTAAAAGATGCACTGCAGAAATTCAGCATAATGGCACCTTCCCAATTCACTGCCATCCACAAGGGCATCACATACATGGGAACACCACCAACTGCAAGTTCTCTTCTAAGCCACTCACACAATCCTAACATGAAAATATATTGCCATTCCCTCAGTGTCGCTGGGTCAAAATCCTGGAACTCCCACACTAACAGCATTGTGCACCTACCTAAAGTAAACGGACTGCAGCAGTTCACAAAGGCAACTTACCACCACCTGCTTGGGGGACAGCTACGGAAAGGCAATAAATGTTGGCCCAGCCAGCGATGCCCTCATCCCCGAACTGTATATAAAGAGTGGGCAAAAATTTGGCAGACGACATATAATGTGGGAAGAGAGAGAGAGAGTACGCACTTCTTTTGGAATAATAGGAAATAAGTATTATTTTGGGAAAATATTATCTGAATGGAGAGGGACTACAGAGGTTGTATAAAGAGGTACCTAGATGTTCTTATCCATAAATCCCAATAAGTTAACGCATAGGTCCAGCAAATAATCAAGAAGGCAAATTGAATTATGACCTTTATTGAAAGGGGTGCAACTACAAAAAAGAATTCTTGCTTCAACTGTGTAGAGTATTAGTTACAGCACACCTCAGAATTTTGTATGCAGTTTTGTTCACCTCATTTAAAGAATTATATCACTTACAGTGGAGGCATTTCAGAGAAGGGTCACTCTGCTGATTCCTGGGATACACAGTTTGTGTTATGAGAAAAGCTTCAGCAGGTGTACAAGGTAATGAGTGGCATGGATAGAGTCGATAGCCAGAGGCTTTTCCCCAGGGCAGGATTGACTGCCACGAGGGGTCATAGTTTTAAGGTGTTAGGAGGAAGGTATAGAGGAGACGTCAGAGGGAGGTTCTTCACCCAGAGAGTTGTGAGCACATGGAATACTTTGCCAGTGGTAGTCGTGGAAGCAGAGTCATTAGTGACATTTAAGCGACTGCTGGACATGCACATGGACTGCAGTGAATTGAGGGGAATGTAGGTTAGGTTATTTTATTTTTGGATTAGGATTAATCCACGGCACAACATCGTGGGCCGAATGGCCTGTACTGTGCCGTACTTTTCTAAGTTCAATGTTCTATGTTAGGCCTATCCTTGTTGGAGCTTAGCAGAATACAACGTAATTCTCTTGAAACAAAAGATTCTGAGAGGGCTTGACATGGTAGATTCTGAAAGAATATTTCCTCTTTTTGGAAAATGTAAAACTAGAGGGTACAGTTTTAAAGTAAGGGCTTCCCCCTTTTGAAAGGGGATGAGGAGGAATTTGTCCTCATGGAGGATAAATGATCTTTGGATTTTCTACCCCCAGAGAGCAGTGAAGGCTTAGCCATTCTATATTTTTAACACTGACAGACTGATTTTTGAACTAGAGGATAGTTGAGGGTCATAAGGAAGAGGCAAGTCAGTTCAATTAAGTCTAAGGTTAGATCATCCATGATTTCATTGATGAGTTGAGTGTTCTGATGAGCCATATGGCCTATGAGTGTTTCCATTTCTCATCTGTTTACGCTATAAAAACAGCAATGCTAGATCAGTTGTAAATATGAGTTATGACATTAATAGATTTTAGTTACCCAAAGGTATTAAGGTGCAAAATGCAAAAGTGGAAGCATAGAATTAGGATAGAGATCAATTACAATTTCATTAAAAGACAATAGGGGCTGATGATATTGAAGACCTCATCGTGTTGATGTATGTCTTAAGTCACCTTCTAGTATATGTTATTGCAGCTAGGAGTAGGTAGGTGACTGTCCATCAAATATCCTCTAAAAGTGCCCTTCAATATAAAGTGTGAAATTCTGGTCCAGGAATGCCACCTTCAGTTTCCCCTCCCTTCCTATGAAGAAAAGCATGATTGGCACTTAATTTCTTTCCTGAGAAACTGGATGCCATTATTCACTGGCATAATAAACAATTAGAGCACCAACATGTGGCCCTCAGTTCATTTTATCATGTTATCTTAAGCTGAAGAGAAATACATCAAGATTGGCAAGTGCGAAACGATAGACACCTAGTTCAGCTGTTCCTTATATGAAGGGCCATAATTTATAAGCCCAAGGTTCATCTCATTTGTGCAAAAGTCTTAAAGTCAGTCAAAATATTTAATTCTGTTACTAGAACTAGTGCTGGATGCTATCATTCATTAAATACTGGCATTCAAACTCCAAAATTCAAAGTAGGATTAGTTTAAAAAAAAAGCCTTTAATCCAACATAATGAAACTAAATTTACCTACCTGAAGTTGAAGGTCTGCAGCAGCACAAAGCTTCTTAGATTCACAAAGCCGAGAAACCATATTCTGAGGCAATGGCTGAAAAGGCATTCAAAAAGATGTGTAATTCTTACTCATCTTAATTTTTTGGGTGAATCAGTTTTCCTGCTTTCATAAAATATTAATATTGATATTATATCATATCCATATCTCTTAACTGTATTGCATTGCATAACCACTTTTGCTAATGATTCCAGCTGATGTTATTATTGGACATGTCAGATTACAGATTGAAATCTGGCTTGACAGATCATAATTCTTTTTTTTTTGGTTTTAATAGTACTCTCTCACTGAAACATAAGCATTTTACACTGCAGGCATTGTTTTAACAATAAAACAGAAGTTTATTTACAAAAGAATTAGAGGGGAGATGGAATAAGCCAGACAAGCTATATAATAGAAATTCAGAAATGTTTAAACACACAGTACAAGTATAATCACATTAATCCCAAAACACTCCTTTATAAATTAAGCAAGTTAAAACAAGGCCCTATACGAATGACTTGGATGAGGAAGAGGAAGGGTGGGTTAGTAAGTTTGCCGATGACACGAAGTTTGATAGAGTTGTGGATAGTGCGGAGGACGGTAGTAGGTTGCAACAGGAGATTGATAGGATCCAGAGCTGGGCAAAGAAGTGACAGATGGAATTCAACCCAGAAAAGTGTGAAATGATTCATTCTGGAAGGGTGAATTTGAATGGAGAAAACAGGATTAATGGCAGGATTCGTGGCAGGAACAGAGGGATCTTGGGGTCCACGACCATACATCACTCAAACTTGCCACCCAAGTTGATAGGGTTGTTAAGAAGGCGTATGGTGTGTTGGCTTTCATTGGCAGGGGAACTGAGTTTAAGAGCCACTAGGTTGTGCTGCAGCTCTATAAAACCCTGGTTAGACCATACTTGGAATATTGTGTTCAGTTCTGGTCACCTCATTAAAAGAAGGATGTGGAAGTTTTAAGAGAGGGTGCAGAGAAGATTTACTCAGGATTCTGCCTGGACTGGGGGGCAGGTCTCATGAGAAAAGACTGAGGGAGCTAGGACTTTTCTCATTGAAGCGAAGGAGGATGAGAGGTGGCTTGATAGAGGTGTACAAAATGATGAGAGGCATAGATAGTGGATACCAAAAGATTTTTTTCCCAGGGTGGAAATGGCTGTTACAAGGGGAAATTATTTTAATCTGATTGGCAGAAAGTGTAGAGGAGATGTCAGGGGTAGGCTCTTCGCACAGAGTGTGGTGGGTGTGTGGGATGCACTGCCAGCAGTAGTAGTGGAGTCAGTACTGTGCTGCACTATTCTATGTTCTATACAGAACCTAAAAACACACTTTGTGCACAGTACCCTAAGCACTACTTGTACAGTACTCACAGCAGAGTCCCTGTCCTCAACACCTTGATAGTTTTAAAGTCATTTGTGACTCTAACTATTAGAATGCAAAAACAGATAGCTCTTTCTTGGAGCTATTCAAGCACCTATGCTTAAATATACTTAACTTCAAATGACCTCTTCAGGGTTTTAGTCTATAACCTTTGGTATAGGACTAATATTAACTTTTTAGAACATAGAACATAGAACAGTAGAACATAGAACAGTACAGCACAGAACAGGCCCTTCAGCCCACAATGTTGTGCCGACCATTGATCCTCATGGATGCACCCTCAAATTTCTGTGACCATATGCATGTCCAGCAGTCTCTTAAATGACCCCAATGACCTTGCTTCCACAACTGCTGCTGGCAACGCATTCCATGCTCTCACAACTCTCTGCGTAAAGAACCTGCCTCTGACATCCCCTCTATACTTTCCACCAACCAGCTTAAAACTATGACCCCTCGTGCTAGCCATTTCTGCCCTGGGAAATAGTCTCTGGCTATCGACTCTATCTATGCCTCTCATTATCTTGTATACCTCAATTAGGTCCCCTCTCCTCCTCCTTTTCTCCAATGAAAAGAGACCGAGCTCAGTCAACCTCTCTTCATAAGATAAGCCCTCCAGTCCAGGCAGCATCCTGGTAAACCTCCTCTGAACCCTCTCCAAAGCATCCACATCTTTCCTATAATAGGGCGCCCAGAACTGGACGCAGTATTCCAAGTGCGGTCTAACCAAAGTTTTATAGAGCTGCAACAAGATCTCACGACTCTTAAACTCAATCCCCCTGTTAATGAAAGCCAAAACACCATATGCTTTCTTAACAACCCTGTCCACTTGGGTGGCCATTTTAAGGGATCTATGTATCTGCACACCAAGATCCCTCTGTTCCTCCACACTGCCAAGAATCCTATCCTTAATCCTGTACTCAGCTTTCAAATTCGACCTTCCAAAATGCATCACCTCGCATTTATCCAGGTTGAACTCCATCTGCCACCTCTCAGCCCATCTCTGCATCCTGTCAATGTCCCGCTGCAGCCTACAACAGCCCTCTACACTGTCAACGACACCTCCGACCTTTGTGTCGTCTGCAAACTTGCTGACCCATCCTTCAATTCCCTCGTCCAAGTCATTAATAAAAATTACAAACAGTAAAGGCCCAAGGACAGAGCCCTGTGGAACCCCACTCACCACTGACTTCCAGGCAGAATATTTTCCTTCTACTACCACTCGCTGTCTTCTGTTGGCCAGCCAATTCTGTATCCAAGCAGCTAAGTTCCCCTGTATCCCATTCCTCCTGACCTTCTGAATGAGCCTTCCATGGGGAACCTTATCAAATGCCTTACTTCAAGCTAATCCTGTTTCTCTGTATCAGTCCATCCAAAGGAACACTACATGTATCTTCATCCAAGGATTTCACAGGACCATTTTAAACCACAGTCAAATTGAAGAAAAATAAAATTTCTCTACGCTATAGATGTTTTCCCAAGCATAAAAAGGAATAATTCCAGAAATTTCTAACAAACCTTGAGATCTCATTATTTACCTTGTTTGGTTGTAAAACAATCTAAGGTAAATACTTATCCTTTACGTACCACCCAAAAATTGTTTTTTTAAGAACAAGACACACCTAGGCTATGGAATTACATACGATTAACAATTTCAGACAGAAAAATATCCATATCTCTCACAAGACCCAGAAAATCAAGAACCTAAATGTTCAATAATTTATATTTAAAAACTTATATAAATCACATAGTTCACATCATAAATGACCCCAAATATGCAAGTCGAAAAGCATCGTTGTAAGTCATAGACTAAGTCATGGACAAAAGCAAGATGTTTCATAGTGGCCCATAATTCAGTACTAGTTGTCAATCACATAAGAAAAGTACACTTGTATAAACATTAAGAGAAGTGAATTTCAGCTATAGGAGAGCAGTGCTTTGCAGCTGTTTTTATTCGTTCATTTATTGGATGTGGGCATTGCTGAAATGATATGGGCATTGCTGGCTAAGTCAACAATTACTGCCTGTCCCTAAAAGCCCAGAGAACAGTTGAGAGTCAACCACGTGGATCTGGAGTCAAATGTGGACTACACCAGCCCTGAAGGACATTAGTGAATTAGATGAATTTTTCCAACAATTGACAATTGTTGGCAATGTTTTCATGGTCATCGTTAGACTCCTAATTCCACTTTTTTTCTGTTGAATTTAAATTTCACCATCTCATACAGGGGTTTGAACCCAGGTCCCTAGAATATTATCTAGGTGTCTGGATTGACAGTCTAGTTATAATATCTAACAGGCCATTGCCTCCTCTAACAGTTAAATTAGAAGCACCAAATGAAGCCACTGAATTAACGAAGTACAAGATGGTCACGGATTAACCTATAGCACTGATGAGATTATAACAGTCCATTTACTGCCCATGGTTCTGTTTGCTAATTTATTGCCCTAATGGATGGCTGAGATCAGCTTCTGACTACATATGATTACCATTATGATAATTTCGCTCCTAATTGCTCCTCCCTCAACCTATTGGCTGATAAAACCTACACACATAGTCATGTCTAGACTTGTTCCAAGCTTTGCGGACCAGCCTCTCAATTTACATATTACATAAGCTTGAGGTCATCCAAATCTCTGCTATCCTGTTCCAAATCTCGAGTCTCATTTATTTTTCACACAACTGCAGATCCATATAGGCTCCTAATCCAGTATTGCCTTAAATTTAACAGTCATTGTTTGTTCCAAATCCTTCAATGGCATCAACTTTTCATCTACACAACCCCACCCACCCACCCCTACAGCCTTCCAAAGTATCTGCACACCTGGCTTCAAGTAGCCCAGATTACATCATGCTAATGTGAGGCTACCTCTTCTATAAGATCTACCAGCAGAAGGATTAAAGAAAGGTCAACATGGGAGGTCATATCACTGACAAGCCCCATCTATCAAATACTAGGGTTTGAACCACCAGAGCAAAAACTAAACTTAAAAACTACACTGCTAAACAGATTCAAGACAGCCAACCCCTCTGTGCAACCAACCTCCGGCACTGGGGCCTCAGTACAAACCCCTTATGCATTTGTGGGGAGAAACAAACTGCAGCACAGTATCGTGGAGTGTCCTCTCCACAAACTAAATAGAGAATAAATTAAGCCCAGTAAATGAGGCAGCTATTAATAAGCTTCTGGGATTTGAATTTATTCAAATAAAAACTGACGATGTTTCTGGTCATTATATGTTAAGCTCCAAAATTACTTCCCTAAATATCACTGTTCCCCTTTTAGTTCTTTACAATTTTGGTTAAAATCCACCTCTTTGACAAAGCTTTTTGTAACCTGGCCTAATATCTTTGTGTGCATTTAGGGTCAAAATTTGTTTGCTAACTTTTCTGCCAAGCCTCATTAGGAAGTTTTATATTTGGGGTACTGCATAAATGAAAGATGGTATTGTTGCCAAAAATGCTGTCCAGTCCCCTTTCCACATTGTTCATGCATCACAACTCCTCACAAAATGCTACAGTTCAGTCTGTGAAGCATAAAATATTGTCTTATTGATATAAATCCTTTTAGTTTCTTAAAAGTAGCTTTTAATGCCTTTGGTTGTTAACCTCTAATTCAACAAACTGGTCTTACTTATGTAGACATTCAAGACATTTTAAAATTTAGAAGCCTAGAAAAACAGTGTAGTATAGAAACTAGGGCTGAAAACTCCACCTTTATTTTCATAGATGCTGCCAAACCTGATGAGTTTCTCCAATTCTTGCTATTTTTACCCGAAGCAGACATCAAGTTTGGGATTTATGAATTGAAGTGAAAACTGAGAGAGATAGCAAGTCCAGTTTTGAGATTCCAGAATTTAGTTATTATATTAACAAACTGCATTGCGAATTTTCCATGCATTTGCTACAAAAAGAACTAATACAGCAAACATCACCCATCATACAAAAATACCATCATTTCACTTTCATAAAACTAGTCCAACATTTGGTCTCCATTAGGAAAGCAAATGTGCTAATTATAACAGCTGCAATGCCGATAATAGTTGATTTTTTGGTTCAGAAGAAAGCTCCACTCCTACCCTGGGACAATCTGACAGCACAACTGAAGTACTACATATGGTAGATATACAGATCTACACTTTCATGCTTTGTGACAGCTGGCACATAAGAAAAAGACACGAATGTTTCTGGTTTTATATTTCAAAGTAGGAAAAAAACCAAACTGAATATAATTTCAAGAAAACAGTTCAGTATATGAAATTAAATCAGGTGAATATCCACCAAAAGAGCTTTCCGTTCACTGGCCAGCAAATGAAAATGCAAATATTTTACTTCTAAATATTTAGAAAATAGGGAATGTAACTGCTTGCTGCTGTCAATAATTTTGCTTAACTAGATTATAAATTTTACACATTTACAACAGCTGCAAAATGGCAGATCACTAATTCACACAACTGATTTGCCCAAATGGCAATGTAGTAATTCACTGGTGGTGAGTAGATTGGTGGAGATAGCCTGCCTTTTCCTCTCGAGAAGATAAAACTGGGAGGAAGGAAAGCCCAAGGTGAATGACAACATGATCAGCATGGGAAACTGCCATGCTTAGTACCAAGGGAATTTTTTTTTGTAATTGAAAACTGATATTCATGAGTTGAAGGGAGCAGTCAAAAAGCATTATTAAAAAGTATCAGAATTAAAAATTCAAGAATCGTATTTAAGAAGAAACATTGCAGTAATTAAATGATTAGTCAGGCTGCAGGCAAAAATCAAAAAGCTTCAGCAAGGACAAAAACCAAAGAAAAATCATCACAAATCAGGTACATGAACTTCATGTAGTGATCAACCATTTAGAATTACACTTACCAAAAATAAAAACTGGATTTGTAGGAGAATTTGGAATCATAAAGTATTTGTATTTCAAGTTTCTTTGCTCTAGAATGTTTTTGTTCTTTTTGTTCATTGTTATTATCTGTCACGTTATAAAATTAGCTTAGTTGTCTAATAAAAGATTAGAATTTATTCATCAATTTTCATGAACATCTCCAAGCACCTTACAGCCAATGAAGTACTTTTGAAGGACAGTCACCTTCCAGTACTGCACGCAGTCAGCTCTCACGAACAATACTGTGATGAGGACATTTATCCCATCTGAGACGTAATGGAAATTAGTAGAACAGCAGATGAACTGAATAAGCAATTTTCATGCGCCTTCACTGCACAGAAGAATAATATCCAAGAAATAATTGAGAACCAGATTGCGAAAGGAAGTTAGAAACTTAAAACAAATAGTCATGCTGCTGAGAAAAGGCACATTTTGTCCAAGCTTTTTGTTTTGCACTCATCAGGACAATTCACAAGAATACCAATTCTCAGAGAAATCCACATCACACGGTGCAAAAAGAAAATTGTACAGGTATGTCCCATGCACAAGAAGCAGGACAGATGCAGCTGACCAAGTACTGCCTTTTTAATCTGTTCTTGATCACTGAAGTCAAATTGGAAGAGATCATCAACAATACTATTAAGCAGAAACAAAAACAGAAATTGCTAGAAAAACTCAGCAGGTCTGGCAGTATCCATGGACAGAAATGAGAGTTAACATTTTGGGTCAAGTTCTGAGAAAGGGACATTCAACTGGAAACATTAACTCTGATTTCTCTCCACAGGTGTTGTCAGACCTGCTGAGCTTTTCTAACGATTTGTTATTGTTTTTGATTTACAGCATCCACAGCTCTTTCGGCTTTCTTATACTATCAAGCAGCACTCGCAAGGGAATATCCCATTCACCAATGTTCACTTAGGGTTCTGCCAGGGCCATCTGACACCTGACCTCATTAGGCTTTAGTCCAAACACTGACAAAAGACTAAACTTCAGAAGCGTGGTGAAATGGGGTGCCCTTGACATCAAAGCCACATTTGAATGAGTATGCAATCAAGAATTGCTAGGAAAACTAGACTTAAATGAGAATCAGTAGGAATGCTCACCACTGTTTGGTGGCATGCCTAATAGGAAAGAAGACTGTTGTGGTTGTTGGATGTCAATCATCTCATTCCCAGAATATCACTGCAGAAGTACCTCATGGCAGTGTCCTTGACTCAGCCATTCTCATCTGCTTCATCAATTACCTTTCTTCCATAAGGTCCGAAGTGAGTTGCTCACTGATGATCACACGATGTTCGGCAACATTCACCACTCTTCAGACACTGAAGCAGTCCATCTCTAAATGCAGCAAAACCTGGTCTTGACTGATAATTAGAAAGCAACATTCATACCACACAAGTACCAGGCAATGACCATCTCCAACAAGGGCCAATCTTACAACCGCCCCTAGACATTCAATTACCATCACCAAATACTCCACTATCAACATCTTATGGTTGGTTACTAAACTGAATGGGACTGGCCATATAAATACTGTTGTTACAACAGCACATCAGAGGCTAAGAAACCTGTGGCAAGTAATTCATTTCCTGGATTCTCCTATTACTTTCCATCATCTGCAATGTAAAAACTACGAACATGATGAAATATTCTCTCCAACTGTCTGAAAGATGTAGCTCCAAAAACACCCAGGAGAAAGCAGTCAGCTTGATAAGCAATCCAATCCATCACCTTGAACATTCACTCTCTTCACCATCAACACAGTGGTAGCAGTATGCACCATCCATAGGATGCACAGAAATAACTCATCAAGGCTCTTCTGACTACACCTGCTAAACCCGTGACCTCTATCATCTAGAACAACAAGAATGGCAGAAGCATGGGAACACCACCATCTGTAGCTTCTCCTTCAAGTTACTCAGCACACTGATTTGGGAATATACTTCAGTTCCCTCAAATTCCTGGAACTCCCTTCCCAACCATATGGTTTATGTCCCTATATTCCAAGGACTGCAGTACTTCAGGAAGACAACTTACCATCAGCTTCTTCAGAACAATTAGAGATGTCCTAACCAGCAATGCGCACATCCCATATATGAATAATGAAAAAAAAACCCACATTGCAACAGGACCCTAAGACCTCTTGTATATTATTGTCCTTGAACTGCTGCAACTTTTGGCAGAGGTTAGGGTACCTGCCTTTGGTGTAACAGCTCATCTCAACTTTCGTATAGTGACCACAAGCTTGAAATTTTCTGAAGAAGCAGAAGTACAAGGTTAGGTCAACAGTGAGCATGACGACAAGGATTTCAGAAGATAGATAATGTTACTGGTAGCAAATGAAATGTAATGTAGTGAAGAGTGAAACAATACATTAGACAGAAAAAAAATACAAACATCTGAGTACACATATCCAGGATTTATAAATCATGTAAGTGTGGATACAAATAAATAAAGTCAGCAGAAATGTTGACAAAATATTGGGATATGTGGAAAGGGTACAAGTTTTCTATAACATACTTTTTAGGACACAATTAGAGCACAATTGTAACTTTCAGCACCCCATTAAGCTAAGAAATTAAACTTAAATATCTGCATCATAGTTTCCCCAGGTTTCTGTCACAGATGTAAAAGAAAATAAACTCTCTCTCTATTTCCATGATACGAGGTACAAAGAAAATACTGCTAATGATAAGGTTGTAACTGCGACAATGATTACTGAATACCTGAATGATATCACTGTCAGATAATCCATTTCAGGAGTTTTTTTTTGTTATTTAGCATGGACTGTTAATGAGGCATTAGAAATTAGTAAATGGGCCTACTATTCTATACCTGTCCCGTTTGGTGGTGCCTTGCAAACTGCCTCACCACACGATAGTCACTGGCAAAGTATTCCATCAAAATTGAAGGAACTTCTGCAAAATCTGTAGGACACCTTGTACCTGAAAAAGAGAAAAACACAGTCTTCCACAGGAAATGTGGTTCGAGCATTAAATCATGCAAATATACAAAATTAGGGAAAGGTGCAGTTTATTTGGATCCTTGAGCCTGTTCTGACAACCAATAAGATAATAGCTAATCTGGTTATGGCCTCAATATCACATACTATGACTCTTTTGTTAGTGAAGAATTGATGTAATTGTCTTCTAAACGAAATCAGTGACACTACATTCTCCAATCTGTGGGGAAGGGTGCCATAGATCCATGGCCCTCAGGGAAGGAATTTCTCCTCATCTCAGTCTTAACTGGAAGACCCTTTTTTTAAAAACAAATGTGCCCCTAGTTCTAGGGTTTCCCACAGGGAAATCATCCTTTCAGCATCCATCCTATCAGGACCCTCAGGATTTTTATAAGGTCATTTCTTATTCTTCTAAACTCCAGCAGAACCAGGCCCAATCTGTCTAACCTTTCCTCATAAAGTAACACCACCGCCCCATGTCAGCAATCAGTAGAGTGAACTTTGTCTGAGCTGGCTCTAACACATTCACAATATTTCTTAAATAAAGGAGTTTAAAACTGCACACAGTACCCCAGAAGTCTAAAAACAGCGCAGCAATCCTCCAGTGAAATGGTACAATTTCCATTCAGGACAGTAATCATTTACCTGTTACATGTTGGTATCTGGTTCGGCCTAGCATTGAATGCATGGCATGTCCCATTTCATGGAAGAGATTCTCCATCATTCCAGGAGTTAGAAGCGTTGGGGAGGATGCTGTTGGGTGGGGCAGACTGAGCATCAGTACTACAACAGGAAGCTGATACTCCCCATTCTCCAATAATCGGCCACCCCGGATTGTAAAGTGACAGTCCTGAAGAGGATGAAAAATAATTTTGCTCAAAATTGCTTTTGGTGCTTCACGGTATCTCATATCAATAATTTGTCGCTAATAAGACCATACCTAAGACATATAGTTGTTTCATTGATGAGCGTTGACAATAGTGATATAGCAGAAATTCAACTAACAATGAGTATAAATTTTTAAAAATAAATTCCACTAGTACAGTTCAAATGTATGCATTTTTAGAATGTATTTTAAATTTGTTCCCTGAAGGCAGAAACCTTTTACTGCTCTAACGCTAGTATCAGGTGGTAATATTTGTAGTTTATAAAATAATTAAATAACAGCAAACTTAAATCAGTTAGATCTGTCGTGAATCAAATCTTTATGAAGAAAGTACAAATAAAAAAAAGTTCTGATTTATTCATTTCTTTATAAGACCATAAGACATAGGAGTGGAAATAAAGCCATTCAGCCCATCAGGTCCACTCCGCCATTTAAATCATGGCTGATGGGTATTTCAACTCCACTTCCCTGCACTCTCCCCGTAGCCCTCAATTCCTTCTGAGATCAAGAATTTGTTGATCTCTGCCTTGAAGGCATCCATAGTCCCGGCCTCCACTGCACTCAGTGACAATGAATTCCACAAGCCCACCGCTCTCTGGCTGAAGAAATGTCATCTCATTTCAGTTTTAAATTTACCCCCTCTAATTTTAACTATGTGCCCACAGGTCCTAGTCTCCCCGCCTAACGGAAACAACTTCCTAGCATCCACCCCTTCTAAGCCATACATTATCTTGTAAGTTTCGATTAGATCTCCCCTCAACCTTCTAAACTCTAATGAGTACAATCCCAGGATCCTTAGCCGTTCATCATACGTTAAACCTACCATTCCGGGGATCATCCGTGTGAATCTCTGCTGGACACGCTCCAGGGCTAGTATGCCCTTATTGAGGTGTGGGGTCCAAAATTGGACACAGTATTCTAAATGGGGCCTAACTAGAGCCTTATAAAGCCTCAGAAGCACATCGCTGCTTTTATATTCCAACTCTCTTGAGATAAACGACAACATTACATTGACTTTCTTAATCACGGACTCTACCTGCAAGTTAACCTTTAGAGAATCCTGGACCAACACTCCCAGATCCCTTTGTACTTCTGCTTTATGAATTTTCTCACCATTTAGAAAATAGTCCATGCCTGTATTCTTTTTACCAAAGTGCAAAACCTCACATTTACTCACATTGAATTTCATCTGCCATTTCCTGGGCCACTCTCCTAAATTGTCTAAATCTTTCTGCAGCTTCCTCACCTCCTCAGTACTACCTGCCTGTCCACCTATCTTCGTATCATCAGCAAACTTCGCCAGAATGCCCCCAGTCCCTTCATCCAGATCATTAATATACAAGGTGAACAGCTGCGGCCCCAACACTGATCCCTGCGGGACACCACTTGTCACCGGTTGAAATTCCGAAAAAGAGCTTTTTATCCCAACCCTCTGCCTTCTGTCAGACAGCCAATCCTCAATCCAAGCCATAAGGACATATAGCTGTCTAGTGAAAGGCATGAATACTTTTAATTCAGTTTTTATTTTCAGCTCTATCTGCTTGACCTTCAAGGCATTGCACAGGGCAAGCTAGAATAAAGGCTTAGTGTCTTGAAGTGAATTTTACCTTCTCCTACCAAATGTGCTGCTTTTCAAAAAGCAAATCCAATACTTAAAAAAAAAAGACCTTTGAAAACAAACTTTCCTAGGTTAGAAGACAGAAAGGTGGACAGATAAACCAACAGAACCAATGAATCAGCATCAAAAAGAGGGAGCCATTGTGATTAATGACTCGTTGTTTTCCTGTCACCTGAGAACGCTGTTTAAAGAATTATTGATTAGATGGGAAAGCAGTCCACATCAATGCATTTTGGCACGCTAGGAGACTACAAGAACTGCAGATTCTGGAAGTCAAAGTTGACACAACGTGGAGCTGGAGGCACAAAGCAGGTCAGGCAGCAGAGGAGCAGTTAAGTTGATGTTTTGGGTCGGGGCCCCTCATTGACCCAAACGTCGATTTACCGGTCCTCCAATGCTGCCTGACGTGTTGTGTTCCTTCAGCTCCACACAGTATAGACTCCGCATTCTAGCATGCTGTGGTTTCCTCTGACCAAATACTTGAAGCATATAATGCAAATGATGAAAATGTTGCTTGGTTGCAACTGAGCGCTGTTTCTTTATTTTGTTAACAGAACATGAACATTGCTGGCTAAGCCAATGTTTGTTACCAATCAATAACTGCCTTTGAACTGAGGGAATGGATGAGTGAGGTGGGAAGGCGCAGGAGTGGATGTGGGAAATGAAAATAAACAATGGTGATAATGTTCACCATATTAGGCAGCATCTGTGGAAACAAACTGAACTGGAGCTTCAGGTCATGAGTGAAACTACAATGTTGTTTCTACCCACAGGGGCTGTTGGCTTGCTGAGCATTTCCAGCATTTTTGTTTTAGTTACCACCTCAACACATTCAGCAAGACTTATGAGGCCTGCAGATAAGAATATACCTGATTAGGTTTGTCAGATCTATAGAAGAAATCGCAGTAAATGTATCCCATAAGTCCATCAGCTTCATCAACCACAGCCTAACAAAGAAGGAGATAAGTTGATCATTCAAACATCACATTAAAGCAATTCAATATAATCAATTTTCACCAGACATCAATACTCAATGGAGGTGTTCTTTGCATTTTCTAATCTAAATACACTAGAAGGTTGGTGTATCACAAAGGAATAGTCATAAATTTGATTTCAGGCAGTTCATTATTTTTTGTGGAAACATCAAGGATAAAGAAGCTGTACCAAGAATCTCTTCGCTCATACGAATCACTTATTCCTCCATTTCATTCTATGTTAAGACCAATAAGTTTCTGCTGCCCCTTCCATTTTGAGCACTATTTCCTGGTAGTCTGTCTATGATTATACCACTAATACAAAACAACACCATAAAACAAAAATTAAAGCTAATGAATGATAAGTTTTAAAAGTTCTTCAAGATTATGGATATCTAGATCTGGATGTGAGTTTGCTCGCTGAGCTGGAAGGTTAGGTTTCAGACGTTTCGTCACCATTCTAGGCAACATCAACAGTGAGCCTCCAACAAAGCGCTGGTGTTATGTCCCGCTTTCTATTTATCTGGTTAGGTTTCCTTGGGTTGGTGATGTCATTTCCTGTGTTAGTGGTGTCATTTCCTGTTTTTTTCTCAGGGGATGGTAGATTGATTTGGAGCCAATGTGTTTGTTGATGGAGTTCCGGTTGGAATGCCATGCTTCCAGGAATTCTCGTGGTGTCTCTGTTTGGCTTGTCCTAGGATGGATGTGTTGTCCCAATCAAAGTGGTGTCCTTCCTCATCTGTGTGTAAGGATACGAGTGATAGTGGGTCATGTCGTTTTGTGGCTAGTTGATGTTCATGTATTCTGGTGGCTAGCTTCCTGCCAGTTTGTCCAACGTAGTGTTTGTCACAGTTCTTGCAAGGTATTTTGTAGATGACGTATAGGCAACAAACAAAACAAATGCCATCTACAAAATACCTTGCAAGAACTGTGACAAGCACTACATTGGACAAACTGGCAGAAAGCTAGCCACCAGAATACATGAACATCAACTAGCCACAAAACGACATGACCCACTATCACTCGTATCCTTACACACAGATGAGGAAGGACACCACTTTGATTGGGACAACACATCCATCCTAGGACAAGCCAAACAGAGACGCGCACGAGAATTCCTAGAAGCATGGCATTCCAACCGGAACTCCATCAACAAACACATTGATTTGGAGCCAATCTACCATCCCCTGAGAAAAAAAACAGGAAATGACACCACTAACACAGGAAATGACATCACCAACCCAAGGAAACCTAACCAGATAAATACAAAGCAGGACATAACACCAGCGCTTCGTTGGAGGCTCACTGTTGATGTTACCTAGAATGGTGATGAAACGTCTGAAAGATGCTCTTTGGTCTGCCCGCAACTTGCTGGTCTGCCAGCTGAAAGAACTGACCCCGACCGAGTGTTGCAGACTGGTGCACTCCAAGGTCCAGGACTACGTGCTGAGGGATGCGCTAAAGCTTGGGGCAGCCGCCACCAAGGCGCGGTGGGGAAAGACCACCGTATGAGCCCCCTCGTCCAGAATAGGAAAAAGGACCCTATCAGGTAACTGGGCCCAGCTGGCGCCTTCCCCAACTGGTCAGGGGGCCAACGGGGACCGTGCGGGGTGACGACTGCCAGGGTGTTTTCTTTGCTTTGTTTTTTTTTCCTTCTTTGTATTTTTTCCTTTAGTTGGTGTTTGTACCCCCTGGGTAACCCGGAGTGGCTTGCATGACTGGGTAGGTGCGTAAACATGTTTTATTTTTTGTACATCTTACGAATAAAGTACATTTTTTCAAATAAAAAAAAAGTGACGAAACGTCTGAAAGCTCTTTGGTCTGCCCGCTGAAAGAACTGACCCTGACCGAATGTTGCAGACTGGCACATTCCAAGGTCCAGGACTACGTGCTGAGGGACGCGCTAAAGCTTGGGGCAGCCGCCGCCAAGGCGCGGTGGGGTAAGATCATGGTATGAAACCCCTCGTCCAGAATAGGAAAAAAGGGCCCTATCTGGTAACTGGGCCCAGCTGGCGCCCTCCCCAACTGGTCAGGGGGCCAACTGGGACTGCGCGGGGTGACGACTGCCGGGGTATTTTCTTTGCTTTGTTTTTTTTTCCTTCTTTGTTTGTTTTTTTTCCCCTTTAGTTGCTGTAGGTACCTCCTGGGTAGCCCGGAACGGCTTGCATGACTGGGTAGGTGTATAAATAAGATGTACAAAAATAAAACATATGAATAAAGTATATTTTTTCAAATTAAAAAAAAGTGATGAAACATCTGGGAACAAACCTTCCAGCTCAGTGAACCAGCTTACATCTGGAACAAAATAAAGACCCACTCTTCTGTGGACCGAGAGGAGGAGAGCGCTGTGTTGGAGTTGGAAGGAAGACGTTGGGTTGGCTGTGCACCCTTGCAACCAGTGGATCTTAATGCTGGCTTCGGCCTAACGCTGGTTCAGGGGAGCAGCCAACCTGCAACGATGGCTGCGGCAAGTGCTCGTGCCCCAGGTCAGGGGGTCCGGAACACCATCCGTGTTTCCGTAAAGAAGGTGGATGAAGGTGCACCTGTGGACCGCACCTTCTTCATGAAGAGGGTCCTGTTGGACTGTTGCAGGTTCGCCGCTGCGGACATTTACTGCCTGCAGGATTTCCCCGGAGGAGGTTTTTATGACGTGACCTTCAGGAGTGCCAAGCTTTGCGAGCGCTTCCTGGAGGTTTTCAAGGAGAAAGGAGGTGAGGGCCCCCTCTCTGTAATGACCACTGACCCGCTGTTTGTGATGCCAGCGCAGAGGAGCCGTATGGTGACTGTACACATGTACAACCCGCATGTGCCAGCAGTTGATGTCCTGACCTTCCTGGGAAGGTACGTGAAGGTGGAAGGGGACCTAACTGACATCATGGACCCCTTTGGCATCTGGACCAGTAAGAGGCAGGTCAAGGTGACGCTGAGGATGGGCACGGACGGGAACATTGTACACCCACCGTCCAGCTTCACGATCGGCGGGAGCAAGGGCTACCTGACGTACGCAGGGCAACCTAAAGTCTGCCATGCCTGTGGTAGGTCAGGTCATGTGGCAGCCGACTGCAAAGGCACCATCTGCAGGGACGAGGGACACCTTGCAAAGGAATGCCCACAGGAAAAAAGCTGCAACTTTTGCGGGGAAGCGGGCCACCTCTATATGGCATGCCCACGGCGGGGGACCACCTACGCTCAGGTCGCCGGCAGGGGCAACGCGGGACCAGCGCCCACGGAGGAGAGGAAGGCACCAAGGCCCTGCAGGGACCCCACTAATGTGCAGGAGGGCCCTGCCCCACAGGATGGGCCCAAGGCCAGCAAAGCGCCTCTCCAGGCTCCGCTTCCCCCCCCCCCCACCCCCCGACAACGCGGAGTCGATGGAGGTGGCAACAGGGGAGTGGACGACAGTCCGGAAAGAGAGGAGGAAGGTGCATCGGCGGGCCCAGGAACCGCAACCATCAGGCAGGAAGAGGCAGCTACAAGGGGGCTATAAGAGCTCCTCTGATGAGGGAGATTCGGAGGGGGCCCGCCCAAAGCAGAAGCTAAAGATCTCAAGGGAGAAAGAAAGCAGCACTACGCTTCCAGGTGACGGGAGGCATCCTGAGGCTCCCTCCGGCACCCAGCCACACGCTGCTAGGGCCCTGGAGGGCCCCCCGGAACTTCCAGGCGGGAAGGAGAAAGAAACAGCGTATCCCCAGCTTGACCTAGAGCTGGACTCTCCTGCCTCCGTACCCCTGACGGGGGGATGCCACCCAGAAGGCAGCACGGACAGTTTCCTGAGCCCGGAGAACGTCCAGCAGTTAGCCCGGGCAATGGGCATGAAGGGACAGATGGAGGGGCTGGACCTTGAACTTGGGGAGGGTACTGCAGTCACTGCCCACAATGGGGGTACGAGTTGCGAGCATTAATGTGCGCGGTGTCAAGTCCACCGCAAGATGTGTGTCCACGTTGGCCTACCTGACCACCATCAAGGCGGACCTCCTGTTTCTGCAGGAGTGCGGGATACCGCACCTCGGCAGGTACGGGAAATGGTCCGGCGCCTGGACCTGTGGGCCTTCGATCTGGTAGAGGGGTAACGACTGTCGGTCCTCGGGCCTGGCTATTCTGCTGCGGGGGCACAACTTCACCATCTCTCAAGTTCAGGAGGTGGTGGGGGGCGCCTCCTAGTGGCTGATGTCACCTACAGGAACGCTCCCCTGAGGCTGATCAACGTGTATGCCCCAGCGGTACGGAGTGAGCGGTTGGCCGTCCTGCAGTGGCTTCCACCCCTGCTGGCTACGTCCAGGCCGGTCGTCCTAGGCGGAGACTTCAACTGCATTATCGATGCAGATGGAAGATCTGGGGACAGCGGGTGGGGTGAGTCAACTGGACGTCACGTCCAGATTCCGGATGGGCACGGTGAAGGACGCCAAGCTGCTCGACGTCTTCAGCACCCCTGCAGACGGTGCGCAGCGGAGGTACACCTGGTCGCGGCCAGACGGGTCTATTCGCTCAAGGATAGACTTCCTGTTTGTGTCACGGGCGTTCTCTGTGAGGTCCACCGGCGTCAAGCCGGTGTTCTTCTCCGACCACTGCCTCCTGCTGGCCGACTGTCACTTACAGGACGACCAGCAGGCCGGCAAGGGGATGTGCAAGTTCAACACGACTCTGACCCCAGAGAACGTCAAGGAGCTTACAAGGGAGTACGCCGGTTGGAGAACAGTGAAACCCTTCTTTGAGTCTCCGGGCGACTGGTGGGAGACGGTGAAGGAGAACATCAAGAGGTTCTTTGTCCTCAAGGGTGTTCGGAAGGTGAGAGAGAGGCGGGGAAAGCTGTCGCTCCTTCTGCAGTTGATGGGGGTCGATGTCACGGAGGACCTCCGCGAGGTGAGGGGCCAGCAAGCCTCGCTCTTTGCCGCGGAGGCCTCCAGGATAATCTTCCGGTCCAGGGTCCGCTCCGTGGAGCAGGACGAGACGTGCTCACGTTTCTTCTTTCAGAAGGTGCACAAAGAGAGCTCTGTGCTTAGCCGGCTGAAGGAGGACGACGACTTGGTGACGTCGTCTCGGCCCGACATTTGAGGATCAGCAGATCCTTCTATGCCGGTCTGTACGACACGAAGCCCACGGACAGCACGGCCTCCGGGTCGTTCCTGTCGTCTATCACAGAGGTCTTAGACGGCGGCACGAGTGAGTGGCTGGACTGGCCGATATCCCTGGACGAGCTGACCAGAGCCCTCAAGTCCTTGGAGGGGAATAGGACTCCCGGGAGCGACGGCTTACCGGTCGAGCTGTATTCCGCTCTGTGGGACCTGGTCGGCCAGGACCTGCCGGAGGTGTACGATAGTGCGCTTCGGGCAGGGGAAATGTGCAAGTCCATAAGGAAGGGCATCATCACCCTCATTTACAAGAGGAAGGGGGAGAGGGAAGAAATTAAGAATTGGCGTCCCATTTCACTATTGAACGTGGACTACAAAATCCTGGCCAAGGTCATAGCCAACTGGGTCAGGTCTGTCCTGGAGTCGGTGATTCACCCTGACCAAACCTGTGCTGTGCCGGGCAGGAAGATCGCTGAGAGCCTCGCGCTTATCAGGGATACGATCGCCTACGTACAGGACAGGTGGGTGGACACCTGCCTCGTCAGCCTGGACCAGGAGAAGGCCTTCTACAGGGTCTCTCACACTTACATGAGGGACGTCCTCTCCAAATTGGGGTTCGGGGAGGGCATCCGCAATTGGATCTGGCTGCTCTACGCCAACATCGTTAACGCAGTCTCGATCAACGGGTGGGAATCGGACAGTTTTCCCGTTAGATCTGGAGTCAGGCAGGGCTGCCCGCTCTCTCCTGCCTTGTTCGTGTGCTGTGTGGAGCCCTTCGCCGCCTCCATCAGGAAGGACGTGAGCCTGAAGGGCGTGACTATCCCAGGCAGCGGAGGCCTTCAGGTCAAGACCTCCCTGTACGTGGACGATGTCGCCGTCTTCTGCACCGATTGTCAGTCGGTGAGTAGGCTGTTGGACATCTGTGGCCAGTTTGAACTGGCCTCGGGTGCCAAGGTCAGTAGGGGTAAGAGCGAGGTCATGTTCTTCGGGAACTGGGACGGCCGCTCCTTCATCCCCTTCACCGTCAGGACAGACTACCTGAAGGTGCTGTGTGTTTGGTTCGGTGGAGCTGGGGCGTGCACTAAGACTTGGGAGGAGCGTATCGCCAAACTGAAGCAGAAGCTGGGCAGGTGGACACTCCGGTTCCCCTCCATCATGGGTAAGAACCTGGCTGTCAGGTGCGAGGGGCTTTCGGTACTGTTGTATGCGGCGCAGGCCTGGCCTATTCCCTGGACCTGCGCCGCTGCGGTCACCCAAGCCATCTTCCACTTCATTTGGGGGTCGAGGATGGACCGGGTCCGCAGGGACACCATGTACAAAGACCTGGAAAATGGGGGAAAGGACGTACCGAATGCCACCCTCGCCCTGACGGCTACCTTTGTGTGTGGCTGCATCAAGCTGTGCGTAGATCCTCAGTACGCAAACACCAAGTGTCACTACTTACTGAGGTTCTACCTGTCCCCGGTGTTGCGAAGGATGGGCCTGGCCTCGTTGCCGCGGAACGCTCCGAGTAGTTGGACCGTTCCGTACCACCTGTCCTTCGTGGAGAAATTTTTGAAAAGAAACACCTTTGACCACAAGGCCGTCAGGCAGTGGTCAGCACGTAGTATCCTCCAGACCCTTCAGGAAAAGGAGAGGGTGGATCCCATCGTGTGGTTCCCCACGCAGACTGCCAAAGTCGTTTGGCAGAATGCCTCATCGCCAGAACTTTCAAACAAGCACAAGGACATTGCTTGGCTGGCGGTGAGAGGGGCTCTGCCAGTGAGATCCTTTATGCAAGCCCGGAATCTCTGCACCACTGCACGCTGCCCTCTAGGTGGCTGCGGGGGGGACGAGACTGTCGATCACCTCCTTCTGGAGTGTGCCTATGCGCAGAAGGTCTGGAGGGGGATGCAGTGGTATTTGTCGAGGTTTGTCCCGAGCAGCTCCGTGATGCGGGACTCCGTACTCTATGGGCTGTTTCCCGGGACGCACACCAAGACCAACATCAACTGCACCTGGAGGACCATCAATGCGGTGAAAGACTCTCTTTGGTCTGCCCGCAACTTGCTGGTCTGCCAGCTGAAAGAACTGACCCCGACCGAGTGTTGCAGACTGGCGCACTCCAAGGTCCAAGACTACGTGCTGAGGGACGCGCTAAAGCTTGGGGCAGCCGCCAAGGCACGGTGGGGAAAAACCACCGTATGAAACCCCTCGTCCAGAATAGGAAAAAGGACCCTATCTGGTAACTGGGCCCAGCTGGCACCTTCCCCAATTGGTCAGGGGGCCAACTGGGACTGTGCGGGGTGATGACTGCCAGGGTATTTTCATTTTGCTTTGTTTTTTTTTCCTTTAGTTGTTGTACGTACGCCCTGGGTAACCCGGAGCGGCTTGCATGACTGGGTAGGTGTATAAATATGTTTTATTTTTTGTACATCTTATGAATATTATATTTTTTCAAATAAAAAAGTGACGAAACGTCTGAAAACTAACCTTCCAGCTCAGCGAGCAAACTCACATCCAGAACCTCAACCTGAGCTACAAATCTTCTCAAAACTCGCTAATATCTAGATCTCGTTGGAAGTGTTTTAATTTTAAAATCATATCTGAATTTCAAAAGGATTTGGGATAATTACAAGTACACAAATCTCATAAGGCGGATGACAACTACTTATGCTTGAATAAAGAAAATACTGCAGATGCTGGAAATATGAAGCAAAAACTAAGTACTGAAGAAACTCAGCAGGCTAGGTAGCATTTGTAGTAAAAGAATGAGTTAGTGTTTCAAGTTCAAGAACTCTTCTAAAGAAGAGCCACACTGGATTTGAAATGTAATTCTACTTCTCCATCCAGATGTTGCAAGACCTGTTGACTTTCTTCAGTGCTTTCTGTTTTTATTACTCATACTCAGTTTTACTACAATTCACGTACTTCTATATTAACTTACCAATTTTCGGACATCTTCGGACCAGACTTCCCCTTTCTCTGGCTCTTCTATACATAGTGAGACACCAAACAGCTGGGTGAAAAGCAGATTCAAACCATCCATACAGGCCCCCAATGAAAAAAATGGACTGTAAAGGCCTGGCTCTATATTAAACCTGAAAATTCAACCAATGACAGTATTAGAACCTAATTTTTCCAAAAACACAGGTTATCTCGCTAGAAATATATATTGTGCCATTCCTTATGTCAAATATGATCCATATGATAATGTGCCTTCTATAAAAATGAAAATTCAACATACAGAAGAAAGAATTAATTGGATGTTCTTTCTTTGCTAACAGGACAGAACTGCTGAATTAAATCCATTAATGGCTTCAACAAAAGTACACAATGGAAACTGAAAAAGGATGATAACAATAACTTTTTAAAAAATATTTAACACAACATCTGTACTGCCAAAACTAACCTAATCTACATTAGTACCACCATCCAGTACCGGGCCTACATAGCCTTGAATGTTATGACATTTTAAGTGCTCATCCAAGTCATTTATAAAGATTGAGGTTGCCAGCCTCACTACATGTCCAAGACAGTGTACTCCAGACCCACACCATCCTCTAGGTTGGAAAAAAAAACTTTCAAATCCCCTAAACTTCCTGCATTCCACTTCTAAAGTGTGCCCCACCCCTGCCATGTTACCAACACTTCCATTAAAGGGGAACAGCTGCTTTCTATCCACCCTTACACATCTCTATAATGTCCCTCCTCAACCTTCTGTGCTTCAAATTAACAACAACACAAGCTTATCCACCTCTCTTTATTGCTAAAGCGCTCCATCCCAGGCAACGTCCTAGTGAATCTCCACTGCATCCTGTCCAGCACAATCACTTTCCTCCTACAGGGTTGTGATCATAACTGTGCAGAAATTTTGACTGTGGCCTGAGCAAAGAACACCAATGTGGCTTTAATAATGGCCCCCTTCTGACTGGCCTTCACCCATTCAAGAAAAGGTATTCACTTATTTTTGTGTCACTAGGTGGAATCAGTATGAATTCCACACCCCCTGTTGTTAGTCACTAACAGTCACCATTAACAACTATTTACCCTACCAGCCTGATCATTAGCAACTCCTTTATCTGTCCAACTGTCTTTCTCTCTCTTTGGGATCTATCCTTTCATTTAATCCCTACACTACCCCCCTCCCTATTTTCTGCATATAAACTGACGTTTTCCCAGCCACCATCAGTTCTGAGGAAGGGTCACCGGACCTGAAATGTTAAGTCTTTTTTCCTTCATAGATGCTGCCAGACCTGCTGAGCTTTTTCAGCAACTTTGTTTGCGTTCCTGATTTACAACATCCGCAGTTCTTTTGGTTTTTACGGAGGTAATAAATACACACAGCTTGATCTTTTTGAAGAGGGGCTGTAAGAAGCTTCTGTAGTTTGGTGATAAAAAATAGCTACCTAATGTTTTTCTGAATAAATGTTTTGGGTAAGATAACATGCAGCTTTTGAGCATAAATGGAAGTATTGTTCCCTGTACAACTAGAATTCTTTTGACCTTGTGGAAAAGAGTCATCTTCCTTTGTGAACTTGAAAAAAGACAATTGTACCACACAAATGTCTCGACTGAGACCTTATACCACCACAAAGTCCTCATACCAGGTGGCATCCTTGCAAGTCTCACTGTGCAGTCTGCGTTTCTTCAAAATCCTTCTTAAAGGATGGAGCTCAAACTTAGTTTTAACTTTAAATAGATTCATCATTACAATTTGTACATCCTACACCACTCATAAAACACAGCATTTCATTAACTTTTTCTTAAGCAGTGTTATTTAAATCAGGTTAATAAAATGTGAGGCTGGATGAACACAGCAGGCCCAGCAGCATCTCAGGAGTGCTCCTGAGATGCTGCTGCGCCTGCTGTGTTCATCCAGCCTCACATTTTATTATCTTGGATTCTCCAGCATCTGCAGTTCCCATTATCACTTATTTAAATCAGGTGTTGCTTTTTAACCTTGTGAACCAAAATGTTTAAATCTCACTGTTCTTCCAAATCACCAAACAATCCCTTACAAAGAATACAATTTTTAAACCCCAAAAAACCTTGCACTATTATTATTGAATTCCACCTGTCACTTTAATGTTCATTCTGCCATTTTATTAACATCGCCTGGCAGCTTCCTGTGGTCTTCATAAATATTCACTATATTTCACACTTCAAAATTATCTGCAAATGTAGACACAAATTTTTCTATCTCTACATCCAAATCACTGACTTACAGCAAACAGAAGCAGCTTGAGGAAAACCTGACAACTCTGCTATCCACTTTTACTCATCTCCAACTTGTTTCCTCTCTCATAACCAATTTTAAATTCAATTTCTACCCTTACTGTAATTCCACAAGCCCTCAACCTCCTCTAAACATGACCCATACAATACAAAAAGAGAAATTGCTGGAAAAGCTAAGCAGGTATGGCAGCACCTGTGAAGAAAAAAAAATCAGAGTTAATGTTTCGCGTCCAGTGACCCTTCTCAGAGCTGACGGTAGCTGGGAAAACATTAGTTTATAGGCAGAAAATAGGGACACGGTTGGGTAGGGAGTAAATAATATGACAAAGGATAGAGCCCAAAGAGAGAGAAGAGCAGTTGGATAAGACAGGGAGGTAATGGCTGAGTGATATTATCATTGGGCTGTTAATTCAGAGACCCAGATAATGTTCTGAGGGCCTGGATTCGAAACCCGCCATGGTAGATGGTAGAATTTGAATTCAATAAATATCTGGAATTAAGAATCTAATGATGATAGCTCCATTGCTGATTGTCAGGAAAAACCCATTTGGTTCACTAATGTCCTTTAGGGAAGGAAACTGCCATCCTTACCTGGTCTGGCCTGCATGTGACTCCAGACCCACAGCAATGTGGTTGACTCTTAACTGCCTCTGGACAATTAGGAATGGGCAATAAATGCTGGCCTAGTCAGCCATACCCTCATCCCATTAATGAATAATGGGGAAAAAAAAGACAAAGGAGTTGATAACGATCTGGCAAGGAGGGTGAATGGCTGTTAATGAGGACTGTTATTGACTTACAATAGGTAGTTTGTAGTGGCAGGGTCTGTGATAAAAGGCCTGGCGTGTGGGTATGGGGCTAGGACATTGGAGAGTTTAGGCCCTAAAAGTATTGAACTTGATACTGAGCCCAGAGGGCTGCAGGGTCCCCAAGTGGAAAATGAAGTGTTGTTCTTCCAGCTTGCGTTGAACTTTGCTGGAACACCATAGCAAGCCAGAGACAGAGATGCTGGCCAGGGAACAGGATGTGTGTTAAAGTGGCAGGCGACTAGAAGATAAGGGTCTTTTTTGGGAGGAGATCATAGATGTTCTGCAAAGTGGTCACCTAGTCTATGCTTTGTTTCCCAATGCAGAGGAGATCACATCGTGAGTAGCAAATTCAGCAGACTACATTCTGGGAAGTGCAGGTGAAGTGTTGCTTCCCATGGAAGGTATGTTTGCACTCTACCCCATACACCAGACCTTGTTGTCACATAGCCCACCATTACACGGTACCTATTGTCAGTCAGTAACAGTTGCCAATAACAGCAATTTACCCCTGTAGCCAGATCATTATCAACTCCTCTGTTTATCCAACTACTCTTCTCTCTCTTTGGGCTCTATCCCTTATCCTATCATTTACTCCTGACCTCATCCTCTGCCTATTTTCTGCATGTAAACCAATGTTTTCCCAGCTACCATCAGTTCTGAAGAAGGGTCACTACACTTGAAAAGTTAACTCTGATTTCTTTTCTTCACAGATGCTGCCAGACCTGCTGAGCTTTTCCAGCAATTTGTTTTTGTTCCTGATTTACAGCATCTGCAGTTCTTTTGGTTTTTATCCCATATAGTGCTCGGCCAATGGCTTTTTGAAAAAGTGTGTTCATGTAGCTTCAAAGCGGGATTACAGAGATCACATTGATTTGCTCAGTGTACAGAGCTCCAAGGGCTTGTGCAACCCATACATGTTTCTTCAATATCATCAATAAAGAAACTCCGATGGCTCTTGCAACTATCATAGAACACAGAACAGTGCAGCACAGTAGAGGTCCTGTGGTCCACAATGTTGTGCTGACCTACTATCCTACTCTAAGATCAAACTACCCTGTATCCCTTACATTTTATTATCATCCACGTGCCTATCCAAAAGCCACTTAAATGTCCCTAATGTATCTAACTCTATTACCACTGCCGGCAACGCATTCCACACACCCACCACTATCTGTGTAAGAACCTAGCTCTGACATTTCCCCTTTACGTTCCTCCAATCACCTTGAAATATGCACCCTCATAACAGTCATTTCCACCCTGGGAAAAAGTCTCTGGGTATCTACTCTATCTATGCCTCTCAGGATCTTGTACATCTCTCATCCTTCTTCACTCCAAAGAGAAAAGCCATATCTCCCTCAACCTTTCCTCATAAGGCCTGCCCTCCAGTCCAGGCAGTATTTAGGTAAATCTCCTCTGCACACTCTTTAAAGTTTCCACATCCTTTCTATAATGAGGTGACCAGAGCTGAACACAATATTCCAAGTGTGGTCTAACCAGGGTTTTATAGAGCTGCAGCATGACCTCGTGGCTCAAACTCAATCCCCCTGGCAATGAAAGCCAACACACCATGCATGTTCTTAACAATCCTATCAACTTGGGTAGCAATTTTGAGGGATCTATGGACATGGGCCCTCTGTTCCTCCACACTGCCAAGAATCCTGCCGTTAACCCTGTATTCTGCATTCAAATTCAATCTTCCAAAATGAATCAAATCGTATTTTTCCAGGTTGAATTCCTTCTGCCACTTCTTTGGCCAGTTCTGCATCCTGTCAATGTCTCGTTGCAACCTACAACCGCCCTTCACACTATCCACAACTCCGCCAACCTTCGTGTCATCAGCAAACTTACTAACCCACCCTTCCACTTCCTCATCCAAGTCAATTATAAAGATCACAAAGAGCAGAGGACCCAGAACAGATCCTGCGGAACACCACTGGTCACTGAGCTCCAGGCTGAATACTTTCCATCTACTACCACTCTCTGTCTTCTATTGGACAGCCAATTCTGTATCCAGACAGCCACATTTCCCTGAGTCCCATGGCTCCTAATTTTCTGAATGACCCTACCTTGGGGAACCTTATCAAATACCTTGCTAAAATTCATATATACCAAATCCATTGTTGGACCTTCATCAGTGTTTTGTCACATCCTCAAAGAATTTAATGAGGCATGATCTGCCCCTCACAAAGCCATGCTGACTCTCTCTAATCAAACTGTACTTTTCCAAATAATCACAAATACTATCTCTCAGAATCCTCTCCAATAAGACTGACTGGTCTGTAATTCCCAGGATTATCCCTATTCCCTTTCTTGAACGAGGGAATAACCTTTGCCACCCTCCAATCATCTGGTACTACTCCAGTGGACAGTGAGGATGCAAAGAACATCGCCAAAGGCGCAGCAATCTCTTCCCTCGCTTCCTTTAGAAACCTTAGGTATATCCCGTCTGGCCCAGGGGACTTTTCTATTGTCATGTTTTTCAAAATTTCTAGCACATCCTCCTTCCTAACAGCAACCTGTTCAAGCATATCAGCCTGTTTCACGCTGTCCTCACAAACGTCAAGGTCCCTCTCACTAGTGAATGCTGAAGCAAAGTATTCATTAAGGACGTCCCCTACCTCCTCCAACTCCGTGCACAAGTTCCGTCCACTATACCTGATCGGCCCTACCCTCACTCTGGCCATCCTCTTGTTCCTCATAAGTATGGAACACCTTGGAGTTTTCCTTTATCCAACCTGCCAAGGCGTTTTCATACCCTCTTCTCATTCTCCTAAGTCCATTCTGCAGTTCCTTCCTGGATATCTTGTAGCTCTCTAGAGCTCTGTGAGATCCTGGCTTCCTCAGCCTTAAGTAAGCTTCTTCTTCCTCTTGACTAGATGTTTCACATGTCTTGTCATCCAAGGTTCCTTGACCTTACCATCCCTTCCTTGTCTCAGTGGGGCAAACCTATCCAGTACTTGTAGCAACTGCTCCCTAAACAGCCTCCACATTTTTGTCATGCATTTCCCGGAGAACATCTGCTCCTAATTCATGCTCCGCAGTTCCTGCCTAATAGCATTTTAATTGAGGGAAGGGGAATTATATACTTACCTACACTGTCTGCTCCTATCCCTCTCCATGACAATAGTGAAGGTCAGGGAGGTGTGATCACTATTACCGAAATGTTCTCCCACTGAGAGATCTGACACCTGGCCTGGTTCGTTGTCAAGCATCAAATTCAATATGGCCTCCCCTCTAGTCAGCCTATTTACATTTTAAGTCAAAAGTCCTTCCTGGACGCACCTATCAGGTGGTGCTACAATGAGCGCACCATTCTAGCACATACATTAATGCCTCAAATCTATTAAACCAATCACCTTCTGAAAGAATTCAACCAAATTTGTCACATAATCTGCCTTTCTGAAATCGAAGTTAACTACTTCTAAATATTATGCATTTATCTAATTACTTACTAATTTCATCCATAATTAAAAATTCCACAATTATGCTTACTACAGATGTTAGACTAACAAGCACATAATTATCAGGATCCTTGGATGCTTCTTGTCGGGGCCTGGAATTTTTATCTGTTTCAGCTGAACATCTTTAGCACTTTTACTTAAATTTATTGTAAGACTGCTTACAATAATCTTACTCAATTTATTGTAAGAATGGTTATCAATAACCATTTCAGTATGTATCCCCTCAATATCTTCTCTCTGTAACTGTTAGACTACCTTGCCAATTTTTATTTGTGTTTGACTATCTCACTGATGACTTTCTCAGGAGTTCAAAATTCATTTCTAATAATATTATTGATGTTACTGATAATATTATTTAAGATGTATTTACTGTGGTATTTAATAGTCTTCATTTTTTTTGAGAACTTTTTCTCAAATTAATTCTTTTCATCACTCTCAACCTCGTCTTAGGTTCTTCTTTACTCCAATTTTTGTCAAAGTGAAATGCTACATTCTTCAATTCTCGTACGATTCTTACCATTATCAATAAATAAAACATGCCAATGAGGTGAAACAGAGAACTAGTAGTAGCCAAGATAATAAAATGTGAGGCTGGATGAACACAGCAGGCCAAGCAGCATCTCAGGAGCACAAAAGCTGACGTTACGGGCCTAGACCCTTCCTTAAGGTCTTAAAGGTCTTAGATATTTCCACACAATACAACGCCATAGAATCTCAACTTCTGCATGTTCAGAGAGCCCCAGGTTGCATCCCTTCTCCAAAATTGAAAAAAAATCTGTGCATTATATTACTTATAATTCTTAGTTACCCATGCTGTTTTATGGAAACCTGACACTTTATACAATGTCACTGGAGATATTAAAATAAATCTCACAAATAGCACAAATGTGCTTCTCTAGATCTTAAAAAAAAAGGAAGGGTCTAGGCCCGAAACGTCAGCTTTTGTGCTCCTGAGATGCTGCTTGGCCTGCTGTGTTCATCCAACCTCACATTTTATAATCTTGGAATTCTCTAGCATCTGCAGTTCCCATTATCACTAGTAGTAGCCAGTCTTGTTTTATTGTATCTGACCTAATTATTGTCAATACATTCTTAATAGGAAGTATCTAGAGCAGAAAATGAATTCATTAGTTCCCATAAATTTGCAATAATTGGCTGTGTCATTTTTTTGCTTCAGGAATGAATGCAGAATGGTAGCACAGAAGGAATTGTTAATCAACCTGCTTGGACAATGTTATGATATATTTCCGAGGCATGTGGGACTTGAACTATACCCAGAGGCAGGAATACTACCAACAGTGCCAGAAAAACCCAATTGATGGCATGGAATCTTGATCAATATTAGTTCATACAAGGTTCATGACATAACAAATGGGTTACTATTTTGCTATACCTTCTGTATGGCGTTAACCAGTGTAGGGCTTATCAATGCAATTTAACACCGATTTCAAATGAACATTTCAGTTTTTGGTCCTGCTTTGCTACAATTGTATCCGATGTAAACTGAAGATAACAGCCAATTTTCACCTGGTAACTCGGGTCTTTATTGTTCTCTCTGGCTAACTTTCTTACTTACTTACTCTCTTACTTTTCCCTTTATTCTCTTCAAAACTGCAGCTATTTTATTCACCCTCTGGCCAGGAGACTAAGCCAATATTTGCATCTTTTAATCTCTAAGTATTCTTAGGTTTATTTTTTTCCTTTTTGGGTTTTTGTTTTCCTACTTTCAGGACAGCATTCCCAGTATGCTGGGATATACCTCATGCATTCTATTACCTTGCTGAAGCACAGTTTTTCAGTCATCATTCTACACGCTGTGTGTCAGAAGCTACTTAAATGAGGAAGAGAGATGTTCACAGATGCACCTAACCCAATACGAGCATGATTTACTGCGGGTGTTCAGTAGACATATCAACTGCAAGTATCCAAACCAAGTGGCCTCCTTCTGTGCTGTACTGTTCGAAGATTCTGTGTAATTATGTCTCTCCATTTATTCTTTCAAATCTTACGATTTAAAAAACTTTAACAAAATAATTTCCTTGGATTTTATTTAGGAAATGGTTCCAGCTCGTCAAGATTCTCTTCATAGCTACCACTTAAATCTCTGGTACACTTAACATTCATTCTATCATCATGCACCTAATACTGTACACGGCTTTGTATGAATATGTCATTATTTCTTCACAATCCTACAATATTCTATCCTAGAAAACAAGACATTAATAGTCTTTTTCTGGCTTTATCTGCAAGCACTCTTGCTTTCAAGGGATTACCTATTGAACCTCTTCATGAAAATCTTCATTTTTGCATATTCTGATCACCTGCTTTTATTTTAAACTGTTTTGCAGTTCTCCTCACTGCTGCAAACTCTCACACTTGTGTATGTCATTAGTAAACTTTAAAATAACTCAAGTTCAAATTGATTTATACATATCAAGGGCAAATATTGATCTAATGTTGATATATACAGCACTTGTAAGTCTGGATGGCGAGTGTCATGGAGAGGATCTTACTGGCAACGTTGTTCCTATGTGTCTATTGCCTTTGTCCTTCGAGGTGATAGAGTTCACGAGTTTGGATGGCATGTCAAAGGTACCTTGGAGAACTGTTGCAGTGCATCTGGTAGATGGTAGACTACTGCCACTGTATACTGGCTATTGTGGGAGTAAACGTTTAAGGTGGTGGATTAGGTGTCAAATCAAGGAGGGTATGTTCTGAATGGTGTCTTCTCCAACATTGAAACTGTACTCATCCAAGCAAGTGGATGGCATTTCACCAGATTTCTGATTTGTGTCTAGTTGTTGACTGACAAGCTTTTGGGAGTCAAAAGCTGGGTTACTCACCTCATCCCTTCCAGTTTCTGACCTGCTTTTGAACTCTTTGATCTACCACAGCATTTACATGGCTGGTAGAGTTCAGTTTCTAATCAATGATAATTCCTAAGGCATTAATCTGTTATGTATATGCAAGGACAGTGGAGTCATTGTCCCTCCCCCATTATCATGGCTGTATGCATCTGCAACAGGTAGAGTGGAGTGAAGACAAGGTCAAGTAAGTTATTCCCTTTGTTGATCATCCTTCAGGAATTGACCAGATTGGTCAGTGGTAGTGCTACAAAGCCTTGGTGATGGATAATGAATTCCTCCACCCACAATGCATTCTACTCCTTGCTATCCTCTGTACTTCTTCCAGTTGTCAGTCAACATGGATCAGTGCCGATTCATCAGCTGAGTCATCAAGAGACTTCCTTGCCATGTTATACATGATGCCATGTTGTTCCACCATGTTATCTCAGATTCTCCAGCATCAGCAGTTCCTACTATCTCAGTAGATACAGACAGATCATTCGTGCGCTGACACACTGTGACTGGGGTACTACAAAGATCAGTACTTAGACCTTCTCTGTAGAAGGGTCTCACTGGACCTGAAACATTAAATCTGCTTTCTCGCCACAGATACTGCCAGACTTGTGGAGTTCTTCCAGCAACTACTGAAACAAGTGTTTCAGTACTTGGGGCCCAGATGTTCATAATATAACAATGTAATTTTCAAAGTTCATGCTTGACGTAAAACTTGGAATGTACGCTCTAAGGATGATGAAAAGCAACTTCAGCAGAATTTGGACTGACTGAGTGGCAAGAGCATGCCAGAAGGAATATAATGTGGAAATATGTAAGATTACCCATTTAGGCAGTGAGAATAGCTGTGAGAATATTTCTTAAATGGAAACTGAAAATGTATAAAAGGGGCCTGTCTATGCTTGTTAATAAATTACTAAAGACTAACATGCAAGTGCAGCAGGCAATCTAGAATGTCAACAGCATTTTCACACTATTGCAAGAGCATTTGAGTACGAGGACAGTGAAATCTTGCTTTAATTGTACAGAAATTGCATAGAGCTCTGGCTACAACACACATGGAATACTGTGGAGAGTTTTGGTGGCCTTACCTTAGAAGGGGTATTACTGTCTTAGAGGGAGTGCAACAAAGGTTCACAAGATTTGTTTCTAGGATGGCACGGCAGTCCTATAGAGACACTAAGGAAACTGGGTATGTATTCTCAGAGTTTCAAAGAATAAGGGGTAATTTCATTTAAACCTACAAATAGCGGACAGGGTAAATGAAGCAGGATGATCCCCCTAGTTGGGCAGAATCAGATGACATACTTTTAAAGCAAGTGGAAGCCAATTGGGTCAAAGATGAAGGAAATTGTTTTTATTCAGAGAATTGTGTTCCTTTGAAATTCTCCACAGCAGAATGGTGCAGAAGCCCAGTTAATGAATATAGCTAAAAATAGAGATGGACAGTTTTTAAATATCAATGGCATAAATATGGGGATAGAACGGGAAAAAGTTACTCAATCACCCATGATCGTATTTACAAGTGGAGCAGTCCCAATGAGCTGAATAATCACTCTTGTTCCAATGTTTATAGATGTGAGGGTTATGTTCATGTCACTTAGTAGGGCCATCAATTTTTGACCAGGTTTATATTTTTTGCTGTTTGTTAACATGTCAGATATATCATTCACATCTACCATTTGTCTAATGCTGACAGCTTTGTCTACACAAAGTAAACAGAATCTTCTTTTCACAGGGTGCAACAGAGGAAAGGGAAGTTTATTTTGTAGCCGCAAATTCTTTTTAATTTAATTACTATTTCTGAATAATTTTGACTAATGTTGAGATAATTGGTTAGTTATTAAAATTGTGGCCGTTCAAATGGCTTTATCATCATCAGTTCAGCTGATGGAAAAGTGGAGTAAAATGCAAACTCTTTCAACTAAATGTTACTGAAGAATGTGCACAATTTTTTTCTTAATAAAATATGCAAAACTAGAAAATTACTTAAAACATGTTTAACAAAATATGCAACTGCTTCAATATTAACCACCAGATGAACTAAATTTAAAAATGATTTGACCTTCAACCTGTAACTCTCTCTACAATGTTAAAAGTTTTCAAAACATTTAAATTTGTCAAGTGATGAATGAGCCACAACTGTATCATCACTCCACTTTTCAATAACAGATGATTATATTGTCCCTTGAGGGTTTGAAACTATCATAAAATATGAACTACATGAATACTTCCAAAACAAGTCTGCAACTGCACCCAAGTTGGTTAAAGCACGATAAAGGGCAAACAGATTACATCAAATGGTTGCTTCTTGAAGGAGAAATTAGTCCCCATTGCACCTAATTGATAGGTAAAAAAGCAGCAGTTGGGAGACAAATTTTGAAACATGATCTTGCACTACCCGTCAGAAATAAGCGATCCATCAAACTGATGGCTGACAACTCAAGGTACCCATCTAATATGGACATCAGAACTTTTGAATATGTTAATTGAGGCAACATCTGTTTCAAGACCAAACGTCACATTTAATCAAAACTGAAAGAAGAATTTGCAGTGAATATTTCTTCGTATTTTTTGACTATAGCATCAAGACAAATGGCTCCTAAACAGACTGCTGGAGGCTAAATATCAGGCTAAAATTTTGTGCCTCCTGGTTTTATTGAAATGCTGCAGACCTATTTAATTAATTAGAACATAATAAAAATACAACTAGTCTAACTAACATCGCAAAATCCTCCTCGAAAACATCTGAAACCAGTGTCAAAGTTGAAGGGACAACTCACTAACTATGTATCTCACTGGAAGGACAGGCAGAACAGAAGTGAGGAGAACATAGTGATGCAGAGTTGGCAAAAGGAGGTTCATCTTTGCAGTCCTGTACGTAAACTCCAGATCCAATAAAGTCTCATAGCTGCAGGTCAAACATGAACAACGGATGCCTGCTGATTACCATTTAACAGCCTCCTTCTGCAAGATGGATCAGTAATTCTCAATTTTACATAAGGAAGAGGCATTAAGGGTAGCCAATGTACATTTTTCTATGGTTAGGGAGCTTTAATGTTCATCACAAAGTGTTTCCATGTACCAAAACTGGCCAAATTCAGAAGCAGCAGCATGTTGAGTGATGGTAGACAATTAATCGACTAATAGGAAGAATAAGCTTTGCATTGATTACAGTCCTCACAATGGCAAAGTCCACCAGGTGAGTACAAACGTCAAGCTTGAAGTTTGTGCAACCATCTCCACCCAGAAGTGTCAAATAAACGAATCTTCCTGGCCAACTCCTTGGGTTCGACCGACAATACCTCAACTTGGCTTACTTGGTGCAAACTCCCTCCCTAACAGTATTGTCAGTGTACCAACAGCAAATGCACTGCAGTGGTTCAAGAAGGCAGGTCACCACCACCTTCTCTATGGCAACAAAGGATGGACATAAATACTAGACGAGCCAGCGCCACCACACCCGTAAGTGAATTTGAAAAAGACTGCACCATACGCTAAAGGCTACAGACCTTGAAAATAATGTAATAGTGCTGAATACCTATGCTCCATAATTAGTCATGTCCTATACAAGCTGTTCTACCAAAGCTACAGCTTTATTACCATCTATTCAAGAATTAGGGAAAAAAAAACGCTCAGCTATAACTTTATGATGGAATCAGAACAAACATATGCAGGGCATATGAGAAATTAATGTAAAACTTATTTTTCAATAAAACCTGCAGCCAATTACATTCTTCTAAGCATAAAAATGCCCAAGCATAACATGGTTAACTTCATTAATAACAATGTGAAATTATTCAATGATTACACACACTGAAAATCCACTATGCAGTGTATCACTGTGATGACAACTAGTGCCAGAGAACAATGCTAGTTCAGACAAGTAAAACCACAATCTGATAAAGGAACACTAGGCCCTGAAATCTTTTAAATTATTGAATGCAGTACTTTAACTAAAGATTGACCAACATGCCTATTAACCAATCCTAGATTTTCAAGAATAAATTCAAAAATAAAACACACTGAAAACTGGCAGGGAACTTAATTACAATAAAGAAGTATTCCCACCCAAAATGGGATAATGATCATGGAGGGTCTATTATTTATGGAACGATCATTTCCTACGCTACTTTTTAATTAAACATCAAGAAAAAACTAAAAATCAACATCTCAAATGTGAGTTAAAAATATTAGTTTTGTTAGGGGAAAGCCGTTGGTATTGTTAGATTCATTATGAACCTAGCAAGTCTCATATTTGTAGGGGTGAAGGTAATTTTAGTTTGATTGTTCGATGGATATCCTTGATTTCTGTTAAAATGTTGTATTTGTATCAGGTAGAGGTTGAAGTCTGGACTCCCTCAGAAATAAGAGATTGTTTTCTTTCCAGAATATTATTTAGCTTCATAATTTATACTCATCGTATTACTACCAATATTACATGCATTCCTAGAATGTAAAATTTGTGTCTTTACTTAAAAATGAAATGGTCTCCTCTCATCTTCTGCATCCTGCACTCAGTGAGCCCATCTGCTTTTTCCTTTGGTCAGGGATATTTGCTGAGGAGTTCTACCCTTACAATATCCAGGAAATTTACAATCTAGGAAAACAACTTTGTATTTTAGACCATCAGGAATGTAGTAATACTTCAATGGGCTTTCTTCCTTTGAAAGGGAGGCTAGGTGGATGCCAAAGGCTTAAATTACACATCTGAGATGCATTTTGGTTTAAGTTGAGAGAAATCACTCGAGAAACATACCTGATCTTAGTGACTCCAGATGAGCAATGAAAACACCACCACCTGTCTACAAAGCAAGGTAAATCCACAATGCAAATTATCACTCCATCAGCCCACTCCTAATCATCAGCAGTGATGAAAGGCAGTTGATACCAACTGTGTGATCAAGCTGCAGTAATTCACCAACCTCCCCTCTAGACAATATACATCCCTAGTACCCATGGTAGCTTTGCTGCACAGAAATGTACAACTGTAAAATACCACTGTTTAGCTGACAACCATCTTGATATCAAAGCAGCATTCAACCTAACGTAGCAGCAAAGAATCCTGTGCAAAATTTTATTCAATGTGCATCAGGTGGAAAACTCTCCAGAATCTGCATTCGTACCTGGCACAAAAGAAGCCTGCCAAGTTTCAAAACATTCTTAAATGTTTTTGAAGCTGCACCTATCGAGGCAAGTGGAGTGCATTCCATCACATTCCTGATTTGTGCCTTGTAGATGATGGATAGGTTCTGGGGTGTCAGGTGGTCAGTTACGGCAACATTCCTAGCTGGTGACCTGCACTTACGGCCACAGTATTTATATGGTGAATCCAGCTGAGTTTCTGGTCCCTGATAACTCCAGAATGTTGATAAGAGGGGATTCAGTGATGGTAACACCACTGAATGTTAGATTCTCCCTTACTGGATATTGTCATTACCTGGTATTTATGTGACACCAATGTTACTCGTCAGTCCAAGCCTGGATATTGTCCAGATCTTGCTGCATTTGAACATGGACTGCTTTAGTACCTGAGGAGTTGCGAGTGGCGCTGAGTAGTGTGCAAGCATCAGTGAAAATCCCCACTTCAGATCTTATGTTGGCGGCTCAGTCAATGAGTACTCAGCTGAGATGATCGGGCCCAAGATAATACCCTGAGGAGCTCCAGCAAATATGTTCCAGAACAGAGACAACTTTATTTGGCTTGTATGAATTTCAGCAAAGCCTTTGACAAGGGCAGGGTGGGGGGGAATGGGGTGGCAATGGCCTAGTAGTATTATCGCTGGGCTGTTAATCCAGAGATCCAGGTAACTTTTTGGGGACCTAGGTTCTAATCCCGCCATCACAGGCGGGGAAATTTGAATTCAATAAAATATCTGGAATTAAGAATCTAACAATGGCCATGAATCCATTGCAATTGTTGGGGGGAAAAACCCATCTGGTTCACTTACGTCCTTCAGAGAAAGAAACTGCCATCCTTACCTGGTCTGGCCTACATGTGACTCTAGACCCACACAATGTGGTTGACTTATAGCTGCCCTCTGGGAAATTAGGGATGGACAATAAATGTCGCCTGGTCAGAAACGCCCCATCCCGTGAATGAATAAAGAAGGTTCCACATGAGAAACTGACGAAGGTAAAAATTTATGGGATCCAGGAAAACTCAACTAGTTAGATCCAAAATTTGTTTAGTGATAGGAGGGGCAAGGTGTTGGGAGAAGATTGGTTGTGAGATTGCCGCCCAGTATGAGGGGGCATATCTTAGGGATCAGTGCTGGGTCCTTTATTGCTTGTGATTTATATAAACAACATAGATGAAAATGTGGGGGGTGGGGGTGAAAACAAAAAGAAAGCTTGCAGATGACACAATGATTAGGCAGGTAGTTGACAGTGAAAATAAAGGCTTTTGGTTACAGGAGGATATAAACAGATTAGTCACATCAGTGGCAGATGGAATTTGAGGTGATGTATTTTTGAAGGAAAAACAAGACAAGGAGTTCACAATGAATGCCACAACACTAGGAAGCTCAGAGGAACATAAAAATCTTGGGGTGCTTGGCCATAGGACAGGTTAATGGTGTAGTTAAGGCATGCTTGCCTTTATCAGTCATGGCACAGGTTATAAAAGCAGGTGTAAAGGACTTTGGTTAGGTCACAGCTGGAGTAACTGTGTGCAGTTCTGGTCATCATAATATAGGAAGGATGTGACTGCACTGGAGATTCATCAGACTATTGCGTGGGATGGAGAATTTCAGGTACGAAGAGAGGCTAGATAAGCTCAGGTTGTTTTCTTTGGAGCAGAGGAGGTGGAGGGGGGAAATCCTGATAAAGGTGTATAACATAATGCTGGGACTAGACAATAGGAAGTAGCTGTTCCCCCTTGGTTGAAGGTCAATAACAAGGGAATCATAGTTTTAATGTGAAAGCTAAGTGCTTTATAGGAGATCTGAGGAAAAATGTCTTCAAAGGTAGTGGCGGTCTGGAATGCACTGCTTGGGCAGGTAGTTGTGGCAGGGAATCTCAATCTTTCCAACTGTCATCCAAGTACTTTTTAAAGAGTATAATATTCAAGGCTTTGCCTGTGCAGGAAAGTGGGACTAGTGTAAGTAGCAGCGTATTTTTGTCAGTACAGATTGGATGAGTGAAGGGCCTCTTTTGAACTGTATGTTTTTAAAATCCATACAGGAATTTTCCACAGCCAATGAATTGTATTCCACAGCCAATCAAATGCATTTTCAGTCATCTCTTGCCTGAATGTCATTTTTTGAAAAGCAGAATAGCCTGTTTTACTTAAAAGTTCAATATGTCCCTATGATCTGGTTGTCATGACACTTTCTCCACACTATGAATGGAATGAGATTCAATGTTGTTTCACTATAAAAAAGACATAAATGAATTAAATATAGAACAGCTAGCACACACATTTATTCTCGCAGTCTTGATTGATATTCTCTTTTCAGTTCTAAGCATGTCTCAATTCAGGCCACAGTGTTAGCAATTACACTCGGTTTCTCAGGGATATAGATCATTTTTAGGTGTTAGAGGAACAAACTTAATTCAAATAGCTTGGTGTTCTGTGTCTTAAATTGTTCTACAAAGCTTAACAGGTCATGGTCTTTCTACATTCGTTTCAGACATATATCTCAAAGTGTCTGAGGAACACTGATTATTCAAGGGGGTCCCTCTCTACTGTTACATCTCAATTCTAATGCTTGTTTCATTTTTTGCGGAAGTATCCAAGCAGTTTCTTCTACAGCTGTTCAGTATCCTCAACCTCAGTAGGCTCCCTGGAGACCACAAGAATGCTATTAGTTTTGTCCTCTCGGGGGCACTGTCATGGAGCAGGTCAATCCTGCTTACAGGCAAATTATGGGCGACTCCCACAGTCACCTATTTCTGACTTATGGTGGCACTCCTTTACTGATGCATCCAGTAAAGGGGAATGGGCATGTACTCTCCATCAATCGCTTTTACCATAGTTTGGCAGTTACTGCACTCTGGTGCGGTGCCTATGCCTTTTCCCAGCAGTAGTACGTGGCTGGCCCCAGCATCATTACAGGCTCACTCACCTCATCACAGGGAAAGGTGACCACCTTTCTCTCAGATTCAAAAATTCTAGTAACTGTCAGGAATTAATTTAACCTTATCCATACTAAGTTTTGCGACCACAGAGGGGAGAGTGCCATGGTCTCTAAGTGGCTCCCATTCTATGCACAGGGTGTATATGCCCTGATAAATCCCACTAGTTTTTCCTGTAGCTGCCAACGGATGTCTTTCATCAGTTCAACCACATAGACATTGTGGCGTCACTCTTCATCTCAACTGCACACTGTCTATCTTGAGGAGGGCCCTTCATTTCTCTCTCTCCCATTTGGGCGTCAATTCCCAATCATGGCCTTTCCCCCTATCCTGTCCAGTTGGTTGGGGAAGAGTATACAAGGCTCTCGTTTGGAACAGGAGTTTGTGGATCAGCTGATAATTAGACAGCCCTTCCCAATAAGAATGCCTGAGTTTTAAACTCAAAGAGAACTACTTCAGAGGTTTTCAAAAGTGGCTTTGGTTTTAAATGCTCACATTCACTAGTCAAAAGCATATTGCTGAAGTTTTTAGAATTCCAGGTACATCTGAACAGAACATTTCCAGACGGTACAGGATTTCTGATGGGTACAATGTTACACTTGCTGGTGAAAACACCATTGAGTACGAGGCAGCAAGGGGGAATAAACCTGTAGGATTTCCATTCAAATATACTCTGCAGTATGAAGAACCCTGATGGATTGACTGGTTGAACTGTCAAGGGCTAAAGAAGGCTTCCAAGCTCTGCCTCATTAAGTTTAGGGATTATTTAATTATTTTAAATTATTATTATGTTCAGCGGTGGTCTGACAGAGCTCTGGTACAGGTGGGACCTTCAATCCCAGTCCTCCTGCCTCAAGGGCTGGGACACTACCATCCACCATAAGAGTCCTTTTAGGGTTTAGTTAAGGGAACATCAAAACTAGGAGCAGGGATAGGCCATTAGGTCATTCAATCCTGCTCCAGCGTTCCATATGACCATCCTCTTTTTCAATGACATAATCTCACTTTTTCCCCCATAAGCCTTAATGCTTTAAAATCCAAAAAAATGTATTCATCTCTGTCTTGAATATATTCAATGATTTGGTCCTCATAGCCTTCCATGGCACAGAATTTCATAGATTCATTACCATTTAATAAGAAGAATATTTCTTTACTTCACTGCTGAGTGGCCTACCCTGTATCCTGTGACTCCTGGTTCTAAACTCCCCAAACAAGGGAAACTCCTCCCCTCTATCTAGTCTGTCCAGCTCTGTTACAATTTTTGACATTTCAACCAGATCTGCTCTGGTTCTTCTAAAGTCTAGTAAAAATGGCTTCAGTTGAACCAATCTCTCCTCTCAGAACAATCCTGCCACTCCCCGTATCAGTCTAGTGAACACACTGATTGACAAGTATCTCATTCTTTTAAAAAAAAAGGGCAATTCCAAGTTGCATGTAATATTCCAAGTGTGGTCTTACCAAGGCCCTGTATAACAGCAGTAAGGCATGTCTGCTTATGAACTCAAATCTTCTTGCAATGAAGATTAATACATCATTTGCTTTCCTAAATGCCAGCTGCACACACTGGTCTACTTCCATTGACCAGTTTACAAAGGACACTCCGATCCCTTTGTACATGCACATTTCCCAATACATCACCATTTAAATAAAATTCTGCTTTTTGGTTCTTCACATCAAAATGTATAATTTCACATTCAGCCACATTGCGTTTGCCCGCTCACAACTTATTGAAATTACCTTAAGGCCTCCTGGCATCCTCCTCATAACTCTCAATCCTGTCCAGTTTATGCAGCAAACCTAGAAACGTAGCATTTGATTCCCTCATTCAGGCAATTGATATGTTCTGAAAAGCTAGGGCCTAAACACTGATCCATACAGCACCCCACAAGTCACTGCCTACCAACTGGAAAAGAATTAATTTATTCCCACACTGTTTCTAGTCAACCACTTCTCAACTCGTCTCAATATACTATCCGCACACCATGTGCTTTATTTTTGACAACTAACCTCCTACATGGGACCTTATCAAAAGTCTTCTGAAAATTCCAATACAATCTCAAAAAAAAGCTCCAGTAAATTTGCTTAGCAGTATTTGTTTTTCATAAACCCACGCTGAAAGGACCTGAAGGGGAATTTTTCCAGGGGGTGGTTCATATATGGAATGAACTGCCACAACAGGTACAGTTACAACATTTAAGAGACATTTGTATAGGAGCATGAATAGGAAAGGATTAGAAAGAAATGGGCCAAATGCAGACAAAGGGGGCTAGCTTAGATGGCATGGGCAAGTTGGGCTTAAGGGTCTGTTTCCATGCTGGATGACTCATTAATGATTTCCAAGTACTTCTTCACCTTCATTTTTATTGTAAAGTCCAGTATTTTCCCCACCACTGATGATAGGCTAACAGGTATGAGAGTCTGCTTTTCCTCTAATCCCCTTTGCAAATAGGGAAGTTACATTTGCCACCCTCAAATCTGTCAGCACTGATCCAGAGAATTTTAGACGATGACCACAACTGCACCCAATATTTCCAGGGTTATTTCATTTAGTTATCTGGAACGAAGACTATCAGAACCTGCTGATTCATCAGCCTTCAGCCCCATGAAGTTCCCAGCACTATTTTCTTACTAATATTGATTTCTTCAATTCCACCCTCTCACTAGATCCTTAGAACATAGAACATAGAACAGTACAGAACAGAACAGGCCCTTCAGACCACGATATTGTGCCGACCATTGATCTTCATGTATGCACCCTCAAATTTCTGTGACCATATGCATGTCCAGCAGTCTCTTAAATGTCCCCAATGACCTTGCTTCCACAACTGCTGCTGGCAACGCATTCCATGCTCTCACAACTCTCTGTGTAAAGAACCCGCCTCTGACATCCCCTCTATACTTTCCTCCAACCAGCTTAAAACTATGACCCCTCGTGTTAGCCATTTCTGCCCTGGGAAATAGTCTCTGGCTATCAACTCTATCTATGCCTCTCATTATCTTGTATATCTCAATTAGGTCCCCTCTCCTCCTCCTTTTTTCCAATGAAAAATGTCCGAGTTCAGTCAACCTGTCTTCATAAGATAAGCCCTCTAGTGCAGGCAGCATCCTGGTAAACCTCCTCTGAACCCTCTCCAAAGCATCCACATCCTTCCTATAATAGGGCGACCAGAACTGGACGCAGTATTCCAAGTGCGGTCTAACCAAAGTTTTATAGAGCTGCAACAAGATCTCACGACTCTTAAACTCAATCCCCCTGCTAATGAAAGCCAAAACACCACATACTTTCTTAACAACCCTGTCCACTTGGGTGGCCATTTTAAGGGATCTATGTATCTGCACACCAAGATCCCTCTGTTCCTCCACACTGCCAAGAATCCTATCCTTAATCCTGTACTCAGCTTTCAAATTCGGCCTTCCAAAATGCATCACCTCGCATTTATCCAGGTTGAACTCCATCTGCCACCTCTCAGCATCCTGTCAAGGTCCTGCTGCAGCCTACAACAGCCCTCTATACTTGGTTCTCTAATATTTCTAAGAGGTTGCCTGTGCCTTCTTTGGAGAAGGGCGAACCAAAGTATGTCTTCAATTTCTTTCCTAGTTCTTTGTTATCTATTATAATTGCCCCAGCTTCTTTCTGTAAGGGACCTTCACTTTTCTTTACATGTTTACAGAATCTTTTAGAGCGTTCTAACTATCCCCTTTAGTTTTCTTCTCATACTATGTTCGCCCCCCCACCCCCCCACCCCCCCATTAACATTTATTATTCTCTTTTACTGAATTCTAAAATGCTCCCAATCCTTGGGCTTGTTGCTTTTTTTGGAAATTTTATGCCTCTCCTCTTTGAATCTAATTTCTCTTGTAAGCCAAGCTTGAGCCACCTTTCTAGTTTTATTTTTTGTGTCAGACAGGAATGGTTAATTGTTGCAATCCTTGCACTTTTGTTAAACATCACCTATTGCCTATCCACTGTCAACCCTTTTATAAAGGTTCCCTAATCCATCCCTGTCAACTTATCTCTCAAACCTTTTCAAATCCCTTGATTTCTTTTCTAGATCCCTAATTTTGGATTTGAATGCTTTCTCATTGCACAGTATCCAGTCTGGAATAGCCTGTTCTCCGGGTGGATCACCTCAGTTGTCAAGTCTGAGCTAGTGGCATATTTAAGAGACACAGTAAGATTCCTTTCATCAGCTCAAGCTCTTTTATTAGAAACTCCCTGTACTTCCTTGTCCTGAAATTCTCCTCATCCTTTCTGAGCCACTTCCTCTCTTTCTCATTCCCATTTCTTTAGATTTTCTGCTCAAATTTTAATCCATTGTTATTCTATTCATTTCACTTTCTCCTCCTTCTAATAACAGACCAACCTATCTTACTTGAAACTTCAATATGTCTGCAGATAACTTGGAGATCTTGTGCCTTATTATAACAATGGTAGCATTAACTCTAGCACTTGAGTGCTGCATTTGGAGATTCAGCGTTTTACAGATCAAAAAGAGTCACTGTTTTCCTGGCAATTTCTTTTCAGTTATCAGAAAGCTAGCTTTTTCCCTGAAAGTGCAGAGACGTCTTGTAGATGCTTTCAGCAGTAATCTTCACAGCATACTCGAGCCCAATAACATTTGAGCACCTGACCAACCCACCATCCTACAGGCGTAGTTGGTTTCTAACTCTTTCCAACCCTATTTTCTCAGGAGGGGTGAACACAAATGTATCTTTAGCTCAAAATGCTTTCTCTTCAGCTCATGTTATGCCCATCTCTCTGGAGATGGGCCAAGTTTTTGTATTATGTTGCTTCCTTTGAACAGTGTTTCTCTGAAATTCCTTGACACCCTTCTACATGCAAATTCCAAGATGTCTCTCAAGGCTGAGTGCAATCCACACAAGTATTTTCCAGTCACCATAACACATCTCTTGCTAATAGGGCTTTCTTTAAAAAAAAAGCAGAACAACCTATCTTACTTAAAATTTCAATATGTTCGCAGGTAATTTAGGGCTCTTACCCAGTATTATAACACAAAAAACACTTCTTTAAAATAAGTGGTCATATGGATGTAACGTTTTACACAAAATAGAAGTTTTCAGCTTTGTTTTTGGCCAACAGTTAGCTTTGCGAATTTATATTACAATGTCAATGCAGAAAATCTCATGCAAATTTAATGGTGATTCATGCTTGAGGAATACTTAAATGAAAATAAATCATGTCTTTGCACCACTTCAAATGCTTTTCCCTTTAATGAATTTGATTGCAGTATGCACTGCCCCTTTGAGGTTTTATTCTGAACATACACTTACAGCTCACTGCAATATAGATGCCCACTATTTAAACAAAAAGCTGGTACTACAAATTTGAATCTGTCATAAATATCATCCTACAATTACAGGCACTTTCTGTCTCATGTCTTTCTAAACATGTTTTGTCTCAAAACTTCAATACTGTTTTAAAAATCCTCTCTCTCTGGTTTGTTTCACCAAACAAGTATTTTCCTCAGTCTTCACATTGGTATACTTCCAGTTTATGTTCTGTTCTGTTCAGGAATCCAAACTAAAAAAATAAGGGAGGCCCACTATGAAGATCAGCTCAAATATACAGACAGAATGAGGCTGAAAATAAAACACACAAAAGGGGAGAATTGACAAAGAAAATAAGCATGGAAGATAAAATACAAGAATAAATTTGTGAATAGTCTGAAGGGATTTCATAAGATGGTCATGACTGCTCAATAGTTAAATATACAGAAAGATGAAATAGATATTTTGTATCTCAGGGTATCGGGGTAAAATGGAGCAAAGTGAAATTGAAGCATAAAATTGGTCATAACTGTACTGAATGATGCAACAGGCTTGAAGGACTATTCGATCAACCATTTTCTCATGAGATTTCGGCACTCTTTCAAATTTGGAAATCATGGCGGGAAAATGTATCGTTATACGCTTTGACAGGAAAATAGAAAGGTTGAATATTATTAAAAACAGGGAAATAGATAACAGGGAAGTCAAATGGATTTACGTCACCTTTATTACAATGGGAATGGGGTATAAAAATAGGGAGGTCTTGCTAAAACTATATTTGACACTAGTTAGACCACATCTGAAATACTGTGAATAGTTCTGGTTCCTTTTCTTTCTTAGAATCCCTTCGGCCCAACAAGTCCACACCAACACAGACCCATCCCCCTATAACCCACCGAATCTAAACATCCCTGAACAGTACAGGCAACTCAGCATGGCTAATCCATCTAGCCGGCACATCTTTGGACTGTGGGAGGAAAACGGAGTACCTGGTGGAAATCCATGCAGACACAGGGAGAACGTGCAAACTCCACACAGGCAGTCGCCCAAGTGTTACCTAAGGTACACTGGCATTGGAGGGAGTTTAGAGAACGTTCACTATGTTGATTAATTGCAATTAACATTTCGGATCCAGTTATCCTTCTTCAGAATACTTTCAGTTCTGAAGTAGGGTGACTGGACCAAAATGTTAACGCAGATTTCTCTCCACTGATGCTGCCAGACCTGCTGAGTTTTTCCAGCTATTTCCATTTTTGTTTCTCATTTTCTAATGGGGAGAGGTTGAGTAGGTTGGGCCTGTACTCATTGAGTTTAGAAGCATAAGGAGTGACCTCATTGAAATATATAATATTCTTAGGGAGCTTGACAGGATACCTTATGAGGGAGTATAGAACGAAAGGGATTAATCTACAAATAAAGGGTCACCCAGCTAAGACAGAGTGAGAAGAATTTCTTCACAGCGTAGTGAATCGATGGAATTCTTAACTGCAGAAGTTTGTCAAATCTGGATCAATACGCGTTTACGGTTCACATAGGCAGATTTTTAATCTATAAGGAAATCGCAAGGGTTTTTGGGAAAAGTAGGAAGGATTATCAGATCGGCCGTGATCTCACTGAGTGGTGGATCAGACTCAAATCAATTGAGTGGCCTACTTCTGCTCCTACATCTTATGGTGTAATGGTTTTGGTTGTAAACTTGTTACTACTGGTATGTGATACCACTGAAATTGTCTATTCTGTCAGGAAGAATTTAAGAAAAAAATCATTACTTAAATGGTGAGAGTGAGTTGCAGAGCTGTGAGATGCAGAAGGATTTGGGTGTCCCAGTACAAGAAGCACAAAAGGGAAGCTTGCAGGTATAGGAAGGAATTAGGAAAGTTTCCAGAATGTTATTGATTATCGCAAGAGACATTGAACACAAAAGCAGGGATACTTTGCTTCAGCTATTCAGAACATTGGTAACACAGCATCTGGAACACTGTGTAGAAAAGTTATTCGACTTATTTATGGAAGAATGTAAATGTGTTCGAAGTTGTTCAGAGAAGGCTCATTTGACGAATACCTGGAATGGGCAGGTTACCTTACGTGTAGATGCTGGACATTTAGGCTTCTATTCTCAGGAGTTAAAAAGAGTAAAGGCAACTTAACTGAAACCCATGAAATACTGAGCAGTCTTGAATATGTGGATATAGAAAGGATGTTTCTTCATGTGGGAGCATCTAGAACTTAGGATCACTGTTTAAAAATAAGGAAACATCCATTTTGGGCAGAGATGTGGAGTACTGTTTTGTCCTGAGAGAGTCAGTCCTTGAAACTCCTTTTCTCAAAAAGTGATTGTGCAAGATCTTTGAATATTTTAAGGCACAGGTACATAGCTTCTAGATAAGTAAGAGGATAAAAAGCAAGACTGAAGAGTAATCAAATCAACTGTGATCTTACTAAATGGTGGAGGGGGCTAAAGGGGGTCAAAAGCATCTTTTCCTCCATCTAATTTATATATTAAGATGCTCTAAATTAATACCTTGCATAGTGTCTGTCCAGGAAGGGGACTTTACAAAAACTACTCTAAAAGTCGGAGATTCTCAGATAAAAGCAAAACACATTGTATAACAAGTGCTAGTATAATACACAACTGAAAAAAATTAGTATAGCAGCATGGTTTTGGATTGAAAGGTGCCATCCAGTGGCAGAAGGTCATCAATGCAGCTGCAGTCCCAGAACAGACCAGTTCTTCTCTCAAGGTGGAGCAGAGGAATTAAGAGTTCAGAAATGACAAAGTCAGCAGCAGACCCAGGAGAAGAATCCCCAAAGCATGATAAAAAGGAGAGGGTAAGGCCCAAGGCCAGGAATAAGGCCTAGGGAATGGGGTGAGTCCTGAGGCAGAGGCTGACATTGTTAAACAGTTAAACCAATACTCTTAATTACATTAACATGAAACAACATTAAAAGAACTAATTTTAAATGGGGACTTAATGCAACAAATGTGAGCGTGTCACACATCGCCTTGACTTGGAAATATATTTTCAATCTTTAAATGGTGCTGTGTCAAATTGTGGAACTCCCAACTTAAAGGCATGGTGGTCTACTTACAGCACGTGGACTGACGTACTAGCAGACTTTGAAGAAGATATTAAGAACTCTCAATAAAGGAGCTTTCCTCCCATAGAGAAAGAAAGTCTGAGAAAATTGCATCACCCATGGCTAAATGGGGAAGTTAAAGCAAACTGAAAGAAGCACTAAACACCTATCACTAGTAGATCAGAAGACTGTTACTTCTTAAAATATAACCAAAGAATACCGAAAAAAACTCAGTAGTAGATGAGAAAAATCAAGAAAAATAGTTAGATTCTCCCTTTTTGGAGCTATTGCATTGCAGAAGTGCCAAGCAATGACTGTTGCTTGCTCTTTTTCAGCCCGGCTTGGATATTATCTGGATATTGCTGCAAATCGACACAGACTGTTCCAATATTTGAGGAGTAGCGAACAATGCAAATATCGTCACTTCCAATCTGACGATGGAGTGAATGTCATTAATGCAACATTTGAAGATGGTTGGGCCTAGGATACTACCCTGAGGAGCTCCTGCAGAGATGTCCTGGAGCTGAGACAAGTGACCTCCAATAACCTTCTTCATTTATGCCATGTATGACAACCAGCAGAGGTCTTTTCCTTTCCCTCCTTCCCTCCCTGCTGGCTTGATGTCAAAAGGTATCATCTTCACCACACCTCTGGATTTAAGGTCTTTCGCCTATGTTTGGGCCAAGGCTTATTATGAGGGCAGAAGGTGAATGGCCCTGATGGAATCCAAACTGAACATCAGTGAGCTGGTTATTGCTGAACAAGAACCCCTAATAGCATTTTCAGCCACCATTTGATCATCAGCAAAGAGACAGGGACAAAGCGTGAACTGACACGCTGCGTGACAGATGGACAGAGATTCAAAAGCAGCTTTCAAAAAAATAAATGATGCTGCTGTAGCCATAGTACTTATTTGGCTACTCGAGTTCAGTTTCCGATCAGTTGTAACACTCCCAAAATGTTGGCAGTGGGGTTTCCATGATGGCAATGCCATCAAATGTCAAGGACAACGGTTAGATTCTCCTAGTTAGAAGGTATGGGCGAAGAACAGGACCAATTAGATTGATTTTCAGAATTTGAACCATTGTATTCCATTATTACATTATTTTCTCTTCTAAAATTGAAATACCAGAGACTACTTGTACTGTCACCTGCCCTGTATAGATGAGCGGAATAGGTTCTCACCTGAAATCCACCTGCAGTTAAAATTTGCTCCACGATGGCACTGAAGTAACGGTGCTGCCAGTGGAAACTCAGTGAAGTTAGAGAAAGTACCTTCAAGATAGGTCATCAGGCCCACCAGCTTAAAAACAATACAATCCATTTGATTTTCAGATACCGCTGGTTCCCCAAAATGCATAAACTGCAGCATGACATTTTGCTTGAAGGCAAACATCCATTTGAAATCACAATGAAAGATATGAATAATCAAAAACCAGGAAAGTATACTTCATAGCTGCCTGGATTTTTCTCAATTTCCCCTCAGTTCCCAACAATTGCAAGAACTTTTTTTTATTACTTCCAAACACCAACATCAAATATTTTAAATGGATCATAACTTTGACCGTGTATTATGTCCATATCTTCACATGTCTACAGATATGCCCAAACCAATAAGTACTTAAGTTTTACAACTGACAATTGGATCATTAAAACTAGGATCTCACAAGGTTTAAAAACATTTTTAAAATTCAGCATGTAGTTACTTCTAAAATCAAAAGTAAATAAATTAGCAGCGATACTTAAAAGAAATTGTATCTCTCAAAACAAAAGCTGTGCAATATCAAATCTCACCTTTCTGCACGAAGCACACCACTATAATAAGGGTGATCCCAAGGCATCAGTTCCTGCAACATTAAGAAAGTACTATTAAACATTGCTATGTTGTATTCCATTTATTACAACATGAGTAACACATTTGACAACTGCATTTTACAACAGGTGAAAAATGGCCAAAAATGGTTATTCTTTAACAATTTATCCTCCCAAATATCAAGGTTTCCACTTCATCCACAGCAATTTATGAACTTTATTTTTTCACAAATTTATCAATTTACTTACAAGTTTCTAAATCATTGAAGCCTGATTTTATTTAGACTCTCAGATAGCAGTAGCACTTCACTTTAGCTTCCTAGCAAGAAAAAAAAACTGTTCACTTTACAAGCTAATTGCTGAAGGCGAATGGATTTCAAGCCGCAATTTTTGTTGGGGGTCCCACATCATCTCCAAAAGTTAGACATTGATGCTTCTTCCAACATCTCCTTTTGGTAGAAGGTGCAAAGGAGGCAAAATACTCAAAACAGGCTTTAAAATTCTTTCCATCCTGTACAATATTTCTCAGTAACAACCTAAGTACACTACCTGTGCCTTTCCTTTTCTTGTTTAGAGTTTCAGAATTGTCATGGATATTTACAGAAATAGAAAACAATTCATTCATCAAGAGTGGCTTTGCTTGCCGGACATCACCCGTTAAAGGGGATGCCTCTATCTGCAATTACAGCCAATATTAATAGCACAAGCATATTAGATAAGGATGATTCATCAGTCAAAGCAACTGCATCAGATAAGGAAAATAATAAACATTACAATAAAAGTGGCAAAAGCAAAATACTGTGGACACTGAAACTCTGAACTAAAAACAGAAAATACTGAATACACTCAGTAGGTCAGACAGCTAGAGAGAGAAACAAGTCTAACTTTTCATTTAGACGGTCATTTATCAGAAAACTTATGAAAGTTATTGACTTTAGCTCAACCATCCAAAAGGTATGCATATGATCAGGCATCAATCATAATCTGTAAATGTGTAACATTTTATATGGTGGGCTTCACCTGCAGTTATTTAGTACTTAATGTTGCAATTTTGATCAAAATTCAGTTTTTATTTTAAGCTAAAAACAGTACAAGGCACAAACCTTAGCAAGAGTGAGGTTCCATTATTTATTGTCTCTCAAGACCTTTAAATAATCAATTTTTAATTGAGTATTTGTGTGGCCATGCATAAGAAACTGTAGTAGATTCTGTTCCTGTTATAGGTTGCATCTTAGTGTTGGATAAATCAGATTTTTTTTTTTACAGCTTTCTCAGATTCTACATTCTTTTTCTTTTGTAGACTGCTACATGGTTTAAAATACACTAAATTCAATATTAACCATTCAAATGATCTTAAGTATCCCTTAATATTTCAGATTTCCAACTGTACAATTTTCTAATGCAAGTATTTTTTCAATGATCAAATCCATCCCAGTTGTACAAACATTTCTTGAATGTTCTCATTAAACCTGAGAGTCAATATCACTGTGGTTCTGCATTTCTCTTCTGTCTGCTTTCTTATCACCTCAAGAGTGCTATTCATACTTATGAAAGTTGTTACATCTTTGATTCTTAACTAATTTCTCACAGGAACAGAAATACAACTCATCACTGCTAATGTCTTGGTTTCATTTCCCATCATGCTTTGAGAATGTCATCATAGCTATATTAATCTTTTCTAAGATATTAGTGTGCATTTAAATATCAATCTAAAGTGATTGTCTCATTATGCAAAGGGTGAATTTTTTAAACAACACCACAGCAGTTTCCAAACAATTGCTCAATACTACGGAAAATGGCAGAAGACAGTGATATTGCTGAGGTTTTTTCATCTTGCACTCATCAGGACAAAGGCAAGAATATCAAATTCCAAACAATCAACAATTCAAAGAGAAAATAAATGCCATTGGTTAGCAAAGTCAACTCCTGTTGGCCAAGATTTTACCATTAAGAAATCTAAAACATGCTTTGATAATTGTTCTGCAAGTACTATCCAGTCACAAGTACACTATTAGCTGCATTGGCAACCAATTTAAGATAAACAGTCAGACTCATAACACTAGCTAGAAGCAACAAACATTCACATGCAGGGGCAGTTTGCTCTGAGCAAAAGGCATACGTTCATCTCTGATATCTTTTCTGAGTTACCAGGGAGCTCAAGAAACCTTTTAGTTCCCCTTTGAATTTTCCTTAGAAACAGCTCAACTAGCAACTATTTCCTAATCAATCAGCAGCCTTTTAGCTTATGGTATAAGCTGTGATTATAATGTGGCATTCTTCCATTTGTCTCTAAGTCCAAGACAAAAAAAATTCAGCAGTATCTCTCTCTTCAGTAATAGTATCTCTCTCTTCAGTAATACGATCAGTTTTCTTGCTGTCTGTTGGCACTGTGTTTTGCTGAGGAAGCTTACCGTGCTGTATATCGGGCATTGTGCAGTTTTACTCAACAAAAACAGCATCTTACAATAATGGCCTTGCACAACAGTGACTTGCCTTTGACAGCACCTCCATACCCACAACTTCTACTGTCTAGGAGAAATGCAGAAGATGCACAGAACACCACCACCACCACCTGAACAACATCCTGAATTGAAACCATATTTTTATTGTTTCATTGCCACCGGGGCAAAATTCTGGAGCTCCATTCGTAATAGTACTGTGGATGTCACTATACTCCAGTATTACAGCAGCACATTACAACAGGTCACCACCGCATTCTCCAGGGAAATTAGGAATAGGCAAAAAAAATGCTGGCCTAGCCAGCAGTACCAACATCCCACAAACAAATGAATAGAGAAAACGCAATCATCACAAGCCACTTAAACACTTTTATGACAAGTCCCAGATGTTCAGGCAAAACTCCCGTCAAAAATAACAGAAAACACTTATGCAGCATTGATTAAGAACATATATGTGTAATATTGATACATCAGTCATATTTCTAGGCCAGAGTCTTGCCACATCTTAACTAGCATTTGTTCTTAAAAAGTTTATTGAACTTGGACAGCAATTTTGTATTCACTTTTTTGTTTTACCCAACAACATGGGCACAAACCTCAACTTTTAAACCAATACTGCCTTCTTTCTTAACTTCATAACTATGACCATAGTTAGACAAAATCAGGTTGTTTGCAGTGATACCCAAGAAACTGGAGCAGCCTCAGCATCTGTTAAAGGTTAGTGGTCAAATTTTGGATCAACTCTTTACTAATCGGCTTTCTAGTATTCTATGAGAGAGACTAGATAGGCTGGGACTTTTTTCACTGGAGCTTAGGAGGTCAAGGGGTAACCTTATAGTGGTTTATAAAATCATGGGGGGCATAGATAAGTGAATAGCAAAGGACTTTTCCCTAGGGTGAGGGAGTTCAAAACTAGGGAGCATATTCTTAAGGTGAAAGGAGAAAGATTTAAAATGGACCTGTGGGGCAACGTATTCACACAGAGGGTAGTTCATATGTGGAGTGAACTGCTAGAGGAAGAGGTAGGTGCAGGTACAGTTACAAACTTTAAAAGACATTTTTACAGGTTCACGGAAAGGAGAGGTCGAAGGGATAGGGGCCAAAAGCAGGCAAATGGGCCTCGTTTAGTTTGGGAAACTTGGTCATGACTGACAAGCAGGACTGAAGGGTTTGATTCCATACTGTATGACTCTACAACTGTAGAGTCTAATTGTTCCTAAGTAGTAGTTGAGTTTCATTGATAGAAACTATAATTGTTCTAACTACTAACACTAGGGGGACACAGACAAAGAGAATCACTGAATCAGAAATTTACAGCATGGAAGGTGGAGATTCCAGTCATTGTATCCTTACCAAACAATAAGTAGCAATCCAACTTATTTCCACGTTCCAACTCTCGGCCTAAAGCCTTATAGGTCCCAGTACTTCGAATGCATATCCTGGTCCACCGGACCCAAAACATTAACTTTGTTTTTTCCTTCACAGATTCTGCCAGACCTGCTGAGCTTTTCCAGCTACTTCATTTTTGCTAATGGTCTACTGAACAGCTGATATTTCTACCATAGGGCTCAAACATGGACAACATATAGGAGGCACCTCAAAGCCCTGGATTCATTATCAACATGGCCTATGGAAGATGCTACATAACAAGCAAAGGAATAGCCACATTAACATCAGTGGCTTCTCAAGCAGGCACCACAAAACATCAAGACTGCGATTTTAAAAAAAATCATAGATTCCCTAGAATGCAGATAGAGGACATTCAGACAATCGAGTCTGCATCACTCCTCCAGAGTGTTCCCAGCCAGGCCCAGTCCACCCGAGTAAACCTGTATTTACCACAGTTAATCCACCTAGCCTGCACAACACTGGCACCGCAGCCAATCCACCTAACCTGCACATCTTTGAACAGTGCAAGAAAACCAGAGCACCTGGTGGAAACCCACACAGACATGGGGAGAACAGGCAAACTCCACAGATCTTGTGCCATCAGTTTCATTTGAGTTGATCATATAATCTGGATGTCAGATTCCAGGCATCCAATCCAGCTGCTCTGCTTCCAGTGCAGTCAGGATAGATGCACAAAAGGAGTACAGAAGAACTTCAAGGATGTGCTGAAAGCCAATATGAATAAATGCAACCTTGACATCAATTCCTGGGAGACCATTTTACTGGACTGATTAGTGATGTTAGCTCCCTCTTCAATTTGCTGTAAATGTTATTTGCCACAACAATCAATTGAAATTATGCCACCAACAGTGTGAAATTGTGTGTTCAGGTATCTAAGTGAACAAATAGCACACTTTGTTGGTCTTTAATCTAATACTTAGTCCCTGCATTAAGGCTTAAAACCATTTCTCCACCCAAACCCCTCCCCTACCACCCAAGTATAATTCTCTGATTTGGGAAATTGGGCGCTGGTTAGTTTAAACCCAGCTAATTAACTCAACTGCTGCAAGTCTCTTTAAGTTCCTCAGTTATCCACCAATTACTTTTGAAACAAAAATGTGTTAGCATCTTGGGGTTACAATAACTTCTACAGCCATATTACACGGTTTATTTTTCCAATCAAAGGCAAAAACAAGGAAGACCACAGTGTTAATAATTTATTCAAGTAGTAAGAGAAAAGACTTACAGAACATCTTGGATTTAATTTTTTCTTCATTTCTTGCATTAAACTAAAATCTTTTTCACTTCTGGAAAACAAAAAGTGGCAGATATGAATCCCAGTGGATTTAGATGTTGTTAAACGATACACACAAAACAATGAAGAAACATAAAAATCAAGATTAACAGAACAATTATTTGCACTCATTTGGTATACTCAACATCTTAAAGCATCCTATTGCACCTTACCAGTGCATTTTCAATAAATATTGGCACTAAGTAAGCAAAAAGGTTGACCAAATAAATAGGATTTAAAAGATTCGAGAGAGAAAGGCATGTAAAGGCACGGGAACCAAATGATGAAGCAACTAAAGTTGCAAGATATTAATAAAACTAAGGACATAAGATGTACATGCATAAGTATTTGTAACAATCTTCTGTGCTCAGGCGATTCCATTTCTGCATCATTTGATTCGCTTATGACAAAAAAAAATTGAAGGCACTACATAGTGCAAAGACTACAGGATCTGACAATAGTGCTAAAGACTTGTACTTCAGAATTTGCCACGCTGTTTCAGTACAACTACAACACTGGCATTTACTCAATAATATGGAAATTGTCCAATTTTGTCTTGTACATGAAAAGCAGAACAAATTCAAACCAATCAAATTACTGTCACATCAGTCTACTGTCGATCATCAGTAGAGTGATGGAAGTTGTCATCAACAGCATCTGCTCAATGATGTCCAGCGTGGCCTCCACCAGGGCCATTCCATCTGGCCTGACGACATCCTCAGTTCCAACACAGAGCAAAGTGCTGAATTCCAGAGTTGAGTGGAGAATGATTGTCAAATATGACATGAATTTCAAAGGCAGAGTGCAGCATCAGAAACCCTAGCATGAGGTGAAAACTCTGTTGGTTAGGGTGAAACACAGCACAAAGGAAAGTTCTGCTGCTGTTCAGTCAACTCAACTCCAGGATGTCTCTGTAGGAGTTCCACAGGGAACGTACTAGGTCTGACCATCTTCAGCTGTTTCTTCGATGACCTTCCATCCATAAGGTTAGAAATGAGAATGTACAGTGATGAATGCATAAATGTGCAACACCATTTGTGACTCCTCAGATACTGAAGCAGTCCATGTCCATGTTCAAATGCAGCAAGAGTAGGATGATATCCAGAGTGAGGCTGTTAAGTAACATTCATGCCAAACAAATAACGAAGACGAGACAATCTCCAAGAAAGACTAACCATCACCGCTGACCTTCAATAGGATTACCACTGCTGAAACCCCCATTACCAACATTTGGGGATTACCAATGACTAGAAACTGAGCTCCACCAGCCATTTATATACTGTGGCTACTACAAGTCAGAGCTAGGAATCCTGCAGCGTGTAACTCAACTCCTGTCTCTAAAAGTCTATCCAATATCAATCATGCACAAATCAACCACATTTATGCCTACTGTGTTTCCTGTTCGCGAATCAGTTTTGTATCAAAGCTGCCTAGACCTCTACAAGATATAGTCTACTTGGAGCTTATATTTTTATTAAGAACCTGGTCTCTTTTTTAAAAAGTTGACAATTTAAATCTTTCTCACCCCACAGGGTTGGGGAGCTGGGAGATGTAAAAGAGACCAGGAGGGGACAAGTCCTGAAAGGATTTAAAAAATAAGGATGGGCATTTTCAAACCAAACTGTTACCAGATCAGAAACCACTGCAGGTTACAAGCACAAAAGTGTTAATTGAGCTTGGTATGTGTCATTATGCAGAAAACTAGTTTGGCAAATGTACAATGCATTAGTGAGACTGCACCTGGAGTACTGCGTACAATTTTGGTCCCCTTATTTGAGGACGGATCCAGTTGTATTGTAGACAGTTCAGAGGAGTTTCATCAGATTAATTCCAAAGATGAGAAGTTTGTCTTGTAAGGACACAGTGAGCAGATTAGGCCTACACTCTTTACAGATTAGAAGAACGAGAGAAGATTGAATTGAGATATATAACAAGCTAATAGGATTGCCAAAGTAGATGTAAAAATATACGTTTACTCATGTGGGGGAAGGGGCTCTAGAACAAGAGGTCATAGTTTTAGTTTTAAATCTGCTACTCCTTACCCTAAGATGAGGAGACATTTTCTCAAAGGGTTGTGACTCTTTGGAATTCACTGCCCCACAGTGCGGTCGATGCTTAGGACTTTGAGTAAATTTAAGGAGAAGGTAGACAAATTTTTAATTAGTAATGGGTTGAAGGGTTCTGGGAAGGAGGCAAGAAAGTGGAGACGAGGCCAAGATGTGATAAGCCGTACCAATCGTATCGACAGCGGAGTTGCCTACTCCTGCTTCTAGTTGTCATGCTATGTTCTTTCTGACAGCAGTTACTAAATTCAAATTTAGATACTGGAGGCAAGCCGAGAGAGTACTGTAATAGCTGTGATTCAGTGTCATAAAAATAGGTAGTGAGAGCAATGTAGAGAGTGACTAGAGTAAGGAGTTTGGGATTAAGCTTTGATCTACTTAATGTTCAACCGGAAGAAATTACTTTTCAACCAATACTGGACACTGAAAAAGGAGCACGACAAATCAGATACAGTGGAGGCATCATGTGAGATGATCATATTTCAGAGTTGGATAATATCAGTGCACATTTAGAAGTCAAGGTCAGCAGGTACTTTAAAATATACAGGAGTACACAGAATAATCCTTAGCTGGCCCCAGGAGTTACAGTAACGCAAGTTTAAACATTTAGCAACCACTACTAAAAATGGCAAAATGAGAAGGTAACTTGGCAATTTATTAGTGATACAGTAACTTTAGCAAAGCAATATTAAACAATGAAGTAAACTAATTGATGTCTCAGATTTAAGCCCAATAACCTTTGCTTTCAGTCCCATTCACATAAAAAAGACACACAAACAGACATACAAACATGCAAACACAGTTATGAGACAAATGAAAGAAAATAAGAAAAATGGGCCGGGCTTAAGAGGAGTTCATAACATGTTGTTCCGCAGACATAGATGGTTTTTTTAGTTGATTTTCTGAAGATGTTGGTCAGGGCCATCTTTTCAGTTCACTCAGGAGGAGGTCAGTAATACTTAATACTTAGTCTCTATTATCTGAATTTCCAATTGCTGATAATGGGAGGTTAGGCTGACAGCGTTCAAATCTTCACAGATAATAGATTCTCCAGCATCTGCAGTTTCCAAGATAACAAAGTGTGGAGCTGGATGAACACAGCAGACTGAGCAGCGTCTGAGGAGCACAAAAGCTGACGTTTCGGGTCTAGGCCCTTCATCAGAACCTTTTTTTTAAAATAAAAAGTCATGCTGTAGCATCAACAGCCAAAGTCCTCCTCACAGAAACTCAGTTCAAAACTCTGACCTTTTCCTGTCAAACTAACTGTTTCCCCACAAGGTTCTAGTTGCCATTCAGCATTTGCCATCTGCTTGAGCAGAACGCCTCTCCTAGACTTGCTAGAAACAATACCCAGCTACTGACCTTGTTAATGGCCAAACAGCTGCTTTCTGGTTACACGTACTGCTCTACCCCCAACCCCGATTTTGAACAGTCTTTCGAACCTTTTGATAACAACCAACCTGCAACTGGCTTCCAGGCCAGGCCTCACAAACAAACAAACAAACAAACAAACAACAGCTTGATAATAAAATGTGAGGCTGGATGAACACAGCAGGCCAAGCAGCATCTCAGGAGCACAAAAGCTGACGTTTCGGGCCTAGACCCTTCATCAGAGAGGGGGATGGGGGGAGGGAACTGGAATAAATAGGGAGAGAGGGGGAGGCGGACCGAAGATGGAGAAAAGAAGATAGGTGGACAGAGTGTGGGTGGGGAGGTAGGGAGGGGATAGGTCAGTCCAGGGAAGCAGGACATGGTCGAGCAGTTTCAAGGCCGAAGAGATTACAAGAGAGTTGCAATGGGAGAGAGATTCCCTGAGGTTGGTCCGGAGGGAGGAGGGTAACTTCTTCAGGTTAGGCATCCCTGGAAGAGGCTTCGCAGTGAGGTTAAAATAGTATCAGAGATAATGGGAACTGCAGATGCTGGAGATTCCAAAATAATAAAATGTGAGGCTGGATGAACACAGCAGGCCAAGCAGCATCTCAGGAACACAAAAGCTGACGTTTCGGGCCTAGACCCTTCATCAGAGAGGGGGATGGGGGGAGGGAACTGGAATAAATAGGGAGAGAGGGGGAGGCGGACCGAAGATGGAGAGTAAAGAAGATAGGTGGAGAGAGTGTAGGTGGGGAGGTAGGGAGGGGATAGGTCAGTCCAGGGAAGCAGGACATGGTCGAGCAGTTTCAAGGCCGAAGAGATTACAAGAGAATTGCAATGGGAGAGAGATTTTTATCCCCTCCCTACCTCCACACCTACACTCTCTCCACCTATCTTCTTTACTCTCCATCTTCGGTCCGCCTCCCCCTCTCTCCCTATTTATTCCAGTTCCCTCCCCCCATCCCCCTCTCTGATGAAGGGTCTAGGCCCGAAACGTCAGCTTTTGTGCTCCTGAGATGCTGCTTGGCCTGCTGTGTTCATCCAGCCTCACATTTTATTATCTTGGAATCTCCAGCATCTGCAGTTCCCATTATCTCTGAAACAACAGCTTGATGTGTTTTTTTTGAAAAATCAAAGCTGCTGCTCACAGTCCAAAGGCCACCTTCAGCTCAGAGTTCTCAAATTCACAGCTCCAAATCAAATTAATAAAAGAATAAAAGAAACGTATTGAAAAATCAGCAAGTGTTCTAACACAGCAAATTTGCTACAAGAAATATGCTTTTGAGAAATGAAGGACAAATTGGAGTTGTTGCTTGGTTTGCGAGCTGACTGGTTTTCATTCAATTGTTTTGTCTCCCTTCTAGGTGACATTGTCAGTGCAGTGTAGCCTCCTTTGAAGCGCTGTTGCTCTGTCCCGTTCTGAATTTTATATATTCCACCTTGTCATGGTGGGCAGGTTTGTTTCTGTTTTTTGTATCATAGCGGTACGTAGATGGGGTCTATTTCAACATGTTTGTTAATTGCATTGGTGGCTGAAAACCAAGCCTGCAGGAATTCTCATGCTTCTCTTTGTTTTACAGTACTTGGATAAGCAACTTTGTCCCAGTCAAATTGATATCGTTCTATGTCAGAGCGTATTGAAACGAGGGAGAGATGGTTGTGCCGTTTTGCTGCAAGTTGGTGTTCATGTATCCTGGTGATGAGTTTCCTGCCCGTCTGTCTTACATAGTGTTTCTCGCAGTTGCACAAATGTGACATATAAAGTACCATGCACCAGGATACATGAACACCAACTTGCAGCAAAACAGCACAACCATCTCTCCCTCGTTTCAATACGCTCCGACATAGAAGGATATCAATTTGACTGGGACAAAGTTGCTTGTCCTAGTACTGTAAAACAAAGAGAAGCATGAGAATTCCTGCAGGCTTGGTTTTCAGCCACCAATGCAATTAACAAACATGTTGAAATAGACCCCATCTACGCACCACTATGATACAAAAAACAGAAACAAGCCTGTCCACCATGACAAGGTGGAATATATAAATTCACAGTGGCACTGAACAACAGCACTTCAATGGAGGCTACACAGCACTGACAATGTCACTGAGAAGGGAGACAAACTGTTTGCACGAAAACCAGTTTACTCTGTGAACCAACCAACAACTCCAACTGCAACCTGAGCGACAGATCTTTGTTAAATCATTTAAGGAGAAACCGTAACACTTACATGATGCTTAACACTCAATAAACAATTAAAACGTGAAATCCATATGTCAAAGAGGCCGAAGCCTACCTTTTAGATAGTTTTTCCGACAATCTTGAGAGGAAATACATCACGGTTTCTGAAAGAGCAATAAAATTCCATCTAATAATAAGCTTGAAGTTAGAAATAAGAACATCACAACCATAATATGCATTACCTGGGTCCTTGGCCATTGTGCCTTTTAACGCTCTGTGTGCAAAGCTCTCATAACCAACTAAGAGCGCCAATTGGTTCCTACAAGCCAATAGCTGGTCCAAACACTGTAGCATTTCAGGGTTGGGGTACAAGAAGATCTTGTAAGCAGCTTCTCGCACCTGGAGATCATACACAGGAACACATCAGACATTTGAGCGGGGGGGGGGGGGGAAGAGAGGTTAGAGAATGTATTCACTCAGAGACAAAAGTAGTTTTTTTAATAATACAAGGATTCCCCAAACTACCTCTATTTTCCTTCGTCATCCACTGGTCTCGTGAATGAAAGCGGCAAAGGATTAAATATTACAGGCAAAAAAAATCAATGTAGTTAGTGGATGTCAAATCTAGATGACAACATAGTTGTAAAGCTTGCCTTTGCTCCATTAAAGAAAGAAAAAAATCAGTAATTACTTTGCATGGGTGAATCTAAAGCCCTTGGTGACAGTCCGGCCATTGTCAGTTTTTAAGAGTCCTTCCAAAATCAATGCCAGGAGACTGCATGATAATATCGCAGGCTGAGGCTACCACCACAAAGATTACACTTCTGTATTTCTGCAGGTCGTCATCTGAAAACATATGCCATTACCTTTTCAAATCCTTTTATATGTAAGTGGCTTTCAAACCTTCTCAACAGCAGGTCACTTGGATCATCTGCAAAGTTTTTAGCCTGTCTACCTGTCCTATCTTACACACATTCACTCATTGCCATCAAAAATTTCAATAGGATTAATATTGAATTCTAAGTGTATCAAGAATGACACTGCTTTTGATGAAATACTAATGAGATGATGCTGATTTCAAATTACTTAGCCTCAATCTCATGTTGGGCTCCATGTTTAGCTGATTCCTCCTCTGTTTTCAGTTCCACAAATGTTGATAACCATTTAATCATGTAGTTATGCTGTAACAGTAAAAAAAATTGTTGCTTATAAAGCCACAATCACCGTTGTGTGCACTTTCAACTTGCACTGCACACACGTGATCTGATCTGGATTGTGGGAAGTGATGAGTAGAGAGATGTGGACTCTACATCAGTGCTGTCTATTTTGGACTATCCTCAGGCTAACTTTATGGAGCAACAATTCAAGAAACACTGCAGAATGTTGTTATATAATTTTAAATACAGGCAGATATCCTGCAGCATAATGCAGCGAGACCTGGACAGTATCTTGGTTTGGGTTGACAAGTGAGAAGTAACATTCATACAACATAAATGCAGGGCAATGACAATCTCCAACAAAACAGAATCCAAGAGAATCATCTCTTGACATTCAATAGCATTTCCATCACATAATACCTTACTTTCAACATCCTGTGGGTCATCACTGACCATAAACTGAACTGGACTAGTCACATAAATACTAGAGCCACAGGAGCAGGTCAAAGGCTTGACACTGTATAGGACAAAACAGCCCACTTGATTGGCACCACATCCACAAACATCCATTCCTTCCACCACTGGCACTCAGCAGCTGCAGAGTGTGCTATGAACAAGATGCAGCACAGAAATTCACCAAAGATCCTTAAACAGAGCCTACCAATCCTAAAACCATTTCCATCTGGAAGGACAACAGTGATTAGCAATTCAAGCACAATGTTCGCATTCATTTCAAGAGGGCTAGAAAACAAGAGCAGAAATGTACTACTCAGGCTGGATAAGATCCTGATTTGACTACATTTGGAATATTGAGAGGAGTTGTGGACTTCGTATCGAAGAAAGGATGTGCTAGCTTTGGATGGGACGCATAGGAGATTTACCAGCATAATCCTGGGATCGGAATCATGTCCTGTAGTAAGGGAGCCAAGTTTTCAGCTTGTTTAATGACCTCAGGATGAGATATTAATGCTAGAACACTGGGTTAATGCTGGAATTTTCTGAAAAGAAACCAATCACAGTTGTTGCAAAAAACAAGGATCTTTAGCATAGAGACAGGGGTGACACTTTAATGAGATCTGTGTGCTGTGAAGTTGCTGTGCGGGTAAAAGAATCAAATCTTTGTTTCTGACACTTCATGGGGTTAAAGGCTGATGAATCAGCAGGTTCCGATTGTCTCCATTCCAGATAGCTAAATGAAATTATCCAGATCTAAAACTAATTAATAAGTAAATATAATTGTATGCTGCCCATTTTCCTGCACCTGGCTATGTGGGTTCAAAGCTATGTGCAAACAACTCTCTCAACCTGGAACCTTTCTGCGATTCAGTTCAATTCACAATTTAGCAGTATTATCTCTTGAGCAGGAGGTGGGCATCATGACAGCCTGGCCCTGGTTGAATTTTTCTGCTGCTCATCATGGAGCTCTTTCAATATCCAAGAATTCAATAACCTGGGAATTTAAAGGGCCACAGGCAACTTACCTGTTTTGTTTAAAAATATCAAATATGTCCTATTTTGTTCCAACAAAGTCAACAAACAGTTAAACCATGACTATAATCCAGCAGTAATCAAGGATGTGGTTTTCCTTGCCCTCCATGTAATGCTTTTATACCTACAAATTAAAATATCTTGCACCATAAATGCTAAAACTTAATAAGACTATGTTTGTGTAAGCGCTTCAAAATTGGATCACACCGAATGTGTGGAATTAATATTCTACTATGTGAAGGTGATCTATACACTGCACATGTACAAAAAGGGAAGAATTCACTCCAAACAATGCCCAAAACATTAAACTTACTAAGTCATCGGGAGCATCTGCATGAAGACTGTTAACATGAATGTATTCCTTTTGTATGCTGAAGTAGTGCTGAATGTGTTCTGGAATAGCACGTCGGTCAATCTTGTTGGGTAATTGAGTGCCCAGCAGAAAACTATTATTCAAGTCCAGCATCTGAACGTTAAGGTTCACCACCTTTTTACGCTGTAAAGATAAGACACAATATGTGCATAGATACATGTAGAAGAACAAAAAGTGGAGGACAGACAGAGTAGTGGAACTTCAAGCCATAGTTTACACATTATAACTATTTGACAGGTGCACGTTGCATGAAATCACTGATGCATGCTCCGCAATATTTCAGTCATTACAATGAATGACTATGACTTCACCAGCTTGGAAAGCTAATTAACGTTTACATCACACAACTGCCTGGAAATGATCACCTCCAATGATGGCCTTTTGGTATTCTAGGACATTCCTATCACTGAATGCTTTACTTTTAACATCCTGGGTGTTAGCATGGCTTGGAAATTGAACAGGACCATCCATCCAAACACCACGGCTAGAAGACCATGTCAGAGATTAGCAAGTTTGATGAGAAAGACTCGTATCTCGACTCTCCAAAGCCAGTCCAAGGCATGAGTCAAATGTGTGATGGAATACTCTGTACCCACTTAGATGAATGTAGTACCAACACAAGTATTCAACACGATCTGCATGCCCCATCTCAGATCGTCAACATTCTCTCCCTTCACCATCAACACAATTACAGCAGTGCTTCTGATCTAGACAGAGTACACTGCAACAATCCAGCAAGGCCATTGGACATAGCTTCCATACCTACAATCTCTAGCATCTAAATGCCAAGGGCAACAGATATGCAAGGTCATCATCTGCAAGCTCAACTCTAACTTACAAATACATTGTCGTTCTTTCAGTGTCACTGGGTCATACGTGGATGCCCCTTCACAGCAGTTCAAAACAACAGCTAAACACCACTTTTTCCAGGATAAGGAACAGGCAACAAATACTGGCCTAGCCAGTATTGGCCACATCCCACTACTGAATTTGAAAAATCCGATGTATGTTTTGGCATGTACTCCATGTTTCTAACTTAAGTTCAACAACAGTCAATCTTTTAGAATTAGCTTTAAATAGTTAGAGGAATATGCTGTTACCGCAAGTTTGTTGTACTGGAAACTGCTTAAAGTTTAATTACTCTGGAAACAAACCTAGTAGAATGACTTCTTTACTGGAACGATTACTCTAAAGGTGGTGGCAGGTGCAGCTTTCCCAAAAAGGGACCAACATCAGATGCAGCATGTGCAACTGCAAGATAAAAACTGGATAAATACTTGAAACAAATAAAAAAACTTGGGATTTTTGGTTAACCTTTTCAATTAAAAATTGCTAAATTGTGAAAGTTAACGGGACATGGAAACAGAATAGAAATTATTCTAGTAAATAACTCCATGGCTCATCAGTCTGAAAAGGAATTAGAACTTCTTCAACTGGAAAGCCTTTATCAAACAACTCTGGGAATAAACACCCAATGACAAGAATAATGAAACGTCTGTAACAGGGTTTTGAGGCTGAAGATAGAACGTTTCAAGACAGTTATGGAACTAATTGCTGGGAACAACATAGAGTGATAAGGAAAGATGATGTACAAACAATAGCAAGTAATTTTGAAAGCTCCATGATCTCCCAGCAAATGAATATATTTACTCAGTGATTCACAGAAAGAGCTTCACATTGTATTAGCTACCTCAGAGGACAATAAGGTCTATCAAGTTAAACCCTGAGAGAAAGGTATAAAAGTACAACAATTGGAAAGACTTCAGTGCAATTCGGCAATGGAGGGGAACTGTTGAAAATGGAACAATGACAACCTTGTTCTCACACACGCGACTAGCTTATGAAGAGGCAAAGATGTGAGGCACTGTGTCAACAGGAAGAGGAAGAAGAGTCGATTGGGCCTGCCAGACATTCTACCCAACCTGAAACAGCACTCATGACTTCATATGATCACATATTTTGCCAAAGTCATGACTGGCAACATAATTTTTTTTGTTCTTTTTCCCTCTCTATGAGACAGTCACGACAGGGCTGGCGGTGGTCATTTGGTCAATTAAGTATAATATTCATACATTTCAATAAAGGGGAAAAAGAAGACTTCATTAGCTAAAGCTACCTGAAGTGGTTAGTGTGTAGGATAATGCAGAAAAAAAAGAAGAGGTCAGTTTGATAAGAAGGGAGAAACAGGTTTAACATAAAACTTAGAAGGGGAAAAAAAAGGTAAATAAAGGGCAAAGAGACAGTATGAGAATAGCTTGGCAGCCAACAATGAAATGCAAGGTTATGCTGTACTTCCACAGGTATTTTATTAGTAAAAGACTATCAGAGAAGAAGTAGAGACAACAGCGTTAATATGAAGATCAACTGATGTAGGCAGAAGGGATGGCTTACCTGGTAAGTGAATTGCTAGAGTCAGCAAGAAGCTTGTCAGAATAATGGACAAGATAAACTGATACACAGCAGAAAGGCTGATGGTATTTAAAATGGCTACATCATTTGGGCCAAATGAGATGTACTTTTGGATTGCTCAGAGAGGTAACCAGCATAAATTAGGAAAGGGCTCGTCACAATTTTCAAAGTCTCTTCACGTTCAGGGATCATGATATAGGAATGGGGGTGAATTGTAAATGTTACAACCATGTTCAAGATAGGAGAAAAGAATAAACTTGGAAGTTACACACTAGCCAACTCAATGTAAGCAACAGAAAGGTTTTTTAAGAAACAATAATTACAGAGATGGATATGGACTAATACAATGACTGCCAGCATGGAATTAACAGCAAATTGTGCCCACCTAACTGGTTCAACCAACAGATCATAACAATTGTAGCAGTCTACGACCTACAACAACATCCCAACTCAGCTGAAGAACTGTTCTCTTAGACTAACTAGACCGCTGGCAATGCTGAACCACTAATGATACAACACTAATGTCTACCAACCAAAGATCAAAATTACCCAAGTTCGTCCTGTCCACGAAAAAGCAGGACAAATCTGATCCAGAAATTAACTGTGCATCAGGTTATTCTTAATCATTAGCAAAGTGATGGAAGTATCACTGAAAATGCTGTCGGCTGGCACTTAGTTATCAACAACCTGCTTCATAACATGTAGTCTGGTTTCCAGATTTCCTGAAGCCTTGGTACAAACAAGGCAGGAATAAAAAGACACAGGTGAGGCAAGAGTGTGTCTTCCCTTGACATCAAAAGAACCCCTGTAAAATTAAAGGCACTGGGAATCAGTGAGGTAGAGGGATCAAGTTTCCACCAGCTGAATTCATGACTAGCAAGAAGGGCAAAGATTTTGGTTGCTGCAAGTGCATCAAGAGTTCCTCGGGACAATGAGTCAGTCCAAGACTCTTTAGCTGTTGTGTCAATTACATGCTTTCTGAAATGAGGTCTTCTCAGATAATTGCATATTAATCATCCAGCTCCCTCGTCAACTCCTCAGGTACCAAAATTAATCTGGAGCAACATGCAGCAAATCTCAATAATATGCATTGGCAACATAGGAACTTAGGAAATAGGAGCAGGAATAGACAGCTAGCTCTCAAGACTACCCTGCATTCAACTACATCATGGTTGCTTCTCTATCTCAACACTATTTTCTGACACAACTTTCATATCCCTTTATGGATTAGATAAAAAGAGAAACATATTGATCTTCGTCTTGAGCACACAATGAGTGGGGCTCCAGTCATCGCAGGCACAGAATTCAAGAATTCACCAACTCTCTGAGGATTCACCCTCAGAGTAAAAATCATCCAGTCCTTAATGACCTACCCTAATTCAGAGATTGTGTCCTCTAGTTCTGGATTCCAAAAGAAGGGAAAGATCCTTGACAGTTAATAGCCTTACCATCATTGAATCATTCAGGATCAATATCCTGAAGGCCAACAATGACCAGAAATGTAACTGGATCAGCCACCTAAGAGTCGTATATTTGAGAATAAGTGACTCATTTCTCTCTCTCTCTCTCTCTCTCTCTCTCTAAAGCCTACTGACTATCCACTGGGCACTATTCAGGGGTGTAATTCAATAATACGCACTTTGCTGGATGAGTGAAGTTTACTAGGACTCAAAAAGCATGACAACCTACAGGACAAAGCAGCCTATTTGACAGGTATACCTTCCTCCAACATCGTAAACATTCACACTGTCCACTGCCAGTGCACCAAGGCTGCAGTATGCATGAACTACACGGTGCATTCTAACAACTTTCAGAAGATTTTTTGGCAGCATATCCCAAATTTGGGACCTCTATCAACCAGAAGGTCAGAGGTAAACAGTTATAACCAGCACGTACAAGCTCGGTTATAAGTCACATACCATCCTGACTCGGAAATGTATTGTGATTCCTTAATCACCACTCAGAAAAAAATCCTAGAACTCCTTACGCAAGAACTAGATTTTAAAATTTTTTTTTAATGAGCAAGCATGGTTTAAAAACCAGTACTTGAAAGGGTGGTTATAGATTTGTAAAGTAAGTAAGCCAAAATCCACGACAAGCATCATGTATACAACTGTTATGTACTAATTTAAATTTGAGTTGTTTTGGAGCCAAGTGAGTTACTGATGCAGCTTTGTTGGCAACAAGAAGCTGATTAATCTATTAATTCGTGAGCAGTTACTGATTACAGAAACCTTTTTTGCCTGCCAACAACTGTGTGATTTGTTCTTAGGTAACTGAGCTGCCTGGAGTTGAGAACAAGTTAGCGAGAGTGACAGATTCGGCTTTTCTCCAGCTCACAAGCAGTCTCTCTATTCTCTGCAGTCAAAATTCATTGTAAACCTGGAGGAAACCAGTTTATCTTGACTGCACCAGCTGTTCTAAGCTGTGATTTTTAACTGGTCAGCTTTAAAGTTAGCTTGGACAAACATGGATTGTTTTGGCCAGAGCATTGGATGCTGAGGGAGCGACTTGATAGAAGTATATATAAAATTATGAGAGACATGGGTAGTGTGGACATTCAGAGTCTTGTTCCCCAGGATGGAAATGTCAAATAATAGGGGGCACAGGTTTAAAGAGGAAGGGGGAGGAATTTAAGGGAGCTATGCAAGGCAAACTTTTTCAGAAAAGAGGATGGTAAGTGCCTGGAACATGCCATCAGGGGAGGTGGTAGAAGCAGATAAGTTAGCAAAGTTTAATAGAAATTTAGACAGACACATGAACAGGTATGGGATAGAGAGATATGGACCATGTACAGGCAGATGGGGTTAGCTTAGAATTGTATTATGATTGGCACGGACGAGGTGGGCCAAAGGGCCTGTTCCTGTACTGCACTATTCTCGAATAATCATAAAAATGACCCCAACAATAGGGATCAGTTCTGTGTCCTCTTTTGCTTGTCATTTATATAAAATGATTTGGACAAGAATATAGCAGGTATGGTTAGTAAGATTGCCAAAATTGCTCCAAAATTGGTGGCAAAGTAGACAGTGAAGTAGATTATCTGAGATTACAAAGAGATCTAGATCAAATAGGTCAGTGGACTAACAATGGCAGGTGCAGTTCAATCTGGATAAATGCAAGGTATTGCATTTTGGTACAACAAACAAAGGCAGGGCTTATACAATTAATGGTCAGGCCTTGGTAGTGTTGTAGAACAGAGGGATCTAGGGGTGCAGGTACATAAAATTCTTTGCAGTTTGCATCCAAATTGACAGGGTGGTTAAAAACAGTGTTTGGCCTGCTTGCCTTCATTGCGTAGTCCTTTGAATATAGGAGTTGGGAGTCATGTTGAGGTTGTACAGGACTTTGGTGAGGTCTGTTCTGGAATATATGTCCAGTTCTGGTCACCCAGTTATAGGAAGGATATTATCAAGCTGGAGAGGGTTCAGAAGAGATTTACCGGAGTATTAAATAACAAGGTGTAGAGCTGGATGAACACAGCAGGCCAAGCAGCATCAGAGAAGCAGGAAGGCTGATGTTTTGGGCGTAGACCCCTTTTCTGAAGAAGGGTTTAGGCCTGAAACGTCAGCCTTCCTGCTCCTCTGATGGTGCTTGGCCTGCTGTGTTCATCCAACTCTACACTTTGTTATCTCAGATTCTCCAGCATCTGCAGTTTCTACTGTCTCTTTACCAGGATGTTGCTGGGCATGGAAAGTTTGAATTACAAAGAAAGGCTAGATAGACTGGGACTTTTTTCACTGGAGCACAGGATGTTGACAAGCAACCTGATAGAAGATTATCTATAACCCTCATTGTTGTATAGAGTTAATGGTAATTGTCTTTTCCCTAGGATGGGGGATTTCAAAACTAGGGGGCACATCTTTAAGGTGAGAGCAGAGATTTAAAGAAAAGTCATGAAGGGCTTTTTTTATTTAAAACTGAGAGTAGTTAGTGTGCGGAATGAAACTTGTTGAGGAAGTAGTGGATGTGGTAACAATTACAATGTTAAAAGACATTTGGATAGATACATGAGTAGGAAGATTTGGAGGGATATGGGCCAGGAGCAGGCAGATGGGACTAGTTTAGTTTGGGATTATGTTCGGCATGGACTGGTGGGACGGAAGTGTCTGTTTCCGTCTTGTAAGACTCTATGACTTATAACAAAAACTTGGTAACAAAGACTGCTAAACTCTCATTCCCTCTTTTCCTCTCTGATCATAATCTACTTTACCTTGTTTGTTTGGCTGTGTACAGGTAAGAAAGCATTTATAAGGGAATCAGTGTTTTGGTTAATTGTGTTATATCCCAATAGTTTATAACATTATAGTTGTAACAAGAATCTAATTATTTACAGTATTTAGTAATTATTGTTCAGTATAGAAACCCAATCCATACTTTCTAACAACCTGGGTCTAAAAATTAGGTAAACTTGGGAATTTTCCATATTTTTAACATCCTTTAACTTTTTGGAGACTCCAGGAATAATAGGGTTTGATTTCATGCACAGTCCCCCAGTGATTCTTAACAACTAGCTAACAGCACCAGGAGTGTACATGCACCATGGAGACAGCAGTGCTGCATGAAATGGCACCTCACCACCATCTTATCAAGGGTAAATAGAATGGGATATAAACATCGATTTTGTCAGCAACACCAACATTGCATGACTGAAGAAAACTGGTATTTTTGATTAGATGTCAGAGGATATGTGAAGGTTGAATAATTATTAATGCAGATATGGATCCTCAAAAGCAGTTATCTAGTATCAAATTTTCTTTAAAACCAAAACTGAAACTCACAGTATCAATGTCATATAATCTGAACAGCCATGAAAATTAATTAGGGAAAGAGCACAAAATGTTGCAGTAAAATTACTTTTAAGCCCAGCCTGGGATAATCGATAGTGTTCTGCAAGGTTCAGTAATATGGCCGCTGCCATTTTTGAGACACATAGCACAACGTTAAAACCTACAGATGACAAAAAAATGTTCAAATGTAGTAAACAGTGAAGACAGCAGTAATAGACTTGAAGATGACAAACATCCTGCTGAAATGGTTAGAGACTTGGGAGATGAAATTCAATGAAGTTGAATATGAAGAGATACATTTTGACGCAGAATTGAAACAAGCAATACAAACTAAAATGGCACAATACTAATGGGTGCAAGAACAGATCTGGGAGCGTTTGTCCACAAATCTTTGAAAATGTTATAGGAAGGACATTATTAAGTTGGAGTGGGCTCAGAAGAGATTTACCAGGATGTTGCCAGGTATGGAAGATTTGAGTTATAAAGAAAGGCTGGAGCGTAGGAGGTTGAGAGGCAATCTGATAGAAGTTTACAAAATACTGAGGGGTATAGAGAGTTAATGGTAATTGTCTTTTCCCAAGAATCCTGGATTTGAATACTTGTGGACATTTTTTAAGCTGACAGGAGAGATTTAAAAAGGACAGGGAATTTTTTTTTGCAGAGGATGGTTCACGTGTGGAATGAAATTCCTGAAGAAGTGGTGGATAACAATTACAATGTTAAAAGGTATTTGGATAGATACACGAATAGGAAAGATTTGGGAAGATATGGCCACAGGCAGGCAGGTGGGACTAGTTCAGTTTGGGATTATGTTTGGCAAGGACTGGTTACTAAGGTTTTGCAGTAGATTTGTAGCTCAGGATGTGGATGTTGAGGTTGGTTGGCTCGCCAAGCTGGTTTGTTGTTCCGCAGACGTTTCATTACCATGGTTGGTAACATCCTCAGTGCAGCCTCTGATGAAACGTCAGCGTGTTTTCCCGCCTGGCTTTTAACCTCTGGGGTCCATTGCCATGGATTGCCTCACTTCCGGGTTTCCTCCGTACTGGAACGCATATGGGGTTCTGTGCCCAGAGGAAGAGGAATGCTTCTTCCAAGTGTTCAGGGATAATGGATATCCAAAGAGCTGGGTCAGGAGGTGCCTGCAGGAACTGCATCAGAAAGATTCTACACACCCCAACACACTCATCACACTATCCTACATCAGGAACACGTCAGAACTCACCACAAGACTTCTATGACTGCTGGGCATCTCAGTGGCGCACAAACCCACATCAACCCTACAACAAGTGCTCACCCGAACTAAAGACCCACCCTGCATTGGACAGGACCAATGTCATCTACAAGATCCCCTGCAGAGACTGTGAGAAACACTACATCAGTCAAACAGGAAGAAAACTAACAACAACAGTACATGAACACCAACTGGCTACAAAAAGACACGACTAATGCTCACTCATCTCAATCCACATGGACAGGGAGAACCACGACTTCGACTGGGACAACACCAAGATCCTGGGACAGGCTAGGCAAAGACAAACATGAAAATTCCTGGAAGCATGCCCCTCCATGAAGTAAGCTATCAATAAACACATTGCACTCAACCCCGTATACATTCCAGTACGGAGGAAACCCGGAAGTGAGGCAATTCATGGCAATGGACCCCAGAGGTTAAAAGCCAGGTGGGAAAACACACTGACGTTTCATCAGAGGCTGCACTGAGGATGTTACCAAGCACGGTAATGAAACATCTGCGGAACAACAAACCAGCTCGGCGAGCCAACCAACTTCAAATGGACTGGTTAGATCGAAGGGTCTGTTTCCATGTTGTGTGACTCTATGACAGACCATATTAACCAGGCAGACACAAAGCAAATGGAATTTTATGAATAAAGGCATACATAAAACAGAACACTGCAAAACCTACAACCTATCTTGGTGTTCAAGTGCATAGCTCCCTCAAATTTGCCACCCAGGTGGATAAGGTTGTTAAGAAAGCATATGGTATTTTGGCTTTCATTAACAGGGGGATCGAGTTTAAGAGCCGCGAGGTTATGCTGCAGCTCTACAAAACCCTGGTGAGCCCACACTTGGAATATTGTGTCCAGTTCTGGTCGCCCTATTATAGGAAAGATGTGGAGGCTTTGGAGAGGGTGCAAAGGAGGTTTACCAGGATGCTGCCTGGACTGGAGGGCTTGTTTTACGAGGAGAGGTTGACTGAGCTCAGACTTTTCTCTCTGGAGAGAAGGAGGAAGAGAGGTGACCTGATCAAGGTGTACAACGTAATGAGAGGCATTGATAGAGTCGATAGCCAGAGACTTTTCCCCAGGGCAGGATTGACTGCCACGAGGGGTCATAGTTTTAAGGTGTTAGGAGGAAGGTATAGAGGAGACGTCAGGGGGCGGTTCTTCACCCAGGGAGTTGTGAGCGCACGGAATAGTTTGCCAGTGGTAGTCATGGAAGCGGAGTCATTAGTGACATTTAAGCGACTGCTGGACATGCACATGGACAGCAGTGAATTGAGGGGAATGTAGGTTAGGTTATTTTATGTTTGGATTAAGATTATTCCACGGCACAACATCGTGGGCCGAAGGGCCTGTACCGTGCTGTACTTTTCTATGTTCTATGTTCTAACAAAAGCCACAAATCCTAAAACACTAGCTTGATTTTAAATGTAACACTGAAATTGGAAACACAGTTAAGGAGTCTGTAAAAACTTTGGAGTGGGTGCAGGATGGATTGACAAAAAATGGTTTCAGGGACAAGGAATAACAGTTACACAATAGACAGCTACAAGTGGTGGTGTTCTTCTTGGAGTAAATAATGTTCAGAGAAAAAAAAACCCAAAGAACTGTAGGTGCTGAAAATCTGAAACAAAAACAGAAATTGTTGGAAAAACTCAGGAGGTCTGCTAGCGAGCTTAAGAGAAGATGTAATAGAAGGATTTGAAATCACAAAGAATTTATATTTAGAATAAAATAAAGAGTAAAGTATTCCAACAAATGAAGTGTCAGTAATCAGAAGACAGGGACTTTGGGTGATTGGCAAAAGAACCAGAAGTTTCTTTTTCTATATATACGCTAGTGGTTAGGATTTTGAATGCACTGTCTGATGGTGTAGTGGTAACAGGTTCAACAGTAGCTTTCAAGATGAGATTGGATTAAGACTTGGAGAGAAAACAAAATGCATGGTTATAGGGCAGGATCCAGGGAAATGGATTAACTCTTTGTTCCCTGAAAGAACTAAGGCAGGCAAAATAGCTTTCTGTGCTGCAGAACTGTATAATAATTCTCCAAGATCATATGTTTAATAGACTCTCCTTCAGAAACCTGACATAATAATGAGAATCCCAGAGCTATAATCCCTATTACCTTTATGTTTTATTTTAACAGAACTTAGGATGTCATTAAGATGTTTTATGCCCTTGTTAAACTCTCTTCTATGTGTACAAGTGCAAGATACTTGCTGTGCAGTTCTGTAGTGGAAAAAAATGTGCATTAAGTAAAAGTTTGACATTTTACAACAAGGAAGTTCTCTTAATTTCCAGGCTCTCAACAAACACTATAAAAGGGGCAGATTATCTTGTAAACACAATATGGAGTTGGAGGAACACAGCAGGTCAAGCAGTAGGAAAGTCAACATTTCAGGTCGGGACCCTTCTTCAGACTCTGACTCCAGCATCTGGAGTTCTTGGTGTCTCCCAGATTATCTTGTTGTCAGAGTTTATACGTAGTACATTGCTGTCCGAAAGTCAATTGCCAGATTTTCCTGCATTGATGTGTAGCCACTGTGAAAAGTACTTAAAATCAACTTGAAAAGGTTTTCAGCACCTTTCACAAGGTCAGGTTATCTATTAATGCAAAGTCTCTGCGTTCCTGACTCATATATTGTTTTATTTGAACTGTTACCTTTTCCTTATTCAGATGAATTCCGCTGATCTCAAAGTCAAACATAAATAACTCTGCCACTCTCCTGTGGAATGAAAAATCAAATAGTCTTGTTGTAGCTCAATTAAATGACGATTTTTAAAAAAGAGCTCAATTTTACAGAGTTATTTTTCAACTGGATAAAATTGAAACATGTCAACTTTCGTTCAAAAAATTACTTGCATTATATATCAGAACTGTCATGACAAAGTATCAGGTTAAAAACATTCCATGGAGTATCTTAATCAAAAAGGTCCAGTGTTACAGGTCCGAATGTCCAAATATCATAATTATCAGAAAACTGGGCTTTCCTATAATGGTCTGTGTATAAACTTAACAGAATATATTTTGAAAACTAACTTAAAATGGACAATTTGGCTAAAATCTGAATTAGTAATGTGGCTCTAGACTAGCAATTCATTTCCTGCAATGGAAAGGAAGAAGACAGAGAATGGTAAGGGACTAGGGGAAGTGAAAAAAAGTGGCAGGGAGTTTGTGGGGGGGATGCAGGAGAGAAAAAGAGCACGCGTGAGAGATGACAGATAAAGAGGGGGGAGAGAGAGCGCTAGAGGGAAAAGAGATGTATTTGCATCTTTCATTAATTAAGGAATCCAAAGCTGCACACAACATTCAGGATGCAGTCTCACCAATACCTCGTATGACTGAGGGAAAACATCTTTTAATTTTTCTCTCACGATAAAGGGTAGTATCTCTCAAGCCTTCTTGATTACATGCCATACCTGGTTTCTTCCATTTTGTAATTCATACACCAGAACACCTAAATCCCTCTGCACCTGATAATTCAAAAATCATTCTCCATTTTAATGTTACTTTGCTTTTTCATTCTTCCTGTCAAAGTGAACAGTTTCACATTTTACCACCTGCCAAATTTTTGCTCACTTACTAAGTCTATCTACACCTGTCTGCAACTTCCCTACCTTTTTCACAATATACTTTCCTATTTGTCTTATAAAGTATGAATGATTCCGAATGGACGTGTACCTATTAAAATAACCCAATGAGATATCTAGAGGCTACCACAATCCTTTCCTCACACTTTGAATTTCAGTTCTGTAACTTCATTTAGGTATAAAATGTGTGATTTTGTCAGATTGTGGGTTAAAGGGAATGGGATATAGAACATAAACATACCTTGTATCTGGATCCAGTGAATCAATGGCTTCTTTATCATTCAATAGGTTTTTCAAACTATTACAAAGTTCAATATTAGTGTTCAATCTAAAAAGGGAAAAGTTGCACACTTTGAATGTTGTATTAATAGGTATACTGTATCAAAAATGCAGAGAGAAAAATCACAAAATACATTCAATATTCACATCAACCAAAAGCCAAACTTTAAACAGTGCCTACTTTAGTTAACAGTGACTGGTTACATTTTAGGCCTGTATGCTGCATGACTTGAACGTGTTGTTGATGCAGATATTCATCAGACACTATTTTTTTTTAATCTGTTTGACTTGATTCTACTCCTGCAGGGTTAGTCCTATGTTCTCCGTTGAAGGTACCATTGTGCTATGCACGGATAAATTTAGTGTTGGAATCAAAAGTGATACTTTACACCTTCAGTGAAAAATTGATCGTATCATCAGGACCTGAAGAACTTCCAACCAAAATCTGATAGTCTCGTCAGTGGATCAACACTTCTTTCATAAGTAACATATTCTCCATTTCCATTGCACGCAGAATATAAACTCCTCAATTGGTTTGGATGCAGTTGCAGCTGCAGCTCAGAAGTTTACAACAACTGCACTCTGTTAACAAATTGCTTCCTTTGCATATTGACTCCTTTCCAGAGGATCATACATAGTGAATCTGCCTAATATTTTTCACCCATTGTTGGTGCCGGAATTAGGATTTACATAGTTGCTAAATTTATACTGTAAAATGGCACAAAGAAGACAATGAACATCAGTGGCATCAACATGTGGAATAATTCAAGAATACAGGACTGTCAACACCTATAAATAAGGCAAGGATGACATTTTGTTCAGTACAAGAGCGTTTGCAGAAAGCAAGCAATCATCAAATTGTCCAGCTGAGTAGGCTGGTACAAGATAATCTGTCCCAATACGTATATGTATCTTACGCCCAAAACTTAAATTAATATTTACTACATTTGTACATTATATGCATTTTAAAAACACTTACATTGCAAACGTAACAAAAGGAGACATACAAGTGCAGACTATATCAGTTGGACATTAAAGGATTCAAATATAGCAGGAACTGCAGATGCTGGAGAATCTGAGATAACAAGGTGCAGAGCTGGATGAACACAGCAGGCCAAGCAGCAGAGGAACAAGAAGGCTGATGTTTCAGGCTTAGACCCTTCATCAAAAATGGGGGAGGGGAAGGAGGTTCTGAAATAAATAGGGACAGATGGGGAGGCGGATAGAAGATGGATAGAGGAGAAGATAGGTCAAAGAGGCAGGGATGGAGCCAGTAGAGGTGAGTGTAGGTGGGGAGGTAGGGAGGCGATAGGTCAGTGCAGGGAGGATGGACAGGTCAAGGGGGCAGGATGAGATTAGTAGGCAGGAGATGGGGGTGAGGCTTGGGGTGGAAAGAGGGAGTAGATGGGAGGAAAGACAGGTTAGGGAGGCGGGGACGAGCTGGGTTGGTTTTAGGATGCTGTAGCAGGAGGGGAGATTGTGAAACTTGTGAAGTCTACATTGATACCATTGAGCTGCAAGGTTCCCAAGCGGAATATGAGTTGCTGTTCCTGCAACCTTGCCACAACGATGCGACCCGAAGGTTGCAGGAATAGCACTTCATATTCCACTTGGGAGCGTTGCAGCCCAATGGTATCAATGTAGACTTCACAAGCTTCAAAATCCCTCCTCCCACTACAGCATCCCAAAACCAGCCCAGCTAGTCCCTGCCTCCCTAACCTGTCCTTCCTTCCACCGAAGCCCCACCCCATCTCCTGCCTACTACCCTCATCCCGCCCCCTTGACCTGTCCATCCTCCCTGGACGGAACTATCCCCTCCCTACCTCTCCACCTACACTCACTTCTACAGGCTCCAGCCCCGCCTCTTTGACCTGTCTATCTCCTCTCCACCTATCTGCTCCTCTGTCCATCTTTTATCCACCTCCCCCTCTCTCCCTATTTATTTCAAAACCCCCTTCACTTCCCCCAAATCTGCAGAAGAGTCTCAGCCCGAAAAATCAGCCTTCCTGCTCCTCTGATGCTGCTTGGCCTGTTGTGTTCATCCAGCTCTGTACCTTGTTATGAAAGGATTCAAATTGCCATGGAATTATTTAGATTGCCTATCACAAATCAGTTTGTTATGTAATCTATGCATTTATTTGAAAATGCACAAGGAACTGAAATAGGTGTTACTCTTCTAAGTAGCAATAGAAGTGTTTCAGATATATTGGCGTCAATTTCCTACTACAGCCTGTGGCAAACAATGAAGCTATTACATGATCATGAGAATATTTAATGCTATGATTAAATAATAGAGTTAATTTGACCCCCAACAACTCAAAAAACACATGCAGATTTTGTATTGTCCACTTGCAACAGTCACACTATTATTAACTTCTAAAGTCTAAAATAAGCAAATATGAAAAATTCCACAATACCATAATTAAATTTGTCCATTGGACTGCTCTTGCGCTTTTATACCTTTATTGATGCTTGTATCATTTATGTGTCAGACTTTCCTAAATCATTTGTACTTGACACTGTTGGCCAGTGCCATAACTGAATTGTGTAATCCAAAGCAAAAGATGACAGCGATAAGCATTTGTTCCTATTACATTGATCACCACGTTTAAATAACACAAAAATAATATGAAGTGCAACACACATATGTAACTACTGGAATGAAAACATATTCGCAAAAGAGGGCAAGACAGCAAAGATTTCCCAACTGGGGCGTGACAAGGTGCAGGTGGTGGTGGGGAGCAGTGTGAGAACAGGCAAGCAAGATCAAGAGCCACAGAAGTACCCTCAAGAGTCCAAAGGAAACATGAAAACACATTTACAGAAGCCATTAATGAGGCTATTCCACCAATACCGATGTCTCAATTACCCTCCTGCCCCAACCCCAATACCTCATCAAACCACAAGGGTCCTTTGATTTTCAGCATCTTTATTAATGCTTCATGGTTCTGGTACTTGGAATGGGAGAAACATCTTTCATTTATACAGTGCCATTTGTTTCTTCAAATGCCCCAAAGAACTTCACATCCAAATGAACTGCCCTTGAAACGTAACTGCTGATCTTCTAGATAAGCGTGGTAGCTAAACTGCACGTTGCAAGTTTGCACAAACGATTATGTTTCTGACGCATTTTTGGGTGTTTAAATTTCTAACAATTTCTACAGAGGGTATGAGACCAATTGACCTGCTTGAGCTCTATCTCGTCCATTAATGCAAAGCTTTTTCTGTGGGCAATTGATTTTCATGTGAAAATTGAGAACAGTTAAACAAGTTGCTACCGAAGGCACGCAAACGCCACATCAATGCAGGAAGGTTAAACATTCTGAACTTATCAATTTTACCTGTTACTTGAATCCAAAAAGATTAAACTCTACCATTGTCTTGGAGCCCAAACATCTCAGAATAAGGTGTGAAAAGATGTTTACAACCTCATTATTAATCTATAAAGCTCAATGAAAAAAAAATTCAGTATATCTGGTATACAGTAAGCATTCAAATATTAATTGGGCTTTTCTCATTGCACAGATCAAATCAGTTAAAGCCCAGAAGGTACTAATGTCCACAGCTCGAAATCACATTTAATCTACAGGTTAGGGCAAAGTTACATTTATTTCTCAGTGCTCCATAATCGCTGAAAAAGCCAATACTACCTTCTCATAAGAACTGCTATTTGATTGAAGGGTCAAAACTGATACATATCTACACCTCAGGCACACGTCAGTTTTATTGGCTGGCTTTAGGAAGAGTGGACTAATGGCTTCGCTTCTCTTTTGGTTTTCTGCAATTACACAGTTTTAATTTGCACAAATATTTTTTGCACTGTAAATTCTGAAAACATACTTTTCCACCGCTGTGCCAATGGTCATACAGGTGCTCTCCGCTGCTTCTCGAAATGAAGAGTCTGGATGTGCTACCTTAACAAAATCTGCCTAGTATGAAAGATACAGTGATGAGTGTCATGATCAGGTAACTTTTCTATTAATCATAAACAGTTAGTTACCTAGAAATAAGTAATGTTCATTTTTATAGTCCAAAGTTTGAAAAAAGATAACAGATCTAACATTTTGAAGCTTCGATCAATTTGCAAATTTAAACTGCTCATACATAACAGATGTTGCAGAAAGAATGGTATTACCACATAACATTATCACAACAAGCTGCTAGTCCGTGAACATCCACAGAAAGCAAGTTTATATAGCTCACTCTAAGAGAGTACAATTTCTAAATATAACAAGCCACAAAACTGAATGAAATGTCGGCCCTTTCAAAGGTATACAATCTACCAATACTCTGCACAATCAAATTCTTGTCATAGTTTTGATTTTACATGGGAATCACAGACAGAAAAAAATTAACGTCATCGGAAGAAGTTAGAGCATCTGAAAATACACCAAAGGTTTTAACTGGGCAATGAAATTTGTGAAAATATAAAATTCCAAAAAGAAAATGTGAAAGAAGATTAAGCAAAACTTTATTCGCCAGTTAGACAGCAACATTCCTGGCAATAGCTCAATTCCAAAGGCTCAAAATTAAATGCAATATAATTCACAACAGCAGGTAGTTTCAAGCTTATTGGATCCGAGTAAGTGGTTACTGATAAAGCATTTAAAATAGTATCAAATATAAAGAAAAATACATGAAGTAATATCCATACCGTACAATCCAGGAAATTATCATGATCTACAGGATTCATTTTTCAAGATTCTACAGACGCCGGAACAGTTCCTATAGATTGGGGGGTAGCTAATGTAACCCCACTATTTAAAAACAGGAGTTATAGACTGGTTAGCTTGGGATTGGTGATTGGGAAAATGCTATAATCCATTATAAAAGATTTAATAACAGCGCACTTGGAAAACACAGACTGGACTGGACAGAATCAGCACGGATTTACAAAAGAAAAGTCATGTTTGGCAAATCTACTGGACTTTTGAAGATCTAACTAGTAGAGTTGAACAGAGGTACCATTGGATGTGACTTACATGGACATTCAGAAGGTGTTTAACGAGTTTCCACATAATAGATTAAATTAAACGCATTGCAGGTAGTGTACTGACGTGGATAGAGAACTGGTTGGCAGACAGGAGACAAACAGGAGGAATAAACTGGCCATTTTCTGAATGTCAGCCAGTGACCAGTGGGGTACCAAAGGGATCAGTGCTTGGACCTCAGATAAGCATAATACAGGTAGTTCTGTTATAACGCGTATTTCGTGAATGTAAATTAGCTGTAACAGGATTGATGAATCGTGGACGCTATTTGGATAACACGAACTTTCTGCTATGCAGGTAAAGCGATTTTCTATAGCGGTTTCCCTGTAACACAACTTTCTATGGTGATTTACTTTAGCACAAAGTCACGAATGAATGCAACTATTGCATTGTAGGAGAACTACCTGTATGTATTAAATGATTTAGATGAAGGAACTAAATGCAGTATCTCTAAGTTTGCAGACATGACAAAGCTGTGCAGGAGGGTGAAATATGAAGCGCAAAGATGCTTCAGTGTGACTTGTAAAGTCGACCGAGTGGGAAAATGTATACCAGATGAAGTACGATGTGGATAAATGTAAGATTTTCTACTTTCTTAACAAAAACAGGAAGGTAGATTATTATCTGAAAGGCATTACATTGGGAAAGGGGGGTGGTGTAATAAGACTCATATGCTTTTGTATACCTGTCAAAAAGGAAAGCAAAACTAATTTAGCTCCACAATTAGTGGCTACCAAAGTTGAAAAACATATATACTTAAACATATATGTATATACATATCAATACGGAAAAGTTATCATTACTTACCAAATCAGCAATTCTACAAAGACAGTCTGAAAGCCTGTCAAAGATTTGAACAACTTGAGGACCAGGTGGTGTTCTGCATGCTTGTTCCACTAATTGCTCCATTTCATTCAATGCATTTTCTTGGGCCACCTGAAATCCTACTGGGGAGTTCAGCTCATGTACACCAAAAAGACCCTTAATGATAAAGTAAGAAACTTTAGTTCGGAGAAAGTGTTCATACAGTTTTTTTTAAAATGACCACAAGACATCAGAAGAGACTTTACGACAGATAAAAGTGGTTTTGAAGTGTTAGTATAGGAAATGCAGCAGTCAATTTGCTGTTTGTGGGACATGATGTGCGCAATGTAAGATCATTTTTTTTGATGATGATTAAAAGGTAAATATTGAGCAGGACAATGATCTGTGGTAGCACTGACATTAACGATTTAGTACCCCAAAACCTTCCAATCTTTCAAGATTCAGGGGATATGTCAGAATACTGTAAAATGGCAAATGTGACACCCTTACTCAAAAATGATGCAAGGGTGACTCCAGAAACTTCAAGTCAAACAGTTTACCATCAATACAATGTAAGGTTTTGGGAACAATAATCAGAGAGAAATTAACAGACATTTGGAGAGATCGATGTTAGAAGAACCAGCATGAATCGCAAAACAAAAAGGGATAGTGCTTAACTAATCCTTTGGAAATTCTCAGGAAGTAACAGAAAAAGCCAATGGAGGGAATATAATAGACGTTGTCTCTGCAAACTTTAAGGAACGTTTTGGGAAAATACTTTTTTAAAAAATGGTTAACAAAATTGAGATCCTTGAATAGGACAGTCAGTCTTCAAAGATTAAAAAGATGACTTAAGGACAGAAAACCACAAATATTGGCAAATGGTCATTTTTCAGACTGGAGAATGGTGGACACTGACAAAAACATCAGTGCTGGAGCCATTGTTTCTTTATAACATCTGTAATTAGGAAAATGTTAGTCTACTATAAAGGATGTAACAGCAAAGCATTTAGAAACACAAAATATAATCAAGCACCTAAGACGCTGCTTGGCCTGCTGTGTTCATCCAGCTCCACACTTTGTTATCTTGGATTCTCCAGCATCTGCAGTTCCCATTACCTCTGATATAATCAAGCAAAGTCAGCATACCATCATGAAGGGAAAATCATACCTGAAACTTATTACTGTTCTTTAAGGAGCTAACAAGCTGGTTTGAGAAAGGGGAACCTGTTGTTTTAATACACTTAGATTTCCAGAAGGTTTCTAAAAATTTCAATTAGGTACCACACATAAGGCTACATAATAACAGCCCTAGTTGTTGGGTCTAATATCTCAGCATGGAAACAGGACTGGCTAACTGATAAATGGCAAAGAGTTGGATAAAGGGGGAATTTTCAGTTCAGCAATACATAACTAGTAGTGTAACACAAGCATCAGCACGGGGATTACAATTATTTACAATGTGTTATTAACTTGGATGACAGAAGTGAATGTTCTACTGCCAATTTTGCAGAGGACACAAAAATAGCTGAGAAAACAAGTAAGAAAGATGACATAAGGAAGAATACAGGCAGGTTAAGTGAGTGGGCAAAAACGCGGTAGATAGAATATAATGTTAAGTTATGCATTTTGGCAGGAAGAATAGTCGAGCTGACGGCCTAATGGTATTAACACCACATTATGAATCCAGAGACCAGGTAATGTCTTACAGAACTGGCTTCAAATCTCACCGTGGCAAATGGTGGAATTTCAATTCAGTATAAAAAAAATTGGAATTAAAGAAAGATCTAATGATGAGCATGAAATCATTGTCAATCATCACAAAAAAAACACACCTGGTTCACTACTGTCCTTTATGGAAAGAAACTGACAGCCCTACCTGGTCTAGCCAGCATGTGCCAATACTGTATCAGAGATAACAGGAACTGCAAATGATGGAGAATCTGAGATAACAAAGTGTGGAGTGGATGAACACAGCAGGCCAAGCAGCATCTTAGAAGCACAAAAGCTGGCGTTTCAGGCCTAGACCCTTCATCAGAAAAGGGGGAGAGGTAGAGGGTTCTGAAATAAATAGGGATAGAGGGGGAGGTGGATCGAAGATGGACAGAGGATTTGCAGTGGGAGAGAGATCCTGTGAGGTTTGTCCAGCAGGTGGAGGGTAACCTCTTCAGGTTAGGCAGCCCTGGAATAATTGCCACCCGAAGGTTGCAGGAACAGCAACTCATATTCCGCCTGGGAACCCTGCAGCCATATGGTATCAATGTGGACTTCACCAGTTTCAAAATCTCCCCTTCCCCCACTGCATCCCTAAACCAGCCCAGTTCATCCCCTCCCCCCACTGCACCACACAACCAGCCCAGCTCTTCCCCCCCACCCACTGCATCCCAAAACCAGTCCAACCTGTCTCTGCCTCCCTAACCGGTTCTTCCTCTCACCCATCCCTTCCTCCCACCCCCAGCCGCACCCCCAGCTACCTACTAACCTCATCCCACCTCCTTGACCTGTCCGTCTTCCCTGGACTGACCTATCCCCTCCCTACCTCCCCACCTACACCCTCTCCACCTATCTTCTTTGCTCTCCATCTTCGGTCCGCCTCCCCCTCTCTCCCTATTTATTCCAGTTCCCTCCCCCCATCCCCCTCTCTGATGAAGGGTCTAGGCCCGAAACGTCAGCTTTTGTGCTCCTGAGATGCTGCTTGGCCTGCTGTGTTCATCCAGCCTCACATTTTATTATCCTGGAATAATGTAGTTGACTTTTCAAGCCCTCTGATAAGGTCTGACAAGCAATTCAGTTCTAACAATTGCTACAAAGTCAAAAAAGTGAAACTGAATGCACCACCTGGTATCGACTTAGGAACTGGAAAGGACAACTGCAAGAAAAAAAATCTGTTGACCCTGTAATATCCTCCTTACCAACATCTGGAGGCTACTGCCAAAATTAGAAGAGCTGGTCCCAGACTAATCAAGCAAAAGCTTGACATAGACAACATCCCAGATGCCACCATCTCCATCCCTACATTTGTCCAGTCCAAAGGGCAGAACAAGCCTGGGGAGCTGACAGTACAATTAAGAAGGAGGAGCTCTCAGCAATGACTTCAGACACCACGAAGTCTCGAGGTATGAGGTTAAACACATACAAGGAAACCAGCTGATTTTCTATAGCGTTCTCCTCAACTGATGAATCAAGACTCTTCCGCATTGAAGAACACTTCAAACACTTCACTACGGAACATTGAGGAAGCACTGAGGGCGGCAAGATATACGTTGTATGAGGGATTTCAACGTCCACTACCAAATGCAGCTTGGCAGCAGCATCACTAATTGGAGTTCTGAAAAATCAATGCTGAAATACTGGGACTGGAACTAGGACTGGGGCTGTGGATGGTGGCAAGAAAAGCAACAAGAGGGCAAAACATACTCAACGTCATCCTCACCAATCCTAGCAGTACGGCAAGCGCATTTGTCCATGAATGCACTGTCCCTACGGAGACAAAGTTCTGTCTTCGCAGTGTAATACCTTATACCGTTTTGTTGCCACTGTCACAACGCTAGATGGGACAGACTTTGGACAGAGCCAGCAACTGAAAACTGGGCATCCATTAGTTACCACGGGCCAACAAAAACCGAATCACACTCCGATACAAGCTGCAACTTCATGGCCATCAGGGAATCAATATCCCTTCCAACATGAAGTCAGAAGTAGGGATGTCTGTCAATGATTACACACAATGTTCAGCACCATTCATGACTGCTCACACATTTATGCAGTCCATGTCCAAATGCAGCAGACAGGGACAATGTCCAGGTTTGGGCTGAAAAGTAGCAATCAATATTCACACTACACAAACTACACTGGCGATGATGCTTTCATTGGAGATGATCTAACCACAGGTCCTCTGCTTTCAGTGGTGTTACCACTGAACACCCTGGGTGTTACCATTTTAATCCATCTATTCAGTTTGGTCAATGTGGGAAAGTATGAGGTTATGCACTTTGATAGGAAGAAGAGGCAGAGACTATTTTCTACATGAAGAATGGCTTCAGAAATGTGAAGCACAAAAGGACTTAGAGTCCTGCTTCAGGATTCTCTTAAGGTTAACACGCAGGTTCAGTTAGCAGTTAGCATGTCACATGGAATGCTAGCATTTCAAGGGGGCTGGAATACAAGAACAGACATGTGCTGCTGAGGCTGTATAAGGCTCTGGTCAGACCGCATTTAGCATATTAAGAACAGTATTAGGCCCCATATTTAAGGATGGACGTGCTGGCCCTGAAGTTGGTCCACAGGAGATTAACAAGAATGATCTGGGGATGAAGGTCTTGTTAAATGAGGAGCAGCTGAGGATTCCAAGCCTGCACTCAATAGACTTTAGAAAGATGGGAAGGATCTCATTGAAACTTAGAGAATACTGATATGCCTGGATCGTGTAGACATGGATAACGCAGCCTGGAGCTGGGAGAACAGCAGGCCAGGCAGCACCAGAGAAGCAGCAAAGCGGACGTTTCGGGTCGGGGCCCTTCTTCAGAAATGGGGCTCTGAAATTTCTGAAGAAGGGTCCCAACCCAAAACGACTGCTTTCCTGTTTCTCTGGTGCTGCTCGGCCTGTGTTTCTTCAACTCCACACTCTGCTATTTCAGACTCCAGCATCAGCAGTTCTTACTATCCTAAAGTGGACATGGAGATGTTTTCACTAGGAGAGACCAGGACCTGAAAAGGCAGCCTCAGAGTAAAGAGGTGGCACTACAAAATTGAGACGAGGAGGAATTTCTTCAGGCAGAGGGTAGTTAATCTGTGGAATTCATTTCCACAAAGGGCTGTGGAGGCCAAGTCATTGAGTGTATATGAGGCAGAGTTAGATAGGTTGTTGATTGCTAAGGGGATTAAGGGTTACGGGGAGATGGCAGGACAATGGAGGTGAGAAATATGTCAGCCATGATCCAATGCCAGAGCTGAACCAACAAGCTGAATGGTCTAATTCTGCTCCGATGGCTTATGATCTTATATGGAGGCAAAATTCAGAGAAACGTCAAAATAATAGTATTTGAATAGTAGAGTATTTCAACTTCGAGTTAATCAACAGGGATAGACGAAGTATGAAAGGCTTAGAGGGTTCGGAGAACCTTTTAGAAAGTGTAGAAAGTCTGAGAAGAGAGACAGTAGCACTGGACTTAATTTTAGGGACCAAAACCAGGCAAGTCATAGATGTGGCAGTGGGAGAGCATTTTGTGACAATGATCGCAATTCAGAAAGGTTTAAGTTAATTATGGATTAGAAGTCTGAATTGGAGGAAGGATGATTTTAATAAAACAAGACAGGATCAGGCCGAAGTCGACTGGGGGCAGCTACTTGCGGGAAAATCCACATCAGAGCAGTGGGAGTCATTTGAAAGAGTAACAGTGAGAGTGCAGAGCCAACATTGTCCGGTAAAAGCAGCGTAGAGACCCCTGAATGTCAATAGATATGCAAGACTCAATAAGAAAAAAATGCTTATGATAGATACCAAAGGCGCGTGTTTTTTTTAAAATTCGTTCAAAGAACATGGGAGTCACTGTATGGCTGGCACTTATTGCCTGCCCCTAGTTGATCTGGACTGTTGAAGTCCATGTCCAGCAGTTTAAGGAAGCAGCTTACAATCAGCTTCTCAAGGACAACTAGGGTTGGTTGATAAATGCTGGCCAGCCAGCAATACCCACATCCCACCGCTGAATTTTTAAAAAAAATAGTTGTGTGGAGCCAAGAAACACAGTTAAGATTCCAAACAAGTGCTTTGCATCTGCATTCGCAGTAGAAAAAGACAATTTTTGTCTAGAAATCAGGGAGGCCAATTATGATATATTTGCATAAATTAGCATTGAGAGGGAGAGTTACTTTCAGTTTCAGCAGCCCAAAAATGGATAAACTCCCAGGACCAGGTGAGATGTATCCAAGGCAGCAATGGGGGACAGGGAAGGAGATTGCAAGGGCTCTATCATTATTTTTCAAATTCTGTCCGGCCACAAGGGGTTCCAGAGGACTAGAACAGAGCAAATGTGCAACAATTATTCAAGAAAGATGGAAGGGATACACAGGAAACAATAGTCCAGGGAATCCAACATCTGTGGTAGGGAAACTATTGGAAAAAATTCTGACAGACAGAATTCATCTGCTTTACAGAGGCAAGGATTAATCAAAGGTAATGTTTCAGGTCTGGTGATCCTTCCTCATAATGGATGGCGGCTGAGGAAACATCGGTTTATATGCAGAAAACAGGGAGGGGGATGGGGTAGGGAGTAAAAGGTAGGATACAGCCCAAAGAGAAAGAGCAGTCTGATAGACAAAGGAATTGATAATGTTCTGGCTAGGAGGGTGAATAGTTGTTTATAGCGACTGTCATTGGCTAACAATAGGTAGTGTGTAAAGGCAGGCTATGTAAGCTTGAGAAGATTTATAGCTCAGGTTGAGTTTCTGGATGTGAGTTTGCTTGCTGAGCTGGAAGGTTAGTTTTCAGACATTTCGTCACCATTCTAGGTAACATCATCAGTGAGCCTCCGATGAAGCTTCATCAGAGGCTCACTGATGATGTTACCTAGAATGGTGACAAAACATCTGAAAACTAACCTTCCATGTCAGCGAGCAAACTCACATGCAGGCTATGTAATAACAAGGTCTGGATTGTGGGGTAGGGGGCTGGGACATGGGTGAGTTTAGGCCTGAAAATTATTGAACTTGATATTGAGTCCAGAGGGCTGCAGTACCCCAAGCAGAAAATGTGATATTCTTCCAGCTTGCAGTGAGCTTCGCTGGAACACTACAACAAGCCAAAAAAACAAAGATGTTGGCCAGGAACAAGGTGGTGTGTGAAAGTGGCCGGCAACAGGTAGCTCAGGGTCTATTTTACAAGCAGAACGTAGACGTTCTGCAAAGCAGTCACCCAGCCTATGCTTCATTTCCCCAATGTAGAGCAGCAAACGCAGTTGACTAGGTTTTGGGATGTGCAGATGAAGTGATGCTTCACCTGGGAGGTATGTTTAGGCCCTTAGATAGTAGGGAGAGAGGAGGTAACTGGGCAGGTGTTGCACCTTCACTGGTCGCAGGGGATGGTGCCGTGAAGGTAAAAGAACAGCTGACCAGGGTGTCCTTGTGGGAACTGTCCCTGCGGAAAACAGACAAGGGAAAGAGGGAAAATGTGTGTCTGGTGGTGGCAATTTGCTGGAGGTGGCAGAAATGGTATCTGATGATCTTCTGGATGTGGATGCTGGTGGGACAGTTGATAAGGACAAGGGGAACCTTAATTCTGTTGCGGGAAGGAAAAGGGGTGGGGACAGAAGTGGGGGAGATCGGTCGGACCCAGTTAAGGGCCTTGTCAACAATGGTGCTGGGGAATCCTCATTTGAGGAAGACGGTAGATATGTCGGAGGGTCCCTGGTTGAATTTGGCATCATCTGAACATATGTGATGGAAATGGAGAAAAAGGGAAAATGGGATGGAATCTTTACAAGGAGCAGGGCATGAGCACAGGCAACTGTGGGAGTCAGTGGGTTTATAGTGGATATTATGGCCAGTCTATCCAACTGCTGTTCTCTCTCTTTGGGCTCTACCCTACTGTTTACTTCCTACCCCATCCCCCTCGCTATTTTCTGCATATAAACCAACGTTTTCCCAGCTACGCTAACAAAGTGTGAAGCTGGATGAACATAGCAGGCCAAGCAGCGTCTCAGGAGCACAAAAGCTGACGTTTCGGCCTAAACCCCAGCTACCATCAGTTCTGGGTAAGAGTCACGGAACCGAAACGTTAACTCTTGATTTATTTCTTCACAGATAGTGCCAGACCTGCTGAGCTTTTCCAGCAACTTCTGTTTTTGCTTCTGATTTACAACATTTACAAGAACAGTTCTTTCGGGCTTTTTTAAGGATTAGTCAAAGATAGTCAGCATAGTTTTGTAAAGTGAGATCATGTTGAGGAAACATCATTGAAATTTTTAAGATGATTAGATGTGTAAGGGATGGGGGGAGTGCATTTAACATTGTCTATATAGAGTGCAGTAACACTTTTGACAATGAAGCTAAAGGCTCACTGAGATCAAAAGCATAAAGACAGATTATCTGAACGGCAATAGTTGGGAGGGGGTGGGAAGTGCAACAAAATCTGGGTGCCCTTGTATACAAGCTACTGAAAGTAAACATGCAGGTGCAGCAAGCACTGAGGAAGGCAAATGGCACGTTGGCCTTCATAGTGAGAGGATAGGAACAGATATGTCTAGCTGCAGGGGACCATGGTGAGACCACATCTGCTATATTGTGTACAGTTTTGGACTCCTTATCAAAGGAAGGCATTCTACCTATGGAGGGAGTGCAATGAAGGTTTACTAGACTGATTCCTGGGATGGCAAGTGTGATAACATGAAGAGAGATTGGTTCAGTTAGGATTATGTTCACTGGAGTTTAGAAGAACAGGTAGAATTTTATAAATTTCAGAGATTCCTAACAGGACAAAGAGTAAATGCAGGAAGGTTGCTCCTAATACTGGTGGAGGCCACAGCTACTGGTCTAACGATATGGGGTAGGCCAATGAGGACTGCGATGGGGAGGAATTTCCCACTACAGTGGTGAGGCTGTGGAATTCTCTGTCACAGAAAACAGCTGAGGCCAGAATATTAAGTGTTTCTAACCATTTAGATATAGTTTTTAGGTTAAAAGCGATCAAAGGATATGGATAGAAAGTGGCAACAGGGTACAGAGTTGGATGATCAGCCATGATCATATTGAATGGTGAAGTAGGTTTAAAGGGCCAAATCACCTCTTCCCACATCTATTTTCTGTGTCTATGCAAGGGAGTTTGTCAAATTGGATTCAAAAATCGGCTTAACAGCAAAAAGCTGAGGGTGACGGTTGAAAGATATTCATGAGACTGGAAGCTTTACAATGCTGGGTCCTTCACTGTTTGTTGTGTACTTAAGTGACCTTGATGCGAATGTAGGATGCATGATTAGTAAGTTCACAAATGATGCGAGATTTGGGTCAGTAAATAATGAAGGAAGCCTTAGACTCAGGACAATATAAACCAGCTGGTCAAATATGAACAGAAGCAAATAGAATTTAATCCTGAAAAGTAAGGCGATGCATTTTTCATACAATCATAGAATCCCTGGAGTGCAGAAACAGGCCAATCGGTCCGTCGAGCCTGTACTGACAGTCCTTGAGTGCTGTCAAAACTCCTCGACCTTATTAGAAACAACTCCATTAAAATTTAGTGCACCAGCCAGACTCAGCTTTAACAGTTTAACGTGTAGCAACCTCGTGCACATTGCATCGGAAGTGTCACTCACCACGTTCTTCCCAAATATATCCACCTTTCTCCTCGGTTGATCGTTGAAGGCCGCTCCCACTGGAGACCACGAAGTGGAAACATTTCTGTAGGTTTTGAAGCGACCAGTTTGAATACATTTAAAGACTGACAGCAACTGCCGGTTCAACATGTCTAAGAACTCGCTCTCCAACATAGGCCAAAGGCTTCCGTGATCGCAAGCCACTGCGCACGCGCACCGGAACTACAGCCTTCTGGGAGTTGGAGTTCTTGGGCAAATGTCCGAAGGAGCATGCGCGATACTAAAGTGTGTCCCGCCAACCTGGTAACTTCGTGGGAGGAGCGGCCACGAGGCTGCGAAGGAGTATGTTCATTGAAATATCTACCATCCAGCCATGCAAAGAGTGGTGTTAGGGGGAATTTAAGATTTTGGGAAGACGAGAGTGACTGGGAAGCTTTGACATGAGAAGGGGAGAATGGAATGATGTGTACCTGAGAATAAATAGGGTTTAATGAGAGACGTATTACTTAAAGCATCTGGTACATTGGAGTCTTGGTGACTGCTTTGTATAACACTTTTGTTTGATTTACAAAAATAGCTGGACTTTATGGTCACGTTATTTCAGCATAAAATCTTGCTGTCTTGCGATCATCGCTGTCCTAATCTTACTGCAGTTTTTCAATGAGGCTGTAAAGATGTCGGGTACCTGGGTATGTTGGAGGAACCACACCTTATTTTCTGTTTAGGCACTCTTAGCCCTCAGGATTCAACAACTTCAGAGCGTGAATCCTAACCACAATTTTGAATACTCCTTCTCAGCACCTTGTTCGGCAACTTGAAATCGCCTCCTGCCGTTAGCAGCCACTTCACGAATGATCAATACTATACCCTGCTCCCTTTATGTTTTCGATGTAGTAATTGCTTTTGTATCATGTCATTGTCCGATTGTAGTGATTGTTTCATGTATCATGCCATTTTGAGGTGTAAAATTGCTTTATGTGTTATGCAATCGATAAGGTATAAAAAGCGGGGACTATCCACTGCTCGGAGAATTGCATACGAGACTGCACTCTGTGCTGGGTTGAGTACAATGATCCTCCACAGCTTGTACTTGCTTTGTAATAAAGGATTTGTGTTTTTCTAAACAGTTCAGCATCTTGTTATTGCATCAAATCCGTGAGGGTCTCCGAAAACGAACCTAACAATATAATTTACAACATCAGCACATCTATCAATATGCCAAAGGCAGAAAGAGAGAGAGGCTAACATTTTTAAAAGCTATATTACTTGCTTAAATTCTTGTTTTGAAACTGGTTCTTGTCAAATTTTAAAATAGCTGCTTTGAATACAGATTGAGCAAATTGACTGCTTCTAGAATTTTCAAGCAATTGTTAAGACAAAAGCAAATTCATCACCTCCTGGAATGTGATGTTCTTTATATGGTATGAATATTCCAAACAACCAAGACAGTTATATTAGATATTTTACCGTCACCAGTATGGAACAAAGGAATTACACAAAACCTATTATAACGACTTAATTCAAATTGCTCACAGCTATCTACTGCAAAACATCACTGGTTTCTGACGAGAGGACATCAAGTTGAGTAATTACTCCAAACAGTAACATTGCTGATAAAAGCCCGTAAGCCCACAGCAGATGCACAAATAGGCCAGTGGCCTCAGCTGTCCATGACAGGCTTTAAGGTGCATCCACACAAACACTGTAGATGTCACCATATTCATTACATTGTCACATCATTACCAGTGCATGCATAGACTGCCATGCTTTTATTTTAAGTCACCTAGTTCGGGTGAGAATCTGGAAGCACAGACAAATGCCATTACTGGGAGCAGAAGTGCGGTAGGGAAAGACTTATTACAGCTGAAATTGAGTCCACCAGGAGAAGGAAAGAGGTTTGAACCAGAAACCAACCTCCAGTTTGCCTGAGGGTGACAAACTGTTGATTGAGAGGCTACCAGGGGTGTAGGAAAGAAAGAGAGAGGCTGGTAGGATGTAGGAGATGATACTGCAAAGTAGAGAGATCAACTTCAAACAAAAATAAAACTCTTTGTGTCGTACAGAGTACATTATTTTACATCCTGCAGCTCCATCTTCAGAGAGGCAGCTGCTTTCTACCACTTAAGAATACTGTTGGTTTATTTCTGCATCTTGCTTAACCTAGATTGGATATTCATAAAATAATCTGCTCTCATCAAATCTACTCCATTAACTAAGTGACTCAATTTAAAGCTTATGTCACATGCTGAAACTGCTGGTTTGTTTGGATCACCTTTAATAATGAAGTTTTGACATTTATTCATCGATCTGTTTCTAACACCAGAAGAGTAAGCATCCCCACACTTAGTTAAATGCCTATCTTTGCTCTTAATATGTCTTGAAAGCGTGATTTTTGGAAGAGTACCTATGTTTCACTTGCAAAATGAGCCAACTCCCTGCTTACAAATACTACACCTTCCCCAGCCATTTGACTGCATCTGAACATCTGCCGTAGGGACTTCTGTGCACAGCCAAATAAAACAACCTCACCTGGAAAAGGGTGGTCTCCAAGTTATTCAGCCCAATACAGTGAAGGATATTTCTCTTTGTAATTTTGTCCTGTCATCAAATTCTCAAAATAGTAGTAAATTTTCTTGAGCTTTAATGTGGTGCTATACAGCAGGGTGATAAGAATAATGTCCCAGTGGAGGTTTACTTCAGTCTTTCAGTTTAATACCATGCTGCTTCCAGACACAAGAATGGAGTCAGCCATAGTCAAAAGTTGCTTTATAGATGCTTTCACAGTTATGTTTATCAATGGTGATATCCCTAGAAAGCACATGACTGATATATGAGAATTTTTCAGCAGCCTTGAGATGGTGCCACGAACAATGATGTCTGTGCTTCTTAACATGCACCTGCTATAGGCTGAAACATAACATTGGTCTTGGAGATGCAGATTTGAAGATTTTGCAATGGTTGAGAAATTGTTCATCACAGTTGTCATCAACCGAAGCAAGTGTTGCTCCATAGACATCCTTTGTTTTCTCTCGATGTCTTAAATGCAGATGGCACAGAAGACTGCTGCAAAATAAAGACATTGTCATTGTCACCAGGATTCTAACCATTGACCTGTAAAATTTTTTGCTGTGCAGTGAGAAAGTGAAACGCCTGACAATTCTGATATTGGTTAGTGTTGACAGATGATGGTTTCTCTTTGTTCACTAGTTAGACCAGTATTTATTGCCCATCCTTAGTTGGTCTTCAGAAGTTCATGGTGAGCTGCCTTCTTCAACCACTGCAGTCCATGTGCTGTAGGTAGACCTATAATGCCATTAGGGAAACAACTCCAGGATTTTTACTTTGTAAGGGACGGCAATATAGTTCCAACTCTGTTGGGTGAGTGGCTTGGAGGGGTCCTAGCAGATTGTGGTATTCCCCGCTGCTCTTGTCCTTCTCAATGGCCATACTTGTCAATTTGGAAGATGCTGTCTGAGGAACTTTGGTGAATGCATCTACAAAGACTAAAGCAATCATCAGCTCTTACATGAATATATAATACTTAAACTGTTTTGTGCTTTCTGGAGTTGTTTGAAGTTCAAAAGTCCACAGATGAGGTTTGATAGATGCTGAAAAAGTTTCTACTGACTTCAAGTCTTTTGCACATAGCAGTTTCTTGAACAATATGAAATGTTTACATTTCAGTGCATCTTGTGTGTGGTGCACACTGCTTCTACTGAGCATTGTGGTGAAGGGAGTGGATGTTTGTGGATGTTCTGCCAATCAAGTAGGATGCTTTGTCCAGTAAAGTGCTGCATCCTGGAGAAGCCTGAAATCCATGTCAAGTTGCATGTTTTCTCTGCTGTCTTCTCGCAAACTCAAGTCCACAGTGATTCTTCCCAATTTTTATTGATGCACCAGAGAAAGTATCCTATCCAGATGAATCACAGCTTGGTATGGCAACTATTCTGCCACAGGAAATTACAGAGAGTAGTGAACACTAGTCCATCACAAAAACCAGCCTTCCATCCACTGATTCTGCCTACACTTCCTGCTGCCTCGGGAAAGCAGCCAACATAATCAAAGACCCCTCCCACCATAATTTATACTCTCTTTCACCTGCTTCCATCGAGCAGAAGATACAAGAATTTGAAAACGAACCAACAGATTTAACAACAGCTTCTTGCTGCTTGTTAGACTAATGAATGGACCTTTCATATATTAGAGCTGATCTTCCTCTGCACCATCTCTATACCTGTAACATTATATTCTGCAATTTTTCTATTAGTAAGATATGATTTCTCTGGTCAGCACGCAGAACAGTACTTTTCACTGTATCTTTGTACATGTGACAATAATAAATCAAATCAATCAAGAGCACGTCTGCAGCTATGGACGCATTCACAGCCAATGGTAATGTGATCATTGCTGTGCTCTGAATTTGTAGCAATGGGTCCATTAAGTGGCAGACATCAGTGAAGATGTGTGTGCTGAAGTGTAAACATTTCATATTGTTCAAGAAACTGCTATGTGCAAAAGACTTGAAGTCAGTATAAACTTTTTCAGGTTCTATCAAACCTCTTCTGTAGACTTTTGAATTTCAAACAACTCCAGAAAGTACAAAACAGTTCGAGTGTTATATATTCATGTAAGTGTTGATGATTGCTTTAGTCTTTGTAGGAGAGTTCTTCTTCCTACTGAACATTGTTGTGCAGATAAGAGAGGGGAGTTGAGCTCCAAATTGGTACTGCAGGCAAATTGGTATTGCTCACTAATTGTCAAGATCTTGGCTCTGTTCACCCTGTGTCTATACTAATGCACCCACCAATCCAGTATCCACAACCATTCATCCCACAGTGTGCTCATGAATATAGATGCTATTTTAGAGCTCTGGGGATATTAATAGTGCCCAAAATGGGCATTAATGAGTCCACATTTTCATTCAGAAAATTTTTCAATGTGCAGTGAACAGTGGCAAGGTCAGTACTTTGTCTGTTATAATTCTCAGGCATTGTCAAAGTCATAGCTCTCTAAGAACATCCAGGCTGCAACTGTGGTGCAGTCCAAATAAGAGTTCACATTCACAAAGAATTTTCACTAACTAAATTTGAAAGTTGGCTTAAAGAACTCCATTCATCCATTGACACGACTACTGCTTGAGTCTGTGCCCATGCACACACTTAATAAGTAAACAAATAATTCTGCCAAGACGTATGGAGAAATTAGAAATTTTAAATTTTAGTTTTAAAAAATTATTTTGTTACCAAAGGCAGTATTCAGCATGGAAGAATAATAGTAGCTTACCAGAATTTTCTGAAGATAACTGCCACATAGAATGTCATTGGATGAAATACATAGAAATAATGTTGCATGTTATTATGCCATTCAGCGCAACTAACGCTTTGTCATTGTTTCTACTCCATATGAGCAAATAATCTAGTCGTGTTTTCCTCATTCCTTCATCCGTCTGGCTAAACCAACTGTGAATGTTGGCATAGTTTTAGTGTCAAATAGCAACGTTCATAGCTGTCTGTGTAAAGAAGTTTCTCCAGCCTTCCATTCTAAATTACTTTATGAATAAATGTTTTCTCAGAAAAAACACATCTGCAACAGTGGAAAACCCTCTCATCATCCCAAAACAAAATTAGTTTGAGACATCGGTGTCACCTTTCAAAAATCTAATCCCCTGACGCTGCATCTGTTTGTGACACAAAGAACCACAGGGAATTTACTGCAGCAGGTTTTTTTGTTTTGTTTTCGTGTTTGCTTTTCTCCTAAGTGAACTTGTAATGGCGTCTCACAAACAGCCATCACCACAATCTCACTTGAGTCACGAGAAAGCGCAGAGACTTTGAAAACAAAAACACAAATAAAATTTGTGGCAACTGCTCATTTATGAATTTTTGAATATTTGTGTACATAATAGTTTCCAAACAAAATTTATTCTAAAAAGCTGAAATAGCAAGATCTATCAAAGTAACATGTTTTGAGATTTAGAGAAAATTTAATTGATGATGAGATTTTAATCAAAGCCTAAAATTACTTATTCATGCTGTGGATATTAATTTATTTAATTGTGTGAGTAATGAATTAAAAATTCAGAACTTTTATTAATTCCGACGAGGAACTAGTTGGGTTTGACATGAATATATTTCTTCAGTTAAAACATGTAACTTTATTTCTAACAATATTAGTTAGCATTCCCATTAAATGGTGGATCTTATTAGAGTTAATGTTACTTCAAAATTATTTGCCATTAAAATTCTTCAGAGGTCCAACTAATCTCTTGTCAAAATTCCACTGAGAGAATGGCAGAATTGAAAAATAATTCAGGCCTGGTTTTGACAGGAAGGACCTGGCAGCCCCACTCTATGGCAGGCACCTTGAGTTTCCAGCCAGAATAGGCAGTTGGTTCCTGGAGTTGCATTTACAATTGCATTTCTGTTCAGCTGCATGATTTGTACTTGTTGCATTTACTTGCTATTGTGAGCTATTGTCTTTTCAGAGTCAAAATTAGATATAGACATGTGAGCTAATTAATCATAGCCTGGCCATCATATTTGTATGTCACTTATGTACTGAACATGTCTTATCTCATGCAAAGCAAGCATTCGTCATGTCTAACACATGTCTGATGAACCATCACTGGACCCAAAATGTTATTTCTGTTTTTTCCTTCACAGATGCTGCCAGACCTGCTGAGCTTTTCCAGCTACTTTATTTTTGTTCCTGATTTACAACACCCACAGTTCTTTCAGATTTTATTTGTAATTTCTAAATGTGCATCAGTGCATGGCTCAGTTGGCACCACTCTGACATTGAACCATAGGCTGTAAATTGAAGTCCCACTCTGGGACATGAGCATAAAATAGTTAAGGTGAATATAAGACCATAAGCTATAGAAGCAGAATTATACCATTTAGCTCTTTGATTCTGCTCCACAATTTGAACATGACTGACACGTTTCTTGACTCAGTTCCTGTGCCTTCTCCCCATAACCCTTGATCCCCTAAACAATCAAGAACTTGTTTCTGTCTTAGAATGTTCATTAACATGGCTTTGACAGCCCTCTGTGGCAATGAGTTCCACAGATTTACAATACTTTTGGTTGAAGAAATTCCTCCTCATCTCAGTTTTAACAGGTTGACCCTTGACTCTGAGGCTGTGTAGTCGTCTTTACTATTATTGCAAACATTATCTCCATGTCCACTCTATCCAGTTCTCAGTATTCTGCAAGTTTCAATGAAATCTCCCCTCATCATTCTAAATTCCATCAAGACACAGAATCCTGAACTGCTCCTCATACAACTAGCCCTTCATCTGTGGGATCATTCTTGGGAACCTCCTATGGACTCCCCCTAAGGCTAACACATTCTTTTTTAGATATGGGACCCAAAATTGCTCCAAACAGAGCCTAAGCAGCCTCGGCAGTACATCTCTGCTCATGCATTCTAGTCCTCTTGAAATGAATCCAAACATTGCATGTATCAATCTTATCATCGACTGAGGACAGGATAACCAGCCTATAATTTGCTTTATTCTTCCTCCCTCCCTTCTTAAACAGGAGGGTTACATTAGCTATTTTCTAGTCCTCTGAGGCCATTCCTAATTCCAGTGATTCCTGAAAGATCACCGCCAATGCCTTTATGATCTCCTCAGCTGTCCCTTTTAGAACTCTGGGATGTAGTCCATTTGGTCCAAATGATTTTCCCACCTTGAAACCTTTCAGTTTCCCAGCACCTCCTCCTTAGTGATGGCATCTACGTTCACCTCTGCCTCCTGAGTCTGTTGAAGTTCTAGTATTCTGTTGGTGTCTTCCACATTGAAAACTGATGTAAAGTACCTACTCAGTTCCTCCGACGTTTCTTTGTTCCCCTTTACTAATTTTCCAGCCTCATTTTCTAGTTCCTTTACAGCCCTGATGAGATATCCAGAGCCTGGGTGTCAGGCATACAACACAACCTTAAGAACTCTCTATGATGTGGAGATGCTGGTGTTGGACTGGGGTGGACAGGTTCAGAAATCACATGACACCAGGTTATGGTCCAACAGATTTATTTCAAACCACAAGTTTTCGGAGCCTCACTCCTTCCAGTGTCGGTGAGAGAGGTGGCATCAGGCACAGAATTTATAAGTAAAAGATCAAAGGATCACACATCAAATTAGAATTTATTAAACAAACCTAAGGTGCTGTTAAATCTTAGTTAGAAGCTTTTAATTGTAAATCCCCAAATTTCTTTCAAGTCACTGCCCTGAGAGAACTAAAGGTTTTATCAGTATAAAGAAGAGGTAACATTTTAAGTCAGGCAATGCATGTTAAATGTGAGGCTTGTTTAGAACCTGTTTACATTTTGGTCTGGAGTCAGACTGCTTTTAATTCTAAAGAAGGAACTTATAAAACAACACATTGACTGATGGTCTATAAATTGTGTGCTTTTTGAACAAAATAGAATGTATGTACAAATACAAATGCACCCCATAGATTTATGTGTCCGTGTGTGTGTGTGTGTGTGTGTGTGTGTGTGTGTGTGTGTGTGTGTGTGTCTGTCTGCGTGTGTCTGTGTGTGTGTGTGTGTCTCTGTGTGTGTGTGTGTGTGAGAGAGAGAGAGAGAGAGCGCACTTTCGGGACTCTCCATCCAGGCCACTGAGAACAGTGTTGATTCCCCTGACTGTACTATGTACAATTACATTTTTCTCCTAGCTTTTGAATAGTTCCCTGTACCATGCTGATATGGTCAGTTTGCTCATCCTCCCCACAACCCACACTGTCATCTACAGGGAGTAAGCTTCTCAACACTGCTCGACAAGCTCAAGGGCTGAGGCTCCTTTGGCATTAACTCCAGGGTCCCTCCACCTGCCTCACTCATAGTCAGACTTTCCTATCCCTCACCACTGACTGAATTCAAAGCAGTTAATCTAAGCAGTATCACTGCCTCCTGAAACACAGCATCCAGGTAACCAAAACTTGCTACAGATGTGGTCACTCTGAACCACAATGGGGTCCACCAGCACCCGCATCATGCAGTTAAAACAAATTGCCTGGATCGACATCTCTATTTACTCAGTTCTTAACTTGATTTTTTTTAAAAAAATTGTTCTGGTCATTTAATTTGTAGCCCGTAAATATTTCCCTGATTTACCTTCAGTCTGAATGTAACCTGTAATAGATATTCAACTTAGTTGCTATCATCTTTCAACAAACTTACAGTTTTCCTGTGATGTCACTCTCGTGCTGGCTGCTGACATTGGGTTTCAATTTATCTTGTTAAAAAAAATTACGAACTATGAATCAACAAAAAAGCAAGCAAAGTTGGGTGGAAAGCCAGTGTTAAATTACCTATAGTGTCCAGGGATGCATGGGTTAGGTTTGTTAGCCATGGGTGCACGGTTACAGGGACGGGTCTGGGTGGTGTGCTCTTCAGAAGGCTCGTGTGGACTCATTGGGCCAGGTCGCATGTTTCCACACTGTAGGGATTCTAAAACAGAAACAAACCAAAAAGCACCCTGTGCACCAAATTCCCACATTGCATCTAAATTTCCCAAACTGTAAGCTCACTGGGGCCATGTTTCATTACGAATGTGATCACTCCTTCCTGGCCATGCAAAGCTAACATTTCAGTGCAGTGCTATGCAGTCTTTCAGATGCGATGTTAGATTGAGTTCGCCCCTGCTCTTTTAGTTGGCTATAAAAAAAATCTTATTGCAAGATCTTGAAGTAAAGAAACTTATACCTATTGATCTTGTCCAATATTTATCCCTCAATCAACATCAGAAATACAAACTAGTAGGTCATTAACAAATTGCTCTTTGAGGGAGATTGTGTGTGCTGTGATTCTGCATTAGAACATGACTACACTTCAAAAGATACTTCATTAGCTAAAAAGCGCTTTGGGATCTTGGATAGTCATGAAATATGCTATATTAATGCTAACATTTCTTTCTTTCCTTTTTCTAACTTGTCACATAACCTGTAAGATTATTTATGTACTTTAGAGTGAGCATACATTAACATTTAACTTTGTGATTTATTTTCTTATACATGCATACCACATAAAAATTGTAAATGTTTGATGCAAACTGAATAGCTGTTCATTTACGTAAATTATAATTAGTTTCTTTTTCTATTCCTTCCAGCAATATTGATACCATATTCATCATTTACAATGAGCTATTGAATTAACACGTAGCATTCATATGGCTTGGATAAAAGCTCTCATATTATGGAATCAGCAAAGGCTTTTTTTAGACCATTCAGCAATTGAAATATGAACTGGAGTAGGCTTCGATCTGGCATCATTAGTTAAAAGAATATCATGGCTGACATAATTGAGGCCTCAACTTCACTTTCCAGCCTGCACGTCCCACTCCACCACAAATGACTCCCCCCTCCAGCCCAAAAAAGCCCTCTATTCCTGTGCCAATCAAAACGCTAAATCAGCATTCAATCACCTGGATCCAAAATGGCTTAGTAGCAGGAGGCAGAGGGTGGTGAAAGAAGGCTGTTTGTGTAACTGACAGCCAGTAACTAGTGTCCAGTGGTGTAGCACATGGATCAGAGCTCTGTCCTATATAGGGTATAGGTGTTGGAGGAAATGACAAGTAGGTTTGCAGATGACATGAAGTTTGACCAGGTAGCTTTGCCAGTACAGACTTAATGGTCCAGAAAGCTTCTTCTATACTGTATGATTCTGTGATTCTACCTTGCCTCCATTGCTATCAGGGGAAGGGAGTCTCAGAATCTAATGACACACTGAGAGGAGAAATTCCTCCTTATCTCTGCTTTAGAGGGAGACTCCTTACTTTTGACATATGCACCTAGCTCTAGACTCTTTCACAATGGGATGCATCCTCCCAATATCCAATTTCCGAAGTCTCCTCTGTATCTCAATTTTCATAAGGTAACCTTTCATTCATCCAAACTCCATTGAGTATTGGCCTACTCTGCTCATCATTAGACAATTTCTTTATCCCAGGAATCAACTAAGAAACCCTTCACTAAACTGTTTCCATTGCAATTTCATCCCTCATTAGGTCAGGAAAGCAAAACTGCATACCTGTAGGCTAGATATGGTCTCACTATCGTCCTCAGTAGCAATAGCAAGAGTTTTGTTTTCTGCCTTGCTTTTATCTTTTTCTCTTTTTTGTTACTTACCTCTTGTTGGACAGCTTGATCGCAGTGATAGCATCAGCAGCAGTGAGTGAGCCCCACGCAAACTTGAGTGGACCTAGTAGGGAACCATGGCGGTGGCATCAGAGGCAGGTTTGGGTTCCTGGCAGCTTCTACATTGTCGAGGCAGTCCTAGTGGAAACTCATGGCTGCTGTGGTGGAGGTCAGTTTGGGTTCATGCCGGTGTCTGTGTCCAGCACAGATTCATGGAGGTTTTGGCAGAGGTGAGCTTGGGCCCAGTGCAAGACCCGTCAGCATCGGCAGCAGCTGGATCAGCAGGGTGGACCCAAAATGGACTCATGGCAGCAGTTGAGTCAGGTTTGGGCCAGTGTAGTATCTGATGGCATCAATGGCATCAGCATTGTCAAGGTTCATTGCAAACGCATAGAGGCAAGGGTGTCGGTGGAGGTGGGATAGCACCAAAGCGGGATGGCTTTCGTTCCAGTGGTGGCAGTGCATCATAGGAGATTCGTACCTGGCCTCCAGCCCATGACCCATGGCAGAGCACTCAACAAGAAGGACTGTAAAATTGAACACATTTTCTTTATTTCCTTCTTTTTTCTGCCTTTATATTCTGTGTTTTGGTTTATTTTTCTGTGTTTTAAGTTTGTGCTGGAGAGTGGCGACACTATATACTTTTCACCGCATTTTATAACACAATTCATATGACAATAAATAAATCAAATAAATATACAGTTCTCTACTTTTATACTTCATTCATCTTTCAATAAACAACATTCTATTTATTTTCCCAATCGCTTGCCATACATGTGCACTAGCTTTTTATGAAAGGACACCCAGATCCCTCTGTATCATGGCTTTCTACAGTCAGTCCTCATTTAATCAGTATCCTGCTTTTTTAATCTTCCTTCAAAAATGAACAACCTCAAATAATGAAACATCTGGCCAACTTACTTAGCATATCTGTATGCCTTTGCATTCTCCTTAGGTGGAATTTTCCTCAACTTGGTGTCACACGAGTAATTGCAAGGAAAGTGAGAAAATACAGTGAGATTTAAAGAACCTTGACATATGACAAAGACGAATATTTTGCATGGTCAATTATTCTGTCAAATCATCAAAGCAGCTGTCAAAGATCATAATCTCTGCACTTTTTGTTGAGCTACTTGAAGATTGGCATTGCATAAATCAGATTAGAAAGACAGTTTTGGGAGAAATGGGTTCAAGTCAGTGGAGCACTAGCACCAGTACTGGAGAAGGTGGAATTTGTGCCTATAGGATGGTTTTCACCTGAATTATGCTGGGAAAAGCTTTCTTAACAATTGCAAACTAGAACAAGAATGATAATTTTAAACTAAATAGTAGGACAAAGGAAGAAATTTGGGAAGCTGCAGTAAGTCAAATAATAAAGGACAAAGAGAAAGATATTAATACAGGAAATGATGAACAAATGGTGACAGGAAGGGATAAAGAGTAGAAACCTAAGAGTCAACCAACAGAAAAGGCTAGAATTCACAAAAACATGAAAAGAATAAGACTAAAGGCTCTGTTTCTGTATGCACCAATGAGTAAGATCTAGTAGCCATTACAGCAAAGGCAAAATCACATGACCTGCATCTTAAACGGTACAATTTAGGAATGGCAATAAACTAGGACAATATGAAGAGGTGGCTCTGTAGTTAATGATGATATTCACACAAAGGGAAGGATTACCAACATTCAGAAAATCAAGATATGGAAACAATTTGAACGGGAATAAAAAATGCTGAATGTAAGAAGTCACTTCCGGGACTGTGTACCACCCCCCTGACAATAACCACACAGTGGGGCACAAATAAAGAAATTATGAGAGCTTAGAGAAAAGGTCGGGAAGGTTGAATGGGTAGAAGGTAGCCTAGATGATGAACTCTAGAATGTTTTCAGAATAGGTTCTGAGGAGGCAGTGGTGTAGCGGTAATGCAGTTGGATTATTGATCTAGTAAACCCAGGCTGTGCTTTGAGGACAGAGGTTGAAATCCCACCCTAGCAGATGGCAAAATTAGAATTCAATTTTTGAAAAAAGCTGCTTTGAAGATAACTGTGCAACCACTGCCGGTTATCATTTTTAAAAATCTGATTCTTCAGTATGCTTTAGGGAAGCAACTCTGCTGCCCTTACCCGGTCTGGTCTACAAAAATCTGGGTAACTTTGAAATGTCCTCCGGGCAATTTGGGATGGACAATAAGTGCTGCCCCAGCCAACTGTCTATGTTCCATGAATGAATTGAAACAAAGAATTGCGTTTTGAAGCTGACCAGAGAGGAAGCTACATTAGAGCTAGTATTGTGTAATGGAATAGGATTAATGAATGATCTCCTAATGAAGAGGAGCTAGGTAGCAACAATCATAGTACAATTAAATTTTATATTCAATTTGATGGAGAAAGGACTGGGTTCTGAGATGAGTTTTTCAAAAGGTTAAATATGGAGAACTATGATGCCATGACTGCAGGACCAGCTGATGTGAATTGGCAAATTAGGACACAGAAATTTAGGGGCAGACTTTTTTTTATATATTAGAATTAGAATATCCTTTATTGTCATTTGTGCTACAATATAGAAGGATAGGAGTACAGTGAAAAGTTTTTACAATGGCTGCCTTTTAATAGTGTCATCTTTGAGACAAGTACCTAGGTACAAATCTTACAGAGTAAACAACAGTGGTCCTACACAAAGAAGATTAAAAGAAAGCATAAACATTAGTTACAGAGGTAGTTACAACAGACTGAAAAGGTTTTAAATTACAGTCCAATTACAGCAGCTCAGCATGTGGTGCCAAGCCAATGTCCAGCAATTCTCCCGCATCGCTCCAGTCTCCAGTCTGTTCTTTACCAGCACTCAGCGGCAACCAGGTAAGTCAACACTGCACTGGAATTCGTAACTTAGCCCCTCCATCACTCCAGGACTCTGCCCCACCATTGCTCTGGGGACACAGCCTCTCCAATGCTGGGGGTTCTTGGCCCCACCATCGCTCCAGGGATGCAGCCTCTCCGATGCTCCAGGACACGGCCCTCTGTCGCCAGAATACACAGAATAGATGCATTTCAGTAAGTGAAAAACATTCCACAGGATGGACCCACCACCCATGATTAACTGAAAATGTAAAATGTTACAACAAACATTTGACCAAAAGAAAAAAAAAATTAATTGTGCAAAGGCAGGTCTCAGGTCAGAAGACTAGACAGAAAGAGCAAAAAATTAAACTACATGAGAAAGCTACACAACAATTTAAAAATGGAAAAGAAAAGTTTTCATAATTCAAAGAAGACTGTTAACAGTTTAAGCATTAGTCCCACTAAAGGTCAGATGGGAGAATTAACAACAGAAAATAAGGAAATAGAAAATTAATTGAACATGTATTTGCATGTCTTCAATGTAGAGGATACAAGTAGCATCAGGGAAGCAAGGATAAATCAGGGAAAGGAAGGGAGTGAGAAACTCAGGATAATTACAATCACTGGATAAGTGTTACTGAGTAACATGTTAGATCTCCAGGCTGACAAATTCCCAGCTCCTGACGTGCTTCATCTTAAGACCTTAGAAGTTAATATTTGACAGATGGTGAAGAGATCGTTTCCTAGCAAACTGACACCTACTCCACTCATCATGGGTTTGTTCCAGTCGTTTACCAGTTGGCTATTTTGCAGTTAGAGAACAGGTAGTTATGACAGTGAATGCAGCTCACTGTATACACCTTGCTTCACTGTTTCTTAAGCTGTTATGTAGAATGGAGGAGCAGGGCAAGCGATTTTGGAGAAGTGGAGTTTTCATCTCTGATGTCTTGCAGTCTTTGGTGGTAACAGGTTTTGTCCTTCCTTTGGGTTGATGTCGTCAAACTCCTGGTTTTCTCCCAAACAGATGATGGCTCATTTCCTTGGATCCTCTCTTTCTGTCTCTCTCCCCAGCTAGCCCTGTTGGAATACATTATTTTGGCGACTGGCCATCTCTGCTGTAACAATCACCTGTCTAAACCCCCTTGGTCAGTGAGCACGAGCAGTTATTTATGATGCCTGGTTGATCAATATCTCCTTGCCCACCTTCATTTAAAGTTAGTTTTCACTCCTTTTAAGATCAAAAACTTTTTCTTTTTCAAAACACTGCACTGATAATAGGATAGTGTGGCACCTGATAAATCTTTGACCTAAGTTATAACCTTCGTGATTCTTATAACCGTTCCTTTGTTTTCATACACAGGAAATCTGTTCATATTTGCAGAAGGCCACTTACTCAGGCTATGCAGAAAATTCTCAATGTAAGGAAGAATTTCAGTTGTAATGAGGACCCCAATTTCCAACAAACTGAATGTGTACTTGGAAAGCAAGTGAACATCTTAAAGTGCAACTTGGCCAAATGCATGAGCTGGGTGCCTTTCCTGCCCTCGCAGCAACTGTTCAAGGCTAGTTGCCAATGCACCTTGCACTAAAGGTCTGCACTGTCAAAGCATCCTGCAAGTGGGTCGGCGAGGTTCAATGATGATCCTAGCTGATTGCCAATCTCCGTTGATGAGAGGCACATGCAGCTGCTACCCGTGGATTATACCCTGAGACGTTGTTGCATGCTGTCTATGTGGGAGGCTTGTCATAACCAGCAGTGAGCGAAACCAACCAGATGCCCACTCTGACTTCCATCTCAAGAATTCTGTCTGTCTAGTTTGCTCGGGGTGGGTGGTAGGATGGCAAGCTGCATCTCAATGAAGAAAAATGTGCAACTGGTAAGGTTTTTAACAGGCGATAATCTGCCTTAATAGGCAACTTGCCACTACCTAGCAAGAATTTTACTCAGCAGCCTTGGAAAAGCTGCCTGTATTTTACTGGGATCTGATTAGGGTCTGGAAAATATTTCTTTCTAGCTGGAGCTGCCCCCCGTTGGTGTTGGTGTCCAACCTTCAGGAGCAAAGTTATGTGAGAGTGTACGTCTCAATCTGGCTGATTTTGGCAAGGTGACAAAAGGTTGATAGAGAGGAGGACCAGGTAACCAGGGTTATGGGATGTTTTGGACAGCAGAGTAGCAGTATGGATGTTACCAGAGCCATCAGCAGAAATTGTGCTGGTTCTTTGTCCAACGTGTGAGCAACACCATCCAGGAACCATAGGTTTATCTCTGTCCTGAGTCCATCTAGATGTGCTGAGGACCGAGGTGAACTTAATCAATTAGAAGTCACTGCAAACAGGATTTCCCATTGGTTCAGTGGTCTTGAAGTATTATTTGGTGTCTCTGCTTCTCTTAGAAATTCCCTCAATCCACTTGACTCTGTTCAGAGGGGTACCAAATAAAAACTGGAATAACTGTGAATTCTGTAAATCAGGAACAAAAACAGAAGTTGCTGGAAGGTCAGCAAGTCTGGCAGCATCTGTGAAGAAAACAGTGAGTTCTGAGGAAGGGTCACCAGACCCAAAACAGTAACTATGTTTTCTGTCTGGATACATGCATTTTCAGTCAAAGGTTTTATGTGTGGGAATCCGTCCATGTATCTTCAGGGATTTGGCATGGAGAGTGTTGCAAGGTGTTTAGCACTGCTGCCTTACAGCGCCGGGGACCAGGTTTGATTCCAGCCTCAGGAACTGTGTGTGAAGTCTGCATGTTCTCCATGGTCTGCATGGATTTTCTCCAGATGCTCCAGTTACCTCCCACATTCCAAGGATGTGCAGGCTGGATGGATAGACCATGCTAGGTTGTCCATAGTGTTCAGGAATGTGTAGATCATGTAGTTTATAGGGGAACGGGTCTGGGTGGGATGCTGTGAGGGACTGGGTGGACTTGTTGAGCCGAAGGACCTGTTGCAACACTGTAGGGGTTCTAAATCGTAAATCTAAAAGGTGCAGTGCTACTAAATTTTGTATATGTAATTTCACACCACCCAGGCTGTTTTTATCACTTATGGTCTGGATGAGTCCACATTCCACATATACACACAGTGTGATAGATTGTAGTTCCTCAATTTTTGGCTACCCTTCCATTCTCATGCTCTTGACCTGTTATGGGCATTTGGAGCAGGTGGAGGAAACTCCTTAAGATTTTGTTCCTCGTTGTAGTCAAAGATTCATGAATCAAAGTTAAACCCATCCCATGGGAGTGGTTAATTGTATTTCTTCCTTTTATCTCTGGTTTTTGTGACATGAAGGTCACCACAGTGGTGGCACCATGGTTAGCACAGCTGCCTCACAGCACCAGGGACCCACATTCGATCCTTCCCTTATGTCAGTATCTGTGTGAAGTTTGCACATTTTCCCTGTCTATGAGGGTTTCTGCCAGGTGTTCTGGTTTGCTCCTACAGTATGAAAATGTGTAACTTAGGTGGATTGGCCATGCTAAATTGTCCAAATGTCCAGGGATGTGCAGGTTGGATGGATTGGCCATGGGAAATGCAGGTATAGGTTAGGAGGGTGGGTCTGGGTGGGTGCTCTTTGGTGGGCTCATGCGTACTTGATGGGCTGAATGGCCTGCTTCCATACGGTCGTGATTCTATGAATATTTATGAGAACCAAGATCACAAATGCTTTGTGAACTCTCTTAAATAAGTCTTGCAATTTTCACAAATCTGAGCGTATGAACCACCGGGACCCTCTGTTCCTGCATATTCTGTAGAACTGTATCATTAACTTTTTATTGCTTCTCTCTATCACTTCTGCCAAAATGCATCACCTACTCTTCTCTGGGCAGACTATTGGCTGACACATTTTGTCTCATCTGTTCACCCACTGTCCTGATGTGGCTGATTTGCATCATCCTCCCTGCTTGTCATAACCACAAATTTGGTGAACTATGAAATTTTGTACCAGATTCCAATATACAAGTGTGGAAAACTATTTACCACAACTCTTATTTGCCTTGTCCAAATATTTGTCTTCCATTAAACCATATTTTTAAAATAGAACATGGAGGATATATGTGGAAATTTGAATCATTACAGGCATGAACATATGATTCATCAGTAGAAAGTTTCCATGCAATTAACACTGAGGGCCTCAGTCATGCTGAATTTTCTTCCACTCTTGGTTGGCTTGTCTCCAATTTTCTTACTTTGTCCTCCTGCCCAGTCACGTATAATTCAGTGTGAAGCTGGATGGATCTATTAACTAGTCTGAACATTAATTTTGTGCCAACGAAGCACTGCACTCTTTTAAGGGGCTATCACTAGTTATTTTTGTTCAATTAGTTCATTTGTTTTGATTGATCATTCAAGATAGTGTACTTTTGGAAACATTCACAGTCTCTCCCTCCCTTGGTAGCTAATCTTTAATATTAGGAGAGTTTTAAAAGGAAATGCCCATTTTTACACTAAATGGTTTCCCTAGATGGAAATATTATCACCATAATTATGATCACTAAAGAAATAAAGAGATCCTTCCAATAGCATGGGTGATATTTCATGATATCAGGGATGAGAAATAAATATTAGCCTGGACCACAGGTAAAACACCTCTTCTCTTCTTCAATAGCATTCTTGAAACCTTCATTTGCGGCAATAAAAATGGACCAAGGTCTTGATTTCCCACCTACAAGTTCGGACATCAGACAGTGCAGCAATCCATTAATTGTACACTTAAGTGTCACTCTACATCTATCTAGTCATTTACAAGTGCGTCATAATTTGCTTTCATTATTTTGCTCAGAAAACTATTCAAAACATTGGCATGTTTTATTCACAAAGGATGGGGATTCAGGATAGATGGATCCCTTCTCCCCCTGACAACCTGTTGGTTTTTGTTGATTTGTACTGATTGGGAATATTTAGCAATAGAACATACTAAGTATGCTAGCATCTACCCACTTCATCCATTGGAATCTCCCCACCATGGGCCCTTCTATGGTACAGTGGGGGTGTTCCTACCCCACAAGCCACAAGGCCTAGGCTCAAGACCCACCTGCTCCAGAGATGTATCATAACATTTCTGAACAGATTGATTTGGAGACTAGGTTCACTACCATCCATTGGAAAGTTTGTGCTTATTTTCCTATTTTGTTTGCAGACCACACTTCATCCAACTCACTTTTAATCTGCCCAGATAACTGCATTGTCTAAATCACTAAATTTTGAGCTACAGCTGTTGAGTTTTCCTGCTTGGCAATTTCAACAAACTTGGCTCCTTTGCACTTAATTTTTGAGTCTATCGTTTATTAATCCAGGAACAGTGGTGATATCAAATCTGAGTTCTGTGGGGCGCAATCTGTACTCTTGCCCTCTGCAGAACACGATCCATCCCAGTCCCCAAACACAACCCAATCCAACTCCCCTCTTCTCTTCTAAAGTATATGTCACTTCTGTGCATTCAACCGGTTTCTGATCTATTCCCAGGTGTTTCATGTAGGAGTTTTAGGAGGTTGTAGGTACACCTGAGCAGAAATGTTTTTCTCCCTTCTCTCGCCAACCGGAGGATGACGCAGGCACCAAGTAGGAAGTGGGGGGTGGGGGCAACAAAACAAGTAATCAGACAAACGAAAGTTGTTCAAATAAAGCTTCCAGTCTGTTGAGTGGAAAGGGAGTACAATTGGATATCTGTCGAGATGCATGCGTTTGAGAGCGAATGGTGAAGTTTGGAGATAAGCCGTTGTAGTGCAACACCAGCGAACGCACTGGGGAGCCGCTGTGTTACAAATAGAGGGCAGTCCAGCAGGAGCTGACACCTTTGCTCACAAGCTCATTCTCTGCTGAATCTGCCCGGGGGCTGTCAGCAAGACGGATGAAAATGACGGAAAATATCCCAGTTATCGACTATGTATTAGTGTATGAATGTGAGGACGGACGCTGTGATCCTTATGCTAAGCAGAGGAAGGAATTTCTGAGAGAGGTGCAGAACACCGGACTGCATTTAGAGTTCAATATATCCAGGGACGAGTGGGAGAAAGAAGCGCAGACTGGGCGGAAAATAGCCAGAGACAAGTTTCGAATTGTTAAAATCTATGCTCCCTTTGAGCTCTTAAGCCAAACAGCTGAGAGGATGAGATTGAAGATGCCTTTGGCAGAGGTAAAGTTACACTGACCTTTTATTAGTGAAATATTTGCTGCAGGAGACGGGAGGGATTCAATGGAAACCTGTCTGCAAATTTGACTTATTTTTAATTGCTAGGACCATACGCTGGTTTTATCAATTCCCGTTCGTTAGAAACGTGCATTTTTGTGCTCTTGTTGAACAAATATATAAAGCTTGAGGCTGGGCAGCTGCTAAACAGTAAAGCTTTTAATTCAAATATTCTTCATCACTTGAGGTTTGATACATTTTTCGCCCCGTTTTAACTATTTCGTGGAGATGGTCAAATTTAAATTAGTGACCAATTAAATTGCAGGGAACAAAAGCTACAATTCAGAATTACTCCGCAGATCAGGCAGCATCTGTGGTGAGAGAAACAAAGTTAACATATTTCAAGTCGACCTTTTGACCTTTTTTAAACCATAACTGATGAGAAATGATCAATCTGAAGCTATAGTCCTGTTTCAGTCTCCAGTACTACCTGACCCTGTTTGGTAACAGGTTCTGCTTTTATCATCAATATTGACATGCTGTTTTATTACCTTTCAACACATTAAATAACCCAACTGTTCGGTTGGGAATGTTCCTTCAACGTGGAAGCATCAGAGTAGGGAATTGACTGAAATAATTTTTTGAATTCCTATTGAGAGGGAATCCCAGTGTTGCCGATGTAAATATGACAAAAGGAGCGTTTCAATGATTGAATGTGCTGTGCTTTTAATTAATGCCTGAAAGCCCTTTACAGGTAATTAAGTACTTTTAAGTGTACTTAAGTTGTAATGTTGAGAATGAAACAACTATTTGTTTACAACAAACTCCCACACAGTTGATGATGGGTTGTTGGACTACAAAATGTCTGTTTTCCTCCCACAGAAGCCACCAGACATGTTGAGTTTCTCCAGTAATTTTTGTTTCTGACCCACATATCTGTTTTGTGATTTTTGTTTTTGAAAACAGAAATATCACCCAACCTGAGGGAGAATTCTCCCATTTTCAAAATAGTGCTATGAGATCATTGTGCCCACTTAAGCAAGCAAATGGTATCATTTTTGGCTGCCACATCTAAATGAGAGCATCTTCAATCATGACACTTTCTCGGAAATGCACAATTGTGTCAAACTTGAATTTTGTGTGAGAGCCCTGCTGAAAGGCTTTAGTTTGGAAGAAAGCACCAATTGAGGGCTCATGCTACAAGTGAAATGAAAATTCTCTTTGATTCACTACTTTTACTGCACGCCTTCTGGTCAAATAGATATTCAACTTATTTATTATGCAAGACACTTTTTTTTTGGATGAATTTTGTGTTTGAGTGCTCTTCATTGAACTCCTGAGTGTGGCAAGATATGCATTTTATTCTGCAATAGTTAATGGTGCAAAATAGATGAAGCTACCTGTCTCATCAGAAGAAAATTGGTTTGCATGAACAAAAAACACAGTAAACTGGCATAAAGTACAATTTCTGAAATGTTTCCTGAGAAAATAGACAACTAAGTCTGAGTAAAAATAAAATTTCAAAATTAACGTACTCTAATTACTAAATTGCAACACAGCCCAGGGGAGGGATTCCCTCCTTCAGCATTCTGATCTCTTGTGGCTAGAGGTGTTTGAGTAATTTAGTGACCCTGATCTATAACTTGGCAGCCCACCAACTCTCTTCAGTTACAGACATGCCTGGATTTAGTTTTTAAAAAAATGATTATTTGATCAATTGTTTGTGCCAGCCCTGTGTGTGTCATTCAGGAGGCTATCTAAAGTGCAGGTTTTGCATCTATTGAGCCTTCAATTAGCTAGAAGCAGTGTCTCATTTGAAAAGAGCTGGTTTGGCAGCAGACGATGTATGTTTGATTGCAAACAAAAAAGAATGTTAAAGTGCTCAGAATTAATTAAATTGCCTTGCTTTCTTCTTCTGTATTTTCTATTGTTTAGAAGCAACTTTAAAAGCAACAATATTCTTTGCCCCAACTACTCCCACACCCCCCTGCCCTGTGCTATTACAATCCATGTTGACCGTGAAATTGTTACAAATTCATCACATGAGGATATTACTGAACATTTTTGCAAAAATTCTCAATTTCAGTTATGGTCTCTTTGCTGTAGGAAATATGATGTTAAGCCTGAAAGGGTTCAGAAAAGATTTACAAAGACGTTCCTGTGCTTGCAGTGTTTGAGACCCAGACACTTGAGCCACTCCCTATAGCTATTTTCTGTCATATCAGAGGCTGAGGTGTGACCTATTATAGAAGCTAATAAAATCATGAGGAGCATGGATAGGGTGAACAGCCAAGGCCTTTTCCCCAGGATAGCGGAGGCCAAGACCAGAGGGTATAGCTTTAACGTGAGAGTAAAAAGATTTAAAAGGGACTTGGCGGGGGGGCAGTCTCTTTTTCATGCAGCGGGTGGTGTGCGTGGAATGAGCTGCCGGAGGAAGTGGTGAAGGTGGGTACAATTAGAACACTTTTTAAAAGGCTTTTGGATGGGTTTATGAACAGGAAAGGTTTAGAGAGATATGGGTCAAATTCTTGAAGATGTGATCAGGTTAATTTAGGATATCTGGTCAGCATGGACAAGTTGGACTGAGGGGTCTGTTTCCATGCTATACAACTCTTGGCTGTAAATAATCCACCTGCATTTTGGTCCAAGTGCAACAATTTTTCTTAAACCTTATCTTAGTTTCTTGTTGACTGTTTACAAATCTAGTAATTTTAGACACATTCAGTTTATGAAAAACAATGGGAGTAAACATTTTCTTAAGTTTAGAGGGGAAATTGTAGGTGATGTGCCTGTATATCTGTTGTCTTTTGTCCTCCAAATGGCTTTGGGTTTGAAAGGTGCTGTCTAAGGAGCTTTGAATTTCTGCAGTGCATCTTTGTAGATGGTATACCTGACTGGTACTGGGTGCCTGTGGTGCAGGGAGTGACTGTGGCACCTATCAACTGGACTACTTTGTTCTGGGTGGTGTTGAGCTTCTTGTGGTGTTGAAACTGCATCATGCACACATCCAAGCAAGTGGGGGGTACTCGATCGCACTGCTGATTTGTGCCTTGTGGATGGTCAATAGGATTTGGAGCATAAGAAGGTGAGTTACTTGCTGCCATATTCCTTGCCTAGGACCTGCTTGACGTCTGTTAAGCTGCCCATGGATTTTAACATGGAAGGAAATATGCCTCCTTGGGGTTTATAACAGATAGCTCTATAAGTAATTTTCCTCAACATCTCCGAAAGACGAGGAATGGTCCCACCTCTCCATTTTCATGCTTGATTTGGGATTGGGGATTGGACTTGTTGTTTTTCTGAATGGTATCTTCTGCATAACAGGTCATGCATCATCTTTAAGACTTTAGCAACAAATTCTGACCAGAATTATGTGGACTTCTGTGAGAAGTAAGAGGAAGTGAACGATTTGGGAAGGGTCAGTCAGTCTTGAATTCTTGGTAATTAGATTTTTGTGCGACTTTTGTTTCTAATCTAAGTGAAACGAAAGCAGTGCAGAATCTACTTCTTTTTGGTGTCTCTCAAAACATAATGACCACAGTTTTTGCTCCTTTTTATAAAAACTGCCAATCTTGAAATAGCTAATGGGTAATTGTTCTGTTTTGTTCCAAGGGTGTCGATGTGAAATTGCCTGGGCGCTTACAGAGGTTCATGGCTCGTTTTGCAACTGAGGTCGTAGTCAACTTTATAGGTGCACACTATGAACATAACAAAAGGCATCTGTTCCGAGGATTTGAAAATGAAGAAACGTTTTTTCGCCCTGCCTTGAGATCGCTAATCGTAAATGCAGAATTCTGTTTTGATGCATTCTTAATTTTTGGGATTACCTTTCAGAATAGTTGTTATCTATTTAGCCTTAATCTTCTACCAAATGTACGCTGTATTAATCAAACCACAAATGCAATGGACATCTCTCAAACCAGACAGCCCCCATTAATTGGAGTGATGAATACAACTTCAAATTGGCCAGAAAGGCAATCTAGAGTATCCAAATATTAATGCTTGGGTTTGCAGATCTATTCATTCTTATATTTGTGTAACAAATTTGTTAGCTGTTTTGATCAAAACAGCAATGAATCAAACCATTTTCTTAAACTCATTTGCCCTATAAAGATCAGAAAACATTAGTGTCTTGTAAATTTGGGGAGATAAAAGCATGGGCTTTGTCTTTTTAGTAGACCTACATGGCATACATTTGGACAGTCTGTCTCTACAGCTCAAAACTACACAGGATTCAGATTGTTCATTCAAACTACAACATGGGCTTTTCTACAAGTTATGATATGGAGTACAACTGAATTTAAATTTGTGAAGTGTGAACCTTGGGATGTGGCAAAGAGAGCAGTGGAAAAATTTGAGGCACAAGGTGGCAAAGGTGTGGTTGAACATTCTGTAGTAATGGTACTAAGATGAGGAATCGATCCACTTTTTAGAATGTTGTGGAAATAACAACATTAGCTTTGTGTATACTTTCTACCAGAATTTGTGCATGTGTATATTACTGTATTACCACTTAACTGTAATCCATTGCCATAGATCCCTTACAAGACTTCTGGTAAATGAGACAAATTTTCAATTAGAAAGTAACTTGAAGGAGGATGTTCTAAAATAACCTTTCTTTATTCTGCTTTTACTTTTGAAGGTTCATTACATCCTCACAAACATACCTATAGATGTTAAGGCTGCTGATGCAGAAGGTAACTTTTGGCAAATGGTTGTTACCTCTGTTCTTTAAATCTTTGTTTATATTTATGATGCTTTCTGTTCTAAATTGAAATACTCAACCCCTTGACTTTTGTGCCATAATTACTGTTCCCTAATCTAAACCTTTTAGAGTTGGCTAACACTTAAGAATGAGGAAATGTTTGAAACTTGTCAGAGATTGCATGGAATCAACACTGTTGGCTCTGAACTGAAATAGGTTGAATTTCTGTTGCAGCAACAGTTATTTTAGGATTGCTTAGTTCAATGAGTACAACCTGTTCACTATTAATAACTGCAAGGATGTGCCACAGCAGTAGGTCAGGCATGTTTTGGGCCCCTAACCTGTGCAGCTAATCAGGAAAGTCTCTATGTTGTCATTGTTGAATTATAAGTATAGTTAGCTAAGTTTTATTTGAAATGTTTCAGCATAGGAGGTCATCAAGTTCATGTAATGCCAGCTCTTGAAGATTTGTTCTACCTCCCACACTTTTTTCTTGTCTCTGCAATATTTGTTAAATGTCTTTTAAAGCTATCTTTTTAAATCCATTTTCTTTGATTTCGGGTAGTGAATTCCAAATCCTAATGACTCTTCATGATAGAAGGTAAAAACCTACCAGTATTGGTTATTAATTGCCTTGGATCAGTGACCCTGGTTGCTATTGAAAACATTGTCTTTATTCTGTAGAGACCCTTCATAATTTGGAACATCTATCAAATCTCCTTTTCCTTCTCGAAAGGAAACTAAAAGCAATTCCCATGTTACTTGCATAATATTTCATTTGGTGTAGCTATCCCACAGCACGTGAGAAAGGGAGTTCTGACTTTTCTGATCTAGCATCAAGTTTTTTTCAAATAGTGACTATGGTTCCAAGTCAGGGTCCTGTTCCTCTCTGAGGCACACTTGCCGGTCAGGTGATTGTGTTCCCATGTAGTATCTTCGAATGGATTACTTCCTCAGTCTTCATTTATCCATGTGGAACTCCATTGTTGTATTAGGTGTTTGCTCACCTCTTTTGAAGGACAAATTCGACACTGCTCAGAATACAGCAGGCCAAGCAGCATCAGAGGAGCAGGAAGGCTGACATTTTGGGCCTAGACCCTTCTTCAGAAATGGGGAAGTGTGTTCTGAAATAAATAAGGAGAGAGGAGAAGATAGGTGGAGAGGAGACAGACAGGTCAAAGAGGTGGGGATGGAGCCAGTAAAGGTGAGTGTAGGTGGGGAGGTAGGGAGGAGATAGGTCAGCCTAGTGAGGACGGACAGGTCACGGGGGCGGGATGAGGCTAGTAGGTAGGAAATGGGGTTGGGTCTTGAGGTGGGAGGAGGGGATAGTTGGGGGGGGAAGGACAGGTTTAGGGAGTCAGGGATGAGTTGGGATGATGTAGTGGGAGGGGAGATTTTGGAGCTTATGAAGTCCACATTGATACCATTGGCCTGCAGAGTTCCCAAGTGGAATGAGGTACTGTTCCTGCAACCTTTGGGTGACATTGTTATGCCACTGCAAGAGGCCCAGGATGGACAGGTCTGAGGAATGGGAGGGGGTAGTTGAAGCAGTTCGTGACTGGGAGGTGCAGTTGTTTAACGTGAGCTGAGCGTAGGTGTTCCGCAAAGCGATCCCCAAGCCTCCGCTTGGTCTCCCCGATGTAGAGGAGGCCACAACGGGTACAGTGGATGCAGTATACCACATTAGCTGATGTGCAGGTGAACATCTGCTTGATGTGGAAAGTCTTCTTGGGGCCTGGGATGAGGGTGAGGGGGGAGGTGTGGGGGCAGGTGTAGCATTTCCTAAGGTTACAGGGAAAAGTGCCAGGTGTGGTTGGGCTGGAGGGAAGTGTGAAGCGGACAAGGGAGTCATGGAGAGAGTGGTCCCCCCGGAAGGCAGTCAAGGGTGGGCAGGGCAATATGTCTTTGGTGTCAGATTGCAGATGGCGGAAGTGTTGGAGGATGATGTGTTGGATCCGGAGGTTGGTGGGGTGCTACGTGAGGACGAGGGAGGCTTCTGTTTTGGTTGTTATTTCAGGGAGGGGGTGTGAGGGATGAGTCCTGGGAAATGAGAGACACGGTCGAGGGCATTCTCGACCACTGAGGGGGATGGAATTTGCGGTCCTTGAAAAATGAGGACATCTGAGATGCACAGAGGTGGAATGTCTCATCCTGGAAGCAGATGTGGCAGAGGCAAAGGAATTGGGAATCGGGGATGGTATTTTTGCAGGAAGCTGGGTGGGAGGTGGTGTATTCTAGGTAGCTGTGGGAGGAGGTGTATTCTAGGTAGCTGTGGGAGGAGGTGTATTCTAGGTAGCTGTGGGAGGAGGTGTATTCTAGGTAGCTGTGGGAGTCGGCAGGCTTGAAATGGATTTTGGTTTCCAGGTGGTTGCCAGAGATGGAAACCAAGGTCCAGGAAGGAGAGAGAGGTATCAGATGGTTACTTAATCTATTGCATCCTAACCTCCTTCATTTTAGGATTTGCATTGCGTTGCCTCATGCGCACTCCTTGGGTAACTGCTTCAACTAATTCCTAAATTCAGTCATTTTTGAATACATTTCTTCAATGTATGCATTATTTCAAAGACAGGCTTAAATGTTTGGTATCCCCCAGGGCCACTTAGCTCCTGTCCTCATTACAGCCTTGGTTCCAACATGTATAAGAGAACTAACCTCCAGAGGTGAGGTGAAAGTGACAGCCCTTGATGTCCAAGGAGTCCTAGCAAAACTGGAATGGATGGGTATCAGGGGACAAACTCTTCGATGGCATAGGAGGATGGTTGGGGTTGTTGGAGGTTAATCAGCTCAGCTCCAGGGCATCCCTGCTTAATCAAAGGCCTTCCCTCCATCATAAAGTCAGAAGTGGGGATGTTTGCTGATGATGGTACAATGGTCAGCGCCATTTGCAGCTCTTCAGAAGCCGTATATGTCTATATGTCTATATGTCTATATGTCTATATGTCTATATGTCTATATGTCTATGTCCAACAAGATCTGGACAATATTCAGGCTTGGGCTGACAAGTGGCAAGTGATGTTCGTGCCACACAAATGCCAGGCTATGACCACCACCAAGAAGGGACACTCTAACCACCATCACCGAATTCCCCACAATCAACATCCTGGGGGCTACCAATAGCTAGAAACTCAACTGGACTCACCATATAAATACAGTGGCTACACAAGCAAGGTCAAATGCTAGAAATACTGTGGTGAGTAACTCACCTCCTGACTCCTCAAAGGCTGCCCACCATCCACAACACACACATCAGGAGTGTGATGGAATACTCCCCACTTGCCTGGATGAGTGCAGCCCCAACAACACTCAAGAAGCTTGACACCATCCAGGACAAAGCAGCCCACTTGATTGGCACTGCATTCGCTCCTCCACCACCAACACTCAGTAGCAGTGTACTATCTACAAGAGGCACTGCAGAAATTCACCAAAGATCCTCAAATCGCAGCTTCCAAACCCACACCACTTCCATCTAGAAGGACAAGGACATTAGACATATGAGAATACCACCTTCAAGTTCCCCTCCGAGACACTCACCATCCGGACTTGGAAATATATTGCCATTCCTTTACTGTCACTGGGTCAAAAAATCCTGGAATTTCCTCCCTGTTGCCATTGTGGGTCAATCCACAGCAGGAGGCCTGCAGTGGTTCAAGAAGGCAGCTCACCACCATCTCAAGGGCAGCTAGGATTGGGCAAGAAACACTGGCCAGCCAGCAACTCCTGCATCTCAATGAATGGGGTGTGGTGGAAAGAAAAGTAGAAGTAGGCCAATCAGCCTATCAAGTCTGTTCTGCCATTCAATAAGTTCATGGCCGAGTCTCTGTGTCTCCCCCTTCACCCTCCCTCCCCCTGCCATGCTGGACATTGCCACTTAGATCTATTTAGAACCAAAACCTACTGCTTGATCATCCTGATCATATTTTAGTATCAATGTTAAATTCTACTCGCAAATCTTTTGATCTGTGGTTTATACTTGGTATTTGTTACAGCTTGGCATCTCTTAAAAAATTTTTTTTACATAAATGTGTTTCAATAAACGTCATCTGGCCCAGGAACTTGCACGGGAAACCTCTTCTCCCAGGAATGTATATTGGACAGTCGATATTCAGATTTTTAAAAATTGTTGACTACCACAATGGTGGCAGCTAATAGGCACGTAGAGGAAGGAAGATCTAAAGTAACAGTCATTCCAACGCAAGTAACCAATGACTCTGCTGCATCTAGAGAATCTTGGATATGTTACCAAACTTCTTCAGTGGAGAAGGCGCAGTGTTGAAAGCAAGGATGTGTAATGTAAATAAATTTGCTCTTGATGAACCATGGATTTCTTTTTTATTGAAATAGTTTGTTGTCTTGCAGCAGCAACACGCAAGGTTAGAGGAAAGGTTCCAGCTCTGCCATACTTGGTTATGAAGAAGGCATTTAAATCTGCTTTTATACTGCATGACTTGAAAATATGCCAATCTGATGTAGATTCTAGCCAATCATCACCTCAAGACAGGGGTGAGTAGAAATCCTGCTCAGTGTGGATAGATATTTTAACTTAATAGGTGTTCACGTTTCTTAAGTACTACCAGAAGGCTTTGGGAGCACTCATCACTAATGAGCGATGAGAGAAGCAGAGTTAATGTTTTGGGTATGTTGACTTTTTTTTATTAAACTAAAGCTGCTGACATACACTGGAGTTCAGAGCTGTAGATGAGTATGTGGCTAGTTGAGCCTGTTCCACTAAAGACAATCATGGCTGATCTCAGGGCTTCAACTCAAATTCTTGCTTTTTTTTTTCATGCTCTCCCCCCCCCCCCCCCCACCACCACTACACAGACCAAAAATGTGCCCAGCCAAGGCTTAAATGTATTCTGTGGTCCAGCATCCACAACTCTCTGGGGTAGAGAATTCCACAAGTTTGCAACCCTTTTGAGTGAAGTAGTTTCTCTGTCCTAAATGACAAACTGTGTAGATCCAGTCAGGCCCCTTGTGTGTCTTTGAGACCATCTCCTATTCTTCAAAGTATCAGAGAATATAGGCCCTGTTTGCTCAGCCATTCATTGTGGGACAGCCTCTTCATTTTAGGGGCCAGTTTTGATGAAGCGTCATTGACCCTGAAATGTTGACTCTGCTTTATCTCTATTGATGCTGTCAGATCTGCTGAGTTTCTCCAGCCGTTTTTTGTTGTAGTTTTGGATTTTGAGCATTCACAGTTCTTGGTTTTATTTTCAAGGTGATGTTGAAATTGTACAAGACATTTTGCAGCTCTCTGGAGTAATGTGGCACCTAAACTATACAAATTGCAGGAAATACTTGAATGCATTGGAGTGGTTCCAGGAACGAGAAACTTTTATGTGGATAGCAACATACATCACCTCACTTCTCTGCGGTGAATCGCAACTGTCATCTGTCTACCCACTCCAACTTGTAAATGTCATACTTCCACGTTTTTATCATCTGCCACATAAAACACTAGTTCTAGCACAAAATTCACAAAAAAATTAACTTCTGCAAACAAAGCCGTACTGCAGTACAAAATGCATGTCCTTAGAAAATTTGCAGTCAGAGAATTGATTCTAATTTCAAAAGATGAAGATTTTTGTTTCAAGCCTTTTTTTTGAAGGGAAAAGGTCTCAAAACAAGCAAACTGTTGAGGATTCTGGGATTTTGAAGTTAATGGAGAAAATCAGGAAGGCACTATACAGGCTATATTGATGTTAGAGGTAAGTGGAAAGGTAATCTGTAGGGAGGACACCAGTTGCACAAGAGATTATGGGCTTTTTTAATGGTGTGGGCAACAGGACAGTTATTGGAGTGAACTGTGAGAAGTATGTGCTGTGGGGCTGTTCTTCTTGGAATGAAAGGCTGAGAGGAGATTTAAGGTTTTCCAAGTAGAGTGGGTTGGGTAGAGTAGATAGAGAGAATCTGCTCCTGGTTGTAAAAGGAACAAGTTTGAGAGGCTTAAGTTTAAATTCGTGCATGTGAAGCAAGGAGTTGAGGGAGAGAAAAAGCTTTTGCCCCTTAGCAATGAACTACCTAGAAATGTGGTGGAGGCAGCTTTTATTTCAGGCATTCAAGAGGGCATTAGATTATTTAGAATTAGTTTGCAAGGGTATAGTTGCTGGTTGTGGGGTAAGGAGGGTGTAAGAGATTGGCACGAGTTAACGTTTGTTTGGAGAGTAGGGACAGGGATGGCAGACAGAATGGCATCTCTCTGCACTGAAGCAATTCTGAGTTGGTTTCCTATCTGACCATCAAAACTCTGCATTGTTAAAGTCCTCGAGCCAGGCTAGTCTTCTCTCCATATCCTTCCACTAGTCATGCAACCCTATTTATGATGTATTGTCTCCCTTCATCCTAGGGAGGTTTTTTCATAGTTTGAATATATTTTCAAAAGGATGTCCAAATTCTAGCACATGACTTCAGATTAAGTCTTACAACATTCTGAAGTTCCCTTCAGCTTTCTAGTCATGACAACCAGAATCTCATTTATCTGCCTGTTATCTTACTTCTCAAACTGTATTCCCTGCTTCGTTAACTGACGCTTCTCTATTTTTAGACTGTGTTCCTAGTAACTATTAAAAGCGTGAAAAGCTCTATTTTTCACCTCCGAGAATTTGCGACCTCTGTATCTTTAAGCTCACCCAGAAGCCAAGTTACAGAATATCAATTGACACATTTGAGTGTGCAGACCACCTTCAAGTTTGTTAACTACTGTTTGCACGACTGAAGCATGGCTGCCTTGTTAAACCCATCCCTTGCAGTCTTGTGTGGACTACAAATTTGATATTGCTCCAGATTGTACTGCAGTCAACTCTGTCTCTCTGCTTACTGAATCCATACCAAAAAGATCATTTTGCACCACTGAGCAGTGGTTATCATCCAAAAGTACCGAATGGGAAACTGCCAAAAAAAAACTAATATTAGAAACAAACTTGTAACAACTGCATCTTTGGAGAGATGGAATGAAACATTTTACAGTGCTTTTTCAGTCACTTAAAAACAAAACACCCATGGAAGTAAGAGGCACTCAGTAAAATATTTCATACATGTGTGAAGCCTGTTAAGTGATTCCTATATGCAGTCTGCAACAATCAACAATATTTAACCTTCAGATGTGTATTTAAAAGACTGCTTGTGGTTCAAATGCACATCCCCTGCCGATCCAGTGGGTGCCAAGCTCCTTGTGTTGGAACTGCACCCGTCGAAGCAAAGAGAGAATATTCCATCACACCCCTGATTTATCTTTTTATGCCCTGCTGAGAGGCTTTTGGAGTGACAGAAGGTGAGTGGCTCACCATGGAATTGCAAGCTTTCTACCTGCAGTTTTGGCCACGATATGCATAGCTGGTCCGGCTGAGCCTCTGATCAGTGGTAACTCCCAGAACTGAATGTGATAATGCTATTGAATGTTTAGGGGTAACAATTAGATTCTCTCAACAGCAGTTCATTGTTGCTCCAACAGTGATTGTGCTTATCTGCATCTAAAGTTCTAATGTACCTGACTTTCTACAGGTGGCACCAAATCAACCACTCCTATGAATGAATGGACAATGCTTAATAACTTGTGGGCAAACACCTATCTGAAATTCCAGCCCCTCTGGAAAATACGAAATTACTTTGGTGAAAAAATTGCACTTTATTTTGCTGTGATGGAAACACTTCTAATTAGTCTCATTATCCCTGTGCTCCTTGGCTTGGGCGTTTTCATTTATGGTCTTTATTGCAGGTACATAACTTTTCTCAAATACTTTTCAGCAGAATGTGATTTATGTTTCTAACAACTTTATATGCTTGAATGGTATAATATGGTGCTACAACTTGTAGTTTCTATATCACCACTCCCAAGCATCACTGCTCCGAATAAATGTGTTTGTTGGATGACAACTTTGAGGTGTTTTGACATCCTGCTGGAATATTCCACAAGGTGGAATAACAGTCAGTTATACTAATAGTGAGAGCTTAATTTATCACCTTGGGGAGGGGAGGTGAGTTCAGGCTAATTGCTTATTTATTGGATACACCTGAGATGTTCAGAATTATCATATTGCTTAATTTACAGCTGTAGCAAAATTCTGCCCAAAGAACACTCCTTTTCCTCCATAACACAGACCCAGCTGTGTGAATGAACATAGCTGCAGGAAGGTCCACTCTCCCCCTTGATATCCTGCATGAGGTGAAATGACAATGGGATAGTTACCAGTTAGGGTATGTGATGCTTATGAATCAAAATGGACCCTCTTCGTGGAAGGTGTAGTAAATGTTCATTCCACTCCATAAGACCTAAATTTGCTTTATAGGAAAGGATATTAGCCAGTACAAAGAAAGCTTGAGAGTCTTATGGTTGATGTATTCTTAAAGGACTGCGCCAGATTATTTTAGAATTGCTCCGACAGTTCATTCTCCCAACAAAGCCTCAACAACTATCTATGTGCACACAGTCTTAAAATTATGAATCAAAATACGTGACTGACCATTTAGGGCTGAGATAACAATACACTTCTTTACTGAAGGCACTTGTTGTCTTGGAATTGCACAGAGACAAAATGGTTAACATTTGCTGTTCTTTCTTGTCACCTGAGTAATGATACTTTTTGAGCATCACTAGTGTAAAATCTATACACTATTTTGTACAGAACAATTTTGAAATTTGTGGGGTGAAACCTTTTTATAACTATAATGAAGATGTTTAAATAGTCTTTTTCATAACTAACCTCACCCCCACCACCAATAGTTCACAGTTGCAATGCATTTTAAGTTGGTTTGCAAGTCTCTCTTTCTTTTTTGAGCTTTACATTCCTAAGGTCCAGATCTTGATCATGCATTTCGCTTTAAAATATATTTGCAGATTATCTCCTTTCAAAGTCTTCTAGTCCAATCATTAAACATTGCCCTACTGGAAATGCTTTCAGGTGAGGCATTAGACAAAAGTCCCATTTACTGTCTTGAGCAGGTTCAAAAGATAGCATGGCACCATCTGAAGGAGCTCTCCCTGATGTTCTGGCCAATACTTTATCCTTCAATGAGATAGCAAGATGTAGAGTTGGATGAACACAGCAGGCCAAGCAGTATCGAAGGGGCAAGAAAGCTGATGTATTGGGTCTGGATCCTTCTTTTATCCTTGAATGAGCCTAATTTAAACCAGTCTTACTTAAACCAATTATAAGCAAAAATAAAAATTGCTGGAGAAGCTCTACAGCTCTAGCAGAAGTTTGGAAGAAGGATCACTGGACCTGAAAAGTTAACTCTGCTTTCTCTTCACAGATGATGCTACACCTGCTGAGCTTATCTAGCTGTTTCTGTTTCAGATTTTCAGTTCTTTTGGTTTATTTTGATGCTTTAAACCAGTTATTTGGCTATTATTGCATATATTTTTGAGCCTGGCTGTGTGTTTCAGGTATAACAGTGACCATATTTTAAGCCTGTTACTTGAGATTTAGGTAACGTAGGTCCTCACTTTAAAGGTCTGGTTGCTATCCCGAAAATTGTGACTTTAAGTAAAACAACTTTAAGCAAGAATTGGTTCCCGTAGAACAAAATTGTTAAACCTGTAGTTAAATTCTGTGTAGGATCTTGTTTCTGAGGGGAAAGAGCACATAAAGCATTTTTCTCTGTAATTTGTAAATATTTCTAAAATCCTTATTAGTAAGGGTAATGACATCAAATTTAAAGATGATAGAATTGAAAACTGTGAACTTGTTGCATACAGTGCAAGTATGCATTTCTTGCTGGTAATCCTGCTTATCAAAGCACCTGCTCCCTAACACTACTTTAGTTGTTACTGAGTTGTGAGCTGTACACCATACCCCTCCCCCTGACTCATTCTTGTGACACTTGGTTATTTGGACTTGCATTCCCATTTAAGATTCGGCTCCAAAAAAGCTGGAGCTTTGAGTTAGAAGTGGTCAGACTTTTTGTTCTGCTTTTTTTTAAAGAAGTGCCATCCCCTTTCCTGAATCCAGATGGCAAGTGAGGACTTTGGAGAAGAGCAGTATCGAAAGCTAATTTTACAACAAGACTTGGATTATAGAGTCCTCAGCAGTCCCAGAATATTGGCACACTCCCACAACACCAGAGCTCCAGCTTCACGTTAAATCTGGGTCTTTATTGGGAACACCAGTCAAAGAGAAGTGGCATAATAAAATGTGAGGCTGGATGAACACAGCAGGCCAAGCAGCATCTCAGGAGCACAAAAGCTGATGTTTCGGGCCTAGACCCTTCTTCAGAGAGGGGGATGGGGAGAGGGAACTGGAATAAATAGGGAGAGAGGGGGAGGTGGACCGAAGATGGAGAGAAAAGAAGATAGGTGGAGAGAGTATAGGTAGGGAGGGGATAGGTCAGTCCAGGGAAGACGGACAAGTCAAGGAGGTGGGATGAGGTTAGTAGGTAGATGGGGGTGCGGCTTGGGGTGGGAGGAAGGGATGGGTGAGAGGAAGAACCGGTTAAGGAGGCAGAGACAGGTTGGACTGGTTTTGGGATGCAGTGGGTGGGGGTGAAGAGCTGGGCTGGTTGTGTGGTGCAGTGGGGGGAGGGGACGAACTGGGCTGGTTTAGGGATGCACTAGGGGAAGGGGAGATTTTGAAACTGGTGAAGTCCACATTGATACCATTAGGCTGCAGGGTTCCCAGGCGGAATATGAGTTGCTGTTCCTGTAACCTTCGGGTGGCATCATTGTGGCACTGCAGGAGTCCTATGACGGACATGTCATCTAGAGAATGGGAGGGGGAGTGGAAATGGTTTGCGACTGGGAGGTGCAGTTGTTTGTTGCGAACTGAGCGGAGGTGTTCTGCAAAGCGGTCTCCAAGCCTCCGCTTGGTTTCCCCAATGTAGAGGAAGCCACACCGGGTACAGTGGATGCGGTATACCACATTGGCAGATGTGCAGGTGAACCTCTGCTTAATGTGGAATGTCATCTTGGGGCCTGGGATAGGGGTGAGGGAGGTGGTGTGGGGGCAAACGTCAGCTTTTGTGCTCCTGAGATGCTGCTTGGCCTGCTGTGTTCATCCAGCCTCACATTTTATTATCTTGGAATTCTCCAGCATCTGCAGTTCCCATTATCTCTGATACTTATCAAAGAGAAGTGGCATGTTGGGGATGGGGTGGAATGCTGCAACATGGCGGTCCAGGATTAGAGGAGGTGCCAGTCAGATCTGAGGAAATTTTGTAATGAAAAATCTCATGATCCTTAACAAGATTACAGACTTCATTAATTTACCAACCTCCAACCGAAACACTGTTGTATGGGGCAGCTTTAAATGAGGACTTAGGGTTCCTTTTTCTGTTTTAATATAATTCTTCTTATCCTTTTTAGTATATCTTGTTACAATGCCAGCAATGACCTTGATGAGATTTTGCGTGGACATAATTTCAACAATATCTGTTTGTCTTCAAACTTGATCACCGAAGTGGTAGACCAAGCTGTGGATAGAATTCGGTAACTATTCAGCATGACTTTTTTAGATATGTTTGTTTAAATAAATACTGCAAGTGTTTCTAATCCATTTAACTTGAATAAATATCGGTATATTATTATTTACGTATACACTGAGTCTTTACACAAGTTGGTTGCAAATTTTAAGGTATCACTGTCTTACGGGTTATACTTCTTACATTATTTGCTTGTTATGGGCTCTGGAAAGTTTTGCAATGCTAATGGATAATTGTTCAGAGTAAATGGTATTGTCACATGTTCAAAAGTAGGTGTTTGATGGAGGATTTTGGTTAATTTCAGCTCCTCGTTCTGCTTGAACTTCTTCCTATCCTGTTACCACCGTATTCAAGTGCCTCTTGAGTGAAGAGTCTTTCTACCCTTAGAAAATCATTCGCGATATTATCACTTTTTTAACATAATCCTAATTACTATGTTTTTGCTATTTCATGATGTAGGAATTGGTCCCTCTGCTATTCAAACTATTCATTGCAAACCTGTGATCTAACTCTGTAACCTGTTATCCTTACACTTTAGCCAAAATGAACAAATTGAATTAATGTTAATGAACTGTATAAGAGAACACCTTTGAAATGCAAATTCTGTCCTTGCAGATCAGCAATTTCTTTCTGCCATTATTCTTTTTAATCAACTTGATCATCACTCTTGAACAAGCCTGTGTTCTTTTTAACTGTCCGGATCCTTTCTAGTCCTGTTTGGTTTGGTAAATTGGGTTCTGAGCCTGAGTCCAAACCAGCAAAACATTAAATGTCCACAAAATACTGACCATGAGGGTGTCATGAAAGTGGAATTAAAAAATTATTCCTGGTTTAACAAATTTACTTAATGACAAGATTTCATTTTTGTTAAAATGAGTCCCCTGAATAGTTGTTTTGATTCTTTTTATTGGGATTGGCCAGTGACACTCTCATCCCATGAATGAATAAAGGATTCCACCTGAAATGAAACTATAGCTTTGGTCTGGTTGCTTCTATGAAGAAAGAGTGGCCTGCCCAAAGCCAATAAAGTAAACAGCTTGTGAGGCCTTGGGGTTCTTTTCTAAAGTTGGAACAATAGAAACAGCCTTCCACACAGCCAAAACTCAAACTCCTGGTTATCAGCAGTTGCTGGGGTTTTGAAGCTGGGTGTGAAAGCTGTTATTCCCCTCTACAGACATAAATTGTGCGTGAGACAATCTATTTTACTGAATCTGCTTTTGCTAAGGGTGTTTGTGGGATTTTACTATATTTGAACAGTTAATTAGTTAATATTTTGTTAAGGATTTCATTAGAGTAACAGCTAAGCTAATTATTTTATTTCTTTTTGTCTGTATTTTAACTGTAGCGTAAAAATAAAGTGTGGTGTGTTAGAGTAGAGTGGTTTGACCAATCAAAATACATCTGGAGTGCAACACCTTACACTTACCCCTAACCTAAGAAAAATTTAGGGTTTGCAGTTCTACTTAATGTTTTGATGGGGTTTGGTCTGGTCCATAGCATGCCACTGAATGTTTGTTGTGCTTATGACTGTGATAGGGATGAACTCTAAAGGAGCTTTACCACTATGATGGACAAGTCGTAAAAACATTTTCCTCATAGATTGGCCATAATGGCCAATCTATATTTATGCTATGGTTAACAGGATTAACAAATTTAACACAAAAACATTGCTGAGTCCCACCTTATTCATTAGCTCCAAATGGCTGAGAAACACTTTGCACCATATTGGAACCCTGCATAAGTGTTATCAACTTGACACACTTTTTAATTTTAGAATAAGCAGTCTAATCAAAGATTCACCAAAGAAGAAATACTCCTCTACCGACTGGTGTTACTCGGATGCTTCCGTCTTCTCAACCTCTCACCTCGCCCAGGGCGTGGTGACCTGCAGGTTAAACAGCCACTAGTTCTTTCTCTGAGAGAGCTGCACTGTGGCCCTCTGGGATGGGGTGAGAAGCCATTTCCTATGATGGCTTTACAGAAGACTTTTATGCCCATAATTGTAGACTTGAGTTAAGGTTACCAAAGCTCTTCAAATCTCCATTTGTAGGTCTGAAACTTAGTGTCTATGTTCTCTGGAGCCCAATTGTCAAACTTACTAACTTTCTTAACGAGAATAGTACATAGAAATAGGATACATACCAGTCCATTTAGTTGTCCTTAACTGGAATTTCACTTCATCATGTGACCTTGCATCCTTCAATCAGTTATCTTACCAAAAGTTTCTTGCAATTTCTTTGCTGACAGTTTCTGCAAAGTCCTATTCTGGATTTTTGCAAACAAAGGTAAAGTTGCCATACCCTGACCAAATGAGGGCTGCAGCCTCATTTAGAGAAACTGGTGGTAGTTTAACTTGAGGGTCACCATGTCTTGTGTGAAGTGAGAGGTTGAGAAGGAGAATCCTTCATGATGTTCTCAGCAGGAATTGAACCACCACTGTTGGCATTGCTACAGAGTAATATCAACAGAGCAAACTGCCTCCTTTCCCTCTGCATGAAGTGTTTAATTAACTGGATTAATCTCTTTTCTAAGCCAGGTGGAGTTTTTGTAATGCCAAACAATTAGTTAAAATTTAACTTTAGTGTGTTACTAAATTAAATGTTTCAGAAAAACATTTTGGCTTTTTGGATTTTTCTCCCTTTTTGTATAACTTTTTTTAGTTGCTGTCATCTTCTGGAATAAAGATCACCCTACTGTAGTTGTCAGAAGTAGAAAAACAATGGATATAATTATGGTTCATTTCAGTCATATATTGAGTTTGAAAACTGGGTCCTTTTTTGAGTAAAATGAGGTACTGTGTATTGGTGAGGCATCAGGGTGGATACTCTGAGGCAAATCATTTTAAGGAACAGTTGAAGAACAAAAGATTTTGTTTTTGATCTGACTTAGCAGAGTGAAACAACCTTTAATGCAGTAGTGTGTTCCTATTATGAGTAGGTAGTGTTGTTGCTGGTGATTTATAGTACTCCCAAGAGCCACATGGTTTGTTTTTTGTAATAAATTTAATCAAGTGATGTATTGTTATTACAGGGATGTATGTAATAATATTGCTGGAAGGAAAATTATAATTGAAAAAGCACTTAATACAACATGTACTAATAAGACCTGGAGAAATGCAAATTTTCAGTAAGTATTTGACTTCTAATCAGAATTCTGAATCTGTATGTATATCCATATTTTTATTTTGATATTTTTTTTAAAAATTGGAAGTGTGCGTGTGTGTGTGTGTGTGTGTCACTTTATTTCAAGAACTTCCTATGTCCATGTTTGCAGTCACATTCACCTAAGTAAGCTTTTAATGTAGATGCTGAAATTGAGAAACTGCAAGGAGTTTGAACATTCTGCTCCCTAATGCAATATTCATAGTATGGTGTAGAATTGAAATAAGTCATTTTTATACCTGTGCTATTACTGTTAGCCCCATTATTTTATAAATGTTTTCATTGAATCCCTTTTTATTTTACTTTATTTTTCTAATAAACTTGTTCAGAGATATTATTACTTCTGGAACAGGTAGGACTTGAACCTGGATCTCTTATAAGAAAATGACCAGAGAAAGGGTAGGGAGATGAAGGATTGTAAAGGGAAATTGTACATGGAGCCTAAAGAGATGAGAGGTCCTTTATGAATACTCCAATATTCACAACTGAGAGGGAACTAGTTGTGGAGGAGGACAGTGTGAAACAGGCTGGGAGGCCAGAGGAGGTTGATGTTAGTAAGGAGGATGTGCTAGGAATTTTGAGAAAGTTTAAAAACAGGTAAGTCCCTGGTCCTGATGGGATTTATCCAAGGATTCTATGGGGAAGTGAGGGAAGAGATCGCAGGGCTTTTGGTGATTATCTTTTTGTCCTCACTGTCCACAGGTGAAGTGCCGGAAGACTGGAGAAAGGCAAACTCAATTCCCACGTTCAAAAAAGGGAGTAGGGATAACCCCTGAAATTACAGGCCAGTTAGTCTTACATTAGTGGTAGGCATATTATAGGCAAGGGCTCTGAGATAGAATTTATGATCACTTGGAAAGGCACGGTTTGATCTGTGATAGCATGGATTTGTGAGGGGTAGATCATGCCTCACGAACCTTAGTGAATACTTTGAAGAGGTGACCAAGCATGTGGATGAAGGTAGAGCAGTGGATGTGGTATATATGGATTTAAGGCATTTGATAAGGTTTCCCATGGTAGGTTCATGCAGAAGGTAAGGGGGCATGGGATAGGGGGAAATGTGGCAGATTTGGATTCCGAATTGGCTGACCCTTAGACAAAAAGTGGTAGTGGATTGAAAATATTCAAGGTGGTGCTCAGTTACAAGTGGTGTATCGCAAGGTGTTCTGGGTCCTCTTCTATTTGTGATTTTTGTAAATGATTTGGATGAAGAAGTGGAAGGATGGATGAGCAAGTTCGCAGACGATGCGAAGGTGTGTCGCGTTGTGGACAGTGTGGAGGGCTGTTCTAGGTTACAAGGGGCATTGAAAGGATGCAATGCTGGGCTGAGAAGTGGCAGATAGTTCAACTCTGAAAATGAGAGCTGACTTGATAGAGGTGTACAAAATGATCAGAAGTATAGATAGTGGCCAGCCAGAGACTACTTTTTTGTTGGGTGGAGGTAGCTATGACAAGGGGGTGCAGTTTTAAAGTGAATGGAGGTAGTTATGAGGTGGGGGAGACATCAGAGATAGGTTCTTTACTCAGTGGTTGAGGCGTGGAATGCATTGCTAAAGAGGATAATGGAGCCGGCTTCATTAGGGCCATTTAAGTGGATATTAGACAGGCATGTGGATGATAGTACAAGGTACCTTTATAGTACCTTATACTCTCATCCACGATACTGTCTAATAGCCACTTAAATGGCCCTAATGAAGTTAGATAGACCTTAAAATTAGGGTAAGAGTTCAACACAACATTGTGTCGAAGGGCCTGTACTGTACTGTTCTATGTTCCTATCCAGAAGTAGGGACACTACCACTTCACTGCAAGAGGGTCCCTAAAATGGTTTTCATTTTATTCATGGGCTGTAAGTAGTATTGTACAATTGACTTGACTACTACTCATATTACTATTCATCAATGCGTGTTTGGTAACCAGTTGAGAGATGATGATACACTGGTAATGTCAGAGGACTTTAATCCAGAGGCCCAAGCTAATATTCTGGGAGCATGGTTCCATATCCAGTCACAGCAGCCGGAATTTACATGCAATAAATTAAACCTGCAACACGCATTGTCATTATATTCATCTGGTTCACTAATGGCTATTCTTAAAAGACATTTGTGTTTTCCCCTTGATAATATACATTATATCAAATTTTGTTCCTGTTTGTCTTTTTTTTCTTTTTGTTTAAAGGTACTGCATTAATGAACGTTTTGGTCACTTTAAAACTCTTGTTTTTAATGTAGTTTATTTGAAGCCGTACTTTCTTTAAAAAAAACTGTACCTTTTGTACACCCCTATTATCTGTGATATCCTTTTTTAAATTCAGTGGAGGAGCCATCAGTTTGTTTTTTAGACTAGTTACTTTGACATAATTGAATGTCGAAAGCAGTATTGTCAATGGCTGTATTAGAAATATAGTCATAACTATGGTAATTTTGTTTTCTTTGCCACTGGACTAGTGAATTCAATGCAGTACTTCAGCATCAGGAAAGTAGGATGAACAATCATTCATAGTTTTCATATCTTGTATCCTGTGTTGCAATCTATATTGATTTTTCTCCAGGCCTCTGCAGCTATCTCCAGTCAACTCTTCACACACAATCTCTTCCAACCATCGTATTTTTTTTTCCAATTTTGTGCCATACAAATAAGGGAAGCATTTGTTGCCCTTGGGTGATAAACAACCAGCTTGAACTGCTGCTGTCAGCCTAGTGCATATACTCCACTTTGCTATGTGGAAGACAGATTCTGGCTTTTTGAGTACCAGCAGTAGACGAAAAGCGATAATAGCTCTGAACCAGGATGTTGTGAAGTTTGGAGGGAACTTGCATGTAGTGGTGTTCTCATGCACCTTGCGCCCTTGTCTGTCCAGGCTGTATAGGTCATGGGTTTGGTAAATACACTCAAAGGAGCCTCGGTAAGTTGCTGCTGTAGGTGACACATTCTGTTGCCACTAAAAATAATGAATATTTATGATGTTGAAGGGGCTGCTGATCAAAGGATTACCTTGCCATGAATGATATTGACTTCCTTGTGACTATCTATCCAAAGAAAATGGTCTCATTAAATAATTCGTCTTCCAGTTTATTTTTAACTGGTATCATTGCAAGTAAGTGACAATTAAAGTAATCTATTATTTTATTTTTGTCACAGAATTTCTTCTGATGATTTCTTTACTGTGATCCAATCGTCTTTTGATAATGAAGCAACACCCTGGTTTGGTCTTGTCGTTTGCCTGTGGGGTAAGGAATTTTGTCAATAGTAAGTGATTACTATTTTGAAATATCATCTGTATATTGTAGGTGATGTTCATAACTAAAATTGACTTGATGCTCATAAAATGGTGAACAATTTTGGCCTGGTGTGAATTCAAATTTCATGGGTTTCAATCATAGCATTTTTGACTCTCTCTTAAACATGCAACTCCATCCAGATTTTTACTGACCAAACTTCGAAAATTTTAAGAATTGACATCCTTGACTGTCATGGCTCACTGGAGTAGATAGCAATTGAGCCCTGCTCTTCCCAAAACGGGCACAAGGTTAAAGACGGTTTATAAGGTTATAAAATTTACAGAATTTTTTTTTCTAAAATGCAAAATTTGTTTTTAAACACAAGTTGACAAACATGTGACCAGCTTTCTATACTTAACAAGTAGAGAATGTAGTTATAAATAATTAGAATTTCAGCTACAGGTAAATGATAAGCCATCAACAATATGACTTTCCACCACGAGTTAAAATTTCCAACCAACTTAACAGCTGCGTGCGTGTGTACAAACAAACCTGGACAGATCCCAAAATAGGGTGTAATGAGTGGCAGGAAATATTGGAAGGCCATTTAATTATCCCCATGGTTCACTGGGATTATCCCTTAGTTTGTCAGGACCTCCTCCTCAATCTTCTTTCTACAGGTCTTCTCAATAGCTTGCAGGAGGCATAAGAGTGGTTCAGACTTGGTCTCTATTGGATAAATGTCTCAGCCTATGGCTTATTCAAACTTTACCAAACAGGAAAGGACAGCACTTTTTTTTAACCCCTTCTGGAGGTCCAGTGTCTTCTACAAACATTCACACTCAAAAGCTGCTCAGCTACCTGGGAGTCAATCTCACAGCTGTTGACGGACAAAGGCTTTCTGTCTGTCATCAACTAATCACCAGCCCCTACAATTTCCCTTTATGTGCGCGCTCTCGTGCGCCTCCCTGTCGTGTGCACGTTCACCCCATTCCCACTACATGAATAAACATCAATGTAAATAGAAGATGAAGAAGAACTATGGATGCTGGAAATCTGAAACAGAAATTGCTGGTGAACTTCAAGTTTGTCAGCATTTGTGGAGTGAAAACAGAATGAATGTTTTGGGCCCAGTGACACTTCAGAACTGAGTTCTTGTGGCAGAGGTAATGTCCCTAACTCTCAGCAAGGAGACTTGGATTCAAGTCCCACTATTATTCTAAGGGTTTATGGTACTGTCTCTGAACAGATTGATTAGAAAATATCTACAGTCTCTCTCTCTCTCTCTCTCTCTCTCTCTCTTCTCTCTCTTTTTTTTCAAACTGATAATTGAGCACAACACAGCATGGAAGGACTGGAGTAGGAACTGTGGAGCAATGGTGATAGAACTGAGCACCATAATACAATCCAGGTTTAATATTCTGTGTCAATTATAATTTCATCAAAACAAAGGTACTAGTAGTTTCTAAAATGAAGCTAGCAGCATTTCTTCTCTTACCGATCAATATATTATCAAGTTCTTCCCTCTTTTAATTTTAATTTAACAGATGTTACCACAGCATTTAAGTTTTCTGCCAAGGCTCCCATTGATCTGTCAAACTGAAGATTTAAAACCTAATATTCATCCATTTTGCTTTATTTTTGCAAACATAAATCAAATCAGAATGATCTGTGGCAATAGTGGGTTCATGCAAACGATGTCAAAAGAAGGAAGAAGATGAGTAGAAAATATGTAATGAAGACACAAGATGCTGAGAATTCAGAACGTGTTTATCAGCATCTGATAAATGTAATTGAGGTCCTTCCTCAGCAGAGGAAAGAGGTTTGAAGAGTATGTCTGAGTGCGAACTGAATTGCATTCAGTTGTAATGTCCTGTTTTGTTTGTTTCCATGATGTTCTAGCAGTCAGCTATTTAGCTCCAGCATACCTGCTTGTACATGTGTACGTGGGGAATGATGCCCAGCACAAATCTGTTTCTAAGAAAATGAGACAAGTACAGAAATCTGCACGGGAATGAATAGAGTTGAAAATGCAAACTCCATGTGACTGTGAGCTTAGAACATTACAGCACAGTACAGGCCCTTTGGCCCTCGATGTTGTGCCGACCTGTCATACCGATCTCAAGCCCATCTAACTTACACTATTCCATGTACGTCCATATGCTTATCCAATGACGACTTAAATGTACCTAAAGTTGGCGAATCTACTACCGTTGCAGGCAAAGCGTTCCATTCCCTTACTACTCTCTGAGTAAAGAAACTACCTCTGACATCTGTCCTATATCTTTCACCCCAAAAGCTATGCTCCCTTGTGCTTGCCGTCACTATCCTAAGAAAAAGGCTGTCCCTATCCACCCTATCTAACCCTCTGATTATTTTATATGTTTCAATTAAGTCACCTCTCAACCTTTTTCTCTCTAATGAAAACAGCCTCAAGTCCCTCCGCCTTTCCTCATAAGACCGTCCCTCCATACCAGGCAACATCCCAGTAAATCTCCTCTGCACCCTTTCCAAAGCTTCCACATCCTCCTTATAATGCGGTGACCAGAACTGTACACAATACTCCAAATGCGGCCGCACCAGAGTTTTTTACAGTTTCACCATAACCTCTTGGTTCTGGAACTCGATTCCTCTATTAATAAAAGCTAAAACACTGTATGCCTTCTTAACAGCCCTGTCAACCTGGGTGGCAACTTTCGAGGATCTGTGTACATGGACACCGAGAGTTCTCTGCTCATCTACACTACTAAGAATCTTACCGTTAGCCCTGTACTTTGCCTTCTGGTTACTCCTCCCAAAGTGCATCACCTCTCACTTGTCTGCATTAAACTCCATTTTCCACCTCTCAGCCCAGCTCTGTAGCTTATCTATGGCTCTCTGCAACCTACAGCATCCTTTGTCACTATCCATAACTCTACCGACCTTAGTGTCGTCTGCAAATTTACTCACCCATCCTTCTACGCCTTCATCCAGGTCATTTATAAAAATGACAAACAGCAGTGGACCCAACACCGACCCTTGCAGTACACCACTGGTAACTGGTCTCCAGGATAAACATTTCCCATCAACTACCACCCTCTGTCTTCTTTCAGCAAGCCAATTTCCGATCCAATCTGCTGTATCTCCCACAATCCCATTCCTCCGCGTTTTGTACAATAGCCTATTGTGGGGAACCTTATCAAACGCCTTGCTGAAATCCATATACACCACATCAACCGGTTTACTCTCATCTACCTGTTTGGTCACCTTCTCAAAGCTTGACGAAACAAAAACTGAAGTTGTGTTCCCAGTAATTTTAAAGCCTAGCCATTCACCAATAAATTAAGTGAATTAGTGTTTATTGCCTTCAGGAACAGTCTTTTTGGAAATGTGGAAAAGGATTAATGCAAAACTGGTTTATGAATGGGATGTTGAAAACTTTGAAAATGATGAGCCAGCCAGACCTGAGTTTTATGGAACAAATGTTAAAAAGGTACTTTTTAAATTACTTTTATGACTTGTACTGCCTAGTCATTCATGGTGTTGTTTACTAGATGTTAAATTCTGTGACTGTCTTACAAAAAAATAGAAAAGCACAAATTTTTTGGGGCAAAGATTTGATTTTATCAATTAATGTGAAGTGCCTACTTGTTTGGATGTCAGTATCCTGGTCCATTTAGTTAGAAGATGGATCATGTGTATTTCTAGATTGAGTGAGTGACAGAGAAATCTCTCACGTTAAAAACATGTAACTGCTTTCACAATATTTATTTGTATCACTTATAGTAATGAGAAGTGTTAATTTAAGCTTGCATGGTACATGTGCTCTTTTAGTCTCCAAATAAAAAAAAATCTTTTTTCATTTAAACAACTGCTTAATCTGAGCTATGGTTCCATGTGAGTCCCTACGTGAGTGCAAAATTGGCACACTGAGCCTTCTATGCAAAATTGTCGCAGTCCTAGGGTGTGCATCCTAGGTTAAAAACTGAGGACCTATTTTTGGTCTACGTTTTGAAAGAATTCTACTATTTACAACATTTGGGAAAACTGTAATTGGAATGCATTTGTTAACAGGCTAAACTTCTGCAAGAGTGTGCCTTGGTTGACCAAGGATAAGACTTGAATATATGATCTATTCATCTATTAAAAGTTTGAAAAATTGAACCTCGTGTTTTAATTGGGCATTTAAGTTTAGCTGAACATATATTTAATATTGAAGTAAAAGATGGGAATTTTGCAATTGGCTTTGGTAGTATCTTAATTATTTGATCCAACAAAAGTGAACAGAAAGGAAAGATGATGTAATGGTTTCACACATTAAGCTATAAGTGCAGAAGTGTGCACTTATCTCCCACAGCACTGCAGTAACATTGCAGTGGAGACAGTGATCAACATGGTCCTGTTATGTAGGTCTGAAGAGAATCATGTATCTGATTTTCTATAACTTCAAAATCTTTTGTACTCAGTTGCAGTCTAGCCATTACACTAGAGGTGGCCAGATGGAACCTTATAAAAAGGCACTGAAGGCCACTTTGAAGTCTTGTAATGTTGGCTGCTGGTGCTTCACACCCATGACAGCAAGCCTGCTAAATCAGTTCAAATGAATTTGAGATACCAAGACCTAATGTGTGATTAAGGTCGCAATAGTTTTTTTGTCCTAATCTATCTGCTTCTGAGATACTAATCATGCACCCCTGAAGCAGGTGGAACTTGACCCTGGGCCTCCAGGCCCAGAGGAAGGGGGACTACACTGCACTGCAGGGACCCTCAATTGTGGTAACTTGTATATTGGCCACACTTGGCTTAAAATGGTAAGAGTGTAAATCAATATGTGGGATAGGCACTTACTGCCATTTGCTGAGATTTTCTAAAATGGATGATTCCATCAGACCAGGAAGAGGAAACTTGGTCATCCTATTAGGTCTAGCTAACATGTGTAACTTCTCCCTTGAGTGTCTGACTCTCTCCAAATCATTGTATTGATCGGAAAACTGGAATGTGTTACCATAAACTTCTTTTGCATGAGGAATTGCTGTCACTTTATTTAGATGTTTGATCTAGACATATGACTTTTCAAAAAGAAAACTGAACAATGTTTTATTTCAGCTTTACGTTTTGCTACTAAAGATGTTAAATATATTTGAACATTCAAAAGTGAGTACAAAACCATTTAGCTGTAGACAACAGGATAGATTTTGTATGCAATTCTTCTGATTCTTTAACTTGAAGATCCTCTTCTGAATAGCACCTAAAATCCTAAGGTCACAATTATCTGGCCAATCTTCTTGTTCCTGCTGTCGACTGAAAGTGACATTAACTTGGCTGATTTATGAAATCTGCAACTCACATTCTGAAAATATAACCAGTTCCTTGGTGGAAGCATTTAAGAATTTTGGGGGATCTTTTTACTTAAAGAATTGGGGCAAAAAACTCTGCTTTTGCTTGCTTGTCGTGAAATCTTCTTCAAAACCAAAATGATATAATGAGAGGCACAGCATAGTGCAAATTGTCAGGATGTAATCGTAAGACTTAACAAAATTTTATATCATATTTAACCTGACTCCTTTTTTAGGATCATCCAAGCAACAACAATAATTTTTTTTTTCTATTTTTAAATGTCTGAAGAGGCTGTGTTCTCTGGTCAATGTTTGCCTCCATGGGCAGTGGTAACTGGCTTAACTTTTCTTTTGATTAAACTTAAATCATTCTCTTTTAATGATGTATGTAAGGAACGGTCTCTAATAATGTATCTGGAAACTTCTGAAGAATTGTTTTGTTCCTTGTTCCAAATGCATCATGTTGGCCTATTCACCTGGGAATTTATTCCACTTTTGGTATTGAGCTTGTCAGTGAGAAATGTTTGTTATTGCCTAAGTGCAGCATTGTGGGGTTTTTTGGTACAGCTTGAGCTGATGTCTGAAGTCACAAGGTGGTAACAATTGGAACAGATTGCAACTCAAAATTATCTTTCTGGTTTGGTTGCATTACTGCCAGCTTTACATCTTTGAGGAGGAAGGAAGACCACTTTTAGTCCAAGATCAGCAAGCACTCTGACACTAAACACAACCACCTATGTAAAATGAGAGGGTATCTTGACTCAATGAAAAATAAAGTATCAAATTATAACAAAGATTTGTTGGGGGAGAAAGCAAAAATAACTGCACAGTGGAATTGCTCTAGTTTAAAACTGATTTATTAAAGTCACTTTTCAAAGTCAGTCAATACCTGTGTTTTTGTGAGAACCCGAATTAAAGAATGATGAGCCTGGTGCAAGCTCATCTATTCCAATACATAGACGCGTTAGGAAATATCTAGAAGATAAACATTCATGAATGTAGTCAAAATTATATATGGATTTTCAAAATATGATGCCAACCTGAATTTTCTGTTTTCTGCCCATTAGTCGGGTCCAGTCTACCAGTGTTTCACACTCCAACTCCAGTTTAGAGGGCTGGGTTCTGAATCCATCCAAGCTGGAATATGGATTGAAACCTGCACTGTTGCTGTTAATGTGACCCATGCTAGGCATTCTGTCAATTCATCCTCAAAGGAATTGACTAGCAGAAGCCTACCATCAATGCAATGCTTTAAATATTCAAGTTGCCAGTCTGTTTGGCAGATCACAGACATACCTGTCCTTGGCCATCAGGTGATGCAATGTGATTTTAACCCAGAAGTTCTAGTTACCTATTTACATTACAAACCTCACTATAATATGCTAACCACCAAAAATCGAGGCGAGATCAATTTTAGCATCTATAATTGTTCAAATATCTGACCTTCCACTGTCTGAGCACTTGCATGCTTTTCCAAAAGTGGGATTTGTCAGTGGCACATGTTTGCCTGTAAAAAAGCTGTTGTGTTGAATTACAATATCAAAGTTGAATGACAACTGCCTTATTTAATGTAACAGTTATTACTATCCAGAGAAACATTTCTGGACTTGGGATTAAGACATTGTATGCAATGTGACTAAAGGGGAGTAAATAATCATTACATGGACAGTCTAATCTGAGGAGCCTGAGAGGTTTTATCAGTTACTGAGTAAACTGAACATCTTGATCTAAAATTGGAATGATGTAGATACTGGAAATCTGCAATAAATACAGGAAATGTTGGATATCCGGACCCGGTAGGAAACACCTAGTGAAAGAAATTCATCCTATATTTCATCAGGGCCTTCTTCAGAACTTGGAGAAATAATTTTTGGGAATTGTAGCTACTAAGACTTGCCTGGAGACCAGATGACAGCATTCCCTTGTATATCAGGGTTCAGTTTGTATTGCTCCCTAGGTATAAGGGAAACCTTGGTGTGGGCAAGCAGGAGGCTGGAAGAAAACAGCAGGCCAGGCAGCATCTGGAGCAAAGGAGCAGTCAACATTTCGGGTAATACCCTTCTTCAGGACTGTGTATCTTTTGGTGTATGCTGCCTATCTCTTGAGAACTTATTCGTATTTCTCAGTGTAGTAACCAAAATTCGCATCAATATACTGTAGCATTATTTGTGCCTTCAGAACATCATTAAACTTTTGGCCAAAATTTGAACATGTAACCTAAGTGTGTGATGTGCAGTCTCATTGATCTGATCTGAATTGGTATTGGTTGAGGGGCAGATATTGATTAGAGGGATATATTTTGCTTTGGCCATTAGGAACTTGTTTCTGTTCTTCCAAAAAGGGTCCCATGAAATCTGCAACCAATTTTAACAGGTGGATCACACTTCAGCACCACTTCCAGAAGATGAACTTTGGTGAGATGGTACAGTGTGCTGAAGTGACTGCTCTTACCAGCTGATCAACCAGTTATGAGTAATGTATATACATAATATATATTTTATTTACCTTTTTTGTAGTTAAATATAGCATCATTCGAGCCTTTCCGGATGACCGGTTTGATCTAAGTTTTTTTAACAGTCCAGTTGTGGCGATCTGGCAGACTAAATGAGGCTTGATTATCCACTGTTATCCAGAGAACTGTTAATGGTGCAGTTTGCTTATTGACACTTGAAAGTAAGACTGGTCGTTGACAGTGAGGGTTTTTAGCGTAGCTTTAGACAATGCTGATCCTCCTTTCCTTTCTTAAAAAAGGAAATACCAAGCCAGAATTAATGAAGTATATATTTATTTCAAATGTTGAATGTAGGGCCAGAGATTTTAGTGCAACATCTTGGGGAAATATCATCAACATTACTCAAAGGAAACCAATTGCCCCTTTTTACACTGGCCCCAGACATTGGTTATGAGCCTTGAAGGACAGCTCCAGACTGGCTGCCTCTTTAGATATGGGCTATTTGGATATTAGCTAAGAATACCGGTATGTCCCAGCAATGGCAACTATTTCTGTCTATTGGCAAGTGGGAGAATCTGGCTAATGTCAGACAAGTGGGGTGCCATAGTTACTTACTGAGGCAAGTTTGGGATGACTGCCTGAGGAAAATCTCACTAAAACTTTAGTGACCCTGTTTGGTTTCTGGTTGAATTTTAATCTGCTATGTCTTTAGTTTTTTTTTAAGCATTTAAATCAGACATTAAAACACCATTGGCTTGTCTGTGCCCAAGATTTTAAAGTGACTGTCCGTGTAACTAACTTCCATTTTGGTGCTGTTGTTTATCATTTTTCAAAATGTCATTATCCTGGAGTACAGTTCCTATTTTAACGTTGCTATCACAAGGACAACATAAAACAATTGCAACTTGCAGTTGCTGTAGGAACACGTTGTTCATTTGTAACTTTGATATGTTATTAGAATTTAATTGCTTCAGATGCAAGAATGCTTCACCACCTGGTAATTATCCTGGTCTGTTGAAATTGTTATCTTGACTTGAAGACTTTTTGTTTCCAAATCAGAGTCTGATTTAATAAACCAGCAAAGCTATTGCTCAGTGTTCCTTTACCTGGTGGTACCAATTTCTTTCTGCTGCTGTGCAGAAAGTGTGTTGAATGTTTATGAAGGTGAAAGTCTATTTGTGTTGGTCTGGAAAAAAGCAGACTTTTGTCGCTGAAGGTGATGTCCACTTTCTATTGCTATCTGAAGAAAACCTAAACACCATGGGGAAATATTTCTGGGAGTTTATATAGTTTGCTTTGTGCTTTTGGCTTGGCTTTTTGGTTTTGGCTAACTCCTGGTTCTACTACCAATGAATTGGCTGTCAACCGTTTTGTTGTTTCAGAATCCTTCCATTTTCTCATTAGAATTCATTGTCAATCTTGCATGACTGGCTACCACCACCTCCCACAAACAACACCAAATTATCACCTCTGGACCTCTGTTTATAAGATGGGATATGCATTTTGCTGGGCTGAATCAGTACTTGAAGGTAGTAATGAACTATGTTCTTAGACTGCTGCAGACCTTTATGTTCTGCAATGCTCTGTACTGCGAGTTAGGAAGTGCTTGGTATTTTGACTTGGCAGCTGTGAAGGAATCGCTTTTTTTTATCCAAATCACGTGTATGACTTGAAGGGAGACTTGAAGATAACATTACCGTGCATCTCCTGTTCTTGTTCTCTTCTGCCTGATAGCGATTCTAGGCTTCAAAGGTGTTACTATCGATGTTTGTAGAGTGACTTGGAGTTTTTTACGAAATTGCTGGCCTCAACTGTTGACCAAAAGGAGTCTCGTTTTTGGGCTGACACAATGAATACTTGGATTGCTGCAGTCTTTTTGAACTTTCCCCAGTAACGAATGCATCATATTGTGGATTGGATTTATTTTGTTCTTTATTGGTCCTGATCCAGAGTGTGATCCCATCCCATCCCTTTTTGTGCACTAGATGCACATAGGAAGAAAAGGTCTATTCTTCAGCACATCAGAGGAAAATCTGTATAATTGTCCTCTTTGCTTAATTGCTTGAGGGAAATCACTGCAGACTTTCCTCCCATTCCTCTTCTCCCCACCCCAAATTGCTTAATTCAATGCATTATCTATCTCCCTGTACTAGTTGGTTCTGACTTTACAATTGGCTGCTTTTTCCCTGGATATTGCAGTATACAAACCATCATTTGCACTTGATACGACATTTTTTGCCCTATAAACTTTTTAATTGCTTAAATTGTCAATTCGGCCCATGCTTTGCTAGAGTCTGTAACTGTTATAGTTGCTTGAGGCTTGTTAGTTTTACACTAGTGCCACATGTGTAGTCCATGTATGTAGTAATAATTATTGCTGATAAGTGTGCAATGTTTGCTGTTTCTGCCTGCTATCGAGGTAGTAAATTTTGGAGGTGATCTTTTTTGGAACATGTCACATTTGAATGACATCTAATACCATTGTAATAAATAGGGAGCAGTGAAGAAAGTTTTTTATTGGTTGGCTTGCCAAGCTAATTCATTCCTCTGCAGATGTTTCATTACCCTGATGGGTAACATCAGTGTAGCCTCCGATGAAGTGCTGTTGTGTTTTTTCAACTGTTATTTAAACTCTGTTGTCCATTGAGCTGGATTACCTCATTTCGGTCTTCCTTTTGTAGTGGAGTGTATATATAGGGTCTAGCTTTGTTTGATGGCCGCCTTGGTGGAGAACCAGGTTTCTAGGAATTCCCATGCTCATCTCTGTTTGGACTGGGCCAAGATCCTGGTGTTGTCCCAATCGAACTGGTGGTTTTCCTTATCCATGTGCATAGAGATGAGTATGTATTGTAGTGTCTTTTTTTCTTGATGTTCATGTACTGTTGCAGCTAAATTATTCTTCCTGTCTGCAGTATTTGCAAGATCTTGTATATACATTGGTTCTGTCCATTAGTGGGTAACAGGTGTTTGATTTGGCTGAGCAGTTGGCGTGGGGTTGGTGTGTATTTGTGTGCTACTCTGATGTTCAGATGTGTTCTTGATGTATGGTAGTATGTTGAGTGTATTGGGGCATGCAGCATTTTCCTGTTTTATGAAATAGGCATCGTCTGACCCAGTTGTTCATTGTATTTGAATACTTGGAAGAGGTACTGTTGTTCTTGGCTTAGTTCTGGGTTGCTGTAGTGTGTTGTCCATTCAGAGTTTTTCACACGCTTTGTGTGAGTTTAGGGTGGTTGCTGTTGAAATTCAGTCAGTTTGTGTGGCTTTCCTGTGTACTTTTGTCAAAAATTCCCCATTGATCCTGCGTTCTACCATGACATCCAGGAATGGGAGCTGTTCATTCTTTTCATCCTTTCCCTGGTGAATTCGATCCTGGTGAGTGTGTTGTTTGTTAGTTGATGTGTTTCCTCTAGTTTTGATCCATTTTAAAAAAGGCAACAACACACTGCAGCAAGCCAGGACTACGTCAAAAAGAGGAGTACCTCTTTCAAATAGTCAAAGACAGTGGATACCTGAACAACTGGGTCAGATGATGCCTATTACACTAACAGAAAGATACTGCATGCTCCAGCACACACTCCTCTCACTACCATATGTCAAGAACAGCATCTGAACTAACAACACTCCTTTTGACCATCAGAGTAGCACACAGACCCGCATCAACCCTATGCTAACTGCTAACCTGACCCAAAAACCCGTTAGTCATTATGGACAGGACCAACGTAATATATAAGATTCCTTGCAAAGACTGTGACAAATATTACATTGGACAGACAGGAAGAAAGTTAGCCACAAGAGTACACTAACATTCCAACTAGCAGCAAAAAGACACCAACCAGCATTTGCTGACCTCCATCCACACAAGTAAGGAAAATTATCAGGTCGATTGGGACAACGGCAGGATCCAGGTACAGGCCAAGCAGAGACAAGCATGAGAATTCCTAAGAAGCTTGGTTCTCAGCTAAGAAGGTCATCAACAAACACACCAGAGCTAGACCCTATATATACACCACTGCGAAGGAAAACCAGAAGTGAGGTTATTCAGCTCAACAGACACCAAAGTTTAAATGACAGGTGGGAAAACACAACAGCACTTCATCAGAGGCTGCACTGATGTTACCAAGTATAGAAATGAAATGTCTGCAGAACAATGAACCAGCTTGGCGAGCCAACGAACCCCAATGTCCACAACCAAAGCTAGAAATCTACTCCCACCTTTAGAACAGTGGGAAAAAAATTGCAAACTGTATTTGTTGGATGTTTTTAAACATTGTCACACATTTTTAAAAAAAGTTTACATTGAAAATGGGTCCTGTTGAACTGTTCTAGTGTAAATATGCAGGAGATGAGGGCATTTCACTGCATCCCAATTGATACTGTGTAGAGAATGAAAGTGAAGAATTGAAATGTTTTCAAAACACCTCTTTTTTTCTTAATTAATCAGTATCCTAGGTCAACCAGGAAGGAAATTTATTGCTGGATTTGTGTGCTAGAGAATGTGTGGGCAAAGTACCTGTAGGGGAATATTTGGTTATTAGTGGTTACGTTTAGATGAGCAATCTAAAACTTCTGAATTGGAAGATGGATACATTGAAAAGGACGAGGCCATTTCCCCAAGGTCAAGTTGAACCAAAGATTGTTCAATTGCAGGTTTTCTAGTCAATGGTGATCTTGGGAGATATTTTTGGTCCGCTTTTAGATGTATTCTAACTCGAGTGAAAGGTAGAGGAACCAAAGTCTGTGATGAAATCAGAAAAAAGGCATATTTTGTCTTAAAATTTTGTAACTTGTGTCTGGCCAATTAAGATGAAGTCAAGAAATGACAGTTTAGTGGAATGGTAGCTAATGTAAAAAGGATCTAGAAGCTTCTACCAGCATGTAAGTAGTGAGCAGATAGTTTATAAAGTAGATGAAGTTGAATCAGTGATGCACTTGAAGGTAAGGTGAGAATACTTAATTGATACTTCAGTGTTACTAAACAAGTGGATGCTGACAAAATCTTGGAAGCAGAGATGAGGAAAATTGATCAGACAGGATGTACTGAAAAGCTGACTATGCTTTGATTGGATTAGTCACCCTGGTCCAGTTGTCATGCATTCAGGTTATTAATGTTAATGAGCTAGAAATTAATGAAGTATTTACTATAATTTTGGCCAGGTATGGGGAGGTTCTCATGGATTGCAGCGATCTAGAGGTTTGCAGTAACACAAAGTTGAAGGGAATGTGATGGATGTTGTCTCTAATGGCTTTTAGAGAAACATTTGGCAAAGTATCCTGTAAAAGACTGGTTTTAAAACCAAATAGTGGCACACTGACCAGCTTGGAGTTTAAAAATGAAAATAGTTGGTTTTTGATACTTTGTGTATTGGAATGCCATGTAATATCTCAGTTTGATAAAATTGTGGTTGTGGCAGGTAGGGAGGATGATGCAAATCAACCACATCAGGACGGTGGGTGAACAGATGAGACAAAATCAATCCGGCAACTGCCTGTCCAGAGAACGGTAAGATGGCGGAAGTGATCGAAACAAGCAGTAAGGAGTTTTAAGATTTGTAGCTCAGGTTTAGGTTCTGGATGTGAGTTTGCTCGCTGAATCAACCACTTTGATTGGGACAACACATCCATCCTAAGACAAGCCAAACAGAGACGCACGAGAATTTCTAGAGGCATGGCATTCCAACCGGAACTCCATCAACAAACACATTGATTTGGAGCCAATGTACCATCCTCTGAGAAAAAACAGGAAATGACATCACCAATGCAGGAAATGACATCACCAACCCAAGGAAACAAACAGATAAATAGAAAGTGGGACATAACACCAGCGCTTCATCGGAGGCTCACTGATGTTACCTAGAATGGTGACAAAACGTCTGAAAACTAGCCTTCCAGCTCAGCGAGCGCACTCTCATCCAGAAGCAAAGAGTTAATGATGTACTTCTAGCAGAACATAAGGACCTAGGTGGTTTGCGTGCACAGATTCTTGAAGATTGATAGGCTTATTGAAAGTAGTTTGCAAAGCATATGCAAACTTGTGTTTCATAAGTATTCATAGAATCCTTAGTGTGGAAGTAGGCTATTCAGTCCACTGGGTCCACAGACCCTCAGCATCTCACCTAAACCCATCCCTGTAACCCTGTATTTCTCATGGTTAATCCATCTAGCCTGTACAATTTTGGATTGTGGGAGGAAATCTGAGCACCTGGGAGAAACCTATGTAGGCACAGGGATAATGTACCAACTCAACACAGACAGTTGCTCGAGAATGGAACTGAACAGGAGTCCCTGGTGCTGTGAGGCAACAGTGCTAACCACTGAGCCACCGTGCATCCCGTTGCATAGAAGTATATTTGAATATAAAAGCAGGGATGTTTTGTTTTGTGGTTTTTTTTTTAACTTTTTTAATGTAAAGTTCTATTTAGTTCATAGATACAGTACTGCATCCTGCATCCATCACACTTTAGAAAGGATGTGTGGGTTCTTCAGATGGTGTGCAGCCGATTTACCACCCTGTTGTTCGAGAGAGCAGGAGTTCTAGCTACATGTTTAGGTGGGACACTTATGTTCTCACTGGAGCTGAGGCAACAGAGGGAAGATTTTTGAAGGTGTGCAAGATTACAAGTTTAGGTAAAGTAAACAAGAAAAACATAACTGGTATGGAGACCAGGGCTTTGGGGGAAGAGATGGAAATGGTGGGGGTGCAATAAGGACCGTTTTTGCACTGGGTGGCCATGATCTGGTATTGGCTGAAAGGTTTTTTATTTTTGGCAGTAAAATGATGAGACGCTTGAGGGACATTAAATGCACAGTTAATGGGATATATCAAACAAATGGGACTGTAGGAAAATCCCAAACAAAACAGATAGCTGGCATGGACTTGATGGGCTGAATGCCCACTTTGTGTTGTTTTGAATAGATGTTATTGGCTTTCCTGACCAAATGAAGTTAAGATTCTGTGTATTGGTAAATTTTATCTTGTTTCACTTTTTTCTCTGAAGAATAATTATTTTGGCAAACTGTTTAAATATATTTTAAGGTTGGATAATTCTTTTGTGAAAGATAATTTGGATATTGATTGCAATTCTGGTTTGTGTTGTCTTTGTTTGTTTTTAGAAAACAGTTGGTCTCCAACCTGAATTTGCATGTGAAATGCGGGTAGATGTTGGGTCCATGTTTTTCTGCTTGTGCAAAACTGCAAAATAACTGCATGGGTTAAATTATGGAAATTAGATATTAAGACCATAGGAAGATAAAGCAGTTAAATGAACATTTGTCTGAGGTTTTTTATATTTAAATGTTCATTCATTTTGTAGGATCCAGTAACAAGTGAATTTGAGCCTTACTACCCAGGTACTCTGCGACGCACAAAAATGTTATTTTCATTTTTAGTGGGAATTCTGATGGTAAGTACTGCATGTGTGTGTGTGTGTGTGTGTGTGTGTGTGTCCCTCTCTCTCTCTTTAACATCACTTCCCTGTGAAACTAATTCTGGTCTCTACACTCTGCCACTTCTCTGAAAAGAGATCTCCTAAAACCGCAACGGGAATGTATTCAGCATTTTTATTATACTGGTTTGCAGTAGTCTGTGTGGATATAAGCATTTGACATTCTTGGAGCAACAAGGATGTGCTTCTCTCAGTCACTTGCCCCACTCGCCACACACAGGTAAACACATACATACCACCTACACCCCTACTTAGCCATACATGTTTCAAACCTGCAGGTTTTTCCTAGCTTCCATACTTCCCCAGAAACTAAACTCCTCAAAAGCCTACAGTGCCCATGTTAAATAATCCCTCCGTTGCATGCGTCTATAAAATGTTTTATTTTTCTCCCAGTGGGTTCATGTGGTGGAAGGCAGCTCATGAATGTTCATTATCAACAATCTTTAAGAACTTTGGGCCTGAGATCATGTTGGCTCTGTGCTTACTGGTCTCGTATGGCCCAACTATATATTTTTGGCAATGACAGCAGATGTTGGTTGAGGAAATCAAAATGTTGCAGGTGCACATTAATCTTGAGATGGATATTGCCAGACTATCCCTGCCACTAGTTTTTTTTGTTTAATACTTGATCTGCAGAAGAGTATATTTTTACCACATGTTTTCTGATTGAAACTGTTAACTATTTGGTCTCCTAGTCTGGGCAAGGTACACAATGTGATTGGGTTTGAACCTGCCAGTAGACTTTAATTTTTCCTAAAAGCGTGCATTTCCAAGGGCCATGTTGCAGTTTGGTAAACATGTTTCATGACTTGTTCTGCAGCGTATCATTAAAAACAAGTAAGATCACTGACCAGTTTAATTCTACACCTCTAATCACTGCTTTGTATTGATACAGGTTTGCTGGGTATTTGCCAGTCTTATTGCAGTGGTTATATACAAAACATGGGCAAGGCTTACAATAACAACTTCCAGCTCTTTGGAGAGTTTTCTATTGACCACAGTTGGTGCCTCACTCCTCAACGTAGTGTCTATTATAATCACAGGGAAGGTAAGTGCTTATGTTTGTGGTGATTCCTGGTTTCAGTCCACGCTTTTTTGACTGACTAAGTCATGAGGTAACACAATCTTTTGAGGTGTATTGTAACCTCTGTAACTGTTATCTATATCATTAGGGCTCCTAACTCCCAAAGCTCAACTTATGGTAAATATTTAGCTGTATACTTCTAGTTCAAGCTTTTGTTGCAATGCATGGATACATAAATATGTTTGTCACTTAATATGCTCTAAGACCACATCCTCTTGGGATTTTTAATTCCCTCTGGTGCCAGAAGTGATTGCTACAGATGGACAAAGTCTGCTTACCTGAGCAGAGAAATTTTCAATTGAACGCAATTAGAATTTACACACATTTTGTTCATTTTAACAAATTTATTATGTAACACAACCTATAAATTATGCTTTGTGGCTAATAGGCACATTGATATCAGACTGTGTAGCTTGAATGGCATTGTTCAGGACAGTATATAAATAAGAGAGGGGTCAAGGAAAGATGCTTAGAAATACCAAAGATTAAGTCATTAGCAGTGAGAGGAAAAACCATTGCAAGTGATCACATGACTACAATTGGATAGAGAATTGGAACCAGGCACACAGATGCAGTGGTGAAAGGTGGTGTGAGCATCTATAACATACTACAGATGTATTGAGGAAGAGTAGATTTACTACCACTATGTGACCTGCACTTTGGGACCATAAGGGCTGTTCTCTTGTGCTGGAAACCTATGTGGTTGGACTCATTTGAGAAAGGGGAGCATGGGTATGCAAGAAAACCTTGATTTCTAGGACTCCTGAAGAGAAGGTGTTTAAAGATTGGTTTGCAAGTACAGAAGGTTTTGAAGAAGGGCTTTTAAGGAGGGTGTTGATGCAAAGAGCTTTGGAGCTGGTTAGTAGGTGAGGAAGTGGGTGTGTACTTATGATATTGGCTGATGTAGTGACTCAGGAACAGAAGTTGACTGGTTTGCAATTTCATTGAAATAGGATCAAGGGAGCTGGAGGTGAAATTTGTGGGTAAAGTGAAACAACATTGGGTAAGGGAGCAAAAAAAACAGGAGTTGGATGTGTGTTCATGACTCTGTTAGGGCAGTGGTGGGGTTTGGAGAAACATTAAGAGTCTGGATTGGTTGATGGAAACAAGGTAAACTGCAGAGTCTCATTTTGTAATTTTTATGGACAGTGGTTTAAGAAGAAGCTCTAATGAAGTGAAACTGGGGCCTATCCATGTGGTTCAGTGTTGACAAAGCATATCTTTCTGCACCCAAGTAGTGCTAGTTTTACAGTGTGTAATATCAGCAGCAACCCTTTTTTTTCTCCTTTAGTCCATCTACTATACTTAATGGATTTGGTCATTAAATGCATGAGAGACAGCGTTTATTCATATTTAGTCACTTTCTGCCATATATGGTCCATGTTGTGCAACTTGTCTAGATTGCAGGGCAATATATTATTGCATTTGGGAATAAATGTGCACATATTTTGGTTATTTTCTGCAAATAGAAAATGGTCCTTTTTTCCTAAAAAAAACCCTTAACCATTTGATGGACAGCAATCTTAATTGGTCGTGTGAAACGTCACTTGGTTCCAGTCAGACTGACATCCACTCCTTCCTAATGCCCAAGGGGAATTGTATTGTCTCACTTCATTTGACAACCTCGCACTTTTTTATTTCCTCTTTCAAGTCACTCATTTACTTCCTCAAAGAACTGCAGTAGGATCTACCTTTCCAAAAGGCCTGCTGGTGGCTCCTTAATCCCTGAAACTTTACAAAGGACTACAACTCCCATAATGTACTACTCCTTGAACTGTTTCCTACAATCTGTTGCGCGTCTCCATTATTATTACCTTGCATCTTTTTTTCCTAAATTGGATCTCTTCCCACCCCCCCCCCCCCCCCCCGCCCTCACAATTGCCCTGCCTCCAGTCATGGGACCTAGCATAGACCTCAGTGAGCTGTTGAATATACTCAATGTATATTTGTTTGAGTAAGTTTCATGTATCAGAATGAATTTAATTTGTGGCATTCATTCTTTAACAATAGGTACTTCTATTTTAGGTGTATCAGATAATTGCGGTTAAAATGACAGATTGGGGTAAGTATTAAGCATTGTTACTTGTTACTGATACTGTAATTCTGAAAAAGGATGCTAACGCTCAGTTTTTTGTACACTGGCATATCTTTGCGCTAGATGTTGCAGGGAGGGGCTGGGGGAGAGGGTGCAAAGATAATGCTGAAAACAGCATCAGTTAAGTTTCGGCAGGGCCTTTCTCTTTTGGGAGTCAAACTTTTTCATTCTGGTGCTTTTCTTAAGATGGAGCTATTATGTTTGTTGCCAGCAAACAAATATACCAGGAATTAATCTTTTTAAATAAGCAATGTTGTTCATTGTATCTGTGACCCACAGTTGAGACACCCACCACAATAACACTTGCCTCTCACTTTTCTGCCTAGTTCCATCTGCATAACATCGCTTTGGCCATGCTTGATCTAATCAGTCACTGAAATCCTCACCCATTTCTATTTCTGTCTCCTAGACTTGACTGTTTCATTGTTCACCTATCCAGTCTTCATTTAGAGACAGTAAGTGAGTCATTACCTGGCACTTCTGTGGTGTAATTATCACTTGCACTTTGCATTCCAAACCTGGATATTGTACAAGTCTGGCTCATTTGCTCATGGACTACTTCAGTGTCTGAGGAGTCATGAACAGTGAATGAACATTGTGCTCACCAGTGAATATTCCCACTTCTGACCATTATCACTGAGTAGCTGAAGATGTTTGGTCCTTGGACACTACTTTTAAGGAACTCCTGCAGAAATGTCTTAAGAGCTCAGGTGATTGCCCTCCAATAAGCACAACTATTTTTCTGTTTCTGCCAAGTATGACTCCAAACAAGTGTTTGCATTAACTCTAATCTTGCTAGGGTTCCTTGATGCCACATTCTAATGCTGCCTCAATGTTGAGAGTAGTCACTCGCACCTCTGGAGTTTAGTTCTTTTGGCCAGGAACTTAGTGGTCCTGGTGGAACCCGAATTGGGTATCGGGTTATTGCTGTGCGGGGGCTTCTTGTTAGCACTGCTGATGACCCCTTCCATCATTTTGAAGATTTGCCGTCCTTTTTGCAAACAAGACCTGGCTTGGCAATTTTCCACATGGTTAAGTACATGTCAGTGCTGTGACTGTACTGAAATAGCTTGGCAAGAGGAGTGCTGGGTTCTGGAGCATGCTTCTTCAGCACTGCAGCCAGAATGCTATCAGGGCACCATTAATCATTGTCTTATTCTGTTCCTCTAGCCATTGTTGATTATCAGGTGGCGTGAAACATTGTTTCGGCTAAAACATTGCATGATTTCAAAACGGCCTTGGATATACCATCCGGGACTAAAGAGACCAAAGGATACGGAGTGAAAAGCAGGAACAAGCTATCGAGTTGGATGATCAGCCATGATCAAAACAAGTGACAGAGCATGATCAAAGGGCTGTGTGGTCTGCTCCTGTTTTCTGTTTCTGTGAATCAAACTGGCTGAAACAGACAACTGTGCTGTTGAGGACTTCTTGGCCTCCATTTGTAGATGAATCAGCCATTTGGCATTTTGGTTGAAGATTGTTCCACGTACTTTAGTCTTTATCTTTCTCACCTAATGTGCTGGGCTGACCAATCATTTGGTGGTCGTTTTTTTTGTGGAGCTTCATTCTCCAATGAGTTGTTTAATTGCCCATCTCCATTCATAACTGAGGCTGGACTACAGAACTTGGATATGATCCATTAGTTGTGGAAGTATTATAGTCAATTCTTTGCTTGTTGCTTTACGTGGTTTCACACACAAGTAGTCCTGTTTCATAGCTTCACAAGGTCAATGTCTCATTTTTAGGAATGCCTGCTGCTGCTCCAGGCATGTCCTTCTGCACACTCTCTGAACCAGAGGTGATCCCCCTGGTTTGATGGTAATGGGGATGAGAAATGTTAAAGCTGAGGCAAGTAGACCATGATAGTTTTCTCACTGAGCCTCCATTGAACAGACCAAGATGTATTTCTAGAAACATCTATATAATATCCCTCCATGAAGCGTGCATGCCTTTTTAGCAGATTTCTCACTTTATCTCAACTAAACCCAGCAGCTGAAGAAAGTAAATAAAAATTGTATGAAAATCTTTTTGCTTCAGTAGACTAGATCTGAAAATACAGTAGCTTCTGTATTTGTCTCAAGTAATTTTTTTCGCTTTCCCTCTCCATGTTTGTGCTTTGGGTTCTTTGCTATTTAGGTTTGTTGGGTTGAGCCAAGTGTGCTATCACGATAAGAGTGCAAAGTTAAGAGCCTGTTGGTCTATCAGATGAAGTGTTAAACCAAGGCTCAATCTGTCCTCTTGGGTGAAAGTAAAAGATTCCATGCTGCTGTTTCCAGAAAAGTGGTGGCATTCTCTCCAGTGTCTTGGTTAATATTTATCCATCCTGCATTAATGAAAGATAATCTGATCGTTATCGCATCGTTGTTTTTGGGAACTTGTGTTCAACCTAATTGCCACATTTCTTGTGTGTAACATGTAGTCACACTGAAGTGTTTTATTGCTTGTGATGCAGTTGAAGATTTCTTGAGGTTGTGAAAGGGAGAATATAAATACACATTTTTAGTATTTATGGTGTTTAGCAATTTGGGCTTTCTAATTCTCATTGCAAAGGAAATATGATAACTGGATAGTATTTTAATTTATCATTGTTGCTCACAGCAATAGTCATGAATGTGTTACAACAAGTAAATTTTAAGAGTGCTGTTTTTTAATTTAAATCTGATCTGCCTCATTGACTTAATTATAAAACAAGTTTCTAAATAATAGCTGAGAAAATACATGTTAGTTGAATTTTAAAGAAGCATGTTAATGTACAAACAAGGAAATCTATCTTCCAAAATTGGCTCAGTGGCAGGAGGCAGAGGTTGAAGGGGGAAAGCTTTATGCTGGTGTCCAATAATGTACTACAGTGCTGGGTCCTGTTTTTGGTTTGCTTTTCTATATGCACGTATGTACCTGCATTCATTACATAAAAATATATAATGTGTGCAAACATGCAACAGCTGTATAAGTGTGTATATATTATCTATATATTGCATTCTATATATGAGAAGAGAGGGAATGGTAAGTTAGTTTGAAGATGACCATTGTCTCACTGTTTGATAGTGGGGGTGAGGGGGAAAGATTTTTGGGTTACGGAAGATGTGGACAGGTTGGTCAGATGGACAGATCAGTGGCAGATATAACTTAACCCTGAAAAGTAGCACATACAAAGTTATGTGCTATGGAAGATGTAACAAGATTGGGGAGTACTCGGTGAATGGCAGTACACTAGGAATTTCTGGGATCGTGGTGCTTGTTCACAATCCCTGAAGGCAAAGGGCAGGTTAATAGGGTAGTTAAAAATGACAGTATGTTTGCCTTCATCAGTCATGGTATAAATTACAAGAGCAGAGCAGAACTTGTTTCATTGGGTTGTGGTGGAGCAGCGTGCCTTTCCGGTCTCTGCACTGAAAGAAAGAGGTGATTGCACTGAAGGGAATGCTGAGTTAATTCATCCTTTTGTGTGGGGTGCAGCATTTTAGCTATGAGGAGAGGCTGAATAAGCTTAGGTTCTCTTCTTCAGAGCAGAGAAGGCCATTAAAGTCCATGGACCAGGAGCTGGAAAATGGGAAGTGTAGATTTCATAGATAATGGGAACTGCAGATGCTGGAGAATCCAAGGTAACAAAGTGTGAAGCTGGATGAACACAGCGGGCCAAGCAGCATCTCAGGAGCACAAAAGCTGACGTTTCGGGCCTAGACCCTTCATCAGATGAAGGGTCTAGGCCCAAAACGTCAGCTTTTGTGCTCCTGAGATGCTGCTTGTCCCGCTGTGTTCATCCAGCTTCACACTTTGTTATAGTGTAGATTTCATGTCGTCTTGTGCACCTTATGACTGTAAGATTCTATGACTTTCTGTATCTTTTAAACAGATGTGCCAAGTATTACAGCACTTGTCCTTTTTACTGAGCCTATTGTTTATTAGGAATATAAATTCTATTGACTGAGAGCCTTAGACTAGAGCTGTTAGTTAACCAAAAAGAGCTATTAAGCATTTACACTGTCTGTTCCTAATAGTGTTATTCATACCAGACAACACCAATTCTAACAGAACTGCTTTTCCCTGTAGAAAACCACAGGACTCAGACCAATTACAATAATGCCTTGATATTAAAGCTGTTTGCCTTCCACTTTGCCAATAGTTATGCTTCGCTGTTTTACATTGCATTTCTGAGAAAGGTAGGTAAAGCAAGGTAGAACACTTATTTTCAAAGTATTTGTGGTGCTTTTTGTTTTGACAAAACTATTACCTCTTGATATCAAATTTATTTCTAGAGCAATCAGAAATTTTTTCAATTACTTGGACTGACTGATTTTGAAGATAATTGTGGGGTGCTGAACAATTGTATGTCAGAGCTTGGTATTCAAGTTGTTATACTCATGATCTTCAAACTATTTCCAAAACTTGTGACGGATATTTTGATACCGTAAGTCTTTGCGATGTTGAACACTTGCTATGTTATTTAAGTGGAAGTTATAAGAGTTCTATTTATGACACTGCATACACTACACATGGGCATGTGCTACTTTCAATAAGTCGTAGACAATGATTAAGGCTTGGGCTCGAGTCATTCATGTTAGGCAATGACCATCTCCAACCAGAGAAACTAACCATTCTGTTTGACACTACCATTGCTGAATCAACCCACTGAAGGTCACCCTTGAAGTGGACCAGCCAGATAAATTCTGTGGCTGCAAGGATAAGTCAGAGGCTAGAAACTCCTACAGCAAGTAATTCCATATTTCTGCCAGCTACAACGTCAGTCTAGTGAACTCTTTCTTCTCTCCCACTGCCTAAAACCAAGTTAGTAGAAATCAATGGATTGAAAGGTGCTATCAAAGGGGCCATGATGAATTGTTGCAATGTGTTGTGTAGCTGGTAAACACAGCTGCTGCTGTGTATTAGTGTTTTTAATGGAATGAATGTTTAGGGTGGTGAGTGGGGCTCCAATCTGGCAGGGCTGTTTATCCTCACTAGTATTGAGCGACTTGAGTGCTGTTGGCACTGCACTCGTGGAAAATATTCCATCTCTCAGTTCGGTGGTAGACAAGCTCTGGGAAGTCAAGAGATCGTGGCTGTTCCAGTTCAGTTTCTGGTCATTTGTTAGTGATATTTGATCATGGGGAATTCAAAATGATAATGCCATTGAATGTTAAGAACAGATGGTATAGCTAATCCTTGTAAGAGATGGTTATTATTTTGGTATTTGTGTGGTGCACATGTTTCTTGCCGTTCAGTGACCCCCAGTTTGAGAAGTTTGGGTCTTGCTGCACATGTTACAGAGGTCTACAGCATGGAAACAGGTCCTTCAGCCCAACTTGCCCATGCTGCCTTGTTTTATCAATTAAACTAGTCCCACTAGCCTGCATTTGCTCAACCTCCATACCTATCATCCATGTACCTGTCTAAATGTTTGTTTCTTAAGTGACAAAATTTGTACCTGCTTCCACCATTGTCAAGCAGCCCGTTCCAGACACTCACCGCTGTCTGTGGGTGGCGGTGGAAATTGTCAGTCTGGATCTTTTTATGTCTCTCCTCTCCCTCACTTTAAACCGAATGCCCTCTAGTTTTAGACTCACTCACCTTCTTTCTCACTATCTACCTTACTTATACACCTCCTCCTAATTTTAATTGACCTCTGAGGTCACCCCTCAGTCTTCCCCCACTCCATTTGGAATTGGACTCCTCCAGTTTTTGAGGAATTGACCATCAATGCATCCATTACATACTTTCTGACCTTTTTTAATGTTGGAGGGAAGGTAATTGAAAGTGAAAATGGTTGAGCCTAGGCCACAACCCTAGCAGATGTTCAGGGTAATTTTTATGGTGCAGTGGTAGTGCCATACCTCCTGAACCAAAAAGCTGGGTACAAGTCCTATCTGTTTGAGAGGTTTGTAATAACCTCCTGAATAAGTATATTTAAAGAATATCTGTCTACCATGAGGAACTTGCTGCAGAGGTGTCCTGGAGGTGAGTTGACTGACCTCCAATAACTGCAACCACTGTCTCGTGTGGTTCCCCTCCCCGACATTGCTGGTGTCTGCAGGTTTACCAGAGCCCACAGGACGTGACACAAAACCAAACGCTGCCTTCATATCAAAGATGGTCACGTTGCTTTCACCTCTGCACTTCCTTACCCAACAACATTGTGTGCCTAAATGCATGGAATGCAGTGATTCAAGAAGCCAGCAATTACTTATCAACTTGACTGTGCAAGAAGCACAGAAAAATGTTTCCTCATCTGCCAAATGCAGTTCAGTTTTCTCCATTGAATTCCATTTGCCCATTTCCTAATCACCAGTATAGTTCATTGAGATGTTCCTCATTTGATAGTGGGGATCAGAGTATAAGAATGAGTGAGTGCACATTGAAAACAGATGAGGAAGCGTTTTTTTGAGGATTGACAGTCTTTGTTGCCGATGGACTGGCAAGTGACAGATGGAGGTTCATTAAGATAAATTTTGGAAAGGCAAATCATGGCTGGACTCATACACTTAAATGGTGCGGTCTTAGGGAGTATTGCAAAAATAAAGAAAAAGAAAAAAAAACAAACAACGTTGGAGTGCAGGTTAATAGTTCCTTGAAAAGTAAAGTCCCAGGTAGATAGGGTAGTGTGCAATTCTGGTCTGACTGTGGAGAATCTGATGATGGTAAAACCGTTGAATGTTAAGAGAGTCCTTAAAAAATTGTCTTTTTGGAGATGGTCATTGCTTGATATGTATGATGCAGATATTTCTGCAGATACTTTATTTGGACATACTGATTATTCAGTTTGAGCACATGCCTAAATCTGGCCTATATGTGACTTCAGACTTTCAGTTGTTACTTAAATGCCTTCTGGATAATTAGGGATAGGCAATAAATATTGCCTAGCCAGTGATGCCTGATCCCATAAATGATTGAGTTTTTTTTAAAAAAACCATCCTACATCACAGTACTTGATCTAATTGGGTCACAATCAGAAATTATACACATAAATATAGCTGTAAAGTATGAAGATTGTATTTGCACCTTTTTTCATTTTTGATGTCTTGCAGATGGTTGCAGAAGTCTAAAAACAGAATCTACAGCAAGTTGAAAGTGACGTTATCTGCACAAAATACTTCACAATTAACAGTGGATGATTGTATTATAAAAGAATCCATGAAACCAGACCTTGGAGATTTCACACTGGAGGAATATACAGAGAAAATCATACAGTATGGTTACCAAATGGTACAGTTGAATATTTTAATATGGAGACTAGAGAAAACATCTTTTTGAAATCTGAAGTTTAGATAATTGCATACTGACAGATTTTTGGATTATGGATTAGGAAACCCATGTATCTGTTCTCCACCCTATCAATTCTTGCTCTTCACCACCTCTGCTGTTCTTCAAATAATTTTAGAAAATCAGTTGAATTTAAATTCTTGGTTATATTATTTGGAATACCGTTTCCAGCTTCTAATTGAGTGGCATTGACTCATTCCAAGAAAATTCAAATATTGTACATGTTCACAATTTTCAACTAAATTGTAGCTCCAAGCAACAAAATATCAAATCTAAAAGCCCTACCCCTGGCGGGGACAAGGTTTAAGGACACTGACTACTTTGGTAAATCATCATCCCCTCCCTCCCTCCCTTATTTCAAATACAGACGGTTAAAATATCAGATGAAGAAGCATGTTAAGTGATTTGTGGTTGTGCCACGTAGGAGTACATTTCTATGAAGCTCAGTTTGCTGAGGGCATCTATCATTTCAATTTTTTTTTGTAAAAATGCACTTTGTTTGACCCAGCAGCAATGAAAGAATGGAAATATTTGAATCCAGATGTTGTGTAGCTTGGTAGAGAAACAAATCTTGATTTGATGCTGTGCCTTTGCATCTGCTGCCCTCGCTTATTTAGATAGTAGAAGTTGCAGGAAAGTGCTGTGCTGTTGCCTTGATAATTTGCTGCAGTAAATCTTCTGAGATGGTATACACTGACCCGGTATGTTGTTGGAATGAATCTTTGTGGTGAATGGCATGTGGTTAAGCAGGTAGCCATGGATGGTACTGAGCTTTCAATGCTATGTGAGCTGCGCTCCTCCAGTAATGTGCATCATTGTCACATACTCCTAAATTGTAACTTTTTGTAAATGCTGGAAAACATTGGAGTGTCAAGCAATTCTTGGATGAGGCGTATAATGATAATCATAGTAGCATGTCGACTTGTTGGGGGGACAAAACCAACCTCCTTCAGTTTCCTTCTCCTGAAGGGCATTAGTCATCCCTATCTGATCTGGCCTATATGTGACTTCAGACTTTCAGTTGTTACTTAAATGCCCTCTGGATAATTAGGGATAGGCAATAAATATTGCCTAGCCAGTGATGCCTGATCCCATAAATGATTGAGGTTTTTTTTAAGAAACCATCCTACAGAATTCCCAGCCTCTTGTCTGCTCTTTGTAGTCGCAGTATTTATATGGTTGATTCTGTGATTCATTTGAAGCCTAATCATTGGTGACCCCCAAAATTTTGACTGTGGAGAATATGATGGTAAAACCGTTGAATGTTAAGAGAGTGCTTAAAAATTGTCTTTTTGGAGATGGTCATTGCTTGATATGTATGATGCATATATTTCTGCAGATACTTTATTTGGACATACTTATTATTCAGTTTGAGCACGTGCCTAAAGCATGAAAAGACACTTTTTTTTTACAATTTAATGAATTATGTATATTAACATGGACATTCAATGAAAGTATTATTAATTTTGACCTGTTCCAAATTTTGTTTCCAGCTTTTTTCCATCTCCTTTCCTCTGGCACCACTTCTTTTCTTCATAACCATTCTGTGTGATATACGTGTTGATGCCAAGAGACTGTTATGGATGTATAAACGCCCCATTGCTTTCATGGCTCAAAACATCGGTAAGATATTGTATGAATGACTTGTATCCGGATTTGTCTAACTGAAAATGTTACATTGACTCAACCCAAATGCATGTGAAGTAATTAAGCATTGTTTCCTAATTCTCATTCTGTGACCATGGAGAAAAGAAAATGATGGTATGATATCAATCCACTCTTCTAATCTTGAGATAATCTTGATTTATCAAACTAAAGATCTTAATCTCATTTTGCATGGAACTGTGACACTGTTTCATGCAAAAAAAAACCCATCTTGGGTGAGGCTCTTGGATAATGCAGTGTTGAGCAGTCAAACTTTCTAAATTTGAAGATTATTGACACTGTTGCGTTGCTTCCTGGATTCTTGATTTGTAAAGGGTTCAATTTGTGGAAGTAGTCATTAATTGATCAGTCACTTTGATTCAGTTGCATATTCACTTCAGTCAGGTTGTTTTCCCAATCCCACTTCAGAAGCCAGATTGACACTGTTAGTATAGCATTCCTTCAATAGTGTACTCCTTAGATATTTTGAATTTTTTAATAGACTTCAAAACTTGTCTGCCACTTTTTAAAAGGAATATATAGGATAGTACTGTTCTCAATCAACAATGAAAAAGGCTAAAATTGAAGAACTGAAGATGTTGGCCATCTGAAATGTGGGGAAAAAAGGTGCTGGAGAAACTCGGCAGGTCTGGCGACAATATCTGTGAGAAACAAAAGATATGGCCCTTTTATTGGACTTTATTTTTCACTCCACAGATGCTGCCACTCCTGACTTGCTGCACATTCTGACTCAGTAATAAAACCACTTAACTGCACATGAATTTGTTTGTTGCATACAGGTCCTTGTTACTGAATTGACAGAAGTAACTTGTGGTATTCTGAAGATGTGAAGTCATTGACAGTTCGGTCAAAAAAAATTTCACTATCTAACAATGGCTGCCGTTTAAAATCTGTCAAATTGTGATCTGTTACTAGTCGCTTTTAAACTGGGCCATTAACAAGGAAGTCAAAACAAAACTAAATTATTCTTGATATCAGGTGATATTGTAATCATGACATTCTGCATGCAACTTTGCTTGAATATGTGAACACAGGACCAAATGACATTTCTCAAGCAGATCTTTACACTTCTCTCAATCTCTGAAATAATTCTTAACGAGATTTGAAGACATCTCCGACCTCCTCCCAAGACCAGCCTGTCTTGACACACCTTCTTGACCTGCCCATCATTTCTCCCACCTATCCGCTTCCCTCTCATCACTGAGCAACCCCCACCCTCCTTCCTATCCACTAGCCTCATCCCCACCACTTTGACCTGCCCATCTTCCCTCCTACCTACCTGACACCCATCCCAGCTCCCGACTTACATTCTCCTTTACTGACTTCATTCCTGCCTCTTGACCTGCCTGTCTTCTCTCCACCTATCTGCTCCTATATCCACCACCTATCTTTGCCTATTCACCCCCCTCCCCCATTTCTGAAGAAGGGTCCAGACCTGAAATGCTAGCTTTCTTGCTCCCCTGCTGCCTGGCCTGCTATGTTGATCCAGCCCCATACTTTGTCATCTCAGACTCCAGAATAGGTAGTTCCTACTGTCTCCCTTGAATAAATATAGTTGTGCCTCAATTGTAAATTGAGATGAAAGGCAAGAATTTTAGATGATCAAGTAGTATTGAAGCTTTGTTAAAAATCTGTCTAGAAGAACATAAATGGCATCTTGCTATACTTTTTAAAAATGTTTTAATAGCTCATTTGGACTAACTTTTCAGAAAATAAATTGCCAATCTAGTATGACTTTCTAGCATACATTAGTCATAGATTCTCATCGTTAGCTGTTTACTTGTTTATAGATTGCATGTATTTGATGTAATGGAAAATGTCTCTTCCTTTTTGTTTTTCAGGTCAATGGTTGACAATATTAGATCTGATCAATGGAGTAGCAGTGGTGACCAATGCCTGCGTGATTGCTTTCAACACAGATTTTGGGAGGGAGAGGCCTTTCCATGAACAATTGATCATCCTCATTGTAATTGAGGTACAACTTTATCATCAAATCTCACTTAAGATTTTGAATTTTTCAACAATATTCAATTCTATTTTTCTGGATTTGTGTAACTTTACATTCTTGAAATTGCTATTTAATGAAAGAAGAAAGGAGGAGTTTGAGAGTTTTGATCTTTGTTATTCTCAGTGCAAAGCTTTGGGAAATCTACAAAGTCAAGAATGGACCTTTCTCTCAGTCACTGTACTTTTTAATGTGACTTTGTGTCATGTGAGCTGGGTTGAAGAAAAGGTCTAGTTCACAAACAGTACATTCGCTATATAATTTTGCTTCATGTTTGAGGGTTTTTCATGAGCCATCCATGAGTGAGGATCTGCTTCCTCCTTCTGTGTATTTTTGTTTAGTTCTCCTAGAGCACATCATTGTAGTTTTTAAAATTCTTGCTCCATTCAGACCAGAGTGAAGTGTGATCTCTGCAGGCAGTAGGCTGTGACCACAAGACCATAATATATCAGTGCAGAAATAGGCCATTCGGCCCAAAAACTGTTGCTCATTCAATGAGATCGTGGTTGATCTAATCATCCTCAACTTTGCACTGCTGCCTTTGTCCCATAAACCCTTGATTCCCTTCCTTATTATGCGTGTTCAAGATGGAGACAAATTTTTAATGACCCAGTCTCAACAGCCCTCCTGTGGCGCAGAATTCCATAGATTTGCTATCTTCCTGAGTAGAAATTCTTCACAACATTTTAAATTGTGCCCTCTTTTATTCTGATATTTCCTCTGGTCTTACACTCTCTCCAACATAAGGAAATAACTCCTCCGTCTATCTTGTCAAGTTCCCCAAGAATCTTGTTCCTTTCAATAAAGTTGTCTTTCATTGTTCTAAACTGCTACAAGTACTGGTCCAACTTACTCAACATCTCCTCATAAGGTAGTCCATTTGTACCTGGCCTGAGTCTGTTGAACCTGTTCTGAACTGCCTCCCATGACAGTATTGCCTTCCTCATTGGGGGCCCAGAACTGCTCACAGTATCGTGGTCTGGATAGTACCTTTTTTCCTGTGGGTTCAGCATAACAACATCCTTAATTCACTCTATTCCCATTGAAATAAAGGTCAATATTCCATCGGTCTTCCCTATTACCCACTAAACTTGGATGCTATATTTTTGTGATTCAGTGAGGACTCCCAAATCCTCTATTCTGTAGCTTTCTGCAGTATTCTTCTATTTAAATAATCTCCACTCCTCTCCTTCCTGCCAAAATTAATAACCTCACACATTTCCCCATATTGATCTAAGTTCCACCCATTAGATTAACCTGTCTATATTCCTCTGCAGACTGTCCTCGTTACTTGCCTTCCTGCCTATTTGTCATTACCAATTTTGGCTACAATGCATTCGCTTTCTGCGTTGAAGTCATTTTACAATGTAAATAACTGGTCCCAGCACTGATGCGTGTGGCAGACCTCCAATTAAAGGTATGGAAGCTTGACAATGCACCAAGCATTAATCCGTTTTGTTAAACCTGGTTTTAAAGCTCAAGAATAAAAAGGAAAGTGTGCAAAAAGCATAGAATTTTCCAAGGAGCAAATTGCGGATGCTGAAATCTGTAGTGAAAACAAAAAAATGCTGGAAATCAGGTGGATGAGACAGTGAGCTAATGTTTTGAGTCTAAAATGACTCTTCTAAGATTCCACTTCAGTATTTGAAGAAAGTGGGTACTTCTGTCCCTAATTACAATACGTTTTAATGGTTGGGACTGTCCTGACTGAGGGTATTCAGTTGGGAGCCAGATGGTGTGAAGTGTTATATTGCTTGGCTTAAAATGATTTTATAGCAATAGGAAATAGGTAATTTCCAACTTCGCTTTTTGTAACAAGGAATACACCCAGTAGTGTTGGGAGGGATGGTGATGCATATGTTGAAACCTTACAGCACTCAATTAGAGCATTCATGTCTTTTTTTCGAAGAAACCACATTCAAGTTTACGTGAACTTTATAAAATAAAGGATGTAAGTTTTGTGAAACCTATAACTGAAATGAGCCACACAACATTTTAATGCTGGTTGCATGTTGCGCTGGAAACAAATGTATTCTCTCTCCTGATTTGGATCAAGTTCTGGAATTCTGTTGTTCCTCTTCAAGAATATCCTGAAGCTTGACGCTCTCTCTGACAGTGTTTTGCAATCTTGTTTCTCATTCTCTTAACAATTTCTGCAATAAAGATGCCACATAAACATGTGCAATGTAACTAGGAGGAAAATATTTCTTTTAGCATATAGTATTTGTGGTGAAGTTCCTGCTGTCGACTATCATACCAGATATTCCTCAACATGTACTCCTGGCAATGAGGAAGGTAAGTCTCTTTAATATACTACACCATATTGTGTCATTGTCCTAACACCAGGAACTGATTTTCTTTTCTGTAGAATTTGATGTTTATTTGTCTACTATGCTAGTTAAGTATTTTTGGAGTTACAAACATATGAGCACATGGTAGTATTGATTGATTTCGTAAGTTTTATCACAAATGAGAACTGATGTTTCTCTGCATTCCATTGACCACGATATTTCCAATTAAATGTAGAAATGATAATGGTTTGGATCTTCTGGTTTCTAAATAGTTGGTCAGAAATGAGATGTAACCTGAAAGATGCATCGGGACCTCTCTAGAGTACATAAGAAGTTCAAACTTGCAATAAGCAAGACCCAACAATAAGCAAATCGGGGAAACGAAGCGAAGGCTTGGGGACCGCTTTGCAGAGCGCCTACGCTCGGTTCACAGTAAACAACTGCACCTCCCAGTTGCGAACCATTCCAACTCCCCCTCCCGTTCCTCAGATGACATGTCTATCCTGGGCTTCCTGCATTGCCACAACGATGCCACCTGAAGGTTGCAGGAACAGAAAATCATTCTGCTTGGGAACCCTGATACCATTGGGCTGCAATGTGGATTTCACAAGCTTCAAAATCTATGCCCCACCCCCCCCGCCCGACCACTGCATCCCAAAACCAGCCCAGCTCGTCCCTGTTCTTCCTCTCACCTAGCCCCCCCCCCCCCCCCCACGTCAAGCCGCACCTCCATTTCCTACCTACTCACCTCATCCCGCCCCCTTGACCTGTCCGTCCTCCCTCGGACTGACCTATCCCCTCCCTACCTCCCCACCTACTCACCTCTACTGGCTCCATCCCCGCCCCTTTAACTTGTCAGACTCCTCTCCTCCACCTATCTCTTCCTCTATCCATATTCGATCCGCCTCCCCCCCTCTCCCTATTTATTTCAAAACCCTGTCCCCCTCCCCATTTTTCTGAAGGGTCTAGGCCCGAAACGTCAGCTTTTGTGCTCCTATGATGCTGCTTGGCCTGCTGTATTCATCCAGCTCCACATTTTGTTATCTCGGACTCCTCCAGCATCTGCAGTTCCCGTTATTTCTCATAAGCAAAACCCTGTTGGCTTTAGCCCTCTGATTCACTTCTGGAGACATTCAGAGGCTTTAGTGGGTTTTCACTGCCTTAGTTCCTAGCCGAAGAAGGGTAGAGGGATTAAAATCTACTCTAACTCCTGGCTAACTACAAAATCGAATTCCAGACCTTCTACCGCTCCTGAGAAGGAAAACTCTCATTTCCCTGCCTATCTGACCCACCCTCCCTCTTACTGAAAGCAAAGTACTGAAGATGCTGGAATTCTTAAAAACCAATGCTGGAGAAACTCCAGATTTCTAACAGCAACTGTGGAGAGAGATAAAGTTGACCTTCCAATATGATTCGTCTGCATTCTGAGGAAGAGTTCATATCCAACTCAAAACATTTACACTGCTTATCTCTCCACAGAAGCTGCCAGACCTTCTGAATTTCTCCAGGATTTTCTGTTTTTTGTATCAACTTACCACCTCACCCCAACCAGTTACTCTTCAACCAATCACCTATACTATCACTTAGCCAACTATCTTACATAGTTACCTTCTCCAATACCTGTCAAAAGAGGCTTTGAGATGTTTTAAATGGCTTATACATATACACCGAGGACTATGATACCTATAACCATCAAGGGCTTGCAAGTTTTACAAAGGTTCACTCTTAATGCCTCTTGGTTGGATTGTTGCGCTGCAACTGTTGAGATTAACCCAGAGTTGGAAGTCTAACTGTAGTCAGAAATAATGATTTATGATCCAAACAGGATGATTTTGTGCATTTGTATTCTGTCTGTCAGTTCCCAGCATTACAATGGCATTAATACCATAATTACACATCTACATCCTTGGCTGGAACTGCATTCTGTTATTTTTATTATTTTAGGAGAAATATCAAGTTGCGACAAAAATGAGAGGTTATCCAAGCAGCCTTCACCAATTCTAATGATTCTAGACAATCTCAACATGGCTGTAAGTTGTTTGCTCATGACATTTTTGAATTTTTTTTATAATTATGGGTCATCCTTGTACAAATTTAATTTGGTTAGACTTCCTATTATGAGCCATTTTAGAGAATTTAATTGCATTAAAGATTGGTATATAAATGTAAGATTTTTCTGTGGCTTAGCAACTGTTTTCTGATTTCCATGAATCACTTTTTTTTAAAAAAAAATTTGCTTGTAGGTCCTGCTGAAATGATTGGACCTAAACTGCACTTTATTCCTGTAATTCGTAATGAATCACATTGTGGATACGTCATTCAAGATCAACAAATTCCTCTTCTAAGCTGAATAATTTGGCATGCTGATTATTTTATTACATTGTACTTAATGAGTTTTCTCTTTTTGATACTAAAGTAGATTCAGGTTATTTCACTTATGGCTTTATTTTTAATAAAATGACAATTAAACTAACATGTTAATTTCTAGCTCATCAGTGGGGCAAAACTTGCTACTTTTGAAGATATTATGAACTAACTAGAGCATTTGTAAACCTAAGGGCAAAAGTGACATTAAAATGAACCTAGCGATGGTACTGTTGTGCCTTAGTACTGAGATGAAAGTTATTCTTCATTTTAGTAGTTAAATATGCAACTATTAAATATAATCTCTTAACATTTACTGAGCTTTGAATGGAAAAATGAATTGTAAAGAACAAATTGTCTACAATATATTTATTGTAGTCTTTAAACTGTAATCATTTTTGGTAAGATGTAATCCTGCCTTTTTATCATCACAGTAAGGGCAAAATAAATGCATTCCACTATTCCAAGTCACTAAAGCTAAAATGAATTCCTTGCCCTGCTGTAGATTTTTTTTAAAAAACAGTACTTTAAACCAAAGTAACACAAGTGAAAAAAAAATGCAGCATTATGCTAAGGTCAGCTTTTGCACAATGTCACTTGTAAATGTTGATATTTTTATGACCATTTAACGCTAGTGCTGAAATACTTCCACAAATCAGTGCGCATCTTATCCTGGTTGACTCCAGTTGTAAGGGGTCAGTATAAACAAATAAATTCACTGTAACTTCTTTGTTTTTACAAGTCCTTAAATGTCACTAAGCACAATGTAAAACAATTGAATATAGGCCTCAGTTTATTGATACTCCCCAAATGGGAGTTGAATTGGTGTCTTCAATGCACTTATTGACAATCTGTGATGAATTCCTTTTTTTTCAACTTTATGGTAAAATGCAATAGTCATGGAATGTGAGCAATTCAGAGTGAACTGTTTGACTGTGTTCTATACAACATGCAATGTCCAGAAGATGTTTTCAAGGAGAGACCTCCATACAGCCAGATCTTCACAGCAGATCAGAAGGGGTGTGCTTGCGTGTTCCAATTTATTTGTGAAGTGATAACCAAAGGGGTGCATGTCAGTTTTTTTAAATTTTTAATTTCATTGCACTTTAGCACAAAGCAACATATTCATCCATGTACATTTTGTTTTAATTATGAACTTATTTCAAATGTTAGTAGCTGTGAATTTGTCACTAACGCTTGCTGAATCACTAGAAAATCATCTTCAGTGAGCAACAAGAGGATGCTATGAAACACGACTGCTGTTAGTCCTCTGTGCCACATGGAATTGTCCCATTATGTGAAAGGAATTACACAGTGCCACTCTATTACATGAACAATATTCCAATGTTGTATAATGCAATTTTAATTTTAATGACTTATCAGAATATTTTCAATGCAAATTTGCCACTACCTTTTTTTCATTCTATGGTATCATTTACAGCAAGCCACTTCTCCCACCACCATTTCTTCTCCCCCCCCCCCCCCCCCCCCCCCCCCAGATATTTAGTTTATACTAACTCTTGGTGTCACCATATGCCCTGTATTACAAAATAAATTGTGCAACTATGGTACACATTTCAATAATTGCTAACACAGTGTATGACCAGTTATCCCGCTCTCTAAAATCACTTAATTATTTTTGATACACTTCAACTCTCTGGATATTTTGTGGCACATAGTTTCATGTCACAGCATAAAGAGGTGTACTTGTCACTATTAGACTTGTTTCCCACGAAGATTGTGTAATTGACAAACTTGTTTGCTCTGTCACTACTGCATGTAAGTTGAATCCCTGTTTCTTCAACTGATCTACTTGTTCAGATTATGTCTTCTCTTATCAGTTTCAACATCTGGAAAATGCTATTACACCTCTGAAACTCTTCACTCAGTTTTAGTAAATTAAAAGCCCTACATAAACTAAGTATTAATTTTGCTTCTCAACTGGCTCATCGGTTTGGTTCAGCTAGTGTTGTTTTTTTTTATTATTTAAATTACTCCATCAAACTTTCATAAATCTGGAAATCTGTCCCTAATTGTAGGGTATATCCCCATACTCAATTCCCTGGAACTACAAATGACCCAGATTCTTTATTACTTTATCAGGAGCCCGAATGCTTGTTGTAACTCAGTTTCTGCCAAACACAGGAACAGAGGTGAGTAAACACTGCATATGCTCTGTTCAGTGTTTCTGGATTTGGCAGTCCTTTTGATTTTTGATTTGTATCAAATTTAGTCTATGGGTCTCAAGTGTCTAACTGCAAATGAAGTAGATATTAGGGTCCAAAATTTAACTCTTATGGAGTCTTACCCTTTGGGCAAGGGCACTGGCTATGAAATTCCTGCTGCTGGTGTTGGTAAGTGAATCGCCTACAGGGAGGATGACTAACTGACTGTGTAGTACTGTGGTTCACGGTGCAACTTCGGCGGGGGGGTGGGGGAGAGAAGAGAAAGAAATATTACGCAGCAGTAATAGGGGACAGTATAGTTAAGTTTGCTGCAGAGAAGAGAGTCCTGAAGGCTGTGGCAGTAATGCCAATGTACAAGCCATCTCTTCTAATCAAAAACCAATGTCCTCCATCTTTATAAAAGAGCACTTAATGATGTATGAATGAAGTGTTTTCCAAAATGGATTAGCACGGAAAATCTGAAGGGGAAGGTTAGCAGATTAGCAGTGACAGATTTTTACACTAACATTTTATAATGCTCAGAACTTGTGGTCACTTTTTTTTAAAAAAAAGCTATGAGAAGGATGCGCTATCTGTGGATACTCTGACTGCCTCTTGTACACTTTTTTAAGCTTTTATTTTTGATTTGGTTGACATACACCAAAAACTAATGGCATCTCAGAACACCGGAAATGATTTAGGGACCAGATGTGGATGACTTTAGATTCCATTTTCTCATGTGCTTAAGTTAATTGGTATGAAATACAAAACAGGTGCAGCTATAGAGGTACAAAAACAGATTAGCTAATATGACCATGGGAGGACGTAACGGAGGAATTGCTAATGGGGAACAGTGGAAATAGCAGATGATTTAGCAAATATTTGGCATTGATCCTCTGCGTGGAGGACATTGTTAACATCCAAAAGATACAGATGAGCGAGATACTAATGAGAGGAAAGGCCCTTGAGCACGAGGGACAATATATCTGACAAATTAATGGCACTTAAGGCAGACAGGCAATCAGCACTTGATGACCTGCATCTAAGGGTACTAAAGGAAGTAGCTGCAGAGATAGAGGCATTGTTCAAAAAGTTCCAGATCTTTTCTGGATTCCAGGAGTGTTCCAGCAGTTGTCCAAGGTGATGGGGAGTGGGGAGCCTAACGGAAAGCCAGAACTTAGTCTAGTGAACCAAACACATGTCAATTTTTGGTGGGAAAAAAATGCTAAGAGTCCAACAAGGAAGAAATGGTGGGACATTTTTTAAAAAAAAGTTAATGCAATTAAACAGAGTCAACATGGTTTGTGAAAGGGAAATCATTTTAATAACAAATTGTTGAGAGGAGCAAAGAGCAAGTATTGTTAATAAAGGGAGAACTGCTAGTGTGTTTGAATTTCCAGGACACGTTCACAAGCTTTCCACTGTGATCCTGATCCTGGAATGCCTAATTATTGGGAATATCCTTCCTGTTTTAATTTTCTAGTCCTGTTAGACTTTTTAAATGCTTCTGAGATTACCCCTTCATTCTTCTAAACTCCAATGAATTTAGTCCTAACCGATCCACACTCTCAATATCAATTCTGCTGCCCCAGCAGTTGGTCTGGTAAATCTTTGGCTCTGAAGGAAGTGCAACAGAATATCATCCCTCACTTAAGGAGGCCAAAACTGCCCACAGTACTCCAGGTGTGACCTCATCAAGGCCATGTACAACTGTAGCAAGACATCCGTGCTCCTGTACTCAAATCCTCCCACCATGAAGGCCAACATAACATTTTGCTGCCCTCATCACCTGCATGTTTACTTAGAACAACAGATGTATAAGGATGCCCAGCTCTTGTTGCACCTTCCTGTTTTCCTAATCTATCACTACTCAAATAATCATCTTCCTTCCTGTTTTTGCTACCAAAGTTTAAAGTATCATTTTATCTTCCATGTACACGCCCCCTCATTCAACTTGTTCAAGTCACATTGAAGCAATTCCACTTCTTCTGCACAGCTCACCACCCCACCCCACCCAGCTTGTGATTTTTGCATTTAGTTCACCTCATTGAAATCATTCATATAGTTGGGGTCCCTGCAGTATCCCATGATGTTTGCCACTCAAAACAATGACCTGTTTATTCCTACACTTTGCTTCCTGTCTGCTAATCAGTTCCTATCCATATCAGTACAATACCCCACTTATCCCATGCACTTTTCCTAAAATATGTTGGTCAACAGTATCTGATTCCTTTCTCCCAGTGGGTAGTTGCGAGAAGTAGTTAAGGGATGAAACATAATTAAAAGTTTATTTTGATATATGTTTTACTGACTGCAATATTTGAAACCTAGTTCATCTGCAGCACACCCAACAGTTTTACTCATAATCTGATAACAAATGCAATGTTTTTTTATGAGGCTGACCTATTTCAGCATGAGTTATCCCAAAAGGTTAAAACAGTAAAACTTGGAAATGATGCATACTGTTCTGGCTTGTCTTGTATGCCTCAAAATGAAGACCTAGAATGACCAATATGTTCATTTCCAATTACAGAAGCATTTTGTTTTTCCTGTTTATTCCCTTTGGAATTTTATAACAATGAAAGTGCTTTCCCCAATCTGAAACTAACCAGTTTTTTTCTGAGTTAATTTTAAAATCCAAAAAGTTAGTTTTTGTTTTGCATAATTCTTTGGATATCAGGATTGCTAATTGTTTTGGGAATCCTTACATTGACCCCAGATTCCATCATGTTTTATGATATCAGGTCAAACATTGAGCAAGGAAGTCTTTTGCTGAATACCGTCTATAATCTCTCATAGTTCTATATCGGAACTCATCTACGTTGAATACCATTTGGGGAGAAAGTAGTAAGGGCACAGGAATGTTCTCAGGGTAGGAAATTTCAAAGCCCTTCGAAAAGGTACATAATATTTTAGACTGCTTATGACCATAAAACATAAGTGGAACTAGGCCATTGAGTCTTCTCTGTCACTGAATGGGATCATGGCTAATCGGATAATCTTCAAATCTTTTTGCCAGTAATTCTTGAATTGTTGACTGACTGATTTAAAAATCTACCTTCTTCAGCTTAGAGTATATTTTAAAGACAGTATCAACAGCCTTCTGCAGTAAATAATTCCATTCTGAAAAGAAATTTCTCCTTATCTGTCTTTAAATGGGTGACACCTTACTCTGAGTTTATGCTCTCTGGTGTATCAGTTTCGCAGGGAAGTAGCCACAGGGAACTCCTGCCTAATCTTCCTATCCACCTACTCCTCTTATTTTAGTCCTCAATGATGACAAGGATTGTATATTGACCTGGTGGTTTTTTATTCTCTCCCGGCCTGTGGAGTTTTACCTGCAGTGTGGTCTCCTCCCATTAGGTGCTATCCCTGATATTCATGGCCTCGGGGATGCACCACAGTGTCCCCATCAGTTGCTACAGCTCTGAAATTTGAGCTTCCAGGAGCTGCAGCTGGAGACACACCCTTTGGACCTGTTCTGTTCCCAGGCAATGGAACTGAACTCAACTTCTCACAGAGAGCAGGAGGAGCACACCACGGCCTTGAACTCTTCCTCCATGCCTTAGAATGCCCTTAAAACCAGATCATTTTAATTTCTTTAGGGCCCTTCTTCTCCAGATCTCAGCACTATTGCCCTTACTAGCTTAAAAACCCAAATAAGGACCTTACAAACTATAAACAATTTAAAAAAAAAACTCACCTCATCAGCTGTTTCCTCTTGCCCACGTCACTTTTTGAATCATAGAATTCCTAAACCAGAGAAGAGTCCATTCGTACCATCAAGTCTGTCCTGACCCTTCAAACAGCATTTCACCCAGACCCAGCACCCCCTACGCTATTCTCCATAACCCTGCATTTACCATGACTAGTCCACCTTACCCCATGGTGTCCTGAGTTGTATAGGTAATTCAGCATAGCCAATCCAGCTAGCCTGCACATATTTGGACTGTGGGAGGAAACCCGTGCAGATATGGGGACAATGGGTAAACTTCACACAGACAGTCTCCCAAGGCTGGAATCAAATCCAAGTCCTAAATTTGTGAGGCAATTCCCCTCCACCCACTGCATCCCAAAACCAGTCCAGCCTGTCTCTGTCTCCCTAACCTGTTCTTCCTCTCACCTATCCCTTCCTCCCACCCCAAGCCACACCTCCATTTCCTACCTAGTACCTCATCCCACCTCCTTGACCTGTCCGTCTTCCCTGGACTGACCTATCCCCTCCATACCTCCCCACCTCTACTCTCCTCTCCACCTATCTTCTTTTCTCTCCATCTTCGGTCTGCCTTCCCCTCTCCCTATTTATTCCAGAACCCTCACCCCATCCCCCTCTCTGATGAAGGGTCTAGGCCTGAAACGTCAGCTTTTGTGCTCCTGAGATGCTGCTTGGCCTGCTGTGTTCATCCAGCCTCATATTTTATTGTCTCAGATTCTCCAGCATCTGCAGTTCCCATTGTTACTGTGCCACCATGATGTCCCTTTAGAAAACAAGTCTGGACTCAGGAAGGATCTCACTGTTGCTCCAATTTGGACTTTGCCGCTTTGGCTTTCATTAGGAAACTTTGCAGCCACTGCTCGCCTCCAGGCTTGCTCTGGTCTGTTCCACCCTGATGCAATGCGAACCACAGAACACTCTACTCCCTCAGAAGATCCGAAATTTGTCATGATTTGAAAGCAGAGCCTGATCCAGACTTTCTCCTCTCCCACTGATCAGATCCAGAGTTTAACTGTTCATAACAGGTTGATCTCAGTGCTGTCTGGTCATAACTGCAAAGCAATGACCTCTAATGGAAAATGTGTGGTCAGTGGTCAAATTGATACTTCATGCTGGGAGTCGAGCATGAAGGATGACAACTGCTTATGTCTATGGACCATTGACCCAGTGCTGGGAAAATGAAACCGGGAAAAACATGAGGTGACAAGATTCTTAATATGATCAGGTGGGAAATTTTCACAGAAAGATTCTCTCGGGTTAGAATCCTTCGTTTCGGCCTAAGTATAAAGAAACTGCAATGTAAAAATTCAATGCTGCCTTGACATAGTTATTCCTATGCAATAGGAAAGTTCAGCCACAGAACTCTCCCATTGATCACGAATAGTGAATCTGCTCCACTCGCAAAAGCCCAAGTTCAAATGTACTTCTCAAAAGACTGCATGACGTCTGACTATCTGAGCCTAGAACAAGAGGATGCAGAACAGTAAGGAATTCTAATCCTGATGCTGAAAGCTCACGTGCAGAACACCATTCTGTCAAGAATCATACATACATATGTTAAACAGAAACCAGAGTGTTTTTACTTTCAGAACGATGATGTACTTGAGCTTATTCATTCACAAGATGTGGGTATCCCTGATAAGGCCAGCATTTATTGCTCAGCTCTAGGTGCCCTTGGGAAAATGACAATGAGCCGCTGCAGTCCAATCTGATAAGCTGTGTGAAATCAAATGTTACAGTGTATGTATGATCTGCTGACATCAAGGTATGTTAGCTAACTGTCCTAACAGATAGATCCTAAACATCAGAACTTCCAACTAAAACCACACAGGAAAAGCCATTGTAACGGCTTGTTCAATGATATTGGCTCTGTGAACATAAATATTCTTACATACCTTGCTGGACTAAACTACCACCTTCCTGCAGCCAATTCACCAGAAGATGATCTACACTAAGCAGGCATTAAATGATTTGTTTGCAAAGATACTTTTCAAATTGCATTGAGCTCGTAATTTTCATCAATACTTGCTCGGTACCAAAAGCAACAAAGTTTAGTAATGTTCATTCTTTCAGTGCTGTTTTGTCAATTTAAAATGGGCTCAACTTCCTGCTTTACCCTTATGAAACTTGATTCTTATACGTGTGATATACAATAAATCATTTACTTGCTTCCACTTTCTATATAACTGTATCAGTATGTTGTCTCTACTGCTGCTATTTGTGGATGCATTGTTGTATTTTTACTAATAGCAGCCATGTCATTTTCAGTGAATATGGGGTAGTTTATAAATACTGCTCAAACAAGCGTAGAGTCAGTGGAACAGCCTTGCCTGCCATTGGCACCAAGCCCGAATCTTAATAATGTTAATTAACCTTCATGAAAACCAGTAGTGCCTTCAGCCTATGATTTTACAAGGCTGCACAAAGCCCTCCACAACTTGGCACCACCTGGACCTACCCTGACTTTCCCTAATTGGGATACTACTCAATGGTGCTTCAATGTGATGTTTCATGTGCGATATCCCATACCACCCATACACCAATATGAGAGATTGTTGGTTTCCTTTTGGCAATGATTTCTCAACCTCTCTACTTTACATCAGCATGCCACACACCCAACACCATTGAGAGACTATTCCACATGGCTGTTTCTACTGAGAGACAGCTGCATCAGCCTCTACAATATTTAACTACGGAGAGGCTGGCAAATCTCATTCAAGTACAAATCCTAATTGGAAAATTAAACAAGGTTTAAAATGGACAGAAATATGACATTTTTCTGTTCAGTTACACTCTTTATACTCTTTTGTGTAAAGATCAGTGAACTGACTGTAATATTTAATTTCTTCTAAACAATTTATTGAGCACAACAAATAAATGCTGATATTGTTTATTTTGTTCTGAATGTCAATCAATTGCTTATAAAGATGTTATACTTCCATCCTATCCCTAAAGTACATGCACCATTCAGCTGAGATCCATTAATAATCCACCATGTTTTATAAACTAAAAGAACGTCAATTCAGGATTTTCATCCTGTTAAGCAGGCCTGCATGTGTGTGTACTCTGTACAGAAATACATAACCGAACACGAGAAAGGATCTTGGTAGAGCTAGCATCTCCCCCTGAGTCACAAGTTTCAGGAGAAGAATCAAAATGAAAGATAATTAATGAAGCATAAAAATGTTTAATGTCTATTAACTTTGCTCTTTTTATTACTTTTTTAAAATAACCCTTTCTTGATCTTTAGAGTTTCCTAATTTTCCAGCCTGCCACTAGTGTTTGCAATATAAAATGCTTTAGTTTTTGCCTTTATGTTAACTTTAACTTCCTTGCTGAAACATGCCTCCGATTCTCCAGGGAAAATAGTCTCCACCTTTCCATCCTCTCCCTTGAGTTTAAACCATCCAATCCTGGCAAAAACCTCGTAAATATTTTCTGTATCCTTTCAGGTTTAAAAACATGCTTCCTATAGCAGGGAGATTGGAATTGAATGCAGTATTCTAGAAGTGGCCTCACCAATATCCAGTACAGACACACATGACATCATAACTCCTGTATTCAATACACTGACCAATGAAGGCAAGCATGCCGAATGCATTCTTTACTGTCCTGTCTACCTGCAACTCCACTTTCACAGAATTACACCTGCACCCCTAAGTCTCTTTGATCACAATTCTCCCCAGGGCCCTAGCATTAACTGTGTAAATATTCCCCTGATTTGCCTCACTAAAATGCAACATCTTACACTTTTCTAAATTAAACTCCATTACTGCTCCTCAGCCAATTGGCCCATCTGATCAGGGTCCTGTTGTACTCTGAGGTAATCTTCTTCACTGTCCAAAACACCAGCAATTCTGGTGTCAGCAGCAAATTTACGAAACATATCTCCAATAGTCATTGTCAAAATCATTTATATAAATGACAAAAAGCAGTGAGCCCAGCATACCACTGGTCACAGGCCTCCAGTCTTAAAAGAAAACTCCATTACCACCCTCTGTCTCCTACCTTTAAGCCAATTTTATATCCAACTGGCTAGCTACCCTGGACTTCGTGTGATCTAACCTTGCTAACCAATCTATCATGGGGACCCTTTATCTCCTTGCTGAAGTCCACATAGACAATGTCTACCTCTCTGCCTTCTACAATCTTCTTTGTCACTTCCTCAAAAAACTCAATAAAGTTTGTGAGGGACAACTTCCCGAGCACAAAGCCATGTTGGCTTTCCCTAATCAGTTCTAGCCTTTCCAAATGCATGTAAATCCTGTCTCTCAGGTTCCCCTCCAACAGCTTACCCACTACTGACTTCAGGCTCACTGGTCTACAGCTCCCTGGCTTTTCCTTAACACCTTTCTTAAATAATGGCACATTAGTCAACCTTCAGTATTCTGGCATCCCACTTGTAGCAATTGATGATACAAATATCTCAGCAAGGCCCAACAATCACTTCCCTAGCTTCTTACAAAGTTCTGGGATATACCTGATCAGGTTCCTGGGATTTATCCACCTTCATGCATTTTAAGACACTCAGCACCTCCCCTTCTGTAATATGGACACTTTTCAAGACATTTTACATAGCCAAGTTCCACAGCTTTCATGTCCTTCTCCTCAGTAAGTACCTACACGAAATACTTGTTTAGTATCTCAAACATTTCTTGGTTCCACACATAGATGGCCTTGTTGATCTTTAAGGGGCCCTATTCTCTCCCTAGTTACTCTTTTGCCTTTAATGTATTTGTAGAATCTCGTTGGATTCTCCTTAACTCTATTTGCCAAAGTGAACTCGTGCCCTTTTTGACCTCCTGATTTCCCGCTAAAGTGTACTTCTATTGCCCTTATACCCCTCTAGGGGTTTACATGAGCCCAGCTGTCTATACCTGACATATGCCTACTTTTTCTTGACCAGAACATCAATTTCTCTAGTCATCTGACATTCCCTACACCTACCAGCCCTGCCCTATGCATCAACACAAACATACTATCTCTGAATTCTCATTGTCTCATTTTGAAGGCCTCTGACTTTCGAATCATGTCTTAACCTGCGATTAGCTTCTCTAAATTAACTTTTTAAAGTTCCTGCCTTATACTGTCAAAATTCCCCTTACTCTAATTTAGAACTTTAACTTTTAGATTAGGCCTATCCCTTTCCATAACTATGCTAAAATTAATAGAATTATGCTTACTGTACCCAAAGTGCTCTCCCACTGACACCTTAGTCATTTGCCCTGCCTTATTTCCTAAGAATGGGTCAAGTTTTTCTCTTTCTCTAGTAGATATATCCACATATTGAATAAGAAAACTTTCTTCTACACACTTAAAATTCCTTTCCACTCAGGCCCTTTAACACTATGCCAGTCCCAGTTTATGATTGGAAAGTTAAAAATCCCCTACCATTACAACTCTGTTATTCTTACACATATCTGAGATCTCCTTATAAATTTGCTTCTGAATTTCCCAATGACTATTCAGGGGGCTTAAGTACAATCCCAATAAGGTTGATTCCCCCTTTCTTATTTCTCAGTTCCACCTATATAATTTCACTGGACATATTCCCTGTAATATCTTCCCTATATAATGTTGTCCTTAACCAAAAGTGCCACTTCCCCTCCTCTCTTGTCCCCTTTTCTGTCCTTTCTATAGCATCTATACCCTGATACATTAAATTACCAGTCCTGCCCCTCCCTTTGCCACATCTCTGTAATTGTTATAATATCCCAGTCTCATGTTCACAACCTTGCCCAGAGTTCATCTGCCTGACCTGTCAGGCCTCTAGCAGTGAAATGAATGCAGTTTACTTTGTCAGTCTTACCCTGTTTGCTGCCTTGTTCTTACCTGCCTTGATGATTTAACTCCCACCTCTTCTCCACTGTACCAGCCTCAGACTTATTTCTCTTCTCACTATTTCCTTGGGTCCCATCCCTGCACCCCCTCCCCGCCCCTGCTGCTGCAACCAATCCAGGTGATCCGGTAGGATTCGCATCCAAACGCACTTCCTGCAAACATAATCTCCAGGAACATTGAAATTCTCCCTGACATCCCACAAATGACTGGAAAAGCACATCACTTTACTAAAAGCTATCTCTGCTCCTTAAATAATCTACAGACCCAGAATATAGTGACAAAAACAAACATTACACATTTTTTCAAAAACCCAGACTTGGTACTGTTTAACTGCTAAAAAACACTGCCCAAGGTTAACTCAATATCTAAATTTTACGTTAAAAGTTTAATCATGAACCAGATCGCAATAAAATATTTAAAAATTACTGTCACACTATTCACTAAATATAGGCTTAGATTTATGAGTTTTATAAGTCTTAAAATCAAACATTAGCTGACCAATCTCTGAAATAGACACTGATAACTGCCAGTTGCAGTGCACAATTCCAATACAGACCTTCCAAGACAATCTATGAAACTGCATGATTTTGTTTTTCTTTGACCATCTCCTGACATGTCTGTAATTTCACAGTCAGTCAGCTGTGAAAGTGCACAGCTTATTCCTCCATGTGGTTGTTCTCCTGAAACTTTGTCTCCTGCTCGCTCTCTCCTTCTTCCTGTTTAAAGTATCGTTTTTGATCTTTTTATTTAAAATTACAAAAACAAGTCAAAACTTATAGAAACAGTAATAAAGTGATGAAATCAGCTCCAGCACTGATAAAACCTCAGAATAGGAGTAACATTTACTGCCACAATCATACCTTTTTTACAAGCCCCTGGTATTTCCTCACTTATGCTGAGACCTACTGTGGAACTACTATCATTAACTTGATTGAGTTTTTGAAGAAGTAATGAAGAGGATTGATGAAGTTAGAATGGTGGACGTTGTCTGTGTGGGCTTCAGTAAAGCATTTGACAAGGTTCTGCATGGTAGACTGGTTAACAAGGTTAGATCACATGGAATACAGGGTGAACTAGCCATTTGGTTACAAAACTACTTCGAAGGTAGGAGACAGAGGGTGGAGGGTTCTTTATCGGGCCGGAGGCCTGTGACCAGCGATGTGCCACAAAGATTGGTGCTGGGTCCGCTGCTTTTTGTCATTTATACAAATGATTTAGATGTGAATATAGGAGGAATGTTTAGTACGTTTGCAGATGACACTGAAATTGTTGGTGTAGTGAACAGCGAAGAAGGTTACCTCAGAGTATATTGGGGCCTAGTTCAGATAGACCAATGGACTGAAGAGTGGCAGATAGAGTTTAATTTAGATAAATGTGAAATGCTGCATTTTGGAAAGGCAAATCAGGCAGGATGTATATACTTGGTGGTAAGGTCCTGTGGTGTGTTTCAAAACAAAGCAGGGTAGATTGATCTTAGCAGGATAATAGGTTGGCACAACATCATGGGCTGAAGGGTCTGTACTATGCTGTACTGTTCTATGTTCTGTGGTCTATGTAAAGAGACTTGGACTGCAGGTTCATAGTTCCTTGAAAGTTGAATCATAGGCAGACAGGATAGTGAAGAAGGCATTTGGTATGCTTGCTTTTATTGGTCAGTGCACTGGGTATATGAATTGGGAGGTCATGTTGCAAATGTCCAGGACATTAGTTAGGCCATTTTTAGAATACTGCATTCATTTCTGGTCTCCATCCTATAGGAAAGATGGTGTGAAACTTGAACGGGATCAGAAAAGATTTACAGGGATGTTGCCAGGGTTGGAGGATTTGATCTATAGGGAGAGGCTGGGGTTATTTTCCCTGGGGTATCGGAAGTTGAGAGTTGACCTTATAGAAGTTTATAAAGTCATGAGGGGCATGGATAGAGTGAATAGTCGAGGTCTTTTCTCCAGAGTAGGACAGTCCAAAATCTAGACAGCATAAATTTAAGCTGAGAGGGGAAAAATTTAAAAGGGACTTAAAGGGCAACATTTTCACAGTGAGGGTGATGTGTGTGTGGAATGAACTGCCACAGGAAATGGTGGAGGCTGGTGCAACTACAACATTTAAAAGACATCTCAATGGGTGTATGAATAGTAAGAGTTTGGAGGGATATGGGCCAAATAAAAGCAGATGGGACTGGATTAATTTAGCATAACTGGACGACAATTTGGACCAAAGGGTCTGTTTCCGTGCTGTACATCTCTATGACAACACTGGGTGTAAAGCAGAGTCAATAATCTTTCTTTACCAAAATATTTTTGCACATGGAGGACATTATCAGACCCGTTGGTAAATAGGCATTTTTGACAGTTTTGCGATGGAACTTTGAAACTGTGATTTGTTTGTGAAAACTGTACCTTCTTTGGGGATGGGCCATCAATGCTATGTCAATCTCCTGTTTAACTTCTCTTAGCCAATGGCTGTGAGACACTTTCTCATGAGTCGGACAACTGTTGTCCCCCTGCCCACCTCCATTTGTAGGTTAGTTTTCATTACTTCCAAGACCAAACCTTATTTTCAATAACAATAACAATAGCACATGTTGTTATTGTGGTTAGCTGTCCAATGAGTAAGACCATAAGACATAGAAACACAAGTTGGCCTCTTACTGATTTAGGGCGTTTTTGATCACAGTTACATCATATAGGCAGTCAATCATTTATTGCAGTTTTCTAATATTTGTTAAGAAACAGCAGTTTAGATATGGTACAGTTGTTGATTAGGTAAAGGAAAGAAATATATGATCCATGACAGATGAGAACACTTTATCTATCCTTTATCTATCTAGCTGTTCTGTACAATAGAGGAGTTGAAGTAGTGCAATTTCATATCCCAGTTGGTCTGTTGTCTTTTGAGGTGGTTTCTGCTGGTCTTTGTTGGTCTTGGCACCAGCAGTCTCTGTTCTTCCCACATACTGGTGTGGAGGGTACTCCTGGTTTTCACCCAGGGAGATGGTATGGCTAATCTCCATGGACCTTGTTGCCCTTCCTTCCACACACATACCCCCCCCCCCCCAACCATACAGCAAACTTTGATTTAGCCAGCACTCTCGATAAACTGGCAAACATTATATACCCCAAATATGGCAAAGTTTACTGTACCATTCTGATCAGTTACTATAGTTTGTAAATTTATTAACGTCAGTATAGATATACTTGTTGTTCAATGGAATAGCCAATGAAATATCAAAAGTTCATTCCATTTCTTTTCGAATGCCACAATCTACCAATGATATCTGAGTAGTCAGTTGAGAGTGTAAATGAGAAGGTTCTCTGCTATTAACTTTAATTTAAGGCAAAGTTGCATCATTACATGAGAGATTTATGCTGTAAATAAAGTTGAACATTGAGGTGAATGTCCCTTGCAATACATTTCTATTTGCTTGGTGTGTGCTTTTACGTTGACTATGTGGACCTTTTGATTGTCTAGAATATTTAATCAAATGGCTCAGTCCTAGTCCCATAGATGCTGATTAATGAAAAATTTGCTGTACCTTCTTTGGGGATTGCCCATCAATGCAATGTCAATTTCCTGTTAAACTTCTCTTCACCAATGACTGTGAGACAGTTTCTCATGAGTCGAATGACTGTTGTCCCCTTGCCCACCTCCATTTGTAGGTTAGTTTTCATTACTTCCAAGACTAAACCTTATTTTCAATACACTACAATTATAATGGAGTTGGGTGACACATGAATGATTCTTTTCATTATTATGACATCTCCTCTGTTTTCATCTAGAGATGTGCTTACATTTACAGAAGGCAAATTATGAATGTGACACAGTTAAATGATGTCTAAGGCCACATAGGAAATACCAAATATAGAATCCAGACCTAACAAAGGTTTAAAGGGGCTCCATTTCTCGACAGACTTGATCCGTGAGGATACTAGCTATCTTGAGAAATGTCTTAACCTAGATTTAGGGGAGGTAACTCCTGAGCTTTGTGGCTTGACAGATAATGGCTGATCTGATCATCTTTAACTCCACTTTCCTGACTTCCACAAAGCCATGCATACCCTGGCCAGGCCCTTAAGAATCTTAACAAAAACCAAAAGAACTGTGGATACTGTGAATCAGGAATAAAAACAAAGTTGCTGGAAAATCTCAGCAGAGCTGACGGCATCTGTGAAGAAAAAGAAACTCAGTTTTGAGGAAGGGTCAGCGGACCCGAAACGTTAACTCTGATTTTTTTTCTTCACAGCTGCTGCCAGATCTGCTGAGATGTTCCAGCAAATTTGTTTTTGTTCCTTTAGAATCCTATACGTTTCCATTAGGTTTCCTGTCATTCTTCTAAATTCTAATGTGTACAAGCCCAACCTATTGAACCTCTCCTCATAAGAAAATCTCAACCTATTTAGTGTAGCTTTGTTAACCTTCTCTGGACTGTCTCCAGTACCAGTACTTGGACAGGGGACCAGAACTGTTCACAGATTGTAAGTGCAGTCCGACTGGTGCCTTTAAGCCTATTATGCACAGCAAAGCAATGCATATCATCTATCAGGGTAGAGGTAGATAGCTGAACGAACAGAATTGGCAAACATGTGAGAGACAGAGGAGCCTGAAGGTTGTTCAGCAGAAGAGCGATAAGTCCTGGGACTGCCTGATAGTTAGGAGCCCTGGGATTTGATGACCTGAGGTAGGGGCAATAGACAGTTGTAGCACAGCGCTGAATGATAGCTATTATCAGAAACACCTTTGCACATGTAGGTTTCAACATTCCCTCACCTGTTAGTCCTCATCCACGCAATGGTTCACATTTGGGAAGGTAGGAGTGCTGCGCATGTGCGGCGGTAAAGGCGTGCTCTGCTCGGCTTCTTGTTGACGGTTATGCAAAGTTAAGTTTTGTATCCGGAAGATCACACGCGACATAGTTGTGGAGAATGGAAGGTGCAGAGGAGAGGCCTGACTATGTGCTAGTGTACGAGAAGGAGGAGGATGGGAATGGCCAGCTTCACGCTGAGCAGAGATTGGACTTTCTGAGGGAGGTGAAAAAGACTGGACTTCTCCTGGATCCTGATGTGACTGACGCAGCAGGGACTGAGGGACGAGGAAGCACGGAGATGGGAGACCAACAGCAGAGGCAGGAAGACAAAACTCAGATTATTAAAATCTATGCACCGTTTGAGGTCCTCAGCCATGCAGCGGAGAAGATGAGACTGAAGTTGCCGTTGGCGGTAAGAAAATCAAACACTTTATTCAAAGATTCAGCCTCTGGGTGATTCAGTCCCAAACAGATTCTGTTGTATCCACACACAAACCAGTTCTCACAAGGACATAAACCATTTGATTAGAATTTATCATCTATTTACTTTTTGTTTAATCAAAAGGGTGTGTTGTTTAAGCGGACAGCGACCTTTATGGCGCGCAACATTGGACTTTCAACTCTTGCCACAAGGAACATTATTTCTTGCAATAAAGTGTATATGTAAAGTATGATTTTAATTTTAGTATTATTGAGTCGTTGTGAAAGATCTTTCCCAGAAATATTGTGAGAAAGACATCTTCTAGGCATGTCATAAGGTTCATGCTATAAACTCATTTCATTCCGGATAAAACACGAACAAAGCAGAAACACAGTTCTATTGCCCATAATATCTTGCTAAACCCGACCTATTCATCAGAGATTGCTTAGGAGTTACCTACTCCACCTGACAGATGATAAACACTACAAACCATAACCTCTAGGTCGGGGGGGGTGGTGTCTTAAACGACAAACAAAGAAATCAAGTAAAAATGTAAAAAGTAAATCCAAAGTTCACGATTTTGCTGTTACGTGAATTTAACAACTCAGTTAATTAGCGAGGAGTAATTATGAAGCTAATTTCTTTGAGTGTGATGAAGTTTCACAGATAAGTATGTGTGATAGTCAAGCCATTTGAGAGTGGAAGGCTGGGTCAATCCGTCTCCACCCGACAATCACTTTCACCGAGGCTAACTGGATACTTCCTAACAGCAGCTGTTTCCTAGATGACCAAGTGTGAAGCTGGATGAACACAACAGGCCAAGCAGCCTGCTGTGTTCATCCAGCTTCATACTTCGTTATGTTGGATTCTCCAGCATCTGCAGTTCCCATTATCTCTGAGCAGCTGTTTCCTCCTCATGACTCAGGGAATGGTACACGAGTATTGCCCTGGGCAGTGCTCCTGCTCCATGCCTGCCTTCATTCCCCACCCACTGGTGTGATGACAAAGGGCATTTTTCATTCTTTTCTGAAGGAGAAAAACAAAGGAGGAAGAGGTGTTCTCCATCACAGTGTTATGAGGCACTAAGATTATCGCCCAGGTGTGTTGCGCTGCTCCAAAATAACTTTGAAAACTTCTGAAATAAAAAAAAACTGCTTAGAGCGTAGTTAAGATATTAACTGTTTGTACGTTTATATGTGCTACTCAGAAGCTAAGAAGACTCAGAGGACAAAATTTGGACCGCGGGTTAATTCGGAAGATCAAAGTCTTGAGAACGGTTGGTGGCTTTCATGACCAGGATTCTGAGGCAGTGAAAAAAATCTTTTAACCATGATTTAGGTGTCATTACCGTGGAGCTGTTACAGAGCATAACTTCGCCAGGCAGAACTTTATATTTCTTGCTTTTCCGATGTCATTTTTAAATTGCCTTTTGTAAGCTCTAGCTTTGTGAATCTGTCCTGATTTTGCTCACTAGTGGAACTTTAATGTATTACTATATGTTGGTGTAAGTATCTCATATAAATTCAGCTCTGCACATATCAATGTAATCAAACGGAGATAACATACCGGGGATGCTGTAAATCTGAGACAAACGCAAAATGCTGGAAGCGCTCAGCCGGACTGGCAGCATCCGTGGAGAGAGGAACAAAGTTAACGTTTTGACTTCTTCAGAACCGGACCCGAAGCGTTGACTCCGTCTCTCTTTCTCCATTGATGCTGCCAGACCGGCTGAGTTTCTCCAATAACTTTCCCGGTGATCGTCATCATACTATGTTGCCCGCACGAACAATTCATTCAACACACCGTCATTCATCAGAAGTAATCGCAGTGTCTATCGTGCCAGCTAGAAAAGCAAGGAACGGTCTCCAACTCGAAGCAACTTTTCGAGCCGCTTTTCATAGCATTACCCCAGTAACTGATATGCAGTCGTGGCTTTCTCACTCATAACTAAGTCATAGTCTCATTTCTTTTGTTTTGCTTTACAAATGAGATTAAAATTTTTATTCTCAGCAATACCAGTGCAATTTTTAATGTTCTTAAACATTTCCGTTAATGATTGATACAGTACTAAAATGCATGTACAGGTAAAAATACTCTCCATGGAAAGTGTCAAGTTTTCTTTCTATTATTGTGGGACCAAGGGTTTCTGGCAAAATGGCTAGTAGCACGTTCGAGGCAAATGGTTGAGCCTTTTTGCTCTCAGGTGCCTCCTACATAACTCACAATGTCATAGGATCATACAGAACAAACAAGGCCCTTCCACCCCTCCAGACTGGGCCATTCAGACGGAGTTGCTAAATCTCACTTTCCAGCGCTTGGAACATAGCCTTGAAAGTTATGATAGTTCAAGTGCTCACCCATGTACCTTTTTAAAGGTTGTGAGATGTCCCTGCTCAACTACCCTCCCATGCATTGTATTCCAGATTCCCATCACTCTCTGAGTTGAAAACAAATTTTCTTCACTTAGCCTCCTGTCTTTCACCTTTAAAATAGTGGCCCTTTGTTATTGACCCTTCAACTAAAGGGGACAACTGCTTCTTACACATCTAATCCATGCTCCTTATAATCTCAAACACCTCAGTTGGTCTCCCCTCAGACTTCTCTACTATAAAACTAGAACTTGCAAATCCAGCCTCTCCTTTTAACGAACATGTTGCAACCCAGCCAACAGCCCAGTAATACTCCTTTGCACTCTTTCCAGTATCAGTTACAATTTGTAAATAATAGCTACCTGTTATTAAAAGCCAGTGTTTAAAGTTTCAACAATGTTGAGTCGAAGAGTTGGTTAAGGCTAAGGTAACCAGGCAACACGGGAACTCAAAAGCTTCTGGTACTGTAAATCATTGAATCTCTACTTGCTCTGCCCTCACCAACACCATATCTGAGATTTTACCAGGCTCCTCTAGCAGTTAAACTTGTAACCATTACAAAATGGACTACTTTCAGGCAAGTCTGAGATATTCAAAACTCAAATTCGTTATTGCAATTTGTAAGGTTGCTTTGTGTTTGCCTTTTCAGATTGATGACTTTCGAAGAAAATGTGTGTCAAATGTGCAAAATTATTTTGAAACAGACAAGGAAGAAGACTATTACAGTGCACCTTATAGACATGACAAACAAGATCTGTTCAAAGGAATTGACCAAAAGGCCACATTTTTTCGTCCTGCCGTGAGATCTCTAATTGTAAATTGCATTCTTTGGTGTGATAAACATTGTTCTAATTTGAACTAATTTGTTTAGGTAACAATAAGTTGTTTTCTGCCTCACTTATTCTAAAAACATTCAGGAGTAATATTGCTTCTGTGTTTATGGATTAACTCATTGAAAAATGCAGCTTCCAAACCATGCAACAAATGTATGTAATTTGATATTTTTAAACTTTGGGAATGAGCCTCAGATCTGGAATTTCCTGGTTTTGTGAGACAGGGTTGAAGGTGAGGGTGCTACAAGAGGCTCTGGAAAAAACATGTTGAGTGAAATATACTGGCATAGTTCCCTGTGCAATCCTGCCTTCAATCTGCTTTCCCATGAATGGTCTAGGACTCCATGGAAGTCTGTCAATTAGTCCAGTTAAGGCTCCACTTGTGGCCCAGTTTGTACTGGTTCTGATAATTTACTGATGTCACAACAGCTCCCTGGCATGTGCAGAGGCTAACAACTTAATTAAGGAGACTTTCTGGTGGCTAACCTGGGGCTAACAATGCTGAAGGCTCTACATCCAGCAGTGTAACTGTCAGGATGAAAGGCTGCTTCTCCTTCCATGAATGGATTACAGAAGGGGTTTCCCTTCCAACTCAGTAATTGGCCCTTTCTACCTTATAATTCATCGCAGATGAGAATGCTGTTTTGTTGAGATACTGTCTGCCAGCTTTCGCAGTAGCCATCTCTTCCAATGGAGCTGTCAGCCTGAGGTCAATGCGGGACCTGTGAGTGGACCTGCAGCACAGGACCCTGCCCATCATCCTTAATAGAACAGATAGCATGAAAATGGCCAATTAGCAAGCTACCTTAAGGTAGTTTGTGCCAGAGGGTTTGTGGATGACATTGGCGAGCTCAGGAATGTGATCTGAGTCTGACAGCAATGTCATGGTGTATGTTGGATTCCTACTAGTCAATTGTAACAAGATAGGAATAGGTGCAAAATGAAGCATTTCATTTGGAATACAGACACTGAAAACAATTTTTGTTAAAAGACCAATTGAAATGCTGTTTGGTGGACAACTATGAACAGAAGCTGTTGTGCAAAGCCAGTTTTATACCCAGCTATAATATTCAGAATCTATTGACAGTGTGTGGCACTGATTCCAAACGTTCTTCAGTCTGCAATAGCAACCTCACTTTGTAATCTTACTTCATTGTTATTTACACCATCTATATTCATTAAAACCATTGCATAAGCAGAAATTATCACAAGTATATCCACTCTTCCTTTCACTCAGCATGAGCCCATCAATGTGAAGTGGAAACAAGTAATAGATATGGATTTATATATCTGCTTAACTTGCAGAGGAGTCTGGATCATTTGTTCTGATTGTTTTTCTGTTTGACTGCTGATGTTCAGTAATCTAGAGCAGTGGCAGCCTTGAGCTGAGATAGATTATCATTGAGTATCCCAAGGCCCAGTGCTTCTACTTCCAGGAATGGAAAGAAAAATACAGCTTTGAACAACTTTATCCCTTACACTTCATCTGTAGTAACTTCAGTACTACATCTAGCTCATCTACTTAATGTTAATCTTTATTGTCTGTCACCTATCTTCTTTTTACTCACTAGTAAGTCTGATTATGTACTTTCCTTCAATTCAGTGATTGTTAGCTGCAATTGAATTTGCAGAAATGTTATTTCTGTACTTTGAGATATTACACGCACATTTCTTAGCACTTATCTGTTGTAAACCAATAAAGTCCCATGTGATACTGAGCGCACAGATCAAATATGGGATATTGTTGATCAAAGTGAGTTTATAACACACATAGGATTGTGTATTTGCCTATTTTGGCAAACAGGAAGTGGGCCATTGCAAGATCAGACCTACCTGCTCCTTAACAATTATCATCATTTGACTGAAATGTGTTGTTAAGGTGTGGTTGGCAGGATACACCATTATTTTATCTTCCTAGTTATGTGTTCGTATCCCATCACAACGAATACCAAAAATTTGGTACTACAGGCCTTGGGTATTGCCGATAAAAGCCACACGTGCCAAAGATTTTCATCTTGCACTCACCAGGATATTTTGCAAGAATATAAACTCAAGAGAAAAGAGAGGATATTACTGATTCATTGGCAAGTGAATTCAGATTGGTAAAGGTCTAGCTATTAAGACTACATTAATGCTGATCAACATTTATTAGCCAGGCTGTTTAAAACTTTAATCTATGCAGGTTGACTCTGGTCAGCGCGTAACCTTTACTGGTTCATTTTTCAGGCAAGCATTAATTTGTTGAGTTTAAACAGGTACGTTAGTTTTGAAAGAACAGGGGTCTGTACATTAATATGTGTAGTTTTGAATACACACAAGTGTACCGCACTGTAAGCCTGACTCTAGATGCTACATTGGTTGTCAGCATAATTCCGTGCACATTCAGGATTATCCAGCAAATGTTGTCCAACTGCAGAATCGCATCTAACATTAGACATTGTGCAGCAAGGATTGATTGGATACAATCTGCACCTTGTTTGTCGTAAACTAACATGGGGACATTCTGTTCAGTACAATGGTCTACATACTTGGCATCACACCAGTATAGCCCACATTTCTCATTTGTCTTAATGGCAGAGTATATTTTTGGATTGATGGCAGCTTCCTGGATAGTGACAAGTACCACTTGTGTTGCTATGCGATATTTGCAGCATGGAACAGCTAGCTTCACTTGTTACTTACATTTTTGAGATACCTTACAATTCCAGGGTAATAAGAGGTGGGCTAGACACTTTTCAAGACCAAGAGTAGCTGCCTTCCCTGAGTTTGCATGATATAGAGTGAGAAATGATCTGATTAGGGTAGCCATTATTATGCAGGATGGCTTTGATGTGCCCTAGTTTAGCATTAAGTTTGCACATTAAGCAAATGGCTCAGACCCAGTTTACAAGACTTCTGATAAATGCCAATCTTGTAGCACATAGAACTATGGGAATCCCCACATACAATCTGATCAGTGAAGGTTTGTTTGCGATAGACTGTTGAGTGACCTCCTCCATTCCCCACCCCTTTGATTTCTCAATTGGAACATCAGGAGAGAGAGCTCATTGACTGTTCCACTTTAAACATGAATTTGAGCACAGGATGCAGCCAGTGAAACACATGAGGAAATTTTATGTGTAGCAAATGTATGCAATGTATTCAAATATAGCAACATATTGGAAAACAAGTACAAAAGGTAGAAGGTTAGATGTAATCCCATTAAAGACACATTTCTAATGGATCCCAACAAAGATATTTTTGAGTACTGGACCTGGTGGGGATCCCATTGCAATATCATCTATTTGGGCATAAAAGACATTACCTTGGAAGGTTAGGGCAAGTCAAAAGTTTAGGCAACAGATGAAGTACCTTTTTCACATGGTTACTATGCAATAGTAACATGAGCGGTAATCATCACCAACAAGATGCTGCTGTCAAACAATCAGCATTCTCATTCATTTTTTTCCTGCATGGACCTCTGAAGTTGGGAGATGGCAGTGATATTTGGAACCAAAAGTCAACGCTGCAATTTGTGTCAACGTGTCAATCGTCATGCATAGGATATCAGACCTTAGAGGGTACTTTCATCAGTACTGTCATTTCATGGAGTATAAATCTTGCTTTGCCCTTGAATTTGTATTCTTGCAAAATGTCCTGGTAAATCAAAACAAAAAGGTTCAACAAGATGTGTTTTTTATATCTGCAATACTATTAATAACATAATTTTCTAGATTGTCAATTCATCTGTAGCTTGGTACGGTCATTGGTTAATCAAGAAATTTTTGACTGGCTTAACCAGTTAATAAGACCCAGATCAGCCATGACCAAATCAAGTGGCAGAACAAGTGTGAGAGACTGAACAGTCAACTCATCTTTCTATATTCCAATGATGACACTGGCCTATATTTGTATAGCACTTCAAAGTGACAAAGGTAGAACTAGAAATAGATTTATGAGAATGATAGCAGCGATGAGGGATTTTAGATAGATGAAAAGGTTGCAGAAATTAGGCTCATTCTCCTTGAAGCAGAGAAGATTATGAGGTTACCTTAATGAAGTGTTCAAAATTATGAACAATTCCAACAAGGTAAAGAAGAATATTCTATTTCCACTAGTTGGTATACCAGTAACTAGGGCTCACAATTTCAAGATTGTCAGCAAGAGAGCTAGGAATGAGATGAGGAGAAACTTATTTACCCAGAGAGTATTAGGATTTGGAATGGACAGCCTGGGAGGATGGTGGAGATGGATGCCATTGGGAGATTTCAAAAGGGAGCTGTATATATATCTGTAAGTGATGAATTTAGAGTGCTACGGAAATAGGGCTGGAGTATGGGAAGGGATGGGTAGCTCGTTAAGAGTCAGTGCAGATACAATGGATCAAATGACCTCCTGTACTGTAAAATTCTATGATTCTAAAACATCCTGAGCTATCTCATAGAAGATTTAACAAAACTGACCCACCTGATGAGTTATTAGAAAGATGACCAAATGCTTGGTTGCAAAAATAGGCTTTATGAAGTATTTTATTTGAGGAGAAAGGAGGATAAAAGCAGAGATCTAGTGTGAGGACTCCATACCTTGGGTTTTAGGTAGTCTAATATTTGACCAGCAGTGGTAAGTGGGTTGAAGGACTGCTAGAAGTTACATAGATCAAGAGGGGCGAGGCCATGGAAGAATTTGAAAAGAAGAATGTGAATTTTAATATCGAAGTATCGCTTTACCCAGAGCCACTGTGGGTCATCTGATGAGTGAACAGGGCATTGTGCAATTTAGGACAGGAGCAGAAGCATTTTAGATTACTTCAAATCTACAGAGAGCAGACTGCGGGAGGCCAGTTTGCAAAATAATTGGAATAATCAAGTCTAACAGAAGTAATAAAGGCATGAATGAGGATTTCAGCTGCAGATAATCTGAGGCAGGGACAAAGTTTGGAATTATTACAGATGCAGAAATTAGCCGTCTTAGTGTGATTGTGTAGGTTGGTGGTTAAAAGTTCATCTCAGAGGCAAATACGGCACCAAGGTTCTGCTTCAGACATTTGTCAAAAAAGGGGTGGTGTGAGTAATACGGAACACAGTTTTCTAATGTATAACTAAGCTGCATGGAGGCAAGGCTGTGCATGGCCCTAAAAAATTATTGGGCAAGCCTCTGTCTCAGAGAAATAATGCCCATGCATTGTTATGCAAATACACTGAACAGAACTCCACACAGAAATATTAGACTTTGTGCAGTGACTAAATTTTAAAGAAAACATTGATGTGGTATGAAAACCATTGGCTTAAGTCTTCTCAATAATTACTGGGAGGAAATTCTTGCTGGCTCTGTGAATCAGAAATTATGAGTGAATTAAGAGGTGGTAGTGAGGTAAAACTGGATGTTGTCAGTATGAATATGGAAATGCAGTGTTTTGAATCGTGTTGCCAAGGGACAGCATTCAGTTTGGAAAGATAAGGGGAGCAGGAAAGCTTCTTGGTGGCATCAGATATATTGGTGCAAGAGCGAGAAGAGAAATATTTGCAGCTAATTCTCAGCCCATGACTGGATATTTGAAACGGATAATGGTAGAGAGGTGTTGGAAGAAGCTGGTGTGGAGAACCAGGTCACAGGTAGCAGAGAGGTTGAGAAGGGGTAGTTGCCCCTTGTCACAGCCACACAGCATATTTCTTGTGACTTTCATTAGAGCTGCTTTGGATCAGTAGCCAAGATAAAAACCTAATAAAAGTGATCTAAACATGGACTTCTGAGAAATGTGCGCAAAGATTTTGGAGGCAACAGCAATTTCAAGGATTTTGATCAGGAAAGGAGGTTTAGGGATGGATGATATTTGCAAAGATTTTAGGGTAACTGGCTGTTTTCTTTTGAGGAGTGAGGATGATAATGATGCCAGATTTGAAGGAGAATCAGTCACTGCCTGAAAAGAGAAAATAATTGACGATATCATCTAGCATGGAAACCAAGAAGAGAACTCAGGTACTAGTAGTTTAGTTGGAATAAGATCAATGGAGCAGGATGTGTGTCTCACAGACAACCTGAACTTGTAAAGCACGTGGTGGGAATTAGAAAATAAAGAAAAATGTGAGTGTAACCCATGACAGTGGGGAACTTTAGAGGAAGTACTTCTGCTTCTGCTTTGCTTATATCAACATCACAGATTAATAGCTATATGCATCTGATACTTTATAAAGGAGTGCTTCATAAACCAGGCATTCCTGATAAAATGGTAGTCCTGGAAGTGGAAATAATCTAAAGATGAATCTTGAAAATTTCAAATGATGTGATTAGGACTGCTTCCATCAAACCTTATTCCCTCATGGCATTGTCCTTGGGAGAAAAAAAGATTGTTGATACAATGTCTTAGAAACAAACAAATGCCTACATTGTGTTATGTCATTGGCAGTGGGCACCAGCTATGGTAAAATTCATTCAGAGATAGCAAGAACTGCAGATGCTGAAGTCAGAGTCAGCGCAGTGTGGAGCTGGAGGAACCACAGCAAGTCAGGCAGTATCAGCGGAGCAGGAAAGGGTATATTTTGGGTCAGGACCCTTCTTCAGTACTGGGGAGGGGGAAGGGAAATAGAAAATAAATAGAGGGAGGAGGGGTGGGGCTGGGCGAAGGCAGGTGGGATGGTGATAGGTGGATGCTGGTAGGGGGTAGTGGGGATTAGTTGATGGGAAGTGGGGGCAGATAGGATGGGGGAGAAGATGGACAGATTGTGTTAGTTTTGTTAAGTCAAGGACGTGAGAGAGAGCAGGGATGGGGCTGGGGTAGGGGAGGTGGGATGGTGATGTTTGCCATGCACCAGGAATGGGTGGTGATGGTAAATCAAAAGTGCTGGTTTGTAAACGGCAAACTAGTTAATGCCGTACTTTACGAGGCAGAGCAAAGGGAGTTTTAGCGCATCTTGAGGGGGTTAACATATTATAACACCGCTACAGTCACATTGCAAAACCACAAACATGTACGATTGTGCTCTGAGGAAACCACTAATTGTTCGTTTTAGCTAATCAAGCTAACAGAGCCAACATGCTTCATTGTCGTAAATTCTGTTACTTGCCTGTTAGCATATAGCCCTTAGAAATCTAAAAATGCAGTTATACATGTTAACAAACCTCATAGTAGTCAGTTGAAGCTTGTCACATAGGGGTATTGGACACTTCTGTTGGTGAGGCACTGGATAATGTGAATTTCACCAAGATTTTTTGTCAATTCCCACCAGTTCATTTCTTTTTTCTTACAGAGCACAAACCTTCATTTTTCTTCCTGCAGAACCAGAGGAATGAGGGATGCCGGGGGAGGGAGGTGAAATGCAGCAGAGACAACTGACTCGACATCCTCACACTTTGACAATATAATCAGTGAAGTCAATGAAATTAGCTCACTTGTACTTGGAGACTAGAGGAGATGAGTAAGAAGATGGGATTATCTTCACATACTAGGATGATCTTGGAATAGTGATTAATTTTGGTCAGACAGGAGGACTTGCTACTGGTGTTTATAATCCAAACAGATCAGGCATTGACTGTTGCCTGTCAAATCTGGTCAAATCTGCATCCCTTAGGCTCAAGGGGGATGAGGGTTGTACTGGTGAAACAGGGTGCTAGAGATGAATGCTTTTAATGGGGACTAGGATATCAACAGTGGATGTGAGGGTGTGGTTGAGGTGATTGGAAACTGATAATGCTTTCGTTGTGAACAAAATGCCACAAGCTACAAAATTGGAATTTTGTTAGTGCAGCTATATCTGGAGAGTGATATTTTGAGGGACAGATGTCAAACAAAAGAATTCAGTATAGGAGGGGACTGTGTATGGAGAGTGATATGGGAGAGTGATCAGAGATAGCCGCACTTGATTGGCATGATGGCAGAAACAAGGCTGGTGAGATAGCACGGTCAAGAAGGGGCATGAAAATGGATTCAGGAGCTTGGAGGAAAGGTAGGTAAAGGTGGTATTGGAGTACAGTGGGAAGAAAATCTAGACTTGAAGCAATTTTAGTGTACAGAACAGTTGTTGCCACAATGGTGCTGCATTTCAGTTAGATGTGGACTGTGTCTCAGTGATACGTAGAGCACGAGGTAAACTCGATCTGCAGAGCTTTTGTCATATCTTTCAAGTTCAATGGGAAGATCAACAAACAAAAGTTAATGTCGTCCTTGAATCCAGCTCCATAAGCATTCAGACAAAACTTCTTTAATATCGACTATGATGACTGGATACTATCAGGGTGGTTGATAATTGCTTCTCCAACCAGGCCCTTTTTTCCCCCTCAATTCTCAAGTAGCTAATGTTACAGAGTAGGGCAAAGAAATATACCTAAGATATTCTAAAGCTCTCCTTGCAGCATGAAGCATTAAAACTATATTCTGGTAGGAGCTTGGTATCAATCACTCACTATAACAATAACTTAATCCATTAAGTTGTATAATGAGATAACAAGTGTAGAGCTGGAGGAACACAGCAGGCCAAGCAGCATCAGAGGAGCAGGAAAGCTGACATTTCAGACCTAGACCCTTCTTCAGAAATGTATAATGCCTTAGGTTCCAATATCATCATGATGAGACAGAGTGGCAGTAGGGAAGGTATGTAAGGGAAGCAAATTCTGCAATTTGGGTGGTGCTAGCTCTGAGGACATCCTGTCCAATGCACCCAAAGGTCGGCTGGTCATGATTCAGCCTGTAAAGTTGCATGAAGACCAACTTGACTTTTAAAGAGTATGAGGTGGTTTGATTGAAACGTATAAAATCTTGAGGGATCTTGGCAGGGCGGAATGTAGGGAGAGTATTTCCTCTTGTGGGAGAATCTGGAACTGGGGAATTGACTAAATGTTACTTAATACATAACTGATGTTCCGTGCAATGGAAAATATAACTATTAGTAATGTCTTAATGCAACAGATAAATGTGTTGCAACATGCTTTGCCCATGATTATGGTCCTTCCAGAAAACATTACATAGTCATCCCAGCTCCAAGTGTATTTACTTCTCCACATTTCACTCAGTCTTAATGTCCTATGATCATCAAAGATCCTTTCCCTCAGCCTTCTGAGAATTCCTTCTAGTCGTAAAGACCACTACAATGATTACTTCTCCTGGCCATGGAGGAGTTAATCTTCCACTGTTCTTGAATTGCTGTGGGAGAAAGATGGGGATAGAATGAGATTATTTAAGGGGCATAGTGATATTGTCACTTGATTAGCAATCCAGCAACATCGGGACATGGATTCAAATCCCACCATAGCAGATAATGAAATTTGAATTCAGTTAATAAATTTGGATTAGAAGAAATAGTTTAATGGCAGCCATGAAATTATTGCTGATTGCTGTAGAAATCTACCTGTCTCATCATCACCTAATTGGGCCTACATAGCCCCAGATGCCCAGCAATGTGTTTGACTCTTAAGTCCCTCTGAACTGGCCTCACAAGCCACTCAGAATTATTTAACTAGAGCAAAGTATGGTAAAAGGTACAAAACCAGACAGATCACATGGCATTGACCAAGACACTGAAAAGATAACTATTGTAAGCAATTCTGAGGGACAGAATTACTTTGCATTTGAAGAGATAGGGATTAATCAAGAACAGTCAGTGTGGTTTTGTTAAGGGGGAGTTAGGTCTGTCCAACATGAATGAATTTTTCAAAGATGTGACTGGGTGATGTGACTGGCAATGCTTTTGATGTAGTCTCCTTGGACTTCAGTGACTCTTTTGGTAAGGTCCCATATGTGGCAGGCTCATAGCAAAGGTAAGAGCCAATGGAATTTATGGAAATTTGGCAAATTGGATCAACAATTGGCTGAGTGACAGGAAACAAAGAGTGACGGTTGAAGGGTATTTTTCCGAGTGGAAGTCTGTGACTAATGAGGGCTCACAGGGGTCAGTATTGGGGCCTTTGCTGTTATGTAAATAATTTACAGTTGAATGTAAGAGGGTGATCAGTAAGTTCACAGACAATACAAGAATTGAAGGAGTGGCAAATATTGAGGAGAATAGCTTTAGACTACAAGAGAATATAGATGGGCTACTCAGGGGGGCTGATCAGTGGCAAATAGAATTCAATATGGATAAATGAACATGGGTAGGCAAGGGAATACATGGTAAGTGGTAAGACTCTGGGAAGCCCCGAGGATCAGAGGGACTTGGTATGCATATCCACCAATCCCATTATGTTTCAGGGAAGGTGAATAATGTGGCTAAGAAGACTGTGGCATTCTGACCTTTATAAGTCAGGGCATGTAGTTTAAGAACGGGGAGTTTATGCTAGAACTGTGTAAGACGTTAGTTCGGCGTCAGCTAGAGAATTGTGCAGTGTGGGATCCACATAATAGGAGGGATGTAATAGTCACTGGAGAGAGTGCAAGGAGATTTACCAGTATGTTGCCTGGGCTGGAGAGTTTCAGAGATGTTCAGCTGGAGAGAGATTAGACAGACTGGGGCTATTTTCCTTAAAGCGGAGGAGGTTGAGTGGGGACATGACTGAGTTGTATAAAATTGATGGAGCATGGATAGGGTAGACAAGAAGAAGCTTGTCTCCTTGATCAATGACCAACAGGCATGGATTTAATGTAAGGGGCAGAATGTTTAGAGGAGACCTGAGGAAAAACAATGTTGGGAATCTGGAATTGGAAAATGTGATTAGAATAGTCAGGCACTTGTTTTTGACTGGTGGTGTCACAACAATCCGAAAGGCCTTTTTCTGTGCTTAGATCTGTTTGACTTTAGCACAGTACTCTGTTGATGATGCAGAATTCTCTCATTAACATTTGGGAGCTTGTACCACAATTGAGGGAGCTCTCCCACAGACCAGTCAAAGCAATAACCTGACAATCATTCTAGTTCAATCATATCTTACAGACATTGTCTCAGGTACCATCATCATCATCCTTGGGTATGTCATAACGTTGTACTGGGTGAAATAAATAAATTTAGGCAAAATGTTTTCTGGATATGTTCACATACTATGAAATCAGATTTGCTTTCTTTTCACTAAGTACTTATGTATTCTATCTTTGGAGGCATTGTGTGAATTACTCAATTAATCTCTTTAGATAAGGGAATACTACAACATAGAACTTCAGTCATAGATTTAGCTTGAATCTCTTACTCATTACTATACTTTAATTGAAGCATGAAGGAAGATATATAGTAGTATTGTCACCATTAGCGTTCTGCAATCTAATAGTTCCATATCTCCATAAAAGACAGGTATAACAAAAACACTGAGATGACTTATACACTGATGAAAACATTCTTTATGAAAAGTAATTAAGTCATATTCTGAGATAACAAAGTGTAGAGCTGGATGAACACTGCAGGCCCTGCTCCTGCTCCTCTGATGCTGCTTGGCCTGTTGTGTTCATCCAGCTCTACACCCTGTTATCTCAGATTCTCCAGCATCTGCAGTTCCTACTATCTCTAAATCACATTCTTGTTTGTTTTAGGTTCATCACATTCTGAATCATATCCAAACACTCACTGATGAACAAGACGAGAAAGGTAACTTGAGAGAATCATCAATTTGCAGCTTCAGTATTTCTGTTCTGGAAGTATTTTTTTGCCTTATATGTGTATTATTACAATTTGTGTTCTAGAGGTTATCACTGTTTTGATGCTTTGCAATGCTTGAATGATGTTTCAAAATTTTATGTTCAATGAGCTTTCCCTTTCCTGGTTGCTGCACCTGTTATCATATCCTTATACTTGTTGTTAATAATTTCAGGAGAACCTAATCAAGGAACAGAAATGCATTTACTTTTGCAAAGTTCTAAAGAGAAAGGTACGTCATTCTGACAAGTTAGAAATGTACCACCCCAACGTGTTAAACTAACTTTCTTTGTTTTATTTGAAGGACGCAGTCCTCTCATGGAGCCTCTGGCAGGTGGTGAGAGCACCATTACAAGGAAAAACCCTTCAACCTCAACAATTTGTCGACTGCGGATACATCTGTCCATGGGAGTATTTATAATAGTGACCATTGCACAGTCCTCATGGAGACAAAATCGTAATTTCATCCTGAGGATACCTTGTATTGACTTGGGTGACAGTATTACCGTGCTAAATGATTAGGTTCAGACTAATTTGACAGCTCCAAACTGGACATTCATCAGTTGCAGCGAGTGGTGATACCACCACAATCTGTACCTCATGGCTTGCACATCCCTCCCCCCCCACAAACAAGCTGGGTAGCAACTCTGGCTCAATGAAGGGTATAGGAGAAGGGTGGTGCTAACCTTATGAAGCTAAAATACAGGATTACATGCGTATAAGCAGCAGACAAGATGGTACAATTTGAGCTAATAGATCCAATGCAGTGGATCAGATCTAAGCTCTGCAGTCCTGTCGTATCCAGTTGTGAATTGGTGGTGAAAAAGTAAGCAACCAACAGGAGAAGGGGCACAGTAGACATTCCCATTATCAAAGAAGGAGGGTAGTCATTACATCAGTGCAAAAGACAACAATGAAGCATTTGCATCCATCTTCAGCCAAGTGATTGATCCCATCTCAGTCTGTTCCTGTGATTTGATTTATTGTCACGTGTGCAGTGAGAAACTTTGTTTGCAAGCGGTACAGGCAGATTCTTGTAAGCAAGGACAAACAGATAATAGGGTGAAAAGAACTTGGACAGAGTGAGACATGCAGGTTACACTGCACAGAACGTGTGCAAAGCAAGATCAACATTATTAGAAGTTCGAGAGTCCATCAGTCTGATTACAGCAGGGAAGAAGCTGTTCTTGGACCTGTTGGTGCATGTGTTCAAGCTTCTGTATCTTCTGCCTGACTGAAGAGGTTGTAGGAGAGTATTACTGGGGTGGGAGGCATCTTTGATGGGGCTGGCAGCCTTTCTGTGGCAATGAGAGGTGTAAATGGAGTCTACGGATGGAGGATTCTCTGATAGTATGGGCTGTGCACACCAACTTTTCTAGTTTCTTATAGTCCTGGGCAGAGCAGTTGCTGTATCAAGCCATTATGCGCCCAGATAGTATGCTTTCTGTGGTGCATCTGTAACAGGTATGGTGAGTGTCTTTACAGACATGGCAGATTTCCTAAGCCGGCTGAGGAAGAAGAGGCATTGTTGTGTCTTCTTGACCATTGCATCTATGTGGGAATTCCAGGACAGGTTGTTGATTATCGTCACTCCTAGGAACTTGATGCTCTCAGCTCTCTCAACCTCTGCTCTGTTGATGTAGATGAGGGCATGGTGGGCACCACTCCAAAATCCAGTTATCAGCCAGTTCATTTCACTCCTTATGGTATTAGAAATGGCTGAGCACACCGGATGCACTGGCCCAGACAAACTCCCAGCTGTAATACTGATTATGACCTAGAACTAGCTGTACCTCTAGTCAACCTATTCCAGTACAGGTACAACATTGGTATCTACCCCAAAAAAGTACAAGTTACCCGGGCATGTTCCGTCTACAAAATGCAGAAAGTTTAATCTGACCAATTACCACTCTATCAGTCTACTGTCAACTGTCGGCAAAGTAATGGATAGTATTACATACAGTGATATCAACCCTGGCATCAAACTTCCCCCACACCACCCCCCCCCCCAACTCCATAAAGCTGAAGTCATTTGGGATTAGGGGAGACATCTTCGCATGCCAAAGTCATATCGAGCATGAGGAAGATAGATGTAGATTGTTGGAGGCTATTCATCGTACCCTGAGAACATTTCCTCAGAATTTCCTCAGGGAACTCCCAGCCATCTTCATAGATGATCTTCCTTCATCATAAGGTCAGATATAAAGACGTTCATGGATGATTGCACGATATTCAGCACAATTCATGACTTCTCCAATTCTAACTGTGTCCATATGTAGCAAGACCTGGACAACATCTAGGCTTGGGTTGATATATAATAATAGTATTCGCACTATATAGGTGCCAGACAATGACCATCTCCAACAAAGGAGAATCTAACCATTGCCCTTTGACATTTAATGGCACGTCCTTCACTCAATCATCATGATTAACTTTGTGGGGCTTACCATCGAGGAAAAATGATCTAATCCAGCCGTATTAATACTGGGGCTACAAAAGTAGGTCAGTCTGATAACAGAGATAACAAAGTGTGGAGCTGGATGAACGCAGCAGGCCAAGCAGCATCTTAGGAGCTCAAAAGCTGACGTTTCGGGCCGAGACTCTTCATCAGAAACCTTTTCTGGGCCCAGAAACCATAACCACTCTTGCCTACATCAAAGACATTTCCAAAATGACTGCCAGACTACTCGGACCTCGTGGCATCAGGGTAGCCCACAAACCCACCAACACACTAAAACAGCAGCTAATGAACTTAAAAGACCCTATACAGACAACAAGCAAAACGAACGTCATCTACAAAATACCTTGCAAGAACTGTGACAAACACAACATTGGACAAACAGGCAGAAAGCTAGCCACCAGGATACATGAACATCAACTAGCCACAAAAAGACATAACCCACTATCACTAGTATCCTTACATACAGATGAGAAAGGACACCACTTTGATTGGGACAACACATCCATCCTAGGACAAGCCAAACAGAGACGCGCACGAGAATTCCTAGAAGCACGGCATTCCAACCAGAACTCCATCAACAAACACATTGATTTGGAGCCAATCTACCATCCTCTGAGAAAAAGAACAGGAAATGACATCACCAATGCAGGAGATGACATCACCAACCCAAGGAAACTTAAACAGATAAATAGAAAGTGGGACATAACACCAGCGCTTCATTGGAGGCTCACTGATGATGTTACCTAGAATGGTAACGAAGCGTCTGAAAACTAGCCTTCCAGCTCAGTGAGCAAACTCACATCTAGACATGTTAGGTAGCTTGAGAGTCGGTAGGCTCGAAATAGATATCGGTTTCCAGGTGGATGCCAGAGATGGAGACAGAGAGGTCTAGGAAGGAGAGAGAGGTATCAAAGATGGTCCAGGTGAACTTAAAGTTGGGGTGGAAAGTGTTGGTGAAGTGGATGAGCTGTTCGAGCTCCTCATGGGAGCACAAGGCGGTGCTGAAACAGTCATCAATGTAACGGAGGAAGAGTGGGAGATAGGGCCAGTGTTGCTTTGGAAGATAAATTGTTCTACATATCCTACAAAAAATGCAGGCATAGCTTGGGCCCATGTGTGTACCCACGCCCACCCCCTATCCTCTGGAAGAAGTGGGAGGAATTGAAAAATAAGTTGTTGAGGGTGAGGACGAGTTCGGATAAGCAGATGAGGGTGTCAGTGGAGGGGGACTGGTCGGGCCTGCTGGACAGAAGGTAGAGGCAGGCCTTTAGGCCGTCTGCATGGGCAATGCAAGTGTACAGGGACTGGAAGTCCATGGTAAAGATGAGATGTTGGGCACCAAGGAATCAGAAGCTTTGGAGGAGATGGAGGGCGTGGATGGTGTCACGGATGTAGGTGGGCAGTTCCTGGACCAAGGGGGAGAACATGGAGTCAAGACAGGTGGAGATGAGTTCGGTGGGGCAGGAGCAGGCAGAGACAATGGGTCGACCAGGTCAGTCAATTTTGTGGATATTGCGAAGGAGATAGAAGTGGGCGGTGCGGGCTTGGGGAACTATGACGTTGGAGGCTGTGGGTGGGAGGTCACCTGAGGTGATGAGGTTGTGGATGGCCTGGGAGATGATGGTTTGGTGGTCAGGGGTGGGATCGTGATCAAGGGGGCGGTAGGAGGAGGTGTCAGAGAGTTGGTGTCTGGCTTCGCCGATGTAGAGGTCTGTGCGCCATACCACAACTGCGCCTCCCTTGTCCATGGGTTTTATGTTGTGGTTAAGGTTGGAGTGGAGGGAGCGGAGGGCTGCATGTTCTGTGGGGAAGAGGTTGGAGTACGTGAGAGGGGTGGAGAGTTTGAGGTGATTGATGTTTCAACGGCAGTTTGAGATGAAGCAGTCGAGGAAGGGTAGGAGGCCTTGGGGTGGTGCCCAGGAGGAGGATGTGTGTTGGAGGCGGGAGAAGGGGTCAGTAGAGGTAGGGGTTAGGCTTACAATTAAAGGAATAAGCGCGGAGCAGAGGCAGCAGAAATACTGTTCAGCGCCCAAACATGAATTGTATTTGTTGATGTGTGGGTGTAGGGGGACAAAGGTGAGTCCTTTACTGAGGACTGACCGTTCGTCCTCAGAAAGGAGGAGGCCTGGGGGGATGTTGAAGACTCTGTAGGGCAACTTCCCATCCACAGTGGTCAAAAACGCCCTGGACCGTGTCTCTTGCATTTCCTGCAACTCATCCCTCACACCCTGCCCCCGCAATAACAACCAAAACAGAATCCCCCTCGTCCTCATGTACCACCCCACCAACCTCCGGATCCAACACATCATCCTCCGACACTTCCACCATCTGCAATCTGACCTCACCACCAAAGATATTCCCCCCCCACCCGACCCTTATCTGCTTTCCGGAGGGACCACTCTCTCCGCGACTCCCTTGTCAGCTCTACACTCCCCTCCAGCTCCACCGTCCCCAGAACTTTTCTCTGCAACCACAGCAAGTGCTACACCTGCCCCTACACCTCCCTCACCCCCATCCCAGGCCCTAAGAAAACCTTCCACATCAAACAGATGTTCACCTACACATCTGCTAATGTGGTATACTGTATCCGCTGTTTCCGTTATGGCCTCCTCTACATCGGGGAAACCAAGTGGAGGTTTGGGGACGTTTTGCGGAACACCTATGCTCGGTTCGCAACAAAGAACTACAACTTCCAGTCGCGAACAATTTCGACTCACCGCCCCCCCCCCCCCCATCCCTTGGACGATAGGTCCATCCTGAGCCCCCTGCGGTGCCACAATGATACCATCTGAAGACTGCACCTCATATTCTGCTTGGGAACCCTGAAGCCCAATGGTATCAATGTGGACTTCACAAGCTTCAAAATCTCCCCTCCCCCTACCGCTTCCCAAAACCAGCCCAGCTTGTCCCTACCTCCCTAACCTGTCCTTCCTCCCACCTATCCCCTCCTCCCACCTCAGGTCCCACCCCCATCTCCTGCCCACTAACCTCATCCCGCCTCCTTGACCTGCCTGTCCTCCCTGTACCGACCTATCCCCTCCCTACTCCCCACCTATATTCACCTTTACTGTCTCCAATCCTGCCTCTTTGACTTTCTGTCTCCTCTTCACCTATCTTCTCCTCTATCCATCTTCTATCTGCTTCCCCTTCTCCCTATTTATTTCAGAATCCCCTTGCCCTCCCCCATTTCTGAAGAAGACTCTCGACCCAAAACATCAGCCTTCCTGCTCCTCTGATGCTGCTTGGCCTACTGTGTTCATCCAGCTCTGCGCCTTGTTATCGCAGATAGAGATTGATGTGTTTGACCTTGTAGCTATAACGGACATGTAGGTGTAAAGTGACAAAAGCGGTCAACTAAATATTCCACAGTATAGCTTCTAGAAGAGTTAGATACATTGAAAAGGAAGTGGTATGGCTTTGATAATAAATGAGAAGGTAAAGACAATAGTGAGAAAATACCTTTACACAGAAAGTCAGGATGTTGAATGAGGATCGGTGGTACGAAGAAATAACGATGGTCAAGAAATATAAAAACAGATTTAAAGGAAATTCACAGGTACATAAAAAAGGCAGACATTGGTAAAATAAAAACAAAACAGAAATTGCTGGGGAAGATCAGCAAGTCTGACAGCATCTGTGGAGAGAAAACAGAGTTGATGTTTAAAGTCCTGTGACTCTTCTTTTGAGATGGAAACATTAACTCTATTTCTTTCTCCACAGATATTGCCCTGTCTGCTGAGTTACTTGAGTAATTTTTGTTTCTTATTTCAGATTTCTACCATCCACAACATTTTGTTTTCATTAGTGGTTACTTAAGTCAAGACTCTTTCTTCAAGTTCATCATCATTCTCCTATATGCTTGATCTTTGAAGTCCTCAACTGAGTCTTCTACAGAAGAACTGGTCTTTGATATCACTCTCCAGTGATATGGCGCCAGAATTGCCCTTTTTCCTCCATCTTACTGATGTCCAATCATGTCTAGTACAGATAGAATGCACATGCAAACGCCAATTCTTTGCTATTATCAAATGAGCACACAGTGTCAGTGTTGGAGCTTGTGGCTGTGAGTGCCAGAGCGAGTGACAATGCTTCATCACCAATGGTATGGTTTCCTTGTCCTTCTTCTGGGTATCACTGTTGCTGGGAAACTGACAGTTCTTGGATGGCTGAAAGCAGAAATTCAGAAGGGAAAGCCAGGATCAGAGAAAGAGCAGGTTTGGAAAGGGTCACAACCATAAGCAGCTTGTACATCAAATATTGTAGAAAGAGGATAAGGCAGTAATTAAGAGGGAGCCTAAGACAGAAACATACTGTTATCTGGGATGACCAAAAATCCTTACCACTTTTACCACCTGCCAGTGGTGTACATTGGAAGAATTTGCAGTTGAAACTCAACGTGTGTGATACATTATGTGTGAACCTGCCTTCCACAGCCACCAAAATCCTAGAACGGGGCTTAAATCCAGAGCTTCTGGCTCAGAGGCAGGCTAGCCAACCTCTGTGCCTCGTATCTCTTATAATTTTTGAATAATATTGAACTTAGTATTCATTACTTAGAGAATGTTTCTCATTTACATTTTGTTTTTATTAAAGCACATTGTTATTTTCCGACAAATAGATTATGAGAAAGAAGGTGGAGAGGAAGAAGATGGAGCAAAAGAAAGTGTTCCCACTTTACCGATCTTGTTAGTGAAGAAAGTATTTACATCAGCCTATACACTGCATGAAGGACCCAAATCCATACGTGAAGAGAAAACACTGAGAAATTGTAGTAAGCAGAGTAAGCCTAATGACCAATGTGACTAATTACAGATAAATATTGGCGAGATTAGATATGAGATCAGATATTGAAATAAATAGTAGATGCAGGATTCTGGTTTATGCCTTATCTACTATTTTTCCTTCCCTATCTCTCCCTTGTTTTTTAAGACACTCGTTAAAATCTACTTCTTTGAACACAAATTTGGCCAGCTGTCTGTAAACCTGCTTATTTGGCTCAGTGGCAAATTTTACCCATGAACACTTCTGTGAAGCACTTTAGTTGGGTGGTCCATTTTGTTAAAGGTACTATACAAATACAAGTTATCAGTTAATATTAGGTGTAAGGCTCCATATCGGCAACTTTAATCTTTGTTAACCATTACAAAATTCTGAACAAGGATCACTAGATTCAGAACGTTAACTCTGTTTATGTCTCTACAGATGCTGCCAGACCAGCTGAGTTTCTCCAGCGCTTTTGTTTCTGTTATAAGATTCAGTATCTGGCTTCGCTCATATTTTGCACATCAGTCACAGTAAACACAGAAGTGACGCATATCTACAGAACTTCACTGATTGATTTTGGATGTCTTGAGTTTGAATGTGTCTTCAGTTCAAATACAAGAAACTTGCTTTAAGTTTAAGCTGCCTCCAATTTACTGGAATATGCAAATCTGTCTATTTCAAATGTTCTCACTGGTTACTAAATATGATGCGACCACAGAACCACATGCTATCCTCTGTCTGAAAAAGTAGAAATCAGTTTTTGCCTCGTTGTGTAACACTGACCCCCGTGGGGTCGTTTCAAATCCCAAGTATGTAGGTTTATATTAGCTGGGAGGTTAAAACATTTAAGGTCTGAAGTAGAACTCCAACTCGCCTCTAACACGTCAAGTTCCAGTTTAAGTGGACATGGAATGAGGAGCATGAGGCCCACCAATAATCAGGATTGGTCAGTTGTTGAAACCTTTTAAGGAGGTTGTATGCCTTCATCTGAACAGTGGTTAAGATTTTGTTCACACTGGATGGCCAGGGTTCCCTAGCCTCAGAAAACCCAGCAGGCAAAAGGATGCAAAAAGGACTGGATCATTAATATTAGCGCATTTAGTCATTCAGTACTGAAAACGTGAGTATTGCTTTAAGAAAAGTTGCATTGTATTGAAGCTGAGTTGAAACCGACTGTGAGACTGCTTGCAAAATTCTAAACAACAATGTCCAATGTTTGATGAGATTCAATGATTTTGTTACATTTACTAAATAATTGTGAGTATACTAGGAATTATGCAGACAACTGGATCAAAATTGTCAGTCTGGCTCATAATGTGGCACATTTGCATGTGCTGGAAGCTACATCCATTAAAACACAGATCCCTCTTCTTTGCAAACAAAAGAAAAATACACATGCTGCACTTGTTGCAACTCAATAAAATAGGCATTCCTTCTCTGGTTCATTCCTCAGGGCTGTGCCTTGACCAATCAGAGTCAATCTACTTGTTTTAAATTTAAACAAAGCTTGGCAGTTAAATGTCAGTCATCATTTAACTGATACATGCTGCATGGCCTTTACAAATCAGAATCTACTAGCCAACAATTAGCACTGTCTCCGCAGACATTATGAAGATGTTGTTCATCTTTGTATTCTTCTTAATTTTTCTGATGAATACAGTATGAAAAGTTCCCACAAAAATTGTGTCTTTCTTGCACAGCATGTTCATTTATAGCACTACTTGAGTCAGCTGGAGCAGGGCTGTTTTATCTTCACCAAGCAAGCTCTACCTGTAAAGCGCCTGCAATCTGTCTGCTGACCCCAGTGCTGCCAGACACTTTTAATACAATATCCATCCTGCAATCTTTCCCAAAAACCATGGGTTTTATCCCCTGTCCACTAGTTTACTCTCCAGTAATCTGTCACTTCTGCTGTTTTCTTGCTCTGAACATATAATCACGTAAACATCAGGGCTTTACTTTCATCTCCTACCTCTTCAGTTATTCTGAGGAACCTTGTGATTGCAATCCCATAACTCTTGTTAGAGGAGAACATATTGGAAATCTTGTGACCATACAGCCATGACAGCTCTGACACTCTCTATATTTGAATAATAAATTAGTTGGCATAGTGCCTATTGCAGAATGAAGCCCCAAAAATCAGCACGCTCATCTAGAACCAAATCTAGAAACAAAAATAATACTAGAGTGTAACTTCAAGTCGCAATGCCTATTATTATCATACATAATTGTATCTTTCCTCCTTAACAGAAACCTTTCCACAATCTGTATTCATGGGCTCATTTAATTGGCAGTAAAGGAATCAAAATGGTTTTTGTTTCGCAGCTTGTAATACTTGATTTACATTTACATTGCAAATATGTATTAAATGTAATAAGTCTTGTCAACTTTCTGCAGATCTACACAACAGTTGGAACGATCTCCTTAATCTATGGGCTAGAACCTACAGATTGCAGCCATTGTGGAAGATTAGAAACTACTTTGGAGAAAAAGTTGCATTTTATTTTGCTGTGATGGAACTCCTTTTACTACAGTTAATTTTACCTGCGTCCATTGGTTTGGTTGTTTTCATGTTTGGCCTTTATCGCAGGTAACGCAATTCACATGTTCATTTTCTAACAGCAATTTGTGATAATGGTCAAAAACACAGGTAGCGTTAGTGGAGCTTTAATTTGTGCCCGAAGCTCATACTACCCAACTCAATGGTGACCCGTCCCAATGCCAAATCCCTAAGGACCATCTAGTAACCCCAACATGTATGTGCTGCTTGTGCCTGAGCTGGTGCTTGCAATAAATGTTATTGATTGATGCTGCTTTGTCAGAACTGGCAGTGGTATATCTGTTTCTTCTATGAAAGAGACGAAAGAATCAGTTACAAGAGGAAGACAACATTTGTCTATAGTCTATAGCATCCTCTAATAATAGCTGTATGGTAGAACAGAAAAAAAAATCAGGACAAAATGAGTACACATGACAAAAAGCAGTTTATTAATCATGGGTCACTTTCATATAGATCGTAATAGTCAGATTCATAGAGGTAGCCACAAGGAAGATTTCATAGCGTATATCTGGGACAGTTTTCTATTATCATATGTTGTGGATCCAACGAGGAATCAGGCTATTTTAGACATGGTGATGGGTAAAGAGGCAGATTTATTAATAATTTCAGAGTAAAAGATGTCAAAAAAACAGTGACAGTTTCTCATCTGCACACAATCACCCTCACCCTGGCATCACAAACCCTCTGTGATGCCTAAACCCTTGCTCGGGACATGTTCCCCATCTGCACCAACAGTAATAGCTGAGTTAATGACTTTCGTCTTTGTCAATACATGCACCTCTCTCATTCCATAAGGAAAACAGCCCACAAGAGGCCCGAAAGAGTCAAGTCAGGTGGTGGGCTGTTTGTCTTCAACTCCTTCCCCTTATGAGGAGAGGGCCCTGACTCTGATCACCCTAAGCACTGCCCAAAGCCGTTTTTCTTGTTTTGGATGCTCCTTGGTTAACTGTGCTTGGACCTTTTGAGTGTGGTTTCTTTCCTTTTGCTGAGGACTGCTGACAACCATGATAAGCTTCCAGGCTTTGTATCTCTGCTAAACAGCAGAGCAAGACAAGGAAAGGCAGGGAGGCTGTGATCACCCAGGTAGGCTCAGACTGAGTGAGCATAATGACAGCAAGCAATGAGCCCAAAGATGCAGCCTGGTCCGGAACATGAGCTGGGTACATATCCCTGAAAGCACAGTGACCTCACTGCAGCATTACATTGACAGTTATCAGTGCAGCATGAGGGGCAGCATTGAAGCAAAGAAGCATCCTGTAATTGGACTGCAGATGTGCCATGAGGGTTGTTTGAGGCTGTCATTTGTCAGATGCCAAAATCTGTGGCCAGTTCCCATGCAGAGTGGCCTGAGGTGCTGGTGCCCACTATCCAACGTGGAGGAGTTCAGAGCTAGTGATAAACTAAACTCACCTGATGCCATGGCAAGAATTCTTGATGGCTAGCTCCTTTGATGAGATGTGAAGCTGAATATTAATGAGGTGAATTGTGTCATTAATAAGGCATTTGACAAGTTGTAATCCTCCTTAGTTGGCACCTCACCGCTATTGCTAATGAGAAATTCGTCATTCCACATGACAAATGCATAATATATCCGGCGAGATGCTCGCAGCATCAAGATAGGCTTCTTATCCCATGCTACCAACAAATCGATTATAGCTCTCTTTGCTCCAACTCCTATAAAAGTCTACCCTATATATATAAACAGATAGAAGGATCGTAAAACAATAATCGAACTAAAGTCTCTATCTGTTTCCCTAACTGTTTTTTATGAAGACTCACATCCAGATAAATCACACCCCGTGCTCAAATCCTTAACCTACAACATAACTGATCAATTTAAGAGGTGCTTATTATCTTGAAATAATGGCAGACACTCCCAAGTTCCAGTACCTGATTCATAGGACTGGATTTTCTGTGGAGTGGCTGTCACACTCAGATTGCCACTCTGCTCCTTTTTACTTGATGAACAAGATTCACATTTCTGAGAGGAAATTCCAATCAGGGCTCTTTCAGAAATGCAAAGCCATACAGTACATCTGACAGGTCAGGTGGTTGACAGTGAACAACAGTGACCTTACAGTTAGCTTACAGGGGCATATAAACAGATTAGCCAGATGGGCAGGTCAGTGGCAGATTGATCAGTGAAAGGTGACACACTTTGGAAATGAAACAAGACAAAGGAGTACTCAGTAAATGGCAGAGCACCTTGGGTGACACAATGATTTATTGGTTAGCACTGCTGCCTTGCAGTGCCAGGGTCCTGGGTTTGATTCCACCCTCGGGCGACTGCCTGTGTGGAGTTTGCACATTCTTCATGTGTCAGTGTGTGGGTTTCCACCAGGTGCTCCAGTTTCCTCCACAGTCCAAAGATGTGCAGGTTAGGTGGATTGGTTATGCTAAATTGCCCACAGTGACCACGGATGTGTAGTTTAGGTGCATAATCCTTGGAAAATGCAGGGTTACAGGGATAGGGTGGGGGAATGGTCTGGGTGGGATGCTCTTTACAGGGTCAAAGTTATCTTGTTGGGCCGAATGGCCTGTTTCCACACTGATGGGATTCTATAATTTGCTAGAAAGCTCAGAGGAACAGAGAGATATAGGAGTGCTTGCCCACAAATCCCTGAAGGTGGCAGCATAGATAAAGGCATATGGGATACTTGTCTTTACGAGTCGTGACATAGATTATCAGAGCCGGAAGGCCATGTTGGAGCTGTACAGAGCCTGGCTGAGGCCACAGTTTGGGTACTGTGTGGAGTTCTCATCACTAAACTATAGAATGGATGTGATTGCACTGGACAGGGTACAGAGGAGATTCACCAGGATGTTGCCTGGATTGAACAGCTTAGCCGTGATGAGAGGCTGGATAAGCCTGGGCTGTTTTCTTGGAGTAGAGAAGATTGAGGGGGTCCTGATAGAGGTGTATAAGGTTATGGGGGTTGTGGACAGGGTCAGCAAAAAGCTGCTGTTTCCCCTCGTTGAAGTGTCAGTAATAAGGTACCAAACTTTTCAGATGGAAAGCAGAAGGTTTTGAGGGGATTTGAGGATTTTTTTTCACCCAGTGGGTGAAATGCAGTGCCCAGGAGAGTGGTTGAGATGTGTAACTTCACAACTTCTAAAAAATACTTGGTTGAGCAATTGAAATGTTAAAACATTCAAGGCCCCACCCCTGTGCTGGAAAGTGAGACCAGTGTAAATTTAGTATAGTTTTGGCAGTACAGACTAAATAGGCCGAAGGGCCTCTTCTGTACTATTTGATTGCATGATTCTAGGTCCCTAGCGGTGCGGAACAATCAGGGGAAAGCAAATTTCACACTTGCTGCATCCTGTAACCTAAATCTAACATCGTAGGCAGCACTCTGACAGCTCCTGAGGTCAGACCAAGGTGCCAGGTGCTGAAGGATTGTGTACCAGATGAGTAGGGCATCAGATGGGTCGGGTGGCAGGATGTAAGGGGAGAACAGGTCAGTTAAGCAGGGTTAAGAAAGGGTCATTTATGGCAGATGGAAGATATTGAATACAACACGGGTGGGCCAGTGTCTGGCCTTGTGGAAAAGAGCGTTTGAATTGAGTCACTGGATTAGGGAGAATGACGGGTGAGTGTTTGGGGAGATGGGGTTTAGTGCTATGTTCAACAGTAGTGGGACAGTGTTTTGTGTCCTATTTGGGGAAAGTGGTTGACATGTCAGATGTTGTGAGGAGGGAGGATGTTGAATTTAGCTGCAATGGTGGGGGTTGGAGTGCTTTGGAGTCCTGGGGGAAGTGCAGTGCATAGGGGTGGGGAGTTGGGATGGCGAGAAGGTATAGGGCCCAGTCTTGGGGGGAAAGGACAGTGTCAGGCTAGGATCTGTGTTTGTATGAATGGAGTTTGGGGGAGGTATGGTTCAGGGTGTATGTGGCAAGTTGAGTAATTTCTCAGGAATTAGACTGGATTTTTACTTGTCTCATTTTTCCTGAGTAACTATTTACTTAAATGCAGCAGAACCTTCTGAATTCTTCAACTTAAATGGATACTTTGGAGGCTTCCAAAAATAGAGGATATGCATATTGGAATCTTCAATTTCCCAGACAATGCCTTAAAGTGTGCTATGTTGAGCGTTTTGCAGTGTCCCCATGTAGAACTCTCATCTACCCCGCAGAAACAGTTTTCTCACTATCAAAATGTCTAGGCTACAATGAGCAAATAACACAAATGTTACAGGCTTGCTGAATAGCACTAGTAGAGCCATACAGTCTGTTCTGCATTCTGTGAAGTAATTGAATTTCCAGGTTGTGTTACAGTTAATTAACTACATTACTTCTATAGCTGTAGCAGTAAGTAAAACATGCTCAGGTAAATAAGATTACTACATCATCACTTAAAACACAATGCTCAGTGTGAATGAATATTTCACCAATGTTCACATAATACTTATTTCTCTTTCCAGTGTATTATGTTACAATGCCCATAAAGACATGAACTCATTCTTATTTGGATATAATTGTAGCATCATCTGTTCAACTCCAAATATAGCCTCAGAAGTGGCAGATAAGGCATTGGATCCAATCAGGTAAATGCTTACTCAGGAATATATTCCAAATTATTTTTATATCCTACTGTAAAATATTGTTGTAACATGTAGTGTGAAAATATTTCTAATGAAATCTCATAAAACAAGATCATGCTCAGAGCTTAGTAAAGTTCCAAAACAGGGTTAGCATGGGCTTGCATTATGTCAAACAGGATCAGAAGAGGACTTGTGGTCAACAGTTCCAGGAGGAATTTGAGGCTGTCCCCGATAAAAAATGTGAGTTACATTGCAAGTCATAATGTAAAAGAATGAATTTGAATAAAACCACCGTTGTGGAGCATGTATAAATCTTTTCTTCGAAATAATTTCAGAGCCCAATAGGAATGAAACCACAATATGCCCCAGTTTGGATTTTTAAATGCTTCTCTTTAGAAACAAAGTAGAGAATGACTTCATTTGTATTTTTCCAATCTCAAACTGTTAATTTTGTGATGAATTGTAAACATATTTATTGTGGACCATGTCCATAAGATACCATTCTTTTCTAATCTCATTTTACTTTAACATCTCAAAAGCGGAGAAATACACATTGAGTTTCATTTAGTTGAAAACAACTAGACTTCATAATTGAAACAACACATGCTTAATATTGACGTTTCAATCTCAAGCAGAGAAATTAAGTTGGTAGAATTGATTGCATATACATGTACTTACTTCTTGTTCTATGTTTTACAGTGATGTAGACTTCTGTATGTGTTTTCCCCCCTGAAAGTGTGTGCATAAGAAATAGGGAAGTGATTTGAATACAGTTAGTGTGTTGGAACATTTATAATAAACATTCACTCAGATGTTAGTTCATCACCACTATTTTGTGAAAGTGAATGTTGGGTCTTTGCATTTTAAATCGTGTTTTAGTTGTACGATAAAGCTACCTTTGCATTTCTGTGATGTCTGAATATCAAATGCCAGTTTATATTGATTTCATGAAGTTTGTATCATTCAAACATGTGAGGTCTGATTACACGCGCTGTTATTTTGAATAGCTTTTGAGAAAAAAATGGTACTTGATCAAATTTTGAGTACACTTCAGGAACATGTTGAATATTCTGGCCATTATATTATAAGCCAGAATATGGTAGAGTCTGAAGGAATAGGATAGAAGATGGGAGAGAGAGTTGATGGTACTGAAAAATTGGGAAGGAAAGCGGAGCGAGGTAGCGTGCCTCTTGCCTTCCAATGCCATGGCATTTTGCTAGTGGCAGGTAAGCTGGTGGATGGCCCTCATGCCCAGAAGCCTGACTTAAGTGGCCACTTAGGGGCTGCTTCCTGCCACTGCTGGGATTTTACCAGAAACAGGTATAACCCTTCTTGTCTGTTTGGAGCCTGCCACTTGAACCATAGTGGCCTCCCTGTGGGGTTGGTGTACTCTGATCAATCAAGTTGTGGTCCATCAAGGAACCCCACCCCACAGGGAAATAGCGACCTTGCAGCAATGCCCATCGCTCTTTGCCAGAGTTTTACCTGGCTCTGATGACCGTGATTCCATTTAACTATGTTTGAAAGTGTGTCTGTGTCATCTGCCTGTGTGTTAGTGAAAATTTAACTTGATCCCTGAGAGTAAAAGTTGAAATAATAGGAGAAAAATTTACAGTGATATTGCAAGCATCTGTTTTTTGTGTTATAAAATTTTGTTCTTTTACTTGGGAATCTTACAGATTAGACACTTAATTTGTCAGTCACTTTTTTTGGCTGTCCATTGAAATGAAAATAAAATCAGTATTCATTGTTTGGAGCAAAATTTAACAAAGTTACTTATACCTCAACTGCTTCACGTGGTTAAACAAAGATTGTCTTACTATTAATTAGGTTTTAATTGCAAACCTGAAGTTCTGTCTACATTCAATCTGAAATGGTGTTCTCGAACTGGATTTTATCAATCAAATTTTTCTCCCCACCTTTCCTGAAGGCACCTGATTTAAAATGTCCCTGTAACATGTCCAAGTGGCTACTCAAAGCTGAGCCTAAACAATGAATGCCATTCAGCTATTTGTGCTATTATACACGCTATTTGCTATTCTATGAAGCACTTTATCCTTTATATCAGAGTCATTGCCTATTGTGCTTAGAGTGACTTTTTCTCTGATACAGAAACTGTAAAATGTATTACATATGAACATACTTCCAATATATGTCACAAGTAGCACATACCCCTTAAGTAAAAATCTTAACTGTTTTCATCCTCAGAGTTATTATTAACGTCCTCTTCTCCCTTCTACATTTGCTCAACCTGATCCAAAATTGCAAAAGCACTAAGCTCTTTTAAATAAAAGAAGCAGAAACTAAATTCTACAGATATTTCTCCTGGAGTGTCACAGGCTTATAGTGGCTTATAAAATCATGAGGGACATGGGTAGGATGAATTGCCAAAGTCTTTTCCCTGGGATAGGGGAGTCCAAAACTAGAGGGTATAGGTTTAAGGTGAGAGGAGAAATATTTAAAAGGGACCTGAGGGCAACTTTTTGACTCAGAGGTGCATGTGTGGAATGAGCTGCCAGAGGAAGTGGTGGAGGCTGGCACAATAACAATATTTAAAGGGCTTGTGGATGGGTACATGAATAGGAAAAGTGTAGAGGGATATGGGCCAAATGCTGGCAAATGGGACTACTGTATTTAGGATATTTGGTTGGCATGGATGAGTTGGACCAAAGGGTCTGTTTCCATGCTGTACAATTGTATGACTCTATAAGAATTAGAAATTGCCATTATTTGGATTAATTTAGGTTTTCATTCATTAGAGTCATCCACTTGCAATTCTAACTTTTGAGCTCTATTACATTGTATTTTTCTTTGAGATAGTTCAAATGTCTCTTAAAATAAAACCCACAGATGCAAAATGCAAAGGCCAGTTTTGACCCAGGGAATGTCTTCCTTAAGGTGCTGAGCATAAGCAAGGTGACAAACAGCTGGAGGTTTAATGTGATCCGTGGAGGTGATTCAAAACTTCCTCCATTTGGTTGGCACATGTGATAGTCAATCAAATGAGAGGGAACAGACACTGAGGGACTTACCATCTCACATTCCTGTTTGCTTGCCAGTCACATATCCATTGTCAATATGCTGAGGATTGCTATTGTCAAGAAACAGAACTGGACCAGTTGTGCTAATCTGGCTACAAAAGCAGATCAGATGGTAGGAATCCTGCAGTGAGTAACTCACTTCCTGCCCCCTTAAACCTGTCCAATATCTGCAAAAGTTTGACAGAAGAGTATCACATGCCTGGATGAATGCAGTCGCAATAACTTTTTGCATCATCCAAGACAAAACTTCTGCCTGCATTAGAACCACATCCATAAACATTCACTCCACCTAAAATATGTGTAGTAGTAGTTTGCACCATCTACAAGATGTACTGCAGAAATTCAGTAAAGCCCCTTACACAATACCTCCCAAAACTGTTACCCCTTTAATCTAGAAGAACAAGGGCTGCAGAATTGTGGAAACACCGTCCATCTGCAAGTTTATGTCCAAGCCACTCAGCGTTCTTAGGAAAATCAGTCACCATTCCTTTAGTGTTATTGTGTCAAAATCCTGGAACTCCCACCGTAACAGCATTGTCGATGTAAGTACACCAAATGGTCTGCAGCAGATTTAGAAAATATGTGTAATAAATGCCAGCCTTCCCAGCAAAGCCCACATCCCCCGACTGAATAATAAAAAGATCAGATGGGGTAAAACTGTAATCCTAATGTGAGTTCCTTTTCTCTTCAACAAAGTTATTGAAGCAGAGATAGCCTTCTGCAGTTTATTTATGAGAAGCCAGTTGGCTGCAATCCTTGAAGAAGGATCACTGGACTCAAAACGTTAACCTTACTTCCTCTCCATGGATGCTGCCAGACTCACTGAGTCTCTCCTGGAATTTCTGTGTTTGTTCCAGAACTTTAGCATCCAAAGTTCTTTGATTTATTATAGTATTAATGTTGTCTTCTCTTTACTTTGATAATTCCTCTGAATTGTCCTGATGAGTGTCAGGTGAATAGTTTTGACAAAATGTGTCGCGCTTTTAGCAACACTCAAGCATTCACGTTATCATATCCACTGTATACAGGAGAGAAAAAAAGTCTTCTCTTATATTTCTTTATTTCAGAGGCATCTGTGACAATGTTGCTCAAAGGAGAAGGAATATTGAACACATTCTGAATAAGACTTGTACCACTGAAGCCCACAATGATTGCGTTTTTCAGTAAGTGTGGAATTCCTAACAGATCAGTTCAATAAAAAGCATTCCATGGGTCATAATTGTAATGCTGTCAACATTAATTTTACCAATTTTTCTCAGTCATCTAAAAAGGGCGTTGATTTAACTGCACTAATGTCTTCTGTATTGTGGTCATACCTGCACCAACTGAGGTTACCATGAAAGTCTCAATCTCACCTCTTGCTGGAGGTGGTGTAACTGTCAAGCTAAACTCACTACCAGCTGTCTCTCTGTCTCTCTCTCTCTGTCTGTCTCATGAGAGAGCAGCCTTCTGGTCCTCTGTTACTATAGGGATTTTACGTTTACAATTTTAATAATGCAGCCTTCATGCAATTACGCTCTATCATAATTGGCCTGGGACAAATTAAGTGTATGAAGAAGGCAAGAAGGACCAATGCATTGTATTTTCCACCTCATTTTCACATGGTGCAGCTGATTCACGCAATTAAACTCATCACCCTGGACCATTCTCAATTCAGAGCCAGGTAGTCTTATTGGCCCGGCAGACGGATGTCTGAAAGGCTCTTATGAAATTTTAAAAGCATTGGAATGTACACAGGGCAGAAAGAAACTATAAAAGGCAAATGAAAGTATGATTCATCACATTTTAACACAATATACTTCAAATTTCTGTCTTCAACATAACCCTAATTTTTTATAATTCACCATTCAATCTGCTTGTCCAGCAATTCACATTTTTTTTCTACATAAGTTGTTTTCATATTGTTGTCACAGCATAAACAGCAACTTTAGCTTTGAAAATTGGATGAATTACACTTCCATTTGCTGTTTACAGTTTACTTTTGTGTAATTCACATGTCTAAGATTATTAACTTTCTAAAAAGGTTTTCATAAGCACCCTGCTGTTTTTGAGGCAAAAAAATTGAAAAGAGCACTTGAAATTCCCCTCTAAAACCAGTCGGCTATGAAACAATTGACAAGAAAGTATTTGCTGTCCTTGTTCAGCAGTATACAGCAGTTGTCCATATTAAGTGAGCATCTTGTAGATACAGACCTGTTATGCACTTCAAGAATAGTTGGTTAGGCTTCAGAAGAACTCAGAAAACTGAAGAGCATCCCTTGTGAACATGCCACTCAGTTCTGCTGAATTGTCATCATTTGAATATGAGAGTAGAACGCTGAATCTGATGTTAGGACCCTATTACCCGTGTTTAGGCACCAGGTGTCCTGTAGGAGATGCCTGAATAGCAAGAATATTTTGTGACAGGCATTCTTCAGCCACCCATTCAAGTATACCTAATGTTGATAGCTCCATTAATTGATCATACTTAAATAAGGCCCAGATTTAAAGTAGAGCTGGATGAACACAGCAGGCCAAGCAGCATCATAGGTGCAGGAAAGCTAACATTTTGGGCCGAGAACCTTAATCAGAAATGGGGGAGGGGAAGGGGGGTTCTGAAATAAATAGGGAGAGAGGGGAAGATGGATAGAGGAGAAGATAGGTGGAGAGGAGACAGACAGGTCAAAGAGGCGGGGATGGAGCTAGTAAAGGTGAGTGTAGTTGGGGAGGCAGGGAGGAGATAGGTCAGTCCATGGAGGATGGACAGGTCAAGGGGGTGGGATGAGGTTAGTAGCTAGGAAATAGGGGTGCAGCTTGAGGTGGGAGGAGGGCATAGGTGAGAGGAAGAACAGGTTAGGAGGTGGTGACGAGCTGGGCTGGTTTTGGGATGCAGTTGGGAAGGGGAGATTTTGAAGCTTGTGAAATCCACATTGATACCATTGGGCTGCAGATTTCCCAAGTGGAATATGAGTTGCTGTTCCTGCGACCTTCGGGTGGCATCGTTGTGGCACTGCAGGAGGCCCAGGATGGACATGTCGTCTGAGGAATGGGAGGGGGAGTTAAAATGTTCGTGAGTGGGAGGTGAAGTTGTTGATTGCGAACTGAGCGTAGGTATTCTGCAAAGCGGTCCCAAGCCTCTGCTTGGTTTTCCTGATGTAGAGGAGGCCACAACGGGTACCACGGATGCTGTATACCATATTGGCAAATGTGCAGGTGAACATCTGCTGGATGTGGAAAGTCTTCTTGGGGCCTGGAATGGGGGTGAGGGAGGAGGTGTAGGGACAGGTGTAGTACTTCCTGCAGTTGTAGGGGAAAGTGCCAGGTGTGGTGGGGTTGGAGGGGAGTGTGAAGCGGACAAGGGAGTCATGGAGAGACCCTTTGGAAAGCAGACAAGGGTGGGGTTGGTGGTGGGGTCAGATTGCAGATGACCGAAGTGTTGGAGGATGATCCGTTGGATCCGGAGCATGGTGGGGTGGTAAGTGAGGACGAGGGGGATTCTTTTTTGGTTGTTATTGCGGGGATGGGGTATGAGGGATGAATCGTGGGAAATGCGGGAGACACGGTCGAGGGTATTCTTGACCACTGTGGCGGGGGGGGGGGGGGTTGTTGCAGTCCTTACAGTTCTTATTATCCCAGATTTAAAGTGGCTAGACTGTACACTCCAGAGACTTTCTACTTATATCCGGCAGGTGTTAAAGGTTACATCTGAAATTCCTCCAGATGCCAACTGGATTTCCTTAACCTCAGAATTGTTCCACCACTGCAGACAAAATAAATAACCTTTTTTATTCACTGCTTCAGGAACCTAAGGTCAATAGTGAAACAAGTAAAATGTACAGTTTATCTCGAATCAGGGATAAGCGGGACTGTGGAGTAATCAGATAAGCCATGAATTTATTGAATGGTGGAACAGGCTGGAGAGGCAGAACAGCTTACCACTCTATTTAATTTGCATGGCATGTTGTTTTAATGTGCCAAATATTTTTGTTACACATTCTATTGTTTCTTACTTTTTCTGTTTTCTTCTTAGGGTCCCTTCAGATGATACTGTTGAATTTCTCAAGTCCTCCTTTGACAATGCTGCTACACCAATATTTGGGTTTTTTATCTGCATTTGGGGTAAAGATCTTTTTAAAATTACAATAAAGTACAGTTGTGGGGAGAAAATATCCAGACCATACATCATACCTGCAGGAAGATAAAAATATTTGAAGTATTCTTTGTGCAATGCATAAATTCCATCTGTAGGGAACAGTAAACACCACTGAAACACACTTTGTTCTTAACTTGATGAACTACACATAAGCGTACAAAATTGGAACAGAAGTAGATCATTTGACTGTTTGAGCCAGATCCATCATTCAGTGAGGCCATGGCTGATCTGTTTGTGTTTCAAATTCCACATTCCTACCTATCTCCAATAACTCTTGATTGCCCTACCCATTAAGGATCTATCCATCTCTGTCTTAAATATATTCAACGGCAGAGAGTTCAAAACAACACCACACTGAGAGAAAATTTTCACTCATTAGCGCCCTGAATGGGTAATGCCCAATGTCAAAACTGTGTACCCTGACTCTGGACTGACTCACAAGAGGAACTTTCCTTTCCACATGTATCTTGACAAGACCATTCAGAATCTTATACACATCAGTCAAATCACCCCTCATGCTTCTGAACTACAATGAAAATAAACCCAGCCTGTCTAGCCTCTCCTCATAAGACAATCCATTCTTTCTGGGTATCGATCTAGTAAAATTCCACTGAATGTCGACCTATGCATTTGCTTCCTGATTTAATGAAGGAAACGAAAAACTCTGCACCGTGGTTGTGATGTGGTCTCGCTAATGCCCTATATAACCAGAGCATATCACCCTTACTTCTATGTTCAATTCGTCCTGTCATAAAAGATAGAATTCAATTAGCTTACGTACTAGATTACATACTACAGACATTCTATGCTAGTCTTTATAGATATTTTCTAATCAACCTGTTAAGAGATATCACACAACTCTGGAGAAAGTGAAACTTGAAACCAGGCCTCCTGGCCCAGAGGTAGGCATGCTACCACTGCACTACAAGAACCCTTGGCTGTTCTTTTATATTCTGACCAATTATCTGACCTGTCACTTGTCTTTGTAGTTAAGTTTGTTTCTTTCAGTTTAATGTTTTCCCTAATTTCTCTAGTTAACCACATGCCGGTGGATCCTCCCTTTAGAATCTTTGTTTATAACAGGAATATACTCACGCTGAATTCTGTCTGTCACTGTGCCTCTGTTGATCTATTGTACGTCAACTGTCTCAGACCTCCTGGCCACATAATTGCATTTATTTAGGTTTAAAGTACCAGTCATAGATCATTCCTTTCCCTTTCAAACTGAATGTAAAGTTCAATTGTGTCGTGAGACCTAGGGATATCCCTGAGATTGCTAATGAATCCCGTCACATCACACAATACAAAGTCTAATATAATCTGTATCTGGTCAGTTCCAGAATGCACTGTTCTGAGAAACTATCTGGAAAGCACTTTATGAGCTCCTCATCCAGACTACTACTGCCAATCTGTTTTTTTCCAATAGATTAAAGTTGCCATCCCTTCATTACAAAGATCAAATAATTCGTCCCGCGTGCTTTGTTCCAGATTACGGTCACTATTAAAGGGACAGTAGATCTCTCCAACTAATGACTTCTTCCCCTTACTATTCTTCATCCCCACCTAAGTCAACTCTATCTTCTAATCTCCTGAACCTAGGTCATCCCTGAATATACACAAATGCCATCCTTAATATTAACAATGATCTTCCTCCACTTCACATAATTTCTTACTTTTTTTGAGCCTGCTCCTGTCACTGCTTTCAAGGACACACTCTCTCCTGTTCATCTAGGTGATGCTGATTGCCTGTCTTGGGGTCCTTCTCTTGCCTGCCCTGCAGATGGTACTGACTGCCTGTCCCCTGCTGTGGACTGAGCGCCCTTGCCTTCCTCAGCATTATCGACAGTGGGGTTGCTACCCTACTCCACCTCCTGAATAGTATACTTTGAGACATACAAATAAATATCCATTACAGTTCATTGCAGTGGAGATTATGTAGGCTCCTCACTGCATCTTCTTATTCATTTCAAAGCTTTGTAAATTGCACATTGCTAGGCAATTACTTCAGGCTCACACTGAAAGACAATTTCATTTCGAAGTATTAGAAGACAGTTTTACTGAAACAGAAATGCTGAATAAGTTACACTAGTTTGCTTACATGTTGCTTAAAAATTGCTGCAAAATAATTTCGGGTCCAAACCTTCTGTGACTCATTTCAGAATCCTTGAAGTATGGCTCTAATGAAACATTACCTGTTCAGTAAGCTCAATCAGTCTCCCTTTACTGTTTCATGTGAACTCATCAGAATACAGAAGAGAACAAAATTTCCTAGAAAGCCAAAGCTCCTTGTGTAGCTTCCTGTGATTCTAAAGATATATTTTCACTATAAAAAGAAAGAAATAGGTTCTCAGCATCGACAGGTGAGAATTAAACTTTTTGGGTGAATTCGAAACAACTGTTATTTTTTAAAATGTATGCCCAAAAACTAATATTCCAATCACGTGAGATATCTCCCTCAGATATCTATCTGTACTGTCTTTATTATTCCCTCTGTATCTGCTAGGCCATTGTTAGTTCACCTAATCCTAACCGTAAGTTATCATCTTTTGATAAATTGGTTAAAACAAAGGCGTCTGTGTACTTTAATGCTTCGATATCTGAAATGTCTTCTGGGAATTGTGACAATCTCAAAAATATTAATAAAACTTAAATTTAGAAATTTTGTGTAATTGAGTAATAAGTCCTCTGAACTTATCTCTTTCTGAGGAATCCATGTTCTTCAATCTCTGTTCATGTCTTACCTTCCTTTGAACAAATCAAAATTTTCTGCAATATATCAAATTTCAAGATCTCTGTGGTAAAGTATAGAGCGAACAACATGAATATAGTGGCTGGAAGTTCTCCCCCGACCCCTACCAAACCTAGGAGCACTTGTAATGGTGGGTCCAGACTTTCCATCCTTACAGAGGCAGGTTCACCTAGATTTTCACCACTGCCTCCAGAGAAACAATTTGTTACTTCCAGCCAGGACTGTTAGTTTCAGTGAACTTGCATCTATAAATTCAGAGTTTACTCTGCTTTGATTTGAAGCCTATTTCCAAATCCCTGGTAATTTCTCTAATGACTGCTGAAAATGCAAAGCTCTACATTTAATTGTGTAATTTAGTGGAACAGAAAATGGCCCTCAGGGGCACAATTTGGCTGTGTTTCCAGGATGCTGTTGTGTAATCTGTAACAAGCAAACAGGCAGCTTCATCCCAAGCATCTCTCAACACCATGCGTGAAGTGTGCTTACTAGATTATACATAAGAGCATTACAACTTGCTTATTGTCATATTTTTGCCCATTATCTAATCTTGGCTTTTCACTGATAGCCAGATAGAGTTTAGCAAAATAACGTAGAAAATGATAGACTTGAACAGCTGTGTTTTACTGTTTGACAAACTGAATCCTGTACTAGGCAAAATTCCGTGGATGCTGGAAATCTGCTAGAAACACAGAGAATGTTGGAGTAACTCAACAGGCCTGGCAGCATCTGTGGAGAGAGAAACAGAATTAACATTTCAAGTCCAGTGTGAGACTTTTCATACCCAACACGAAATATATTAACTCTTTCTCTCTCCACAGATGTTGCCAGACCTGCTGAATTTCTCCAGCGCTTTCTGTGTTTGTGCTAGTAGCCTGCACTATGTATATCACACCACTGTTGTTTTAAAAATTCTAAGCTGGACGAGTAATGTCATGGTTTCATTTCCAGGTACGATATTTTTGGAAAAGTGGAAAACGAAGAATGCAGAACTAATATACGAATGGGATATTGAAAATTATGAAAACGATGAACTAGTCAGGCCTCAGTTTTATAGAACAAAACGAGTACGTCTTTTCATGTGTCTACACAAGTATTGGGAGCATACCTTCAGCTGTTTTGAGGCAGTTTTGTACAGTGGCTCAGAAGAAGGTCAGGACTCATTTGGTTGTAACCATTGGTCTCTTCCATTCTGGCTGCGTGGGAAATGTTTTTTAAGTGGATTGATGATACCATGACTGGGAAAACCCATACTTGCCCACCACATATGTAGTGGTAAGCCCGGCAATCTGCAGCTTGCTGCTCAAGATGCATCTGTTGCAAATTGACTGACAGTTGACCCCTTGGGTAATATTTGGCCTTCCACCAACCCCACAAACATTAACAAAGTCTCTGGAGGCCTTCATGCAGAATATATTCTGAATAATAGTTATGTCCTTTCAATTTTATCAGCGAAATGATTTTAGATGCTTAATACATTGACTCAAAGGCTACATGAGGAATGGCTTACTGCAAGCCAGAGAGTGAAATAATCAGCTTCACCAAGATGATAGAACTATTGGGGATGTGGAGAGGCCAAATCCATAGCCAATGATTATGAATGTGGACCAAACAAAGGCGTGTGGGACACCAGATACTATTGAAAATTAGTCACAAGCCACAGAGAATGAAGGAATTTAAATAAAAATTTAAACTGTGGATCGCACAGAAATAAGTGCTTGATTCGTATTTAATTGTTTTCAGTGGAATGCAATCAGATAGATTCTATAAAGAGCAACTGGATTATTAGTCAGAGACTAAAGACTAAAATCAACTCAAATGAATATCTGACACCAGAGTCATGTTTAAACTACAAGCGAATTGGAGAGCTAGATATACAAGAAAATTACATCAGATATACAAAAAAACTCAAAATAAAAGCAGCAAAATGATCAACTTTTATGAGTACCATTAAAAACAAACAAAAGAAATGTTGAATGAATCAATAGGTTAGGCAACGTCTAGAGGAGTTAATATTTGGTGTGACAGTTTGCCAAAATTATCTCTGCTCTCCCTACTTACATCTCCCATACTTCTGTTTTTTTTCTTTCTTTTTATAATGTAATAGCAAGTGCCAATTGTTGTTATGTATCTTTTATCAACTCCGCAATAATGACTGCCTTTGGGTGAAAGAAAGTAGGCTAAACTGTTATTGAATAATGTAAGCATTGTTTATGATTTAAATACTATTCATCAATATTGTAGGATAGAATTGATGCCTTTTTCCCAGACTACAGACGACGACTGAAATTTGCACTTTCACTTTCAGTTGGGATTGTAATGGTAAGCAATTTATATGAAAGAGAATATCTAGTTTTGTTTTCTTTGTCTTTCATTTCTCTTTTTAATTCTTTGCTGAACATGGATTTTGCTATTAAGGCCAGCATTTATTGCACATCCCTAATATCCATTGAGAAGATGTTGGTGATTGGCCATCTTGAACCACTGTAGTCCTTCAGGCGTAGGGACACCCACAATGTTGTTAGGGAGCATTAGGTTTTTCACCCAGGACAGTGGAAGAACAGTGACGTAAGTTCAAGTTGAGATGCTATGTGTTGGGAGGGAAACATGGAGGTGATGGGATTTCCATGTGCCTTTCCTTGTCCTTTTAGATGATAGAGGTTGCAAGCTGGAAACTTGCTGAAGGAGCTTTAATAAATTGCTGCACTGCATCTGGTAGATAGTGCACAATGTTGACAATTGTGCAGGTGATGGAGATAGTGAATGCTTGAGATAGTGGACTGGGTATAGTTAAGTGGGTTCCTTTGGTCTGAATGGTGTCAAAATTCTTGTTGTTGGAGCTGCAACCGTCTAGACATATGGATAATATTCTGTCACACTCCTGACTGTGGCTTGTAGATGATGGACAGCCTGAGGAGGTAAGGTGTTTGCCATAGAATTTCCAGTCCAACCTTTTATTGTGTCGACAGCATCTAAGTGACTAGTCAAGTTAAGCTCTGGTAGATGGTCTTACCCTCCAGGATGCAGAAGCAGGATTTAGAAGTGGTAATGGATTGAATGTCAAGGGTATGTCATTAGATTATTTAAAAATATGTAACGATGGCCCTGGGTTTATTTGTGTCAAGAGGCTGTAAAGACAGAGACTGTGAACTGCCTGCTGAAGATAGGTGAAGGAAACAACATATAAGGCCTTGAAGCTTTTTCCGAAAGTTGGAAGAATGGGAGCAGCCTGAATGGGTGTGGCCAGCTCTCACAGACCAGGCTTTCCAGATTCTTTTAAGCTTTAGCAGTCAGAAGCTGTTTGGGATCCCTACAGAGTTGGAAGTTTCAGTGAATGATATTCCTAGTTGCTACTTTCTCTGAAATCTCTCTTAATGTTGTTTCCTCCTGGACTGGAGAACTGCAAGTAAAAATCTGTGTCTGAATTTGCCTTTTTGCCAAGGGGTGTGATTATGAGATGTTAGTATTTTGGAAAAGTTAGTTAGTAATAAGTACTGTATCTATTATTCAGTTACGTTTTCTCATTGTGAAGTTATTCTTAATATGGAGTAGTTTGACCAGTCACATCACATCTGGAACATGCACTTCACATGTACCTTTAACATCAGAAAAAGTTAGAGTCTGGGCGACTCTCTTAACAAGTTTTGAAGGGATCTGGTCTGGTCCATAACAAATAAGATATAGTTATTGGCTGGTATTTGTATGGCGTGAATGTTACTTGCTTATTTTTAAAATTCATTCTTAGAATGTAAGCTATATTTTATCATAAAAAGGTACATTTCTCCATCTGTTTACATTGCTGTTGTTAGTAATACTGAGGTACTTCTACATGATCAAAGGCATCACTTTTATGGTGACACATTACACCAAGTTCTTGTCTGTGTCTTTCAGTATTTGAGAAATTCAGTATGATCTTCAAGGGTGCCTTCAGATTTGGTGACTGAGAAATGATGGTATGCCATCTGGCCATGCAGGCGCAAGTGCCCATTTTTAAAGCAATAAATGGCACCTCGAGACTATTTTGTCTGGTAGATAGGAAGGGCATTTTACTCTGGAAATATGCCACCGTGATGTTGGGGTAGGCAAAAAGGAACTGTTCAGGAACCTCAACTGACATATGGTGTAGCCCCTGTGTGTATTCAGATGTTTGAAACCCTTGAGTAATATCAGGTTGTCATAACTGCTATCTATATTCTTTCACTGAGCATACAACATTGTCACGAGAGATTAACAGGAACAGTTGGATTCCATTAGAAAATATTAATTATTTTCCTCCTCACCCTGTTAACATTAGCATTTGTTAACATCATTTGATTGTTAGTGCTTCCTGTCCCAGTCCAGCTTTGTTCAATTTCTTTATATATAAACATGTTGTGCCTCTGTGTATCTGAGCTAAACACTATTAACCAAACTGTTAAGAATATATGTGTTAATCATACCAAGTAGAAAATCTAATTTTCCTTTCTAAATTATGTACAGGTGGGCTGTGTATTCATCAGTGTCTTGGCAGTGGTAATCTATAAAACCTGGGTTAGATTTCGAGTGACAACATCTGATTCTCTTGAAAACTTCTTCTTAACTACTGTTATTAGCTCATTATTCAATGCAATATCCATTATAGCTCTGGGAAAGGTAAGTTCATTTGGTTATGTTTGATAACATAAGAACTAGGAGCAGGAGTAGGCCATCTGGCCCCTCGAGCCTGCCCCGCCATTTAATTAGATCACGGTTAATATTTTTGAGACTCAGCTCCACTTACCCGCCCACTCACCATAACCCTTAACTCCTTTACTGTTCAAAAATTTATCTAGCCTTGCCTTAAAAACATTCAGCGAGGTAGCTTCAACCACTTCACTGGGCAGGGAATTCCACAGAATCACAACCCTTTGGGTGAAGAAGTCCTTCCTGACCTCAGTTCTACATCTGCTTCCCCCTTATTTTGAGGCGATGCCCTCTCGTCCTAGTTTTACCTGCTAGTGGAAACAACCTCCCGGCTTCCACCTTATCTATCCCCTTCATAATCTTTTATGTTTCTATCAGATCTCCCCTCATTCTTCTGAATTCCAGTGAGTATAATCCCAGTCTACTCAATCTCTCCTCATAATCCAACCCTCTCAACTCTGGAATCAGCTGAGTGAATCTCATCTGCGCCCCCTCCAGTGCTAGAATATCTCTTTTCAAGTAAGGAAACCAAAGCTGCATACACTACTCCAGGTGTGGCCTCAGCAGGACCCTATACAGCTGCAGCATAGCCTCCCTGTTTTAAAACTCCATCCCTCTAGCAATGGCAGACAAAATTCCATTTGCCTTTTTAATCACCTGCTGCACCTGCAATCCTACTTTTAGCATTTCATGCACAAGGACACCCAAGTCCCTCTGCACAGCAGCGCGCTGCAATTTTTTCACCATTTAAAACATAGTCCATTTTGCTGTTATTCCTACCAAAATGGATGACCTCACACTTATCAACATTGTACTCCATCTGCCAGACCTTTGCCCACTCACTTAGACTATCTATATCCCTCTGCAGAATTTCAGTGTCTTCTGCACACTTTGCTCTACCACTCTCCCTAGTGTCATCTGCAAATCTTGACACACCACACTTAGTCTCCAACTCCAAATCATCCATGTAAATTGTAAACAATTGCGGTCCCAACACTGATTCCTGAGGCACACCACTAGCCACTGACGGCCAACCAGAAAAACACTCATTTATTCCTACTCTTTGCTTTCTACTGGTCAACCAATCCCCTATCTATACCAATACATTACCTGTAAAACCGTACAACTTTATCTTATGTAGCAGCCTTTGGTGTGGCACCTTGTCAAATGCCTTCTCAAAATCCAGGTATACCACACCCACAGGTTCCCCAATCTCCACCATGCAAGTAATGTCCTCAAAGAATTCCATCAAATTAGTTAAACATGACTATCCTTCATGAACCCATGCTGGGTGTTCCCAATGGGACAGTTTATATCCAGATGTCTTGCTGCTTCTTCCTTAATGATAGATTCAAGCATTTTCCCCACTCCCGAAGTTAAGCTAACTGGCCTATAGTTACCTGCTTTTTGTCTACTTCCTTTTTTAAACAGTGGTGTCACATTGGCTGTTTTCCAATCTTCAGGAACCACCCCAGAGTACAGTGAATTTCGGCATGTAATTACTAGTGCATTTGCTATTTCCCCCATCACCTCTTTTAGTACCCTGGGATGCATTTCATCAGGGCCAGGAGACTTATCTACCTTTAGCCCCATTAGCTTGCCCAGCTCTGTCTCCTTAGTGATAATGATAGTTTCTAGGTCCTCATCTGCTATAACCTTCTTGCTGTTAGTTTTCAGCATGTTATTTGTGTCTTCCCCTGTGAAGACAGACACAAAATAACTGTTTAATGCTTGGCTATTTCCTCGTTCCCCGTTATTAAATTGGCCTTCTCATCCTCTAAAGGACCAATGTTTACCTTTGCCAATCTTTTACAATTTACGTATTTGCCTGTTTTTATATTCTGAGCTAATTTACTCTCATAATCTATCTTACTTTTCTTTATAACTGTTTTTGTGGCTTTCTGTTGGCCTTTAAAGATATCCTGGTGAACTCGTTTCCCAATACTCTCTGCATTTTTGTATTTTTTTTTGTCAATCTGATACTTTCCTTTATTTTCTTAGACATCCATGGCTGGTGCTCTCCTTTCCTACAGTTCTTCCTTATCACTGGAATATACTTCTGCTGAGCACTGTGAAAAATAGTTTTAAAAGTCCTTCACTGTTCCTCAATTGACCAACATAAAGTTTTTGCTCCCGTTCTACCTTAGCTAACTCCTCCCTCATTCCTTCATAGTCTCCTTTGTTTAAGTACGGGACATAGGTACTGGATTGAAACCTTCTCACTCTCCATCTGTATTTTAAATTCAATCATACTGTGATCGCTCCTTCCGAGAGGATCCCTAACTGTGAGACCATTAATTATTCCTGTCTCATTATATAGCACTAGATCTAGGATAGCTTGCTCCCTCATAGGTTCCATTACATATTGTTCAAGGAAATGATCACGTATGCATTCTATGAAACCCTCCTCAAGGCTGCCATGACTGACCTGAGAATGATCTCAAAAGAAGTAACCTATTACTGACAATTAAGAGCATAGCAAGTAATAGCAAAACTAAGCATGGTATGAAAACACAAAGATCTGTAACTGTGACAAGTTACAGACATTTCTGTGCTGTCAGCTTCAAACCAGAATGGCTTCCAAGCTTGTTTGAAGAATATACCATTGAATCGTAGAATGATCGCTACACAAAAGGAGTCCATATGTATTGATGGCTGCACCCCATAACATAGCAATCCCCACTCCCTTCCCTTTTACTATAAATTTGTAATTTTTTTTCGGGTAACAATCCAAATCCCTTTTGATAGCCATGAATGAATTTACCTGTATCAATGTTTCAGGCAGTGCACTCCTGATTCTAAACATTCACTGCATAAAGATGCTTATCTTGTACCTCTGTTCATTCTCTTGCCAATCATTTAAAGTCAGTGTCCTCTAATTCTCAATTCTTCCACTAATGGGAACAGTTCTCTCCATTTGCCCCAAAATCCACCTCAATTTGAGTCTCAAAAATGTCTAAATTGTTACTTGTGACATCTTGAGGTATTCAGAATGCTATCTGTGTCCTTTGAGGAATGAATTATAAAGACAAGCTGCAGTTTATTAAAACAGTTGCCAGAATATTTTTCTTCTACTGCAAACAATAGTCCTAGGAAGCACTGATAGTCAGAGAAAGCAAGATACCTTATTCTGTTCAAAATCATAGTGAAAATATCAGCAGGCTGAGCAGCCAATCAGATTAAATTATTCTTATAGACAGTGAAGCAGAAATACAAAATGGAGATTATAATTCATTTTTGATAAGTTTACAGAAAGCCAAATAAAAATTCCAACATATACATAGTATTAGGTGAAACATCACAAGCAAATCTTTAAAATAAACTATTTTAAAATCATCCTTTTTTTTCCCTGCTATTCTGCCAGAAAGCCTCTCTACCCCAGTAAAATTAGGCTTTCCACATGGAGGGGTTGCTCAGCAATAGTTGATACATGGTCCTCATTAAATTACATTTAGTTACACCTCGCTCAATAAGGATTCAGTCATCTTTACAATGAGAACATTGAATAAAAAGTTGATATTCACACTGAACTACAAATTCTATTCTGATTGCAAGCACAAAGAACATAACACTGCCTACAACTATACAAATATGCAAATTAGGAGTGGGGGTAGACCAGTCAATCCTCAAGCCTGCTTCACTATTCACTCAGATTGTACCTGATTTAATTACTGCACAATCCCACCTATCCGTGACAACCTTTTACCCACTAGCTCATCGAGAATCTATCTATCCACTGCTTTAAAGACTCTGCCTCACCACGAGTACAATGGAATCCAAATCATAATATCTAATTCCTCTGACGGAAGGACAGTAAACATAGGACTTTAGTTTAAAATAATTGCGAAATGATTCAGATATGACATGAATTAAAAGGATGTTCAGCAGCTTGTTATGATTTGGATTCCATGACACCAGTGGTGATCAATCAGGAAACAGTGAGACTTCTTAAAATCACTGAATCCCTACAGTATGGAAATAGGCCATTTGACCCACCAGGTCCAAACAACCCTGCGAAGGGCATCCCACCCAGAGCCACCCTCTGCCCTCTCCCTGTAATCCTGCATTTCCCATAGTTAATCCACCTAACCTGCACATCTTCGGACTGTAGAAGGAAACTGGGGCACCCAGAAGAAACCCATGCAGACATGGTAAGAAAATGAAAGTTCCACATAGAGTCACCCAAGGCTGGAATCAACTCCGGTCTCTGGTGCTGTGAGGCAGCAGTGCTAACCAATGAGCCGCCATGCCACCCCTTAATTTGACTAATTGCATAATATCTTTTAAAGAGCCAGCACATCCACTAAAGTCCAAATGACCTCCTCTGTGTTGTATCATACTAAAATTCCAGTTAAGCAGTGATCATCTGGAAAAGCCATACAGAGTGGATTAAATATTTGGAAAGCAACGCTCCACAACCAATTTGGTACATTTGTCCTTATTTTTGGTTCATAAAAATCAGCATAAGTTTAAAAGGTTGCCAGCAGGATGGTTTGCATGTCTAGTGATTATTTACAGAAATCATATGACCTCTGCCTAACTTGTAATCACTGAATCTTGACAATAACGAGGTACATCTAGGCACTAAATACGGGTAACTTAAGGCTAATCTAAATTTATTGTAAGAAAATGTACGAGTAAATATCCAAATATGATGATGTCATTATTGTTCATACTAAAGCATGTATTTAGTTAGAAATAGTTCTGTTAAATAAGTCTTTACCTAATTCTGGTGGATTATATATGTATTATGTATCTAGAGTGTAGTAACTTGTGAATCTCACTGTCCCAAAATTTCCCATATGGAATTTGAAAGGTCCCACTCTCTTAGGAAGTTGTCTAACTCTGTTTTAAAGGATCAGAGACAATCTGTAATTATTGCACATTTAATAACCTACTTCAGATGGTGATAACTCTAGAAATTAATTTCCTTAACCTGCTTTGGTATTTTAATTGTAAAAAGCTCAAACTTTGTTTAGTATCTTGTGAAACACTATACTCTGGTATGGAAAATATATTACATAATTTGATTGTTATTTTAATTTTAGGGGTATCAGAAACTTGCGGTTATAATGACTAACTGGGGTAAGCAGTTATGCTTTAATATATTTATGTATTTCAAAGCTGATCTATTACCAATGGCATGTGATGTTATCTGCAAATTTAACCAATATTGTTCCAGATAGCCTATAGCATGTGATTTATGAATCTTGTATATCTGGGCACCCAAATGGAGCAAGCCCAAATACAAAAGACAGTGGAAAGTTTATTGGACATTATTAAAGAAACATCGCTATGAGGGAAAACTAGCAAAGCGTCTATTATAGCAGCTGAAAACGGAGTTGAAAAATATTCAGAAGACTCTGTTTGTGTAACATTATTGTAAAATCTGTGTACTTGTATGCTGGTACTCAGAGTGTGATCTCGTCTATATAGTAAGTCTTCACGTTATAGTTATGTTCCTGAGAATTGCAACATTGAGTGAAATAACTCTAAACAAACAGATTTTGTCACTAAAACCAATGTACACGGTGAAGTTAGGTTCCGTAGGACAGTTCTTATTAAACAAGAAAATTAAAACATTATACCCTGTAAATTTAAATATTTTGCATTGCTAAATTCCCATACTGGTAAATTAAACTTTTTTCTAAAAATGTGTTTAAAAATATAAAAGAAAAGAAATATTACAACGTTCTAATTGACTACTACCCACTACCATATGCACCTTTTTGCTGCCAACACTCCAACTTGTGATATCTGAGTCACCCTCTCACTGAAACTTGCGTTCCCTGACTCTCCCACTCGCCATTTCCCTTGCTTAAACCTGCAATCCATTCAACATCTAAATCTGGTTCAAAACCAGTGCTGCAAGGTCATGAGAGTACAAGCCTGGATTTTGCAAAAGCGCTGAGCCAGGACTATTACAGTCCATTTTGTTTGAATGCTCCCACTTACTGGTCCCCTCTCCTGAACACTCACTGTAACGAGGGGCCCTGTAGATAAATGGCAAGTGGCAGGAGGAGCAGTTTTGACTCTTATGTTCAAATCAAGTCACTTAAAGAATTATAGATTCAAAATCCAAATTAATTTCAAACCTAAGACTCGGGATCCAATTAAATATGAGACATTCCGGATTTAAGAGTCTTTAGGCAAGGTTCACCAATTTGTTCAGTTATCAAAACAAGTGCAACAGAAATGGCAGATAAGCAGACGATGGACTCCCAAGACTCCTGAATGGGACAGCAATCCTAAGTTAGCTAAGATGCTGTCTCTGCTTCTTTCTGCACACCCAACTGTTGAAAAGAATAGATATTTGCAAACAACTTTCCAAACAGCAACCCTTTGCATAATCAGAGAGGCTTTGTTGATCTAGGCATGTTATGATCAGTTTTTCATTGACCAGGTGCTGCACCCTCAGTGCCTGAACCACTCATAGTTTGTCTTGGATTGTTTATGTAGTTTATCCCCAATTTCTCATTCGTTGCTTTAAAAGTAATTGTGAAATACTGTCATCTATTCTCATTACTGATTAATTAATCTATTAAAATTTACATCTAAATGTGTCATTTCATTGAATTAAACCTTACCACTGAGATAACAAAACATTTTACAGTAACCTTCTTTGTCCATTTGTTTGCTATAGGGTTGTATGCAGCTATGACATTGCGATTGACGCTCACACTTACCTCAGATATCCCTTAAGCCTATATAACACAATACAAAGGATCACAAAATAGTGATAAAATATGAAAATTTTACTTTAATAAATTTTTAAAGTAAACAATATTTTAGTTAAAGATATAGGTGCAAAAGGCACGATTGAGATACATTTTCAAATATTTGGTCACTACAATCTTATAAAATTCTACATGATTATAAGTGATAAACATAAACGCACAGTGTTATAAAGTTAACTCATACAAAGAGTATATTTAATTAAATTAATTAATTCTCTTGTTAACTACTATATGTTAAAACAAAGATAAAGTCGAATGTGGCTGCTATATTTTCTTATCTCCTCCTTTCCTGCAGTTTGGGAAGGCAATGGCCTGGTGGTATTATTGCTAGACTGTTAATCTCGAAATCCAGGTAATGTTTTGGGGACCCGGATGCAAATCATGCCATGTTAGACAATGGAATTTGAATTCAATTAAAAATTAAATGGAATTCAGAGACTAATAACGACCATGAAACTATTGCTGAATGTCAGAAAAAAATCCGTTTGGCTCACTAATGTCCTTTAGGGAATGAAACTATCGTCCTTACCTGGCCTGGCCTATATGTGACTCTGGACTTAGCAATACGATTGGATCTTAACTAAACTCTGGGCAATTGGAGATAGGCAATAAATGCTGACCGAGCCAGTGAAACCCACATCCTGTGACGAATTTAGAGAAGGAAATCCCTACAAGCCTTTTTTCATTGACAACACCAGTGATTTCGGATAAGGATTGCATGAGTCAGGAGAATGTAAGCCCCTTCAATCTTGAATGTTAAAAGTTTTAGCACTGTAGCTCTGTGAAATCTGATGGTGTATTTCTTTGTCAAATGTCACTTGGCAGAGTAACATGATATGAAAATAATAACATCAATATCAGTTACAGTTAGGCAGAACTACATAATGATAGATTAATTTCTTTTCTTTATTCATTTACAGGATGAGGGTGTCACTGGTCAGTCAGCATTGATTGCCCATCAGGCATTTAAGAGTCAACCACATTGCTGTGTGTCTGGAGTCACATGTAGGCCAGACCAGGTAAGGATGGCAGTTTCCTTCCCTCAAGGACATTATTGAACCAGTTGAATTTTTCTAACAATCAACAACAGTCATCATTAGACTCTTAATTCCAGATATTTTATTGAATTCAAATTCTACCATCTGCCAAGGCAGGATTTGAACCTGGATCCCCAGAACATTATCTGGGTCTATGGATGAACAGTTCAGTGATAAGACCACTAGGCCATTGCCTCCCCTCTGTGTGACTACAAGTAAATTGACTGTGAAACAACTTGGTAGCATACTTTGTCTTAAAGTCAAAAGGAGGATGATGGTTTGCATAGGACTAGCAGGTTTTGAGATGTGGCCCAAGAAATAATTAGCTTGGACAGTATTCAAACGCTAGGGATGAGGTTTCAGTTAGGAACATTGGAAGTGTACACAACAGAAAATGTTATATAATAAAGGTATGCCCATTCCTGGTTTCACAAGCTATTGTGTGCATTTTTAAAAAAATGTATTATAACAATGCCGCCTTGGCACTTCTGCATCATTAGGACCCACACTTTCAGAACCCCAGCATACCAGCTTCCGATCAAGTCTGGATTTAAATCTTGGACATGAATGCAGGTTCAGAAGAGTGGTGGGCAGAAAAAGGTGGTTCTGCAGAAAGCTGATTGATGGGGAGGCAATGGCCTAGTGGTATTGTCACTGGATTGTTAATCCAGAGATCTAGATAATGTACTGGAGACCAGGATTTGAATCGTGCCATGGCAGCTGGTGCAATTTGAATTCAATAAATATCTGGAATTGAGAGTCTAATGATGACCATGAATCCATTGTCGATTGTCATGAAAAACCCATCTGGTTTACTAATGTCCTTTAGTCAAGAAAACTGACGTCCTTACCTGGTCTGGCCTACATGTGACTCCAGACCCACAGCAATGTGGTTCATTCTTAATTAGGCATGGGCATAAATGCTGCCTAGCCAGCGATGCCCTCATCCCATGAATGACTAAATCAAAAAAAGGAAAAAAAAAACAAGGATTTGTAAGAAGTTGAGTTGGAGAGTACAAGAGGTGGCAGAAAGAGAGTGAGTCAGGAGCAGGTGAGGGCACAGGTCAGAAGCTACATTAAGGAGTGAGATAAGGAGTAAAAATAGCTCCATGTACCAAACCTCAGCTAGGAGGAGAACAACTTTGAAATGAACCTCCTGATGTATGAACACAAGAATGTAAAAATAGGAGCAGCCCTTCGAACCTGCTCCTTGATCCATTTGAGATCATAACCAATCTTATACACCAACACTATCTTCCTGCACAAGCATCATATCCTTTTGTTTTTTCATTATGTGGAAATCTCTACATCTTGATATTGAACATACTCAATAACTGAGCCTCCACAGTCCTCTGGGAGAGAGAATTCCAGACCCCTCAGTCTGGAAAAACGTCCTCTCAGCATCTACCATGTCAAACCCTGTATGAAATTTGTGTGGTTTGAATGAGATTACCATTCATTCTTTTAGATTCTAGAGACTAAAGGCCCAGTCTATTTGGTCTTTCCCCATAGGACAATCCTTGTATCCCAGGAATTAGTTAAGTGAAAACAACAAATGCTGGAGATGACAGTGGGTCAGACAGCATCAATGGAGAGAGAGTGAACTAATGTTTCAAATCTTGATGACTCTTCTTCAGATCTGATTCAAAAGTTTCGTGTGGCTTCATCGCGCCCTCTCTGTATCAGGAGACCAGACTATTCAATTTCTTATTAAGGAGACCAAAACTGTGCATGATATTCTAGGTCTAGTCTCACTGAGTTTCTATAGAGTAACAGAGAGACTTGATTACTTCTTTACTTTAAATATATTTGTACTAAAGGCCAACATAATATTTACCTTATTGCTTATTGTACCTGCTCATTAACTTTCAGTGACTCCTGAGAAAGAACACTGGAGTCCCTTTGAAGTTCAGCATCACCCAGATGCGCACTATTTAAGAAGTATTCTGTATTTCTGTTTCTCCTGCCAAAGTTGGTAGCCTCGCTTTTCTGCACATTGTATTCCACCTGCCACATCTTTGACAAGTCACTTAGCCACTCCAAATGCCCTTGAAGTATTTTTGAATTCTCCCAACTCCCACTCACATCTCATTTATTGTCACCTGCAAATTTCAAAATATTACATTTATTCTGACCATTATTTTCTAAGTATCCTTTTAGCAAATCCCTGACAATTGATTGTATCAATTTCCCTGTGACCAATATTAGATTAACAGGTCTGTAGATCCTGATTTTCCCTCTCCCTCTGAAACTGTGGAATTACATTTGCAACCTCCCTTACTGCAGCGACCATTCCAGAGTCTATAGAATTTAGAAAGAGATCCACTAGTGTATCTACTAACTCTACAGCTACCTCGTTTAACACTTGGGTGAACAAGAAAACAGTCCCACTAATTAAACAATGCCACAGCGAATCAATGTTCAACATGGCAATATTAAGCAGAGGTGGAATATATATCACTAATGCTAGCTTTTACCTGAAAATGATATTAGTGTGTGGAAAAAGGAAAGAATTTTCATTAATGAATCAGGTTAACACTCACCCTGGGGTTGTTCTAAAACAAATGTGTCATTGCAGTTACTGATTTCATTCTTTTTCCCTCTGCAGAAAACCACAGAACTCAGACTGCATACAATGACGCTCTGATTATCAAGTTATTTGCCTTTGAGTTTGCCAACAATTATTCACCTCTCTTTTATATTGCATTTCTCAGAACGGTGAGTAATGCATGCAATGGGTTATGAAAAAGTGACTGGTTGCTTTATAATTCAAAAATGCTCTTAATTTTTCTGATCATTTTAGAA